>NC_090445.1:114557990-116026115 GCF_031143425.1 Pleurodeles waltl | reverse complement strand
GGAATACTCATTCCTGTTGCCACAACAGGACTCCCCAACCCACCCCCTCCATGTAGGAGCCCCCCTCCGACCCCCTGACCCCACCAGAAACCCCCTACAACCCCCAACCAGCAACATTCCCC
Organism: Pleurodeles waltl; assembly: GCF_031143425.1. NCBI lineage: Eukaryota > Metazoa > Chordata > Amphibia > Caudata > Salamandridae > Pleurodeles > Pleurodeles waltl. The sequence continues at coordinate 116,025,993 of NC_090445.1, read as the reverse complement.
CTGGTCCCCGTTCAGACCCCCGATCCCTATTCTGAGTCACCCGCACCCCCATCCACGCACAGACACACCATACTTACATACATGCACGCACACATCCACGCTCACTCATTCACACACACATGCACACATGGCCATGACACCCCTCCACCCCTGCATACACGCACACATACTCCCCCCCCACCCCTGCATACAGGCATTCACATAAGCACACAGCCACTTGCGCACACACAACACCTCCGCACCCTCCTCCATCCACACAACACTCCCCCCCTCTATCGGACAATCACCTTACCTTGTGGTCGCGATGGTCTTCCGGGAGGCAACGGGATCCATGGAGCTTGCTCCGCCGCCAGCGGCCTGCCAACACAACACCGCCATGCCGTTTACAATGTTGTAATACAGCAGGTGGTGTTGTGGTGATGTGGCGGTGGCGACGAAGCAAGCTCCACTAGACCGCAGACCGCCAGTATGGCTGCTGGCGGCTTCCCCGTAAAATAGTGGCGGAGAGCAGCCAGCAGCCATAATATGACGGTCATATGGCGGGCGTGACTTCAGCAGTCTATGAAATAGACCGCTGAAGTCATAATGAGGGCCTATATATCTAAGACAGGTGATATACAGGGAAAAAAGAGAGAACAAGAACAGATAACTGAGAGACACCAAGTGTAATGTGGTGGGGGTAAAAAGAATCTGCAGAGGGTAGAAATTAATCATACTGCACCATGTGTTCGGTGGAATGAAACGGGGCTTCCTTTGTCCAAACAAGGCAAAGTCTGAGGTCATGTCATTAGGATGTCATGTCAGATCAATGGCCATACAGGGGACTCGTCAACTCATATCCACCTACTTCCACCACCGAGAAAGAAAGGAATTTATCAGCCCTTTATGACTCTTAGCTCTCTCTCATTCCCTAAGTGAATGCTGTTGCCAGGTATATTAATTTCAACCTTTTCAAGCTCTGGAAACATCTCCCACTCCTCCAAACAGACCACCAAATACATCTGGTGAGAGCCCTTGTGATGGCATGAATAGCTATTTCTAATATTATCTACCACAGACTTGTGAAGAAACTCATAAATAAGCTGCAAATGCTTGGACACACTACTGTCCTAATGTATCACATGAAACCTGCCCTGAAAGTCCTCCCCTGGCATTTGATAAAGGCTAGAACACCAAGGTTAGTTGTCTGTGCTGTAAAAAAAAATCAAAATTAAAAACATACTGCACTACCTGGAGGCTCTTGCACCCTGCAATAACCCATGCAGAGATTCGTCAAACAGATGAAACCTGGAGGGAAGACCCTTGAAGTCCATGGCTCAAGGATTAGGTCGTCCGAAATCTAAGCCAAAGGGCTACATCAAACTATATGAAATTAAGAATTTAAAAATGGTTAGGAGAGAGCATGCACTGTGTGTCAAGAGCCCACTTCTCACCCCTATCGACAGTATGGGTTAAGCTACCATTAAAAGTGTTTACAGTTGTAAGATTTATACATAAGTGATGGTTTCCAGGCTGAACACCGGCCCCACCAGAGCATCAGTGTTCTGTAACTTAAAGCTACGATATACAATGCAGAATACTTTGCTTATAGCCTATACTGTTGCTAATCCATGTTGGTAACTAGAGCTGTGGCTCTTCCACCTTGGATCCAGTTTTTTTCCTCCTGCAGGCTTTTGCCATATCTGGAAATTCAAGGAGACAGACAATCTGTGCGCAACTCAGATAGTATAAAATTGACATGCTTAGTATGAAAATCAGAAAATAAATACTAAAATTACAATAATCTGCACATAATTAAGACCGCTAAAGTTTATACAGAAAATTCTGAACTGCAGATTAGGAGTGTCCCCACCCACAAGAAAAAGCTCCAGCTCTTAGCTCCTTTAGTCATACTTTGAAGGAACACAACAGATTCACTCTCAGTTCTGGACCACTTACTCCTAGTATGTTAACGTCACTATTGCCATCATTTAATGTTGCAAAATTTTTCTTTTCTAAGAATTAATGCTACGTAGACCTGTGAAAAGAGGTAGGCCGGGGTCTCAAGAGATTCTAGGGGCCAGACTCAGAAAGGTAAACTTACACTTTTGTGTAAGTTTCTGCTTTTTCAGTATTCACAAACTACGATTCAACAGCAAATTTACAATGGAGAGCACCGGACATAAAAAGATAGGTCTGTCCTATCTTTTTATATGCTGTGTTCTCCACCCCCAATGCAGAGTTTCTACAGTCATAAAGTTACTATTAAATCCTAGTTTGTGAATACTGAAAAAGAGTGAACTTATACTACCTTTGTTACGTATGCCCTAGGTGTGCAAGACTACAAATCAGCATTTCAGTAGCAAAGATGCAGCATGACAGGCAAATGCCTTTGCATGTTAAGAAAAGGTGTGGCACCAAGCGCCTGTTCAATTTTATCTAGACCTTCTCTGTGGTTGGTGATGTTCTACTAGCTCAGAGGTACCTCTAAAGGGGCACACCACCTGCAGTTAAGGGCGGCAACTGCCCCTCATACCATGCTGTGCAGAGAGAAAGAGTTAGTGGCTTCTCATTCTAGGTTCAGGGGCAAAGACCTTTTTACCTGTAGTCCTTGTGATGAGTAGGCCTTCCTGTCCTCACTGGGTGTTTGCCCACACCCAGCAGCAGGTTACTTGCACCAAACCTTTGACTGAGGAGAGCATCTAGGACAGTAACTGGTCTTCACTGAACTGTGTCCAGAGGCACAAACACCGATCACTGGAGCCCTTCTATCCACATTAAGCAGACAGCAAGCCTTTTGAAAACCCATTCATTTGTAACCTAAATCTTTCTTTCAAGTTGGGTTGAAGACCTGTTCATTTTACAGGGAGTGCAGAATTATTAGGCAAATGAGTATTTTGACCACATCATCCTCTTCATGCATGTTGTCTTACTCCAAGCTGTATAGGCTCGAAAGCCTACTACCAATTAAGCATATTAGGTGATGTGCATCTCTGTAATGAGAAGGGGTGTGTGTCTAATGACATCAACACCCTATATCAGGTGTGCATAATTATTAGGCAACTTCCTTTCCTTTGGCAAAATGGGTCAAAAGAAGGACTTGACAGGCTCAGAAAAGTCAAAAATAGAGAGATATCTTGCAGAGGGATGCAGCACTCTTAAAATTGCAAAGCTTCTGAAGCGTGATCATCGAACAATCAAGCGTTTCATTCAAAATAGTCAACAGGGTCGCAAGAAGCGTGTGGAAAAACCAAGGCGCAAAATAACTGCCCATGAACTGAGAAAAGTCAAGCGTGCAGCTGCCACGATGCCACTTGCCACCAGTTTGGCCATATTTCAGAGCTGCAACATCACTGGAGTGCCCAAAAGCACAAGGTGTGCAATACTCAGAGACATGGCCAAGGTAAGAAAGGCTGAAAGACGACCACCACTGAACAAGACACACAAGCTGAAACGTCAAGACTGGGCCAAGAAATATCTCAAGACTGATTTTTCTAAGGTTTTATGGACTGATGAAATGAGAGTGAGTCTTGATGGGCCAGATGGATGGGCCCGTGGCTGGATTGGTAAAGGGCAGAGAGCTCCAGTCCTACTCAGACGCCAGCAAGGTGGAGGTGGAGTACTGGTTTGGGCTGGTATCATCAAAGATGAGCTTGTGGGGCCTTTTCGGGTTGAGGATGGAGTCAAGCTCAACTCCCAGTCCTACTGCCAGTTCCTGGAAGACACCTTCTTCAAGCAGTGGTACAGGAAGAAGTCTGCATCCTTCAAGAAAAACATGATTTTCATGCAGGACAATGCTCCATCACACGTGTCCAAGTACTCCACAGCGTGGCTGGCAAGAAAGGGTATAAAAGAAGGAAATCTAATGACATGGCCTCCTTGTTCACCTGATCTGAACCCCATTGAGAACCTGTGGTCCATCATCAAATGTGAGATTTACAAGGAGGGAAAACAGTACACCTCTCTGAACAGTGTCTGGGAGGCTGTGGTTGCTGCTGCATGCAATGTTGATGGTGAACAGATCAAAACACTGACAGAATCCATGGATGGCAGGCTTTTGAGTGTCCTTGCAAAGAAAGGTGGCTATATTGGTCACTGATTTGTTTTTGTTTTGTTTTTGAATGTCAGAAATGTATATTTGTGAATGTTGAGATGTTATATTGGTTTCACTGGTAATAATAAATAATTGAAATGGGTATATATTTGTTTTTTGTTAAGTTGCCTAATAATTATGCACAGTAATAGTCACCTGCACACACAGATATCCCCCTAACATAGCTAAAACTAAAAACAAACTAAAAACTACTTCCAAAAATATTCAGCTTTGATATTTATGAGTTTTTTGGGTTCATTGAGAACATGGTTGTTGTTCAATAATAAAATTAATCCTCAAAAATACAACTTGCCTAATAATTCTGCACTCCCTGTATTTGGGTAGTTAATTTCTGTGAACGTATGGGCCATTTAGCAGATTTCCAACCAGTCTCATATCCATGGCGTTGCATATCCTTGCTTCCAAGACTCCAGAGGCACACAGGAGAGCACTCTGAAGAGTCTGCAGAAGAGCAAAATATTTATAAACTGCATTCCATCAAATGCTGGCTACAGTATGGCGTTAGCTGTACTGGATGTTTTGTGTCTTGCCTGGATTGTTGTTCAAGCCATTCAACGGACAGAACTGGGGCCGGTGCAATTAGTAGCGCAATATTTTTTCTTTAAGCTTGGTCAACTGGCAAATGAATCACATCCAACTTTATACACTGTATGATTCTCCTTGGCACTTTTGCCTCACTGGCTAGAACTTGTAAATAATTGGATAGTAAAAGGTTTGAGTCCCACAGGTTTCCAACAAAGTTCAAGAATCCTCAAACCTTTCTTCAAATGTTGCTGTCGGCCACATGTTGTCTTGAAGCACCTTGCTACCTATGTACCTGTACAGAACCTCCAATGCTGTTGGAGGTTCTATGTACGCCCTAACCCACGTAAACGTTTAATGAGGGGTAGTAAATGCAATTATAATACTATACATTACAATTCGAGATAGTACCTTAGTGTAAAAAAACGTAAAGACCTTGGGGCTGATTTAGAACTCGGAGGATGGATTACTCCATCACAATGGTGACGTATATCCCATCCGCTGAAGTCTATGTCCCACAGAATATAATGGGATTTAGATTTCGGCGGACAGGATGTTTGTCATCGTTGTGACAGAGTAACCCATCCGCCGAGTTCTAAATCAGGCCCTCTATTTTCTTCCTTGTACTGACTGCCCTACTTTCCTCTGTTAATAAATGATGTGCTTATAAAATACCTATCCTTTTTTTAGAGATAAAGCTTTAACTAGACATTGAATTGATAAGTGTGGTGAACTACACCTGTCATGTAGTATCTCTGTTCAAAACCCCTAGTACATCCTGAAGTAGGCTACACTGCTTGCACTAGGCATATTTAAAAGCCAAAGGATACAAATGGGGGAAGTGGGTTTCCAGTTCACGTGCATTAGTACACTAGTAGTCAACGACAAACACCACAACACACTGCCCTGTAACCACAAACTGCCCCAGGAAAGGCCTCACACCTGGCCCAGGAGATACATATGGATTGGCCCATGCAATTCTAATTTGGTGACATGTTAACTATTTTGAAATTATCAGTGTTACCCAACACCGGAAGTACTGCTGGGTTAGAGAAGTAATTGGGTGCCTCACTGAATGTTTAAACAGACCTCCGTGGCTTACGAATAATTTTATAGCAGTAGAGAGAACGACCAGATCGCCTAATCCCCTTTATATGCTGCCTTAGTGCCAGGCAGGGAAGCCCGCGTTGCTAGCAGGTGCTATCACCAGAATCTGACAACTAACAGGCAGGCACCACGGCACTAAATCAAAAATGTCTGCCAAGACCCAGTGACAAGAACCAGACACACAGCGGAGCAATCTCCGCCAAGAGCCTGTGGGAGATCACATTATTTATACACTGAGTGTCACCAAATGCTGGCTATGGCATGGCATTAGCTATACTGGATTTCTGTGTCTCGCTGGGATTATTGTTGGAGCCATACAACAGACCGACCTGGGAACGACACAATCATTGAAGAAATACATTTTTCAAGCCATACACAAGTTTGAAATGGCATACAGAATAACTGGGGAGATTTCTATTCACATGCACTAGGTTCATGTTCATCAGAAACACATCTGCAATAAGGTTCACAAGCCACTAGTGAGGAGAAGGGTTTTGGATTTATCTTATCTGGTCACACAAACAATCAGGAAAATTCAGTAAACGAATCTGGGGGTTTCAAACCTGTGTGATAACTTGCAATTTAATTAAAATCTAGAGTTCTGCACTCTCTTTGCAACCTACTCCCTGAAATAACCTAATGCAGCAGCCACTGGGTGCTCCAACACTCCTCCTCGACTTTCTGGAGCAAGCAAAAGACCCCTAACCTCAATCTTAACATTTCCTTCTCGCCCTGCTCCAGCGATGCAAACGTCTATCACATTCAAGCTCAACAAAATCACAGCTCCTCACTACTCATTCCTCGAAATGGCCCTATGCTGTCCCAAATATGTATGCCAGAGATGAACCAATGGCATCCCTTGAAGCTCACCTTCTGCAATACAGATGCAGACTATCCATCTTCCAGGCCATCAGTGAAATCTTCTCAGTGCCCTCGTAGGACTTCTGCCCGCTAATATCCTCACCAACTTTCAGCTACACAACACCAACCCCCACAAAATGTAATTCTTACCCTCCATTCTTCTTTCTCAACATGTCCTTTCACACTGCCAGGAACCTACTCGCTCTTAAATCCCACGCTCCCCTTCATCATCCAATGATATCACCTCCTGACTCTGCTGCCAGTCAAGAATCTCCTTTCTTTTATTCCCCCCCCACACCCTGCACAACAGAAGATATCTCTGATCCACCTTGTACTATCAAAACCCAGACAAAGAGCAGGAATTTCAATGCTCACTCACACCCTCAGTATTGTGACAATGCCTTGCTTTCAACATTTGTAACTTCAGGAACACAATTCGGAAAAGCCCAGTATTGAAACTGACTACTGCTACAGCTACTAATACTGCATCCAACACTGGAAATACCATCATCTGGATACATTATACCTTTTATTTACAAACCTTGACCTCGTTGAATTTTCTAAAAATAATGAGTGAAATCATTTGTGAATTGTCACGTACTGTACATGAAATGGAACATCTTGTGCATACTTTATTTGGAAACTGTGAAACAACTGTACAACCTCGCATGGGCAAACAAATACCACTCGAAGAACAGGCCAACTAATTTCCTTTGTAATAAAACAGACTTAAGTAATGAACTCTGTGGACACTATTAACACTGCTCTGAAATAGGCGCTCCTTAAAACTCACAAACAAGAAATACGATAACTTTTAAAAATTTACTTTTGAAACCATATTTATGAAACTGCCTTTTTCATACATTTTATAGCGTTTTTTTTGTTATAAGGCCACCTGAATGACAAACAATTCGACAGGACGTACTTGTGATAAACAGTACAGAAGGGTGTCATTGAGTCAGTAGCTGGAAGAATCAGTACATAAATAATGTTGTTATCTCCATATTTCGATGTCACGGTTTTGTGCAAAAAGAGGCATTCCTTTATTACATGTGCTAATATGAAAATATGAACACAATTATAGCCTCCTGTCCCTAGAAGAGACAGCTACTCTTTTGAACGCCTTTCTCATCTTCTATTTTAACCACTGCCATTCAATTACAGGTAGCCAGGCATGGTGCCATAGAATGCAGATGCTCCACTGCCATTTCCATGCCACTATCAGACCAAGCCCTCACCAGTGGAATTCCTATCGCCCGACGCCTGGGACATCTTGTTTGGGGTCAAGGGCAACAAGTTTTTATGTTTACTTTGTCCTTGGGACAAGTAGGCCCCACCCTCTGCAGCCCAAACCCTTTGGTTGCCTGTTTACAGAGAGTGGAACTCTCTGCAGTTGAGGTAATGTTTCCAAAAGATATTGCTGTTCGAACTTGTATTTATGGTTCATTATTTGAAAGCCTTCATTTTTAGGATGAGTGCTGTAAATAAATGTTTTAAGGTCACAATTCACTATTGACGTTGGTTCCAGTACAAAAAAAAAAAAAAAAAACGCGTATACACATGTTTGAAAAGTTTAGGCTATGAGGCTAAGTATAATGCTCCCAGAATGCTCTCTGATTAGATGCAAATGAAGTGTCATTTAGTAAAATGTGTTGATGCATGCTAGTATTTCCCAAAAATATTTCTAATGGGAAATCAGTGTAACCATTTTCAACACGATTATGGGAAGCATGAAAATAAACAAACACTGACAAAGCCAACTGATCTGACATATTTTTATAAGTCTTTTAGTTTCATCAATGCGTGTCTTGTTTTGACATGGCTTTTGTAACACTTTATTGTTTTGGGAGCTACCAGGCCCTCAACATTGTAACAAACACTGGCAAAAATAAAAAATAAAGTTTTTGAACTCTAAAAGCACACGCTGCCACCAATGGCATAACAAAGGCCCCGCAGCCGCCCTCCAGGGGGCCCCTTCAGCACAGCACCTGCCCTGAGTGAGTCTGGAGAGGGGGCTCCTCCATGTTCTTTGCAAAGGGGCACCCTCCAGTTTCATTAAGTCACTGATTGCAACTGTAGTTCCTGACACTGAACAAAACTACTTTGTGTGCCAATATGCTCCTTGTGGAAGAGCAGAATGCGATCACTCACAGTAAAGCCAGCCGAAAGAGAGAGAAATAGAAGTTTAATAAAAACAAAATGTCTTTGTTAACACTAGACCTAATTAGGGACCAAGACCCACATGTAGGTAGCTTTTTGCATGTCGCAAACAGCGACTTTCGCTGTTTGCGACGTGCAAAAAGCACATTGCGATGCACAAGCCCAGTTTTGCAATTCGGTAACCTGGTTACCGAATCGCAAAAAGGGTTTGCGACTCGCAATTAGGAAGGGGTGTTCCCTTCCTAATTGCGACTCGCAGTGCAATGTAGGATTGTTTTGTGACTGCGAACGCGGGCGCAAACCAATCGCAGTTTGCACCCATTTCAAATGGGTGTTAACACTTTCGCAAAAGGGAAGGGGCCCCCATGGGACCCCTTCCCCATTGTGAATGTCACTGTAAACATTTTTTCAGAGCAGGCAGTGGTCCTCGGGACCACTGCCTGCTCTGAAAAAATGAAACGAAAACGTTTCATTTTTCGTTTTTGTAATGCATCTCGTTTTCCTTTAAGGAAAAAGGGCTGCATTACAAAAAACTGCTTTATTGAAAAGCAGTCACAGACATGGTGGTCTGCTGTCTCCAGCAGGTCACCATCCCTGTGAGGGCCGCAATTCGCCAATGGGTCGCAAATTGCGACCCACCTCATGATTATTCATGAGGTGGGCATTTGCGAAGCCCTTGCAAATCACTCTGACTCGCAATTTGCGGGTCGCAAATCTGAACCTACCTACACGTGGCCCCAAATTCTTAAAGAAAGTCACAAAAGTGCACCCATGGTATATGTCTTACCCCTATAAAATATTTGTGAACTGTATTTTAGCATGGGTAAATACGCATGTGTAGATTTGCTCATGGGAAAATCTATTGAGCATTTGCAAGTTCATTTTCCCTCCAGCCACTTTCTTCCCAACCCTGGAAGAAGTTCTAATTCTGCCATTGTCAGGATTAAATGTCCAACCTTTCTTATTATGGGAAAATATTAGAGAGAAGCTGGTGAAAATCTTTAAAACATGCAGGTTAGTAGGTTTGCAGACTCAAAGGCATTCCAGCCCTGGAACTATTGCTTACTGCTTCCTCCAGCCCCAGTATGCAGATCTGCAGAAAGGTGGCAAAATAAGGAAATTCCTACAGTAGGGATTGAAACTGCAAGTATTCAAGCCCTACTATGGTAGTAGCCCTGGCATAATCAGAGAGGCTATTATCAGAGCTCTTACATAATGAGATTGCTGCCATAATTTGTCGCCACACTGCATGGCACCAAAGGGACAAGTAGATCTTTTTACAGGAAAAGTAGATTTCAGAAGCAACCTGTCCCCTGGACAAGTAGATATTTTAATAAATTCCACACCCCTGCCTCACCCTAGTCAATGCCCATTCAAGCATCTGACCCACCACTCTACAAAAAAGCAGTCTTGATGAGGAGTCTGTATACCAAAAATGGGCGGCGTCTTGGGGATGGGCTGTATTCTGAAAAGGGTGTGGATTGAATGAGGTAAGGCGAAGCGTCCTGAAGGTGTGCGGAACAAGAGAATGGGTATGGCCTGAAAGTGGTACAGATGACCCAAATGAGACATCCCCAACGTTGTGACATGAAGACCAAAATGGCTGGGAGAGAGAGTGTGGCCATCTCGCACTTCTAGTGTGATTTCATTTCATTGACAATATAGTATATAGCCACAGAAATGGCAGCAGTGCTCACACATTTTGAGAACGTAAGTTGTAGTGATCACATACATTGGGTGGCCAGAGAGGGACAGGGCCTTAGCTTTCTCCCTGGGATAACTCCTGGTATTGGCCAGAGAGCTTTCTCTTTCAACTCAAAACGCTCTTTCAAGATGGGCCACAGAATACCAGACGCATGGCTGAGGAGTGGGGGCCAAAACAACACAAAATTTTGTTCCCTATTTTCACCCCTCAGGCTCTCTTTTACATTATAAACCCCCCAAGGTTCACCTTGCTTTATATGGCTGTATTGTTACTGGTTCAAACGCTTGCAGCCTTGATATTTTTCCTGACAGAGCCTTAGTAATTATGAGGTGTGTCATTGGACCCTTCTCTTGGGGATCAAGTTGTACTCAGAGACGCTATCTAAAAAGGTCAAATATGTTTCTGATTTATACTTCAGGCTGACCTAGCGGTTTGCACTGATCCACCCCATCTGTGGGCCAGTCAACACTTACACACGACTGGGTCACTTCTCTAAGATGACTGCTCAGCTAAACAACTCACAATTCCCTGTATGGACGATTTAGGAATTTTCACTATTACCATGGATCTACAGGTGGTTTGCCACTCTAACATCTATGGATCCGAATTGCAAAGAAAACTGACATTTATGACAAAATACAAACCACAAAAATATGCGAAATAAATTTTTATGTGTTTCCAAATCTATATTTCACGAGCAGGTTGCTCTTAGGAAACCTGCTCAACTTTGTGCAAAGAAGCACATAATGTTGTCGTCCCTCATTGAGTACAGGTGATGTACACATCACACATGACATGTGACTACGGCAGACATTCGCCAAAATGAAGCCTACTGGCAGCAACAGTAACATATTTTTTCTTATTACTATTATCAGCTTTATTGATAATAGGTATTGCCAATTAGTTTTCATTAACACGATTATTTGTATTCACATATTATTTAGCATTATTATCAAGAATGACATATTGAAACGATAGCAGCCATCGTGCTGAATGCAAATACATTGACCATTGGCAATTTTACTGGCATTGACTACACTGATGCATCATTCTGTTGTTGGAAAGCTGTGGTTCATTTGACTGCTCAGTTTCACTTCACATGTGGCACAGAAGGTGCCCATTCGCTTTTCTGTGCTCAAAGATTAATTTCTCATCTCTATTTACAGCACACTGTCCTGTTCTTTATTGATATATTCCATGATCAAGAAAAATCTGAGAAAATCCTCTGTTTTGCTTTAGTGAAGCAACATTTTATTGACTTTGTGGGCGTTTCCATCCCACATGTATTGTATTGTATTGTAATAGTATTTATATAGCGTCTACTACCCCTGATGAGGCGTCAAAGCTCTTTTTGGCGAGTAGCACGCTACTCCGGAACCCAAAAGGAATTAGTGGTGGATTAGTATAGGGAAGTATGAGTACAGTTTTAGTATTATTATGAGTTAATTTGAGCCGCGGATGTGTGAGTTTAACAAATGCAGATGAAGTCATCCGACTGCTGCCCCTTCACCTCTTGCCTGCTGCCTTCAATGTATAGCATAAAATGTTGAATTCCAAGATGTGTATATACATTTATAAAGAGTATCAAAAAAAGAACATATCTTTTCATGTGCATGTAAAATGTGGCTTTGAGAACCAGGCCACTCTGTGCACGAAACGCTTCTGCCTGTAACACGAAGGCAGCCCTGCAGGCCCATCCAAGTTTTGAAAAGAAACCATGGCTGTTCCCTTGTCATGGATGAAGTCTGCCCAGGTTTGTATCTTTCTTGCAGACCGTCGCTTCATCACCCACCCAAGCATGCCAAAGTGGGCAGGCTGAGAACTGACAGCACAGGCTGGCTGCCTGACAGTTCAGGAAGGAGGGAGTCATTGTTTCTGATGAGCGATATGTTTTTAATGAGGCACAGAGTGCCGTCATATTGTGTTGGAATCATTATTTTTCTTTAGAAACCAGACGGAGTCTGCCACACTGAGGCAATGCTTGGGCTGCAATGTTTTTTTTTCACAGGAGCATAGTCCAACAGTTTGCAGCTACACAAAAAAGGGCAGTCTCGTGGCTAGCGCCATCACTTTCACTGCCCACGGTGGCTGCAGGGCATTCTATGCTGCAGAGTCCTAGTTAGACAAAACATTTTGGGGGGACACTTAAGGCTTTACAGACAACCTGATCAGAGATAGCACATTGGCTTTTACTGAGTCTCTCGCTCCATCTCAAACAGGGCATGGGGGCAGCAGTCAGTCCTTCATGATTGTCATTTTGTGAGGGGGAGGACGGGGCAGATGACATCTGTCCCGGTGCCGTGGCTGTAATTACAGATGCGTGGAATGCTTGAATATTGTCAGCCACTGAGCTGGTTTTTTGTTCACTGTGCTAGTCCTGACAGAATAAACTATATACAAATAAGCCTTGCTCCGACTCCAAGAGGAACAGACCAACCAACTGTTAAATTAAGTTCCATCTGAACAGCAACCTAAACAACCGGTGAGGTGTACCTTGGATCCTATGGCACAGGGAGCTATGGGACTCACATCCGGGGGTACATTTTGTACTCAAGGCGTCACACTAACAGGGAAAAGATACAGGTGAAATACTTGAATCACAGTTGCATCCAGGACACTGGGGCAACTGTCATCTGCCTGGACCACCTTGCTATGCAAAATTAAAACCAAGGGGGGAAAGGAGGTGACAGCTGACAATTGCTCCGGTGCCCAGTTTACAACTGCAAATTCGACCTGGGGCCGCTGTGACGTGTATTGGTCCACCTTCACACTCACGTATATTCGGGAGAACTGGCCCCTGGGCATGAAACAGCAGGCTCCCGGGCCCTTGAGCAAGCGTAAGATGGCTCAGAAAGGCTGATCAAGGCTGGGGCAGAGTAGGGACACAGGAGCAGCTGTTCCGATTTTAAAAAATGTAAATAAAACAGAGAATTCCCTCCCCAATTGGTGGGCAAGGATGGGAGGGTGGAGGCTGAAACCATCCTCTCAGCAAGGCAAGACAGAAACGCCAATACAGGTTTCAAAGTCCATGTCGAATGAAAACACGTTTCTTGTTTTAAAAGGTTAACACATGCACAGACAGTCTGTTTTTCACTTTTTCACAAATACGTCTTAAAATAGCAGAATGTGGAAGCTCACATTACCTTGTAAACTCTATAAAATAGATTTGAACCATAAAATAGCATAATTAAAATACCAGAGCCCAAGAAAAGGCACCGAATGAGGTCAAGTGCTAACTGCTTGCCAAGTCTGGTGGACATTTTGTTTTTCATGAATGAGGTTGCCTATTGGAACTTCAATGATAACTTCAATGTTATAGCAGAAAACAACTTGTTTTTGGTATTCCCCCACCCCTCGCCAATAACTTGGCATCACCCTTGATTATTCAGGAAGAATTAATGTCTGAATTTTGTACTTTGTTTTTCCAAAGTGTGGTGTAAATTAGTCCAGAGAGTGGAGCTCGGGGGCAACATTATACATGGGATAAACAACCTTCTGCAGCAATTTAGTAAAATATTGCAAATCACTGATGACATACGTGGCATCAGTTCCTTTACAAGGTCATGGAACCACAAGATGGGTTGCAATTTCCTTTTAGTGTATGGCCGCAGGTCTAATATTCCTTATAACACATGGTCACACTGACACCCTTTCAATAAACTGCTTAAATCATCTTTGGTAATAAAGAGAAAATATAAAGATTATTCTGTATTGCAAAATCCAACAGACCAAAAAGCAGTTAGTAATTAGTTAAACAACACATTACAATCAGTTTAATGTAAATTAGAATACAAATTCTGCAGCTTACAATGTGCGGAAACATGCACTGAGATTCCACCTTTCCTTTAATGACTAATACCACGGACAAAATAAACATGTTGCCATAAATGTCTGATTTTAGGAAAACCGATCTGAAGAATGAAAAGCCAGTTCTCGTTTTTTACTGTTTAAACTGCAGCTCTAAGCTCCATCAGCTGCCTTTCACCTTGGCCGCTGGCAGCATGGCATTATGATATCACAACTCAAGTGTATTAAGTTATTATAGTTGAGCAGCTATGTCACTTTGTTACTATAGGTAACAGAGACATCAAAAACCACCTGTAATAAGGAAACTAATGATGAGCTTTTATACAGGAATTGTAGGCGCTCTTGTATTATATTAACTTATTACCTATGCAAAAATATGCATTGGCAAAGCCAATATGTTTCGCCTACCCAAGATCTTCTGGCCCTGGTAATGTTTTTGAAAGATGTTTACACTGCTCAACGTAAATAAAAACAAGGCACAACCAGGGTTGACTGTGCAATGGCGCTTCGTTTTTATCTACTTTAATCCATGTTGCACAGCAGTCTGTGCTGCTGTGCAACATCTTTTAAAGAACATTAAGAAAGCCAAATAGCTCTGCGTGAGCTATTTGGCTTTGTTAATGTTTTTAAAGATGGCTTAAAGTAAATAAAAAAAGCACTCCAGCTTTGCCTTAGCGAGGAACAGAGCAAACAACAAGGCCAGGAGATGGGATGGGAGGAATGGAGAAGGATAGATAGGGCCTGCAAACACATGCACTCTCAAGAAATTACCTGTACAAATGGGGGCCAGTGGAAGTACACTGGCCGCAGAGACTGTACTTTGACCAAGCACCACGGATGACTAGATGATGCGCAAACAAAAGAGAAAGTGGAAGCTGTAGAAGGCCCTGGCCAAAGAGAAGCCAAGAATTGAAAATGACGTGGGAACCAACCAATGGTATGTTATGGTAAGTATAATGGGGTGGGTTTTAAGCCCGTTTTTAAGCTTTTTTCTATTTACACCAGCTTTCGCTGACAGTGCATGCACGCTGCAGGAGAAACAATGAGCTTTCACATGGAGATTTGTATTGCCATTAACCTCCGAGGTGGAGGTTAACTTCACCTCTTTGTGGTTGCAAGTGAGGGCATGACTACTGCAAGTCCTATCTCGTGACTTGCATTGGTATGGGACTCTCTCTGCCCACTGCCTATTTGGACCTCACACCCTTCATCCAATTACTTTAGGCACATCTGTGAACTGTGGTGTACAAAGATGTTTATCACAGCTCAGATGGGAATTGCGTCTTCTGACTTGCTCTACTCGCTGAAGCAAGAAGCAATTAAGGTAGGACCCACAACTGCTAAGGCACAGGCTGCAACCACTTATTTTTAAGGTCAGTTGCCTCAACTACTTTCCCTTCGGGGCTTAAAGATTCAACTAAAGAAATAGCTGACCGGAAATAGCAGCTATCAGTACAGCAAAGAAAGCAAGGGATGTCCCTGAAGTACATGGTGCCATGACACGCAGCTCTCTGCACACTCATAATGAAGAAAGGACTTGTGCCCTGTCACCACTCTTCAACACACCATCCACCAGGCTCAACATATGAAAAGAGTGCAATACGAACTTGGCCTGTTGTAATAAAGCATAGCAAGAACCTGCCCAATCCAGTCAGAGATTTATAAACCAATCAAGTGATCCATACTACAGATGTGCCAAAACATCTGATGGAATAAAGGTCGTATAGTGATCACTGTCAAGGAGTCATTTGCTAGTTTTACAAAAGAACCCTCACTGAAATGTCCAGAGAACATTCCAACATTCATAATGAGATGGTATGATAAGTCTTTCTGTCTAGTTCTCTTATGTCATGGCCAGAGTCACCCCCTCCACACAACAGGTGTACTCTGACTTTGCCTGCTGATCTTATGTCCTGATTCATGGGTGTCCTGAACTTATATTTGGAAGTCCCAATTGGGATACGATCATCCTATTCCTAGAACCTCACCATGGTGGTACTGTCCATATTAAACCATCATCCTACTCATTCTGCAGAACATGTCCTGGACAAATGTGTCTAGCTCCCACCTGGCACATATACACAACTCTTTTCTAGTCACCCAGATGGGCCACTGTTGTATCATGTTTCAGGTAATTAATTTCTGCCAACTTCTCCCAAAACTGACTTCCTAAACAAATACAGTGTTAGTCTTGGTGTAGGCACTGGTCTAACATTTAGATTTTGAAGTTTTGCTTCTCTCTTAGTGAGCAATGCATCCGTGACCCGGTAGTATGTAAATTGAGATGGGCCTGGAAGACAGACTATACATTAGGGGGGAGTCAGATAGATAGACAGATAGATAGACAGACAGAGAGACAGACAGAGAGACAGACAGATAGATAGATAGATAGATAGATAGATAGATAGATAGATAGATAGATAGATAGATAGATAGATAGATACATTTATTTCCTCCCACAATTCATGTGAGGCCGGATGGTTATACAGTTCTAATCATTGTATATAGGCCGGTAGCTTTCAGAGAATGAAAAATTTAGATTTCAGACTATTAGTTTTATAGGCCCCACGCCTGACACACACTTACTCTGAAGAGTCAGTGCTCCCAGGTTGGCAAACAGTCAAGCCTGACTTGTATGTAAGATGATCTGCTACACACACAAGGAAGTCCTGAACACACAACACATACAATTAGTCCATTAGCAATTTATTTCTCTTTTAAATGTCTCCAAACTTTGATCATGATAGAAAGTCAAATCCAAATAAGTTCAAGAACAGTCTCTCATTAGATCTCTCATTCTTTCCTTCTGCCACCAACAAGTGCTTTGTCAAAAAAAATGCTGTGAAGCCTAACAGCTTCCACAGGGTTAAATGAAAATATTAACATCATTATCAGGCAATTTACGACATATAGGGGGTCATTCTGACCCCGGCGGGCGGCGGGAGGCGCCCGCCTGGAGGGAACCGCCAGAATACCGCTGCGCGGTCAAAAGACCGCCGCGGGTATTCTGGGTTTCCCACTGGGCTGGCGGGCGACCGCCAAAAGGCCGCCCGCCAGCCCAGTGGGAAACACCCCTCCATGAGGATGCCGGCTCCGAATGGAGCCGGCGGAGTGGAGGATGTGCGACGGGTGCAGTAGCACCCGTCGCGAATTTCAGTGTCTGCTAAGCAGACACTGAAATTCAGGGTGGGGCCCTCTTACGGGGACCCCTGCAGTGCCCATGCCATTAGCATGGGCACTGCAGGGGCCCCCAGGGGCCCCACGACTCCCCATACCGCCATCTTGTTCCTGGCTGCCGAAGCTGCCAGGAACAGGATGGCGGTATGGGGGTCAGAATCCCCATGGCGGCGCAGCTTGATTCTACAGGGCAGCGGAAAACCGGCGGGAGACCGCCGGTTTTCCCTTTCTGGCCGCGGTTGAACCGCCGCGGTCAGGATACCCTGGGGAGCACCGCCAGCCTGTTGGCGGTGCTCCCGCCGACCCCAGCCCCGGCGTCGGAATGACCCCCATAAGTTTTGTCTGTTTCCCAACACCACAGTATGTCAAAAAAGCTGTAAAATGAACAAAAGGCTGATCACAGACAGTGTCATAAATAACTCATGTCAACCACAGCACTTAGCGCTACTGACATAGTGCACACTGAACAAGATAATCAATCTCAAAAGCAGCAGGAACGGCATATATTTAGAACCACCAAGAACATGAATTGTAAAGTTACTGACAAAGTGATAAATAAGGTAAAAAATATCTGTAATGCTGTGTCCCAATAAAGTGCATAAACGTATGGATGAGTAACACAAAGCTTGCTCCTCTTTGGATAGGCAAGATGGCAGGTTCTCTTTTTTCCCCTCTGTGATATGCAACTATACATCAGTTGTGCCAATTTAACATTTGGTATGGCATATTTAATTGTGGTGTGCGACTTTAACCCTTTTGTGACCCACACTTCCATTTCTAAAACTTTCGAAGGTTTAGCATACCCCTAAAGTTCTTTAACTCTGAAATAACAGGTAGCAGAAGAAGTTATATAGTGTTTCAAAACAAACAGACTTTACAGGAGGATGTACTAAATTCACCTCTTGAACAGAGGGCCTTTTGGAGAAGTTTATTCATTCAGAATAGCTGACAAAGTCTGAACTTTTGACAGACAGTCCTATCAAAAAGAACATCGCCCCAAGCTCACTAATCCAACCATTGAGCCTCACTGTCTTTTCTTGCCGCCATAAGAATTAAAAGTGGCCAATCAGGAGATCCAGCTACTGTCAAGCATCCCACCTTCTCATGCTCTGTAATGCAGGAAAGTGACTTGCCAGCTCCGTAAGCTTTCAGCCCCCACCCAGCCAATCACTGAGCCACAAGTCAATCATTCTACAGTTCCCAAAAGGCATACACAGTGATGGACATATCAAGAAGGGCATTAATCTGTATGGGTATGTTAGGGTCAAGAAGGGCTAGCGAAGACCCAGACCCAACAAGGACTTCACAGGGAAAATGACAGACTTCTACAATTCTGCCTTGTATCATCAGATCCACTCTACTTTCCTTAGTGACTCAAATACTAAGAAACTGAAAGATTGTATCAACACATTCCTCATCATCTAGGCATCCATCACCAAAGCTAGCCACTTAAAAAGGGAATACCCTTAAACTCCTCATGACCGCCACTCCGTCAGTCCAAAGCAAGCCCTTGACACTTCTACATTGGACTGGCCAATACAACAAGGCAAACTAACAAGAATCCCGCCCCTTTTAAAGAACCCATCAAGCTCTTCAACATCCATCCTAAAAGCTGATGAACAAATTACTAACCTTCGGTAAGAATTTATCTGGAAGAGACATATTATAGTTGCAGATTCCTTACCTTAGAATTTCCCCCAGACGTTAGACTGGATCCAGAGACTTTTCTTTGAGCAGTACCCTTGCATGCTGTTAGGTGGCATCAGTTGACTCTGCGTCCGTCGTTAGCATTGTGATGACTTCGGGGTCGAATATAGGCGCCGCCTCATGGGCGGTGACGTCAGTTCTTTTCTTTCTGCGCCACGCTCTGGAGAAGAGCTACCCTGGTCACTTTTTGACAGGCCTCGGCACTTTTGTCGAATTTTGTGGTTACTGTTGGTGCGTCTAAGTATGTCCACGAAGACTGGGTTTAAGCCTTGCAAGGATTGTGACTGAATGATGTCGGTGAAAGATCTGCATCGGGTCTGTTTGTGGTGTCTGGAGCGTGACCACGACCTGAAGTCATGCTCCGAGTTCCGGGCCATGCACCCAAAGGCTTTGAGGGAGCAGTCCCTAAAGCTAATGACAGCCCATTGCTTGACTCCACATCGCTCTCCTTCGAGAGAAAGGTCTTGAAACCGGTCGAGGAGTCACCACCACTCATCATCCTCGAAGTCATCGGGACATTCGGGTAAGAAAAAGAAGAAGTCAAAGAAGACCAGGCATTCTTCAACCTCAATCCGTCGCTCGGACGATGCGACGCCGGAACAGCCTTGACACTCTAGGCCTCTGTCCGTGGAGCCTACTACTGGGTCCACTCTGTACATCCCTGACTTTCCGGGAGCTGGAGTGACCCCTGCCCAACTAAAAGAAATTTATGAGGCCATGCGCCTCATTTTTGGGCAGTCCGACCCCACCTGTGGCACCTACGGACCTGGGGAGTTGGAGGGGTGCCCTTTGGGTTCCGCACCAGCAGCTCTGGCACCGAGAGTCCCTCCGGATCCGCATCCGGATCCGCGCCGGTGCTGGACGCACCACTGAGACCTTCCCTGGTGCCAGCAAAGTAATCGACAATCCCAACATCGGTTGGGCCCACAATCTACGTCGATCCGATTCTGATCCTAGACAACCCAGAGCCGGAACAGCGTTGACCGACACAGCTTCCGACTTTGATGGGGCCTAGCCATCCCAGGTTAGATTCAGACTCTTTTTCTATGGGCATGTATGCGAGGAAGGGTTGGAGGGGTCGCTGGACCCTTATGAATACCAGCAAGAAGTCCCAAACATGGACTGGGCTCAGGAATTGGGTGAGGCCAGTGGTCTTGATACCTCCCCAGTTACTGGTATGCTGTCTCCTCCTACCGTGGCTACGGGGGAGGGAGTTTCTTACTCCATGGTGGTCAGTAGGGCGGCCGAGGTCCTTGGCCTTGAACTGCCTATTATTGCGGTCAGGACTAATCTCCTGATGGTATAAGCACACTCCTCAAAACAAACACTGGGGAAAACAAAAACATGCATTTGACTGAAAACACAACCCTTCTAAAGCTTGGTGACAAAAAGCGCGCCATAGGTGAATAAGAAAAAAACCGAGACATGTAAAGATTCCTGTTGACTACATTCAACTCAAACTGCTCTGCGTGTAGGCTCCTCATCATAAGTGAAAGCCACTATTTACAAAACCACCATCAATGAAGCCTCAAACAGAAGCAGCAGAGGAAAACAAAAAAGCAATGAAAGATGGATTGAAAAGAAGTCTGAGTAACTATACTGAATGAGATAAATTCATTCATTCCAAGGATCACTTCTTTATTTTCCTCTAATAAAGGCAAATCTTAAAGATAGTGACAAGCACAATACCCACCTCAACAACACCAATCAGATATCCACCTTGCCTGGAATACTCCAGGATTCACCTTCAAATGGAAGCCTTCATCCTATTCTTATCCAGTAGCTTGTCCATAATTCTCAACTTACTCATGTTCACCACCTATGAAGATGACATTACACCCTTATCCTTCATGAGGTTCTTCCATAGAAAAGACATGAGATTCCCCTTCGTCCCCTAATGCCTTTCTCAATCAAGTAACCATTCCAGACAACCTTAAAACAGGACAGATCCTCCCCCTGCTGATAACACCCATCTGAACCCAGACGTACTTGTTGATTACTGCCCTAATTTCCACCTTTCATTCACAGAATTTTTTTTATTGAGAAATAGCTTTAGTTCAACTCCAAACAGATTAAACAACCTCTAGTTTTAGGCTACGGCATACCACAGAGACTGCTAACCATTCAGACAGTCAGCAATGCCCTTCTAATTACTGACACAATGACCATAATCTCCAGATCCTAGTTTCCTAAGTGTTCAACAGAGCACTAATCTGCTAAGGGAACACACACAGGCTTCTACAACATGGTCTTGAAATTACTCCTTTCCAACCTCACCAACCACTACCTACTCATACAAATGGGAAACCCGAGATCCCAGAAACTCGCCTCACCTATGCAGTATCCCAGGGCTTCATTTTGTCCTCTATCGCCTTCAATCTTTGCATGGAAGCCTTTGCAACCCTACCTATCAACAGCAGCATCAAGATCCATCAAACATTCTGACTCCATGCACCTCCACCTGAAGATTGTCACTACTTGAAATATTCAGTGATTCAAAACTTGCCTCAATCTCATTCAAAAGTAAATCCAACCAGGAAACAATTAATCCTTTTCACTAACTACAACAAATAACTACAAATTCAAGCCTGGCTGTGTCTGAAATTAACTCGTCATCCGGACACAACACCTTGTACTGAATGCAAAATCGCTTAGATTTAACCTTGACTCTGATCTCTCCCCAAAGGACGCACTGCCAGAAATACTAAGATAGCCCCACTCCAGCTCTCCTTTCTGAAGAAAGTGAAACCTCTCTTCAGGCCAAGCATTAGTTGTGTTGCATCTAGATAAAGGCAGTACCCTGTGCCATGGTTTAGCTAGCAGCATCCTGCCCCTTTGAAAGACGTCCTTTTTATTGATGTATTTATAGTCCACATTTGACTGTTGACATCATGGAAATAGTAAGGCTAAAAAGGAAATCTGAGAGAGGAACAGGGGAAAGATCTAACAGAACAGCAATGTTTTCAAAATCATTTGAGCTAGACAAAACTGGCACATCACTGTAAGGACAGATGTCTAGATCTAACCCAGTTAAACCTTTCAATAAGAGCACAACAGGAGGAACATGCAAGGATTTACCAGCTTTAAAATGAAGGTCAGCTCAGGTCATGTCAGAGTCTTAAATTATACCTATTCAATAAATGGAAGTGAATTGAAGTGCTTTATGAACTGCAGAGACATAATCCCTACACTGAAACCCACCGGGGGACTGCCAAGTTCTGGAGTCTCAGTCTGATGGTATTAAATGCTTAATGTGTGATAGGATACAAGCTAACACTACAACAGAATGCATTGATGAGTAAGGTGAGTGTCTTCCACACAAGTGTGGTTTGCAGATCCTTGCTGCCCAAACCTTCTGATCTAGGTGTCATATACAAGGCCCACATGGAACCTGACCTTAAGTTGTTTGACAAAGGCACCTGGGATAGGCTTGCAGCCTTGTTGTTCAGGTAAAATGGCAACTGTCCATCCTTGGGGTGAAAGCCCACCACCATCATCATCTCTATCTTGTCTCCATTTTAAGCAATTGGGAGGCATTGATGACTTTAGGTCCTCCAGACAATGATTGAGGCGGCTGATAATAGTGATGCCCACTCAAATCTTAGGATAAGCTGAGTACCGTCAGCATATGAAAAGATCTGAAAACAGACCTCATTTGCTTTACTAACTGTTGAATGTATCGAGTAAATAGGATGAGTGAGAGACTCTGCAGCTAAATTGAATAGCCTAGGAATTAAAAGGGTGCAGAGCAACCACCTGGATTTTATCAGTTAACAGAACACATTCCAGGGCTTGCTCTGTCAGAACAACTGAATGGAGATGGTCTATTAAGATTTCATGGTCAACCATATGAAAGGTGTCAGAGACATCATGCAACAATAGAAAATACTAAACCTCCCTTCATCCACCTTCATCCTTGATGGTGGGCAATTCATCAGGACAACAACACATTACTATGCCTAGAGCAAAAAATCTGCCTATGCAACATCTAGAAGTCCATGGGTCTCGCTCTCAAGGTATCTTAGTAGCCATTTTGCCAGATGTATTTTCCATCACTTGTAAAATGACCAGTAGGAAAACACCATGGTGATAATTTTTCATATCAGCTTGATCAAGATTGGATTTCTTGAGGAAAGGGGTCACAATGCCCCTTTTCCAGCAGAAGGAAACAACAACAGCAACTAAGGGCTGGTTGATCAAATGACAGATAAGCTCACCAACCCTTGGGGGCAGATTGGTCGATTTTAGGTCAATCTGCTCCCAAGGGGGCAGAAACCACTATGCACCGGGGATTTGTTTTTTGGTGCCAATGTCACGCAGGGGGAGCGACCCCGTAGGCAAGGGTCGCTCCTGGTGGGAAGGTGGGGGTTGGGGATGCAAATTTATTTTAGGCCATTTCTGCCCCCCCTTGGGGGCAGATTGGTCGATTTTAGGTCAATCTGTCCCCAAGGGGGCAGAAACCACTAGGCACCGGGGATTTGTTTTTTGGCGCCAATGTCACGTAGGGGGACCGACCCCGTAGGCAAGGGTCGCTTCCGGGCAGGGGGGGTTTGAGGGAGCAAATTTATTTTGGGGCATTTCTGCCCCCCCCTGGGGCCGACTGAGCTAGAGGCCAAAATCCACAGGTAGGCACTTTGCCAAAAAACACCTCTGTTTTCTGTGAAAAAATATGTTGTGTCCACGTTGTGTTTTGGGGCATATCCTGTCGCGGGCACTAGGCCTACCCACACAAGTGAGGTACCATTTTTATCGGGAGACTTGGCGGGGCGCTGGGTGGAAGGAAATTTGTGGCTTCTCTCAGATTCCAGAACTTTCTGTCACCGAAATGTGAGGAAAATGTGTTTTTTTGGGCCAAAATTTGAGGTTTGCAAAGGATTCTGGGTAACAGAACCTGGTCAGAGCCCCACAAGTCACCCCATCTTGGATTCCCCTAGGTCTCTAGTTTTAAAAAATGCACAGGTTTGGTAGGTTTCCCTAGGTGCCGGCTAAGCTAGAGGCCAAAATCTACAGGTAGGCACTTTGCTAAAAACAGCTCTGTTTTCTTTGATGTGCCCACATTGTGTTTTGGGGCAAATCCTGTCGCGGGCGCTAGGCCTACCCACACAAGTGAGGTATCATTTTTATCGGGAGACTTTGGGGGACATAGAATAGCAAAACAAGTGTTATTGCCCCTTGTCTTTCTCTACATTTTTCCCTTCCAAATGTAAGACAGTGTGTAAAAAAGACCTCTATTTGAGAAATGCCCTCTAAATCACATTCAACTATGGGCACCCCGGAATTCAGAGATGTGCAAATAACCACTGCTTCTCAACACCTTGGGGGTCATTCTGACCTCGGCGGTAAAAGCCGCTTACCGCCGTTCAGAAGGCCGCCACAATCCCGCCGCGGCCGCGGTCAGCCGCCACGGACATTCTGACCCACAACTGCAAAACCTCCGAAAATCCGCCCTCCACTGCAGTCCGCCACATCAGCGGCCAGCGGTAAACTGGAGAAGACCAAACCTCCACCGCCACGCCAACAGAAATACGCCCATCCCATTATGACCCGCAAATCGACGCGGCGGTCATTCAACCGCGGTATTCCATTGGCGGTACACACCGCCGCGGTCAAAATACACACACCTTTACAAACCCCTACCACATTGGACAATTTGAAAGGCACACACCTGAAACACATACACACACCACTCCCACACATCCAATACCATATAAAACACACACCCACATCACCCACAAACCCCTACCAACAAAAACCAGAGACGAAGGAGAGAGAGAGACACATCAGAGAATAGAGAGCCAGACACACAGAGGCACACCGCAACATCACACACACACCACATAGAAGCACAAAGCACCACACACCAACACACACATCATCACATACACCACCCCACACCTCATACACACCACCCCATGGCACCACAAAGGCACCCACGCTTTTCGGACCAAGAACTCCGGGTCATGGTGGAGGAGATCATAAGAGTGGAACCCCAGCTCTTCGGCTCACAGGTCCAGCACACCACCATAGCAAGGAAGGCGGAGCTCTGGCAGCGGATCGTGGACAGGGTCAATGCGGTGGGACAGCATCCCAGAAATCGAGAGGACATCCGCAAACGATGGAACGACCTACGGGGGAAGGTGCGCTCGATGGTCTCGCGACACAACATCGCAGTGCAGAAGACTGGCGGGGGACCCCCACCCACTCCACCCGAATTCACAACATGGGAGCAAGAGGTACTCAACATCCTGCATCCTGATGTCCTCGCTGGAGTACACGGAGGAATGGACTCTGGTAAGTACAAGGCCAACCACTTCACCCCCCCCCCCCAGCATGCTAACCCCCACCCTCACCCCCAACCCCCCAGCACACATCCTCCCTGAGAATGTCTCCCCAGCACAACCCACCCAACACCAACCCCTGCATGCCACCCCCAAACTATGGACACCCATCACCTAAGCATGACCACTGCACATACCCATCACCCCCCCCCCCACAAAACACCCTCACAACACCTCCCCCAAGGGAATGCCAGCACTGGGGGACAAGGGCACCCATAAAACGCAAGCTAATGCACACACAGAAACAATAACCATACCCTCTTACCCCATGCAGGACCCGAACGACAACACACCGGTCAGGAGGGACCAGAAATGTCCATCCCACCCCCGGAACAGGCCCCTAGTGATGACAGCAGCTCTGTCGACCTGGAACCTGACGACCAGCCCGGACCATCGGGGACCTCTGGGCAGTCGGTTCCCCTCACCCAGACACAGGCCACTGCAGACCCAACCCCCTCTGGGAACAACAGCACAGCTCCCACCCAGCGGGCCCATGCCTCTGTCTCTAGGACAGGTCAAGCAGCGGTGTGTCTACCACTACAGGGCCCCCAGGGTAACCCACCAACCCAACAACAACAGGGACCTGGGGGCAGTGGGAGTGGGCACACCGTCCAGGGGACAGAGGCCCAGGGAAACAGGGCAACTCGGAGGGCTGCTGGGCGACAGGGGGGGGAGCAGAGAGGCCCAGGGAACCCACTCTCCAAGAGGCCCTCACCACCATCATGGCAGCCTACCACCACTCACAAGAGACGATGGCAACGGTACTGGCCAGGTTCCAGGAGATCCAGGCACAGCAGGAGCAACGCTACATGGGGTTCAGCGACCAACTCAGCAACATCTCAACCGCTATGGGGAGCATAGTCCAGGCCCTGAACCGTATAGAGGACACGTTTCGGGACCATGTGGCATCACACAGGGCCCCTGTCACTAGCCAGGAACAGGAACAGCCTACCACCTCCGCCGGCGCTAGTGGACAGGAGGCCCCACCACAACGACAGCCCACCAGAACCCCACCTCCTGCTGAACAACAACCGCCCCGCAAAAGGAGCCTGAGATAAAAAAAAACGACAGAGTAGGATGTCAAGTCCCCCGCCAGCATCACATACCCCCTGAAGTCCTCCCACTGTTCCACATTGCCACCCTGTCCAACCTTGAACTGCCCCTGCTCCATCCTGCCACAGGCATATGGACAATGCACCTGTGAGACTGAGAACTGGACTCCGCCATGGACATTACTCCACCCCCACCCATCACTGTTTCACTATCATGTACCAATATCTATGCACTAATAATAAATCACACATTGCACTGAAATCAATCAGGACTCAGCCTGTCTTATTTACAAATGTATGACACATTACATATCAATTACGTATTATTAACATTGTGAATTACACATACCGAGGTAACTTAGCATTAGTCCATGGGCCAACCAAGCCGAGGTCACGCAGTGGCTCATACAGCACAGAAAAGGGAAGGGAAAATCAAACATCATGTTTATAGGTCTGGGGGGAAATCGACAAAGTTGAGATGCAGGAGGCTTTCAGGAAATGTAAAATGGCATGGGTGATTATTACCTGTGTGCTACTGGAAATACTGTTCTATTACTCTGTCCCTGTTGTCTGTGTCGTCCTCTGAGTCTTCCTCCTCTTCACTCTCCGCAGGCTCCACAGCTGCTTCAACACCACCATCTGCACCATCCTCCTGCAGGAAAGGAACCTGACGTTGCAATGCCAGATTGTGAAGCATACAGCAGGCCACGATGATGTGGCACACCTTCTTTGGTGAGTACATCAGGGATCCCCCAGCCATATGCAGGCACCTAAACGTGGCCTTCAGGAGGCCAAAGGTCCTTTCGATGATCCTCCTAGTTCGCCCATGGGCCTCATTGTACCGTTCCTCTGCCCTGGTCCGGGGATTCCTTACTGGGGTCAGTAGCCAAGGCAGGTTGGGGTAACCAGAGTCACCTATTAGCCACACACGTTGTCTCTGTAGCTGCTCCATCACATAGGGGATGCTGCTATTACGCATCACATACGCGTCATGCACTGACCCTGGGAACTTGGCATTTACATGGGAGATGTACTGGTCAGCCAAACAGACAACCTGGACATTCATCGAATGATAACTCTTTCTGTTTCTGTACACCTGCTCATCGTCTTTTGGGGGTACCAAAGCCACATGGGTCCCATCAATGGCACCAATGATGTTGGGGATATGTCCAAGGGCATAGAAATCACCCTTCACTGTAGGCAAGTCACCCTCCTCTGGGAAAATGATGTAGCTCTGCATGAGTTTCATCAGGGCAGACAACACTCTGCTCAAAATCTTTGAAAACATAGGCTGAGACATTCCAGATGACATGGCCACTGTGGTCTGGAATGACCCAGTTGCCAAAAAATGGAGGACTGACAAAACCTGCACCAGAGGGGGAATCCCTGTGGGTTGGCGGATGGGGGACATCAGGGCTGGCTCCAGCTGGGCACACAGTTCATGGATAGTGGCACGGTCAAGTCTGTATCGAAGTATTATATGGCGTTCTTCCATTGTCGACAGGTCCACCAGCGGTCGGTACACGCGAGGATTCCTCCTTCTCATCGCAAGTCCCAGCGGACGGTGCCTAGGAAGGACAACATGGAGCACAGAGTCAGGCAAACCACAGGTACGTACAGACAGCTTGCACAGTTAAAGAATGGCAATGGGTTGAAAGGCGTGTATGTGTGGCAATGCAAGGCCTAGGCCTGTGTGTCGCAGTCAAAATTAAGCCATGTAGGCCCTTGAAATGGCGGCTGCCTGACCTGTGAAGTGGGACAATGGGATGTGAGGTCAATGCGCTGGCGGGGCACACCGTGGCGGTAGGCGGTCGAAGACCGCGGCGCAAAGCCGCATTGGTTAACATTGAAGCCTATGGGTTTCAGAAGCCAATGACGATGTGCGCCGGCGGTCGCGGTACGCACCGCCGCGGTACGCACCGCCGCGGGCGTGACCGCCATTTTCTATCTGATTAATCACTCGAGACCTGATCATCCACAGGAGAGGACCTATACTGCAAGTGCTGCTGTGACCTCGGTCTGGAAGATACAATGGCTGCTGCGACTGGGGAAAAGGCCCCTGCCTTCACGTCTGAAGAGTTGGAGAAGCTCGTGGATGGGGTCCTCCCCCAGTATGCGCTACTCTACGGTCCTCCAGACCAACAAGTGAGTACACCGGGTGCACATGGAATGGGCTATGCCTGTGTGGATTGGGGTGGATGTAAGTTGGTGGGGTGGGGGGCGAATGAGGAGTGCAACGCCCGACAGATGAGAGCATGTGCCATATGGCAAAGTTGGTGGGGGGGGGCCAATCACATCTAACATGCAGGTCATTGATGATTTCCTCCTTTCCACCCTGTACATGTCAAATAGGTCAGCGCCCATCAGAAGATCGAGATTTGGCGTGCCATCGCCAAGGAAGTCCGGAACTTGGGGGTCCACAACAGACGGGGCACCCACTGCCGCAAGAGGTGGGAGGACATCCGCCGCGGAACAAGGAAGACCGCAGAAACACTGCTGGGGATGGCCTCCCAACCTAGGAGGGGTGCCAGTCGCACCATGACCCCCCTGATGTCCCGGATCCTGGCGGTGGCCTACCCTGAATTGGATGGGCGCTTTAAGACATCACAGCAGACACAAGGGGGTGAGTATCAGCACATTCTCCTATCTTTCTGCGCAGTGGAGGCGTCTGGGTGGGGGAGGAGGGCTGTGGGTGACATTAGGCCAGGGCGCTTTCTGTAGTGTAGTCCTCTCCCTTAGGCATGGCCCTGTGCCCCCGGCCCCCACCTCTGTAGGGTGACAAGTACAGCCATTGAAGGTCCAGCATCTCCCATGTGCGCGTTTGACGTCTCTTGGCCTGTTGTCCTAGTCAGTAGTACTGAGTAGTGTACCCCGAATGCGCGGCTTAGTGCATTAGGCTCCTGTGTCTGTCCTCTCCGCCAACGGTGTTGACATTGCATGCACTCAACCTGGTCTTCTTTTTTCTCCCCCCACCCTTTCTCTTCATCTTCTTGTGCATGTGTGCATTAGCATCATCAGGCGGAGGAGATTTGGCATCGGAGCACGAGGGAGCTGCAGGACACAAGGCCCCGGTGGGCCCAGGAACAGACACCGAGGGCACCAGTGATCCGGAGGGCGAGGGGAGCACCACGACGGGGACCGCTGGTGAGAGCAGTGACAGCGACACGTCCTCGAATGGGAGCTCCCTAGCGGTGGCGGCAACATCCGTGCCCCCCGCCTCTACAGGTACAGCCGCCACCCAGCGCACCAGCCCCGCCCTCCCAGCAGCCCCTCAGTCTTCGCTCCGTGCCCGTTCGCCCAGGAAGGCGCGCGTCTCCTTCGCCCCAGGCACCTCAGCCCCTGCCCCTGTTGCCCCTGCTGCCCTCAGTGCGGAGCTCATTGACCTGGTAAGGACGCTCATTGTTGGGCAGACGACCCTTTTGAATGCCATCCAGGGTGTGCAAAGGGAGGTGCAACAGAGCAATGCGTACCTGGCGGGCATTCATTTGGGTCAGGCTGCCCATCAACGAGCGTTCACTGCTCTGGCCTCAGCACTGACGGCAGCCATTGTCCCCGTTTCCAGCCTCCCTCTTCTTACTGCCTCCAGCCTTTCTCTGTCTCCTGTTCCTCAGCCTATCCCATCCACACCATCAGACCAGCCTGCACACACCTCAACACCCAAGAGCAGCTCATCCAGACACAAGCACCACAGATCCCACAAACACTCACCCAAGCAACACACAGATGCAGACATGCCAACAGCCACTGCCACCCCTGTGTCCTCCTCCTCCTCGTCTCCCTCCTCCCTCCCTGTGACGTCTACACTCACACCTGCATGCACCCCAACATCAGCCAGTGCTTCCATCACCACCTCACCCTCCAGTACAGTCCACACTCGTGCAG
This sequence comes from Pleurodeles waltl, assembly GCF_031143425.1. Taxonomy (NCBI): domain Eukaryota; kingdom Metazoa; phylum Chordata; class Amphibia; order Caudata; family Salamandridae; genus Pleurodeles; species Pleurodeles waltl. The sequence continues at coordinate 115,995,582 of NC_090445.1, read as the reverse complement.
TCACCACCCCCACTGCCATTTACACGTCCCCTGTGTCCTCTCCCACTGTGTCTGTCACCCCCTCTTCCAAGACACACAAACGCAGGCAACCACCCACCCAACAGCCATCCACCTCACGACAGCCTACAGCACCAGCACCTTCACCCAATGACAGCACACCTGACTCTCCTACAACCACCTCCTCTTCCTCCACTTCCATCTCCACTTCTCCTACCCTTTACCTTGGCCCTAAAAAACTTTTCCTAGCTAACCTTGACCTCTTTCCCTCCGATGAGCTCCCCCCTCCATCTTCAAAGAGTCCCAAGAGCACCGCAGCCACCACCAGCCCAGCTTCGGGTGTCACTGTTGTGCATGGGTTCTGGAGCCCACCCTTTGCCAGCAGTGACACATCGATCAGCAGCAAGGGCACGTCCAGCCCCCCCCCGGCAAGAGGACCCGCAAAAACAAGGGCCGCCGTGCGAGGACCGACAGGGCTGCCCCCAAGGAGCAATGTTCGGCCACTTCACCACCCACACCATCTAGGGGAGGCAAGGGCCCGAGAGCCCCATCAAAGGAGCGGAAGGGCAGCAGGAGCGCAGAGAAGGTGGACCCCACATGTCACATCCCAGCTGGGAAGGAGGACACTAAGGAGGCCAGGAGTCCGTCCCCGAAGGGTCCAGAAACGTCACGGTCCGAGGGCGACTGAGCAGGGAGTCCAGGCCAGGTCTGGCTCCCTTGACCTGCTGGATGAGCACCGCTGAACAGGGCCCGCGGGGCAGAAGAGCACCGCTGAACAGGGCCCGCCGTGCAGAAGAGCACCACTGAACAGGGCCCGCCGTGGAGAAGAGCACCGCTGAACAGGGCCCGCCGTGGAGAAGAGCACCGCTGAACAGGGCCCGCCGTGGAGAAGAGCACCGCTGAACAGGGTCCGCCGTGGAGAAGAGCACCGCTGAACAGGGCCCGCGTTGCAGAAGAGCACCGCTGAACAGGGCCCCGCCGTGAAGATAGGCACCGCTGAACAGGGCCCCGCCGTGCAGAAGAGCACCGCTGAAGAGGGCCCGCCGTGGAGAAGAGCACCGCTGAACAGGGCCCCGCCGTGAGGATAGGCACCGCTGAAGAGGGCCCCGCCGTGAAGATAGGCACCGCTGAAGAGGGCCCCGCCGTCTCAAGCACCGCTCCGCTGGGCCCTTCTTCTCAAGCACCGCTCCGCTGGGCCCCGCCGTCTCAAGCACCGCTCCGCTGGGCCCCGCCGTCTCAAGCACCGCTCCGCTGGGCCCTTCATCTCAAGCACCGCTCCGCTGGGTCCTTCATCTCAAGCACCGCTCCGCTGGGCCCTTCTTCTCAAGCACCGCTCCGCTGGGCCCTTCTTCTCAAGCACCGCTCCGCTGGGCCCTTCTTCTCAAGCACCGCTCCGCTGGGCCCTTCTTCTCAAGCACCGCTCCGCTGGGCCCTTCTTCTCAAGCACCGCTCCGCTGGGCCCCGCCGTCTCAAGCACCGCTCCGCTGGGCCCTTCTTCTCAAGCACCGCTCCGCTGGGCCCTTCTTCTCAAGCACCGCTCCGCTGGGCCCTTCTTCTCAAGCACCGCTCCGCTGGGCCCCGCCGTCTCAAGCACCGCTCCGCTGGGCCCTTCTTCTCAAGCACCGCTCCGCTGGGCCCTTCTTCTCAAGCACCGCTCCGCTGGGCCCTTCTTCTCAAGCACCGCTCCGCTGGGCCCTTCTTCTCAAGCACCGCTCCGCTGGGCCCCGCCGTCTCAAGCACCGCTCCGCTGGGCCCTTCTTCTCAAGCACCGCTCCGCTGGGCCCTTCTTCTCAAGCACCGCTCCGCTGGGCCCTTCTTCTCAAGCACCGCTCCGCTGGGCCCCGCCGTCTCAAGCACCGCTCCGCTGGGCCCTTCTTCTCAAGCACCGCTCCGCTGGGCCCTTCTTCTCAAGCACCGCTCCGCTGGGCCCTTCTTCTCAAGCACCGCTCCGCTGGGCCCTTCTTCTCAAGCACCGCTCCGCTGGGCCCCGCCGTCTCAAGCACCGCTCCGCTGGGCCCTTCTTCTCAAGCACCGCTCCGCTGGGCCCTTCTTCTCAAGCACCGCTCCGCTGGGCCCTTCTTCTCAAGCACCGCTCCGCTGGGCCCCGCCGTCTCAAGCACCGCTCCGCTGGGCCCTTCTTCTCAAGCACCGCTCCGCTGGGCACCGCCGTCTCAATCACTGTTTATGGTTCACTGTGCCCACCATGCCTCCTCCTTGACCAGTGGAGACTGTCATCCACCTGATGGACTGTGGCTTTGCACTCCCCAGGATGGTACAGTGGGCAGCCCACCCACTGTAGAGACATTGAGAGACTGTGGCTTTGCACTCCCCAGGATGGTACAGTGGGCAGCCCACCAACTGTAGAGACATTGAGAGACTGTGGCTTTGCACTCCCCAGGATGGTACAGTGGGCATGGTGGCTCCTCGTGGATCTGGCGTCGTGGACTCATGTGGCTGTGGTGCCCCCCCCTTCCCTTCCCCCTGAGGTGCCTGTAGTTTTTACATCTGATGCCCCTGCAGTGTTCTCTCCAAAGGACTCAGGTCTCCTTTGTGGGCTTTGCCCTTGTTTCTCAAAACTTTGGCCCACGGACATGATGAATTCGTAGGATGTGCAGGACTTGTTACTTCAGTTATACACTGATGTGTATGTCATTTGTTTTCTTGTGAATATCTTTCATGGTTGTACGATATTTTTCAGGAGCTTTTTGGTACCTAAATATTTATTCCAAATTTGATTATGTCCTAGCATTTTTCAGGGGTGTTTGGGTGGTGTCACTGTGACTTGTTGCTCTGCATTGGTGTGTACATAGTTGGGGGGGGGGTGGGTCGCATATGTGTGTGCCCGTAACCTTTCGTCCTCCCCCCTCCCGTGTGTCGTAGGTGCAGTACTCACCGTTGTCGTCTGCGCCGGACTTCGTACTCGTGGTAGATGAGAAGGTAGACGAGAGCAGGTAGGATGTTTAATTAGGGTTCCATGCTGTCCTCCTTCCTCCTGGAGTGCGTAGTGGTGAGCGTTTTCCCGTTCGTAGTCTGTTTCCGCCGTGTTTTTATCGGCGGTGCCCCCGCCCCGGAAAAGGTGGCGGATTGGTGAGTTGTGATAGGGTGGGCGGTACATTGTCTGCCGCCTGGCTGTTGGCGGTGACCGCCGCGCTGTTTGTTTGTACCGCCGTGGCGGGCGGAGTGTTAAAGTGGCTGTCTGTGTTGGCGGTTCCCGCCAGGGTCAGAATTCCATATTTTTTACCGCCAGCCTGTTGGCGGGTTGGCCGCCGCTTTAACACCGACCGCCAGGGTTAGAATCACCCCCCTTATCTTGTGCCCATTTTGGATATACAAAGGTTTTCTTGATAGCTATTTTTTACTCATTATATTTCAGCAAATGAATTGCTGTATACCCGGCATAGAATGAAAACCCACTGCAGGGTGCAGGTCATTTATTGGCTCTGGGTACCTAGAGTTCTTGATGAACCTACAAGTCCTATATATCCCCGCAGCCAGAAGAGTCCAGCAGACGTAACGGTATATTGCTTTCGAAAATCTGACATTGCAGGAAAAAGTTACAGAGTAAAACATAGAGAAAAATTGATGTTTTTTTCACCTCAATTTCATTATTTTTCTTTTACAGTTGTTATTTTCTGTAGGAAACCCTTGTAGGATCTACACAAATTACCCCTTGCTGAATTCAGAATTTTGTCTACTTTTCAGAAATGTTGCTGTTTCTGGGATCGAGCGTTGGTTTCATGCCCATTTCTGTTACTGACTGGAAGGAGGCTGAAAGCACAAAAAAATCGTAAAAATGGGGTATGTCCCAGTAAAATGCCAAAATTGTGTTGAAAAATTGGGTTTTCTGATTCAAGTCTGCCTGTTCCTGAAAGCTGGGAAGCTGGTGATTTTAGCACCGCAAACCCTTTGTTGATGCCCTTTTCAGGGAAAAAAACACAAGCCTTCTTCTGCAGCCCCTTTTTCCCATTTTTTAGAAAAAAACGAAATTTTCACTGTATTTTGGCTAATTTCTTGGCCTCCTTCTGGGGAACCCACAAAGTCTGGGTACCTCTAGAATCCCTAGGATGTTGGAAAAAAAGGACGCAAATTTGGCGTGGGTAGCTTATGTGAACAAAAAGTTATGAGGGCCTAAGCGCGAACTGCTCCAAATAGCCAAAAAAAGGCTCGGCACAGGAGGGGGAAAAGGCCTGGCAGCGAAGGGGTTAAGCTATGGGAAAAGCATTTGTGAAAACAGAAAACAAGGGGTAATCACAGTGGCAGCAGACTTCTGCTGTGGTGTTGATTTGGACACTAACACACGGTGCTCACACTGTGATCTGTGCTGTCAAAGGGGAATGTAGCGAGGGGGCGTCTGATGCACAATGAAGTGTCTCAACACAGCCACCATAGCACAGCAGAGCTCTGCAGACCCACCAGTGTAGCACAGCTTTAGCTATCATCCTGTAGGCGAGTAATGCACAGCCAGTGGTGCGTAATACATAACAGGTATGCTAATACAGCAAAAAAAGAAAGGTAACAAAAATATAAGACTCATAACAAAATGCAGTTCAACTATTTAACAGTAAAAGTAAAAGTGGTAGAATATAGTTCCTACTCACTTCGACTTGCTATAATCAGCACGTTTCATTTAATAAAGTGATCTTATGTATATGTGACGACAGAAACCAAGTCTACCCAAAATACATGGAAACGAAACTGCCACTCTTCACATGCTTGCAGATTTCTTCTGCTGCCTGCTAGTCTGTTTTAACAGCTATGTGAGGTACACTAGAACCCTTGAATAGGGTCCACATCGGGCTGTAGGTAAACTAAAATACATAAATACAACATCCTAAATAAAGTCCAGACATGGAGTGCTTGGGTCACAGTAACATACCATTCACCATATGACACATGCAATTATACAGTTGAATGCGTGGTATGCAGAACAAGATCAAGACACCAGTATCGGGATGAATTGGTCAACAGCACATAACCGATCAGGCAATCTCATAACAAAATACATACTGTCAGAATACACTATTTCTGTGCCATAAAAAATATAAATATATAGGCCAATGCTACAATGCCTGATCCATTTTCTGCCCTTCCCCCAGTCACCACATAGCGCCAGCAAAAGACTGAACAAAGGAGATACCTGCAAGGCCCAGCAGTATCGCCCACCATCCAGCCCCTCACAAGCACTCGGGGACAGGTAATAAAGAGGCCACTTACATTCCGTTCATTAAAGGAAAAGAAATATCTGCTACACACCGCAACAACAGGTCTCGAAGCTCGACCAAAAAAGGAAGCATCCATTGAAGTTCAACGCCCAATTAAGTTTCACGTTAGAGTCACCTTAAACGACTAACTGGAAGGAGGGCAAATAGTGTAACCAGGTATAATCCGCCAGTTTAAAATTGTAAACTTAGTATAAGACGTTAGAGTAGAGTTAAATTACAACATATGTTATCAGTTACTTTTATTGCCAGGACGTGCATCGCATTGACAAGATCAAGACACCTGTATCGGAATTAATTGGTCATGAACACATAACCAATTGGGCAATTTCATAACATACTAAAAAATACATAATGTCAGAATGCACTATTACTGTGCCACCAAAAATATAAATGTAAACAACAATGTTACAATGACCGATCCATTTTCTGCTCTTCCCTCAATCACCACATAGCACCAACAAAAGACTGAACAAAGGAGATGCCGGCACGGCCCAGCAATATCACCCACTGTACGGCCCCTCACATGCACCCAAGGAAAGGTAATAAAAAGTCCACTTACATAAAGGAGAAGAAATATCTGCTAAGCACTCTGCGTCTTGATCGCTTTTGCTGGTGCTGGAGGCACCAGTCTCTTCGGGCATCTGTTCGACCTCCACGTCACCCACCAGCTGCTCTGCAGCCTCAGCTTCCGCGGCCTTGTGTCCATTCTCTGTGGTCTCAGTAGGATTCTGCTCTGAATCAGACAAGGTGTTTGGGAACTTGGCGAATAGCCATCATAAAATGCCAAAATATAAAATGTTTTAAGTGCAGCTGCTGGCGTCCTGTATGCCGCAAAGCCTGCAGAATAGCAATTAGGGTATTAGGGATGTGAAGAATATTTGGGAAGGCATTCAGTGAACACGACTGACACCGAGTGAGAGGTCTAGCAAACGAGGATAACTCGAGGAATCATGTCCGACAAGGCCCAAAAAAGAAAATGGGCAGATAGAATAGGAAATGATGGCGACCGTTTGGCATTTAGCGGTGGCTTCTCCCCAAAGTGGTAGGAAAGTCGGGAGCCAAACAACATCCGGAAAAGGGTGCGCCAAAGCTGAACACGCACCCACAGAGTAACTCGAGCAGGCAAGAAATAAAAAAAAATGTCCCACAAACCAACAGATAAACAACCAAAGCGTAAATATACAGTACTTGGTCCCTGCTCTGTAGGAGCAAACAAAAGACAAAAAGGATGGACGAAGAGGAAGGATTGACCACCAGCAAGTAAGGATTTTTAAAGGACACTGAAACAAACAAATGAAAAATAGTGGGTGGGCTGTACCCCACAAAGTATATTCAACAGGTCTCGAAGCTCAACTTAAAAATAGACACTGGGAATTAATCATCTGTGGACACACATTTGAGGCTCTGGCTCAGTAGACAGATCTCTTCAACTGACATCAGTCATCAATTAGATACTTCCACACAGGTAGATGTGTCTGCTAGGAGGGGGCTTCAACTGGCTCTGTACCAGGATGTCTTTAAAGATGTCAATATTATTACAATTAAAAAAAGGCAGTAAATGGAGTACCCAATTTGAGATACAAGAAGAGTTCCCTCTGGATGTTTTCTGCTCTGCAGATACAAGAAAGTAGCTTTAGCATCCTCTTGTTTATCTTTGTAGCTCTTGAGGAGGGATTTGGGAAAAATGTTTCCTCAAAGTAATCTCAATGCTACTTAGGCTCTGCGTGTGCAACAGCCAGACTCAAGATCTTAAGCTTCAGGGTTAATAATTTATTTAGATATTTACCACAGAAAGAGGCAAACGGGAGAGGGGTGGCAACTCAGTGCACCAATAGATCACACATCCTGGTTGGTAATGAAAGCAACTTAAGAGCTCAGAAATATTTTCTAACCAAAAAGGTGGGAGCCTCGTGAACCTGTGTCCTTAATCCAGGTCTGCCTGGTGCCACTTACTAAATTGGCCAGACGTCACAGTAGGATGAAACTCTCCCTAACCTCATGTAGCCTTCACAACAAAAAAAAACAAATTATGATCACACCATGCAAAGGGCTGAATTCCAACTTGGCTATCATCTATATGGGTATAAAACTGATGGACAATAATGTGGCTGTTCAAATGAATGGGTTCCAGCACTAATTGGCACAAGCCTAATCCTTCTAGATTGTCCTTCCTGCTACAGCACATCTCATCAATGGAAGACGTTAACTGTATCAGCCCAATCCTTGGGTAACTACACTGGGTCTTCATCCAAGCCCAAATCATCTTCAAAACCAGCTGATACCAGAAATGGCCCTCCTGCAGACCAGGCCAAAAAATAACTATGTTTAGCAGGCAGCACCACACAAGATGCCAGGATATCTCAAGATTACGAACAAAAAGACAGTGAAATAAAAAAAACAGAACATAGGCCTCCTTGTCCATCTGTGTCTCAAGAATGTGGGATAGCATCAAGGGTTACAACCCTACTACAATTGAGAAAGGAAATGAAGACTCACTTGTTCAGAGAACCCTACTTTGATACACAATACATTCATCACTCACTGATATTCTGCTTCTGTTGAAAAAAATCCTGAATTGTTTCTCAGGGCTCATGACCTTGTTCAGCACTCTGTGAAGCACACAACTAGCTAGAGAGTATCAAATATCCACACCCATAGAAACACCCAAACCTTGGAAGTATACACCAAACAATTTAGTAGTAAAGTGCTGTAGAGCGAGAGAAAATGTCTGTTCTGCTTGCAGACATAAGACCATTGATTCTTGTTGCAGGCAACTATGATATTGATAGCGTAGATGCTAGAGGTAGATGCCATGAGACACAGCTGTAAAGGTGGAAAAACTCAGCCACTGGCTGGGAACTTGAGTGAAACAAGCAATCAAGAAAATAAATTCTGCAAGCTTAGTTAGGCTAAATATATTTATTTATAATTTATACAGCAAGGACAAGACCCGAAAATATGACAATGCTTTATAAAAGGTCAGTTAGAATATATAAGCACTTAGGAAACATTACACTGAAAAGTACTGATGATGTAGGATTAAAGGTTACATGAGACAAAAAGTGAGTTTCTACGATGGTTATTCAGCCAACAGGTCAGCCAGAAACTGAAAGAGAAGGATGTCCAGACATACAGCCTGCCCGTCACTTAGCATAAGTTACCTACCACCAAAAAGCCACCACCATTCCTGCCCAAAACATAAAATCTCCTTCCTTGACATACATACGTTATGTAGAAGTAAACTGCCTTCTTGGTTGTGTACTATTTGCAACATATACTCCCAGATGACATTCAGACATTCATCTTAACTTGTGTGATAGACTTTACATGCAGCACAGTTTGAATATGCCATATAGTTGGCTGACTTACCATCCAACAACGTATCTTATTCATTACTGTCCAGATAATGTTCTCTACCTCAATAGAGCACACTTTGCAAAGTTTATAATTTTCTGCTTTTGAAACGTTTACTGGTTAATCTTCTCTCCAGCAAACAAGTTCTTTCCATACTTTACATGAGACTGCAAAACAATATTCACTTTAATCCAACCCAGACAGAAAATGTATGCAGACTTTTTCTCAGCTTTTGAGCTTTTCTATGCAAAATGGCATTGCTCAAAAGACTCTTTTCAACAACCTATATTGTAGATAGAATGTTTTGCTAGGGCTAACATAAATTGTCACAAAAGTCATGACATTCACATGGCAGAGGCAAAAGGAAAATCCTTACTGACTTCATTAAATTGTAAGGTTCTCCACTGTTGTTCACAAAGGTTGCAGAAAAAGTAATCACAACTTTGTAGAAAAAAAAAACACAAACACATTTTTGTCTGTTTTAGAGGTTATTTTACAAAATGTTGAGTTTTAAGTACCCCTCACAATCCACGCTCCTCTCCCTTCCTACTACTCTTTAAGCCTACCTCCTGCTCTGCTTCTCATATAATGTACTTTAACCAGTGTGATTATTGGGAAATATGAAGCTCACCCTCCTCTCAATCTTGCTGACCAAGCTACGCCTCTGTCTAGTTGTTTCGGACCCGATGGGCAGGGTTTCCACCTGGCTGGTTTTTATTTAATGGCATAATATCCCGGTGGATACAAAAATTATGAAAAATCTCTTAAAACTGGTATTTTTGCCTCTTCTCAGTACATACCTAAAAAGCAAATATAAGACAAAAACCATTAAAAATGTGTTCTGCAGCTGCCTTAATGATCCATGACTGATGGTTAAAGCAAACAAAGGCAGTTAAGCCAGGTTAAATAAAGAAGACAGACAATTTTAAATAAAGTCATATTTAAGCAAAACATCCTGGCGTTTGCAAAATCTTGAAACAGAAACAAATGGCCAGTATTTTTCCTCTGGGAAAGGTGGCAATCCCACAGACAGAGCATATACGGAAGTTCCCTACGCAGGCTGGGGCATGACTGAGCAGTGGGTGCCTGGTGGGGCAAAAAGGTAACCCTGACTGCCTATCTGTGTCCAAATCATACCCAGCGCCAGTCATGCCGCCCAACTGGCTCCATAAGCATGGCTGAAACATTTTTGGTCTGCTTACATGCGGCATTTGAAAGTATTCAGTGGGTTTATGTGTGACATTTTAATACCTTACATGTGACACTTTGAGCAACACCTTTATCACCCATAGGATAAGGCACTCCTGGACATGGAATGAAAGTCGTTTCAGACATGCACCCCCTTTGTCTAATTGCATAGTCTAGAATAAGCCTTAAACAGGCGCACCACTCCCCAGGTTGTTTAAGCAATGTCACAAACCTACTCCTCTTTTCTACTATGTTCAAGCTTGAAGCATTAGTGAAGGGACTAAGAACGACAGGGGTCCCAGCTGTCCCTGACAGCTCTGGATAGCCATAAATCCTGCCCTTTGTCTGCATGATGACAGATCCATGCTCCTGTCTATCCTGGTGTCCCACCATTGATAAGGGTTGCCTTCTCTCTGCTGGAAGACGGATGAGAGTGAGGAACAATCCTTCCAGGAGAGACGCTATAATCTATTAAGAGACCAGATAAAGTAGGGTACTAACTTTAGGTGTAAGTAAGGTTAGCACGTCACCAAGGGCAGAGTGCTCCTATTCTAGGTTTTCGTTTAACAATGAATTTATTAATTTTTCGGAGCTGCAATCCTGGTTCACTTCATTTGATCTAAAATACCTAAAAGCAAGACTTTATAACAGAAAAGCACAGGACTGGAGCACTGTGTTTTTGATTACATGGAGTTATCTGGTAAGTTTAGGCAACAGAAACAATATGAAAGTCTTCAGGTCCAACAAAGGTAGAAGGCCTCATGGGTGGAAGACCGCGACAACGTTATAAAATACTACATGGTGTTCTTTTATTGGCTCATATAAGAGAGAGCGGCACAAGAGAGGAGCAGCTGTCATAACAATAGCCAAAGTAGTGGTCGGGTGGATCCCTAGTGGGTGCACCAAAGTCTCTCTCACACAAACAAAGATACATTAGCATTTGTATGGCATTTATCTAGCTATTCACAGACATTTTTTTAGGATTACTGTTAATCTCTACTTAGTATTAGCCCAAGTCTAGCGAGGCGGGTGGAGGCTGTATAAATGTCCGTCCTCCTGAAGCTCACAGGATGTTCCTGGACTCAGGCTCTAGCCACACTACTCTCAAGATAGTGGATCTTGAGATTCTACTGGTGCTGTGGCTGGATGCAACGCATTGCTGAGCTCAGGAAGTCCCTGGGTGCCACCTGAGTCCCAGAGTCCTTTTTCCACAGTTGGGGGCCTAGGACCATTGTAGTGTAGTTTGGGAGGCTGGCTGGTGCGACAGGGAGAGTGACGTCACACAAGCACTGTGTCATGATAACTGCACGAGAGAAAAACAGCCCACAACAATACCTTAAAAAGACTTGACTACCTAAACCCCAAACAAGTATCCTTTTTGGCATAAATAAACCCAGCTGTGCAGAGCCGGGTAACTCTCAGCCTCCACCAACCAACACGTTCTCGCCTCAGCTGCCAGTCGTCTGCTCCCGTCATCACATTCTCGTGGTAATAGAATGTGCTGACATAGCTGAAATGTTTAGGCAGTTTGAGACACAACAGATCTTTCTCTTTTAACAAAATAACGAATCTTAGATAATACAAAAATAACTAAAATATACACGTAAGCTACAACATTATTACTTATGCATATTACATTAAGTAACCTTATCAATTCAACACCAACAACATTATAGATGTTAAGGTTGCAGGGATAAATTGCTAAGAAATATTTTCCCACAATATAATCGTCCAGCTTTTTAGGAATATGTAAAAATCCCCTCTAGTGGGTGGCATACTCACTCGTCACTTGTCTAATCTTTACATTGGAGTCACTGTTGTAAGCATTCTCCATTCCATTGCGATACCTTCCATCATCATCTCATCATTCAAGACAGCTACACAGAGGTCTTGCCATGGATCACATCCCTGTTCCACACCTTGTATGGTGAAGCACTTTATTCTTAGCTCCTGGCAAATACTGTATCTTGTAATTATAATCTAGTAGCCTCCGCAACCTCTTAGCTAACCTTGGAGTAACTTTCTCCATACCAACAGTGGTCAATATTTTAGTAAGTCGTTTATGATCTGTGTGGATTACTAATTTATACTTCCTGGATTTGTCAATTCCTACCACATACTGCTTGTACTTATGAATTACCCACACAGACCAACAGTTTTCTCCCTATGGTGGAAAGGATTTTTCAGCAGGAGAGAGTGAACATGAAGTGAATGAAATTGAGACTTCCTGCAAATGGTACAACAGCCAAAATAAAGGATTGCAGAGGTCAAAAGTCCAAAATGTTGTTTTCTTTCTTATGCATTGAAGAAGACAAATTCCAGTGAACGTTTAACAGTTGCAAATGCCTGGGTTCAGCTGAAGCTAACTCTTGTCATTTGGTAAAGATGAGGGATACTTCCTTGCTTCAAGTATCTTTAGTGGCATAAACCACTCCAGCTGCGCAGAGAATCGTAAACTCTTAGCTTCCACTACCCGTTCTTGCCTCTTTCGTGCCCGACGCACAAACTCTAAAGTATACAAAAAAGTGATGGATGGAATCCTTCAAATAACTCAGGCAATGGTAATTACTTGGACCACAACCCAATCCATTGTTATTTTGCAGACAGTGTGACCCAGCTATATGCAAATCAGTCTTGACCCTGCTCTAATCAGAACAGTCCATCCCGAACTGCCAAGTCAGGTCCTCCCTGAACCGAAACACAACCAACCCAGGTCCAGGTTCCCCCTAGGTATGTGTTCATCAGCCAAGTACAGCTCGGTTCCAGTGACAGTGTGCACAGGACTCATGTTTGGGCATACTGATCCCACTTAGGGAGACACACTAAACTATACAAAAAATGTGATGGATGGAATTCTTGAATTAATCTCAGCAACTGGTGATTACTCTGGCTGCATCCCAATCGATTGTTATTTTGCATAACATGTCATCTCAATGTGGATTGTTATTTTGCATAACATGTCACCTCAATGTGGACCTAGCTATACGCAAATCAGTCTTGACCCTGCTCCTATCAGAAGAGACCAGCCTGAACTTCCAAGCCAGGTCCTCCCTGAGATGGAGCACAATCAACCTAGGACAGGTTTTGACCTAGTTATGAGCTTATCAGCTAGTTACAGCTTGGTTCCAGTGATACAGTGAGCACGATACCCACATCTGGGCATACATGTCTAATTTACGGCTACACACTAAAGTATACAAAAAAGCTATGGATAGAATGCTTGAATTAATCTCAGCCACTGGTAATTACTCGGGTCGCATCCCAATTTTGCACACCATGTCACCTCAGTTTGGACCCGGATATGTGCAAAACAGTCTTGACCCTGCTCCAATCAGAATAGTTCAGCCTGAACTGCTAAGCCAGGTTCTCCCTTAACCATTACACAAGGGGGTGTGGCCAGGCCGGCTAACATGGCGGACGCTTGATCTGATAGCTCTACACCAGCCTGATAAATATCCTACAATAAATACCCCATCGGGCCCAGAACGCCTGCCGAGCTGGGTGAAGAAGGTGTACGCACCTCGTTCGTCCCAAGGCACCAAGGAGGTGGGCCACTGGCTGCGGCTGGCCAAGAGGCGGCAGCGATGGGGAGGCCCGAGCTGGACAGACAGATGGCACACCAGACGGGTGCAGACAAGTACAGGTAGAGGCCCAGAACGGACTGTGTGGCCAGAGCCGAGGGACCGCGCACGACCCTGCAGCCTAGTCTGAGCAGAGGGAGTCGCGGCTGGGACCAGGAGCGACGCGCAGGGCCTACCTCTCCTCCACGGCCCGACAAGGTAGAGGAGCAGTGGACCGGACACAGAACACCAGTGGAGGGAGCGTGGGGTGTGGACCTGCCCCCCTGTTGTTGCTGGCCGAGTTGATGCAGGGCTCGGCACCGCAGGGTTGCCGCGCCCCATCTGGCACACAGGAGGGCCCCGAAATGATACTGCAGTCACCTGGAGATGGGCAGAGGCAAGCAGAGGTGGGAACAGGGGCAGAAGTGGCGTCCAAGGGAGGCACAGGGCCTGTGCAAGAGGTGCCTGCATAGGCCCACAGGAAGTGAGCGGCCAAGCAGGTGCAGGCCCCCCTTGAACGCACGATCCTAGAGACTGCAGGGCAGTGAGAGAATACCAAGAGGGGGGCCACCCGATGCATTGATTGCCGTGGCCCCCCCAGAGGTAATAAGCGGGGTGGCTAACATTGGTGGCAAGTGCCCGCCCTACTTTCCTCCCCCACCTTCAGGCCTCTGAGGAGTTGGGGAGCCCTGGCGACCGAGTTCGGGCTTGACCCGTATTTTCCACTGGCGCACCGCAGGCAAGGTCAGTTGACCTGTGGACGCTGCGATCTACAATAGTGTCTGGGGGGACTGTTTGACTCATAGGAGCCTAGTCCACTGCTATATTACACGTAATACAGAACCGGCCTCACCGTATAGTAGCAAGGGATCCTGGGGACTGAGAGACGTCCATAAGTCCACTGGGGAGCAGACTGGGATCCCCTGGGAACTCCCTGACTGCACCATGGATGACTACCGAGGGCAGGATCAGAGCCAAATCACAAGGACAGCAACGAACGAGGGGAATGACACCACCAGCCATAACGGACCCTGTCCCCACCTCACTATAAGCCACACTGGTTAAGATTGTGGGGGGCTATTAAAAACACCAAAACAACCCTACAGCGGGAAATAGGCCAGGTCTCCGTCGCATTGGTTCTGCTGAGAGACGATCATCTGAAGCTAGCCGATAGTGTCCGGAGCACAGAGACTACACTCACGGACTTACATCCTTTTCACCAAGAGCTGAAAGCCCAATGTGTCCACCGACTGGAGTGCAGAACTGAGGATGTGGAGGGCCGGGACCGAAGAAACAATGTACGTATTATCGGTCTTCCGGAGGGTACCGAAGGGCCCGACATAGTGTCCTACCTGGAGCAGTGGATGAAAACAGAGGTAGCCCCAGGGAAACTCACTCCCATTTTTGCGCTGGAGAGATGGGCCTCCTGCACAGAGGTGAAACGAATGCTTCAGGAGGAGGGCATTCAGTATTCGCTCCTGTTCCCAGCCAGACTGCGGGTAATTATGGAAGGCCATACAAACTTCTACCAAAAACCAGAGGAAGCGTGGACCTAGCTGGAAGCATACAAAGCAGGCATAGACACCTCCACTAACATGGGAAAGTTGATCCGACGGAAGCACAGGAGGTCCTGGAGGCCACAGACTGCCACCGTCGGAGACCTGGACCTACCCTGGCACAGAGTGAAATAAACAGGAGGGTGGCACTGAAAGCAGCGGTGTCGTTCCAGAGCACCAAACTGACAGGAGACTCCAGCAAGGCAGATACTGACTAGTGAGCACCCTCCACTGACTCAAATTCGCATCACACAGACGAGATCCTGATAGTGACCCCCCCCCCCCAGACTGCAGATGAACTGGGATGACTCAGACCTCACCATAATAGATTCTACACATGGCCCCTGATGGGGAATTCCTCCAACTCGTCGGGCAGCGGCGGCCATGTCCACCCCCAGATTCTAGCCCAGCCTCAGCTGATGGCGAGATTTCTACTTGATTTGTTCAAATTGTTAAGTTTAGTTTTCATAGTATGGGCAATCAGCAGTTGCCAGATTGCCCGGGGAAGTGGGAGTTGGGGTTTGTAGCTGTATTACCAAATTGCACAAATGAGGTCAAATGTAACTGATCTGAAAGGATCAAGGCGGGCAGAGGACGAGAGAAGGGGATGGTGGGGTGCTACCATTGTGGAAGACATGCACTTCATACTAAACATGATTTACTATCATGGAGGATTACAGGCTGGTAACGTGGAATATTTGTGGTATGGGGACCATCACTAGAGGCCATAAGATCCTGGCGTACCTGAAGAGAAGAGGGGTCCACATAGCATTACTCCAAGAAACACAAATCACCGCACTGGAGGTTGACAGGCTGCGACGCAGATGGGAGGGGGCAGGTATATGCTACCACATACTCTGCTTTTGCCCTGAGCACAATGATATGGGTGAGGGCCAGGGTCCCATTCAAGGTCACAGCGACTGACATAGATCAGGATGGCCGATATGTCCTGGTCGAGGGCTGATTGCACGGGAGACATGTTACCTTCGGATGCATTTATGCGCCCAATCAAGACCAGGTTCTGCTCCTGCATACCCTCTCGGGCCGAATGGTTAGACTCTTGGGGGGACAAATACTGGTGGGAGGAGACTTTAATTTCACCCTTGACACAGAGATGGACCACTCTCACCTCCCACTATCCGGGGCTGTAGCACACAGCACGACGAAGGGACTGAACGAGTGGGTAACCCACTGGGGCATGGAAGATATCTGGCGGACCCAGCACCCTTGAGACAGGGACAACTCATATTATTCGGGCCTGCACCACCTCCATACCAGAATAGATCGGGTGGTGTGCACTAAGACTCTCAGCCCTGAGGTTGTGCACACCGAATATCTAGAGCGAGCCCTATAGACCACAGTCTGTTGTTGCTCATAATGCACTGCGCAAGCGATAGGACCCCAATCCCTACGTGGCGACTCCAGCCATTGGTGCTTGAAGATCTGGCGAACCCACAAGCGAGACCTAAACTGCCTAGCGAGAGATACACGATAGAGACAATGAACAAGGTGCAAGTCAGGGGGCACGACAGGGGCTACTTCATACACGTAAGGCATACAATGAGACATTGGAGAGGTTGCGTTGCCAGAAGTACCAAAGGTCCCTGGCTTAAGTACATGAGGAGGAGGGTAAATCCAGAAGAATGCTAGCCTGGTTGGTGCATCCTGGGAATGAATGTACTCCGATTAAATGCCTCCGCGTGGCAGATGGGATGTGTGTATATTCCCCGACGGGTATAAATGACGCGTTTAAAACCTACTACACATCAGAATGGTTTTATACCCGCACGCAATACATCCCTGAACCTTAGGCGCTTATACTAACTTTTGCATGTTCCTCATGACATGCAACTCCCTAATGCTATGCTCATCTCAGTTGACCTGGAGAAAGCATTTGATTCCCTGCGGTGGAATTACTTGCAGGCAGTGATGATCAGGATGGGACTGAGTGAACGATGGGTGCAGTGGGTGGAGCTACTACATAGTTTCCCAGTGGCAAGAGTGAAAACAGGCAGGAGAATATTAGAAGCCTACAGAATATTCAGAGGCACCAGACAAGACTGTCTCCTCTCCCCCCTACTATTCGCCATAGCTATTGAACCCCTTGCAGCTCAGTTCCGCTTGCAGGGACAGGACAGAGGAGTGTTGTGGGGGCGCCACCAATCATATTATCTCGTTGTATGCGGATTACCTCCTAGTTTATATGCAAGATGCTACAACTGGGACCTGGGCCTTAAATATACTTGAGGATATTGGGGGCCCTTCAGGCCTTAAAGTGAACAGGAAAAAACATGTGTGTTCCCACTGCTCCCAGACACGATACTCCCCATCACCTGCCCCAGATATTCCTTAGTTTCCCCACACATTCAAATACCTGGGGATACAAATATTCCACGACCCGAAACCTCTGTGACGACAACCTAGGTGAAACGCTCAGATCCCTACAATCTTGTGTAACATTCTGGTGCTCCTTTAGAGTATCCCTAATGGCATGGGTGTCCTTGTCTAAAATGATTATGCTGCCCCGCTTATTATATTTCTTTATTAATCTCCCAGTGAACATACTGACACTCTGGTTCAAAGACCTAGACACCCTCCTTAGGGAATTCCTCTGGGACGGTGACTGAAAACAGACATCCCTCTCTACTCTCTGCTGACCTAGTAACGGAGGTGGCCTGGGTGTGCCAGACTGAGTTATATTACCTGGCTAGCCAACTACAGCGGATTGCGAAACGGCTTGCGGGTAGGAACCACCTGGGCCTGGCCACATCCCAGGGGGAGGTCAGTAATGACCTGTTGTTAGCCAAGATGCTCAAGCCCAGAGTTCCCTTCATGGCCCAGAGTACACTCCTATCAGCAGCCCTGACCTGTGGGCGACAGAGCCTGAGGTGCACTGGCGTGAAGGTCCTATACACCCCCGAGTTGCCCTTGACGGGCGTACCCCAGTCCAATCCTTCACAGAATGCCAAATGCGGAGCTGGACATAGGCGGGAGTGATGACACTGGGGGACTGCTTCCGGACTGATGTTCTAATCCCATTCGAAGATCTTGCTGCAGAGACTGGAGTACTCCTAGGGCAGTTTCTCTCCTGTAGTGTGTTGATGTATGCTATAAGGGGTCTGTGGGGCACTGTGAATGCACAACCTGACGGGCACAAAATATTCCAGCTCTTACTGACAATGGGAGAGGGTACTCATTTAGTCACCTGGCTCTACAGAGCCCTTAACGAGATGATTCTAAAGTTGTTGCAGACGCTGAGATCCAAATGGGAGACGACGCTGGGAAGGGAGGTGACAGATAAAGAGTGGCAGAGGGTCTTGGCTTCCCTCCACAGGGTGTCTCGTAATTCGAGATTCAAATACACTCAGTATAATTATGTCCATAGAACATACTTAACCCACTCAGACTTAGATCAATTTAATGCGGGGACCCCAAGGGATGCCCCAGATGCCATGCTGAGGACCCAGATTTTGACCACATGACATGAGAGTGCCCCAGAGTGCAGCAGTTTTGGTTCCAGGCCCTGGGAATACTGGGGAAGGTCTTGAACAGGCCCCTAATGCCAGGTCCCTCTCTCTGCCTGCTAGGCCTATTCCACAAACCCACCCCTAGGAAAGTTGGCAACAATTCTTTTGATTTAGCCTTGGTCCTGGCTAGACGCAAGATAGCTACAGCCTGGAAATCCCCCATAGGCCCGACCTTGGTAGACTGGAAGTATGACGTAAACAGGTGGGCACAGGCAGAGATGTGTGCATTGAAACAGGAGGAGGCATGTGGAGTGCGTGCGCACCCCATTGCCCCCCTGTGGTCTGAGGTGCTAGAGATGTGAGAGACACGGAAGGACGGCCGGGAAACTGAGGACGGTGTGCGTATAACTTGATAGAGACCCGACTTAACCACCGAGTGTAGGGGACACAAAGAAATGATCACATCTAACAAGCAAATTGCAGATACCAACCTGTGCGAGCATCAGCAGAGGCAGAGTGGTGGAAACTACTAGTGGTACACCGCTGCGAAGTGCACCAGGTGAGAGCGCAGGCTGTAGATTTGCCCCATACCTAGGTACTAAAACCTTCTTCCAAAGCTGGAGGCTGCATGGCCTAAAGTCAATGGTCTCACCAACTGGATGCCCCCACCACACCATGAATACCTCTGCACACCTTAGCACAGAAGTGTTCCTCAGGTGCTATGTCTATTGTACCTAGTGTTTGTTTAAAGTTCTGATTGGTAATAACAAGTCAATATTGAATAATTGATCTCAGATAGTATATCCCTACTGTAATGATCCGAGGGTTAACGTATGCTGAATGTCTACACTGAACTCAATGTATGAACCTGGAACGGGCACGGCCCGCTGTAATACTTGCCAGAAGATAATAATATTACCGGATTTTGTAGATGAAACAAATACTATGCTATACCAATACTGATTACGAGATGTAATGCTTTTGAAAATACCAATGAGTTTTAAAAAAAAAAACGGAACACAGGCATCCCAGAACCAGTTTTGCCCTAGTTTTGGGCTCATCAGCTGGGTACAGCTTGGTTCCAATGACACAGTGTGCAAGGGACCCACATTTGGGCATTCCTGTCCCACTTAGGGCAACACACTAAAGTATTCAAAGAAGTGATGGACAGTGGCATGGTGTGCAAAATAACAATGGATTTGGATGCTGTCCAAACGATTACCAGTGGCTGAGATTAATTCAAGCATTCTATCCATCACTTTTTTGTATACTTATTGTTACGTTATTGATAAAGATGATGGCTTCTCTTATTAGTGTTTAACTTCACTTAACTGGATGACTCCAGAGATCACAAAATTTCCTTTAAAACATATGAATCTGGTTCTCCACATGCTGCCCAGAAAGTTGATATTTGGCTCCATATTACTTTATTTACAACTTTACCTCCACTTTAAAGGCTGCTATAGCCACAGCCTCAGCATCTTTCTCATGGAATCAGGCAATTGTTACCTGTTTGCTGAAAAGCCAACCTTTCATCTGAAAACACAGAGCAGTTCCTGTCCCATCACTAAACTGCCAGTAGTAATAAACATTTTAGAAAAGCGTATCAATAGTCAAATCATTGTTTTTGGGAAAAACGTTGTTTTGGTCTTAGCACAATTATATTTTAGATCTATGCACAGTACACAGCCTTGATCTCTGTCTAACAACATATATTGGAGCAGCAGATCAGCAAAAATCCTATTGGATCTCTGTCACTTTCAATACCCTCACTCATGACATTGTATTAGACTAATGAATGTGGTATTAGAGAGTCAGTGTTGAAGTGGATACGACCATACATTACAAACAGAAGTCAAGAATTAAGAATGTCATCTTTTCAATCTGATGTTAAGCAAACACATCAAGGGTTGTCTTAGGGAGCATCGGTCAGGCCTAGTAGTCTTGGGCCTGAATGATGTGGAACAGTGCTCTTTCAATGCTTTCCAGCACATTTATTCAACATATTGTTTTTTTCTGTGCATGTTCAGGGGATCAAATCAAAATCTCAAACAGTTGAAATAATCTGAGACTCACACAGCTTCAAATACTTCACATCTGTAACTTCCACCCAGACCCTGAAATCTCCTGTTCACTTCTTGCTGTGTCACCAACCTGGGTCGTTTCCTGCACCTTAAGTCTTAGCTTGAGCATCTCTGTTTTACCCAGGCTCTGTAATTTCCTGTGTCTGTCCTTCAGCACTTTTTGCTGCTTCAACCATCCCCACGGAAAAATATTCTATTTGGTGTTTCAGGTCTCTGCTAGGTTCTTCTTATGGTTTCCCCTACACACTCCCTGTCACTTCACAAGTTGTTGGGTTGTGCTGATCATTGTCATTCACTCTGGCACTCTTTGTCGCAAAACTGTACTTGAACACCTCTTGAAAAGTTGTTCATCCAGTTTGTGTTATTTCCTGTTTCAAAGAGCTATCTTTTTGCAATTCCAGTTTCATCGCCCACCAAGGCAGCGCTATCTTCAGCACCTTAAGGCTGTGGCTCTGCACCTGTATGCTATTTCTACAAAGCAATTCTAGCCAAAAGGCCGCAGATCACTGTACATGGTCAAAGGCAAGCTTAAAGTTGACAAGTGATATGAAAGGAAACTGAGTTGTGGACGGTTAATGCCTTGCGTTGCAGTGTTCTTCAAAGAGGTGGATCTTTAACTCTCCTAAATCAGAGCAGCATTGCTGTCCTGAGCCACTCACTCACTTGTTTTATTTTTATTTTGGAGCGGTTCTTTCACTGTATCGCCAACCCTGGATCTGCTGTATTTTTTACTGTTTGTTTGTTAGCACTGCCCTTAGCACTTTTCTCTCACCCTATGCCTGCTAGTTACAGAGTTCTCCTTCACCTTAGTCCTGCTAGTTACAAAGTGTTAGGACTGTGCTCAGGCATGTTTCGCCGTGTAGCACTGTTATTACATTTGTGGCTGTCGTCTGTCATTTCTCCCTACCCAACAGTGTTATTTTTATGGGTCTTATGACTTACGACTGTGCTCTGGCCTTTCTCGTTGTGTTGCCTACTCTATCATGTCAGGGCTGTGAGCAGGCATTTCCCCTGTGTTGGTCACCCAATGTAACCTGCTATTTTCCACATCTTTTGTCTCTTCGCTCTTCTTCTGCACTCCTCGCTGCCTTGCCCACCCAAGGTCTGTCCCTTCTTGTTTCTTAGGATTGTCCTTCACCTACTCCTCTCACTTATTCACCCACAGCAACCCCCTGTCCTTCAACACATCTGACTGTGCTGCCCACCCATGCTGGTGTTTTCCTTTTCTTTTGGCTGTGCTCAGACATTCTCAGTGTATCGCTCATCCACCTTAACCATATTATTTCCTGTGTCTTAGGGCTCTGATCAGGCACTTCTCGCTATGTGTTCACCCATCACAAATCTGCCCTGTTGTTTTCCCACTACTGTGATTGTTCTTTGGCACTTGTCACCGTCTTGTTCACCCAATCTCTGTCATTTCCTTTTCTTTACCTCAACACTTCTCGCTATGTTAACTCCCCCCGACCATGTCCTTCGATACTCCTCGCTGTGTTGTCCTCCCAATCATTATGTTTTTCTGTATCTTAGGAGTGTGCTCAGGCTGTCTCGCTTTTGAGTAGTATGTTGTGTGATAGATCTGTCCTGCACAGAAGCGTAACTTACACTGGTGTAGCAGGTGCAGTGGCACCGGGGTCCAGAGGCCTCAGGGGCCCATTAAACCTTACTTATTGCTGTGTTTTATAATTGAAAGAGCTGATAGGGCCCCATTTCCTTCTTTCATTAGGGCTCATGACACCCTGGCTACGCTACTGGTCCTGCAACACTTCTTTTTGTACAAACCATCCTAAGCCTGACCTTGCCCAATCATGTGGCTGCCCCTCAGCACTTACTTTTTTGCCAAACCTCCCTGCCACTAAGAGCACAAATGATGCCACTTGGCTTGTTGTGAGGATGACAAGCTTCATCTGTGCTCAGCCCTTAATGCGAGCACTGAAATGTGAGCAGCTGGTGGCGGGGAGAGGGGTGCTGTACTCACTGCATAGAATGCTTTTCCATTACACTTAGAATTTTTATCAAAAACACACTGACGTGCCAGTCTGTTTCCATCTAGTCCAAAGAGGCCCGAAGGAGAACTCCATGAGCATAAAATGATTAGAAAAGAACATATGCACAAAGGAATTCAGTGGGGAAGCAGACTGGGGCACTGCGGCATATGCGGACAGTATTATTTGCCGCGCAAACACAAAGCGATTCCCTTATCATTCTGTTCGAGTAGCACACTACTGTGTACGCGTAATGAAGACCACTTATCTGGGCAGAGGCCCACAGTTTCTGTCCCTAAGACCATGTCTGGCCTGGATAACTAGATTTAAAAAAAAAAAACAGTGGGACATTTCACAAACCTAGACGATGGACTACACGTTTTCATCGGTCGAGGAGTATAGAATGAGTTAACTGACGGTGCTCACCTGCTTAGAAAGCACAGACAATGAAGCATCACATGGAATTAAATGCACGTTGTACACACAGTATCACCTCTGTTAACTAAACTGCATTCTGTTGGGTGCTGCTAACTAATCCTACCCTGGAACACATGAAAACTTGCATCCTTCTGTGTTCAGTCAACCCTCTCAGAAAACCGGGATGTGTTAAATATCCTGAAATCAGCACAGGTCCTGAAAATCTAGGTCTGTCTGGGCAAATCTGGAACGCCTGGATATTCTTCCCTATTGTCCAGTACCCAGAGGATCTCTCTTTGCCATGCAGTATTTATACAAGCCTCTCTGCTAAGCATGACTGCTGGTGTCAAAACACTGCATCGTAGGAGACAGGGGAGCAGGCGCGGCTCCTCCGCTACAGCATCGCCTCCCACCAGCAGCAGCAGCTGCAAAGCTTTAACAATAAAATGATAATAAACTATTATCGTTTTATTGTTAAAGGGGCAGGGCCATGGGGCATGACAGGGACGGAGGGCCATCTCAGGCTGGCCAAGCACACAAGCGCACTGGGCTCCCTCCAACCCAGCACTGTGTTGCCAGGTTGGAGAGAGCAGGCTGAGGCTCCAAGTCTGCCTCGGAGGGCCCAGCCACGGTGCTCTGACCAATCCGAACGCTGCTGTCATGCTGCCAGCAGCATGACAGCAGCGTTCAGATTGGATGCAGGGCAGGCTGGGATGGGAGCCTGTGCCTGCAGTGGAGGCTGAAGAACGGCGGTAATCATGAAAGTGTTTTTTTAATTACTTTTTTCTCTTTTCCCCCAAACCCCCGCACCTCTCCGCCCCTAATCCACGCTGTTCCCACCTAGAATGTTATGCTGTTTTCTGACACTGGAATGGGTCTGCTTAAATAATAATAATAACAACAACAATAACAACGTTGCACCCAAAAGGCCAAAATGGAATCCAATGTTATCCAGGATTTGTGGATTCCCTTGGAGGAACCAGGAAAATTGTCAAAAAAGTAACTTTTTTTCCAAAAAAGGAAAAAAAAGTTCTATTTAGAAAAGAATATGTTTTTTTCCTAAAAATGGCATGACAAGAAGATTTTCTGTAGTAAAACCACTATCTCCTGAGCTCCTGGAGCAAGCAGAGTTGTGAAAAACATTCTTTGCCACAGTTTTTGCATTCTTCTAAGTGGAACTCCATTTTCCTATTTTATGTCATTTCAACTCACTTGTAGTCTGTGGTAGAAATACATGAGGTGTGAAACTCAGGGGTGAACCCAGAGAGTGAAACAATTCTGTAAAGTAGACAATATTCTAAATTCAGAAAAGGGGCACTTGTGTAGATTGCTTGAGGTTTTCCCAAATAAACTAATAGTTGAAATAAAAAATAATGTAATGTTAATAAAAACAAAAGGAACAAATAGAAATGGATGACACTGTTTTCATCTGAATTTTTTGCCCTGATGGTTGATATACAAAATGAATATACCATTCCTTCCGTCAGCCCCTTCTGGGCACAGTGATATATCATGTTTGTTGGTTGTCCAAAAACATAAAATACCCTAAACTGCAGCTGATAATTTTTCATTTCGTACAGACCACGCAGCAATTCATGTGGTAAAATCAAATCAAAATAAATCTATGCATTTTTTTTTAAATGTGCCCAAAATCCTGAACATTTACTTGTATAACTCTGAATTTTAGGATACTCATACATTCATGTGCTTTACAGGACATGCTTATAGTTGAAGCCAAGAATTGGGAGAAATCCAGTTCCTAACACAATTTCTGCTATTCAGTGATACCACACTTGTCCAAATAAAAATGTTATCCCACTTGTGCCAGGCACCTGCAACATGAAAGACTCCAAAATGCGACGGAGAGACATCAATTTTTTGTCATGGAAAACAACTTGTTTTGGTGACATGGATAGCTGCAGAATTTGGGCCCTTGGCTCAGCTGCCACCCAGGAAACCTACCAAACCCCTACTTTATGAAAAGTAAGTACCCAGGGAAGTTCAGGGTTGTGTGACTTATATAGCTCACATTACATTTTCTTACCTAGAATTCCCCTTTCAAACCTTAAACACTGGCTAAAAGACAAGTGTTACATTTCTGCAGGAATCAACAACATTCTTACCACCCTGGGTTCCCACACTCCTCCCGATAACAATCGTAGCCTGCTTGTATGGCAGGGCCTATCACCTATGGTAAGAAAGGACTATTTGAAGACCACAAGGACTTCCTCTGGTCACAATTGTTTTTCTACTGGTTTAGTCGGTGCTAGGTCCAGCCGCACAAGGGGGATATTGCTTTCTTCAGAAGAAGTTTGGGATTGCTGGGTGGTAGGACACTTGTGGATCCACAGATTCCTGAATTTTCTCCAACAGAAATATGAGGAAAATAAATGATCTAGCCAAAGTTTGCAGTTTGTAGGGCATTCTAGTTAAGAAAATGTAGTGCAATCCAACCAAGTCATACCACCCTGGACTACCCTGGGTGTCTAGTTTGCAGAAAAGTCCAGAGTTTGTAGGGTTACCTGGTTGCCAGCTAACCTAGAGCCTGAGTAGTTTGCCCATTCACCATGGTAGTTGAAATGAAATTGGAATTTGCTCCTCTCTACCGGCCTCTAAATCTAAACTACACCTCAAAGAAACAACATTCCCTCTCTCATGGGGATGGGTAGACCCTAAAGAGGCAGAAATACTTATGGCTTTAGGGGGTGGGGGCTAGACCCAATGCCTGGGCTTGTCGCCTGACACCATTATGTTTGTCTTAAAATCTCTAATGTCTGGGCTCCCCTGGGATGGGTCACTGGGGGTAAAACCCCTCCCCCCAAGAATTGACAGCACAGGTGGACAGAAAGGTCAAATTCATTTTTTTGGGTGTGAGCCGTTCCCTTGTTGCATCCCCATTCCCTGTGTTTTAGTGGGTGGATCTCTGCTTAGGATCACGCTCCTGCGGTGATCCGCAATTAGGGATTCATTGGGGAGCAATATCATCAGAAAGGAGAGATTATCCCCTTCACAAAGTTACCTCTCCCCTGCAAATCGGTGCTTGATGAGGGTGGGACTTACTTATGCCCCCAAGCACTGATGGAAGTGAAAGTAAAGCAAGCCAATAGGCTAATTCTACTTTCATTTTCAGCACTGTGACCTCAGCGCCCTATGCAAGCTGATCATCATTTAAAAAAAAAAGACGCAGACTTCCGTTCCTGGAGAAGATTTTCCCCAGCAGCCTGACCTTCAAAAAGGGAAAAAGAGTCCTCTGGTCGGAACACCACAGAAAGTTACTGCATTCAGTGCTAGGGTGTGTCTTTGGTACATAACAGGTTATGCTAATGGTGTGTCCAACACATTCCTAGCACTGAATTGTTTAACAGGCTTTCTTAACCGGGAGCACATGAGAAAAGTAACACAAATCTTCTGCAGGAACGCTGTATCTGTTTTGTGAGCGATTTATGGGTCATTTAATGTCTGGTGAAAAGTTGATGCTTTACAGACAAACGTTATTGCGCCTATTTTGTAATTATTATTTCTGCATTTTATCCCATCTATGCATGTACTAGCTACCACAGCAGATAAGAGTGCACACTGCTTGGAAGTACAATTCAAGCACAGCTCAAGGCCATGATTCCGGATCAAGCTGAGCGGAATTATCATATGGAATTCCACACTGCCTGATCATGACTGGCCCAGTCGGCCGGCACCTGATTTTTCCGTGTGTGGGGAAACCAGCTCTGGTTATACCGGCTGAAATCCCAGCCAGTGAAAAAACTTAAGACTTCAGCAAACAGCAGCATCTAGACCTCAGAAGCCAGCTTCACCAACTTTTGTCTCTGGCAAGAGGGGCGCTTGAAGTAGTCTCTCTCTTTCCTCCTCTACTCTCTTTTCCCCTCTTCCTTCATCCCTGCTGCACACAGGAGCAGGTGGTAAATATGTGCATTAAAACCCTTGGAACAGGGAACACCATGCAGAATACCTTATGGTAATTTCATCTTTGCATGGATATTCTACACGCTGAATGGCTAATATCTTAATTGCTCAGGAGTGGCAGGGCGTTAATGCTCAGTAATGATAACTGCATGTGTGGAATTCGAACCCTACCAGTACATATAGGGGGTCATTCTGACCCTGGCGGCCAGCATTCTGACCGCGGCGGTTCAGCCGCGGTCAGAAGCGGAAAGTCGGCGGTCTCCCGCCGATTTCCCGCTGCTCGGGGGAATCCTCCATGGCGGCGGAGCGCGCTCCGCCGCCATGGGGATTCTGACACCCCCTACCGCCATCCTGGGGGTGCCGCAGGGCCCCTGGGGGCCCCTGCAGTGCCCATGCCAATGGCATGGGCACTGCAGGGGCCCCGGTAAGAGGGCCCCACTGTGTATTTCAGTGTCTGCAATGCAGACACTGAAATACGCGACGGGTGCAAACTGCACCGGTCGCACCCCTGAAACTACGCCGGCTCAATTCTGAGCCGGCGTCCTCGTTGCAGGGGCATTTCCTCTGGGCCGGCGGGCGCTCTTTTGGAGAGCGCCCGCCGGCCCAGAGGAAATGTTTGAATGGCCGCCGCGGTCTTTTGACCGCGGTGCGGTCATTTGGCGGCGGTACCTTGGCGGACGGCCTCCGCCGTCCGCCAAGGTCATAATCACCCCCATAGCTTTTAATCGGGTCCTAAATTGACACTAAAGCTAAAACAGAAGGAGGCACCATTTGTGCTTGTTTCAATACTATCACTAGGGTCTAGCCCTGAGTATGAGACAGTAGTAGAATGTGTACCAGCAACCTCAGGTGTCAGTGATAGCAGAAAATAGTTCATGTGATTTTTAAGATTTATAATGATGTTTGGTGCCCGGTACTATCTCTAATACTGGGTGTCTTAGCTTTTTCTTTGACATAAAGTTATAAGAAATGAAGCTATCTGAAGTCATGGAAGGTGAACGCAGCCATTTGGTCTTGGGAACTTTTCAGTCCACATAAAGACTGTTTGCCATTTACATCTAGACAGCCTTCTTTTTGTAGGCGTGAATGAGCCGTTAGCAAAAAGCTAAGAATGAACTGATAATGCTTTCTATTCTTAGTAGAGTAATCCAATGGGCAAGATTGAACAACGGATCGCTTTAAACGTATTCTGGACTAAGCAATGTGGGCACGGTGCATGAATATGGTTGTTAGAATATTGCCTGACAAAAACATAGGGGGTCATTCTGACCCTGGCGGCCGGTGGCCGCCAGGGCCACCGACCACGGGAGCACCGCCAACAGGCTGGCGGTGCTCCCACGAGCATTCTGACCGCGGCGGTTCAGCCGCGGTCAGAAGCGGCAAGTCGGCGGGCTCCCGCCGACTTACCGCTGCTCGGGGGAATCCTTCATGGCGGCGGAGCGCGCTCCGCCGCCATGAGGATTCTGACAGCCCCTACCGCCATCCTGTTCATGGCGGGAAACCCGCCATGAACAGGATGGCGGTAGGGGGTGCCGCGGGGCCCCTGGGGGCCCCGCAAAGTATTTCAGTGTCTGCCTTGCAGACACTGAAATACGCGACGGGTGCAACTGCACCCGTCGCACCCCAGCAACTACGCCGGCTCAATTCTGAGCCGGCTTCCTCGTTGCAGGGGCATTTCCTCTGGGCCGGCGGGCGCTCTTTCGGAGAGCGCCCGCCGGCCCAGAGGAAATGTTTAAATGGCCGCCGCGGTCTTTTGACCGCGGTGCGGTCATTTCACGGCGGTACCTTGGCGGACGGCCTCCGCCGTCCGCCAAGGTTAAAATCACCCCCATAATGTCCAAAATATTGGTTAAAAATATTGCCCCATAAGATTTTACTATATACGCTAAGCAGCTTTATCATTGACAAAGCTGATATTTGTTTAAAAAAACAGAATTACATTCCTTGGTTTAGGAACAAGGTAGAGGTTCAATTCTCAGGGCAATTTACTAAATAGCGAAGATCGAATTAATTGCCTATATTAGGTTTTTAGTACAAATGCCACAAAACAATTCTAGAGATGTCGTCAGTGTGTGCCCCATGAATAAAGGCCTCCCTAACTAGTTCTGACAAGCAGGTGCCTTTTGCAATATCTGTAATCAGATTTCATTCACCTGAGAGATCTGCCCACAGAAGCATGACATACAATTGTTAAGTCCTGAATTAAGAAAGTTATAGGCCTTTGGGTGCAGAAGCCATGCTATGAGCTCACACGCTTCAATTTAATGGAACTACAAATGTAGGCGCGCATATTACAAGAATACACCAACCTCTGCTATCTTTGCATTATGAAAGGGAAAGAGGGAAGTTGAGGACACTGCCGACACAAATCAATCAATCAAACATTTGTAAAGCGCGCTACTTACCCGCTAGGGTCTCGAGGCGCTGAAAGAGGGGAGGGAAGGACTGCTATTGCTCGAATAACCAGGTCTTGAGGTGTTTCCTGAAGGTCAGGAGGTCCTAGTTCTGTCGTAGGTGGGCGGGGAGGGTGTTCCAGGTCTTGGCGGCGAGGTGGGAGAATGATCTGCCGCTGGCTTTAATTCGCTGGATGCGAGGGACGGCAGCTAGGGCAAGGTTGGCGGAGCAGAGATGGCGGGTGGAAGTGTGGAAGGTGAGTCGCTCGTTGAGGTAGGGCGGGCCTGTGTTGTGAAGAGCTTTGTGGGTGTAGATGAGGAGTTTGAAGGTGATCCTCTTGGTGACGGAAAGCCAGTGAAGGTCTCTGAGGTGGGCTGAGATGTGGTCGTGGCGTGGGATGTTAAGGATGAGCCGTCCGAAGACATTCTGTATACATTGTAGTTTCTTCTGGAGCTTGGCTGTGGTTCCTGCGTAGTGCGCGTTGTCGTAGTCCAGTCTGCTGCTGATGAGGGTGTGGGTGACCGTCCTTCTTGTTTTGGTGGGTATCTATCTGAAGATCTTGCGAAGCATGCAGAGGGTGTAGAAGCAGGAACATGAGACGGCGTTGACTTGCTGGGTCATGGTGAGTGATGAGTCTAGGATGAAACCTAGGTTGTGTGCATGGGTGGTGGGTGTTGGTGCGGGTCCTAGGGTGGCTGGCCACCAGGAATACATGGAAGACTTTCTGAAATGTTCATATCTTGGTCTATCTCCGGCTCAAAGACACAGTACAGTTGGAAAGGACCTTTTTAACAGGGTTTCCAGTAATACTACAGGCACCTCTCACCCAGAGTGGTACAACATGGATAGAACCAGATTCAGTATGTGTTCCCTGATGAGACTAATGGCACCTTACTGCAGGGGGAAAGCCAATGGGTGGGCCTGAGCAGCCACAAAGCTGAGAAAACCTGGTGAAAAATGCTTTCTATTGTAGCTTTATCAATATGAGAAGTGCTGCAAACTCTGGGAATGAGCAATATGGCAACATTAAGGGCACGTTCAGTGACCCCTGCCAGCTACTTCTATAAACTGGACTCCCACCACCTGGAAATCAGAGTGCTGCTTGGAACCACGAAGAAAAGAAGCGAAAGAAGAAGAAGGAGGAGGCTAGTGTTATAAAAGATTCCTGTCTGCTTGGGAGAGGCCCGACGACAGCTTCTGCTCACTCCTGTAACAGGAAATCTATAAGGTAACTCTGAGGGTCAGGGAAACCGATCCTCTGCTAGCCTCACTAGATCAAAGGGGTTCAGGGATTTCAAAAATGAGGCTGCCAGTTGTACAGCTCCCCTATGGCTGGTGAACTGTGCAGGGCCCAAAGAGACAGAGGGAGCTATGTCTGCCACAGGAAAACCAGAAAGAACAGTAGAACAGTGGTGGCTGGACGTTTGGCTACAATTATGAGGGGAGTGGTTAAGACGGCTTTCTCCCATGTCTCAAAAAACCATCACTAAGAGGTGGGGACATTTAGAGTATCATCACAGAAGTCACATTTACTTTCAATAGTTTTGTTTAAACATGAACATTTGTCTCAAGTGACGAACATTGTGTTTTTGAAATGCAGTGGTTCCTTAAAATCTGAATTACAAAAACACCACCACCGCCAGGACTCTTTCTCTCAAACGTCTCACACAAAATATCTTATTGTATATCATCTAGAGCAGTGCACATTAGTTTTGCAAATATCTATCGATTCTTATACAGGATTTGCTTTGTTTTGTGCCATTTTGGTCATTAAAGGTTGGTGAATTTGTCATATTCATTTCATTTTTTGTATAACTCTTTTTATTTACACTTTCGGGTGAAGGGGGAACCCGTGCCCGGCCCATACAGGCTTTAAAAATACACACCAACGCAGGTAGCGTGCAAATGGTGGTTACAGAAAGCGCATTATCTCCACAACTGAAGATACCCGTCGGCTATCATATGATCTTGGTTCCTGTAGTCATCACTTATCCCCCATAACTTCTGTCAACCCAACTTCAGAAGAAAAACCACCCCAGAGTGTCCACCCAAAGAATCGTTAGCTTAAGAATAATGGAAGCAACATAAGTCTGGAGTATCAGTAAAGTAAAGAAAGAAAAAAAAGTCTTGCCTAACCACAATAATTGAAAAGGCCCAAGGGCCCTCCACTGTGGTTTAAGGGCTGAGATACAGGAGACAGCACTCAGCTACAAATATATTTAAGATCATACAGCAGGTCAACCGTTCATACTACTAGTCAAATGCTGCATTGCAAGTATGAACCACAGTCTATGGTACCACTAGGTAAGTGCTGGGTATTCTGCTTTTTTCCAGTTGTGGGCTATCGTCTCTTTCACAGCTTCTAGGTACTGAAGGTACATGTGTCATTCGTGAGTCATCATTGTTCTCAAGTCCTTGCTCTAAGGTCCAGAAGCATCGCCGTCATCGTAGAGTGAATCCGATAGTTACAGATCTTATGTAATAATTTTCAGACCTCCTCCCAAAAAAGACAGAGTGCTGGGCAGTCCCACCACGTAAGAAGTGCCTCTCCCAATGCTCTGCATCCCCTTCAGCATGTAGGGGAAGCATTGTCATAGATGTGGTGCAATCTGTAGACAGTGTAATGCTATCTACACCAAACTTTGTAATGTCTTTTCCTTCCCCAGTTGTGGATAGAGGAGGAGTGTATATCTCTGCTCAGTCAGTCCCATCGCTTAATTGCACCCTGAAATTCCAAGATCTGTTCCCACTCCTCGTTATCACGCCAAGTCTGTGGAGTGTTGTGTGCCACGTCATATTTATTTCTCAACTTTAATTATATGTTTGGAGTGCTGTTCATATTCCACATATACGGTTTCTGAGGGAAACCTGCCTGCTTGTGCCACACTACAAAGAACAATAACAAAAAAGCTAATTAGGCTCTGGACTGTTTAACATTGAGACCTACACAGACTGAGGTCACTCTCGCCTCCGGTTATCAATCTACTAATGCGAACACAATCAGAGATGATAAGAGTTGATACTGTGAGCAAATAATGGAGGTTGAGAATGTGTATCAATGACCTATAAAAGTTCTTCCTGGGTTCGTGGTGGCCTCAAACCTAAGTTTCTATTAGACTAGGACCTGTCCCTGGGCATGTGCCAATTTCCACTGTGCTCAGGGACATTTCCCTTATAATTAGATCTCTCTTTATTTCCATGAGAATGGTTGTAGCAGCCTCTTGAAAAAAGTCCATTCTCTGCCTTCAGCTGATTGGGTACCTCGCAGAACAGCAGGTACAAAGGAGAAAATGGAGCAGTGGCAGGATGTGGCGGGATTTTGGCTCACAGAGTTCAGATAAGAATCAGCTATCCGGATGCCACTACTCCCTAGCTACCTAGGACAGCCCGACCTTGTGTGTCTGAAGCCATCATTCTGCCTGGGTGGGGGGCTTCTATCCATCAAGGGCAGGAAGGAAGCTTGGAAGAAGTTTCAGCACAATACCTTTTAAGCAAATGGCAACTGTGAGCTTCTTACTCCCTACCCCACTACCTATCCCCAAGCAAGCAGGGCCACGCTAAAGGTCACGTTGAGAAACCAACAGAAATGATTCTCCAGGCACCGGCATGGTTGCAGTTCAAACATTTGAAAGTTTCTCATGCAGTAAAATGTTGCCCAGCCCTGACCGCAAGGTCCTTCTGGTGGATAACCAGATTAATAAGATTCCGTATGTAGCTTCAAGAAACAAATGTCCTTTTACTCATCACCACGGGTTTTAATTTGTCTTTAGAGATCCACAGCTGTCAATGTCCCTTTTCACTGCACATTCAGAAGCTTTATTAGTCCTCTATGTAATTCACCAATTCTGATCTTCAGTGATTTGTCCTAGGCACATCTTAAGAAAATCCACTTTGGATCCTGTTAGGGCACATTTGAAATTCAGATTTTTTTTTCTTTAAACTTGTCACATTTAATTCTGAATGGCAGAAACTGGATCAACCCACAAGACAAATTGAAAGAAACTGGATGCTGACCCAGCTTCTACACATACAAGACTTACTGTACACAAGAATATTACCCGCTTGATACCGCCTCCTGTGTAACTTCCCTTTCCAGTGCATAAGCAAAGAGTTGAATTATGTTGTTTAACTTCTCCCATTAAGTAGGACCTCACCCAAATGTTTTTTTTTATTTTTATGCCCTGAATATGATTTCCTAATTTTAAATTGTGTCCACGTCTTCCTATCATTTTCCAGCTAAGGTGCACTTATGTCAAATGAAATAAAACAAAAGGAATGAACAAATAAAAACGACACGGAGTTGGTTCACGTTTGCCAACAGCCAGGATGCGAATTAGAAACATATGCAGAAACACCACGGCTATAGCATATTAGAGAAAATGCACACAAGTCGGACAAACGGTACTTGAGAACATCACAGCTGGGTAGCAAATGGAGTAGACTCACAAAAATCGGAGTGGGTGGCAAGAATAATTGTGGTTAAGAGTTTTTTTTGCCATCTACCAATAATTTACCAACTTGATACAATGTTTCTTCGTCTTTCCTTCTCAGCTACATCCTCCTACATGTTTAAGTCTAAGTAGACACATTTCGGCAGCTGCTCTGGCTCCCACCTCCTCTTTTTCCAGGCTCTTGTTTCCTTCCCCTCTCTCTTCTCTCGACAACTCCTGCCTGATTGCAACATTCTTTGTGCAGAGGGCAAAAAAACACGAATGCTTTTTTCCGCTCTTTATTTTTGACCTAAAATTGAAGGTTAATTTGCATGTTTTGAAAGTCAGAGTCATGGAGCAAGCAGATGACAGTAAGGTGGTATTATTAGCGCAGAATGTAGAGACGCAAATTACTCAATCTAAAGGGCATTTAAATCATCAAGTCGTGTGTCATTCAGCCCTGCACCTGCAGCCCGAGACGTGCCAGTGCAGGAGGGATTTGAATCAGTCACCAAAAGTTACCGTCAGTCAACAAGTAAGGACATAGCTACAAGCAAAGTCTGGCTCGCTTGTTACGCCCAACCAGGAATCTGTGTGTTGGGATGGAGAAGTCCCCTGCATGGACATGGTGACTGATGTGCACCCCTACCCTGGGTGACCCAACTGCACAGATACCTAAAGCGTTTACTGATTTTTGATCATGGGCAACACGGGTCACATGTGTGTGCCATGACCTTAGCCTGTCTCATGGAACTAGAGTCTGCTTTGACCAGGAGGAGTGCAACAAGCACCACCCTTGTGAAGGTGGAGAACTACTGCCCTTATCTGGAATTAAGAGGTATAATAGAGCGGTGGCAGCATACACGTTTTGTGTTCAGTAGAATTGGTAATATGAATAGGTCATATTACCAGCGTTGCTGGAGTGACACCCACCGGCCCACATGTGTTAAGTTCTGTGGCTATGCACCTAACTTACCCTTGGCCTGCATGGACTACACGCCTGAAGTGGGGCCCACTAGCCCTCTCTTGTAAAGTTCGGTGGCTATGTACTTAATTCAGCCTTGGCCTGCATGGACTGCACATAGTGCCAGACAGCGTAAGACACTTGAGTGTGCAGGCTTGGCTGCACATGTGTGCCTATGGATGGTATATAATATGAAGGCCAGTGGGCTCCTTTTTTGGAAGCCCAAGAACCTGGAGAGGTGAGGCCTGTATCCCCCAGACAGATGTGTATTGCTGACATTCCTGAGGATTAGGGTTGAACGCACATACCGAAAGCAGAAGAGCAGATCATCCTCTGTGTACATCAAATGGCTCTTTGACTCCAGGAGGAGTTAGTTGCTGGACGATGAAACCTTGAATAATTGTTATGAAGGTGGCGGGACTGATAATATTGGTGTTACCTGGAAAACTTGAAAGGGAGGAAGGCTTAGTCCTTTGAATTTTATGGGGCATACTTCAGTGCAGCTGATGGGCAGGTGTGATCCCCGCTTACCCCCTCGGTCTATGTTGTCGGTCACTCAGACCTGGAGCCATTCCTTCAGCGGCAGACTGTACCTTTGACAAAGGAGAGTACAGAGGAGAGAGCATTTCAAAGGATCTGACACTCCCAACACAAAGTTTAAAGGCCAGACGCAATCACATGTGTCTAGATTTGGACAATAGGTGGGAACATGAGCTCCATTATTTGTTGAACAACACCGCCTCATCAGGAGAGGGACGATCGCCAAGGATCTTGCTGCTAGATCTAGGACTGGTAAACAAGGTCTGCCAGCCTACTGATAGGGAAGGTTCCATCACCCAAATCACTTGTCCTGAGACTGGAGCACCAGGCTTCTGTCTGCCTGCCAAGACCAGAGTACCCTGTGAGGAGAAGATCAACTAAAGTCTGTCCGACTGCAAAAGCCAGAGAGACAAGTGAGGAAGAGACTGCCTGGAGGGAGCGAGGCACAGTGAAGATCCTGCTAAGTGGATCTCGGTGAGCAAAGTGTGAGTTGCCCCGCCAGGACTACTACAGGAGTGTGAGCTATGAACCCTGTACCTGTGGAAGCTGGGCCATTAATCTGGCGTTTAAGTGCTACAGTCAGTGACCTGTTGACCCAGGAGGGCGTCACCATGAAGTGCAGCCTGTGTGAGCGCTATAGAGAGTGGCCCAGTATATCTGAGGGGCCTCCATGAAGTGAGAGCCATCTTCCATGGGAGCTTTCTAGTCAATGACCCCATGTGCCAGCAGTGGGCCACAGTGAAAGGGGACCATCCCTCGTAGAAGCACTGCAGTCCATGACCCTTGTGTGTCGACCACCAAGAAGTGCAGGCAGTTGCCCATGAGGACGCTGTATTCAGTGACTTCGTGAAGTGCAGCTGTGGTCGCATGGTAGTTAGTGGCCCTGAGTGCGAGGAGGGGGCCACTGTGAAGACAATGCCGATGCCCAAGAGGAAGACAGAGTTGGTGACCCCTCTGTGCCAGAAAGGGGGGGGGGGGATTGTGAAGATTGTTGCCCTGGTACATTGTGCCAAATATTCTGTAGTAAACACTTATTAATTGTTGCTGGTGCCGCAAGAGGACGTCCGACAGACACAGGTCCCCCTAGAACTGAGGAACATGGCTGTGCCTTTGGGGAAAGACCATGAGAGGTCACAGATCCTAAAAGAAGGGAGACTAGAGCTCAGAAAGGAGTACCCAGGTCCTCCTGGCAATACTGGATGTGAACGTATCAGGTGAGACTGTTCTGGGCCCCTGAGGGCTTGCACAAACGTTCGCTGAAGCACTGATTTATTCGTAATTCAAAGCAGAGATATTGGGGCGCGTGGGATAAGTGTGGACTGCATCTGTAAGGTACTTCCATTATTCAACTAAATACTAGAAGGGACAGAGGGACTTGTGGATTCCCACCTGGATAGCACTGGTACACTGACCTTAAGAGGGCTGTGTGGATCCTTTATTGTGTCATACATGCTAGGTGTGTTTACATTAAATACTCTATTTTTTCATAAAAGCTCATATTTGACTGGACAATCATCACTACTGCTACTATTTATGTGCTGAGTAATGAGCCTGTGTATTCCTAGCATCTACCTCCCCCTGAAGATCCTTTGACTGCTCAAACTGTGCTACCACTGACAGCCAAGTGCTGAAGGGGGTAGGAGATAGCCCAGTTACTCAGAACTCAGAATAGTAGGTCGACCCAGGACATTCAGCATAAAAGGCCTCTATCCAGTGCTTAATTTGTAAATAAAAACGTGCCGGTGCCAAAAACTCTCCTCTGAAACAAGCGGCTGCTATAATAAAATGTGCGAGCACAGAATACTGAGGCAGCGTAATCCTGAAGCCATCTTGGGCCTCTTTAATCCATTTACTGCCAAACCCTGTGCCTTCAGCTCACTCTTGCTGCTTTCTCCTTTCTCCGTTTGTGATGCTTTTTCGTTTTTCTCTTCCTCAGTCTTTCCATATGAAGCTTTCGCTCGCAGTAAATGCTTGAGGCAGAAAAATAAGTTCCGGCCCTCAAAAATAAGTGCTGGTGCTCTGCACCGGAAGCCTTCAGCACAAATTAAGCACTGCCTCAATCCCAATGTTTGTGCCCACTAGCTCCTGCTTGCCCCGTGACCCTCTGAAAGGTGTTCTAATACTGCAATTGGCCATCTTGATCCCTAGCTCCCTTCTGATAGAATTAAAATGGAAGCAGGTGACTGGGCATCCATGGCCCAAGACTTAGAAACACCTAGAACCCAAGCCTGAGAATAAAATCTGACGAACATTGTGCAGGAAAATTCTTGAAGGTGTACACTTGTAAGGAGAGGGGTGTGAATTAAAGGCTTGTAGGTGGACTACTATAGCACACATCCTAAGGTACTCGACCAGCTCTAAGCTCAGCCCCCAGAAGTACATTGTTAGTCCAAAAGCCCCATCTTCTGAATCAGTTCAGCTGCTGTATGGGCTCAACGACACCCAAGGACAATGTCAGTCAACTCACTATCCATGTGTCCCATTTCACCGTATAAAAAATAATTTGCAACTTAGCCTGTATGCCTAATGGCATAACTCAGAAGATCGGGACTGGGTGCAGAGTTTGCACTGAATCATGGTCTTTTGACCAACGTGTAATAAAGCCTGATAACTCCTGCAATTTGTGAAAGAAGCAAAGAGATTTATGAGCTAGCACTGAAACAATAAGACGCTGCCAAAGACAGGCTCTTAGATGTTTCTGCAATGAAAATGCTTCTCCGTTTGTCAGGAGAACAGTGGCAATAAGTTCTAAAGTCTGGCTTCTGGACCTAAAAGAGACCCGGCCTCAATATCTTTCTTGATAAGGAGGTAGGTAAAAAATCTATTCTGTCAGTTCAATAACATTATTTCAATAAGTATGATCACATGAGCAATGCAGGTACAGCCGTATATTCTAAACTATTTAAAAGTGAGATGTAAACATCTTTCTTTTGACCTTCTTGGAGGGTTTGAAGGATCGTCACAGATTTTCCATTGGGTGAACAGAGATGGAAGAAGTGCACTGTGCGACTAAGGAAAGGACAGAGTATCTTGTGCCCTACATGTAAAAGCGTTGTCTCTTGTTCAGGGGCCAATACAGCTCCCCAAGTAGCTGAGATACTGCGCTCCTGCACGTGTTTGACACTGGACCTAGTGCTAAATTCTTTATGTACTTTGAGTGATGTAACGAGGAACTGTGGCATAGCCGGATGAGAGACAGATGCCAATAATATGGCTTTTGGAGAAGGGGATAGCTGAGAGCCCATATTAGGACATTTAAATACAAAAAGATCAAGGAGAACCCTTCTTTAATAACAAAATCCTAAGTCTCTTACTGGTGAGACTAGAGAAGGTGAGGTGGTGAGGATTTGTGGGAAGGTTGTTTGACACTATATCAAGGTCGGTAATATCAACCTACAAAAACTTCACACCCAGTACATCGCTATGGTAAGTATTTCATCACTGTTCCTATCTCCACATCTATTTACCTAGACCTACGTCGTAAGATAGTGGTTAGATTAACATAGTGTAGTGGAAGTATACGATCATGAGAAATCAAAATACTTCCACTGCCCTCGTCATGCTCATGGTAGGTAAGAAAGCATTGATGCCATAATGACAGTGAGGCAGGCACATTAGAAGACTCACTGCGAAAGGAAGTTTTTATTGGATGAGAGGAATATAGGAATGCCTTCCATAAATGTACGCAACTAGAATGCAAAGGTGGTAAACAAGTGCTCGAGGAAGTGAATATAATGGTTAAAAAGTATGGGGAACTAGTGCAAGTCACCCGGGACATCATATAATTTACACTGGTGGGCATGAGAAAGGGCCGCATAGGGCAGCCTTCAGAATAGCCTGATGAGCAGAAGTGTAGCCACAGCAAATCTTTTGCATCACATTTAAAGTATGCCAGTGGTTGAGGTGGCAGAGTCCTATCTAAACTTGCATGTGATTTGTATAAAACTCAGGCATTTAAAAAAACAATGCCATATCCTCTAGGCTCTAGATTCAAGCCAACTTCTAAAGCAGAGCATATAGCACTCCCTAGATACACATCCTGCAACCCCTACTATTATGGCAGCAGGAGGCAGGCAGCTTGCTCTGCAATCATTAGAAGGGTCCTGGACTCTGCAGTGCGGAGTGCGGGAAAATATGTTCTCATTTCTGACTGCAGGCAGGAGTAAAACGCAATTACCATTTGGCATTTACTGTTGCGGGCACGTCAGTTTTCTTCCCCAGCAGAGGATCTATTTTTAGCTTTAAA
Source organism: Pleurodeles waltl (assembly GCF_031143425.1). NCBI lineage: Eukaryota > Metazoa > Chordata > Amphibia > Caudata > Salamandridae > Pleurodeles > Pleurodeles waltl. The sequence goes on along the minus strand of NC_090445.1, from coordinate 115,956,263 downwards.
TCCATGTTCCAATGGAGTGCTAAACAGTGATCACCCACAGAGACATATACGTTGATGTAAGACAGTACTCCGTAGTAAACACATTGTTGACACACTGAGTGGAAAGATTGTCCCCCTTCACTGTGTGCCCAATTACTAGCCAGGTGCTATTGTGTTTTTTATTAGATTGCTAACGTGCCAACATATCACCAAAGTCACCTAGTACTTGTAGGAAAGAGTGGAACACGTAGCAGATGGTATAAGATCATAGATTGAGGGTACTGCCTAGTGTTTGCCCACAGAACCAATTTCACCAGAGCACAGAAGAAGCACAAGTGCCAGGAAAATAGGTATTTTTGAAGCTCTCAATATTTACCATCACTAGGCAGAAGCCCACACACACTTGAAAGTCTCTAACAGCACCAAAGAGAACTGATTTCACCCATATCATGACAACCTGTGAACACTCTTGGTGTTTTGAGGCCTTCTATTTAACACTTTGGTGCAAGAGTATTTTTGTTGGTGATCTTGTCACCCAGTCCCAATTAAACTGCTCAATTGTTACAATTTTATTGGCAATTATATTGCATTTTAACCTGCTTTTAACCAAAAGTTTAAGGGATTTACATCATAACAAAGGATTCTTTTCACCTTTGTTTCACTATCAGTTTATTTTTTATGCATTGGTGGTGAATAGCTGCTAAATGTTTCCTATTATTTCACAAACCCTGGACCTTGTATTCATTATTCTTTTTAATTTTAGCCCATCTTAACTATATGTCTTATAGTTGCTGTAACTATATATCGTCTAACACTTCTGAATAGTAAGTCTTGCAATCATGTCACCCTATTTATTAATAGGAGCTGCCTCTTATTAGTCCAGGAGTTGTCTTGATGCCAGATGTTCATGACACCAAATAAGAGAAATTTACAAACAATTAGAATACGTGGAATATTTTAAACAACCAGTAGTAATTCAAAATTCCTTTCATGGAAGTTGATAGATTTAACAGGCCAGTATCTTCTAAATTTATCATTTGGTTGAAGTTTCTTAGAAGGAAACAACTATTTCAGCTCAGTGAAAAGCAGAATAGCTTTTCATTGGAAAAAGCAAAACTTAAATAAAACCCCTATATTACTACATGTTCTGTATATAAATTACATATATTTATTTGCTGTTGGTTTGGTGGATCGTTTTGTTTTGCCTTTTTCTACAAGTCTTAGCAACAGACTACTAACAAATAATTCAGAAAAATAACGGACTCAAGAGACCCCAACAATGACAGGCCTACTCTAGCAGACCAATTCTTAAAAATCTGAGAGAAATGGCTAACTTCTCCCAGATCTCAAAACCTCGTAGAAACCTCCTTACAATCTAAACACCAAACAGGCTTCTGACCAGACAAAGGCACTGAAATATTTCTGAGCGCCACTGGCAATTACCTGAAATCTATAGTGGATAAAGAGGCAGTAAAAACAATAATTCTGTGTGACCTATCAGCACCATTCAACACCTTGCGCCATGAAACCTTACTGAGCAGAATAAATGATACTGGTAGCATAGGAAATGTATTTGACTGAATGGAGTCCTATATTAAATACAGGCAAAGCATCACCTCCCTCCCCAAGTTTTCCAGACCATAAAACCTTAAGAAAGATGGTCCAGAAGAATAAATTATCCCACTGCCTTTGCCCATCACACCACTCCTGGAATTCGTAATTTCTTACAGTCCCACATGCTACATCTACCCCTGTGATACCAGATAATCCTTAAGCAAGATAAATCACATGATCTTGAGCTTTTATAATCAGATGATCACCTTAAAGCCACTGACCAATGGGAGACAGTCACCGTAAAACTAAACACACGAAAACAAAAATTCTAATATGAGGGTGTAAGAAAACCTATAACCCACTAATTAAGTGGCTTAACAACTAGGAAAGAAGCCAACAACTTACTTTAAGGAAAGGTACCTCTGAACTGTCATATTCAGCCCGCTCCATGATCCCCAAAGTTAACGAACTTCCCAAATTCACAGTCCACACCATGATGACACCATAAACCATAAAGTACCAATATCTACCATGAGATTGATCAGAAGAATTCGAAATGCAGCACACTCAGAATTAACTCCCAGCAAAGGTATAGGCTACAGTAAATCACCTGGAGTTTAGAAGGATGCTGCAAATGTGATATTTCCCACCTGAACTTCAGAGTATTAAATAGATTTAAGCTCTTGGTATCAACAGAAACGGGCAACTTAGTATAGCACAAAAAAGTAGAAAGATCACATCCTCCTGGCCATGACCTAAAAATTGTGGTGTCCAAGAACAACATACCTAGCACGTCATGGACAATGGTGGAATACCAGGTTACATCTGGAAAAGAGAATGAAATTCTCTGGAAACAACACCAATTAAATTCTGAATATTTTCAATACACACATATTCTGTGGCATGATATCGCATGTGAAGCATCGAAAATGTTCATGACTTGCATAACAGGCTCATTTTTTGCCCCTAATAAAGGAACCTATGTCAGTCCATGTCTCCTTCTGTCCTATACTGCTTAACATTCCAAACTAAATGAACTGAGCTCTTCCCACCTGCCTTACTGACACAGGCTGTATAAGTATGATCTGTAACTGTCCTCTAGCCCAGAATCTGCATGCAACTAATAGGTATACCAATTCTGATACTGCTGCATAAGGTATGACTAACTGCAACACTTACAATTAGCACTAGAAACGAACTATGTGTTTCAAATAGTAGCATAACTGTCAACAGAGCACTTGGCAATGATAGTAAGCACTATATAAATATACAATGGAGCAGCCTCTTTCCATCGATGGCGCACAGAGTTCGTCGCTAGAGAGGAATTGCATAGGAATGGAAGCACATGCCCTACAGTACAAGCAACCTTTCGAAAGGTAAAAACAGAGCATGGATCACAGAGACCCTAGTTTAATCACCGGAACACAACACACAGTTGTGTATAAGACCCTTTGGCATGGAACCCAGCACCAGGGTTTTGCACCTTGAACTTAAGTTTGAAAAACCCTGCTCTAGGGTTGCTCTTAATCGGTGCTTCTACATTCAATACTGAAATGTTTTTTTTCAGTCTGCTAATCTGTTTATTTAATGCTGCCAATCACCAACATATCATCCAAAAATACTGTGTAATAGCTTCCATGCAGTGTCACCAAATTGTACGCAGCCTTTGGCCTTAAGGCTATACTGAAAACCATTTAGATGTCAGGGTCTACCACAGCTCTGCCGATGATCTTCCTGTTGCAAATACGTACGCTTCAGATCACTTTTTGCAAAAAAAACTTTTTGTGCCCACTAAGGATACAATCATTTTTTACATTTATAAATACACCCACTATTACAATTTAAAGAACCAGGACTGTTCACATTCCAAATGCCTAATAATGTCCATTCTAAAATTCTCACACAAATTTAACACCCCAATTCCTTTTCTTCACAAGTACTAGTGGAGACACCCACTTGCTTAAGTTGTCTTTCGAAATGATTCCCTTGATTTGCAACTGCTATAACTGTGCCTCGCCTCCCAACGTGATGGCAAATTGCACCACTTCGACTTGAGAAACACTGGATCAGATTCTGAAAACAATTCATATTTTACCTACACCTCTTTAATTTCCTATAAAGCATGATCACATATATTTGCATTTTTTTTTCAGACCCATCATTAATTCTTAGGTAATGTCCTCTGCATCTACCATGGAATGACTGTTAACCACTACCATTTAAGGTATGCTTAAAATATAGACCGATTAATTACTAAAACATCGACAATATTAAGTTTGTACTGCATAAAGCATAACAATTACGTTTGTTCTTTAATGCCACGACTGGATTCATGTACACTCAAATGGCTTGATGATGTGACTTTTGCATATCCTCAGGAGGATCTAAATTGGAGAACGAGTGACTGTTTGTTTTGCCTTTTTTTTTACCTGCTCTGTGGTCATGACATGCAGCACTGATGGATGTTTCTTGGTAATCAAGGCTTCCAATTTCACAAACTCACAATCTCTCAAACAACAAATGTCAGCATTTGTTTGCCAACCCTTCTCCAGGGGGTAGTCTTTGGTGGTACATGCCCACGATGGGGGCAGGGCACCCTCCTTACACTAGTAATGGAGGACCAGACCAACTACACTAGTCACAAACATGGGTGGATTTCTTGGACTATGCTGGCAAGGCACTGAAGGGCTGGGTGAGGGGCAGCAAGACTGATGCTTTTGAAGATCTGTTTATAAAGGAACACATGCTTGATGATTGTTTTCCAGAGCTGCGCCAACACTTGGTGGATAGCAAGCTGACTGACTCCAGGAAGCTTGCTGAGGAGGCGGACATCTGGGCCAGCACCAGTGTCCAAGAAGATATCTGGGGGGACTCCCAAAAGAGTGGTCAGGGTTCCCAATAGATGAAAGAGGGTGGAGATAAAAAGAATGAGTTCTCTGAAGGACCTCAAAACCACTCAAAGGGGAACGGGTCCGGTTCTCATTCCCAATCTAGCCACCAGAAACAAAACTACCCTGACAAAAGTCAGCAGCCCAAAACGCCCAAGTGCTATGAGTGCGGTGAGTATGGAAACTACAAAGGGAACGCCAAGTGTCCAAAAAGAGCATACCTTTCCACTCGGTGCTAAGAACCCAGGGGTGGTAAGCATAGTGCTGGGGGATGAGTTTGTCCAAATAATGGTGGGGGTGGTGTTTCGTGGGGTTACCCTCATGTCTGTGGGTTACAATGAGATGGTCCCTAAGATCCATGCGCCCTCTAATACTAAAAAGTATAATTAATGGGTCATCTTCAATGGGCAGGGTGTTGCGGCTCTGAGGGACACAGGTGCCAGTATGCCTATGGTCAGGAGTCAGCAGGTGTCCCCAGAGTTGGTGATTCCCAATACATTCCACCAAGCTGTGGTAGCTGAGAGGGTCAATATCAGCTAGGGTGAGAGGGTCAATATACGATGGCCCTTGTTCCATCTGAGTGTGTATGTATGTGTGTGTGTTTGGTGGGGTCGGGACTTCTGAAGATTGCTGTGAGCCCTGCTATGCCTGTGGACTGTTTGTTGGGTAACGATCTTGAGACCTCCATTTGGAAGGAAGTGGAGCTCAAGACTCATGTGGACGTGTTGGGGTTACCTGATTGGATCTGTGTTAACACAAGGTCTATGGCCGCTCAGGAGGGAAGTCAGAAAGTGCTGGAGTCTGGAAAAATGGCCTAGACAGCTGCTAAAAAGAGGAAAGGCAGACAGCATGGGAAACCTACCTCCGCCCTGGAGCCCACTGAGGAGGGCACTGCTCCTCTTGGCGACCTGTCTACACCTGCTGATTGGCATGTGAAAGTAGGACCCAGGAGGAGTTCTGTAGGACACAGAGGGAATGCGCAACCCTTGAGGGTATGAGGAGACAGGGCGAAGCGAACCAGCAGTTGATGTCTCTAGGATCTATCACATTTACTAGGAGGACAACCTCCTTTACAGTGAGCCAAAGGTTCCTGTGCATGGGACAACAAGGGCCCTGGTGGTATCCCAAGGCTACATAGCCATCCTACTGGAGCTGGCTCACAAGAATCCCCAGGCAGGACCCATATGTCAAGACAAGACCTTTGCAAGGCGTGTACCTGGCGTCAGATCCCAACTTTCTCAGACATTCTGCAGGACATGTGACCTGCCAGGACAGTGGGAAGGCAGGGGAAAAGCTAAAAGCTCCATTGGAACCACTACTATTTGTTAGTACCCCGTTTGAAGTGGTGGGCATCAACATTGTTGGGCCTATGGATCCCCAGACTACTTCTGGTCACAGGGTTATCCTGGTTATGGTGAATCATGCCACCTGGTATGTAGAGGCCATGCTTCTAAGGACCATCACTGCGCCTCTAGTGGCAGGGGCACTGATGGGTAGTTTTGCCCAAGGAAGTGGTGTCTGACAGGGGCACCAACTTCATGTCTGCATACATGGTGTCCATGTGGAAAGAGTGTAGAGTAACCTGCGAGGTCTCCACCCTTTATAACCCCCAAACCAATGGGCTTCTTGAAAGATTCAACAAGACCATGAAAAGCATGATCAGAAGTCTGCTCCAGGAAAACGTGAGATATCCTCTTGCCCTGATTGTTGTTTGCCTACAGGGAGGTACCACAGGAGGGATTGGGCTGCAGCCCCTTTGAGTTTCTATACAGGCACCTCTTGGTTTGCTGAAGGAGGGGTGGGAGCAAGCTTCCAATAAAGCTCCCCAGGATATAGTGAGCTACATGTTGGCCTTCCCACGCCAAATGGCTAAATTGTGGAAGCAAGTTTCATACAACTTAGAATCTAGCCAGGCGGTGATGAAAGAGTGGTATGATCAGAATTATACCACTGACGAATTCCAGTCTGGGCAAAAAGTGTGGGTGATAGAACCTATGGAACCTGGAGCCCTCCAGGACTGCTGGACTGGGCCCTAGAGGTGATGAGAAGAAGGGTATAGCTACATACAAAGTGGACCTTAAGACCTTCAGGCAACCCCACAGGGTGATTCATTAGCAATCACCATGCTTTTAGTGACTGATGGAGCTGAGGAGGAGGTAAGTGAACCTCTGCCTGACCTCTTAACCTGCAATAAGAAGGATGTGTCAGTGGAAGGAGTGATCCTTTCCCCCACTCTGACTCTTGAACAGCAGAGGGAATGTTGCCAAGTGTTTTCTCCCTTACTCCTGGCATTACCCACCCGTGCACCCATGATGTGGGCACAAGGGACAACCTCCCTCTCAAGAATACATATTACAGACTGTTGGACAGGGTGAGGGCCAGCATCAATAGCTAAGTCTCTAAGATGCTGAAGTTGGGGATGAGAGAACCCTCCAGTAGCCCTTAGTCCAGCCTTGTGGTTCTGGTACCAAATGCTGCCCCACTGGCACCACACCTGAACTGAGGTTGTGTGTGGATTATAGAGGGCTAAACCTGTAATGAAGACTGATGCTCACCCCATTCCCCTGGGCGGATGAGCTCATTGACAGGTTAGGGGCTGCCCAGTACTTACTTACCTTTGATCTTACATCACTGTACTAGCATATCACCCTCTCAGAAGGAGCTAAGGAAAGATCAGCCTTCCCCACACCAGAGGGCCACTATTAGTTTAGAGTGATGCCCTTTGGATATAGAACATTACTGCCACCTTCCAGAGTTTGGTAAACCAGGCCCTCGCAGGATTGAAGGCCTTTTCAGCTGCCTACCTGGATGGCATAGCTGTCTTCAGTAACAGCTGGGAGGACCACCTCTTTCCCCTCCAGGATGTGCTTGGGACCCTGCAACAAGCAGGCTTGACTATCTGGTTCAGTAACTGCCAGATAGGGCAAGGGTCATGGTGTACTTGGGACACCTGGTGGTTGATGGTAAAGTGCAGTCCCTCCAACTCAAGTCTGAAACAAACATGGCCTGGAAGCTCCCCAAAACCCAGACTGAGGTCAGAGCATTATTGGGACTCGCTGGGTACTATAGTATGTTTGTTAAGGAATATGGCACCATTATTGCCCACTTGACTGAGCTGACTTCTAAGAAGCAGCCCAGAAATGTGATTTGGACAGAGGCATGCCAAACGCATTTGACTCCCTGAAGCAAGCCCTGTGCACAGCCCCTTTTCCAAAGAGGTTATCATTCAAACAGATGCCTCAGAGCACGGCATAGGGGCTGTTTTATCACAGCTCAATGAAGAAAGTCTGGACCAACCTGTAGCCTTCATCTCTAGGAGATGATTTCCCCGGGAGCAGAGGTGGAGGGCTATGTGGGCCCTGAAGAAGTTGAGGCCAACCCTGTTTGGTACTCACTTCCTGATTCAGACTGGACCACAGGCCCCGCAAGCGGCTAATGCAAATGAGGGTTGAACATCCAAAACTGTTGAAGTGGGCCATTTCCCTACAGGGTATGGACTTCAGGGTGTAACCCAGACCTCTGGAAGACCAGGCCAGTGCTGATGGTCCATCTAGGTTTTACCACCCTAGTGATGAGAACTCCATAGTGGTTGGGTAGCACTCCCCAATTTCAGTTGGTGGGACACATGTTAGACCTGGCATCTTTAGGGTGGTTTTACCCCAAACGTTTTGCCGTTCACCTCCTGTTTTTGCTGTATAATTTTGTTGGCCTTAAGGCTCTAAGCACTTTACCACCGCTAACAGTGCTAAAGTGCATGTACTTCTCCCCTAAACATGGTAACATTTGGTGTATCCATAACTGACATGTTTGATTTACTTGTAAGTCCCTTTGAAAGTGGTATCCACTATACTAAGGGCATCTAAATAAATGCTACTAGTGGGCATGCAGCAATAATTGTGTCACACACTTTAGTAGCCCTGTAAACATGTCTCAGGTCTGCCACTGCAGGGCCTGTGTGTGAAGTCTTACTGCCACCTCGACTTGGCATTTAAAACCTCTTACTAAGCTTTAAACTCCCCTTTTCATACATGTAAGTCACCCCTGAGATAGGTCCTAAGTATCCCATAGGACAGGGTGCTATGTAAGTAAAAGGCAGGACATGTACTTTTAAATTTTACATGTCCTGTAATAAAAAACTACCAAAGCTGTTTTTCATTACTGTGAGGCCAGCAATGAGAATTCCTTAATATACTTTTAAGCTGTAATTCCTGCTTAGAAAAGAGTAGCTGCATCATGTTTCGTATCATTGGAATGATAATAAATCCTCTTTACTGTTAAAGTTGGATTTATTATCACTATTTTAGAAATGCCACTTTTAGAAAGTAGGCATTTCTCTACTCTCACTGCCCTGTTTCCGTGACAGCCTGCATCCAATACACGTCTGGTCAACAGATGCATTTGTTCATTCCCTTCAGACACCCACAACACAGGACACTCAACTGCATCTGCGTTCATCTGCATAGTGATGGGTCTTCCTAGGCAGGGAGGATGGGAAGGGCTCACACTTACAATTGAAAGGACAGAGGTCTGAGCCCCATACAAAGAGCTGATCATCCCCCACATATATGCCCTGATTACAACCCTGTCGGACGGGGGAGAAGTGGCGGTAATAACGCCAACAGGCCGGCGGAAAAAAAATGGAATTATGACCATGGCGGTTACTGTCATGGTCACCCGCCACTTCTCCACTCCGACCACCAGGGCGGTGACGACCGCTGGGCTGGAGACTTCGGTCTCTAGCCCGGCGGCCTTCACCAGACCGCCGGCGGTATCACGACCCTGCATACTGCCATGGATTTCGGGTGGTTTGGAACTGCCACGAAATCCATGGTGGTAGGCACTATCAGTGCCAGGGAATTCCTTCCCTGGCACTAATAGGGGTCTCCCCCACCCACTTCCCCCACCCCGAGTCCTCCCCCCACGCCCCTTGCCCCCTGCCAACCCCTCAAAGGTGGCAGGACCCCCCCTCCCCACCCCTACCCCCAACATGCACAGACACACACCCCCTCCCCACCCCCAACATGCACAGACACACACCCCTACATGCACACATACACTGCAACAACACATACCCGCACACAGACATGCGCACAGACCGACCCGCACACATTTCCCATACACACAACACACCCCGCTTGCATACACGCACTCACACACACCCTCTACATACTCACACGCACACTCCAATGCACGCACACAACACCCCCCTCCCCTAACGGACGATCAACTTACATTGTCCGTTGATACTCCGGGAGGGGATGGGATCCATGGGGGCTGCTCCACCGCCAGCTCCCCGTCACCAGAACACTGCCACACCGAATCATGGGACGTGATTCAGTCTGCGGTGTTCTGATGACGGGGCGGTGGAGCAACCTCCACTTCCCCGCCGACCGCCAGTATGGCTGGTGGCGGCTCTCCATCTGAAAAAGGACGGAAGGCTGCCAACAGTCATAATACGCCATGCGGAAAACTGCATGCACTGGCGGTCTTCAGCAAGGAGGTCGAAATGAGGGCCATAGTCTGGAGCCAGGGTTGGACTGAAAGGGGGACCTGTGCACTTCAGAGAGATCCTTTGAAGTCATCCCCCAAATCAAAGGCACTTTTGGGTATAAGTATTGGGGCTCTGATCCCCTGAAATCAGAACACTGCTGAACCTGGGAAGAACTCTGCTGGAGTAAAGACTGCTGTGCTGTAAGGATTGCCAATTTACCGGGATTGACTGTTCCAATGAACTGCTTCTCTGCATTGCTATGCTGCCCCCTACCTGCTGATCTCTGCACTGCTGAGGACAAGGACTGGACCCATCTTGCTGACCAGAGTGTCCCCAAGGGCTTGCTGGCCTCCCCACTGCAGTCTCAGGACATCAAAGACTGCTTGCAACTCTCCTGGTGCCGCTGGACTCTGCCATCTGTGAGTCCTGCCCTTGCTTGAGATGCCTCTCTCCAGGCCGACCCATTCACAGCCTGCACAGCCCAACGATGACACTCTTTGTGGGGCAACGGCGATGCATCACATTAATTTCCATGGAGCCAAACAATGATGCAGTGACCCAACTGCGTGGAAAATACCAACGCATGTGCCCTCAACGTCGCCCCTTTGTCCCATCAAAGATACTGCTTCAGCAGACTCTGCATGGGTTTTGTGGCCGGCCTGCCCTTCGTTGCAGTCGGCCTGAACTTTGTATTTGCACCGGTCCCTCCTAACCTCAAGTAACCTTTTCACCACTAGTGACTTCCATGCACTATTTTACATTTAATCTTTTAAAAAATCATATCTCAACTTCTACTGATTGGATTTTTGTTGTTTTGGTCTTGTTTCACTCACATAAATATTATCTATTATCTAAACTAGTGAGGAGCCTTTTTTGTGGTGCTTTCATTTAGTTAATGTATTTTAAGTGTGTGCACAAATACGTTTAAGTTAAGCCTGACTGCTCTGTGCCAAGCTACTAGAGGTTGAGCACAGGTTAATTTAGGGTCTGTATCTGACTTACCCTGACTATGATTGAGGTCCCTACCTGGACATGGTGCATACCTCTGCCAACTAGAGACACAATTTCTAACAGCTACTATGAAAGAAAAAAAAAAGGCCCTGGGCCACTCCACAGTCCAGGCTGGGAGTAGGTGTCAAAGGATGGTCTCTAAACTTCCTCTAACTTTTCACCCCCTCAGTTCTGATAAAAGATCACAGTGCTGACATTTTTAGGGTGAAAGGTCTGCCAATAGAATGGTGCCAATTATGTATTTTCAGTTTTTTTCACGAATCCACTTTTAAAGCACACTCAATGTTCGAAATGTTTAACATGTTCATAAGATGCTAAGTGGCCCCATGTCTCATGCAACAGCTTCAGCAAGTCTGTGTATTTCAGAGAACAGCTTAGTTAATTTCACAACCTCTGTGTTTTACACTGCAGGTTTGGACTCCAACTTAGCAGTATGAAGTACTTCTGCCAAAAAAGCAGAACTTGTCGAAGATGTCACACATGGTATGGGGACAATTTCCATCCAGCTGAGTAGGATGATTTGAAAAAACAAAAAGGCAGAATAAACATGATTTTTGTAAAAATGAATTGGATGCTCTCCAAAGTCCCTTACTTCTTGTTCCTTTGTTTAAAATCTATTTTTAATTTGTCATACAGGTTTTAGAAAAAACGTAAGAAGGCAACAGTTTTGGGCCATTTTTTCACTAATTCCGCTATATGCAGCAATAAAGTGTCTAGCTTGCATATATATATTTTTTTAACCAGACTTTTTTGCATTTTTAAGCCGCTGACCACAGTACACATTTTAATCTTTATTCTCCATACTGTTTACATTAGTAGCATTGTTATGAATGATATGCGTCTCCCTTCTTCAGAGCCCTCAGTAGTTTAAGTTCATCAGTATTGGTAGGCCATTCAGTGGACCAGTGAATCATTTCAAACATAAGTACTACGTATCGGGTGCACTTAGACATACAACTAACATTCCCCCAAAACTCCCCCTTCCGCTCCCCTGGTGTGTCCTATGGTAGGTCTACTATGACATCAATGATCCTAGTTGTTATTGTCTGGATGCATAATTTATACTGCATATATAAATCACGGTAAGGGCGAAAACACTATTAAGGCTCTCACTATGACGGACCCAGAAAATTGCAGTTACAGATATAGGTTGGGAAAATACAGACTACTACAAGGAGGACCCTGAGAGGAATTACTGGGCAATCTGTAATTTCAGGACTGATTCTCCCTAGTAATTCCTTGTTTGCCCTTTGATTATCACACTATGATGTTAGCTTTTTTAAAGAGTAGAACTATCTGTTTGAAAACAACTAGTTCAGCAGAAATACTGTGGATCTCATAATTCTGAAACTGTGTTCCCAGCTGGATACTACATTACCAGCCCCATCAAAATTAAGAAACCACTTGTGCAGCGCACATCCACAACTCATGTATTTCAAGGTGCTCTCATATGTGCTAATGGATTCATTAGTACATATGCGAGCACCAGATGTAGCACTAATATGTATTAATGAAGTCATTAGCACATACAAGAGTGCCTATAAGGCACAAGCGAAGCTGACGTATTTCGAGTCACTCTCGAGTGTTAATGAAATCCTTACCACATATAGGAGTGCCTTGAAATTTGTGAGCTCAGGATGTACGCCCAACAAAATTGGGCTGAGCCTTTCTATTTAAGGAAGTTCCACTAATTTGTTCAAGAGAGTACTGCCCATTTCCAATCCCAGTCAATTGTGTTTTTGCTGGCGGTAGTATCAAACTGAAGTGCACTATTACAACTAAAGCTCTGAAAGAAGGAAGAAATCTGCATCCAGGTAGGTGAAGACTCCTGGTATGCTGTAGAGACTCAAGTTGAAAGTTAGTATTCATAACTTTGGAACCTGGAAACTGACAGCTGATAGTCCAACACAAAAAGAGAATTTGAGAAAGAAGGTGAGGATCTACTATCAGACTCTTGTAAAAGCTTAACTGCAAAGTCAGGTGGAAAAAACTTTGTTTAAAATAAATGCAATCCTGCCATATGAAAGACATCGGGCTTTTGTGAAAAAGGGTTTTAACAGTGATTAATTCTTTACGGTTATAGAACTATATCTCTGTTAAAAAGTATGAAGTAAGACCTATGATGAAGAGAATCTGATTTACGATTTCTAAAGAAGCATCAAACTACTGAGAGTATATAAAAAAGACTGTGTTAAAGCCTAAACCAACTGTGTGCGCGAGTTGATCCAGAAATTAGTAGCTGTCTAAACATCTTGAGTGTTCTGAATGTCAAAGGACTGAATATAAGTGTATTGTTATTACAGGCTTTCATCTCAGTATGCATCCCCAGTCATTGCCAAACAAGCCAAGAAGTAAGTTGCATTTGATGGATCCGTCCCATACTAGCAGCTTCCACACGGATACAGGTAAAAGCTCTCTCTTCCTTTATATATATTATTATACATATTAGAGTAAATGCTTTTCAATGACAGTACTCGGATTCAACGGTTACAAGTCCGCCCAGTCAACAGGACCTATTCCCTGATGTCCCTACTCTAAGCCCCTCCACCTGGACCTTGTTGTGTTTACCATCTGAGACCATCTTGTGGCTACCGCATCAAGGTTGGGACAGTGACAGGATAATTATGAAAGGTTTCCAGCAGCAGTTCTTAACCTTTTGACTTCTGTGAACCCGCAATCATTACTGGAATCTGGGGAATCCCCACTGAATCATTACTGGAAGCCTGGGCCGGGCTTAAGCAACTTCGATGATTGTGAGCCTCTAAACAATACACAAAAATACAGAAACAACCACTCAAACAAATGCTGAAATATTTAATTTAACTCTTGTATATAAAAAATTTAAATGTTCATTTTGATGGGAAGGTTGGGGCTTTTCTAAATTCAACTGATGCCACTCACCCACACTTTGGCCCTCATTACAACTCTGGCAGTCAAAGACCACCAGGGTTGAAGTTGCAAACGTACCGCCAACAGACTGGCGGTACAATTTGCCATATTTTGACTGCGGCAGTAGCGCCGTGGTCACACTGCCGGGGCCGGCGGTTTTCCGCCATGGTTGTCCCGGCGGTTATAATCCGCCAGGGTAGCGCTGCTTGCAGCACTGCCCTGGGGATTATGACTCCCCTTCCCGCCAGCCTGTCCATGGCGGTCTGCGGGAAGGCGAGTCGCGGGCCCCTGCACTGCCCATGCACTAAGCATGGGCAGTGCAGGGACCCTCAGACACAGCCCCATCGTGATTTTCACTGTCTGCCTGGCAGACAGTGAAGAGCGCGACGGGTGCTGCTGCACCCACCGAACTGGCACATTGCCGCCGGCTCCATTAGGAGCCGGCGGCAATGTTACGACCCACATCACCGCTGGGCCGGCGGGCGGAAACTCTGTTTCTGCCCGCCAGCACAGCGGTGATGTCCAAATGCAGCCGTCAGGTTTCCGGCCGCATGGGCGGGCGTCTGGCGGTACAACCTTGCCGGTCGGACGAGTCAAGGTTGTAATGAGGGCCTATATTCGGTTGGATGTATCTGCACTGCTTCAACAAATCATTCTGAGGACACCAATTTAATTTTTAGCCTCCAAATTCAAAATACTTCACGTTTACCAAGCATTTCACATTTTTCAATTATACATTTTGCTTTCTTATTTATATACACTTTCTTAATCTGTTAATATTGTTTAATTTTCTAAGTCGTCGCGGACCCCGAGCAGTCGTCATGTGGTCTGAAATGCAATAGTCAACTAGTATTTGCTGTTAAGTGGCAGTCAGAATTCTCTCACTAATGAAACCTTCGATGCTAATTGAGGATTAGGAATTGTGGGCCTGATTCACAAACGGCCTCCGCGCTTGTGACAACGGCCCCTTAGTCGTATAGAAGTCTCCACACTCAGGGCGGAATCTCCACAATGAGAACACTGCAGAGATTCCGCCTCATGTGTGAAGACGTCCCCACGACTACGGGTCTTTATGTTTGATTCATTTTGCTGTAGAAGAAATCTCAGTGTACAACAATCTGTTCGTGCCAGTAAGTGTTTAGATAGCAGTTTGGAGGCTGGCTCTGAAAGAATTAAATGTCAAATGTGTTTTTATTGCTTAGTTAATTAAAACCTTTGCAAAACAAATTAGATTATGAATATAAAAGAAGTCTACAACAATCTCCTTGTGCCAGTAAATGTTAAGATCGCAGCTTAAAGGCTGGCTATGAAAGAATTAGAACAGAGAACATCGAGTTCATCAGGACCTAGGACACTTCATAATTTGTATATTTTTCAAATTTGCTGTTGTGTGGCACTAAGTCTGCGGCTGCATTTCTACAGCAAAAATTGACTGGCTTAATAAGCGCAACCTGTCTATTTGTTTCTGGGAGATCAGCTGGACAAGTGGTACGGGGCGAAGGGAGAATTTTAAATCAGAAGAAAAACAAACGATTTGAATAGGTTAGTGACAAGGATGGTCTTCTACAGTACAGGAATATTAAGCTTTAAATATTGACATATTGTTTGTTTACATTTCTGAAACAATTTTAAACTGTAACAACTTATTACAAGCTAAAACAATGAGCAGTGGTGTCCGGTTTTGTAAAATAATGAAGGCTAGGGTTTGTCTTTCTTTGATTACCATAAAAAGTGGCACATTTTCATCAGTGGGTGAACAATCTGCCAGGATCCATCCCCTCACCTGTCCAATATTTGCTCCAGGGCTATGTTGCTGTAGCTGCATCCACCCAAACCCCTGCTATGGAGTTCTTGCAGAATCTTTGGCACTCTTTAGTTTTTACAGTAGAGCCCTCCTCCATTGCTCATTTTTCAACTTCGCTCCTTCATCGACTATGAAATGGGGCCCACCAGGGAGTACCAATTCATTTTAATAGATCTCCACGCCACAAAAAATGCTAAGTTTCTTTGGTTTCTGATTCTGCTGGGCATACAAACCAACAAACGTATTTCTAGGTTAATTGCTTTTGTCCAGAAATTAGTCGGGTAAGTTCAAACCATATGTTGATTACCTGCATGTAGGGCATTTCTTATCATCTGGTCTGGCTATAGCATTAGGTAGTATAGATTTACTTTACTAAAATCACATCTACCTACCTTGACAATATATATTTATATAGTGTCACAGTAGGTAGATGTGGAGTTAAGAATAGTGCTAAATATATTATGGAGGATACAGGGTGTATGTTGTAGTCCAAAAAGGGAAGTGGAAGATAGCACTAGCTCACATGCGGCAGCTACTGCAGCATGCAGTTGGGGAGATGGATCTCCTACTGTGTGCTGGACTAAAGGCTGTCTGTGTCTCGACTAGCGTCTGTGCTGTATTCCTGTGTGAATGGTGTGGTGTAAGGGGCCTTCTATTAAACCGTGTCATGCTGCACCTCATCGTGCCATCCAATTCCGTCATCAGGTAGCGCTCTCTAGGCTCCCTAAGGTAAGTGTCTGTTGACATGCGCCTTCCGCTGTGACAAGTGGTGCTCTAGAAAAGGCATAAGATAGGCACGCCTATCTTGGGGGATACGAATCACACAGTGACTACAGAGCAAGTGAAAAAGTCTAGCATGCTGGTTTGGGCACTGCTAATGCTTTTGCACATTTGTAAGGGCTATTTTATGATGCCATGTATAAAAACAAGATTGTTTTTCAACTACAAAGGCAGGTGTGTGCTTTTGTTGGCTCACATATTGCTAATTAATTCAAGAACTCCTGTTCTTATTAACTTTTTCCACTACCTTAGCTCCAATCCTTTCTTTTCTGTTCTTTTCTTGGATGAGTCTCCTGTGTACCGACTTGCTATTTGCATTGAGCCTACTCTGGACCTTATTCTGCATCTACACAAAGCCATTCAAAACCACGTTTAGAAAACTGCCATTTTTAGCCAATGGTATAGCCCCAACCACTATGTCCCTTCCTAGCACAAGACGTTTTTACCTTATCCTCCTGTCCCTTCATAGTTCGAAACTGTGTATGTCCCCGGATCCCTTCATGTTTATAAACCTGTCCTGTGCATAATGCCTCTTGTTCCGCGCTAGCCATTTCCTCTATGTGCCTCCCAGCAACAATGTTGCCATCCAGGTTTATTCTTTATCTCCATGGTCATCAAACCTTGCAGCGCTTCTCAGCCGCTTCCTTTTGGGGGTGTTTCCCAGGATTGGGAGGAGTGGCTTTGGAGCACCTCCTCCTCATTGTTCCATCACATGTCCTTCTTCCAGTGCATCTCCCTCAGCTCCAATGGTCTCTGAAATTCACTGAGATTCACAGATTCCTATGACTTGCAGTCTCTTGTTGCCTGAGCTAGCATTACTTATTCCTTTCAAATGGCAACTGAGATGAACGTTTCGTTTTGACCGATGATGTCTGTCAAAACGTTCTTCAGGTTTGTGACAGCATCTAACTTTTAGATATGTACCATATGATGGAGGGCTCAAACACTTCAGTGCAGAGGCGGTCTGACAATGCAAAAAGTTGGATGCCACCTTCTGGGGTTGACCAAGCTGCATAATAGACATGAGCCCGTCCCTGTCAATCTTTTTCAAAAGCACTGGTTACCCCATAGATTACTCCAGTGATTTCTAAACATTTTACAACCATGATACAACGTTGGTAACCCACTTAGCTTGAATGGCCGTGAGATAGGTGATTTTTTAAATATAACTAAAGCATCGTGCTGTAACACATTTAAAAACAGCACATTTTCCATTGAAATGGCCACTAAATCTGCACAGATATACAGTTTCACTGATAAAACAGTATTGAACATAAATGATAATTGACGGAAATCAGGTTTTAGTGAACATTTATAATTTGTGCATCACCAGATAAAGGTGGTCATTCCGACCTAGGCGGGCGGCGGTTGCCGCCCGCCCGTCGGAATCCGCCTGAATACCGCCCCGCGGTCAATTGACCGCGAGGGGTATTCTGACTTTCCCGCTGGGCCGGCGGGCGATCTGATTCAGATCGCCCGCCGGCCCAGCGGGAAAGCGCCTTCCACAAGGAAGCCGGCTCGGAATCGAGCCGGCGGAGTGGAAGGCGTGCGACGGGTGCAGCAGCACCCGTCGCGCTTTTCAGTGTCTGCATCGCAGACACTGAAAAGCCTAGTTGGGCCCTGTTATGGGGCCCCTGCCGTGCCCATGCCATGGGCATGGGCACGGCAGGGGCCCCCAGATGCCCCGCGACCCCCCCTACCGCCATCCTGTTCATGGCGGCTTTCCCGCCATGAACAGGATGGCGGTAGGGGGGGTCAGAATCCCCTCGGCGGCGCAGCGAGCTGCGCCGCCTTGGAGGATTCTAAGGGTCAGTGGAAAACCGGCGGGAGACCGCCGGTTTTCCCGTTCTGACCGCGGCCAAAGCGCCGCGGTCAGAATGACCAAGGGAGCCCCGCCGGCCTGTCGGCGGTGCTCCCGCCCCCGTTGGCCCTGGCGGTAGGGAACCGCCAGGGTCAGAATGAGGGCCAAAGTGTCTTGATCAAATTAAATTGTTTGTTTCCACTACACTTCAGATTTTACGATAAAATGTACTTCACTTTGCTTTTCTAACTGCTGAATGTGTATAGTTCACTTTCAGGTGTTTACATTTTATTGCGTGTTACACAAAAATGACCTCCTACAGTCTTTTCTTTCACACTACTTGTACCCCAAAAAGACTGTCACATAAATCACTTTACTTTTCCTTCTTTGACTGCAAAGTGAGTGGAGTTTGTAAACACAAACACCCACGATTAAAAAAGTAACAATTGGTCAGATGACATAGCCTGATATTTGACCTCTGTTTTTGAAGTGCAGCATATGTGACAAGATAAATGAAGAAGTTAAAGGCATCACAATTATTTTTCGCTTCCTTCTTCCTGTCTACTTTCCTTCCGTCTTCAAATATAGGGGGTCATTCTGACCCCGGTGGGCGGCGGTCGCCGCCCGCCTGGAGGGAACCGCCATTCGGCCGCCCCGCGGTCAAAAGACCGCTGGGGCCATTCCAACTTTCCCGCCGGCCCAGCGGGAAAGGGGCCTGCAACACAGAAGCCGGCTCCGAATGGAGCCGGCGGTGTTGCAGGTGTGCGACGGGTGCAGTTGCACCCGTCGCGCTTTTCACTGTCTGCTAGGCAGACAGTGAAAAGCAGGCTGGGGCCCTGTTAGGGGGCCCCTGCACTGCCCATGCCATTGGCATGGGCAGTGCAGGGGCCCCCAGGGGCCCCAGGACACCCGTTCCCGCCATCCTGTTCCTGGCGGTAAAAACCGCCAGAAACAGACTGCAGCGCCGCCATGGAGGATTAGCCCAGCCGGGGGTAAACCGGCAGGAAACCGCCGGCCCCGGTTTTCTGACCGCAGCTTTACCGCCACGGTCAGAATGGGCAAGGAAGCACCGCCAGCCTGTTGGCGGTGCTTCCGTCACCCGCGGCGGAATGAGGGCCATAGTGTCATGAAATAAGGTCTCCATTTTTAATTCTTAAAGTTTCCAGCATACAGGCCGCCAGGTCCATGAAATACGCAGGCTCACGGAGAGAACTCAAAGGGTCAGGCTGCCACCCTTCACATCACAGACCAAGAAACTGATACAAGGTGTCCCACAGGGATTGTCCCTCAGCCACACTCTTTTCAACATATACATGACACCACCGTCATCTCCTACGCCGATCGTCCGCTCCCTGACGGACAAGACAAACTCCACAAATCAAATTCACCAACTGCATGACCATAGTAGCAAACTGGATGTGAACCAACTGCCTGAGCTCAACTCCGACAAGACGGAACTACTGGTCTTCAGCAACAACACCTCCCCATGGGATTCCACTTGGTGGCTGTCGGAGGTAGACCCAACACCCACAGACCATGCAAGAAATCTAGGGATAGTCCTAGATGACAAGCTTAACATGAGGTCTCCAGTCAACGCAGGTGGACCTCCTGCTTCCACATCCTATGCATGCTGTGAAAGATCTTCAAATGGTTGCCTCAAAACATCAGACGGACCGTCATGCAAGCACTCATCACCAGCAGGCTGGACTACAGCAACACTCTCTAACTCCAAACAACTCCTACACAGACTCCAGAGCATCCATAACGCAGCCACAATACTCATACTCGACCTTTCACGCTGCAGCCACATCACACCGCACATCGGGAAGCTTCACTGGATCCCCATTCACAAGCACAGCCAATTCAAACTTCTCATGCACACATACTAAGCCACACAACTCAGGACCAGAACACCTGAACAGGCGCATACATTTTTCACCAACTCACCGAATACCTATGCTCTGCCTCACGCACATTTGTGCACCTTCCCCACATCTGCAAAGCAAAACTGGAGGTCACTCATTCTCCTATATCGCACACAAGACATGGGGCAACCTCCCTCAACACAGCAGAGCCACCTCCTCACTTCTTGAGTTCTGCAAGAAGCTGAAGACCTGAACCCCCTCCCACAAACCGTACTGACCAAGCTACGCCCCTGCCCAAGATGCCTTTGGTAATGTAGTTTCATATAAGAGGGGGTAGGGGGAGCTGCTGCAGAGTCCCATCTTCCTATGCATCATCCCATTTTAAGACACTCTCAGCTAACTGGAAATACCATATGAATGGTTAATTGGATAAATAACTACCATTATACTGAAGGAAAATGATTGTATGCCTGCCTGCAGGGCAAACACACTAGTGGGTAACAATAAAATATGGAGAACAAACCCACTTCCCAAGCCTAGCTCGGTTCCCTCCACTTTCCACTGTCCTCTCCCGGGTCCCTGTCCTCTCTCCATTCCCCTGCTCCCTTGCCACTGGCCGAGCTCTCTCCCCATTTTCCCATGCTCTCTCTCCATTTCCCCTGCTCTCTGCACATTTCTCCAGCTCTCTTCTCCATGTTCTGTTCTCTCTACCATACATTGCTCTTTCCCACGGCCTATTATCGCTCCTGCCACATTTCTCAATGCTCTTCCAAGGACTGGAGAATATACCACCGCAAAGCTGACAACATGGTGAACAGACAAGCACAGACTGCATCTCACTGCGAAGAACACTGTCAATTTGGGGCTCAGCAACTTACCTGCTTTGACCTCACACCAGGATCAGGAGGTTGCAGGGTACCTCGCTACTGCTGACAACACTAACAGTCTACACAACTTTCGTAGGCCTTTGCCTGCCTCCGATTAAATGGAGCAGGGCGTACAGTCAATGATCCGCTCAGCAGCAACTTTATCAGGCTCACTGAACAGTCAAGCTGAAGACCAAAGCTACAACTTCATGAAGCTGAAACCTACCATTAAAATCAGGATCAGTGGCCTTCCTTCAGGCGATAGAAGAGCCAGGAGGAAGTGCTACAGAACCCGCTTCCCTGAAAACAAAATAACAGGCAAGCAATCTCTTAAATTTACCTCTCACCTAATATGTGATTGTCAGCAAACAGGTAACACAAGATTAAAACACTAGCAGTAGCTTGGCACTGCTAGAAATGAAATTAGAGCCATGACCCTGTTTAGGTACCTCAACCACAGAAAGAGATTATTTAAGATGTAAAATTTTATATATATATTCGCTAGTAAGTCTGGAAAACAAGCAAGTTCATAAAGCTAAAAGAAAAATAATAATCTTTGGAGTACTCAACGTCATAAACAGAACATTTAATCTGTGCCAATGGGCACTGGCACTCGTGTTGTTTGGAACTGGCTCTTAGTTCTCATCATCAGAACTTTGATCCAGAACAAGAGAGAACAAGAGAGAAAAAATGGCGGAAAAGGAAGACGTTAGGAAAGATAGGAAAACATTGACAAAGGAAGAAAGAAGGGATGAACTATAACCTGTAAAAGTGAGATAGCCAGATAAGAAGAGTAGATTAGGTGGAAAAAAGACATGAGGTAGAACCAAAACTAGGCAGCTTCAGTATCCGGGAACCTATATATATATATATAATATATATGTGTGCAAATACTTCATTTATTGGGGTGGGGGAGACAACTCTCAACCTCAGGCAGTGACACAGAAAGGCAGGCACCTCCTATCACCGGACAACTTGTACGCAAACACTCAAAGAAAGTTGTGGTTTCCGTGAAGCAAGATATTGGGGGTCATTTCAACCGAAGCACCGCCAACAGGCTGGCGGTGCTTCCAGGGTCATTACGACCGCTGCAGAAGCACCGCGGTCGCACCGCCGGGGCCAGCGGTTTCCCGCCACAATGGCCCCAGCGGTAGTAATCCGCCAGGGCAACGCTGGAGATTACGAGTCCCCCTACCGCCAGCCTTTTCCTGCCGGTTCGAACCGCCAGGAAAAGGCTGGCGGTATGGGAAGTCGCGGGGTCCCTGTGGGGCCCTCCACTGCCCATGCCACTGGCATGGGCACTGCAGGGGCCCCCTGACAGGGCCCCATTCGGCTTTTCACTGTCTGCTCTGCAGACAGTGAAAAGCACGACGGGTGCAACTGCACCCGTCGCATGGCCACAACACCGCCAGCTCCATTTGGAGCCGGCTCCAATGTTGCGGCCCAGCGGGGATGTCATAATGGGCACTGCGGGAGTGCGGCCGCATTGGCGGCCGCACGGCGGTTACAGCCGCCCGCCAATGTTGTAATGAGGCCCATAGACTGAATGATACATCAGTGACCTATACCTAAGCACACTCAATAACACAATGTATATACATCCTACAATCTCCTAATCGTCACCCTGTAGTCTCGAGAGCGCATGCAGCATATGGGTGTTATTATAAATAATCAAATTCAACAGTATTCCATGACGTGATATCCACTCGTACAGAGATAAAAGTTACAAGGATGTAAAGAGAACCAGGGCAATGAGCGTACAGAGCAACACAGAGTATAAAGGATTTTGTAAGAATACCAACATGGCTGAACCATATATAATGTACATCAATATCTGGCAATATATTTCGAAATAAATTATGTGGACAACACAATTTCTCTATGATCACTGCTATTGACTGCGCCAAAGTCCATACAAGAATCTCAGATAGTATATTGAAGTATTTTACTCAGAACTCAATACTACATAGGCACTGAATCTGTAACTGTCATGCCACTGGAATATGGTAAAGGGAAATCATTCATTTATTTCATAATTATCACGTACATGCAACTGCACGGCTGTGGATTTCAAAAGATTTGTTGATAGGATGAGGTTAATAAAGAAAAAAAACACTACCACTCTACTGAGGATGCAACATACATGGCACATATATTGTTCAAACTGAATGCCCACAGAGAGGGCTGAAACAGGAGAAATAGGCCTACTTTCCAAAACGGTTACTCATAATTGCCTAGCAGTACATTAGACATTTGTGCACACTTGAAGTGGGCTTTTGGGAAAACACAAATTAGCTATTGTTTGTCCAATATAGGAGTGTAAGTAATTGGGTTATCAGTTGAGAAGGATGTGAGTCCTTCACAAATAATAAGGCAGCCAGTATCTAGTTACTGGGAACCAAGTACCCCCATGCATTGCAGTATGCACTTGACTCCTTCAGGGCAGTGAAGCATAGCGGTCCAAGTCCTACTCAGGGAAGGAGTGTGAGCTAGTAAACCTAGCTCACTGGTATGCAACTCAATAGATCATCGTCCGGTTAGAGCGTTTTCTTTTAAAAAGGAGAGGTTATTTTCTTACACACACCACACACACAAATTAAATGCTAACTATTAGCTACAAATATGTACACTCCAGGTAGATGGAAATATCTTTGGTAACATCCTCAGAATATGTGACCCCTCTAGTTGGTCCTAGACCCAATAATAACAATACACCCTTCTGTACTTGACACAATTCAATTCCAATATACAAACTATAAACATTCATAAAATCCACAAAGTGATCACTATACAATACGTATAAAATTAATAAATCTCTGCTTCAAGCAATCTAAGAACTAGTGTGCTAACACAAGCTCACCAAAACTAATCTTAAGATCATGCATACAACAAGATAAAAAAAAGTATGGGAGTACTGTTCTGAACACAACACAAGGGGATGTCATTATCAAACGGCCAGGCCTACTGGCTTTCTCAGGGTGCCACCAAATCAGGAAAAGCAGCAACATTTACCATTCCAACACCACTAAAATAAATGAGGACAGTATCAATAAGCAATACGTTATAACCCACCACTGAAGTCAATGGGAGTAGTATCAACATTCATTAGCATACATTATACTGTAAACTTTACATTGTAAACCTTCTTCATTTTCAATAAAGCATTGTGCTGAGAAACATATGTTTCAGAGTCTTTCTATTACTGAGCTGCTACTACTGCTCCAAGACCCACCAACAGAGATCTCTACTCTCCTGAGCCTATTTCGAAAAATATAGACTCAGGCCACTTTAGAAGGGAGCACATCTTCTCCTGGGGGATAACTATAATGACCTAGGAGAATCAGGGTTGTTTTTTAAGTAACCCTCCTGCAGCCGCCCATGCAACATGCTCTAAACCCACTGGTGGTGCCCCTGCCCACCATGGGGCGCCACATACAATTTATGCAGGTTCTGCCTTTTGCAAGGGCTTATGGGGCACCCTGTAGCCCCAATCTTACATACTAAATGAGAGGCTTTTTCTGCTCTCAGGAAATGCTTTTCTTTTGTTTTTAGACAAAAGTGGCATTGCGACAATCTTTTTGCAGGAGCACACTGCTTACTTTTGGCTCCCGGCCAGTGGTGTGTGGAATTTTGCCCTCTCCTGCCCACGCTGGCCACAAGTAGGAGCCAGCATGCCGGTGCACCCCACGTCCCCAGTCACAGTCACAAGAGTGGGCAATGCACTGACTGATTCTCTCCTGTGTCCTTGAGGAATGGGTTCCCCTGGACAATCCTTAAAGAGCCAAACCAAGGGGGATAGGGGCCCCTGGCAAAATGAGGAACAGGGGAAGGGGACCCATGCACACCCTCTCTTCATGGACATTTTAAATGAAAGTTGTGGCGACCCCTGGGTGACTGGATAGCCCCAGGGAAAGAGTTGAAAACTACAGAGGAGCACTATGCACTTGTTTTCCTGCACTGCCCCCCCTTTACCCTGGGGGACCTGGCTTTTGACACTGATTTCTCTGGCCCCATAAACCTGATATGCATGCTCTTTGTCTTGGTATGCTCCTGGTGGAGAGCCCTAGACACCGGGGACATTTTCTTCATGTTTCCTGGTCTCTAAATATTTATTTTTGTTGGGGAACTTAGTTGTACTGCCCCCTTTACGAGATCTATGCTTTGTCTGGGCTTCTAGTGCTCAATTCTGCTTGGCGGCATCTTTCACAACCCTTCTATAGCCAGCAGAACACTTTCTCTGCCATACCTCCCTTGTCCCACAGCCTTGTGGCTTCTTAAAGAACACCTGTGTGTCAGCGGAGTCAAGAACCTGTCCTCATAATTCCAAGGAGGACCATCCAGGTTCTCCCAGAAGTTTAATTAGCCTAACTGATACTCAGGGGGCATAAGGAGGCCAGCTCGACTGGCCACGTAGAGACCCATCCATGCTCTGGGGGTCAGCTACAGGTATAATCCTTCAGTCCACCCCTGCAGGGGCATCAGGTGGCTTCTCTTTCCAGATGGTAATTTTTTCGCTGTTATGGCTTCCAAGTTCAGTGTCATTTCATCACTATCCCTTCTGCAAATGTTTTTTAAGATGGGGTTGAAAGTTCTAGGAGCCAGGTACCACTGCCCAGTCCCAGGGCATAACATCATCATCCTAACCCTGTCTCAACACCTTCCAGTTTGCCGATTTGTGAAGACTTAATAAACTGTTAGCACTTTCACCTCAGTGTTTTATCATCTTTCTGTTTTTTGATGTTAGTAGGTTCTTACCCTCTTTCCAATTCCAAGCACCAGGATGCCCACAGAAGGTAGTCTATACTATACAAACAAAAATAAATAAAACTCGTACCTCCATTCACAGTCCCTGTGAGACTTGGATGTTGGCCAGAAAGAACTTCACAAAAATACAGTCCTGGACCTACTTCCCATTTAAGTCCCAATGGATCTGTACTGCACCTAAACCACTGGCATCAAGGTGCTGTAGGACAGTCCAACTTACCATTGGGACACTGTTGCACATGGCCTTTCTTAGGGGATTTCCCTGAAATGTTTTGCTTTTTCCTCCCACTCGCGATTACCCCTTTACATACTGGTCAATGTAGTACATCATTTCACACTCATTTCAAAGTTCATCAAAAAATGTTTACCAAAATTGATGCAGCCATTGCCAGGATTTTGCGGCTTTCGGTGGCAAATTGTGGGGCCACAAAAAAGCAAAATTTGCATCCCACAACCTCAAAATTAGCAGTATTTTTGTGAGGACTGAAAAAATTTGCCTGCCACAAAAATAATGCAAGGCCTGTGCTGTCACCGCTGGAGACTGTGCTGTGTCACAATCTGTAACAATGCCAAGTCTCCAGTAGCACAGCACCTCGATTTGTAGGGGGCTTTAGGAGGTCTGATGTCAAAAAGAGCAGATTAAAAGAGGGGTCATGGGGGGAATTTAGGGATTAACTGGAGACAGGAGGGGGCCCTAGGTAGGGGAGTGCAATGGCAGGTGTGGAGCAGGAGTACCTTTCAATGGCCAGGGTGCACACAGATGTGTGAGGCGAGCTGCAGGCAAATTGCAAAGGAGGGGGCTCTGTGCCTCTGAAAAGCAGAAGCAATTAACATCTGCTCTCTGCTAGCCTGTTTCACCCACACTTTACTGGCTCAACGGTAGCAGATTTCGAGGGCCCTTTTTGAAAAAAATCATGGGATTTTTACAAATCGTGAAATCACGCTATCCTGGGGGGTCAGCTTAGTATCAAGCTACCCAAGGGTGAGCACAGGTTATACAGTGAGTGGAATCACTCACCCCTGACAGGAGTGGTACGTTCTGCCTAGCTAGGGTCTCGCGTAAGCTAACCAGAACGTGTCGCCTTCAACAGATACAGATTATTTTTAACCTTTAAATTGTACAAGTAAACCTTTAAATTGTATAAGTACACAGCCATGTAGAAGGCTGAGTGAGAGCGAACGTACTTGGTTACTTGACATATTGGGTCTGGAACTGCAAAAAAGAAAGGGGGAGGGAAAGATATAGGGACTGGTAAATAAGTAAGTGAAATCATTCTACCACATACTGCCGACTGCGTGAAACAATCAGCCTAATGACTAAGGCTCTACAGTCGGCCTACCCCAAACAATATCAAGCTGCTCACTAGCTTGATAGACAACAGGTCACCACTCGCCCCTAAAGAACAGACCTGTGGATTTCTTCTCTACTAATGAGGCCACCAACAACTACATGATATGCCTAATGTGGTGGATTCCTCTCATCAAGTACACTACAGTTAGTTCGGATTTGAGCCTGGTCACAGAAATGTGCCAACAGTTTGAACACTAGGTCACCTACGACTTGGGAACCCTCCTATTATGTAACTTATTTTCTAGTTGATATAATATCTGTACGTTTATTGGCATGCTTCATGTCATATGCACCTTTTTATCACACCTGGTTGGGCAAGGTGGTACTAGATACGCACCTCCACCTTTGTTGTTATGGTCCTGACTGAATTCCCCCTGAATGAGGGCCCTTCTCTCACTAAGGTTTTAAATGCCTGCAAGCTTTCTCAGCTGAAAACATCAATTTTTTGTATGTTACACTTTGAACTTTGTAGAGCTAGCCCTCCATACTGTGTTCACGTTTGAAAGTAAAGATAGTGCTATGGCCAACATTGCTAAATGGAGTGATTACATCTTGCATCTTCCACTGTTATACCCTGCATGATTTATACCTTGCATATTTTGCACAAGCACAATAGTACACAGCCAAGGATACTTCTTTGTATTTCTCCTAAGTATGTAACTGTCAGAGAAATACTTAGGGGGACTATGTAGGCTAATCCACACACATTCTATAGGCTTTGTATTCCTGTAACTGCCTCCAAAATTATTCTGTGTAATTTGGTTACCAGATATTTGTCTGGATCTAAGCTGCCTTAAGCTGTCTCCGCCCTCCATTTCTTTTATTTTCTGTAGAATCTACCTACATGTTTACAACATAAGAGAGCCAAGACATAGGTTAGGATAAACCTCCCATCAAGACAACACTCCTACTCATTGTCTGAATGTTCTCTCACTCAAGCTTCCTCCCATTAACCCCTCAGCCAAGCACAGACCACCAATCCGATGGACTCCTGCTTGAAGAAGGAAATGACAAAAGAAAAGAGGGCATGCCTACAAACTGTGTGGTATAGAGTGCACAGAGTTTTCAGTTCCACTTCTAGGTTGATAATGGGTACAAGCTGAGGGGCTTCGACTCTTACATAACATTGTCAGGGGCTTCTATTCTGTAAAGAGGTTTTGAAAAAGGGTTCTTCCCAATTAATACAGATATCAACATCTTATATGTACTATTCGTTTGGGTAATCTCATCATGAGCGTAGGTTTCTAAATAGGTGCTCCACGACAAAGGAAGATGAATAATCATCTCCTGAGGCCCAGATCTCATACCAATTAGATTCAAGCATAAGAACATCTCAAACAGGACATTATGGTGGTGATTCCTAGTTTGGCGGGCGGCGGTCGCCGCCCACCAAGCGGGAACCGCCAGAAGACCGTACCGCGGCGGTCATTCTGGCTTTCCCGCTGGGCGGGCGGGCGACTGCCAAAAGGCCGCCCGCCCGCCCAGCGGGAAACCCACAGCAACGATGAAGCCGGCTCCGAATGGAGCCGGCGGAGTTGCTTTTGTGCGACTGGTGCAGTTGCACCCGTTGCGATTTCCAGTGTCTGCTATGCAGACACTGGAAATCAATGTGGGGCCCTGTTAGGGGGCCCCTGCAGTGCCCATGCCATTGGCATGGGCACTGCAGGGCCCCCCAGGGGCCCCACGACACCCGTTCCCGCCAGCCTGGTTCTGGCGGTGAAAACCACCAGAACCAGGCTGGCGGGAAGGGGGTCAGAATCCCCATGGCGGCGCTGCAGGCTATGGAGGATTCTGCGGCCCAGGGGAAAACCGGCGGGAAACCACTGGTTTCCCTTTTCTGACCGCGGCTTTACCGCCGCAGTCACAATGGGCCTGGATGCACCGCCAGCCTGTTGGCGGTGCATCCGCGGTCCCCTACCCTGGCGGTCTCGGACCGCCAGGGTAGGAATGACCCCCTATGTGCCATATACTTGGCCACCAGATCTGCAATATCTGCTGAAGCCCCAATAATGTAAACTGCTTTTGCAGAGGTAAATCTAGGATCTTGTGTCTTTCACTAGATGATGTTTAACTAGTTTATTGAACACATCCAACAGGGTCCCAGCATATCTTCTCAACAAGCACTGAACACCTCATAGCATGCATGGCTAAGCTGTTGGAAGCACAACACTCCTCTGCTAAAAGGTATATTTTTTGTTGCTTTTATCCAAATGATGACAGAAGAAGAAACACAATGATAGAAACTATCAATTCGTTATAAGATATGTTCAAAGAATCAGCAAGAGGTCAGAAGGGATCTTTAGGAGGAGATTTACACTTCCTTTTATGTCCCTGTGGACATGATTCTGCAGAGACTGGTGGCATGAAGACTTTCACTCTTGCCTCAAAAAATCCTGGTGTATCTCTACAGGCAAAAATGTTATCAGGATAGTGAATATCTCTACTTTTGTCTTTGTAAAGTCAGGAAAGATAGCTTGAAGACCCACAAAGATCACCTGCTCTGAAGCAGACGTTGGTCATCCCACTCACACTTAGACGGTGAGAAAACAGGCTTTTCTCCCCTTCTTTTAAGCAGCAGAATGTCCAGCTGAGCCCCAGTCAGAAACTGCAGGGATCAAGGAGGTCACTTCTTGCTAAGATATGGTTGCTCTCTCTTCTTCATCACACATTCTGAAAACCTATCAAACAAGCCAATTATCATATAGATTCACTTCCAAAGAAATCAAGAAGCTAAATAGAAACTATTTCAAGGCCCTAAGGTGAAAACAAAGCAACTTCGAAGGAAACAGCCCACATAAAGAGTATCAGTGTTTAGAGATCCTTTCTGGTCAAGCAGAAAATGGAAAGGAATGACCAAAGGGTGTAAAGAAATTGAGGGTGGATGGAAGAGGCTGGATTTAAATTAATTTTCTTTCCCTGTACTACCTCCATTTTTTTTTTTTAAAAAGACAGCATACTACATCTTAGATGTTTAATATTTTTATGCCAGATATTTTAAACTGTGAAACATGATCCTGCTCTACCAGTGGGAAATCCTAATGGTTAAGAACCCACAATGGGCAAAATAAACATAGACAACTTTACTCTCACTGACTGGTTAAAAGCTCAAAAACTGACACTGTAGGTCAACCAGAGTCTGAAGAGCATATTATCACTTGCACAACTGATGCAAAATTTAACAATCTATAGCCTCTTCATGCCTCATATAAAATACTTTAGGTGTATAAGCTAAATGGGTTAGGTTGCACATTTTGTAAAGACAGGACCTTGAGTGGTTTACCCAGACACTTGTATGGATAAACAAGAAGGTACTGAAACAGCAGCAGTATTAATGTCTAACAAGCAGTGCCACAATTATTTTTAACAGACACCGATTTCCAACAGTTTGAGCTTCATTTAGAGGATGGCAGCAATGTAAAATCCAACAGGTGATTGCAGTGAACATGCCATCAAAGGAATTACAACCAGTGGAAACACCGGGTTAAGAGGGTTATGCCGTGGATTTATCACATCAGCTGGGAATTGGCTGATTTTAGGTCTGGTCAAATCTCAAATCTCTCCATAAATATTCGTGGTGCAGTCAACTGGCTTGTGCTTGCCTTGAACTAGAGTACCTATACCTTGAACTGTAATAAGTCAGAAAGAATAACTAGAGTGAGGGAGGGAAGGGTTCTTGATCATGTACTTGATGGAAAGAAACCATAGCAAGGGACAGCTTAACACAGGCGATGAAACATCACAAATTACAGAGAAACTCTGTGCTTTTTTCTGCTAAATATTACATACTCCCCACCTCCCATGAAAAGTACCCTTCAAACTCACTGGAGTAGCCTGAAATTATAGAACATTTTCTTGTCAGTTGACTTTGAAGCATGCACCTTTCACACCATTAAAGTCCGATTGCTGATTGGGGTTAATAAATCCCACATCTGGTGTCAGGATTCTATCACCCATTGACTTCGTGTCACTGTTAATGGATTAGCCGCAGGCCCGGAGCAGTGCAGGGGGCGGTCAATAGGTGTCTAGTTAAATCAATGGGATTCTGAGTGCAGTTTATTTTCTTGCATTATATAGGTTTTTCAAGTACTACTTGTGCATAAAATCTTATGTCAGAATATAAATGAGAAGCATGCAATATTTACATGTAAAAATGTAGAAACAGAGGGACAAATTTATTGACTCAATTTCAAATATCTGTTATATCTCTACTTCCTGCATCAGTAAAATGAAAAATGATTTGGTTCCCTTTAGGCTTTGTTCTCCCTGCTGTACAGCTGACTGGGGACACTGCCGTAAGCTTGCCAGGCTAGAAAATACTTGTTTCGAAAATTGATGTAGCTTTACGATTGTTTAACTCCCTGTTTCCTTCTCCTCTAAGTATTTTCACTAGTACAGTTTCTTCCACACCTCCGACTTCATCAACCTCACCCTACATTTCTATTTGTTTGTATCACTGCATACCATGCATATGGATTTCAACAGAGGATATTCCAGAACCCACATTTTGATCAAAACAGAAGAGCTAAATGTACTGTAAAGGTTTTGCTCTTATCACTCTTTCCTTCCTTCCCAACTGGTTGACCTGTACTTTACAGAAATGAAGTAATAGGAAGAAGTGAAATCCTGTGCCTGGACAGGTTAAGGCATGCAAATCCTGCAAATGGTCTTGGCTTCAAGGCAGCACTCCTATGAGCGGTATCCAGAGAATAATGATAACAAACGCTGTGAGCAGCCGATGATGCCGACATACAGATCGTGTAGACTTGGGAAACATGCAGATGTTGCCTTAGATTTGGTATAACGAGCTGGAACGCCAACCTTAGTAGGAACTGCAGGAGTTTAGTATGAACGAGAAATATAAGGTAAAATATTCCGGGAAACAGTGGCATAATACAAATCTTGTAGGATTAAACTACCTCGTGAAAAAATGAGGCAATATCCACATTTTGACCCCCTGTGTCCGAACACCTCCAATGCTGAGGTCTTGCTCCTGAGTTCTGACAACCCATCCTAACTTCCATTTGTTCGATTACCTCCCTTTGTGACCCAATTCAAAGGTGAACATCACAAAAAATACCTTTCATCCTTGGTGGAATCCTGCCTCTTCTTCTTTGTGCTTTAAGAATCACTCTTGGGGCCAGATTGTGAGTCTGGCTGCCTCAAGACTGCACGACTCTTCGTGGCGGTCAGACCGCCGCGGCTGTGGTGGTCCGACCAACACATCAAGAGTCTGGCGTTAAACCACCAAAAGACCTCCGTCTCTGCCAGGATCTCTGATCCCGACAGGCTGATGGTGGTCTTAGTTGTGATCAGCCAGGGCGGCGCTGAAGTCAGTGCCGCCCTGCTGATTGCAACCATGTCCTCCGCCAGCCTTCTCATGGCGGTTCAACTGCCATGAAAAGGCTGGTGGAGAACAAGTGCTGGGGGACTCAGGGGGGGGCCTGCACTACCCATGTCATTGTCGTTGGCAGTGCAGCCCCCCCAGCACCATCAGAATGTGCACTGACTGCTCAACAGACAGTGCGCATTTCGAGGGTGCTAAGGAGGCCCCCTGTACGACAACATTGAACTCGGCTCTATGTGGACAAGAGCCCAATATCGCTGCACGTTTTCCACTGTACAGACTGGCGAAAAACAAGGGTTCCGATGGTCAACCCAATGTAAAACTCCCAATAGGGCAGGTGAGAAGACTGCCAGCTCCACGGCGGTCTCCTCACCATGGGTCTGCCGGTCAGGTTTTCACACCACCAAACTCATAATCAGGCTCTTAGTCTAGCACTTGACATCTAAAAGATTAGCTACTGCATTTGAGTACACGAAATGGCAATTTGTTTCATGAGATTTCTCGAAAATTACACCCAACTCATTTTGTGGTATCTTGCTTATAAAGTGGATACAAGGGCATGCCCTGTGTTCACAATTCATGCAATCTGCGTATAAGGGCCTGGCTTCAGGAGAAAATTTTACCCAAGAGGATATTTTCTGCTCAAATTAGTGCCATGCAAGACATTTTCGGCTCGAGCTGAAAACTAAAGCACAAAATAGGGCAATATTTTTTCACCTAGAAAACTCATGGAATTTCATATATATATCATAACTTGAAATTTGTGAATTAAAATTAACCATGCCCCTACTGAAAATACACAAGAATATTAGGAAACAAAAATAGACATACTCCTAAATTTACAAACCATTCCATGTGGCTACCTGTATTACGGATTGTGCACCTTATGAACTCTCCCCACTGCTCCTGAAATAAACTCTGGTGGTATAAGCTTGGCAGGGCATGTGATCACCTGTTCAAACGTTTACCTCCATTTCGCCCTTCAAGCACAAGCAAACACGTGAAAAAGCCTTCTATCTGCTGTCTCCTTAACTCTGGAATAGTCACCCAGCTGTTCAAGCATTGTGCTACAGCCAACAAATTTAGGCCCTCATTCGGACCTTGGCGTGCGGCGGAGGCCGCCCGCCAAAGTCCCGCCGTCAAAATACCGTACCGCGGTCGCAAGACCGCAGCGGGTATTTTGACTTTTCCCCTGGGCTGGTGGGCGGCCGCCGAAAGGCCGCCCGCCAGCCCAGGGGAAAACGACCTTCCCACCATGAAGCCGGCTCGTAATCGAGCCGGCGGAGTGGGAAGGTGCGACGGGTGCTACTGCACCCGTCGCGTATTTCACTGTCTGCTATGCAGACAGTGAAATACTAGCAGGGCCCTCTTACGGGGGCCCCTGCAGTGCCCATGCCATTGGCATGGGCACTGCAGGGGCCCCCAGGGGCCCCGCGACACCCCCTACCGCCATCCTGTTCCTGGCGGGCGAACCGCCAGGAACAGGATGGCGGTAGGGGGTGTCAGAATCCCCCATGGCGGCGCAGCGAGCTGCGCCTCCATGGGGGATTCAAATGGGCAACGGAAAACCGGCGGGAGACCGCCGGTTTTCCATTTCTGACCGCGGCCAAAGCGCCGCGGTCAGAATGCCCAAGGGAGCACCGCCGGCCTGTCGGCGGTGCTCCCGCCCCCGTTGGCCCTGGCGGTGCAACACCGCCAGGGTCATAATGAGGGCCTTAGTTTTTGCAAATTATTAAAAACCAAATTTTTTCATGAGCATTCTACTATTTTTTGTATAACAAAGCCGAATTAGACCTTTAGGCTATCAGTTTTTTACCTAAACTTTATGTGAGTATAGGAGTGCTCTGTAAGTGTTAACCTTAATCTAAGACTTCATTTTCTTTTAACGCCTTGTAAAGATTTTTAAAGCTGCCTCTGAGCAACATCAAAATTATACAAAGAAAATAAATAAATCAGTTAGCGCCTATACTTTGACTTATTTATTTTCTTTGTATAATTATGATATTGCTCTGAGAAAGTATGATCTTTCTGGCATAGTCACCCCCACTTTTTGCCTGGTGTCAGTCTGTTTTGACTGTACTGCACTGGGATCCTGCTAACCAGGACCCTCGTGCCGGTGTTCCCTCCCCTAAGTTTAATTGGTAAGCAACTTTTACACCCCACAATTGGCATACTGGTGCCCCTGTAAGTACCTAGTATATGATACTTAGGTACCCAGGGCATTGGTGCCCCAGGGTCCCCCCGTGGGCAGCAGCATGTATTATGTCACCCATGGGAGCCCATGCAAACCTTGACTACAGATGGTGCATGCACCTTTTCACCTCAGATATAAGGTTCACTTTATATCATTATCACTACACTCTGACCCTATAAGACACCCCTAAGATAGGCCCTTTAGCCCAAGGGCAGGGTGCATGGTTCTAAGTGTGAGGGTGCTCTGCATGAGCAGAGGCACCCCTACAAAGCCCAGACACTGGGGTTTGCAAGTGTGGGAAAGCCATCTTAAGATATGTAGTGGACACGGGTCAACATGAGACGTCCAACTAAATATTGGCGTCAACGAACCTAGTCATGTTTGGTATCAGACTTGTTAGAATCATGCAACTACACCAATTTCAGTGTTAGTTGCATGATACCACTTACTGTGGGGGCTCCTTAGAGGAGCCCCATATCTGCCTGTGCAGCCTTGCAGGGTTTGCGTGCAAGCCAGTGCTGCTGCCGACCTCAGACACTGTTCTGCCCTCCTGCTGCTGAGCTTAAGTCGGGTAGGAGAAGGGAGAACAAATGATTTCCTGTAGAGGAGAGGTGTTACCACCTCTCCTTTAGAAATAGGTGTCGCTGGGCTAGGGTGGAGGTGCTCCTGAGCATCACCAGACTACTTCGAAGGAAACATTTGGTGCCCTCTTTGCATAAACTGCTTTACTCCAGTGCAAGAATCACCGGCTCCCACTGACCCAGGATTACAACTCTGCACACGGGTGCCTGGGGAATCATAGCTACTTACCTTTGCTGATTTAGTTCTTCCTCAGTCCTAAGGGTCCTTGGGTGGTAGTCTTGGTTAGTAGGTACTTTCACATTCAATTTTCTTAGTACATGGTTTGCCCCCCACCCCCCCAATAGAGGCCCATGTTATTTTATGCCTTTACTTACCTGTTTCTAAATATATTTTTGTGTGTATATATCGCCAGAGATATATCAAAGTTACTTTAGTGCCTGTGTTTTAATAAATAATATGTTATTTTTCAAAAACTGGTGTAGTTCTTTCTTGTGTGCACATCAATGACTGATCTATGTGGTATTTTCAACTGCTTTACAATCTCCTGGATAAGCCTTAGCTGCTCTCCACAGCTACCCTTTGAGAGATCTGGTTATATGGAACCACTTTCACTATCACTAAGGGTTGCCTGGACTGAGTACATGGTGCCTCATCTATAGGTGTACAACATATACTGAGACTGCCTCCTACATTCTGAAACAACTTAGATGATACTACGTAGAATTTTAAGGAACCTGCGCATGCAGAGCTCATGCGAGAATGCAGCAGCAGCAGAATTTGGAAGCCTTGACTGAAAGACAGGGAGTAGACACGTCGGCATAAATGCATCTCTGATAAAACTTCGCCAATAAGGATGTTACAGTTTAAGTTTAAGCCACTGCTTTACCTTGGTGAAACTCACTAAAACCCCCCTGGTTGACCTTCAAAAGCACTCCTGCCTGCTTCATGGTTTATGAATTATATAAAGATACCATTGAAAAGGGATGTCAGAAATGGAGGGAACAAATGCATCATGTCATCAAAATAATGTTGGAAAGTCTCATTATCAAAAGAAAAGGTTGTCATGGAGTGTGTTAATGGGGGCTGTTGAAGCTTCAATACTTAGGCTGCTAGGAGACAGGAAAGACAACTGGTCGTCGGAAAGACAATTCTATCCAAAGCCACTAACAAAACTTGGGACATTTGTCCTTGCACTACTGAATGGAAACCTAGGCTTCAATTGCAGTCATTGATGACAGGATTATAGACTCCACCACACAAAAGGGGCAAGGGAAGATTTAAAGACCAGCGGGTATTTGCTCCCAACCATACACAACAAAAACAATTAAATTCCTGGGTCTATGAGCATGGAAAAATCATATAGGAACTAAGGTAAGCAGAGATATTTCCTTTTTAGGACGGAAACACTCACCCACCAGTGTGGTGGCACGCTTCATAACATGGTCCCTCCTCAAACCACAAACATGTGGTGTGGGCTGCAACTTCCAAACAGGTTAGGAGCTCTGAGGATGTTTGATGAAGCTCTGAGAATATCTGACAAGAACCTATATGAGTCAATGGTTTGGGTGGGTGATGCAGAGTGTGAATCTCATATAGCTGACAGATCATAAAATGAAATAATGAAGTGAACAAAGTGGCTTAAAGCTAATTTACCCACAGACAATATACATCATTCTCTCCTGTCTGGAGTTAGGATTAAAAACTATGCACAAGTAAGCAACCAAGGGAAGATTTATGGTCAACCCTGGTTGTGCTATTATTTTTTTGTTTCTGCCCACCCGGCACCCTAAACATATGTGTGTGTATATATATATATATATATATATATATATATATATATATATACACATACATATATATAAAAAAATTGGGGCCGTGCAGTGGCATTGCCGCTGGCTCAATTATGAGCTGGGAATAATGCTGCTGCACCTTTACCACTGGACTGCTCAGCGGGAACCTTGGTTTCCGCCGGTCAGCCCAGTGGGAAAGTTGTCATGGGGCCGGTGGGGTGACCGCTAGCACTGTGGTGGTCTCCTCATGTTGTTGTTTCAGCCCGCCAAACTCCTAATGACCCCAATAGTGTTTAAAGTCACCCAGTATACATAGCATAGGAGGTAGGCTGTGAGATCAGTTTTTCGTTGGTGTTCCAATTGACGTCGGATTCCCTTATCATGGTGTCCTTTATCCATTCTTGAGGATATGTAAACTGCATGATTATAAAACAACCATATTATTATTTGAGGTTGCTGAATTTGCTTGTCAGCAGTCACTGATGTCTGAAGGGTATCATTGTTCACAATCATTTGAATGACTACTAACTGGGTTAGAATTCTGGTGGGGATCGTTTGCTTAAGCATTTCGTCTGTATTTCAGTAGCCATGAAGAAATTACTATGTTGTGAAACACGTGTTGGCTGCAATCGTACATCTTATTAAGTTCTACACTTGGATTCTGTGATTAAATGTGTTCATAGAAAAAAAAGCTTAATAATTTCATAATTTGGTTGAAAATTTGAATAAATCTCTTTATCTGATGATCTACGGATCAACTGTGATGGACATTGAATTCTGTTCCAAGATCAATACAGGGAGTGCAGAATTATTAGGCAAATGAGTATTTTGACCACATCATCCTCTTTATGCATGTTGTCTTACTCCAAGCTGTATAGGCTCGAAAGCCTACTACCAATTAAGCATATTAGGTGATGTGCATCTCTGTAATGAGAAGGGGTGTGGTCTAATGACATCAACACCCTATATCAGGTGTGCATAATTATTAGGCAACTTCCTTTCCTTTGGCAAAATGGGTCAAAAGAAGGACTTGACAGGCTCAGAAAAGTCAAAAATAGTGAGATATCTTGCAGAGGGATGCAGCACTCTTAAAATTGCAAAGCTTCTGAAGCGTGATCATCGAACAATCAAGCGTTTCATTCAAAATAGTCAACAGGGTCGCAAGAAGCGTGTGGAAAAACCAAGGCGCAAAATAACTGCCCATGAACTGAGAAAAGTCAAGCGTGCAGCTGCCACGATGCCACTTGCCACCAGTTTGGCCATATTTCAGAGCTGCAACATCACTGGAGTGCCCAAAAGCACAAGGTGTGCAATACTCAGAGACATGGCCAAGGTAAGAAAGGCTGAAAGACGACCACCACTGAACAAGACACACAAGCTGAAACGTCAAGACTGGGCCAAGAAATATCTCAAGACTGATTTTTCTAAGGTTTTATGGACTGATGAAATGAGAGTGAGTCTTGATGGGCCAGATGGATGGGCCCGTGGCTGGATTGGTAAAGGGCAGAGAGCTCCAGTCCGACTCAGACGCCAGCAAGGTGGAGGTGGAGTACTGGTTTGGGCTGGTATCATCAAAGATGAGCTTGTGGGGCCTTTTCGGGTTGAGGATGGAGTCAAGCTCAACTCCCAGTCCTACTGCCAGTTCCTGGAAGACACCTTCTTCAAGCAGTGGTACAGGAAGAAGTCTGCATCCTTCAAGAAAAACATGATTTTCATGCAGGACAATGCTCCATCACACTCGTCCAAGTACTCCACAGCGTGGCTGGCAAGAAAGGGTATAAAAGAAGGAAATCTAATGACATGGCCTCCTTGTTCACCTGATCTGAACCCCATTGAGAACCTGTGGTCCATCATCAAATGTGAGATTTACAAGGAGGGAAAACAGTACACCTCTCTGAACAGTGTCTGGGAGGCTGTGGTTGCTGCTGCACGCAATGTTGATGGTGAACAGATCAAAACACTGACAGAATCCATGGATGGCAGGCTTTTGAGTGTCCTTGCAAAGAAAGGTGTCTATATTGGTCACTG
The DNA here is from genome assembly GCF_031143425.1 of Pleurodeles waltl. Classification (NCBI taxonomy): domain Eukaryota; kingdom Metazoa; phylum Chordata; class Amphibia; order Caudata; family Salamandridae; genus Pleurodeles; species Pleurodeles waltl. The sequence continues at coordinate 115,917,282 of NC_090445.1, read as the reverse complement.
ATTTGTTTTTGTTTTGTTTTTGAATGTCAGAAATGTATATTTGTGAATGTTGAAATGTTATATTGGTTTCACTGGTAATAATAAATAATTGAAATGGGTATATATTTTTTTTTGTTAAGTTGCCTAATAATTATGCACAGTAATAGTCACCTGCACACACAGATATCCCCCTAACATAGCTAAAACTAAAAACAAACTAAAAACTACTTCCAAAAATATTCAGCTTTGATATTAATGAGTTTTTTGGGTTCATTGAGAACATGGTTGTTGTTCAATAATAAAATTAATCCTCAAAAATACAACTTGCCTAATAATTCTGCACTCCCTGTAGGTTTATTATTTTATAGAGTTACAGGCCGGTTGGGTAAAGGTTTCTAGGATGTACGCCAGGCTCATTCTGTACCTGAATCTCTTTTTATTATATAAATATGTGTGTGTGTGTATATATATATATATATATAAATATATATACATACACACACACATATATATATATATATATATATATATAGAGACACACCAATCCCAACACTATATCCATATATTAAGCAAAGGTATGTAGGATGCTCATGGGGTCCTCAAGATAGAACCACCTTCTGCTTCCCTGCGAACTACTTCATTATAGTAAGATCTCATCGAGGGGGATGGGCAAGTGGATGGTTCCACTTCAAGATGGGTGTGTTACAATCTTTCAATTTCCCCTTCTGAGACTTGCATTTGTTTGATGTAGAAACCATTTGTTGGGAGTGTAGTCCTTGAAACCTATGTCAGGATCATCAGTAATTTTTAGCAACCCCCAGCAGCACTTTAAAGAAAGGTAAACAAACTCTGCTACAAGTATAGAGATGAAAGCTGCAAGACCTTTTCTGGAGAAGTAGCTGAAACTAAATTAATCTCACTGAAGGTAAAACCCTTCAAAATCAATGGTAAGGACTTACAGTTCCTCCCATGTTCTATGATTGTCTTAAGCAGAGTCAACAAATGCTTTGGCACATTCCTTAAGTGAGCATGCGATGGGACCTCAAAGTAAAGTCCTAAAACTTCTCCCACACTTCTTCCAAGAGACTGTACAATATCAGTTCTATGGGCCCAATTTACGAGGCTGGAGGTTCTAGGACCGCCAGCTTTGTGGATGCGGTCAGACGGCCGCGGCTGAGGCAGTCCGACAGCCACATTACAAGGTTGGTGGGCAGACCCGCCAACCGACTGCCGTCTCCGCCAGAATCCAAGATTCCAACGTGTGATGGCGGTCTTGGTTGTAATCAGCCAGTGCGGTGCTGAACTCAGTGCCGCCCTGCTGATTATAACCTTGTTCTCCGCCAGCCTTTTCATGGCAGTCTGACCGCCATGAAAAGGCTAGCGGAGAACAAGCGCAGGGGATCACAGGTGAGCCCCTGCACTGCCCATGCCACTGGCATGGGCAGTGCAGGGGTCCCCCTGTCCAGCACTCTTGAAATGTGCACTGTCTGCTGTGCAGACAGTGCGCATTTCAAGGATGCTGGTGCAATGCAGCTGGCTCAATTATGAGCTGGGAACAATTCTGCTTCACCTTAGTTCCCACCGGTCAGCCGAATGGGAAAGCTGTAATAGGCCCGGTGGGAAGATCTCTGGGACCGCAGCGGTCCTCTCACCATGGGGCTGGTGGGCCGACGGTCTGCCCCCCAGCCTTGTAATGATGTCCTATGTGTCTTATGGATGGACTCAATAGTCTACAGAGGTTGAAATTCCTTGCAGAATTTATAATACTCTATAACATTTCTTTAATAAATTGTTTATAATTGTGGTATTTTAACACTTCTCAGCATTACAATCTGTTAATCGTACATTTCCATATGTATTTTTTTTTTCAATATCTGTAAACTATGATGTCATCTCAAACATTATAATTTACAAAGATAGCTATAGTGAATCTTGATTGAAGAAAATGTCACATAATAAGATATAGCAGGTGTAGGAAGTTGGCTCTGTATGTGCTATTTAAAAGTAAGGAATAGCATGCACAGAGTCCAAGGGTTCCCCTTAGAGGTAAAATAGTGGTAAAAAGAGATAATACTAATGCTCTATTTTGTGGTAGTGTGGTCGAGCAGTAGGCTTATCCAAGGAGTAGTGTTAAGCATTTGTTGTACATACACATAGACAATAAATGAGGTACACACACTCAGAGACAAATCCAGCCAATAGGTTTTGTTATAGAAAAATATATTTTCTTAGTTTATTTTAAGAACCACAGGTTCAAATTTTACATGTAATAGCTCATTTGAAAGGTATTGCAGGTAAGTACTCTAGGAACTTTGAATCATTACTTTAGCATGTATACTTTTTACATAAAACACAATAAGCTGTTTTAAAAGTGGACACAGTGCAATTTTCACAGTTCCTGGGGGAGGTAAGTTATTGTTAGTTTCAACAGGTAAGTAAGGCACTTACAGGTCTCAGTTTTTGGTCCAAGGTAGCCCACCGTTGGGGGTTCAGAGCAACCCCAAAGTTATCACACCAGCAGCTCAGGGCCGGTCAGGTGCAAAGGTCAAAGAGGTGCCCAAAACACATAGGCTATAATGGAGAGAAGGGGGTGCCCCGGTTCCAGTCTGCCAGCAGGTAAGTACCCGCGTCTTCGGAGGGCAGACCAGGGGGGTTTTGTAGGGCACCGGGGGACACACAAAGTAGCACAGAAAGTACACCCTCAGCAGCGCGGGGGCGGCCGGGTGCAGTGTGCAAACACGCGTTGGGTTTCCTTCAGGTTTCAATGGGAGACCAAGGGGTCTCTTCAGCGATGCAGGCAGGCAAGGGGGGGGCTCCTCGGGGTAGCCACCACCTGGGCAAGGGAGAGGGCCTCCTGGGAGTCACTCCTGCACAGAAGTTCCGTTTCTTTAGGGGCTGGGGGCTGCGGGTGCAGGGTCTTTTCCAGCCGTCGGGAAATGGAGTTCAGACAGTCGCGGTCAGGGGGAGCCTGGGGATTCCCTCTGCAGGCGTCGCTGTGGGGGGTCAGGGGGGACAACTTTGGTTACTCACAGTCGTAGAGTCGCCGGAGGGTCCTCCCTGAGTTGGTTGTTCTCCACCAGTCGAGTCGGGGTCGCCGGGTGCAGTGTTGCAAGTCTCACGCTTCTTGCGGGGAGTTGCAGGGGTCTTTAAATCTGCTCCTTGTAACAAAGTTGCAGTTCTTTTGGAGCAGTGCCGCTGTCCTCGGGAGTTTCTTGTCTTTTTCGAAGCAGGGCAGTCCTCAGAGGATTCAGAGGTCGCTGGTCCCTTGGAAAGCGTCGCTGGAGCAGGTTTCTTTGGGAGGCAGGAGACAGGCCGGTAAGTCTGGGGCCAAGGCAGTTGGTGTCTTCTGTTCTTCCTCTGCAGGGGTTTGTCAGCTCAGCAGTCCTTCTTCTTGTAGTTGCAGGAATCTAAATTCTTAGGTTCAGGGAAGCCCTTAAATACTAAATTTAAGGGCGTGTTTAGGTCTGGGGGGTTAGTAGCCAATGGCTACTAGCCCTGAGGGTGGGTACACCCTCTTTGTGCCCCCTCCCAAGGGGAGGGGGTCACATCCCTAATCCTATTGGGGAATCCTCCATCTGCAAGATGGAAGATTTCTAAAAGTTGGAGTCACTTCAGCTCAGGACACCTTAGGGGCTGTCCTGACTGGCCAGTGACGACTCCTTGTTTTTCTCATTATTTTCTCCGGCCTTGCCGCCAAAAGTGGGGGCCGGGGCCGGAGGGGGCGGGCAACTCCACTAGCTGGAGTGTCCTGCGGTGCTGGCACAAAGGGGTGAGCCTTTGAGGCTCACCGCCAGGTGTGACAGCTCCTGCCTGGGGGAGGTGTTAGCATCTCCACCCAGTGCAGGCTTTGTTACTGGCCTCAGAGTGACAAAGGCACTCTCCCCATGGGGCCAGCAACATGTCTCTAGTGTGGCAGGCTGCTGGAACCAGTCAGCCTACACTGAACAATTGGGTAAAATACAGGGGGCATCTCTAAGATGTTCTCTGTGTGCATTTTTTAATAAATCCAACACTGGCATCAGTGTGGGTTTATTATTCTGAGAAGTTTGATACTAAACTTCCCAGTATTCAGTGTAGCCATTATGGAGCTGTGGAGTTCGTTTTTGACAGACTCCCAGCCCATATACTCTTATGGCTACCCTGCACTTACAATGTCTAAGGTTTTGCTTAGACACTGTAGGGGCATAGTGCTCATGCACATATGCCCTCACCTGTGGTATAGTGCACCCTGCCTTAGGGCTGTAAGGCCTACTAGAGGGGTGACTTACCTATGCCACAGGCAGTGGGAGGTTGGCATGGTACCCTGAGGGGAGTGCCATGTCGACTTAGTCGTTTTCTCCCCACCAGCACACACAAGCTGGCAAGCAGTGTGTCTGTGCTGAGTGAGGGGTCCCTAGGGTGGCATAAGACATGCTGCAGCCCTTAGAGACCTTCCCTGGCATCAGGGCCCTTGGTACCAGGGGTACCAGTTACAAGGGACTTACCTAAGTGCCAGGGTTGTGCCAATTGTGGAAACAATGGTACATTTTAGGTGAAAGAACACTGGTGCTGGGGCCTGGTTAGCAGGGTCCCAGCACACTTCTCAGTCAAGTCAGCATCAGTATCAGGCAAAAAGTGGGGGGTAACTGCAACAGGGAGCCATTTCTTTACACAAGCCCCCCCCAGCCCACAGGCCAGGAGACTCAGCCAAAGCTGGAAGAGTCTTCCTAGTCTGTCAGGCGAGGAAGAGTAGAGGAAATAGGCTGGTTTGTTGCAGGGCCTACTCTGCCTTACATCCTCCTGTTCAGGTAATTCCCTCTGGGGAACTGACCCACTTCCACAGTAATAGGACCTAGTCTGAATTGCCTCTTGTCTGTGCTTTTTATGTCTCCACCCATTCTCTCTATTTTGGGGTTAGAGGTATCCACCTCTGCTAATCTTATCTTAGCCAGGGTCACCCCTAGCTTACCCAAAGAGGTTACCCAGAGCTGGAGTAACCCCACCATGACCAACAGGGTCAGGGGGCCTAACTTGCTATTTGGCATGGGGTCAGACCACCATGCCAAGGATAGTGCAGCCATAAAGGCTAACACCCAGCAGAGGCCACTGACAGCTGTCAGTGCCCAGAACCACACCTTTAGCTCTTCACCTCCAAGGGAAGGGGCTAAGTTACCGGCTTCTTTGGGTTCAGGGTGCCTGTCTGCTGTATTAGAGTGGGGGATTACCAAATCTTGTAGTAAACACCCTTCTTCCACTCTTTCTTCTGTTAGCTGAGGGGCCACCCACTCAGACTTAACAGTTGCCTGACTAGCCAGGACTTTTTGTGGGTCAGGTTGGACTTTATCAGAGCCACTTTTGGAGTTCTCCCCTACTGGAGCAGAATCTCCTTGGCTTGCTGGAACCTTGGCTAAAGGTTGTCCACCTTTCCTACTCTGTTTCCTTTTCTTTTTCTTCTGGGGCCTACTTGCATTTACTGCAGAGGCAGGAACTCCAGAATCCTTGGGAGAGGACTGGCACTGGACCAGTTCCTCTCTTGGGCTCTGACTAACCTCTGGGTAGTCATTTCCAAGGAGACAATCAAGGGGGAGGTCTGTACTGACTACCACCCTTCTCCAGCTAAAAGTCCCACCCACTTCTATGGGCACAAAAGCCACAGGCCTATCAGTGACCCTGTCTGGGCTAACTCTTACTCTGGCAGTCTCACCTGGTATGTACTGGTTTGAGAACACCAGCCTGTCATGCACAATAGTGTGACTGGCACAAGTGTCTCTCAGGGCAGTGGCTGGGATTCCATTCACCAGTAGGTGGTGGAAGTGTCTACTTCCCTCTGGAATCTCCAACTCACCTGTTGGGCCCTTTTTCCAGTTGAAGGCTATGAAGACCTCCTCATCTGAGGAGTCATCCCCAATGGCTACACTGGTCACCCCTGGGATTTTGCTAGGGGGTTTGTTTTTGGGACAAGAAGTGTCCTTGGTGTGGTGTCCTGTCTGTCTACAGTTATGGCACCATGCCTTAGTGTCACCCACTTTCTCCTGGGGAGGCTTTGTAACCCCTTTCTTTTGGTCACCCCCAGTGGAAGTTTTGGTTACCCTAGTCTTGACCCAGTGGTCTGCCTTCTTTCCCAATTCTTGGGGAGAAATTGGACCTAGGTCTACCAGATACTGATGCAACTTTTCATTGAAGCAGTTACTTAAAATGTGTTCTTTCATAAACAAATTATAAAGCCCAACATAGTCATGCACTTCATTTCCAGTTACCCAACCATCCAGTGTTTTCACTGAGTAGTCTACAAAATCAACCCAAGTCTGGCTCGAGGATTTTTGAGCCCCCCTGAATCTAATTCTATACTCCTCAGTGGAGAACCCAAAGCCCTCAATCAGGGTACCCTTCATGAGGTCATAAGATTCTGCATCTTTTTTAGAGAGTGTGAGGAGTCTATCCCTACACTTTCCTGTGAACATTTCCCAAAGGAGAGCACCCCAGTGAGATTTGTTCACTTTTCTGGTTTCACAAGCCCTCTCAAAAGCTGTGAACCATTTGGTGATGTCATCACCATCTTCATATTTAGTTACAATCCCTTTGGGGATTTTCAACATGTCAGGAGAATCTCTGACCCTATTTATGTTGCTGCCACCATTGATGGGTCCTAGGCCCATCTCTTGTCTTTCCCTTTCTATGGCTAGGATCTGTCTTTCCAAAGCCAATCTTTTGGCCATCCTGGCTAACTGGATGTCCTCTTCACTGGAGTTATCCTCAGTGATTTCAGAGGTGCTGGTCCCTCCTGTGAGGGAGCCAGCATCTCTGACTAGTATTTTTGGAGTCAGGGCTTGAGAAGCCCTGTTCTCCCTAGATAGGACTGGTGGAGGGGATTCTTCCTCCAGTTCACTATCATCCTCCTGTGTGTTATCCACAGAGGGGTTGGCTCTATCATACTCTGCCAACAGCTCCTGGAGCTGTACTTTGGTAGGTCTGGAGCCCATTGTTATTTTTCTTATGTTACAGAGTGACCTTAGCTCTTTCATCTGGAGATGGAGGTAAGGTGTGGTGTCGAGTTCCACCACATTCATCTCTGTACTAGACATTATTCTTCTAAAAGTTGGAATGCTTTTAAGAATCTAAAACTAGTTCTAGATTCTAATTCAAACTTTTACAAACTTTTAAACTCTAAAAGAAATGCTAACAGGGACTAACACAAGGCCCTAGCAGGACTTTAAAGAATTTAGAAAACTTTTCAAATTGCAAAAATCAATTTCTAATGACAATTTTGGAATTTGTCGTGTGATCAGGTATTGGCTGAGTAGTCCAGCAAATGCAAAGTCTTGTATCCCACCGCTGCCACCAATGTAGGAAGTTGGCTCTGTATGTGCTATTTCAAAGTAAGGAATAGCATGCACAGAGTCCAAGGGTTCCCCTTAGAGGTAAAATAGTGGTAAAAAGAGATAATACTAATGCTCTATTTTGTGGTAGTGTGGTCGAGCAGTTGGCTTATCCAAGGAGTAGTGTTAAGCATTTGTTGTACATACACATAGACAATAAATGAGGTACACACACTCAGAGACAAATCCAGCCAATAGGTTTTGTTATAGAAAAATATATTTTCTTAGTTTATTTTAAGAACCACAGGTTCAAATTTTACATGTAATAGCTCATTTGAAAGGTATTGCAGGTAAGTACTCTAGGAACTTTGAATCATTACTTTAGCATGTATACTTTTTACATAAAACACAATAAGCTGTTTTAAAAGTGGACACTTAGTGCAATTTTCACAGTTCCTGGGGGAGGTAAGTTATTGTTAGTTTCAACAGGTAAGTAAGGCACTTACAGGTCTCAGTTTTTGGTCCAAGGTAGCCCACCGTTGGGGGTTCAGAGCAACCCCAAAGTTATCACACCAGCAGCTCAGGGCCGGTCAGGTGCAAAGGTCAAAGAGGTGCCCAAAACACATAGGCTATAATGGAGAGAAGGGGGTGCCCCGGTTCCAGTCTGCCAGCAGGTAAGTACCCGCGTCTTCGGAGGGCAGACCAGGGGGGTTTTGTAGGGCACCGGGGGGGACACAAAGTAGCACAGAAAGTACACCCTCAGCAGCGTGGGGGCGGCCGGGTGCAGTGTGCAAACACGCGTCGGGTTTCCTTTAGGTTTCAATGGGAGACCAAGGGGTCTCTTCAGCGATGCAGGCAGGCAAGGGGGGGGCTCCTCGGGGTAGCCACCACCTGGGCAAGGGAGAGGGCCTCCTGGGAGTCACTCCTGCACAGAAGTTCCATTTCTTTAGGGGCTGGGGGCTGCGGGTACAGGGTCTTTTCCAGCCGTCGGGAAATGGAGTTCAGACAGTCGCGGTCAGGGGGAGCCTGGGGATTCCCTCTGCAGGCGTCGCTGTGGGGGCTCAGGGGGGACAACTTTGGTTACTCACAGTCGTAGAGTCGCCGGAGGGTCCTCCCTGAGTTGGTTGTTCTCCACCAGTCGAGTCGGGGTCGCCGGGTGGAGTGTTGCAAGTCTCACGCTTCTTGCGGGGAGTTGCAGGGGTCTTTAAATCTGCTCCTTGTAACAAAGTTGCAGTTCTTTTGGAGCAGTGCCGCTGTCCTCGGGAGTTTCTTGTCTTTTTCGAAGCAGGGCAGTCCTCAGGATTCAGAGGTCGCTGGTCCCTTGGAAAGCGTCGCTGGAGCAGGTTTCTTTGGGAGGCAGGAGACAGGCCGGTAAGTCTGGGGCCAAGGCAGTTGGTGTCTTCTGTTCTTCCTCTGCAGGGGTTTGTCAGCTCAGCAGTCCTTCTTCTTGTAGTTGCAGGAATCTAAATTCTTAGGTTCAGGGAAGCCCTTAAATACTAAATTTAAGGGCGTGTTTAGGTCTGGGGGGTTAGTAGCCAATGGCTACTAGCCCTGAGGGTGGGTACACCCTCTTTGTGCCCCCTCCCAAGGGGAGGGGGTCACATCCCTAATCCTATTGGGGAATCCTCCATCTGCAAGATGGAGGATTTCTAAAAGTTGGAGTCACTTCAGCTCAGGACACCTTAGGGGCTGTCCTGTCTGGCCAGTGACTCCTCCTTGTTTTTCTCATTATTTTCTCCGGCCTTGCTGCCAAAAGTGGGGGCCGGAGGGGGCGGGCAACTCCACTAGCTGGAGTGTCCTGCGGTGCTGGCACAAAGGGGTGAGCCTTTGAGGCTCACCGCCAGGTGTGACAGCTCCTGCCTGGGGGAGGTGTTAGCATCTCCACCCAGTGCAGGCTTTGTTACTGGCCTCAGAGTGACAAAGGCACTCTCCCCATGGGGCCAGCAACATGTCTCTAGTGTGGCAGGCTGCTGGAACCAGTCAGCCTACACTGAACAATTGGGTAAAATACAGGGGGCATCTCTAAGATGCTCTCTGTGTGCATTTTTTAATAAATCCAACACTGGCATCAGTGTGGGTTTATTATTCTGAGAAGTTTGATACTAAACTTCCCAGTATTCAGTGTAGCCATTATGGAGCTATGGAGTTCGTTTTTGACAGACTCCCAGCCCATATACTCTTATGGCTACCCTGCACTTACAATGTCTAAGGTTTTGCTTAGACACTGTAGGGGCATAGTGCTCATGCACATATGCCCTCACCTGTGGTATAGTGCACCCTGCCTTAGGGCTGTAAGGCCTACTAGAGGGGTGACTTACCTATGCCACAGGCAGTGGGAGGTTGGCATGGCACCCTGAGGGGAGTGCCATGTCGACTTAGTCGTTTTCTCCCCACCAGCACACACAAGCTGGCAAGCAGTGTGTCTGTGCTGAGTGAGGGGTCCCTAGGGTGGCATAAGACATGCTGCAGCCCTTAGAGACCTTCCCTGGCATCAGGGCCCTTGGTACCAGGGGTACCAGTTACAAGGGACTTACCTAAGTGCCAGGGTTGTGCCAATTGTGGAAACAATGGTACATTTTAGGTGAAAGAACACTGGTGCTGGGGCCTGGTTAGCAGGGTCCCAGCACACTTCTCAGTCAAGTCAGCATCAGTATCAGGCAAAAAGTGGGGGGTAACTGCAACAGGGAGCCATTTCTTTACAGCAGGTTAGTGGCTCAATGTCATGGCGACAAAAATCAACAAATCCTTTTACCTTGAGGTTTACAACAACATCTGCCAGTAACGTCCAAGATAGGAAAATGGCCAAATCAAAAATAACACAGGGTTCTCCAATGAGCTGGATTTTTAGGTATGCTAAAACTGAAAACTGACATTAAAAGTAAAAGCATTTTGTATAAGTTCAGAATATATTGAGGAAAACATAATTCAAATGCTGTACTCTAGGGGTTAGGTGGAGGGGATTTACTAAAGGTTAGGGTGCGAGTGGGAGGTGAGCTGACAGAAAAAGTAAGGAGCAACCAGAAAGGGGCAGTCAGAAAGAATCAAATATTTAGCACTAGCACAGATTACCAAACTACTGTTTTAAACATGCTCTCTAACTGCAGTATTCATCTGCAAGTACCTTCGATGCCATTGGTAATGAGTTATTGGAAAACCATTGTCTTTTGAGTGACTGCACCTGTAATTACTACTAACCGACCCCTGTACCCTTATAAACTGTAAAATTTACAGAGTGATCCACATTCTGCACATGCAAACCGAAGAGACAGTAAAGGTCAAGTAGTGAGTGCAGAGAGTGAGCAAAGAGGGATATTTTAGGCAATTTTCTATGCTTGACCTACTCTTTTGTCCGTTTTAGTTTGGAGGCAGACAACTACTTTTCTTGTTTTTAATATCCAGTAAACGTCTTTGGTTATCTTTCATGAAGATAATCTGGACTGATCCTAATACAATGCCAAAAGCATGAACATAAAGCCTCACAAAGAAGTTCATGTCATACAACGGGTAGTAGATATGAGGCATTAATAAAGCTGCTACAATCGTGACATGCAGTATTGTCTCTGATTTACATTTTCTACTTTAGATGGGGGAATCAATGCAGCAATCACATCTAAGGCTAGATTCTATTTCTATATTCTCACATATTGTATCAGTTTTCTATATATAGGGGGTCATTATGACCGCCAGGGTCACGGTGGCGGTCGGACCTCCATCAATGTGGCGGTCCGACCGCCACATTACAACTGCAGTCCTGCCAGCACCGCCAGATTACGAGTTTTCATCTGTCTGGCGGCACTGACAGTCCTAATCCACGAGAGCAGCACTACCCTGGGGATTACAAATCCATTCTCCGCCAGCTGTTTCATGGCGGTAGCACCGCCATGAAAAGGCTGGGGGAGGCGGGGTGCTGGGGCCCCTGCACTGCCCATGCACTTGGCATGAGCAGTGCAGGGCCTCACCTGGCCAGCCCTGTTGCAATGTTCACTGTCTGCTTTACAAACAGCGAACATTGCGATGGGCGCAGGTGCACCCTACGCGCTACAGCGTTGCCGCCGGCTCTATTATGAACCAGAGACAGTGCTGTAGGCTATTTCCCACTGGGCCAGTGGGTGGAAACTCTGCTTCTGTCCACTGACCCAGTGGGAAACTTATAATGGGGCACACAGTGAAGCGCCTGCACTGGCGGAAACTTGCCTGTCAGGACTTCGGCGGACGGCTTTTCCATCCGCCGAAGGCGTAATGATCCCCATAGTGTCTCAGTAATACAACATTTCTTTGAAAAACAAGCATTAGAAAAGCCGAAAGACTTGTCCTTTGAAAGTCTTCAATTTTTTAACTAACATATAAATTAGACATTTTCAGTTTATAACTAGTAATAAAAAGGTAAAAATGGATGTGTTTGCAAAAATAAAAAGTAAATAACTGGTGCGTACCTGGCACTGAAATGAACTACATTTTATTGAGATGTGCAAGCAAAATGCCATCACTCACAGTGTTATGTTGTTACTCAGATTTGTGGAGTGTACTTTCACCCAGGAGGGTATCCTGGTGCACAGCAGGTGTGAGTCTAGCCAAAGCTATGGCATAGTGGGACTACTCAAAAAGCCAAGTCTTCAGCTTATTGCAGAATTCAACAAATGGGAAGGTTCCTAAGTTTAGCGGTAGGTCATTCCGTGCTTTGCAAGTGACGTAGGAGAAATCTCGACCACCAGATCTGGTTTTCAATATGTGTGAGATGTGTGCAAGTAAGAGACCGGCCAAATGTTTGTGTCTGGTAGGTTTCTGAGAGCAGATACAATTGTTGAGGTATGCTGGGCTAGTATTATATTGAAAGTATGGGTGAGGAGTTTGAATTGTGCTCAGTTATGTATCAGGAGCCAGTGTAGCTCCTTCAGGCGTGGTATGATGTGAGAGTGATTCTGGCTCCCAAGTTCTAAATGGTCTGCAGCCTTTGAGTGAGTTTTTAGTTGATCCCAGCATAGGGAGCTGTCCTGTAGTCAAGCTTGCTTGTGATAAGGACGCGCATGATGGTTTTCCAGGTGCTGACTGGGAGCCATTTGAAAATATTCCTATGCATCTTCGAAGTATAGAAGCATGAGGAAATGTTGACATTGGCTTGGGAGATCATGTTGTGTTTGCTGTCAATGATGATTCCAAGGTTGTTGTCGTAGATGGGGGGGAAGGGGGTTGGTGTCAGTAGAAGCTCTGTTGGCCACTGGGTGGATGGAGTCCCACAGTGAAGTGCTCTTTCCGTTCACAATTTCGTTCTTGCTGGTGTTCAGCTTCAGATTGTTGGTCTTCATCTAGAGGATATTTTCGTTCATGCAAGCCTTGAACTTGATCTGGGTAGTAGGCATGTTGTCTGTGATGAAGGGAATGAGCTGTGTTTCTTCGGCATAGGAGAGGAGTTGATGTTGTGAGAGCTAATGATGCTGTCTAGAGGGATCATATATCCACTAAAGAGGATTCTGTATCAGGGAAGATTCTTGCAGAACTCCGCCGATGCGGTCACAGGCATCAGAAGTGTATGGTGCCAGGCTAACTGGCTGGGTCCTTCCAGTCAGGAAGGAGCAGATGCAACAGAGTACATACCACTGGATTCTGATGTTGGTATTAGATGAGGATGATGTGGAAGACCATGTCAAATTCTACAAAGATGTTGTGGATGGTGAGACTCCTTCACCCAGAGTCATGGGAATGTCATCCGTGGCTTCAATGAGGGCAATTTCATGCTGTGGTAGGATATGAAATCAGACGGAGTGGTGTCAAGGAGTGGTTGTCATTGAAAGATTTGGTGAGGCGTCTGTTGATGGTTTTCTCTAAGTCCTTGACTGGGAATGGTAGTAGGCGTGGTGGAGACAGGGGTCTAGTGGCACCCCTCAGTGGATGCACTTCATGGTGGTGGCAGTTTCTTCAGAGGGAATGATGGGCCATGTAGTTAGCATTGGTTCTTTTGATCAGATCGAGAGGCATTTGGTAAGGTCTGTCAGTCCGGTTGCATGTTGAAGTTGCTGTAAATGGCAGTGATTTTGTTGCTGAAGAATTAAAGCTGTCTCCAGGCCAGACCTGAAAACGTGACCCTGGGTTTATGTACCTACAATTTCATCCAAATAATGTATGAGGAAACTGTTGGAAAGACGGTACTCAAATGGAAACGTGCAGTGATAGGGAACTCTGAACACGATTTTCACACCATATTCTCTACTATACGGGGTAGAACTATGAATCAGATGAAAAAACACAAGTCAATACTGTGCAGTAATGGCATTTATCACCAGGCAGTTTTTGCACTCCATTTTCCCTCATACTTAGAATGGAGTCATAAATTAGGTCTGAGACATTCTGAGAGCATGATGCAATCTCTTGCACTATATAAGTGATGTCACTCCTACACTTACTCACAATGGTGTACTTGTAACCTCCTTTAGGAAGTTTCAGGAATGTCCCTGAAAAGAAGATTAGTAAGAGTCCCAAATAGACAAACAAGTAGGGTAATAAGAATAGTTATAGCTCAGTGTCACACAATCCTTTGACAATCCACAATGTACAAATATTATAAATAATGAACGTGTTGGGTGCCTCCCTGTATGGCAGTGAATTATGGGAGCACTCAGATGTAAATTCCCTTGTTTAAGTTGAGAATCAATTTATAAGGATTCTCTATAATCTACCGGCTAGTGCTTCCCTGCTTCCACTGCAGCTTGACTGTGCCGCGAGGAAAAATAGTGATTTGGCAAGGCTTAAAATGTTGTAGTTCTGGTGGAGACTGTGGACTGTTCCTAAATTAATCTAATTCAGCAGTGCTTTTATTGAGGTGATGGGGGCGGCCAGGATTAATAAAATTCTGTGGATTAGGGCTGTGAGACGCTGTTTACATCGGATAGGGCTTGGCAGCCTTTCTCTTAGCCCTGATTAACCTACTCCCATCTCCAATTCCGCACTAAAAAGAGCATGTTGGTATTTTGCAGATCAGCAGGATTTGGGCCTCTCTAGTGTGGGAATAACAGCTTCCCTTTTTTTAGTTTAAAAAGGAGTACTCCCTGGAATCGTTTCTGGCTGAGGTTGAGCCACCTTTCGCCAGAACGTTGTACATTAAGTTCTGTCTTGGGATTTTATCCCTCAGTTCCTTTACTACTGTGTGGGGGTGTTATACTCTGGTTCCATCATCTGCTAGTCCTTTCTGCTCCGATGAGGTGGAAGTGGCTGACCATGTTTTATTGTTTTGTCCAGCATACCATAAGTACTGAAAGAAGTGGATACTCCCATTGTGCTGCAATTAGGGGCTTAGGCATTACAAAGTTGCTTTTAGAATTCTTAGGAGTGGCACCAGGAGGTGTATTGTTTTTGCAGTTTCTAGGTTTTTATTGTGTATGTGGAGGCTTAAGGGGAAAAAGATGGCAACTGGTTAATTCAAACCTTTTTAATGTGTTTATTTCTTCTAATTGTTTTTAATTGGATGAATATTTTGATGTGAAATGTAATATTTGTAGCTTTCATGTTTTTTTATGTTCTTTTATGGCCCTGTGCTGAAATAAAGATTTTCTTGACCTGACCACACGAAGATACATAAATACGTAAATATATTTATACAGCCTGCAAAGCCAATACTGTTGTTATGGTTAAGGTGCGGTTTCCACTAAAAAGGCATTACTTGATTTTCTAATAATTTTGCAGTTATTTGAGAAATCCAACTGAAATCCAGCAGACAAGTATTGAGTTCAGTTTAGGGTCAATATTTCATTTAGATCCATCAGAAGGTCGAAAGTTAAGGGAGGGGACAAAACGTGTTTCAATTGCACACTCTTCTCTACAGAAAAAACTACTGAGCAAAATTAAAACAAAAGCGGCATGATGTTAGATTTTGTGCAAATAGATTCAGTACTAGAGTTTTGAATGGTTCATTTTAAGTATATTTTGACTGTTAATTGCAATCAAAATGGACCCAAATCCAACGAGGCTTTAAGAATTACAATTTAAAAAAATAAATCCCCTCACCCCCCGTTATGCATTGCAGGATCCACAAATCCTAATCCAACTTGCAGGTCAGTGTGGCCTTGTTGGGTGAACTTTGGGTGACCATGACTGAAATGTTTTTAGTTATTAGTAAGTAATGCAGGCTTTTGAGTCATAGAAAAACATAGGGACAAGAAATACGGTGAGAGAGGGAGCATTCTCTTAAAGTGGGTAGGTGAGGTAATAGAGGTGTCAAACGGACTCTACAATGGCAACAAAAATAGTTTGTTATGTAATCTGTTGATACACTCCAAGGATCCTCATATACATTGACACCATTCTACAATGGCAACAAAAAATAGTTTGGCATATAATCTGTGGATACACTCTAAAGATTCTCGGATACATTGCCACCATTTTCTAACTGGCCAAATCCACAAAAACAATCACTGTAGAAAAACAGTGGAAGGAAATATACAAGCCTGAAAGAGCAATTCCTGATCTCATGGAGTTATGGTGGGGGATGGAATAAAGAGCCTTCGTAAAAAAAACATTTATCTACTGTGTAATTGTAGCATAAAACATTTAAATGGACCACAAGACGATGTGGATTGTCAAACCCACTAAACATCTGTGATAAATTTTTAAGTGTTCCCAATATCAGTTATTAATAGTATAGGTACACACTAATTCAAAGGCAGCCATAAAAAGTTTGCCTACGTTAGGAGCTGATGGTGATCCGATGTCTGTCCCCTTTATCTGAAGATAATATTTCTTAAAAGAAAAATCTTGAGCGTGATTTTAATAGGTTTAATGATGAACTGATCAGGAGTTACACCGAGTTTGGTTGCAACCTTTAAATACTGTGTTAGCCTTATTTTGGGGAATGGTTGCACAAAAGACTTTAGGTCAAACGTGACTAAGAGATTATTTGAGCAGTTGTTTAAAAAGTCCTGGATAATGTTTATCATATTTATAGTGTCTATTAACATAAGCTTCTGTGATGGATACAAAAGGTTTTGTTGGAAAAAAAAATCAGCATCGTGTGAGGAACTCTAATAGCCAGAAATAATGATTCTGGAAGAAGGTGTGTTGCATTTTTATGTATTTTGGTTAAGGGACACAGTACTTAAGTAGTTGGATTATTAAAAGTGAGATATACATGTCCTTTGTTACTAATGATGGCTTACTCAAGGTTTCAATCCAATTCCTTATTCAGTTATATAATATTAACCATAAATCACATAAATACATAACATATAAAATAAAATAAAAAATGTTTATAAAAGAATAAATGCTCACATATTTAAAATCTTAAATGCTTCCAATTTAATTTACAGTCAAAATTCAAAAAATAAAAATATTTAATAATTATAAAGAATTTACACTGTTCTGCCAACTTATCGCTCCTTTTAAGAAGGACCCCACCCCCGACACACCAACACATCCGGGACCAAACGCAACCACAAATAGGCTTGGCGGTACTGCACGAAACCCTTTTTTCTTAGTAGGGGGAGTAAAAATCTTCATCTAAACGTTACATAAAAATCACAAAACATGGTAAAATGTATTAAAGACTGTAAGGACACCCCATCACACGGGTAAGTTTGTATGGATTTCAAATCATACTGGTCAAGTGGGAAGCACAAATTACTTCTAATTACTACTAATCGGAAGCGAGTAATGAGTGACCTTTCCCACACATTTTGTACCATCAAAAGATACAGCTCTGGACCCACCTGCCCCTTTAGCATTAAGAAAACCTTCACCATTAGTTTCCTTAATACCTCTACCTCCCTTTTTGCTCCCAGAATTTTAAAAAAGTTCTCCTTTGCCCATGGTTTATCGGTACGTATTAAACATTGTGGGGCATAAAACATTTCTGGGATGTGGCGACCTCTTTTAGATGTGCCAACCAGGGGATATCCAGAGTTTGATCACATGCAAACAGTCACGCAACATTTTCCTATTTAGGGAGGCACAATCATTTGACCAGATAGAAATCCACAGCATAAGGGGCTCAATCTTAATCCCATCCTCCACAAATTCAATTCCCTGTGTAGGCAAAGCCCGGAGATATTTTGCCCCACGCCCAATAACCTTCCGCAGAAGCGATTTTCCTATATCTGGGGGGCCGTGCTACCTGAATAGCCCTAGAGTGGTGCCCCATACATAAGAACCGGGAGGCATTTACATCTATGCACCTCAAGCAGAGGCTGAATAGGTTTATTTCCCACTCTTACAGCAAACTCAATAGTAGCTCATACAGTAGCATTAAAACATGCACATCGCCTTGAAATGCAGGTCTTCCATGTTCCTTTTTCATCAAAAGTTACCCGTGGATAAGGAAATTCCTGCACACAGCTGATGATTTGGTTGTTGATCTTCAAAGCACCCACTTTGCTCAGTGGCTTGCCACAGACCATAAAATGTGACTTACTGCTGTTAACCTCTAAGTCTAAATCAGACATAAAATCACCATACGCTTATCCATCTTGCGGAGACCGTTCATAGTACAGGCATTAAGCACTGCATCATCCGCATATATCAGGGCTGGCAAACTCTTACCATTTATTATAGGAACATCTTTCCACCAGATAATTGTGCAAACCATTTGTATATAAAAGAAACAGGGTGGGAGCCAAAACACACCCCTGTCTCACACCTATTTTAAAATTAAAACATTCTGTGCATTCCTCATGAGTCCCATATTTCACGGTATTTCACAGTTGAATTTGTCCCCGAGTGTAAGTATGAGAGCAATTTCACAATTTGGGGCTCCAAACCCATCGAGGTTAAACGTTCCCATAACTTGCTGCAGTTTACTTTGTCAAAAGCACAGCTAAGAGCTAGAAACACAAGATACAGGGTACCCTTCTTTACCTGCGTGTATTTACCGATCAACATGATCAAATTCAAACATTGCTCCTGAGTCCCCAGCCCTTCCTTAAAACCATACTGCACCTTACTCAGCACATCATGCTCTCATATCCATTCCTCAATATGCCGTAAAACAATTTGTCCCAATATTTTCACCGAGGAGTCTA
Organism: Pleurodeles waltl; assembly: GCF_031143425.1. Lineage (NCBI taxonomy): Eukaryota > Metazoa > Chordata > Amphibia > Caudata > Salamandridae > Pleurodeles > Pleurodeles waltl. Next base: position 115,899,008 of record NC_090445.1, on the reverse strand, counting down.
AGAGTGAGATCGGGCGAGAGGATTTGGGATCGCTCCAGTTTCCCTTTTTTAACACTGGGACAATACATGCAGATTTCCAGGAGGAAGGGATTCCTGCACTCATTGCCACATTTAAGACATTTAACATTATAGGTGCCCACAACAGAGGATCACTTTTATATAGGTCCACTGGGATTGCAGCAGGGCCCGGCGCTTTGTGGCTTGAGCTATCCTGCACATCTATCAACACCTCATCAAGTGTAAGTCTAATGGCCAAATCAGAGGTATGACCTGTCAGCTCATCCATTTCCTCCCCTTGGGTTCCTCCCGGGAAAACCCTGCAAAAATGACTCACCCACATGTCAGGGGGAATATTGCAACCCAGCCCTTCTGATGTTTCTGTCTCAAAGACACCCCTGTTAACTATCTTCCAGAACAGGCTTGAGTTTTTAATGTGTGGCGCACGCTCCAAATCCTCCCAAGCCTGCTCCTTGAGCTGCTGTTTTCTTTCCTTCAGAGCAGATTTATACTGAGCCCGTACACTACTTATATAGGCCGTATCCCTGGGCTGTGCCTTCAATGCCCTCTTCAGGGTTTTCCTCGCCACTTAACGGGGTTTGCTAAACCATCCTCCCTTATGCCTAGGAATAGTCTCTTTATTTTTGGTCATGAATTCCTTGGTGGCGTCATTTACTTTATTTGCAGCATCAATCAGTTCCCCAGGTGAGGAATATTCAGCCAAAAGAATCCCTATTATCAGATTTCAATTTTGGCTCACCACCCTCTTTACTACCTGTGGGATGCTCACCTGTCTCCAACCAATTCTCCTGCCCTGATCCTTTATTCTCAAACCTACCGGCTCATCAAGCACGATGTGCACATGTTGCATGAAAAGGGTAGGGAGACCGTGAGTGGGTTGTGAACACTAAAGTACTGCCTTTTCACCTCTCCATGCTGGACCAGATTTATCACAGAAGGGGACAAAAAGATATAATCAATTATTGACCCAGCCCTCTCCCCACAAAAGTTGGTACCTGATTTTCACATGCAGATTTTAGGTCAAAAGTATTCTGCAAACCCAGGCTCTGTAACCCCTTAATAAGGGACCTTCCCCTCACATCCTGAATATCCTCAGGTGCAGGCACACCACAATCCCGCTCAAAGGGATTCTCAACAGTATAATAGCCCCCTATCTTTGCATTAAAGTCTCCAGATGCAAGTGCATGGAATTCCATACCACAGACCTCCAACCTTCCCTTCAGTATCTGGAACACCGAGAAAAGAGCCCTGATTTGGCAACCAGAATCCCATACTGCATTGTAGAAATTTACCAAAAAAACGTTATACTTATTTGGGAAAACCACCCAAATGATGAGGAGACCCTGATGGCTACAATTAATCTTATACGCTCTATCAATCTTAGAGATGCAAACCAGGGTGACTAAACCCCCTTTTCGGCGACAACCAGGCACCCGTTCAGCCGGAACGGCAAACCTTTGGAATCCATCCCATACCGCTGCACCTTCTGCCCAGGTTTCCTGAAGTAAAATAAAATCGTAGGCTGAAATAAACTTTACCCATTGCCCATCTTGCAGTTCAGTGTCATAACCTGCCACATTCCAAGAGATTAGCCGAGTCAGGGAAGACATCTCACCCAAGCCTCCCAGACCTGGGGTTGTAATATGCGACCTCCAAGAAACTACCTTATCTTTTATCTCCTGTGTTAACCGCTCATACCATCAATCATTCTCCTTCAGGTCAGAGAGTACAATAAATCTATTTTCCACTCTAAGTGATTGCCGACCCTCCTGCAGTTTGGGAAGGGCCCTGCCTCGGAAACCATCTAAGGGCTGGGTGTGCCTATAAAAGAAGCCTAAAGCGGCATACCAATCTTTTCACTCGCCTGGGGGATCAGTGTATCTTGACAAGAGCAGATATTGGGCTAGACCTGGGTATCTACGGTTCACTATAATACAGTCCCCTTGTCCTAACATCTGGAGCTAACGTTAGAACATTTGTAAGTATTACCACATAGGGGGCACAGTCAGGTGGAAGCCCCAAACGGGCGAGTGGGAGACCATTACAACATTGCAAATTTTGACCCGTCCTCTGCTCTTGAGCCGTCATTGCATTCTCTCCAGTCCGGCTCCCGGATCTCCCTCTAATGCCATTTCTACTAGATTCCCCTGTAATACTACACAAATTCTCCTGGGCTGTCTTTACATGCTTTACTAGGTTTCCTGTATTTGGATGGTGCAAGGACTGCTGATTAACACTTTCCTGAATTGCTAGGTTTTCGTCCAGCGGGGTTTCCTTTTCGAGGATAAGGCCATGACATTCATCCCCCTGGAACACAACAGGGAAACTGCTGCTTCCAAGGCCTGCAATTTGTTCTTTACCGGCAAAAGGCATGCCTCAACTATCTCCCTGAATTTTATCAAGAGATTCTCAAAGCCGGGGACTTGACACTGACTGGCATGAGTACCTTCCTGGGTACAAGAGCAGTTCAGATTTTCAGAAAGTGCCACTTTGGGTTTTCTCCCAGGTTTTTTCTGAGGTTTTCTCCTCTTGAGTGGAGGGCTACTACAGCCAGGAGGGGAGTCGGACAAAGTCCCCTTGCCCTTTCTTGGGGGATCCTCCACATTATTTCCAGCTGCTGCCAGGGGTGATTTAAGCAATTCTACCTGGTGTACCACAGGCTGATCATCTTCATTACCAGAAAGCTCATAAACCTCATCATTGGCTGCTGCTCGCTGCCAGTCACTCATTTCCAATGAAAGGCGTCTCTCTGCCAAATCTATCTCCTTTGAGACCCCACCCTCTTGGGCTAGAATGGAGTCTAAAGTTGAATTCTGTGGCCCCCTACTCCCTACTGATTCTTCACCCTTCTGCAGAGTCCTCTTCCTGCCCATCCTGCCAGTTTATCCAGCAACCGTTTTCCACCCAATGCATCTCTCGAGCGCTAGAGTTACATCTTTGGGAAGGTGAGTCAGAGAACCCCCTCCAGCTATGATTTGATAGGGATATTTGAAGTTAGAACTCACCCTGCTTTTGCCAGATGTCCAAGGGGTGGCCCAGCCCAGCTTCTTTCGGCTGCTGACGGGTGTGGCCTGGGCACGTCCCGCGCTGCGGAGTGCTCCCAGGTGCTTTACAGCGCTCGCTGATGTCGAGTGTGAGCAGCTGGGGCAAGGAAATGGCTGTCTCCTGGGGCCAGAGTGCAGTCTGGGAGGTGTAGTCCCTCCTTGAAAGTCTAGCGCGTCTTAAGGTTTACATGTGTTAGTGCTTTGCCCTCACATTTAAAGGAATCAGTATGATTACTGACTGTCTTTCAGTAATTCAAGACTATGGGTCTGATTTAGATGTTGGCAGATGAGTTACTCAATCACAACGGTGATGGATATCCCATCTGCTGAAATCTAAATCCCAAAAGATATAATGGGACTTAGATTTCGGCGGGAGGGATAGCCGTCACTGTTGTGACTGAGTAACTCGTCCGCTAATATCTAAATTAGGCCAATTGTTAAGTTGCTTAATGGCATCTTCATCACTATTTAGTATCATCAAAAGCAGAAGGCCTCTTTCTTTGCCTCTAGGATTGGTAATTGTTGCTAGGGTCTTCCCTTAATGCATATAAAGCTTTTAAATCTATCCGATGTCTTAGTTGTACATATATTTATGCATGTCTTCAATTTCATCATGGCTTGTTAATATTAGGTTGTTGAATGTGTCCGTTTCAGAAGCCATGGCAAGGGTCAGTGGTGGAATGTGACCATGTGAGACACGCTATTACCTTCATGCATAATGTTTTGTCATGTATCTTAAGTGGATATTTAAAAATTATACATTTATAATGAGATGATGGTCTTAGCTATAGTTCAAGTCAATATAAAACTTCATTCTGTACCAATATATCTGTTAGAGTATGGTTTCAGCTAGATAATTTCAATATCAGTAGCACTGTAGAGGACAGGACTAGCATCTGTAAATCTGTCAAGAAAGATGTAATTGAGTTGATGGTAATCTCTAGTACACTAAGAGCCATAATATACAATGTAAAAAAAAAAAAAGATTAGTATTACCTATTGGATCTGATAATTCCTAAACCTGTCCATGCCCTTTAGATTACTATTTTGTGATCACTGTTTTTTGAAGGATGGAGGCCCTTATAAAAAAAAAAACAGTCCACTGTCATGGCTTAAAACTAGAATATTCAGTCACTGCCAAAAGCGGCAAGGCCTATTTCTTTTTCTGGGCTCATCTTTGCTGGTTTTCAGCCTAGTGTCTCAAATCTGGCTTGTACTTTTTCATGCCAGCCTAGCCGCTTTTAAGAGCCACCACTCCTCTGGAATCACCATGGAAACAGCATATCCCAAGCAGTAACAGATTACAAACAACAGATCTCACTGTTACTAAACACCCCAATGAACAGGATGCCAATTACTCCATAACAAACACTCACAGTTTATATATACATTATATATTTTTTTTAATGAACACAATATAGAAACACAGTAGCAGGTTAGATCACCTGTTTGAAATGATACATGGTTTTAAATGACAATTGTGTTTCCATTGGGGTACAAAGGCAAAAGTATTTTTAATTTTAAAAAAGGTACTGAAAACAATACAAAATTACAAAAAACACTAACAAACAAAATGTCAAAAATTTGTAGTCCTCAAAGCTCACAGGTTCTCATACAATTCCAGCCTAAGAGAGCTCCACTGACTGCAAATGAAACAATAATATTATCTTCTGAATAAATAACTGAGCTGTTTGTCAGCAACACCCTATTCTCACTTAAAAGAGGTCCAAAGTACTAATTATACAGACAATAGACTGGCACTCTGACAAATCAGCATCCATGACTCAAATCCCTGTGGCCTAAACATCAAGAGCAACTATGAACACCACTTAGAATATAGTGGACTAAGAAAACTTTCAGGTGCCCACAAAAACTGTTGTCTTGCATCTCAAGCCATGCTAGGTCATTAAGCAAGAATTAAATCTGCACATTCAACCTACTAACTGGATCTAGGAAAGACCTCTTTATCACAGACACTTGGAAGGGATATGATGTTTTGTCCATATTACAGAATGTCATTATTAATGGATACTTAATTTCCCAAAACCGATCTAAGAATAAGTTCAGTTTCACAAAACCGATATTCATCAGACTGCTGGCCTACTTTATACCGCTGCACGGCTCAATTATCGCCACTTTCCAACTAGGGCAACGCATGATGCAGACCCTACTCTTGAGGCCATATCTGCCTCAAAGAATTACACCACTACAAATGGAGTGACCACAATATTATCTAAATCCACTTAAAACTGACAACAGCATGACCACTATTGACAACCATACAAAACATCTTCCTTGACAGACCTGAGAAGACTTTCTACCCTAACACAATTTAGGAAACATTCTTGGCAACAAGGCCACTGAATCCATTGATGTTTTTCAACCAAGTTCAGCAGTGACTGACTGATGTCTTCATTATAGTAGCGCTCATTAAAGCCTCAAGACACAGGCAACCACATCAGAAAGCGGGTAGGATCAATTTGGATATAAATCTATAAAAAATAAAAATCCACAAAAAATACATGACAGAGACAATACAGAATTTCTTAGGCAACAATTAAAAAAATGAAGACATCTCACTACTTCCAATGCATTTCATATGCCTAAGAACTATTCAAAATGATCTTGGACAATCAGACTGTGATCTTGGTTGTGTCAGTCGCTTCAATAAACCTTGCAACTCAATTGTAGAACCCTTCACTAAGCCAAGGATCTTCTGAATACATCAAAGTTCATTCTATCAATATTATTTCTTGATCACTTATTATCTCATAGAAAGGACAATCTCACATCAGGATGTCTTATCGGGATGTTTTCTTGGTAAAAGTGAAAAGGCTTCACATTCCATCATTACTATGTCCCGTACAAATTACCTCCAAGACTAGAGTTCTTACAAGTTTTCAAATTATACCAAGATGATAGACAGTGTAAGAGGTTGTTTATTGTGGTGGACACCTAAATTCTGTTACCCCTGCTCCATTTCAAATCTTCTGACGTATGTCTTAACAAAAACTGTGACTAACTATATCACATTATCAATCAGGCCAAATTAAGATCTAAGCACCCCTGGGAAAATGCCTTTCAGAAAGATGCCAGTCTTTATTACACGGCACGTCTTCAAATATTCTACAGCGCACTCTTCCTTGATGAAAAAGAGCTTGGGACTGGAACAAAGTGGGGTGGTTTCGATCACATTTTATAAACATTTTCCTGTCAGGAAATGTGGATCCACTGTCTCTACTTTGGGGCCACTGTCTCGTGCTTCAGAGCCAGTTTGGGTTGGTTCCATTTCAAATATAATTTTCAGGCTGCTTTCCAGACACAGCCTTTGTGCAAAGTGCTGGCTCACAAAGCAAGCAGCAATGGAGCTGGTACTAAGTAGGAATAGCAACAATTATGGTACAATGAATTGTGAGCTCTTTGCATCTGGATGTCAACAGTCTTTCTGAAGTAGTAATCAGAGACGGGCAAAAAGGACAGATCAGACACTGAAACGTTCTCACTTTGAACAACAGAAACTCCAGTTCCACCTTTCCTCCCTACCATCTAATAAATGGCTGGTGCTCAGAAGAACTAATAACAAACAATAAGTCATAGTTGAATTACCAAAGGCAGAGTTTTAGGTCTTTATCCTGGAAGGAATGCTGGCAATACATTTCCACTTTCTGAGGAAGCTATCCTAGCCCTCCATCCTGTGACATGCTATAATCAAACATCAAAAACATGATGATAGATGGAATGCTTGAATTAATCTCAGTAACTGGCAAGTGCTCAGGCTGCATCCCAATCCATTGTTTTTCGCCCACCATGCCACCTCAGTTTAGACCCAGCCATAAGCAAATCAGTCTTGATGTTGCTCCAGTGGGAACAGTCCAGCCCATACTGTCTGGCTAGGCCGTTCCTGAACTGTAATAAAAGCAACCCAGGACTAGTTTTGCCATTATTAGGGCTATTAGCTACGCATAGCTTGGTTCCAGTGGCACAGTGAGCATAGGACCCATGTCTCGCCATAGCTGATACAGATAGGGCACCAAAAACAAGGTGATGGATGGAAGAATTCAATTAATCTCAGCAACTGGTAATTGCCTGGTCCATATACCCAATCCAGCATTTTTCACCCACCATGCTACTTCAGTTTGGACCCACTCATAAGCAATCAGCCTTGATCCGGCTCCCATGGGAATAGTACAGCACAAACTGCCCATCAGGGCTTCCCTGATCCAGAATATAAGCAATCTACGACCAGTTTCAGCCTTATTAGGGCTCATCAGTCAGGTATAGCTTGTTTCCAGAGGCATAGAGAGCACAGGGCCCACGTCTGCACATACCCATTAGCTTAGCTAGAAGTACTACATAAGAGTGGACCTTTACACAAGAAGGCTCAGTAGACCATGCTCTCAATGACACACAAAAAGCTCTAGTCACACTACAAAGCACAAAGCATGGAACACTGCCATCACAGCTGTACAGGACGGGTACAGCAGTTCACAATCTACTGGGAGCATGGTCGGGGTGCTCATCTAGGTCACAGGACATTGCCTGGACCTCATATGGTCAGGAAGAGTCCTAAGACTCTGGGTTCATGCTAGATTACCATCAACCATGGCCAAACCTAGGTCAGGATAACAGTCTCACATGCAGTTGGGCACTCTGGGCAGGCGTACATGGCCATATACCATGCAGAGAACATTCCTGTCCAGACACTGTGCAAGTCCTGACAAGCTACATCAACTATATTCAAATGCAACAAACTGCTTAGCACCAGGTACATCATCCGCATACTACCAAGCACAACATCACCTCCACATAACCAGACTTTATTACCAAACTAAAGCCACATCAAAAAACACAAATGCCACCCTGACCTAGTCAAGTTAACTGCATGCACCCAGACACAAAAAAAATCACCCAAGTTCAGCCATGTTATCTGCACTCTGCTAAATAAAGCAAACTCCACACACATCCAGCTACAACAGCTGTGCACAATCAAACAACAAATTGCATGTAAGAGTTTATGAATTTGTGGTGTTACACAATGACAGTCAAAACCTTAGCACTGCAGGACACTCCCACAAAAATGCATGCACAAGATTTAAGAAGCTTGCAACTGTGTATTCAAACTGAGTAATTTTGTAACTCAAATGGATGGATTAATGCTTGCTTTAGCCCTTGAACTTGTTTATGATCCATAAAGGAATCAATTCTGGGACTGCGCATTGTGCAAAAACAAAATAACTAGCCCACACAATGTGGTTTATGTGTAGCTCATTAATAACTCAGTAGGCTCAAGCACCAGCTACTGGGTCTGTAGTGTCTCATGACTGCTTGTGCGTAATTTTGCAAAGCCCATGCATACCTTTCTGCCTTCATAAAAACTACCACATTTGCTGAGGAACAGACACTTATTGTTCGAAAGTTAGTAGATTGGAGTGGCCTGCTGGGGTTGTACCAAGTAAGATTGTTCTTTAGACAGTCTGGAGCAGGTCTGTATATGGCTTTGTAGGCAAGTCAAAGGAACTTAAATCTGACTATTTTCTTCACTGGTAACCAGTGAAGCTCTTGTAAAGTCCCAGAAATAGGCTGGAACTTGGGAATTTTCTTCAGAGGTTTCGTTGAAGCATTCTAGGGGCACTGCAATTTTTTAAAGGAGTGCTGGTGACTAGCTACATATAAGGTATTGCAGTAGTCGAGCCTTGATAACACAAGTGCTGTTACCACGAGTGCCACTACCACATATTTTTGCAGTTCTAAGGGGGAGAATGTGGTCAATTCCAGCAGGTAGTACTGATCCTTGTCCAATTCATATGCTGTGGATAGAGCCTGCTAAATCTGAATACAACTCCCAGAAGGAAAAAAGCAGCTCTTCAATCTATTGCTTTACTTCTGCCATAGTATTCCTTTTTTAGGTTGACCATGGCAATGCGCAAGCACTGCTTTTCCGACGTGTTGGTATGTATCTGGGCTTTTAACCATGCCCACCTCATGCCCATCACTACCACTCATTTGTGGGCTTGCCCTTCAAAAATCCTTTGATGACATTGGTAAATGGTTTACATTTGTCCCTCCTTGGGGAGGTTTTGTTATCGCCTTGGCCATCGCCCCTGTTCCATACCTAATTGCACTTTTGCCGATAAGTTGGACTGCGAGCAAACTTATTTTTTCTTTTGTGTGTCTCTTCACACTGGTGCTAATGGCGGCCGTAGCGCTGTGAAACTGTTTTACTTTCATTTTCAACTTATGTGGCAAGAAAAGTCCGGTTAGGAGTTTACAAAGCTAATAGCTCTAACTCGAGCAAATGTGAGACCCATTGCATTGCAAATACTTGTGTTCTATAGCAGAGATACATGTGAACCTCTCTTTGTTTCATGGTCAGAAAGGGCCTCTCATGGAGGGTAGAGAACTGACCTTTCCAAGCAAGGGATTTGAGAGGGACCATGGGGATGCATGCTGTGCACAATTTCACTGTAAGTAAATACATATTTGGTCATTTTCAACAGATATTAGCACATCCTATTGACACACAGAGGCAGCTTTGTTCTTACGTGCCCACGTATCACCACCTTGTGCAGAGATGGCCTTCAAGTGCCAGGGATGGATTGTTACCATTAAACCAGAAGGCAGTAGTTGTCAAGAATAACTAATGTATGCTTAGGATCAGCATTATGATGCCAAAGAAACCATTATGTAAGGAAATGTCCTCCATACTAATCTTCCCCTTCACACTAAGTTCTCTTTTCCAAACTTTCAAGGGTAGATACATTGTGCAGAATGGTTGTGATAATGAAAAGAGTGTTAAATAAGGTTAATTTATGTTTACACATTTATTTAATTAATTTCAGTTATTGCAATCGAAAATCTAATATTAAGTTATATGAATGGCACTTGGGGTATACCCAGAATTGTGTGCCAAGAGAAATCCATCACCCCCCCCCCCCCCCAAAAACACTGGATTTATGCAGTGCTTCATCCTAATGTCCAGGTGGGGACTCGGCAGTAACATTCAGCACCTCACGTCAGATGTCCTGATGTGTAAATTAAGACTGTGCAACTGAATTCACACCGACTTCACACTCTAGGCCAATGGTCTGCTTTAAACCCACCCTGAAATGCAGATGACATTCTAAGAACAAGGTCTTTTTGAGTGGTTTTCATTGATGTGGCTGCGTCTTACAAAAGCTAATAAACGATGGTGTGAAGGAGTTAGCAGAAAGTTAAGATATTTATAAAGAGACAGCCTTGAATCAATCATAATATCCCACCTTTAGTATGTGGATATGTGTGTGTGTGTGTGTGTAAGTCTAACATCATTACGTGAATCATAGAAACTCCCTGGTCATATGACCCACTTTTATTTGTAAAGGAGATCACATATACCATTAAGGGGGTGCTCAAGAAGGCAAACGTATTTGAAGTGTATGTGCCTCTATAAAATCCTAACAGCCATTACCTCATACTCGAGGCAAGTTGGAAAATGTGGTGATGTTCTGTTCTGGCATAAGATCTCATCTAGAAAACCAGATCTCTGTTAAACTAGTGAGTGCTACAATGTGAAACCATTTTTATTGACCCTTTTTTCAACTTACATCTCCAGGCTTAGCATGACAGTGACGTACTCCGTTTTGATAACAGGTACTAGTGCAAGGCAGCCTTCATTCTCTGCCCCCTGATGGTGAAGCCAGAGCATCCAAGCTCATTTATGCAGAATTGTAAGTCAGAACGTCAAGTAAATAGCGACCTACAAAAATATTAGTTACAAAATGTCAACTACCACCGAATCGTTAACGTAAATATGGGTAAGTGTAGATTTACTATTCTTAACTCCATACCTATGCGCCTATACTTCCCTTTACAATACAATGGTATTCTGCACTCAACATTCTTGTTGGTCGATGTGAAAATCCAATTTTCTGGTAGAACAAGGCCTTCAAAAATACACGGGTTGGCCCTACAGCACCTACGTTTCTGTCCACACAACGGCTGGTCCTACTGATTTCGGGTTCCATTCGCACAAGGGCTAGTCCCAGCTTTCTGCCCACTCAAGGATCAGGGTTCTGTAATACAACTTAAAATTGCCTATCACACAGGAAAGGGATTGGCACTACAGCACCCAAATACCAAGCCACAGTAGACAGGGTTTGGCACTCCGGCATAAGGCTCCAGGTTGCATAAGGACAAAAGTATGGCTAACAGCACCCAGGTTTCAAGTGACCCAAAAGCAAATGAAGGCCCTATAACACTCATGTTCCAGGCCACAAAAGGGCCATGGTAAGTTCTCCGCTATCTGGGTTCTGGGCAACACAAGTCAAATGCAGGTCTTAAATCACCCAGGTTCCAATCTATATAAGAGAAGGGTTGGGCAAAAGCACCCTTTTAAGGCACAAGAGGGCAGGGTTGTCCAACACCCAGGGTCATCCTTAGAATGCATCAGGCCAACAAGCAGTCCACATGTCCTCCATCACCACACTTTTACTAGCACACAAGTGTGATGATAACCAACATTAATGAAAAATAGCCAGCATACACTCCTGAATATGGAACTGATCATAAACCAGCATTATCAGAGAACTATTTTTCTAACTGTTGCATGCAACTTGGGGATAACATTTGACAATAAACTATCCTTTAGATGCCAGGTGGACAGTGTGGTAGGAGTCACGTCGGCCTCCTACAATCCCTGAAAAAGTTATTATGCCTGCTCCCTTCACACTGCCAGAAAATGGTAATTCATGCTCTCATAACCTCACGGCTGGATTACGCCAATACACTGTACTGGGGCCTGCCGGCGCACCAACTCAAGAACCTCTATTTGGTGCAGAATGCTGAAGCTTGTCGTACCCTAAATCTCTGAATTAATGTGCCCCTCAAGGATCTGCATTAGCTACCTATTCGCCAAAGAGTTCATTTCAAAGGGGTTGTGATCACTCACAGAACTTTCTATAAGGCTGGCCCCCACTACTTGACCAGCAGACTCACTCATTACCTTCCAACGTGAGCTCTGTGTGCCTCAGACACTTTGCTGGCTGCAATGCCCAAAACCAGGAGGAAGAAATGGGGTGGCTACTCCTTCTCAGCCCTTGCCGCCTCCAGCTGAAATGCACTTCCCCTTCATTTACAGGCCCCAAGGAGAAGTGCACCTTTAAATGTGGCCTAAAAACCTGGATGTTCAACCGGGCCTTCCAACTTTCAACCTTCCTCTGGTTAGTGGTCACTGGACGTCCGTGCCAGAACACTCATGTGAGTAGCTGTGTGCTCTACCAAAACCAAATAATAACTCTGAATATGACTACAGCTGCAGGGTTAGAAGCAGTTGGCCCTTCAAACGCATGTTCGCATTGGAAATGAAGGCTTCGTGCACCCTGCTCCATCACTACACTCAACCTGCAGTCTAGTCAGAGCATCGCCTGGGATGTCCTGGTAGCGTATCTGGATCCGTAATCCAAGGAGAGGGGGAAGACCACGATGAAGAAAGATGGAGTAAGGTCGTAACACCCACCGACCGCCAGCATCGAAGTTAAAGAACAGTGGTATGCTGGGGGGGTTGTAATAAAGACACAAGTAGCCCGAGCAAGACAGACATGCAAAGACAGGTGAGCAGAGCGAGCTGCAAGTGAGACATGCTTGAAGGTGCCAGTGGATGGAAATATGTAATAGTTACAGATCGATGCAGCACGTTATATAGCGACATTTGTTTATCAACACGCCACCAAAAAGAACGTCAATTGCATGTGCAGATTCTACCTTAATTGTATAACACGCCAATTCTCAGCATTTCTGCTTCCCGAGCAGCATCCAGCAAACAAGGAAGTGCGTTTCCTTCTCCTTGCCTAATAAGACACCTGACAGCCCTAACCTGAATACACTGAACAGATTATGAATGGGAGCGGAGAACAAGAGGCTCGTTTCAAACACACATCTGTGCGAGATGCACCCTTAATACTATATCTAACAGAAGCATACTCCATCAGAAACAAACCGAGTCCTACTCTTAGGTCTACACGACAGCCAAGGAGGCGATGCAAGGGCAAGCCCTGCATGCAAAGCGGGCATCTCCGTGCATCCTGCTGGCAAGAGCTGGACACACACAGGCGGCAGTTTCTAGGGCAGCCGGTGAGCTCCGAGTCCCTTCAGAGATGCGCTCTTCCAACAAGACATCTCCAAGGCAGCTGGCGAAGGAGACGTGCGGCTTTCAACAGCAGCTTCCCATCCCGGCATCGGTCTTTGCAGCGCCCACGGCCGGCTTCCTTGCTGCTCCGGCCCCGTGCCCTGCAGAGCCCACCTGCTCCTGGCTCTACTCACCCCTGCGCCCCGACACCCCTGGCAATCCCTGCCGAGCGCAGGCTAAGCACCGGCACCGAGAACACACAAATAAAACGATACCTGCTACTCAAGAATGGGTGTACATAGTGATGAGCGTGACATGCCTTGAGAAGGAGAGTTCCCCATTCTGCGCCTTTCCTTCTCCTCCTCCGGTGGCTCAGGCCCAAGAGCGCATTGAGATGCGGCAGGCGTGCGTGCGTGCGGGAGCGCCGAGTGCGAGCGTGCGTGCGTGTGCGCGGGGGAAGGCGCCCTTCAGCTCATGAGGCATTCATGCGCTGAGTGCTCTCTTAAAGGCCTCTCCATGCTGCGCGTCCGCGGCCATAGGCGTCTACGGCTCTGCCATCCCTCTGACACGGGGAGGCGGGCCTTCGGAGGAGGGCAGGGGCGGGACGTGTGCGCCTATCTGTCTGGTACAAACGGGATGGGGAGGAGCCGGAGACGGGCATGTCTACACATCCCTGTGCTGTAGGGGAGTAGGACTGGGGGCGGGGGCACGGGAAGACGTACCCACCTGTCCCTCTGGTACAGGAGGGTGGCGTGGAGCGGGGACCGAAATATACCAGCCAGAACACGCCCACGAAGAGGAAGATAAATTAACAAGTGATGGGGATACCCGGCTCCAAGGAGACACCTCCTCGTACATGGAGCTCAAGGAATACCATTTATTGGTGTGGCGATGAAGAAACTGGATGTGATTTAGGATGGAGAAGGAGGGAGCGCGGAACACGGAGACACAGTGATGGGGATACCCTGCGCACCCAAGACACATCTGCACGCAAGGAACCTTAGGGATAAAGACTGTTTAAGTAGGAAGCAGAGGCATGGAGGGATGGAGGGAAGCTAAGATTGCAGCGAATCACTCCGAAGAGAGAGGCTCATGTAGACTGCTTATCGACACACGACTGCACACATTGAACCTTACGAATAAAGACTGTTTAAGGCAATAGTCACGCCAGGGCTCATATCAGCGGAGGATGAGAGGGTGATTTGGGGGCGGGGGGGAGGAAGGAGCAGGGATTGAAGTGAATCAGAACACGAAGGCTCATACAGTGATGGAATACCCTGCTCCACACATAAGCCTCTCCAAAGACGTAGCCCAGTGATAAAGATCATACGAGTCTGGCGATGAACAGGCTAGGTAGGTGTGATTTGAGGTTTAGAGGGATGGAGGGACAAGAGGGGGAGGGGGCCAGAAGTGCAAAAAATGACCATTCATAACACGGAGCAGCTGGACATCTCTTCATACAGGTTCATACAGCATGCTTCGCATCTAGCTGGACATCTCGTCATACAGGTTCATACAACATGCTTCGCATCTAGCTGCACATCTCTTCATACAGGTTCATACAACACACTTCACTAATGTAACTGTACACGGGTTGGGAATCGTGTAAGAGGCAGAGCGGCGGTAGAGTCGGGGGAGGAGGTTGCACAAAGTAAATATTACGTGAGTGTCCCCATAAAAAGGCTAGCTGTGGTTTAAGCTAAAGGGGCGTGCGTTGAACAAAGGCGAACTGAAAATAAACAAATTTTCGTGTTTTAGTAGCGGGGAATAAAACATCAGTCAGAACATGAGGCCACATAACCAATGCCTGAGAAAACCATCTCCACCCAGAGAGATCTTCATACGGTGAACCCCAATAATAAACGTTTTATTAGGATGGCGATAAACGGGCTGTGTGCGATTTTAAGGATGCAGTGGGACGAGGGGCCGGAGGAGGAGGAGGCATGGAATTACGCTTCAATAGTACGGCGATAAAGCGGCTAGATGTGATTTAAAATGCAGAGTGATGACCCGGGCAGGGAATATGATATGCAGATGTTATTTAAGATGCAGAGCGACGGCGGGCAGAAGCAGGGATTGTACACATATTATATGGCGGTAAAGAAGCCAGGTGTGATTTAAAATGCCGAGAGATAGCGGGGGCAGGCTGACAAGGGGTAATGCAATAAAGCTTGTATCATACGGTGATAAGTCTTAAATGTGATTTAATGCAGAGGGATGGAGGGGGCAGGAGGAGGCGAGAGCAGGGAATAAAGCGTGTATCGTACACTAATAAGACACGTAGATGTGATTTAAGATGCAAATAAATAGGACGTGATCGGGGCGGCAGTTCAGACTGCAATGAGCCGATCAGAGCCCAGGTGATAGCCTGCCCCGCACAGGCACGTCCTCGAACAGGCTGCACAAGGAATACATGTTTTATTGGGGTAGCAATGAACAAGCGAGATGCGATTTAGGAACCATGAAGGGCATTGCCCTAAATCCTATGGAGGCCCCCGGGCAGTCGACTCCCTCACCTCCCCCCCCCCCCCCCGCAGATTATCTCCTAATACGTTTTTAATTTTTACCAAACAACAATTTTAATAAACCAATTGTATTACACAAAGTTAAACATTACACGTTCGGTTTTGTAATTTTCTTTCAAGATCAAATCAATATTATTTTTATCCCTTGTCGCGGGGTCCCTAAAAGGAGTGGAGCCCTTAGGCTGGTGCCTAATTTGCCTATTTGGTAATTCGGCACTGGTGAAGGGCTGAACCCGGAAATATAACGTAGCTCTCGGAATTCAACATCACTCAAAAAATGTTAGTGAAATATTTGCTCCCAAGGAAGAAAGATCCTATCCGTGTGATGATAGAAAGGCCTGATGTGACATGAGATGCAAAGGATGGAGGAGCGGGAATCAGGGAATAAACCGCACAATCCAGATAACGCATAGCGACTAGTGCCCTGCACCCGGAAACTGCCAGCTTCCCATACAGGGAATGCCAGCGCGGATTTATGTGATTTAAAATGCAAAGTAGCACAGATAGAAACCACAAACACCGGCATTGTGGAATAAATGACTCAGAAGCGAGTCCCTAGGGGGTCCAGGGCGAATTCAAGAGAGATACAGATTACTGTAAAGAAGATCTGCTCACGGACGATCTCTGCAAGGGTTAGGAGATACCTGTTCTTTATGATCCCCATTTACGCACACCCCACCCCGTTCCTGCACTCACCTCAGTGATGTGCACTGCTGGGGGTATCTGTAGCCACCAAACTGCGGAATTCAGCACACAAAATCATATTTGAACCTGAAGGCCTTCCTCACCCCACCCATCCCTTGCCCACATGCCCGTCTATAAAAAGGTCTGGATGTCAACATCCATGTGGTGGTGGCATTAGCAAATGGTGACATAATCATAATTCTAGCTAATTAAGGCCAATATTGTTTAGTATCCCTCAAACAGAGCGGATCACATGTGCATTGGCCAATACTTGATCTGTTGATAACATAAATAAACAAGCATTTTCAAAGCCAGCATGTGTGGATTTAATGTGCTAAAGCATGCAGTGTTATCACCTTAGAGTAAGACAGAAGGGAGAGAGCCAGCTGGAACACAGTGAGCTACAGCTGTAAAGACATCTCCAGTGCAAACACTGGCATGGAGGTGGAAGGATACGCCCAGGCAGTGGTATTCCACTTGGCTGAGCTATGATCTGACTGGCAAAGTTCAGGCCAATGGCTGAAAGACGCTGGTTGAAGAAAGGGTGGACCCAAAGCCCACGCTATGTATATCGAAAGTGACACTGTCAAAACCTTGACCTAAAAAATGTACATGGTGAAGGTCTGACTAATACATTTTTCAGGGTTCATCCTCCTAGGTTGTTTGTCAAAATATTGATAACAGAAACATTTTCTGACAAATATTGTGGCCTAAATACTGTTTAAAAAAGTCGCTCCACTGGATGTAGATTTTCTCTCGTTATCTCCAACGGGCCAATATTTTGTAAACAATATTTATAAAACAATCGCTCCACTGGATGTAGATTTTCTATTATTATATTCAATGGGTCAATATTTTGTAACCGATATTTAAGACACAGTAGGTTTGTCAGACAATATTTAGATGATTAAGTACTGGTTGCATTTCTCCTTATGTAGATGTCAACATTTGAATATAACGAGGTCAAGTATGGCACCCTTCAAATGGGTAGTGCTACAGTAGTTTTAGCCGGAGAGGGCCAGCCTAAGCACTGGTGGTGCCCTGTGCGACAATGTTTGTTGGTGCCCCCCAATGACCACAGTTTGCCCCACTACCACCATTTAACAGTGCACCTCAAAACTCTGATCCCTCCCCAGGCAGAACATTTATCACCCGTTATCTTGACATTTTTATTGTTGCCTGAAAAGTGCTGGAGGCAATGAATGCTTTTTTCAGTGCTTTTAAATCATAATACACGGCGCCCCCACCCAAGTCAGCACCTGGTGCGGTGGCACCGCTCTAGAGCAGACCCTGGGTCTGAGGCAGAACCACACTTCAATACAAGGAGGATCTAGACAGTGGAAGTTGAACTTGCCAAAAAGATATTGTTGGCAGAGTGAAATAGTTAGTTATTCATAAATGACTGAGCTACATAAGTGCCTTTAATTCTCAGAGGATGAAAGAATGATGCTGATTCTGACTGAGTGTGAGGGAGCAATCTTTATGACAACCATTGGGCACTGAAGAATCAATAACATTTCAGTCCAGAGATGTTTGCAGCCAAATGAGTTGTTTCAATTCAAAGTAATTACACCTGATCTGTCTTCTGTATCCCAAATTATAATGGAATAGTGGGAATGGAGGAGTAGATCAATCATGGACTGAGGTGATTTATTGAACCAGGGGCCAGATGTATCAAGGAGGCCTTTTGCGAGTCGGAATAGCGATTTTTAAGAAATCGCTATTTCTGATTCCAAAATGCAATGTATCACATTTGCGAATCGGTAATAGCGATTTCTCAAAAATCGCAAATGCTATTTCCGAATCACAAATTGCGATACCGGCCCCATTCGCACCTATGGGCCTTTTCTTAACCAGAAATCGCAATTTTGGAAATGCAAAACCCCAGGGTGCTGGGGGCCTAAGACCCCCTCTGCTGCACCCCAAAATAATTTTTTGCAACATGTAAGGTGCACACATGCCACAAGGGCATGTGTGCTTTACATGTAAATTTTAAAAATGCATTTTAAATGCATTTTTAAAATTTGCACATGGTTACCACCAGGTTCAACCTGGTGGTAAATAGCGATTCCTAAATGCCCAAATCGCATTTAGGAATTGCTTCTTACATGTGCTTAGAAATCACAAATAAGGAATCCTCATTTGCATTTTTTTTTATTTAGAGAGTCGCAATTTGCGACTCTCTAAACAGGGTCGCAATTTTAAGGAATCGCTATTTTAGCAATTCCCTAAAATTGCATTCAGAATGTCTTTCATACATTCTGAAATGGCTTTTTGCATTCGCAAACGGGCATTCGCCCCGTTTGCGAATGCAAAAAGCTGTCATACATCTGGCCCCAGGTCTTGATGCAGATCTTGTAGGATGGCTTACCACTGCTTAGTTTCAGTTGGCTTGATGCAATATGATTTACATTTTTGAATTTTGCTATCCTTTTGGGAAGTGAATGTTTGCATCTGCGTGTATGCCTGTATGTGTATATCAAGTGTGCAGATAACAATAATTTTTCTCAAAATATTTGCTTGGTTTTCAAAATACAGCATAGATTTAGCAAAGCTTATTATCTTTTGGGGTTATGAATTGGCAGAACCGCAAAAAGGACAATATACCGTATATACAGTTTATAAACATAGCATGTACACCCCAGGCTTGTGTACAGAAGTGAACAACTACGTTGGGGGAATCAGGAGGAAGGTATTTATTAACTAATGAGGTTGCACTGCAGTGGTATCTGTTTTTGGGTTCACTTGGCAGGACTGCTGGGCAGATGGCTATGAAGCCCAAGTTATAAAGGCTATCACAGAGTGTAGGATGGCTTGAGTTCTCCAAGAGCTAGGTTGTCACCATTGTCTCTCGGACAAGAATTGTAACTTCTGAGCTACACATGATACTGCAAGTCTTTAGAGGCGCCTTGTCACATTGTTGAAGCATACAAAAGGGAATCCAGTATTCCCTTGTGGGCTTCGGTCCTGCATTTCAAACAGGTAAGAGTGCCAACAATGGGGTTTTATTCTGAAAATATTCTAGGATTTATAGTTATTTAATGATGTGTATTACTGGCATCTGAACTCAATTAAAAATCAATATCCTGGATCATCATAAAGAACAAATCGTGACTGCAGGTCTCTTTCCTAAAGCAACTGTATTTTGAACAAATTACAAAATACACCAGGGAATGCAATGAAACAGACCAGCATTGAGACAAATAATAGGGATTATCAAAGAGAAATGTTTCAAGTACATTAAGCCTTCTGGTGCGGGTGTCGGCCACTGGGCAGCTGAGGGGGCAGCTATGGGCCGCAGGGAAACCATACAGCTATTAAAAAAATATAGATCTATATCTAGATATGTATATACATATATATATGTGTGTGTGTGTGTATATATATATATATATATATATATATATATATATATATATATTGATCACTTTGGTCAATGCGTGTGTGGTCGGCCCCCAGGAAAACCATAAAGTCAGCGTCTGTCCACTCCATTCCATGCCATACGATTCCACTCCACTGTGCACAATCCCATACAATTCCACTCCACTTCATGCCACACAGTGCCACACAATTCCAGGCTGCTTCATTCCACACCACATAATGCCAAACAAGTCCTTGCAACACAATGGTACTTCACGCCACACATTTCCACTACACAGTTTCACTCCTTACAAATCCACTCCACTCCACACAGTTCACTACACTGCACTTCACTCCACACAATTCGACACCACACCTCACTACACAATTCCAATCCACTTCACTCCATTTCCGATTCACTCTTCTCCACTCCACACAATTCCAATCCTCTCCACTCTCCTCACTCCACTCCGTTCCACTCTACACAATTCACTCCTCACAATTCACTCCACTACACACCACTCCACTCCTCTTCAACCAATTCCACTCCACTTAACTCTGCTCTACACAATTCTACTCCGCTCCACTAGACACAATTCCACTCCAGGCCACATAATGCCACTCCACTCCACTCCAAACAATTCCACTCAATTACCCTCCACTCAGCTCCACACAATACCACTCCTCTACCCCCCACTCCACATCACACAATGCCACTCTGCTCCCTGCCACACAATATCACTGTACTCCACTCTGCACAATGCCACTGCACTCTGCACCACACAATGTTACTCAACTGCACTCCACATTTCACAATACCTCTTAACTCCATGCCACAGAATGCTACTCCACACAATACCACTCCACGCCACATCACAGAATACCACTTCACTCTGTAATGACACTCAATGTCACACAATATTACTGTGCTACACTCCACAACACTCCACGCAACACCACACCATGCTACACCACTTCACTCCACTCCACCAAAACCAATAGGTCTCACACAGGTGAGACTTGCTGGCCTTGACAATGTTTGTTTTCAACCTCTTCCAAATACATAGCATCAGAAGAACAGCTCTGCAATGCTATTGTTAATTCCTCAAGTAGAAAGTTCAAACGATGCACTTTCCTTCTTTTTACCAAACATGCAAATGAAAAGGTGCCACTTCTAGCAGAATCATATGGCACCACCTCAAAAAAATCGACTTGAAACAGAATACTCCACAAACAGTGGAGTGCACTCTAATTTAAATTAAATAAATTATTTGCCTTAGGATTTAAGCACCCCAATGAAGTTACATAATACCATGAACTGTTAACAGAATGCAGATTTTACAAGGAACACTTGGATAAACTAACTCTACTTTTAGATTACTTTGAGGATACCTGGGTTGGTCATCCCTACTACTCGGGTTCCACATTAACTGGTGGAATGTATATGAAAGCACTCTTAACAAATAATCTAAAACAAGCAATGTAGCAGAAAGGTGGCACAACTAATTTCATGGCACAATTGGCAGACACCATGTAACCATATATCAATTAATTTGACTACTCCAAAAAGGGTACAGTTACCAAACCAAACCTGAAGAATCCAACAATCCTCGTCAGAAACACTAAAACCTAAGCAAACACATCCTACACATGCATGGCATTTTTTTGTAATAAGGCAAACATATGTAAAGAACTACCTCCCCTTGGGTACTTAGCATCAAAATAATGCACACTAGTTGGAAAAAATAAAAAACACCCCAAAATCCTTTTTCAGATCAGTAAATAAATTACAATACACTAAATTAAAAAATAACTACTAATTAAACACTATACATAACAAAACAATTAACATACATTGTATAGCAAATACATTTAAACATAACATTTCAAAACAAACATTGCCACCCACAAAATAAAATCATTATAAACAATTGTTTAGCAGCATTAGGGTCACTTGATAATCCTCATTACTCTAAAATTGAAAATCGCATAGCTCCATAATAAATCCATGAAAGGGAGCCCAAAATGCAAATATAAACCAAAAAAAAGAGTATATGACGAACTGTTATAATACTGTTAACAAAATACCAAATACTCCTGAAAACTGTTTTATTTTAAAAATAAACACACCCAATAAACTGTAAGAAATATATTAAACAACGAGAAATTCAAACATACTTCAAAGCTCCAAATTAAAAATCAGCATCCAACATTAAACATCATAAAGGTAATTATCTTCTACTAAAAAAGAGAAACACACCCAATATATCACATGTAACTCTAAACAAAACATCTCCATTGCATACCTATACTGATCATTAACAACACATAGACTACTTATTAAAAACAAAGCACTCATATTTAAAATCTAATAAACAATTGTGTGGTACTTGGGTTACTTGTATTTTCCCTCCATTTGGTATGTTCATCTACCCCCCTCTTTCTCAGAAAAATGTATTGTTCTTTTACCATTCTTTTATGGAATGTTCTGATTTGAATAGGAGATTGAAGTGCACGAAGGCTGTTAGAAGGCTGAGTACATGTGGCTGGAGTTTCTTCACTGGGAATAAAGCTATAAGAAATATTTCTACACCTTCATCATATGGTCTCATCATTGTAACTCCACACTACAATTTAGCAATGAGGTATCATTAGGTATCATGGGTCCCATAAGCTGTGGATCTTCATCTAAGTATGTTGTGCCTTTGATGGATATTCTTTCTAGATGGGCTGAAGTTATGGTGACTTCTGAAATAACGACCATGTCAGTTTTTTTATTTTTAACTGAAGTGTTTGCATGTGAAGGTAACACTAAAAGCATATTAGGTGACAATGGGGTGCAATTTACATCCAAGTTCATGGATGGGTTTTTGGATTCTAGGGGGGTGTTGCATAAAAAGTATGCGCTTTACCACCCAGAAACAAATGGCATAGTGGAACAGTTTATTAGAATTCTTAAAGAAACTGTTGAAATGGCAAAATAGAAAGATGTAAGTTGGACTGAAACGATTTAATCTAGAGTGGAAAAGTACAGGTACACTCCCTGTACTACAACTGTGATTCCTCTTTTTGTTCAATTCAGAAACCACATTCCCCATACTAAAGTGGGCCCACCACAGGTGAGAGTGTATAGAAAAGATTTTTCAGATCTAGCAGAATGGATGGAGGGTACAAGGATGAAAGAACTTTATATTTAAGAGCAAAGAAAGTTGAGGTATGATTTACGCAGATCGGTTAAGCAATTAAACTTAAAGGTGGGTAATTAGGTGAAAATAAAGTTACCCCATAATGTGGGACATGGTCATACACACTTCAGTAAATCTTATAAAGTCATTAAAGTATTCAAGGGAACAGCCAAAGTTGATGACGGTTGTATGTGGAACATAAATCGGATTGTAAAACTGCCTTGAGTGTATTTAATTATTGTTATTTTTCCTCTCTTTCTTGTTAATTTTTGGGTTGGGGGAGTGGTATTGGGGTTACTTATATTTTCCCTGCTTTTGGTATGTTCCTCTACACCTTTCTTTCTTAGAGAAATGTATTGTAGTGTTTTTTATCATTATTGTATGGAATGTGTAGATTTGAATAGAAGATTGAAGTGCATGAAGGCTGTTGGAAGGCTGTGTACCTGTGGTTGGAGTTTCTTCATTGGGAATAAAGCTATACAAAACATTTCTCACCTTCAGCCTAAGGTCTCATCATTATTCACTACAGATAACCATTCACAAAGAAACATGCTAAATTACAAACCTAGTAACACACTTACCACCGATTAAAACAACACTAACTGCACATGGTAAATTAAAACATATTAAGACTGGTCAAACAAACGATATATTACTTACCTTCAGTAATGCTTTTTCTGGTGGATACAGGATCTACCTGTAGATTCCTCAGCTTTTAACTACTCCCATGAATCTTCACAACACCTCGCACAACCTCGAGTCATGTCACTGAAGTTATAAGAAGCCCTGGTCGGTGTGCTGGCGTCAGTTTCCACCCTCCTTTTTCATGCCTTTGAGGCAAACAGTTGGAACTAACCTCAAAAATATCATTACAGTTCATAGAACTCTAAATCAAATATTCACATATAAAAACTCATATACACATACAATATCATAAACACAACTCTCCTTTTGGTAACACAAGGAACGGGGAGGCGGGTGGGTTGTGAGAAATTTGCAGGTAGATACTGTATCCAAAAGAAAAAGTGTTACTGAAGGTAAGTTACTTGTTGGTCTGATGGATACATCTACCTGTGGATTTCTCACCTTTTGAATAGAGCACCCAAGCAGTCCCACCCTTGGAGGTGGGTGCATGTCTGCCTATACCAAAAACCCTGCAAAACGGAGCAAGCCAAGTGACCTTACCTCCTCACTTCAGAGTCTAAATGATAGTGCGTTGCAGGTGCTGCTTTGCAAATATCTGCTGCTGGGACTCCTCTAGCTAAAGCAGAGGTGGAAGAGTTAGGTTTAGTAGAATGAGCACAATTACCTTCTGGAGGTTCTTGTGTGTCATGGTAAAGCAGATCTTAATGCAAAGACCTATCCTGACAAAGACCTTTTGTGGATCGCCTTCCCTTTTTTTTGCCAACATATCCCACAAAACGCTGGTCATCCAGCCTGAAGTCACGTGTACTCTCCATGTAAAAGGAGGCAGCCCATTTTGGGTCCAAACAATGAAGTCTTTAGATGGGTGAGGAGGAGGATAGAAAATAGAAAGGGTGATGAAATGACCTAAATGGAAGGAATAAACCAATTTTTGCAGGAAGGCAGCCCTTTGCAGCCCTTGGTACTCTGAACCAACTTATTAGGAAAGAAAGTTGTGAATGGGGGCTTAGCACTCAGGGTCTGTAGCTCATCAACCCATTTCACAGACAATATGGCCACAAGAAAAACTGTCTTAATAGTAAAAAGTCTTAAAGGACAACAATGCAAAGGTTCAAATGGAGAACACATTAAATAAGTAAGACCTAAATGAAGATATTAGCCAAAAAAGAGCAAAACGACAAACATCTGACAAACAAGGCTTTCAAGGATCTATACAATTATCACCACACCACTGAACACATTTTGACAATCTTCCAGCATAAACAGATTTAGTGGAGTTTCTTCTGGTTGACAAAATAACATCCACTACATCAGGAGGAAGTAAAAATGAACTTAGGTTGTCCCATTCAATCTCTAGGCATGTAGGTGCCGGCTCTGGAGGTTTGGGTGTAGAACATGTCCCCACAACTGCAAGAGGAGATCTGCCCTGAGAGGGAGACAAAGTGGCGGGCACATGGAGTCTTGAAGAAAGTCTGTGTACCACACCCTCTGCGGCCAATCTGGGGCTATTAATGTGACTTGCGCCCGGTCTAGGCAAACCTTCCTCAAAACCAGAGGAATTAAGGGTATGGGGGAATTGCATAAAGCATCTGGGAAGCCAAGTGCAACTGAAACACATCCCCCAGTGCCCCTTGTACCGGATACTGGAGGCTATAAATTGACAGGCAGTGTTTGTCCTGCCAAGTGGCACCGAAGGTCTATCTGAGGAGTCCCCCATAACCGAAAAATGTGAAGAACTACGTCTGAATGGAAACGCCACTCGAGATCGGCGGAAACATTCTTCCTGAGATTGTCCGTACGCATGTTGAGAACTACAGCCGGATGATTTGCCATCACACAAATCTGATGATCCTGAGCCCAGGACCAGAGTCACAAAGCCACTCCTCAGCTACGACCCTACTCCCCCTTGCTTGCTGATGTACCACTTCACAGTAGTATTATTTGTCAAGACTTGTATGGACTGGCTGCAAAGGGAAGGGAGAAAGACCTTGCAATCCAGACATATCACCAGCAATTCCAACAGAGTGATATGCAACAACTGTTCCTCTGGAGACCAAAGTCCTTTGACCTCTAGATTCCCCAGATGAACCCACCACCATGAGGTGGAGGCATCCATTATAACTGTGGCCACCAGAGGAATAGGGCGACATGGCTTCCCTTGAGGCAGATTGACGGACATACTCCACCATTGCAGATCCACTGTAGTGTCTCTGGAGATTTTGACAGTTGCCTGGTGTAAGGAAATGCCTCCTTGGCATGGTTACCCCCTGACTTTTTGCCTTTGCTGATGCTATGTTTTGAATTGAAAGTGTGCTGAGGCCTGCTAACCAGGCCCCAGCACCAGTGTTCTTTCCCGAACCTGTACTTTTGTATCCACAATTGGCACCCCCTGGCATCCAGATAAGTCCCTTGTAAATGGTACCCCTGGTACCAAGGGCCCTGATGCCAAGGAAGGTCTCTAAGGGCTGCAGCATATCTTATGCCACCCTGGAGACCCCTCACTCAGCACAGACACCCTGCTTGCCAGCTTGTGTGTGCTGGTGAGAACAAAACGAGTAAGTCGACATGGCACTCCCCTCAGGGTGCCATGCCAGCCTCTCACTGCCTATGCAGGTATAGATAAGTCACCCCTCTAGCAGGCCTTACAGCCCTAAGGCAGGGTGCACTATACCATAGGTGAGGGCACCAGTGCATGAGCACTGTGCCCCTACAGTGTCTAAGCAATACCTTAGACATTGTAAGTGCAGGGTAGCCATAAGAGTATATGGTCTGGGAGTCTGTTTTACACGAACTCCCCAGCACCATAATGGCTACACTGAAAACTGGGAAGTTTGGTATCAAACTTCTCAGCACAATAAATGCACACTGATGCCAGTGTACATTTTATTGTAAAATACACCCCAGAGGGCACCTTAGAGGTGCCCCCTGAAACCTTAACCAACTATCTGTGTAGGCTGACTGGTTCCAGCAGCCTGCCACACTAGAGACATGTTGCTGGCCCCATGGGGAGAGTGCCTTTGTCACTCTGAGGCCAGTAACAAAGCCTGCTCTGGGTGGAGATGCTAACACCTCCCCCAGGCAGGGGCTGTCACACCTGGCGGTGAGCCTCAAAGGCTCACCCCTTTGTGCCAGCACCGCAGGACACTCCAGCTAGTGGAGTTGCCCGCCCCCTCCGGCCCCCACTTTTGGCGGCAAGGCCGGAGAAAATAATGAGAAAAACAAGGAGGAGTCACTGGCCAGTCAGGACAGCCCCTAAGGTGTCCTGAGCTGAAGTGACTCCAACTTTTAGAAATCCTCCATCTTGCAGATGGAGGATTCCCCCAATAGGATTAGGGATGTGACCCCCTCCCCTTGGGAGGAGGCACAAAGAGGGTGTACTCACCCTCAGGGCTAGTAGCCATTGGCTACTAACCCCCCAGACCTAAACACGCCCTTAAATTTAGTATTTAAGGGCTTCCCTGAACCTAAGAATTTAGATTCCTGCAACTTACCGAAGAAGAAGACTGCTGAGCTGAAAACCCCTGCAGAAGAAGAAAGAAGACACCAACTGCTTTGGCCCCAGTCCTACCGGCCTGTCTCCTGCCTTCTAAAGAACCCTGCTCCAGCGACGCTTTCTCCAGGACCAGCGACCTCTGAATCCTCAGAGGACTGCCCTGCTTCCAAGAGACCAAGAAACTCCCGAGGACAGCGGCACTGCTCCAAAAGAACTGCGACTTTGTTTCAAGGAGCAGATTTAAAGACCCCTGCAACTCCCCGCAAGAAGCGTGAGACTTGCAACACTGCACCCGGCGACCCCGACTCGACTGGTGGAGAACCAACACCTCAGGGAGGACCCTCCGGCGACTCCAAGACTGTGAGTAACCAAAGTTGTCCCCCCATGAGCCCCCACAGCGACGCCTGCAGAGGGAATCCCGAGGCTCCCCCTGACCGCGACTGCCTGAACTCCATTTCCCGACGACTGGAAAAGACCCTGCACCCGTAGCCCCCAGCACCTAAAGGAACGGAACTCCTGTGCAGGAGTGACCCCCAGGAGGCCCTCTCCCTTGTCCAGGTGGTGGCTACCCTGAGGAGCCCCCCCCTTGCCTGCCTGCAACGCTGAAGAGATCCCTTGATCTCTCATTGAAAACCATTGGAAACCCGACGCGTGTTTGCACACTGCACCCGGCCGCCCCCGCGCTGCTGAGGGTGTACTTTTTGTGCTGACTTGTGTCCCCCCCGGTGCCCTACAAAACCCCCCTGGTCTGCCCTCCGAAGACGCGGGTACTTACCTGCTGGCAGACTGGAACCGGGGCACCCCCTTCTCTCCATTGAAGCCTATGTGGTTTGGGCACCTCTTTTGACCTTTGCACCTGACCGGCCCTGAGTTGCTGGTGTGATAACTTTGGGGTTGCTCTGAACCCCCAACGGTGGGCTACCTTGGACCAAAAACTGAAACCTGTAAGTGACTTACTCACCTGTTAAAACTAACATTACTTTACCTCCCCCAGGAACTGTGAAAATTGCACTGTGTCCACTTTTTAAAACAGCTTATTGTGTTTTATGTAAAAAGTATACATGCTAATGTAATGATTCAAAGTTCCTAAAGTACTTACCTGCAATACCTTTCAAATGAGATATTACATGTAAAATCTGAACCTGTTGTTCTTAAAATAAACTAAGAAAAGATATCTTTCTATAACAAAACCTATTGGCTGGATTTGTCTCTGAGTGTGTGTTCCTCATTTATTGCCTGTGTGTATGTACAACAAATGCTTAACACTACTCCTTTGATAAGCCTACTGCTCGACCACACTACCACAAAATAGAGCATTAGTATTATCTCTTTTTGCCACTATCTTACCTCTAAGGGGAACCCTTGGACTCTGTGCATACTATTCCTTACTTTGAAATAGTGCATACAGAGCCAACTTCCTACACCTGGAGATCCCAGTTGTGCTGAAACCACTGCCTTCAGAGGCACCACTGAAACCATCCAGTTTTTTTCCACCAGTGCGAGAAGCACCTGAGCTAGGGTCAGCATTTTGAACTTTTCCTGTCTGAGGAACAAGTTAAAAATCCTGAGGTCTAGGATTAGACACAAATGTCCGTCTTTCATGGGAATGAGGAAGTAATGTGAATAATATCCCTGACCCCGTTCCTGCTCGGGAACCAACTCCACTGCACCCTTTTGAAGCATGGATTGAACCTCCCATTGGAGGAGCTGGAGATGATCTGCAGAAATTAAATTTTGCTGGGGCAGAATAGGTGGGGAAAATTCTTTTCCACTTTTCCACAATCTCTAACACCTACAGAAGTGATATTATAGGCTGGCACTCCTGTAGAAATTGAGACACCCGTCTTCCCACTGGTAAAGCATGCTCTAAGATTGAAAAACTGGGGCTGCTTTACTGCGATGTGGGCAGAGGAGAAAGAAGATGAAGAGGAAGATGCGGGAAGGGGAACTGCTCACTGTTTACCCCCTCCCACCTTCCCTATAACCTTTATAAAGGTGGTTGGCTGGCTGCTGGTGCTGATACTGCTGTCATCCACAAAAAGAAAAGCTTCTGGCGAAGCCCAGAAAGTTTCAAAACTGCCTGTAATGCTTGAGCTGGGACTGAAGGCCCAGGGAATCAGCTGCTGCTTTATTTTCTTTAAACCTCTCAAAGGCAGAGTCAGCTTTTGCACCAAAATGTCTAGCCCAGTCAAAGGACATTCTGCACATCTTGGGAAAATAAAGAGCCTCTCAACCAAGCATGTCGTTTGGTGGTTATCGACATTCCCATCACTCTAGCCATCGAGTCAGCAGTGTCTGGACCCAGCTGAGTCCAATAAAGCATGAATGTAACATCCCAACAAGCAGGTCTCATTTGCAGACTTCAATGCCATGCTGCCAGATAAAAACACTTTCTTTGCCAACTGCTCCATCTTTTTAGACTCCCTACCTACTGGGGATGAAGGAAAAGACCCAGGTATGAGTTTTGAAGAACAAGAAGCTTCTTTCACCAAACTCTCAGGTGAAGGGTGATAGGACAAAAAGAGCGGGTCTCCTGGTGCCGGCTTATTCCTCCTAGCAATCGGCCTAGACACAGCAGAGGATGACATTGTTTTCTACCAAATTTCTAAAAGTGGCTCAGTCAACACCTCATTGGAAGGCAAAAAGGGTTCTTAGGATGATGAAGTGAAATTAATCACCTAAGTAAGAAAGTTAGATTTAAGCTTCATAGATGGGAAAGGCAAATGATTGAATTATAAGATGTAACTTCCGGTGGAGGAATGCCTTTTAGTGACAGTAACTCCCATTCCTGGGGATGTCTAAACCACTTGCCTCTGCTAAACTCTCAAAGTCTGGATTCAGACACACAATCTCTCCCTCTTACAGTTCTGGAGACCCTTTTTCACCCCCAAAAAAATACTGCTCCTCCTCAAGAAGTCTCAGAACCTCCCTTCGAGCTCAATGCCTAGACTTCAATAACAGCGTAGGAGACGGAGGCAGCGGTGTGAGTGACATCCGCAACAGCAGTGACTTCTGCACCTGTGCTGGAGAAGTAAGAATAGCGACCGAAGTCAAAGCATGTGACGCCAGAATGGATCCAACTGATGTTGGGGAAGGCAGTAGTTTTCTAGTTTTTACAAACCATGTTGCTTGTTTGCAATGACTGATGTAAAGTACATATTTAATTTAAAGTAGATATAATGCAGTGTGTGTGGTGTTTTCCCATTGGCCATGTTTCAATGAGTTTATGTTAGGCTGTTTTAAGCATGGAAAGTCTGGGGCAGATTTAAGAGACCCGTGTGCCACATATCGCAACATTAGTGTACTTTTTTTTTACACTAATGTGGCGATATTATGGCAAAATAGCAGCACCATATATAGAAAGTGATGCAATGCATGCATTGCGCCACTTTGTAACCCCTTGCGCCACATTATGCCTGTGCCAGGCATAATATATGCAAGGGGGGACGTTTCCCCATTAGGGAAGGTGAAAAAATTGTGCAGAGAAATTTAAAAGATTACTTTGTGCCATGTTTTTGGCATTTTTAACTCCTGCTTAGAGCAGGTGTTAAAATGGGGCACACGATTTGTTACAATGGGCCCCTATGTACTGTTCAGGGATAGTGGTAAAACTTTGGTGCTAACACTGAACTTTACATCAATAGCATCAAAAATTCTGATGCTATTGCCTCCTACCCTGTGTCATGGTGTGCAGTATTTTATATACGGCACACACATGGTGGCGGCAGGGGGGCGATACAGGGCGCAAGGAAAGTGGAGTTGCACTGTGTGCAGCGCCATGTTTCTTAAATCTGCTCCTCTGTGTACTGCACTCTCACTAATACCCACAAATCATTACTCTCTCTCACATCTCGTTATCTCTCACACTCACTATCAGGACCTTGTCTTGTTTAGAGGACTATTCATGGATTAAACAGTAACAGTGATATATGCAAATGTTTAAATAAACAAATTCCTAGACACAGTTGGGGATCATTCACTGACTCCTTACAAAATATTATGACACTGTAGGGTAGTCAACCCTACCAACTTCATAGTATCTTCGGAAACTTGTTCATTTTTTCATTACATCAGATTAATTTGTAGACCACCATTTCAAAGAATCTAAAACCTGGTGCTTTGAACATGCTTGCAATAGTTTTTCTCTTCTCTTTGCTTGACTACATTTACGTGGTGCTGCTGTTGTGTGGACATTCATAGCTGCCAAGTGCCTCCCTTAGCAAATGCCTCCTTGTAAGTCAGTCCTGACCTTTTAACAAACATCACACTGAATTACGGGACTTCAGCTGTTAACAGTGTAAGTATGACACCACACATAACAATGAGGCATCTTGCAGCTATGAATTTTAAAAGTATGTGGAAAATCTTGTGTCCTATATTCACCAGTATCCCATGTGCACGGTGACAGCACTCTTTTCACATGTCCATGTCACTACACCTTCCATTGAATGTTTAAATCCTGAATGTTTGCTAGCTGCCCTGCTATCAATGCTAACTTGTAAGAAAAGGGTGCTGATGCATCAAAAGGTTTTACCCATTCTGTGTCTGTGGGTAAATGGGATCATACATATTTGACAGGATTCTTATGAGCCAGCCATTTCCCCAATCAGCGAAATAATTAAACATTGCCGAAAGATCAAATATAATGTTAATATTCCCAGATTCTCTACAGTGTATAAAATAATTAGATCAGTCCTACCATATGCCTCTAATCCCTGCATCTTTTATCCAAGCACACAAAACTGGAGGAAACAAAAGGAAGAAGAAAAACTGCAGAATAATTGCCGCCCAGCCTTTCTTGCTAAAACCTTGTACCACAAGGTTACATTGTATTGGTCCCTTACGGAAGAAAACAAAATGGCATTGAGGGCTTTATATTTACTGTTCCCACTCAAACCTAAGCAATGTTTAGACAAAAGTTGGACACTGAGGAGTTTAGATTTACTATTCCCACTATAACCTAAACAAATTTGAGGATAGTGTTGGACTTTGAGATGGTTTAGATTTACTATTCCTACTCCAACCTAATTTATGTTAGGGAAAGTGTCCGCAATGGAGGTGTTGCGTAGGCTCTCATTATTCTAATGAGACTACTGGATTTGAGCAGCAGAATCACCTGCAGTGTTGGGGACTGAGTCTAACCCCCGTAGGTCCAATCCTGTTTTTTGCTCTGGCTAACTAGCAATGCCTCATCTCCACCCAGGAGCAGGGATGATTGGGCAGCCGAGGGCATGACACAATTGACTCCTCAGGGAAATCGTGGTCACTCAGATCGCATCCATTTCTCTCAGTTACATTAGTCTCACATATACAAGGACAATCAGAGGCAGTATATGTTTCAATAAGGTTTTAATGAAGACACTGCATCTTAGATAATAAAGCATGTACTGCAATAACCAGGACGATGAAGCATGACAGGATTAAAATTATGACAAGGAGTGTGAAGCATAAAAATAACGCTACCATATTGTCAATAGAGTCATCACTATAATTCCTACCTAAGCTATATTAGAGCACAGCATGTTAAGCTCTAGTTCTGCCCTTCAGGTTCCCCTTGGAAGACATCCCTCATATCTGAGCAAGAGGCCTGAAGTCTTCATAAGCAGTTGTTGTGAAGCGTTCAGCAGTTAGCATACAATCGTGGTCATCTGGCTGGAATCTCTCTCTAACGTGTATGGGACAGACAAGTGTTTTTATAATGAAACAGCTGATGTTCTGAGAAAATGTCCCTAAGTAAGGATATGTATGTTTCTATGAACAATAGAGACAAAGCGTAACCATGTTTACTGGCAACCTATCTTACTGCAGCCTTGAGAAAGCACAGAGTGAAAGAAATGTCATGTTTAGGAACACAGTGCTGGCCTAGGAAAAGAACAGCTAGATAGAGAAAAATAAAACAAGACCGCAAGTGTGGCTATTTTTAAAATAATAGACAAAGCTGAACAAAATATATCTAGGTTAAATTGCACAGCGGCAGGCCTAGTGTGCTAAAATAACGTGCATGGAGCTATAACTAAAATGGCTACACAACAGAGGGGGTTAGAATTTACTATTCCCACTCCAAAGTAGGTTATGTTGGGTAAAGTGTTGACATTAGAGTGTTTAGATTTACTATACCCACTCCAACCTGAGGTATGCTGGGGAAGTGTAGGACATTGAGGAGTTTATATTTACTATTCCCACTTCAGCCTAAGGGACTGATAAGGAGTTTGGCGGACGGTAACACCTGTCCGCCAATCTCCCGACAGGGTGGTCACCACCATTGTAGAGATCTCTCTGTTGGCCCCATTATGACTTTCCCACTGGGCTGACCGGCGGAAACCAAGGTTTCTGCCGGTCAGTCCAGTGGGAAAGATGCAGCAGCGTTGTCGCCGGCTCATAATAGAAGGAGACCAGCCTCTCCTGTGGCTTCAGTGGATTGCAGGGTATGTGCAAGAGTGAGGGTGGTGAAGCAAACATCTCTGGACATTGATGAAAGTTCAGGCAGTGGTTGATGTATGCTGGTCCTAGATTGTGGAGTGTTTTGTAGGTGTGTTTCAAAGTGTTGAATTGGCATCTTTTATGGATGGGGAGCCAGTGGAGGTACCTAAGCTGAGGGGTGATGTGGGCCAATTTGGGCAAGTTGAGGATGAGTCGGGCTGCTGAGTTCTGTATCATCAGTTTTCTTTTCATGTGTTCGGTGGAGGTTCCTGTGTACAGTGCGTTGCCATAGTTCAGCCGGGTGGTAATTAGGGCTTGAGTGACGGTTTTCCTCATACTGATGGGGAGCCATTTGAAAACTCTTCAGAGCATGCAGAGGGTATGGAAGCAGTCAATGGCGACTGCGTTGATCTGTCACTTCATGGTGAGCTTGCTGTGCAGGATGATGTCAAGGTTGCGGGCGTGGTCTGTTGGCTTGGGTGCAGGTTTGAGTTTGGTGGGCCACCAGGTGTTGTTCCATGCGGAGGCATTGTTGCCAAAGATAAGCACTTCAGTCTTGTCAGTGTTGAGCTTCATGTGGAACTCAGGAACATTCTGCATTACCAATAATCTAGTTTCAGGCCTCAGCTAGAGATCTTGCTGTCATCAGGTGAAAACGATGTCAGGGCGAAATTTCTGTGACAGCGACATAATCTCACGTAATTACGCTAATTTTGTAATATTCTTGTTATCCACATTTCCAAAAAGTATACTGTGTTGCATAATTATGCTTCATTCACAGCAAAAAAAGAAAAAAGGTGAATGACCAGGAGGTGAGCGGCTGCTATTTGCAGATCCTGTGTTTTTTGCATTTTGTTACACAAGATCTATCCATACGTCCAAAATGGACACAAGAATGCATTTTGTGTTAACCTATGGCACCAAAGGCTACTTTTGCATTTATCCTCAGCAGTCTACAGCACAGAGGATCACAATATCTTGATGAGAAGGCTTATTGGAACAGGCTTGAGCTTCTGGGGCTGGATCTGATCATGCATCTCCAACCACAGTCAGTAGTCAATCGTCTACACATAAAAGAGTACTGTAGTCTCACACAATGGTTATTTATGCTGTCTGATGTTCAATAGGTATGTATGCCCTCAGGACCATTTCAAAGAAAGGAACTGGTAAACTTTCAAGTGTACAATGATAGGCAATTCCTTTTTCAGCTAGAAAACTGCTAATGACTTCGGTCAAAATCAATATTGCCTGGGCTACGTGCTCCACTGGTTGAAGGAGAACTTTCTATATCTGAATGGGGCACCATCTGAAATCATTGTGTTGGGAGCAACAGAAACCAACATACCACCCTTCGAGTGGATTATTAGATCTCTGTGGACTGCATGATTAGACAACTGCAACATTGTTTACAATGAACAGGCTTTCTAAGACGCTCTCAAACATGCTGCAAATATTTCAAAACCAGCTAACCCATAGTCAGTCTAAATGTTTATGTTTATATGAGCAACCAGCTGGTAAAACAATAAAACAACAATTGATACTAACACAATAACAAGACAATAAATACACATTTGATGACTATAAAAAAAACAAGTCATGAGCAATATAAGACACAAATAGCATCATACAAGGCTACCTAGTGCAAAATACCGAATATTTATATTCGGTAGTTAAGAGCCTTGTGTATCAGCAAACGTAAATTTACACGGTCAAGGTACAAAACTGTTTAAAATCTTGAAGAATCTCCCCAGCGCGCAAGTTACATCCAGGGATTGCCATGCAGTAAAAAACTGTAAGCTGCCATTCTCGTCCGTATATTAAACTTTAAAAAGATTGGTTTTAAAAATTGACGGCATACTTAAAATAGAGACAATCTAATAGAACATATATTCTTGTGCAAGGCATCTGCAAACTACAGCCACATGACGATTCCACGGTCCTAAACAAAGTTATCCCTGATGGGTGAGCTTAAAGGGGGTGGAGGCCTACTCTAATGTTTAAAAAAAGAAGATTCTGCAACTGAGGATTCGCATGTTTGTGAAGATGCAGGAAGGAAGCATTTAGTACTCAGGGTTAGCAGACTTCGAAGTGGAGAGCTTTCCACGCAAATAACACAAATCCATTTCTCTTGAAACCAGAGAGCCTAATGCACCTCTTTTTTCTCCATGTGGGAAGAAGTTCTCTTTTTTCAGTGCAGCAGCCATTGCACATAACCCCATCCTGACCCTCTTTTCCCAGTTGAGCTCACTTTTGATCATCTCTTCCTTACAGAGCATTGAAATTTTGAAATGCTCTGATATTATCAAACTATTCCAGTAATGTAATGAACGTACCAATGAACTTCAACCCCAGGACTGAAGCCCAGTTTCCATTCTTACATTAGAAACCATGGCAGATTTAGGCATGGATGGCATGTTTTTTTAAACAGCTCCATTCCAGCGTGTCCCAGTCTCTCAGTTTGCTCTAATTCAGAAATTCTATTACATCAAGGGCTTGTGGTGGAACAATTGCTGTATACACAGCCACCACAGGGTACAGTGATGGGCCCTCAAAGTCCCGGCTGAACGTTTTTAATCCACTTATGATGAACACACCTTGGGTGAAGTCCAAGTGAGGGGGTCGTTAAAAAAACATCCCAGGTACTTATATTCTGAGATTTCTTCAAAATTAAATTGGCCAAATGACCATATACAATCAGATGTCTTCCTGCCTAAAGTCATAACTTTAGTCCTTTTTCTAAACTGATTGTTAATTTACTCCTTTGGCAATACTTATCAAATTCCACCAATTTCCTTTTCAGGCTGACTGAGGTTCTGTCTAGTATTAGAAGGTCATCCACAAATAGGAGAAAGGAAATATGAGACCTTCCCATTTTGAGTAGAAAAGGAATGGGTAACTTGAAGGACTTTGGAGACATCACCCAAGAAAAGAGCAAATAAGGTTGATGCCAACACGTATTCCTGGTGCAATCCATTATTAAGATTTATCCTTCCTGAGAGCCCTACTGTCCAACTGCCAGGAGCCCAATTCTCCTTGTGGAATTCATTTAGAATCCCTACCAGATTACCAGGGCTCGCAAGAAGTCTTAGTTTAAACCACAAAATGTTCTGATTCATAGGGTTAAAAGCTGCTCAGAAATCCTAGAAACGTGTATGTAAGGAGCACCCACCCTCAATGGATTTCTGCACTAGGGACCAGATGCTAAAGCAATGATCCAACTTGAAGTGTCCAGCTTTAAAACCACCCTGTTCCAATGGGATCGCATTGGCCTCCTCACATCACTGCTGAAGCTCTTGTAGAAGTACCTTTGCACCCACATCAATGAGGCTAATTAAACAATAGTTCTTAGGGTCGCACAGGGTCGGCCTTTTATGAGGATGGGTTTCAAAATGGCCCTTTTCCAATGTTCCCAGTATTCCCTAGTTTGTGTGCACCACCTGAACACATCGGAAAAAAATAACCAGTAAACAGTAACATACAACACTGAAAACACTACATTAGGTCCCTATAGATGCAAGAGTCAAATTCAAGGTTCGTTGCACCATTCCCAAGGCCTGGAGGCAAAGAAACACGACTACAACAAAACAACCTGTGGTGTGCAGTTACCTACGTGATTAGAGGACTAATTGCATGCACTTCACAAAGGGCCAGAAAATCAACATATTCACAGACTCCCAACCCTAGTCATCAAATGCCAGGGATTCAATTTATGACTCACCCAAGAGAAGGTCCCAAAGCATCATCACTCTGTATCTGTATCAGAACTAAAAACAAGACCAGCTACAGTCAGAACTTAGGGGCGAAGACAGTCACTTTAATTTCCAAACCTCTTGAAGTATATCATGGTTGGCAGACATTCATAAACTTGAATTTGCCAAAGACTGGAGTGAGTGCGTTTCTAGGGTACAGAAGCCGAGAAAGCCCCATTCGTGTTTATTGCACATGATTGAGCACTGGTTTCACCACATGAAAAATATTTTAGCCAT
Organism: Pleurodeles waltl; assembly: GCF_031143425.1. NCBI lineage: Eukaryota > Metazoa > Chordata > Amphibia > Caudata > Salamandridae > Pleurodeles > Pleurodeles waltl. The sequence continues at coordinate 115,861,546 of NC_090445.1, read as the reverse complement.
GGCAAAACAAAAAGCTCATTTACGTGTGCATATTTTTTTTATTTGATGGAAAATCTGCATGTACAAATTTTGCACATTTGACTACACAAAGAGATTCTACGACTGTTTATATGTTCTAGTATATTCCTGGAGCCGTTTGTATCCCAGGCGGCGACAGCACTTTTTTTCCCATTGGGACCGCCATTGGGTTATGAACTGGGATACGATGCCAAAGTAAATCAACAAGTTGCATGCACGTGTAGATAACGAAAAGTGCACATCGGGGATTATTCGAAATGTCGCGCCAAAAAAACACACAATTAATATTAAGGCATGATTTTATTGTTTCACTCTTTCAAGCAAGTGATGCGTATGACGAAACGCCAATTTCACTATTCGAAAAACGACACCTGGCTTTGTGTTTCACATGTACACCACAAGGCGAGCGGTGTTCCTTTGCCTTTCAGCCTGCTTTTTAATATATAAAATATCTGGCTTAAAAATGCCCACCATATTTCCATCCACCATACAGCGATCGGGAAAGAACTGATCTCAGTTTCTGGATTTTCATAGCGAGTTATGAATAAATGAAGGATTGCTCGGTAAGAGTCGCCCAGAGATTACCCTCCCCGGCTCCTGTGCTACCTGAGCCTCGCTCTCATCCGTCCCGGGTACTTACCAGGTACAGAAGCTGCACGCGCACACAGGTCCGAAAGGATGGAACACGCTCTAGCACCGGAAGTACACGCAGTGCCCCATCCCCAGAACTGCGGTCCACAGAAAGCGCCACTGCCCCGGCCCCAGCAGAGCACACCTGTATCTGTGAGACTGGGCTCTGGAGGAGGGGCCGGGCTGAATGGTATCCGTCCGGAATACTGGCTGACACCGCACACATACTGTATCAGGTAGCTCTGCTGGGAAAACATATGCTGCATGCAAATTAGGAGGCAGACGCCTGCTTGGCTTCTATTCTTGCATACGAGAGCGAGAGATAGCGAACCGGAACCGCTGCCAAACGCCCCTGTCTTGTGCGCATCCAAATACGCAGCGATTTGTGCCGGACTGCGACTCACACTGGCATTCCAAACTAGTATTTTCTTGAGAAATTATAAGATTACTTACAGCTATAGGGACCAATGTAACACACATTCTAACAAAAAGCTGCAAGTCAAGGTCACGCATTAATTCTTTCGCTAAACTGAGTGCCCAGTCAATAGTATTCGCCTCATCATCAAAGCAAATAAAAAATATTGCACTTGGTTCAAAATACTTTCATACTACTATCACAACTTTCAAGGCAGGGCAGGGGGTGTGCATACACAGAAAAAGGCACCACCTGGAACAATCAGCTCTGTGTTTTTTTAATTCCAAACCGCCCCATTGTTTCAGTGCACACTTGCGGAGCCCTAATGTGAGAACTAATATGCACACCTGTCCCACACACCACACTTTTTTTAGGTTTCCCTTCGAGACGTTGTGTTTAGAACATGGGCTTCAAGTTCTGCCCATCTTTGTAATTAAGTAGTTTTATTGTCTTTCCTAAATGCTAGCTTTAGATTGGTAGAAAAGCTCACTACTCCCTCCTTGTACACTTTTGTAACCTCCCATCAGGACTGCCCATGTTACATGTGGGCTTACTCTTTTTAATTTAGGTTCCTTTGTGCGCACTCTTTATTTTTAGTTTGGCTCGGCTCGTGTATCAGCACGGCGTCACAACGACGCCTCATGTTTCCGATGGCATTTACATCGTTGAACGCTTTTGTTAGTTCGTGCTCATAGGAGTATGTTGTTTCTTTCGCTTCCTTTTTTTCGGACATCTTGTTTCTTTGTGATGTCTGGGGGTTATTTTTTATGTACTTTTTTTTGCACTCTTATAGAACGAAAACTCGACACATTGGTATTGGACTGCTTTATTTTTTATTTTTTTTGCAGTTTTATATAGAGCAAACACGACACAACGATATTATCATTTACTTTTTTTTGCACATTTTCATGGAGCGCAAACTTGACACAAAGGTATTGGAGTGCTTTATTTATTTTTTTGTAGTTTTATATAGCGCAAACGACACAAAGGTATTGGAGCGCTTTACATGACCACCAGTGTGTAAATAAACATTACACTAGGACACATTCATTTTTGGTATTAAGGGGAGATTAGGGGGCTCATTACGAGGCTGGCGGTCTTCAGGCCTCCAGCCCTGCAGTGACGGCCTGACCGCCACATAAAGACGCTGATGGTCCTGACGGTCTGCCGGTGGTGGAGATCGTAATCCACCAGGGCAGTGCTGCCGATTGCGGATTCCGACCTTGTTCTCCAACAGCCTTTTCATGGCAATTTCACTGCCATGAATAGGCTGGTGGAGAACAGGTGCAGGGGTCCTCATTGGGGGCCCTGCACTGCCCATGCAATTGGTATGGACAGTGCAGGGGTGCCCCTTCCGAGAACCTTGTTTCCCAGCTCCAAAGTCAGCAGCTCTGGCCGCTATGCCACCTCCTTTCCCCTACGGTTCATTGTCTGGTGCGTGTTGGGGTGGGTGCAGTCTGCTTTTCGGTTGCAAGTATCACTGTCTTTGAAACCACGTCTCAGAACGGAGGGAGGCTGGACTGTAAACAACTCGAATGAAACGATAAAGGTTGCTTACCAAAATCAGTGATCGTTTGTAAAGAGATAATCGGCAGGCGGTATTTCATCAGATCACGATCTGCAGGGCATCTGGCATTCAAAGTAAACAAACACACATTTTCCTGCTGCTGTTTCATATTACAGTCTACAATGGGTTTTCGTTGCTAACTTCTACTTTTGCTTACAATTACTCATTGTTTGCCAAGCATACTGTTCCCCAGTTACCTTGCCTCTTAACACATCGCACAGGCTTCCAGTGGTTATTACTAATTAAGGAGAGGTTCTCTACTGTGGGATTTTGTGCCAATACCACATTGGTGTTGGTGCTTAGTTTGTGTGGTGTGGGTTATCTTCACACAGGTTATTTGTAAGTGGAGTTACTGTGTCCTCCTTAGCATAACGTCAACAATGCTAAGTGTATAGTGGAGTGCCTGTTCATACATCCACTACACTCCAAACCAAAACACATAGATAAAAGACGCTGTCATTTACAATGCCAATAGCTCTAACCCTCACAAATGTGAGACCTTTTGCATTGCAAATGCTTGTTTTACCTTGTCTATGAAATTCCCCTGTATTATATTGTTTTGGAATCTAGTAGGTGGTAGATGCTGGGGTAATACCTTGCAGCCCCACGTGTAAATCCACTGGTCTCCTGCAACCGGTATCTCTTTCTTTTTAGTCAACAGATTGGCTCAGTAAGTTAAAGGTTTGTCATTGAAATATGCAGTGATCTGCTGGTCACAACTTTGATTAACAATAAATTGCATATTAGTAACACCATGGGCTTGACGTGCAATGATCATATTCCCAGAAAGTTGTAATAAATTGTGCACCAACTTTTTGACAATGCAATCTGATTCGGTGAACCAGCCTGTCTACTATTAGGTCAGTCAAAAAAATACTGAATCACAAGGGCACAAATATGCCTTACATAATTGCTATTCATTAGACAGGTTGTTATTTGCAACCCCCTGCAAAAGGCTACAAACCCAAGGCTAGTGGCCTACAAAGGGCAGCAGACCAGCCTTCTTGTTATTGCTTCCTAAAAAAGAAAACTCTTTATTTTTAAAGCAGGCTGATCACCTTAAAAGAAAGTTAAAAAAACTTTAAAAAAAGTTTATGTTTTGGAAAAGTTGAGTGGAAGCAGGCTGTGGTCACTTGTACCACTGTCTACTCCCCATGACGCCTCCATTATGATTCCAAAGACGATGAGGCCCAAAGGGGACTCCTATCCCTTTGCGAATCCTGTTACTCAGTAACAGGTTGAGAGAGAGAAAAGAGCTAGATATTCTTTATTGAACGATTAATTAAAATACAATACAACTAAAAAGGGTTATTTAGAGATTAATACATAATTTACATCTTAATGAGTACAGTTAAAAAGAGCTGTTCCTTTAGTAGAAAAGACAAAAACTCATAGTACTAAAACAATCTTGAGCCATCGGGGGGGGATGGTAAAGTGCCATATATCTTCAAGTTCTGCTGTTCTTAAAGGGCAGTTTGGAAACTGCCTGAGGTGCAAAGTTGGCATCTAGACGGAAGTCCATTCTTGAAGGCCAATTAAAGTGCATGGGGTTTAACAACCTGTCAACATATACCATCTGTAGCAGCAGTGTAATCTGTCCTCCAACGGAGGTCGTGTTGACTGTAAAACTGCTAAAGTGCTTTTGAGGAATTTCAAAAGTTGGGCAGCTATCTGAGTTGATTTGCCTTTCAAGCATGTTTGCATGGCATCATGGAAAGTCCTTCTGTTTATTGCTTGCAAGATTGGACGCAGACTGTAGTCCGGTAAGTCACAACAACAAAATTAACTCACCAAAATGTATTGGCATGCTTGCTCACTGATCATCATTCCCCACCTACGATGTCACCCCACTCAACAGTCCATTGTCTACCTGTCCATAAACCCCTGCCTGGCCTCCAACAAGCCAATTGCACCCACCTGAGGGAACAACATCTCTGTATAGTGAGTGTAGTACAGGGATTGACAACACTACAACTCCTAGCAGCACTGTGCACTGTTTCACTATCACTAATACCAGAATAGTGTAGCCCAATCAAAATTACCTTCTTTGTCAACTCCACATTGGAATGTACCCACCTGAGATTTAAACTGTACAATGTATGAGTAGTACAGGCAATGACAGCAACAATAGGTCAGCAGGCACTGGTAATGTCACTCCACTCAGCCAATACTGTGCTCTCTGCTTCTAGGACTATTCTTCCTCTACTCAGTAGTTCAACTATACTCACCTGAGGGGAATTATATGTATAGCGTGTGGGTAGGACAGTCAATGATAGCAATGATAAGCTCAGCAGGCACTGGTAATGTCACTCCACTCAGCCAATAATGTGTTCTCTGCTACTAGGACCATTCTCCCTCTACTCAGCCTTTGCCATGTACTCACCTATGGGGTTATCAACTGTGTAGTGTGTCGGTAGGACAGGCAAAGACAGCAATGCCAAGGTCAGCAGGCACTGTCTACTCAATGCAAAACACCTGCTCACTGTGCTTCTGTCCTAACATCCTTGTACATCGACTCCCCTTGAAAGTCCACTCACCTGAGAGGATGACTTATGTATGCTGTGTGTAGTACTTGCTGTAACTTGACTTTAATCCCAGGAGGAACCATCCCTCTAACTCCAATAACCAGGACACTGTCCAAAATGATCACAAATGCAGGTTATCTACCTGTGAGGGACCAATATGCAGATCATGGTACACTCTGTGATGTTCCTAATCAACTGGATCCACCTTGAGCAGGTAAACCAAGATGAAAATAATGTGGACAGGAAGGACAGCCCAACCTATGTGCCCAATGAATGAAGGACAACTCAACGGTACCAAGATGCATCATCTAAATGCTTGTGGTAGAACATATACTCACAATGCACTGACCACATAATGACAACTAATATATACAACAACAAGGATCTGGGTCTGCCTGCATAACAGTCTACTAGGTTTTGAGATGACCTAAGCCACATCATGACCATTCACTGTTTTGACTGTACTGCTGGAAAGATAGGAGTCTATGAACAGAAATCCAAGTGCCAAGATACTCAGACATCCTGTAGCAAGGTGACTTGAAATGGAATTGGTCTTTTCCCCAAATGTCAGGTTTATATACTTGATAGCAGGTGTGCCTCTCACGTAAGGGAAAAATGGGAAGTCAATGTGTACATGGCTGTAATAAAATGTCACTGTAAACTGTTGGAGGCACATGACACAATACAGCCTGTAGCATTCAGTCTCTCACTTCAACAGGTCTACCTGCCACTGGGTACACAGACACCAATCAAGAGACTGCCACTCCCCCTATGGATGAAGCCCTCAGTGAGGATACCACTCCTGGACATGTGGACGTTCAGGACGGCTCTGGCCCATTTGGGGAACCTGGTCAGATGACACCTGTCAGCCTCACCCTGATCACATTGACTCCTCCCAGCTGTGCTGCATCAACATCTCAGGCAACCAGTTGCCCCCAATCCTGTGTCCTGAGGATAGAAACCACAATCTTGTGACCTCCAGTACAGGTATCTGAGTCACATCTAGACACCTCTGACAGTGATAGACTTGGACCCAGTGGTAGGGGCCAAACTGTGCCAAGGGCACAGGCATGTGGGGGTAGGGTACAAGGGAGGGATGGTGTGGGCTAGTGGCATGAGGCTGATGGGGATGGGTCTGGCCAGTACACCATCAACCACGTTTTGGGAGCCTACCAACAATCCCAAGGCGTGATGGGCCAGTACTCACTAAACCCAGGGAGATCAAGCAGATGCAGAGGGATTGCCACCATGAAATATTGCAAAAGTGGGAGGCCCAAAATGCCACCTTGGCCTCCCTAAGACGGGTGCTAAGGGGCATCAACCCCACCCTGAGCAGGGATCGGGAACAACACCAGGTCCCTTCCATTGGCCTAGTAACAGCAGTCCCTTCAACCTCTGTAGCAGCCAGTGGAAGGGAGGCCCTTCCAGGGGAAGGACCTGCCTCAGACACCTCGGTCCCTGTAGCTGAAGAACCCCCCGCAATTGGGGACGTCCACCCAAACATCCAAAAGGTGCAGATGCCAAGACCTCAACCACTGCCAGGAAGTGACCTCTTCCTGAAGGAGCACCTTTGTGTACCACAGACTCACTCTGTTGACTGTTCTTCAAATACTACCCATTTTTCAGGATAGTAGGACACTGGACTTTGGACTTCAAATGTTGCGGCAGCTACTCTAATGATTACATCCACCATGACTGATTCCTTCACTTTTTGACTTTTTGTTTAAACTTAATTTCCACCTTTATGTTCAGAGCACATGTGAATAAACACAACTATCACACAATCAATGCCTAATATACTGACTTTTCATCATTGTGGGATGTATAACGTGAAATCCATGTAATGCAAATGAGGTACTCTTAAGTTGGTAATGTAAGGAGTGCTATGTCACAGGCTGTGTCAGGCTGAGGATTACTGGCAACACACCAACAGTGGTCACTCACAACAAAATGTTTATTTATACTGTACATCCCATAGGTTGCAAAAATGTCTGGACTGTCATTGCCAAGAATGAGAAAACATTGTAGCTTCTGGCTAGATAACTCAAAGTCCACAGAAGAAAGTGCTATGTCAGACCCGGCCCGTAGTATGGGCAAACAGATTGGTGGATGTTGTCACCAGCTTGATCCTTATCGCATACAAAAACCAGGTCCATCCAACTTAACATACCCCATGACACAGAGGACAGTACAATAGTCCCTAATCAGAGGCCCATCCTATTACAATGGTTAGGCATCTAGTGGCATGTTGCACACCTATGTCAGTGTTGTGGCACAGGCACTATGGCCTGCAATGAGGAAACACATCGGCAGCTATATACAGGGCACACAGGATCATTATTAACACAATATGAAGGGAAAATGGATGGATTGCACAGGATGACATGTTACAAGGCCACATGATCACATACATAAAACCACTGGACCAACATACCAGGGCAAACAGGTCGATTCCGTAGCTCAGACAACTGCCCTCTCACTGACCAGGAAGCCTGGGCATGGAACTCACACAACCCAAATTTGCAACAAACAGTACCTGGATCAATTCCATGTCCCCTTCATATGTCAGACTAGTTACAGCCACCTGCCAACGGAACAACTCTAAAATGCCCACATGAGGATGGCATGTTGAAGAGACCTGAAAGGAAAAAGTGACATACAAGGAGTTTAGGCATACATAGGCATACATGAGTGTCATGACCACACAAACTTGCCAAATCAAATCAAAGAAATGCTTGAGAAAAGCAAAGAGATATCCTCAGTGGAGACAGCAAAGCCCAAACTGGAAGAAGGTTTGCAGAGTAATCTTGCGCTTATTTCAAAGGAAGAATCAAGAAGAGAAGATTCAAGATGGCCGTTGTGAGTCCTGAAGGTTAGTTACAGTTCTAGTCTTGCAATCGGTTGGTTGCTAGGTTACGAGCTCACCAACTGGAAGCTTGGCACTTCAACTGAGGTCTGACATGAATCAGCTGTGTGGAGAGAGAGCGCGCTTCAGAGCAGAAACTCCTGTGAGGTAAAATTACACTTGAAGACTATTTTACAGAAAACGTGATAAATATTGTCAAGGTTTATTTAAGGAGTTTGATAGTAGACCGTTCCAGTGGAGGTTTGGCAAGGCTACAGAGTTTAATGTATGAATAAAACTTATGTTTACAAGGTTCCTGTTTAAGATACCAAAGTCAAAAGAAAAACGAACTTCAACAAGCAGGTATTTACAAATACCAAGGTTATAAATGAAGGCCGAGTTTAACGGAGAAATGAATGTTAACAAGTAAGCATTTACAAATGCAACGGTATTAAACCAAAGTAGAGTTTAAAAGAGAAACGAACTTTAATAAACAAGCATTTACAAATACAAGTTATCAACACATGTCGAAGTAAGAAAGGAGAAACTAACTTTAAAAAACAAGCATTTACAAATACAAGTTATCAACACATGTCGAAGTAAGAAAGAAGAAGCGAACTTTAATAAACAAGCATTTACTAATACAAGTATTGACAGAAGTCAAAATAAGACAGAAGAAACAAACTTTCACAAGCAAGAATTACCAATGCAATAAACGTAATTGAACTCTCTAATGTAAAGTAGAAACCAACTAACATCAGCTGATTTGGAGAAAGCATTATCACCAACTATATATATATATATATATATATATATATATATATATATCAACATAAAACCAATCTCTAACAAAGGTTGAGAAGTTCGTCCAGAATCAGTAATAAGCATTTTTAAGAAGAGCTTATCATTCATAGAGAGAAGCAAGGCTACAGAGAACTCAGGGCGAGTGAAGAAATAATAGAATTAAAGAGAATTAAGTGTTAAGAGTAGAAAGTGTAAAACTGATGTTGTATGTCCCTAGTAATTGCGACTGTGACTCTTGCAGGTGCTGCATCCAATCTTAGACGTGAAGAGGCAGACTGAGTATTGACGTTCATCATCTCCGTGGCAGTCTCTCTACAATCCCATTCTCCTTTCCCCCTCCGGAGTACTCAGCACGAAGGATTAAAATTCGTTGTGAGTAGCTCGGGTCGGGACTGAGGAGTTATCTTCTGATTCTGAGGAAATCAAATTGAAGTATCCTGACAATGAGACACAAAAGTCATTATAAACTTCTTTTGTTTTTCTGACAGTGTAATTTGACTGCCTCAAGAGAGGCACGTCTTCAAGTTTGATGTAGCCAGCAAATCTGGCCTGTATGATGCATAGCATGAGATTCCCCGTCTCATAGTGACAGAGATACCTTTCTCCACAAATCCTGATCCCTACAACACTCCATGCAGTCACAGTAATCACAGAACATCACATACTTACACTCAAGTGAAGTCCTGATTGATGAAATCTGCCCGCATGCCTCAACCTTCATCCTCATCACTGTCATCCTCACTTAGTATTTCCAGAGGCTCACCCAGTGGCACTGCCAGCTACCCCTCATCAGAGATGTATGGGATGTTTCTACTAAGGGCAAAATTATGGAGCATGCAGCAGGTCACAATGATCTTACAAACTTTTGTGGGAGAATAGAGGAGGGCACCACCTGATTCGTCTATGCTCCAGAATCTTGCCTCCAGAAGCCCAAAAGCCCTCTCCATGACACGGCGTGTTCTTCCATGTGCCTTGCTGAAGCGGACTTCCTCCGAAGTAGTTGGGTTCCTCACTGGCGGCAATAACCAGGGACAATTTGGGTAGGCAGAATCCCCTGTAAGGCAATGCAACACTCATGTAACCATCAGTCCAGGGCAGCATCTCACAAGCAGTAGACATAGCATACAAACACACGTCATATGTTACTTACCAACCAGCCAGGCCATGTCTGGGTACAGTTGTGTCATCAGCAGGGGAATTGCACTGTTTCACATGATGAAGGCATCATGGACTAAACTCGGGAACCAGGCACAGATTTAGGAAATGTAGAGGTCCGCTAAAAACACACTACTTGGACATTGATGGAATGGAAGTTTTTACAGCTCCGATAGACCTGTTCATTGCCATGGGGTGGAACCAGGGCTCCATTGGTACCATAAATGGCTCCCACAACATGTGGGATCTATGCAAAACCATAGAACTCTGCTTTCACCTTGGCAAAATCCTCATGTTGAGGAAAACAAATGTAGCTGTCCAGGCGTTTCAACATTGCTGATGGAAAATCCAAACTGAACATAGGCTGGAACATCCTAGCAGATTGGGCCACTGTGTTTTGGAAGGACCCTGTGGCCAGGAAGGGCAACACTGACATGACTTGTACTATGGATGGTATGCTATTTGGATGAAGTATGGCCGGCATCAGATCTGGCTCCAACTGATAGTATGGGTCCATGATTGTCTGCCTATCCAGGCAGTAGATTTGAATGACATATCTGTTCTCCATGGCCTGCAAGTCTGCTAGTGGACGGTGCACAGGAAGGTGTCTGATCATTCTCCTCCCAGGGTAATTATGTGGGCCAAAATGAAAAAAGGCAGTCACTCAATGTGTCCCTAGCAATGTACATACTCAGACATGAAATGCGTCATGTCATGTGAGTCACTGTAAACATGACACACAACACACACCAGGGCTAACACTTGCACATTTGTGAAACGTTAACTCCTTGCTTATCTACATATGTGTACAAAATCTGGACAGCAACCTCATGTCCAAATTACTCCATAAACTGCCTGTGATTCAACGCCCCAAATCCTAGATTACATGTGAGGGGCAGGGTAGTGGCTGTACCCTCAATAATGTTGCCACATCTGCAGGACCACATACCTACATGATAACGGAAATTATTAACCTACATGACAGGACAAGGCCAGCACTCAATATTCGCCTGGATATCATTTTTATAACTGTGACGCATCAAAATATATTGTGTAATTGCATTGGATGCCTCTAAAATTGCAGCTGCCTGACCTACATTAGGATTCGCCCGTAACCACCAGCAGAAGTCGTCATGAAGGTAGGCAGATGCAACCGCAGCAGACACTGCCATAGGATAACATTGCTGCCTGTGGTGGTCTTAGGCCAATGGCAGTGTTCGCCGGTGGTGACGGTCGCGTACGTGGAGGACGAGACTGCTGTTTTCTACTGAATCTCTCACTTGACTCCTGACACTGCTCCAGCAAGACCTCCACGACCTGAGCTGCTGTGTACTGCCTCTGGGAGCAATAATGCACATCCTACTGGTGATAAGGGCCCCTGCCTTCTCACCCGAAGAGCAGGAGAAGCTGGTGGAGGAGGTCCTGCCCTTGAATGGACAGCTCTATGGTACACCAGAGGAGCAGGTACGTGCACCATATGCACAGATTTCTCTGTGCCTCTACTTAGCTTTAGTCATCCTAGGCTTATGCCTAGTTTGTCTGATTGTGTCTGCAAAGCTCTGTAGGTGCTGTCAGTATGCATTAATGGTTGAGTCAATGGACATGTATCTATGTCAATTGACAGGTTTTTAGTCCTGAGACAATGTGGTGAGTGTGCATTGAGTGTTCCCTGTACCAACTTGTGTTTAATGCACATGGCTAGGTGAGGTGTCATGACAGCAATCTCCAGCGTAATCTTGCCACAAGAGGTTTGTAATGTGTAGTCACATGTGGTTGCATGATAGCAGGAGGGGTTGAATGCATGTTGTATGTGTTGATTGGCCATCATTTGAGCTCTTTCTGTGTTAGAACAGTGATCTCTGGCCACATCTGGCCTTATTGGACTGTTGTTCTGAAACCATTTAATGACTCACTGTGCCCCTCAGCCCTGCACATAGGCAGCCAATGTACATTGGCTGTAGGCTACATGGTGTACTGTAATGCATGTACATTTTTGCGCATGGTGTATTGTGTAGGTATGACTGCTCAGCCTTCAGAGAAAGGGGCCTGTGTATTGTCACTCAATTCATAACTGGATATGTGGGCTGGTATCTATTTTCTTTTCTTTCCCACTACAAGTGTGCACTGTGTCCACTTCCTGTATCCCTGGAGAGCATGTGATGATGCCAAATCATGCCTCACTGCCAATATGCAGCTTCTTGTTCCCATGTCCATTGATTACTATGGGAATTGCAATGGTGGAATGGTCATAATCTGTGACCGATATGCTCAAATCATCTCTGACAATGTGTGTCATATAGCCTTGACAGATCCCTTGATCCCACAGCCCTTTTGTCTCTTTCATCCAGCTCTGATGTGTCTAGTGCAAGCGCCTTTTATTTTGGATATTGCACATCTTTAGGCAATATGCTGTTGAGTGATGTGCCATTATATTGGACTCTATGTACAATGCATGGCGAGATTTCTCTTTCAGTATTATAGGTTATGTGGACACGTGTGTGGATGTGTGTACCTTAATGTTGATGTGACACACAGACAACCACCACCAGAGGTAGCAGGTGGCTGCATCTCTATCTGGACAGAACAGCCACACATGGACAGAACAACCTTTGTGTGCTCAACATGTGACTCCCTTCATTGTGGTCCAAGCAGAATGGGTCCGTATGTAGGCGTGCTGTGACATGTCAGGACTGTATGCAGCGGGTGACATTTAGAGGTAGTGGATGTTTTTTTGCATTGTTTGCAGTGTGCTTTACCTGTCACTTGCCACTTGGTGAGATGTGTTCCGTCGTATTCCTGGTCAGTGTCATGTGATTAGTTCATGCCCCTCAAAAGTCACTAGTTTTCTATCTGGTTAGTTCAGGGCCTGAGCTGGGGGATATGTAGTGCACCCTATTGGGGAGTGTTTGCAGTCATGTCCGTGGCCAAAGAATGCTATGTGCCACAGGTGGACAAGATGGTCAGGACAGGATGTCATTAGCTAGGTGCACTGACATGTATGCGACTCATCTATTCTGTATGGGACTTGTGGACATAATATTCTGTCTTGTAATTTGCATCCATGCAGGTCAAAGCCCATCAGAAGAAGGGGATTTTTGAGAGCCATCGCCAAGAAGGTGTGGACCCTGGGGATCCACAGCCGGCAGAGCACCCACCTTCGGAAGAGATGGGAGGACGGAGACGCTGGGCCCGGAAGACTGCAGAGGCCCAACTGGGGATGTCTCCCAACGAGGACAGGGTGCCCTTCGGACCATGACCCACCCCACCAATGGCCCACATTTTGGCAGTGGTTTATCCGGCTTTGGATGGGCATTTGAGGGCAGCACAGCAGCCACAAGAGGGTGAGTACATAGAAAATCATGTATGTACCTTTAGCAGGTGATTGAGTGAGAGGCAGACTTCTCCCCGTGACAGTGTGGCATGTCTCATATATCTTCTGGGATCAAATTGGTGTAGACAGGCCATGCGTTTCCAACTGGTGTGCTCATCCTTTTGGCGCCGTGACCTATGACTAAACTATGGTGAACCCTCAGTCGTATTGCCCAGCATGGAGCAGATATTATTGTGTCTAGTGTTCCAATATTCTGTTTCAACTACCATGGTGGTTCTTAGTTCCCACCAACAGATCATTCCTGACAAATATTACAGTCCAAAGTTGAGTAGGATGTAGGTCAATGTATATGTCAATGTCCTCTGTATTGTGTCTGGGGATATGTGTAGGTTGACATCTGCAAATCAGGTGCAAGTTTTCTCCATTGTATTTTGGGTGCTGGTGCCTCACAGCAGTCTGTGATGCATGGGTGTCCATCATAGATGGGACATGACTTACGTGGCAAATGTTTGGCAGCTGTAGCAAACTATTTTCCCTTGGTAAGTGGGGAATGTGCATTGTCATGGGTGTAGCAAACATACATTGTGCCTATGTGTCTGCATGTACTCCATTCCTACTAGGATACATATGTATGCAATAGATGTAGGCATGTGCTAGCCATGCAGATGGGATGATGTCGAAAAAGTAGTACATATATGTTCATGGGGTCCTGTTGTCATTATGATACATCTGCAGTTGTTTTCTAGTTACTTTGATCCACCAGACAGGACGGTGTCACCGTCCTCTGTAGTCAGACAGAATCATTCATGTCTCATAGTATGTCATTAGTCATGTGTAGCTGCAGTAGCTATGATGGACATGATAGATGGGGGCAGGGTGTTGATCCACTTGATGATGATTTGTACCCTTGATGTTGTATGATGGTTGTAGGTCCACAGCGCCTGTGTGTTGTTTGGGAATTGTGCACTGACTGTCTGGATGCATCATGGATTGACTTGCAGTGATGATTGCATGATATGTGTTTGGGAATCATCCACAGACAGAAGCCATGCTTCTCATGTCTGAAATGTGGGTAGTGATGTTGCTTCTCATTGTACAACAATTTAGTATCCTCCTGATAGTGATTGCAAGGTATGTGCCCTCCTTCTTGCATGTTACAGTTGTCTGCTACAACCACACTCCGAAGTAAACATGGGAATGGGTGTGAGATATTGGTGGGGGATATCCTGAATCTAACAGGGCTATTCATGTGTGTATTCTGGAGACATCACTCCATGAGGTTTGGGACCTGACTTCATTGTTTTTCCATGCTAAACCACATGTGGTGCACATCTGAGTGACCTTGCTACTACGTCCTTGACTCATTTTGGAAAGGTGTAACTTGTGAAGCTGTACATTGTTGTGAGATGTTCATAGTGACATGGATGTTTCCATGTCACCTAATCCAGGTATGGCATGTTGTCTGCCATTCCTTACCAAAATCACATATTGTTGAGACATCATATTGGTGCAAGTTAGATGTGTGCATAGGCTTGTGTCAGTGTAATTGGTAGGGTACCTTACAATGGTATCCAATTGTTGGCTGCTGGTTCCATGTGGTGGGTTGCATGTGGCAGAAGTTTGATGCGGAGTGGTCACCTTGTTGTGTTATGGTTAGTGTGGTAGCTAGGCTTCATCCATGCTATTGTTGGTATTTGAGACCAAGATTTGCTCATGTGTTACTTTTGTGATTCCAGATGGCATGCATGGTTTTGTATTGGCACATTATGGTGCCACTTTGCTGTCACTTCATGCGGTGGGCCACTTAACATGATGGTATGTTTTGTCTCTCAGAGTTGTGATTGATGTGTCATCATGTACATGTTATGATCTTACTTCACTTTCTTTTTGCAGTATCAGCCCTGGCAGGCGAAGGAGACGGGGGGGGGCACGCCAAGTGGGGAAGCATAGGGCCACAGGACCTCAGGTCACGAGACCACCGACAGTGAAGGACCGAGTGGTCCGGAGGGTGAGGGGAGTGACACGGGGAGACAAGATTTGGCTCTACATCATCGGATTCCTCCTCCAGTGGCCACTCCCTAGTGGTGGCGGACACATCGGGGACCACCCCAGTCCATCTTTGTCTGCCAACTCCCATCATATCACCCAGCTCCCTGTGGCTCCCCATCCCATTGCCCATGCCCGCTCACCCAGGAGGGTGAGCGTCTTCTTTGCCACAGGCACCTCTGCTCCAGCACCTGTTACCCCTGCTGCCTTCAGAGAGGAGGCTATAGACCTCCTGAGATCAATCTCTGTGGGTCAGATGGCCATTGTGAATGTCATCCAGGGACTGGCAAGCCAGATCCAGCAAAGCAATGATTTTTGGAGGGCATTCACGGTGCAATCTCTGGCCTACAGAGATCCTTTCAGGCTCTGGCCTCTGCCCTGATGGCTGCCAGTCAACCCTTGTCTTCCGTCCCCCCTCCATCTTCCTTTTCCCAGTCCAAATCCCCCTTCCCCAACTCACCCAAAAAACAGACTTGCATACATCCACCTCAACAGACAAGGCTAGCACACACAAACACAAGCACCACAAGACACACCACCGTCATGCACACAGACAACATCCACCTGCAGACACAGGAACAGTCATGACTTCCTCTGACACCCCTCCTACCATCACACACACGACATCTGGCACACCTACAGACACCGCATCAACAGTCACTGATCCAGCCACCACATCTATCATACTCACAGACACCACAACCAAAGAGACACCTACATGCAGCACAGCCACCATACCTGCAGTCATCACCCCAACAGACACCTACCCACCATGGCATATCCCAGCACCTCCCCCTCCTCAGCCACAAACAGCCTCTTCCACCCACCCACCACACACACACACACCTCCCCCAAACCCGCACCCAATACATCCACACCTACACATCAGACAGCCACTCCCTCAACCTCCAAATCCTGACCCCTTCTGATGACCGTCCAAGTGTGTCCAAGAAATGTTTCCTATGTGAGCTTAACCTTACCCCTGTTCTCCCCTGTATTACCCCCAAAAGGTCAATTTCCCTCCCAAGGCCATCCCTTCCACCTCCAAGCCCTCCCCCCGCAAGCACCCATGCCCCTCCCCAGCCAAGAAGAGGGCGGCCCCTCCTAAACCCAAAGCTAACACCCCCCCAAGCCTAAACTCACCCCTAGAATCCAATCCCCCCCTCTCCCATCCTCCCCCGATAATCTCTAAGGTGCCTACCTGCCCCCTTCATGCCCCTACCTGTCGAGGTTACTTGGCAGTCAGGAGTTGAGTTAGGGACCCAGGACTGTGCCTTTTGGCTCTTATTTATTATGGACCGGCTTTGGACTTAGCTTTTTAACATGTTTATCGGTTTATTAAAACCCAACCAGTTGTTGGTGTTTTGGATACACCTTTGTCCTCATTTCCTTCCCTAGGTTTCTGTTCTTCCTCGCTGTGTGGGTGGAGCACAAGTGTGCAGCTGGTGCAGTCCTCCAGAGTGCAGTGTCCAGGTGCAGGTCAGGGGTCCAGCAGGACAGTCCTTCTCCTCCTGTAGTTCTTCCTGGCGGGGATCTTGTAGGTATCTGAGGTGTGGGTGCAGCTCTGCCAGTTTTATCCTTGCTCCTGGGTGAAAAACAAGGGGGTCCTGGTTCTCCAATCAGATGCAAGGTCCTTCCCTCTGTGATGACCATTTCCTGTGAAGTGTGGCAAAAACCAATCCCAGGGAGCAACATTCCTCAAAAAACCATCATGGCTGAAACTGATTTTTGCAGGTCACATCTGGCTGAGCCCACCCATTGGTTTGGCTAAAACACACCCTTCTCCTGTCCTCTCCTAATCTCATCAAGAAGGCACCTAATTGTCTGGGGTTGCAGGATGTGAGGGAGGTGCTGGGCTACTCCAAATGTCCTTCCCTGCCTTTGAAGAACAGTTTGGCAGCCCTCTCCCCTTCCTGTTTTTCCATCAGCTGAGGGGAGTTCTCCTCCCTCAGGCACATTCCTTTGTGTTCAGCCCAGGCTACTTCACACCTCATCAAGGTAGCCTGGCCAGGCTGCCAGAGGCTGGCCAATCAGAGCAGAGCACTACAGGGCTGAAGTTTGCAACCTTTTAGGTAGAGTTTAAAACTCTTTACTTGAACAAGTTACATTAAATCCAACAATTGTAAATTGTGGGATTTATTATAACAATTAATTTGATAGCAAACTTGGGGTATCTGACACTTAAGGGGGCTTTATAAATTTAAAAAAAAGTCTCCCCATTCAAGCCTATGGAGGCCATTCACTCCATTGAGGGAAAACGAATTTGGCTATTTTACCTCACATGGTCTTATAAAACTATTTTTATAAGGTCCCTGCTTATAGATACATGGCACCCAACAATAGGGGCACATACGGCACACCTTAGGGGTGGCTTATATGTAAAAAGGAGGTATTTTAAGACTTTGGAAGTACTTTTAATTCCAAAGTTGAATTTGCATGTAACTTTAGTTTAAAAGCAGCCAGCAAGGCAGGCCGACCTTTAAAATGACACTGGGCACCTCAGCAGTGCACGTATGGGTTCACTACCTATGCTGGGGTCCCTAAACCTACATGCACTACCATATACTAGGGACTGGTAGGTATGTTAATATTACCAATTATAATTAGCCTAATTTGCATATCCACTTTACACAGAGCACTGGCCCTGGGACTGGTAAGCAGTACCCAGGGCACAGCCAAGAGTCAGTACCCACCAGGGTCTGTCCAAAACGTTTGAGGGTGACCAGGGCAAAAATAAGAACTTTCCTACACTGGCTACCATAGATTGTGTGCATGTAGTTGTCTGTGTTTGTGCTGCTTCTGCTCCATGTGGTGTTTTTTGAAGTATATGAGTTTGTGTGCAGTGCATTTATCCCCCCCCCCAAGGGTAGGGTGTGTGTTATGTGATGGGTATGTGTATGTAGATGTAGATTGAATGTTGGTGTCATGGCATTGTGTTGTGTTTGTAGTGTTATATGTTTCTTTTTGTGTTGTGTGATATGGGCATGTAGGGTGATTGACATGTCCCCTGATATGGCTATTGTCTACATGTGGTGTGTGCGCTCTTGAGTTTTGTCAGTGCAGACCTGGAGTGTGTTGAGTTGTGGTAGTTTGCTGTGCATTTGAGTGTGCATGAGTTCATTTAGGTGTGTGTCCCTTTGCAGCTTTTTGGTGTAGGGGTATATCACATGGTGTGTAAGTTGTGTGTGCTTTGTTGCCTTACTCTTCCCCCACTGTTTGACTATGCATGACAATTGATATTGGTATTGCTTGTCTATGAGATCTAATTGTGGTCAGATGCTATGGGCATGTTGTTTGAGACCTTGTTCAACATGATTTGTGTCCCAATGCAGCGTCCTTCCATGTATAGTCCTGCTGCTCCCATCGCAGCTGTGCAGGTGTTGTTGTGGTAGTACGCTTTGTGTCTTTTGTCTGTTTGTATCTGTGTGCATTGGGCATGGCTTTGTTGGTCCATTGTGCTACGAGTGTGTGTGATATGTGTGTCGATTGCAATGTTGTTTGATGGTGGCGTTGTGTGTGTGCCATGGCAGATGCATGTATATGTGTTGTATATATGGCCAGTCCCTGGCCAGTGTTGGGTGTGAGTTTGTGGAATGTATTTGTATATGTGCAGTAGTTGTATTGTTGCTGCTGTGTGTGTATATGTTGTGTGGCCTTCAATGTCCCTGATTTTGTGTTGTGTAGCCATGCGTATATGTGTGGTATGGCAGTAGAGTGTGTGTGTGTGTGTGCTAAGTGCGATTTGTGAATGTGTGGGTGTCTGTGTTGCAGTATGGGAGTGTGTGTGTCTTGAATAATAGGTGTAGCTTCTAGCGTTGGCGTCCCCATTTATAATGTGTTTGGTAGCGTTACAAATTTGTTAAACATGTTAATCAAACAGATATGTGTGGGTGCTTACAGTTGGTGTCATCCACGTTGGCGTTGATTTTGTTGTCTTTTGGCGAGCAGAGGCATGATGTTTTGGATGGCTCCATGGCGGCTCTGGATGTGTATTGCTGTGTGCAGGTGAGTGTCTTGCTTCAAACTGCTTGTTTCCGCCTGTTGATCCGTTGTGGTTGGACTGCGGCGATCACGTTGGCAGTGTGCAAACTCGTAATAGGTACAGCGGAAACATGGTCTCCCCCGGCCTGTTTGTACCTCCAGAAGATCACTGCGGCCTGTGCTGCCTGGCGGTGGTGGTGGACCACTGGCAATCTTCTATTTCCTCGACCACCAAACTCATAATACGGCGGTTTGCTCCACCAGACTGTTGGTGGTCAGACCGCCACCACCAAAATCGCTTTCAAGAGACTGCCAAACTCATAATCAGCCCTTTTGTTTTAAAGTGTCAAATTTGGGCATGAGTTGTGGAATCTGGTAAGGTGCATATTTTTCTGTAGCAGATGGAGTGTGCCCTGCCCAACCAATTTGCCAACTTACCTCTAAATGTTGTTGCTCTGTACAAAATAGTAGGTAGGGACTTACTGCCCATCACCCTCAGGAGGGGCTGCATATCGGTGTTCACCACTGATTTTTGTAGTTAATGGAAAGCCCACGTTAATGTGTTTGCAGCCGCCTGTTGGGCAAGAATATGCGGTGCAGTGTGTCCCCTGCTGTCCAACCATACCTCAAGGTATTTGTAGGTGTCTATGACTTTAATCGCACTCTCTTGGAAAACACATGCTTCTCTTCTTTATGAGTCTGCGGGAGATGATCATCACCTTCGTTTTTGCAACATTGATTGTTGGCTTCACACTAGGTGGATAGGACGTTAAAAATCCTCTGTAGCCCTATCTGTGTATGATCAAGAAGTACTATATCGTCTGCATACTGGTGCACTCTAAAGCTGGCCATTTTTCAGTACACTCTAAAGCTGGCCATTTTTCATGGAAATGCCTTCTCTTTTTCAAGATGATCTTTTAGATTTGCCAAATATAAGTTGAATAATAAAAAGGCCAATATGCAACCCTGCTTTAGGCCTTTATTGGTTGTATTTTTTGTAGATGTGGACCAGCTTACTTTTACCTTTTTCCAAGATGCTGGAGTATAGTGATCTAATTGCCCTTAATAGATGAGATGGAATGCCCAAGTCATGTAACTTCGTCCACAGATTGTCTCTCACTACACTGTCAAATTATTTTCTGAAGTAAATGAACCCTGCATACAAGGCCTTACCCTTGGTTGCCATTGTCACTTCACTTAGAAGGGAAATGCACATTAGATTGTCTTCAATATGGCAGCCTTTTTTAAATCTCGCCTGGTGTATAGACATCAGTTTCTTCTCTGCAGCCCATTTCTGCAATTCCTTATTAATGGTCTTTGTAGGACACTTCCCTTGTATCTCCAGAAGGGCAATCAGCCGATAGTTTCCCGAGCAGAGGTACCAGGAGCAAACCTCTCCATGTGTCCGGTATGGAAGCCCCTAGCATGTATGCATAAAATATTGAGGTAATTACTGTTGCCCATCTATTAGGTGACAGTTAAAACACTGCAGCTTTTATGTTGTTTGGTCCTGGGGCTCCATATGTACACATTGCCTTAAAAGCTTTCTCCACGTGATCCTGGGTTATATGTATTGAGCCCCTATCCTTTTCAGGCCGGGGTTCAACTGCTGGAGGGCTAGCTGTGGATGGATCCAAATATAAGCATCCAATGTAACTTTCCCATTCTGCAGGAGAGATATTAGATGCTTGCTGCCATCGTTGTGGGGCATAAATACTGTTTATCCACTATCCTTTGTTGATCTTTTGACTTCATCATCTCATGCGACTGAACCTACCTGAATGATTCCTCCTCCTTTTTTTCTGGCATATAGAATGTTCCTATATTTTGTCCTTATCATTGAGACCTTGTTCTAAAGCCATAGATTTCCATCCTTGTCACAACTCTGAGCTTTGAGGGCTTTATTTAGTTCCATTTTTAGGCCTTCTGCTTGCCCACTGC
The DNA here is from genome assembly GCF_031143425.1 of Pleurodeles waltl. Lineage (NCBI taxonomy): Eukaryota > Metazoa > Chordata > Amphibia > Caudata > Salamandridae > Pleurodeles > Pleurodeles waltl. Next base: position 115,840,288 of record NC_090445.1, on the reverse strand, counting down.
TACTGTTGTCTATGATCTTATACCATCCTGAATCAACAGTTTTGGCCAGGCACATCCTGGCTCCTCCTTCCATATTAGAACGGAAGCCAGTGACCACCATAGGTCTGGACTTGATTTGTGATCAGTATTCCTTCTCTGCAGCTCTTCTAGGAACAGCTCTTCATGGGCTCCCAACCCTGCTTAGACATCTGTATAACACTTTATTCTTTTGATGGTTTCCAGATCCCCTTGTCTCCCGATGTGGTTGATTTTTTGATCAGAGGGTCTTTAGGGTCAGGACTTTGCATTTTAGCATTCATGGTCGCTTGCCAGGTCTGGAACTACTTAAAAATGACCTATGCACTGGAAGTTCTATAGACACTTAAATATAATTAAGAGTAGCCATACTGAAGCATAAATGGGCAGTCAATATAAATTAATGACCGTAGGCCCAGTTTATTTAGTGTGGGTCCTAATGCCTTACCCTGCTTATCAGGCCTTTGGCATTGACTCTGAATCAACGGTATGGTCCAAATTTCATCTTCACGTTCCTGAAGTATGTTGTTTGGCTCTACGCTCATTAAGTTGGTGTTAAAATCTCTTGTAATTTTCCACATTGTTTCTGGATGGGAAATCTTTAGGCAGCTTAATGTGGGGAGTGGAGATGTTGACTCTCTTTTGTCCTTGGCTGGCTGGAGGCAGATACTCCTTATTATGAGTGGTCGCATCAAGTTCTGGTTTGATTTGTTATCTTAGGTTGCCAAATGAATAATAAAGTCTCCCTTATCCTTGCTTAGTACTGTTGTGGTTACAGCCAGTACATTGTTTTACATAGATTGAGACTCCCCGTGAGGCAGGCCCTCCTGCTTGTGATTCTGTTGCTAGGGCGTTGTAAACTGTGAAGTCATGCCAGGGAATTGAGTGAAGGGCCCATTTTTCATGTAGTGAAATTATGTCTGCATCCCTCAATTGCAATATTGCCTCCTTCTTTAATTCGGATCAGTTAGACCTCTTATAGTCCATGAGCTTATTCTTAAGGTTTTCACCATAGTGAGCCTCCGTGTGCTAGTGCCTGGTACTTAATGCTCTTGATAACGAAGCCCATTCCATAATTTGTGTTTGTTGTCCAATGCAGGATTGCCCTTCCCCTGTACGGCTAGCTCGCCTACTGAGATTTCTGGAGGTCTGGTTGCATTCTTGGTGCCCTTAAGTACTGATTCCTGCATGTGCTGAAATCTATTTCATTCACCCCATGCATGGACTGCTTTCGAGCTGGTTTTTGGTTCCTAGGATTGGAGCATCACCGGGTATTTAGTCACAGATGGATCTGACACTTTGATTTCCTATCACATTGCTCTCCCTCAGGGACTTAGCTAAAGCCTCACTGTTGAAGGTGTTTTTGGTACTATCATTTATATCCCTGCTTGCATGGGGTAGGAAAGTTAAGGAGTCAGTGCCCCTTAAGCTGATCAATTCCAGGCTAGGGTGGTTGACACAAAGTTTCAAGAAATTTCCTCTACTTAAAACGTCCCAATTGTCTCTGGAAGTATATTGGGGATGGAACACGATTTTAATTTTTTGATCCTGCGTTTTTAGCCTGCCCATTATTTTGTGACATACTCTTGCCGGCGTCTGGGCTACAGTTTCTTCTCAACATGGAATTGTTTGCAGGTAGCCCAGGCTTCCCCCATGCCTGACTGACCAACTTTTGCTAGTGTTGTAGCCCCAGCACTGGTTCTGATCCTGTTTGTTTTTATCCTTGGGGCTCAAGGCTATTTTCCTACGAACTTCCAGTGCAGGGATGTGAATTGGGGGATTTTTAGATCCCCACTGAAGTGGCTCCTTGTTGGTGATGGATCTGCATGTGGCAAATAGTAGCAAGGCACCTAAGCGGCTATTCGAGGTCTAGGGCGCATCAATGCTGTTGAATCCCCACTTTGTCTTTACCTATTGCTATTTTTAGGTAGAGCATAAGCGTTCAACCTGGTGTATACTTAATTATACTTATATTGTGGGCTTAAAGTAATTTCATTTGTTGGTTGCAGTGTCCTTTAAAAATTCTTGCTCGCTAGTAATCAGTTCTGTCTTTTTCTCCCTCCTCTTTCTGTTTCAGAGCAGTGACAAACTACTGTATTGTTCCAGTTTGGTTTCTTTACCTGTTGCTGTGACAGACTATTTTTTATATTTCTTTGGTGCTCCCCTTTTACCCTGGGTCTTTTAACCCGTTCTGTGCCCAGGATGTACTGGTTACGTCCTGAGGCACAGTGCTGCTGTGCCCAGGATGTAACCATTACGTCCAGGGCACACAGCCCAGAGGGAGCGCTAGCGCTCCCTCTGTGGGGTACCCCCCCAAGTCAGGGATGGAAGGGGAAGCCCTTCCCCTTCCACCCCCGACCCCCCCCCCCTGTGATGTCAGCGCGAGCTGACAATCACAGAGCCTCCCCCATCGCGCTGGAACCTCAGCTTCCGATCACGTGGGGGAGGCCGAGAGAGGCTTCAAAGGGAAGGAAATGTATTTCCTTCCCTTTGAAGTCTTTCTCTGCGTTTTGGCAGCCGGATTGAAAGCAATCCGGCTGTCAAAACGCCCACTAGACACCAGGGGTGTCGTTTTTATTTCTGAAAGTGGCATAAGGGAGCGACCCCTTGGGCAAGGGTCGCTCCCAGGGGGGGCATTTTTTTTAGATCGGCCTATTATTAGGCCGATCTGCCCCCAGGGGGGGCAGAAACCTCTAGGCACCAGGGATAAAAAAATGTTTTTGTTTTTGTTTATGTTTTTTGTTTTAGGTGTGGGGAGCGACCCCTTAGGCAAGAGTCGCTCCCATAGGGGGCAAAATATATTTAGGCCATTTCTGCCCCCCTTGGGGGCAGATTGGCCTATTTTTATGAGGTCAATCTGCCCCCAAGGGGGGCAGAAACCACTAGAGACCAGGGAGTTTTTTGTTTTGTTTGTGAATTTCACATAAGGGGAGCGACCCCTTAGGCAAGGGTCGTTCCCCTGGGGGGCAAATTTATTTTAGGTCATTTCTGCCCCCCAGGGGGGCAGATCAGCCTATTTTAATTAGGCCGATCTGCCCCCAAGGGGGGCAGAAACCACTAGGCACTGGGGATTTTTGTTGTTGTTGTTGTTTTACAGATGGGGAGCGACCCCTTAGGCAAGGGTCTCTCCCCTGGAGGGGCAAATTGTATTTAGGCCATTTCTGCCCGCTTTGGGGGCAGATCGGCTGATTTTATGTCAATCTGCCCCCAAGGGGGTCAGAAACCACTAGGCACCAGGGATCTTTTTTTTTGCGCCGTCAGGCAAGGGGAGCGACCCCGTAGGCAAGGGTCGCTCCCTGGAGGGGGTGGGGGGCACATATATTTTAGGCCATTGTTATTAGGCCAATCTGCCCCCGGGGGGGCAGAAACCTCTAGGCGCCAGGGCAAATTTTTTTTGTGTGTTTTTTTTTTGTTTTTTTAGAGATGGGGAGCGACCCCTTAGGGAAGGGTCGCTCCCCTGGAGGGGCAAATTGTATTTAGACCATTTCTGCCCGCTTTGGGGGCAGATCAGCCTATGTTAGGTCAATCTGCCCCCAAGGGGGGCAGAAACCACTAGGCACTAGGGATCTTTTTTTTTGCACCGTTTGTGGCTCCTCTCAGATTCCAGAACCTTCTGTCAGCGAAATGTGAGGAAAATGTGTTTTTTTAGCCACATTTTGAGGTTTGGAAAGGATTCTGGGTAACAGAACCTGGTCAGAGCCCCACAAGTCACCCCATCTTGGTTTCCCCTAGGTCTCTAGTTTTAAAAAATGTGCTGGTTTGGTAGGTTTCCCTAGGTGCCGGATGAGCTAGGGGCCAAAATCTACAGGTAGGCACTTGGCAAAAAAACACCTCTGTTTTCTGTAAAAAACAATGGGATGTGTCCACATTGTGTTTTGGGCCATTTCCGTTTGTGGGCGCTAGGCCTACCGACACAAGTGAGGTACCATTTTTATTGGGAGACTTGGGGGAACGCTGGGTGGAAGGAAATTTGTGGCTCCTCTCAGATTCCAGAACTTTCTGTCACCGAAATGTGAGGAAAATGTGTTTTTTTAGCCAGATTTTGAGGTTTGCAAAGGATTCTGGGTAACAGAACCTGGTCAGAGCCCCACAAGTCACCCCATCTTGGATTCCCTAGGTCTCTAGTTTTCAAAAATGTGCTCATTTGGTAGGTTTCCCTAGGTGCCGGCTGAGCTAGGGGCCAAAATCTACAGGTAGGCACTTTGCAAAAAACACCTCTGTTTTCTGTAAAAAAAAATTGGGATGTGTCCACATTGTGTTTTGGGCCATTTCCTTTTGTGGGCGCTAGGCCTACCCACACAAGTGAGGTACCATTTTTATCGGGAGATTTGGGGGAACGCTGGGTGGAAGGAAATTTGTGTCTCTTCTCAGATTCCAGAAGTTTCTGTCACCGAAATGTGAGGAAAATGTGTTTTTTTAGCCAAATTTTGAGGTTTGCAAAGGATTCAGGGTAACGGAACCTGATCAGAGCCCCACAAGTCACCCCATCTTGGATTCCCCTAGGTCTCTAGTTTTAAAAAATGTGCTGGTTTGGTAGGTTTCCGTAGGTGACGGCTGAGCTAGGGACCAAAATCTACAGGTAGGCATTTGGCAAAAAACACCTCTGTTTTCTGTGAAAAAATGTGATGTGTCCACGTTGTGTTTTGGGCCATTTCCTTTCGTGGGCGCTAGGCCCACCCACACAAGTGAGATACCATTTTTATCGGGAGACTTGGGGCAACGCTGGGTGGAAGGACATTTGTGGCTCCTCTCAGATTCCAGAACTTTCTGTCACCGAAATGTGAGGAAAATGTGTTTTTTTAGCCAGATTTTGAGGTTTGCAAAGGATTCTGGGTAACAGAACCTGGTCAGAGCCCGACAAGTCACCCCATCTTGGATTCCCCTAGGTCTCTAGTTTTCAAAAATGTGCTCATTTGGTAGGTTTCCCTAGGTGCCGGCTGAGCTAGGGGCCAAAATCTACAGGTAGGCACTTTGCAAAAAACACCTCTGTTTTCTGTAAAAAAAATTGCCATGTGTCCACGTTGTGTTTTGGGCCATTTCCTTTTGTGGGCGCTAGGCCTACCCACACAAGTGAGGTACCATTTTTATCGGGAGACTTGGGGGAACGCTGGGTGGAAGGAAATTTGTGTCTCTTCTCAGATTCCAGAAGTTTCTGTCACCGAAATGTGAGGAAAATGTGTTTTTTTAGCCAGATTTTGAGGTTTGCCAATGATTCAGGGTAACAGAACCTGGTCAGAGCCCCACAAGTCACCCCATCTTGGATTCCCCTAGGTCTCTAGTTTTAAAAAATGTGCTGTTTGATAGGTTTCCGTAGGTGCCGGCTGAGCTAGGGGCCAAAATCTACAGGTAGGCACTTCTCAAAAAACACCTCTGTTTTCTTCCAAAAATTTGGATGTGTCCACGTTGCGCTTTGGGGCGTTTCCTTTCGCGGGCACTAGGCCTACCCACACAAGTGAGGTATCATTTTTATCGGGAGACTTGGGGGAACGCCGGGTGGAAGGAAATTTGTGGCTCCTCTCAGATTCCAGAACTTTCTGTCACCGAAATGTGAGGAAAACTTGTTTTTTTAGCCACTTTTTGAGGTTTGCAAAGGATTCTGGGTAACAGAACCTGGTCCGAGCCCCGCAAGTCACCCCTCCTAGGATTCCCCTAGGTCTCTAGTTTTCAGAAATGCACAGGTTTGGTAGGTTTTCCTATGTGCCGGCTGAGCTAGAGGCCAAAATCTACAGGTAGGCACTTTGGAAAAAACAGCTGTGTTTTCTATAAAAAAAATTGGGATGTGTCCACATTGTGTTTTGGGCCATTTCCTTTTGTGGGCGCTAGGCCTACCCACACAAGTGAGGTACCATTTTTATCGGGAGATTTGGGGGAACGCTGGGTGGAAGGAAATTTGTGTCTCTTCTCAGATTCCAGAAGTTTCTGTCACCGAAATGTGAGGAAAATGTGTTTTTTTAGCCAAATTTTGAGGTTTGCAAAGGATTCAGGGTAACAGAACCTGGTCAGAGCCCCACAAGTCACCCCATCTTGGATTCCCCTAGGTCTCTAGTTTTGAAAAATGTGCTGGTTTGCTAGGTTTCCGTAGGTGCCGGCAGAGCTAGGGGCCAAAATCTACAGGTAGGCACTTGGCAAAAAACACCTCTGTTTTCTGTGAAAAAATGTGATGTGTCCACGTTGTGTTTTGGGCCATTTCCTTTTGTGGGCGCTAGGCCCACCCACACAAGTGAGGTACCATTTTTATCGGGAGACTTGGGGCAACGCTGGGTGGAAGGACATTTGTTGCTCTTCTCAGATTCCAGAACTTTCTGTCACCGAAATGAGAGGAAAAAGTGTTTTTTGTTTTTTTTGGCCAAATTTTGAGGTTTGCAAAGGATTCTGGGTAACAGAACCTGGTCAGAGCCCCACAAGTCACCCCATCTTGGATTCCCCTAGGTGTCTAGTGTTCAGAAATGTGCTGGTTTGGTAGGTTTCCCCAGGTGCCGGCTGAGCTAGGGGCCAAAATCTACAGGTAGGCACTTGGCAAAAAACACCTCTGTTTTCTGTAAAAAAACAATGGGATGTGTCCATGTTGTGTTTTGGGCCATTTCCTTTTGTGGGCGCTAGGCCCACCCACACAAGTGAGGTACCATTTTTATCGGGAGACTTGGGGCAACGCTGGGTGGAAGGACATTTGTGGCTCTTCTCAGATTTCAGAACTATCTGTCACCGAAATGAGAGGAAAAAGTGTTTTTTTGGCAAAATTTTGAGGTTTACAAAGGATTCTGGGTAACAGAACCTGGTCAGAGCCCCACAAGTCACCCCATCTTGGATTCCCCTAGGTGTCTAGTGTTCAGAAATTTGCTGGTTTGGTAGGTTTCCCCAGGTGCCGGCTGAGCTAGAGGCCAAAATTCACAGGTAGGCACTGTTTTTACTGTGAAAAAATGTGATGTGTCCACGTTGTGTTTTGGCCCATTTCCTTTCGTGGGCGCTAGGCCCACCCACACAAGTGAGGTACCATTTTTATCGGGAGACTTGGGCAAAGCTGTCTGGAAGGAAATTTGTGGCTCCTCTCAGATTCTAGAACCTTTCTATCACCGAAATGTGAGGAAAATGTGTTTTTTTAGCCGAATTTTGAGGTTTGCAAAGGATTCTGGGTAACAGAACCTGGTCAGAGCCCCACAAGTCACCCCATCTTGGTTTCCCCTAGGTCTCTAGTTTTGAAAAATGTGCTGGTTTGGTAGGTTTCCCTAGGTGCCGGCTGAGCTAGGGACCAAAATCTACAGGTAGGCACTTGGCAAAAAACACCTCTGTTTTCTGTAAAAAAGCAATGGGATGTGTCCACGTTGTGTTTTGGGCCATTTCCTTTTGTGGGCGCTAGGCCTACCCACACAAGTGAGGTACCATTTTTATCGGGAGACTTGGGGGAACACTGGGTGGAAGGAAATTTGTGGCTCCTCTCAGATTCCAGAACTTTCTGTCACCGAAATGTGAGGAAAATGTGTTTTTTTAGCCAGATTTTGAGGTTTGCAAAGGATTCTGGGTAACAGAACCTGGTCAGAGCCCCACAAGTCACCCCATCTTGGATTCCCCTAGGTCTCTAGTTTTCACAAATGTGCTCATTTGGTAGGTTTCCCTAGGTGCCGGCTGAGCTAGGGGCCAAAATCTACAGGTAGGCACTTTGCAAAAAACCCCTCTGTTTTCTGTAAAAAAAATTGGGATGTGTCCACGGTGTGTTTTGGGCCATTTCCTTTTGTGGGCGCTAGGCCTACCCACACAAGTGAGGTACCATTTTTATCGGGAGACTTGGGGGAACGCTGGGTGGAAGGAAATTTGTGTTTCCTCTCAGATTCCCGAAGTTTCTGTCACCGAAATGTGAGGAAAATTTGTTTTTTTAGCCAAATGTTGAGGTTTGCAAAGGATTCTGGGTAACAGAACCTGGTCAGAGCCCCACAAGTCACCCCATCTTGGATTCCCCTAGGTCTCTAGTTTTAAAAAATGTGCTGGTTTGGTAGGTTTCCCTAGGTGCCGGCTGAGCTAGGGGCCAAAATCAACAGGTAGGCACTTTGCAAAAAACACCTCTGTTTTCTGTAAAAATATTGGGATGTGTCTACGTTTTGTTTTGGGCCATTTCCTTTCGTGGGCGCTAGGCCTACCCACACAAGTGAGGTACCATTTTTATCAGGAGACTTGGGGGAGCGCTGGGTGGAAGGAAATTTGTGGCTCCTCTCAGATTCCAGAACTTTTTGTCACCGAAATATGAGGAAAATGTGTTTTTTTTAGCCAAATTTTGAGGTTTGCAAAGGAGACTTGGGGGAACGCTGGGTGGAAGGAAATTTGTGGCTCCTCTTAGATTCCAGAACTTTCTGTCACCGAAATGTGAGGAAAATGTGTTTTTTGTAGCCAAATGTTGAGGTTTGCAATGGATTCTGGGTAACCGAACCTGGTCAGAGCCCCATAAGTCACCCCATCTTGGTTTTCCCTAGGTCTCTAGTTTTCAAAAATGTGCTGGTTTGGTAGGTTTCCCTAGGTGCCGGCTGAGCTAGGGGCCAAAATCTACAGGTAGGCACTTGGCAAAAAACACCTCTGTTTTCTGTAAAACAAATTGGGATGTGTCCACGTTGTGTTTTGGGCCATTTCCTTTTGTGGGCGCTAGGCCTACCCACACAAGTGAGGTACCATTTTTATCGGGAGACTTGGGGAAACCCTTGGTGGAAGGAAATTTGTGTCTCCTCTCAGATTCCAGAAGTTTCTGTCACCGAAATGTGAGGAAAATGTGTTTTTTTAGCCAAATTTTGAGGTTTGCAAAGGATTCAGGGTAACAGAACCTGGTCAGAGCCCCACAAGTCACCCCATCTTGGATTCCCCTAGGTCTCTAGTTTTGAAAAATGTGCTGGTTTGCTAGGTTTCCGTAGGTGCCGGCAGAGCTAGGGGCCAAAATCTACAGGTAGGCACTTGGCAAAAAACACCTCTGTTTTCTGTGAAAAAATTTGATGTGTCCACGTTGTGTTTTGGCCCATTTCCTTTTGTGGGCGCTAGGCCCACCCACACAAGTGAGGTACCATTTTTATCGGGAGACTTGGTGCAACGCTGGGTGGAAGGACATTTGTGGCTCTTCTCAGATTCCAGAACTTTCTGTCACCGAAATGAGAGGAAAAAGTGTTTTTTTTTTTTTGGGCCAAATTTTGAGGTTTGCAAAGGATTCTGGGTAACAGAACCTGGTCAGAGCCCCACAAGTCACCCCATCTTGGATTCCCCTAGGTGTCTAGTGTTCAGAAATTTTCTGGTTTGGTAGGTTTCCCCAGGTGCCGGCTGAGCTAGGGGCCAAAATCTACAGGTAGGCACTTGGCAAAAAACACCTCTGTTTTCTGTAAAAAAACAATGGGATGTGTCCACGTTGTGTTTTGGGCCATTTCCTTTTGTTGGCGCTAGGCCCACCCACACAAGTGAGGTACCATTTTTATCGGGAGACTTGGGGCAATGCTGGTTGGAAGGACATTTGTGGCTCTTCTCAGATTCCAGAACTTTCTGTCACCGAAATGAGAGGAAAAAGTGTTTTTTTGGCCAAATCTTGAGGTTTGCAAAGGATTCTGGGTAACAGAACCTGGTCAGAGCCCCACAAGTCACCCCATCTTGGATTCCCCTAGGTGTCTAGTGTTCAGAAATTTGCTGGTTTGGTAGGTTTCCCCAGGTGCCGGCTGAGCTAGAGGCCAAAATTCACAGGTAGGCACTGTTTTCTGTGAAAAAATTGGGATATGTCCACGTTGTGTTTTGAGCCATTTCCTTTCGTGGGCGCTAGGCCTACCCACACAAGTGAGGTACCATTTTTATCGGGAGACTTGGGGGAACGCTGGGTGGAAGGAAATTTGTGGCTCCTCTCAGATTCCAGAACTTTCGGTCAGCGAAATGTGAGAAAAATGTGTTTTTTTTAGCCAAATTTTGAGGTTTGCAAAGGATTCTGGGTAACAGAACCTCATCAGAGCCCCACAAGTCACCACATCTTGGATTCCCCTAGGTCTCTAGTTTTAAAAAATGTGCTGGTTTGGTAGGTTTCCGTAGGTGCCGGCTGAGCTAGGGGCCAAAATCTACAGGTAGGCACTTGGCAAAAAACACCTCTGTTTTCTGTGAAAAAATGTGATGTGTCCACGTTGTGTTTTGGCCCATTTCCTTTCGTGGGCGCTAGGCCCACCCACACAAGTGAGGTACCATTTTTATCGGGAGACTTGGGGCAACACTGGGTGGAAGGACATTTGTGGCTCCTCTCAGATTCCAGAACTTTCTATCACCGAAATGTGAGGAAAATGTGTTTTTTTAGCCGAATCTTGAGGTTTGCAAAGGATTCTGGGTAACAGAACCTGGTCAGAGCCCCACAAGTCACCCCATCTTGGTTTCCCCTAGGTCTCTAGTTTTAAAAAATGTGCTTGTTTGGTAGGTTTCCCTAGCTGCCAGCTGAGCTAGGGGCCAAAATCTACAGGTAGGCACTTGGCAAAAAACACCTCTGTTTTCTGTAAAAAAACAATGGGATGTGTCCACGTTGTGTTTTGGGCCATTTCCTTTTGTGGGCGCTAGGCCTACCCACACAAGTGAGGTACCATTTTTATCGGGAGACTTGGGGGAACGCTGGGTGGAAGGAAATTTGTGGCTCCTCTCAGATTCCAGAACTTTCTGTCACCGAAATGTGAGAAAAATGTGTTTTTTTTAGCCACATTTTGGGGTTTGCAAAGGATTCTGGGTAACAGAACCTGGTCAGAGCCCCACAAGTCACCCCATCTTGGTTTCCCCTAGGTCTCTAGTTTTCAAAAATGTGCTGGTTTGGTAGGTTTCCCTAGTGCCGGCTGAGCTAGGGACCAAAATCAACAGGTAGGCACTTGGCAAAAAACACCTCTGTTTTCTGTAAAAAAGCAATGGGATGTGTCCACGTTGTGTTTTGGGCCATTTCCTTTTGTGGGCGCTAGGCCTACCCACACAAGTGAGGTACCATTTTTATCGGGAGACTTGGGGGAACGCTGGGTGGAAGGACATTTGTGGCTCCTCTCAGATTCCAGAACTTTCTGTCACCGAAATGTGAGGAAAATGTGTTTTTTTAGCCAGATTTTGAGGTTTGCAAAGGATTCTGGGTAACAGAACCTGGTCAGAGCCCCACAAGTCACCCCATCTTGGATTCCCTAGGTCTCTAGTTTTCAAAAATGTGCTCATTTGGTAGGTTTCCCTAGGTGCCGGCTGAGCTAGGGGCCAAAATCTACAGGTAGGCACTTTGCAAAAAACACCTCTGTTTTCTGTAAAAAAAAATTGGGATGTGTCCACGTTGTGTTTTGGGCCATTTCCTTTTGTGGGCGCTAGGCCTACCCACAAAAGTGAGGTACCATGTTTATCGGGAGATTTGGGGGAACGCTGGGTGGAACGAAATTTCTGTCTCCTCTCAGATTCCAGAAGTTTCTGTCACCGAAATGTGAGGAAAATGTGTTTTTTTTGCCAAATTTTGAGGTTTGCACAGGATTCAGGGTAACAGAACCTGGTCAGAGCCCCACAAGTCACCCCATCTTGGATTCCCCTAGGTCTCTAGTTTTAAAAAATATGCTGGTTTGGTAGGTTTCCGTAGGTGCCGGCTGAGCTAGGGGCCAAAATCTACAGGTAGGCACTTGGCAAAAAACACCTCTGTTTTCTGTGAAAATATGTGATGTGTCCACGTTGTGTTTTGGCCCATTTCCTTTCGTGGGCGCTAGGCCCACCCACACAAGTGAGGTACCATTTTTATCGGGAGACTTGGGGCAACGCTGGGTGGAAGGACATTTGTGGCTCTTCTCAGATTCTAGAACTTTCTGTCACCGAAATGAGTCAAAAAGTGTTTTTTTGGCCAAATGTTGAGGTTTGCAAAGGATTCTGGGTAACAGAACCTGGTCAGAGCCCCACAAGTCACCCCATCTTGGATTCCCCTAGGTGTCTAGTGTTCAGAAATTTGCTGGTTTGGTAGGTTTCCCCAGGTGCCGGCTGAGCTAGAGGCCAAAATTCACAGGTAGGCACTGTTTTCTGTGAAAAAATTGGGATGTGTCCAAGTTGTGTTTTGAGCCATTTCCTTTCGTGGGCGCCAGGCCTACCCACACAAGTGAGGTACCATTTTTATCAGGAGACTTGGGGGAACGCTGGGTGGAAGGAAATTTGTGGCTCCTCTCAGATTCCAGAACTTTCGGTCACCGAAATGTGAGGAAAATGTGTTTTTTTAGCCAAATTTTGAGGTTTGCAAAGGATTCTGGGTAACAGAACCTGGTCAGAGCCCCACAAGTCACCCCATCTTGGATTCCCCTAGGTCTCTAGTTTTCAAAAATGTGCTGGTTTGGTAGGTTTCCCTAGGTGCCGGCTGAGCTAGGGGCCAAAATCAACAGGTAGGCACTTTGCAAAAAACACCTCTGTTTTCTGTAAAAAAATTGGGATGTGTCTACGTTTTGTTTTGGGCCATTTCCTTTCGTGGGCGCTAGGCCTACCCACACAAGTGAGGTACCATTTTTATTGGGAGACTTGGGGGAACGCTGGGTGGAAGGAAATTTGTGGCTCCTCTTAGATTCCAGAACTTTCTCTCACCGAAATGTGAGGAAAATGTGTTTTTTTTAGCCAAATGTTGAGGTTTGCAATGGATTCTGGGTAACCGAACCTGGTCAGAGCCCCACAAGTCACCCCATCTTGGTTTCCCCTAGGTCTCTAGTTTTAAAAAATGTGCTGGTTTGGTAGGTTTCCCTAGGTGCCGGCTGAGCTAGGGGCCAAAATCTACAGGTAGGCACTTGGCAAAAAACACCTCTGTTTTCTGTAAAACAAATTGGGATGTGTCCACGTTGTGTTTTGGGCCATTTCCTTTTGTGGGCGCTAGGCCTACCCACACAAGTGAGGTACCATTTTTATCGGGAGACTTGGGGGAACCCTGGGTGGAAGGAAATTTGTGTCTCCTCTCAGATTCCAGAAGTTTCTGTCACCGAAATGTGAGGAAAATGTGTTTTTTTAGCCAGATTTTGAGGTTTGCAAAGGATTCTGGGTAACAGAACCTGGTCAGAGCCCCACAAGTCACCCCATCTTGGATTCCCCTTGGTCTCTAGTTTTCAAAAATGTGCTCATTCGGTAGGTTTCCCTAGGTGCTGGCTGAGCTAGGGGCCAAAAACTACAGGTAGGCACTTTGCAAAAAACACCTCTGTTTTCTGTAAAGGAAATTGGGATGTGTCCACGTTGTGTTTTGGGCCATTTCCTTTTGTGGGCGCTAGGCCTACCCACACAAGTGAGGTACCATTTTTATCGGGAGACTTGGGGGAACGCTGGGTGGAAGGAAATTTGTGTTTCCTCTCAGATTCCAGAAGTTTCTGTCACCGAAATGTGAGGAAAATGTGTTTTTTTAGCCAAATTTTGAGGTTTGCAAAGGATTCAGGGTAACAGAACCTGGTCAGAGCCCCACAAGTCACCCCATCTTGGATTCCCCTAGGTCTCTAGTTTTGAAAAATGTGCTGGTTTGCTAGGTTTCCGTAGGTGCCGGCAGAGCTAGGGGCCAAAATCTACAGGTAGGCACTTGGCAAAAAACACCTCTGTTTTCTGTGAAAAAATGTGATGTGTCCACGTTGTGTTTTGGCCCATTTTCTTTCGTGGGCGCTAGGCCCACCCACACAAGTGAGGTACCATTTTTATCGGGAGACTTGGGGCAACGCTGGGTGGAAGGACATTTGTGGCTCTTCTCAGATTCCAGAACTTTCTGTCACCGAAATGAGAGGAAAAAGTGTTTTTTGTTTTTTTTGGCCAAATTTTGAGGTTTGCAAAGGATTCTGGGTAACAGAACCTGGTCAGAGCCCCACAAGTCACCCCATCTTGGATTCCCCTAGGTGTCTAGTGTTCAGAAATTTGCTGGTTTGGTAGGTTTCCCCAGGTGCCGGCTGAGCTAGGGGCCAAAATCTACAGGTAGGCACTTGGCAAAAAACACCTCTGTTTTCTGTAAAAAAACAATGGGATGTGTCCATGTTGTGTTTTGGGCCATTTCCTTTTGTGGGCGCTAGGCCCACCCACACAAGTGAGGTACCATTTTTATCGGGAGACTTGGGGCAACGCTGGGTGGAAGGACATTTGTGGCTCTTCTCAGATTTCAGAACTATCTGTCACCGAAATGAGAGGAAAAAGTGTTTTTTTGGCAAAATGTTGAGGTTTACAAAGGATTCTGGGTAACAGAACCTGGTCAGAGCCCCACAAGTCACCCCATCTTGGATTCCCCTAGGTGTCTAGTGTTCAGAAATTTGCTGGTTTGGTAGGTTTCCCCAGGTGCCGGCTGAGCTAGAGGCCAAAATTCACAGGTAGGCACTGTTTTTACTGTGAAAAAGTGTGATGTGTCCACGTTGTGTTTTGGCCCATTTCCTTTCGTGGGCGCTAGGCCCACCCACACAAGTGAGGTACCATTTTTATCGGGAGACTTGGGCAAAGCTGGCTGGAAGGAAATTTGTGGCTCCTCTCAGATTCCAGAACCTTTCTATCACCGAAATGTGAGGAAAATGTGTTTTTTTAGCCGAATTTTGAGGTTTGCAAAGGATTCTGGGTAACAGAACCTGGTCAGAGCCCCACAAGTCACCCCATCTTGGTTTCCCCTAGGTCTCTAGTTTTGAAAAATGTGCTGGTTTGGTAGGTTTCCCTAGGTGCCGGCTGAGCTAGGGACCAAAATCTACAGGTAGGCACTTGGCAAAAAACACCTCTGTTTTCTGTAAAAAAGCAATGGGATGTGTCCACGTTGTGTTTTGGGCCATTTCCTTTTGTGGGCGCTAGGCCTACCCACACAAGTGAGGTACCATTTTTATCGGAAGACTTGGGGGAACACTGGGTGGAAGGAAATTTGTGGCTCCTCTCAGATTCCAGAACTTTCTGTCACCGAAATGAGAGGAAAATGTGTTTTTTTAGCCAGATTTTGAGGTTTGCAAAGGATTCTGGGTAACAGAACCTGGTCAGAGCCCCACAAGTCACCCCATCTTGGATTCCCCTAGGTCTCTAGTTTTCACAAATGTGCTCATTTGGTAGGTTTCCCTAGGTGCCGGCTGAGCTAGGGGCCAAAATCTACAGGTAGGCACTTGGCAAAAAACCCCTCTTTTTTCTGTAAAAAAAATTGGGATGTGTCCACGGTGTGTTTTGGGCCATTTCCTTTTGTGGGCGCTAGGCCTACCCACACAAGTGAGGTACCATTTTTATCGGGAGACTTGGGGGAACGCTGGGTGGAAGGAAATTTGTGTTTCCTCTCAGATTCCCGAAGTTTCTGTCACCGAAATGTGAGGAAAATTTGTTTTTTTAGCCAAATGTTGAGGTTTGCAAAGGATTCTGGGTAACAGAACCTGGTCAGAGCCCCACAAGTCACCCCATCTTGGATTCCCCTAGGTCTCTAGTTTTAAAAAATGTGCTGGTTTGGTAGGTTTCCCTAGGTGCCGGCTGAGCTAGGGGCCAAAATCAACAGGTAGGCACTTTGCAAAAAACACCTCTGTTTTCTGTAAAAATATTGGGATGTGTCTACGTTTTGTTTTGGGCCATTTCCTTTCGTGGGCGCTAGGCCTACCCACACAAGTGAGGTACCATTTTTATCAGGAGACTTGGGGGAGCGCTGGGTGGAAGGAAATTTGTGGCTCCTCTCAGATTCCAGAACTTTTTGTCACCGAAATATGAGGAAAATGTGTTTTTTTAGCCAAATTTTGAGGTTTGCAAAGGAGACTTGGGGGAACGCTGGGTGGAAGGAAATTTGTGGCTCCTCTTAGATTCCAGAACTTTCTGTCACCGAAATGTGAGGAAAATGTGTTTTTTGTAGCCAAATGTTGAGGTTTGCAATGGATTCTGGGTAACCGAACCTGGTCAGAGCCCCATAAGTCACCCCATCTTGGTTTCCCCTAGGTCTCTAGTTTTCAAAAATGTGCTGGTTTGGTAGGTTTCCCTAGGTGCCGGCTGAGCTAGGGGCCAAAATCTACAGGTAGGCACTTGGCAAAAAACACCTCTGTTTTCTGTAAAACAAATTGGGATGGGTCCACGTTGTGTTTTGGGCCATTTCCTTTTGTGGGCGCTAGGCCTACCCACACAAGTGAGGTACCATTTTTATCGGGAGACTTGGGGAAACCCTTGGTGGAAGGAAATTTGTGTCTCCTCTCAGATTCCAGAAGTTTCTGTCACCGAAATGTGAGGAAAATGTGTTTTTTTAGCCAGATTTTGAGGTTAGCAAAGGATTCTGGGTAACAGAACCTGGTCAGAGCCCCACAAGTCACCCCATCTTGGATTCCCCTAGGTCTCTAGTTTTCAAAAATGTGCTCATTTGGTAGGTTTCCCCAGGTGCCGGCTGAGCTAGGGGCCAAAATCTACAGGTAGGCACTTTGCAAAAAACACCTCTGTTTTCTGTAAAAAAAATTGGGATGTGTCCACGTTGTGTTTTGGGCCATTTCCTTTTGTGGGCGCTAGGCCTACCCACACAAGTGAGGTACCATTTTTATCGGGAGACTTGGGGGAACGCTGGGTGGAAGGAAATTTGTGTTTCCTCTCAGATTCCAGAAGTTTCTGTCACCGAAATGTGAGGAAAATGTGTTTTTTTAGCCAAATTTTGAGGTTTGCAAAGGATTCAGGGTAACAGAACCTGGTCAGAGCCCCACAAGTCACCCCATCTTGGATTCCCCTAGGTCTCTAGTTTTGAAAAATGTGCTGGTTTGCTAGGTTTCCGTAGGTGCCGGCAGAGCTAGGGGCCAAAATCTACAGGTAGGCACTTGGCAAAAAACACCTCTGTTTTCTGTGAAAAAATTTGATGTGTCCACGTTGTGTTTTGGCCCATTTCCTTTTGTGGGCGCTAGGCCCACCCACACAAGTGAGGTACCATTTTTATCGGGAGACTTGGTGCAACGCTGGGTGGAAGGACATTTGTGGCTCTTCTCAGATTCCAGAACTTTCTGTCACCGAAATGAGAGGAAAAAGTTTTTTTTTTTTTTTTGGGCCAAATTTTGAGGTTTGCAAAGGATTCTGGGTAACAGAACCTGGTCAGAGCCCCACAAGTCACCCCATCTTGGATTCCCCTAGGTGTCTAGTGTTCAGTAATTTTCTGGTTTGGTAGGTTTCCCCAGGTGCCGGCTGAGCTAGGGGCCAAAATCTACAGGTAGGCACTTGGCAAAAAACACCTCTGTTTTCTGTAAAAAAAACAATGGGATGTGTCCACGTTGTGTTTTGGGCCATTTCCTTTTGTTGGCGCTAGGCCCACCCACACAAGTGAGGTACCATTTTTATCGGGAGACTTGGGGCAACGCTGGTTGGAAGGACATTTGTGGCTCTTCTCAGATTCCAGAACTTTCTGTCACCGAAATGAGAGGAAAAAGTGTTTTTTTGGCCTTATCTTGAGGTTTGCAAAGGATTCTGGGTAACAGAACCTGGTCAGAGCCCCACAAGTCACCCCATCTTGGATTCCCCTAGGTGTCTAGTGTTCAGAAATTTGCTGGTTTGGTAGGTTTCCCCAGGTGCCGGCTGAGCTAGAGGCCAAAATTCACAGGTAGGCACTGTTTTCTGTGAAAAAATTGGGATGTGTCCACGTTGTGTTTTGAGCCATTTCCTTTCGTGGGCGCTAGGCCTACCCACACAAGTGAGGTACCATTTTTATCCGGAGACTTGGGGGAACGCTGGGTGGAAGGAAATTTATGGCTCCTCTCAGATTCCAGAACTTTCGGTCAGCGAAATGTGAGAAAAATGTGTTTTTTTTAGCCAAATTTTGAGGTTTGCAAAGGATTCTGGGTAACAGAACCTCATCAGAGCCCCACAAGTCACCACATCTTGGATTCCCCTAGGTCTCTAGTTTTAAAAAATGTGCTGGTTTGCTAGGTTTCCGTAGGTGCCGGCTGAGCTAGGGGCCAAAATCTACAGGTAGGCACTTGGCAAAAAACACCTCTGTTTTCTGTGAAAAAATGTGATGTGTCCACGTTGTGTTTTGGCCCATTTCCTTTCGTGGGCGCTAGGCCCACCCACACAAGTGAGGTACCATTTTTATCGGGAGACTTGGGGCAACAGTGGGTGGAAGGACATTTGTGGCTCCTCTCAGATTCCAGAACTTTCTATCACCGAAATGTGAGGAAAATGTGTTTTTTTAGCCGAATTTTGAGGTTTGCAAAGGATTCTGGGTAACAGAACCTGGTCAGAGCCCCACAAGTCACCCCATCTTGGTTTCCCCTAGGTCTCTAGTTTTAAAAAATGTGCTTGTTTGGTAGGTTTCCCTAGCTGCCAGCTGAGCTAGGGGCCAAAATCTACAGGTAGGCACTTGGCAAAAAACACCTCTGTTTTCTGTAAAAAAACAATGGGATGTGTTCACGTTGTGTTTTGGGCCATTTCCTTTTGTGGGCGCTAGGCCTACCCACACAAGTGAGGTACCATTTTTATCGGGAGACTTGGGGGAACGCTGGGTGGAAGGAAATTTGTGGCTCCTCTCAGATTCCAGAACTTTCTGTCACCGAAATGTGAGAAAAATGTGTTTTTTTTAGCCACATTTTGAGGTTTGCAGAGCATTCTGGGTAACAGAACCTGGTCAGAGCCCCACAAGTCACCCCATCTTGGTTTCCCCTAGGTCTCTAGTTTTCAAAAATGTGCTGGTTTGGTAGGTGTCCCTAGGTGACGGCTGAGCTAGGGGCCAAAATCTACAGGTAGGCACTTGGCAAAAAACACCTCTGTTTTCTGTAAAAAAACAATGGGATGTGTCCACGTTGTGTTTTGGGCCATTTCCTTTTGTGGGCGCTAGGCCCACCCACACAAGTGAGGTACCATTTTTATTGGGAGACTTGGGGCAACGCTGGGTGGAAGGACATTTGTGGCTCTTCTCAGATTCCAGAACTTTCTGTCACCGAAATGAGAGGAAAAAGTGTTTTTTTGGCCAAATTTTGAGGTTTGCAAAGGATTCTGGGTAACAGAACCTGGTCAGAGCCCCACAAGTCACCCCATCTTGGATTCCCCTAGGTGTCTAGTGTTCAGAAATTTGCTGGTTTGGTAGGTTTCCCCAGGTGCCGGCTGAGCTAGAGGCCAAAATTCACAGGTAGGCACTGTTTTCTGTGAAAAAATTGGGATGTGTCCACGTTGTGTTTTGAGCCATTTCCTTTCGTGGGCGCTAGGCCTACCCACACAAGTGAGGTACCATTTTTATCGGGAGACTTGGGGGAACGCTGGGTGGAAGGAAATTTGTGGCTCCTCTCAGATTCCAGAACTTTCGGTCAGCGAAATGTGAGAAAAATGTGTTTTTTTTAGCCAAATTTTGAGGTTTGCAAAGGATTCTGGGTAACAGAACCTCATCAGAGCCCCACAAGTCACCACATCTTGGATTCCCCTAGGTCTCTAGTTTTAAAAAATGTGCTGGTTTGCTAGGTTTCCGTAGGTGCCGGCTGAGCTAGGGGCCAAAATCTACAGGTAGGCACTTGGCAAAAAACACCTCTGTTTTCTGTGAAAAAATGTGATGTGTCCACGTTGTGTTTTGGCCCATTTCCTTTCGTGGGCGCTAGGCCCACCCACACAAGTGAGGTACCATTTTTATCGGGAGACTTGGGGCAACAGTGGGTGGAAGGACATTTGTGGCTCCTCTCAGATTCCAGAACTTTCTATCACCGAAATGTGAGGAAAATGTGTTTTTTTAGCCGAATTTTGAGGTTTGCAAAGGATTCTGGGTAACAGAACCTGGTCAGAGCCCCACAAGTCACCCCATCTTGGATTCCCCTAGGTCTCTAGTTTTCAAAAATGTGCTCATTTGGTAGGTTTCCCTAGGTGCCGGCTGAGCTAGGGGCCAAAATCTACAGGTAGGCACTTTGCAAAAAACACCTCTGTTTTCTGTAAAAAAAATTGGGATGTGTCCACGTTGTGTTTTGGGCCATTTCCTTTTGTGGGCGCTAGGCCTACCCACACAAGTGAGGTACCATTTTTATCGGGAGACTTGGGGAAACCCTTGGTGGAAGGAAATTTGTGTCTCCTCTCAGATTCCAGAAGTTTCTGTCACCGAAATGTGAGGAAAATGTGTTTTTTTAGCCAGATTTTGAGGTTAGGAAAGGATTCTGGGTAACAGAACCTGGTCAGAGCCCCACAAGTCACCCCATCTTGGATTCCCCTAGGTCTCTAGTTTTCAAAAATGTGCTCATTTGGTAGGTTTCCCCAGGTGCCGGCTGAGCTAGGGGCCAAAATCTACAGGTAGGCACTTTGCAAAAAACACCTCTGTTTTCTGTAAAAAAAATTGGGATGTGTCCACGTTGTGTTTTGGGCCATTTCCTTTTGTGGGCGCTAGGCCTACCCACAAAAGTGAGGTACCATTTTTATCGGGAGACTTGGGGGAACGCTGGGTGGAAGGAAATTTGTGTTTCCTCTCAGATTCCAGAAGTTTCTGTCACCGAAATGTGAGGAAAATGTGTTTTTTTAGCCAAATTTTGAGGTTTGCAAAGGATTCAGGGTAACAGAACCTGGTCAGAGCCCCACAAGTCACCCCATCTTGGATTCCCCTAGGTCTCTAGTTTTGAAAAATGTGCTGGTTTGCTAGGTTTCCGTAGGTGCCGGCAGAGCTAGGGGCCAAAATCTACAGGTAGGCACTTGGCAAAAAACACCTCTGTTTTCTGTGAAAAAATGTGATGTGTCCACGTTGTGTTTTGGCCCATTTTCTTTTGTGGGCGCTAGGCCCACCCACACAAGTGAGGTACCATTTTTATCGGGAGACTTGGGGCAACGCTGGGTGGAAGGACATTTGTGGCTCTTCTCAGATTCCAGAACTTTCTGTCACCGAAATGAGAGGAAAAAGTGTTTTTTGTTTTTTTTGGCCAAATTTTGAGGTTTGCAAAGGATTCTGGGTAACAGAACCTGGTCAGAGCCCCACAAGTCACCCCATCTTGGATTCCCCTAGGTGTCTAGTGTTCAGAAATTTGCTGGTTTGGTAGGTTTCCCCAGGTGCCGGCTGAGCTAGGGGCCAAAATCTACAGGTAGGCACTTGGCAAAAAACACCTCTGTTTTCTGTAAAAAAACAATGGGATGTGTCCATGTTGTGTTTTCGGCCATTTCCTTTTGTGGGCGCTAGGCCCACCCACACAAGTGAGGTACCATTTTTATCGGGAGACTTGGGGCAACGCTGGGTGGAAGGACATTTGTGGCTCTTCTCAGATTTCAGAACTATCTGTCACCGAAATGAGAGGAAAAAGTGTTTTTTTGGCAAAATGTTGAGGTTTACAAAGGATTCTGGGTAACAGAACCTGGTCAGAGCCCCACAAGTCACCCCATCTTGGATTCCCCTAGGTGTCTAGTGTTCAGAAATTTGCTGGTTTGGTAGGTTTCCCCAGGTGCCGGCTGAGCTAGAGGCCAAAATTCACAGGTAGGCACTGTTTTTACTGTGAAAAAATGTGATGTGTCCACGTTGTGTTTTGGCCCATTTCCTTTCGTGGGCGCTAGGCCCACCCACACAAGTGAGGTACCATTTTTATCGGGAGACTTGGGCAAAGCTGGCTGGAAGGAAATTTGTGGCTCCTCTCAGATTCCAGAACCTTTCTATCACCGAAATGTGAGGAAAATGTGTTTTTTTAGCCGAATTTTGAGGTTTGCAAAGGATTCTGGGTAACAGAACCTGGTCAGAGCCCCACAAGTCACCCCATCTTGGTTTCCCCTAGGTCTCTAGTTTTGAAAAATGTGCTGGTTTGGTAGGTTTCCCTAGGTGCCGGCTGAGCTAGGGACCAAAATCTACAGGTAGGCACTTGGCAAAAAACACCTCTGTTTTCTGTAAAAAAGCAATGGGATGTGTCCACGTTGTGTTTTGGGCCATTTCCTTTTGTGGGCGCTAGGCCTACCCACACAAGTGAGGTACCATTTTTATCGGAAGACTTGGGGGAACACTGGGTGGAAGGAAATTTGTGGCTCCTCTCAGATTCCAGAACTTTCTGTCACCGAAATGTGAGGAAAATGTGTTTTTTTAGCCAGATTTTGAGGTTTGCAAAGGATTCTGGGTAACAGAACCTGGTCAGAGCCCCACAAGTCACCCCATCTTGGATTCCCCTAGGTCTCTAGTTTTCACAAATGTGCTCATTTGGTAGGTTTCCCTAGGTGCCGGCTGAGCTAGGGGCCAAAATCTACAGGTAGGCACTTGGCAAAAAACCCCTCTTTTTTCTGTAAAAAAAATTGGGATGTGTCCACGGTGTGTTTTGGGCCATTTCCTTTTGTGGGCGCTAGGCCTACCCACACAAGTGAGGTACCATTTTTATCGGGAGACTTGGGGGAACGCTGGGTGGAAGGAAATTTGTGTTTCCTCTCAGATTCCCGAAGTTTCTGTCACCGAAATGTGAGGAAAATTTGTTTTTTTAGCCAAATGTTGAGGTTTGCAAAGGATTCTGGGTAACAGAACCTGGTCAGAGCCCCACAAGTCACCCCATCTTGGATTCCCCTAGGTCTCTAGTTTTCAAAAATGTGCTGGTTTGGTAGGTTTCCCTAGGTGCCGGCTGAGCTAGGGGCCAAAATCAACAGGTAGGCACTTTGCAAAAAACACCTCTGTTTTCTGTAAAAATATTGGGATGTGTCTACGTTTTGTTTTGGGCCATTTCCTTTCGTGGGCGCTAGGCCTACCCACACAAGTGAGGTACCATTTTTATCAGGAGACTTGGGGGAGCGCTGGGTGGAAGGAAATTTGTGGCTCCTCTCAGATTCCAGAACTTTTTGTCACCGAAATATGAGGAAAATGTGTTTTTTTAGCCAAATTTTGAGGTTTGCAAAGGAGACTTGGGGGAACGCTGGGTGGAAGGAAATTTGTGGCTCCTCTTAGATTCCAGAACTTTCTGTCACCGAAATGTGAGGAAAATGTGTTTTTTGTAGCCAAATGTTGAGGTTTGCAATGGATTCTGGGTAACCGAACCTGGTCAGAGCCCCATAAGTCACCCCATCTTGGTTTCCCCTAGGTCTCTAGTTTTCAAAAATGTGCTGGTTTGGTAGGTTTCCCTAGGTGCCGGCTGAGCTAGGGGCCAAAATCTACAGGTAGGCACTTGGCAAAAAACACCTCTGTTTTCTGTAAAACAAATTGGGATGGGTCCACGTTGTGTTTTGGGCCATTTCCTTTTGTGGGCGCTAGGCCTACCCACACAAGTGAGGTACCATTTTTATCGGGAGACTTGGGGAAACCCTTGGTGGAAGGAAATTTGTGTCTCCTCTCAGATTCCAGAAGTTTCTGTCACTGAAATGTGAGGAAAATGTGTTTTTTTAGCCAGATTTTGAGGTTTGCAAAGGATTCTGGGTAACAGAACCTGGTCAGAGCCCCACAAGTCACCCCATCTTGGATTCCCCTAGGTCTCTAGTTTTCACAAATGTGCTCATTTGGTAGGTTTCCCTAGGTGCCGGCTGAGCTAGGGGCCAAAATCTACAGGTAGGCACTTGGCAAAAAACCCCTCTTTTTTCTGTAAAAAAAATTGGGATGTGTCCACGGTGTGTTTTGGGCCATTTCCTTTTGTGGGCGCTAGGCCTACCCACACAAGTGAGGTACCATTTTTATCGGGAGACTTGGGGAAACCCTTGGTGGAAGGAAATTTGTGTCTCCTCTCAGATTCCAGAAGTTTCTGTCACCGAAATGTGAGGAAAATGTGTTTTTTTAGCCAGATTTTGAGGTTTGCAAAGGATTCTGGGTAACAGAACCTGGTCAGAGCCCCACAAGTCACCCCATCTTGGATTCCCCTAGGTCTCTAGTTTTCACAAATGTGCTCATTTGGTAGGTTTCCCTAGGTGCCGGCTGAGCTAGGGGCCAAAATCTACAGGTAGGCACTTGGCAAAAAACCCCTCTTTTTTCTGTAAAAAAAATTGGGATGTGTCCACGGTGTGTTTTGGGCCATTTCCTTTTGTGGGCGCTAGGCCTACCCACACAAGTGAGGTACCATTTTTATCGGGAGACTTGGGGGGAACGCTGGGTGGAAGGAAATTTGTGTTTCCTCTCAGATTCCCGAAGTTTCTGTCACCGAAATGTGAGGAAAATTTGTTTTTTTAGCCAAATGTTGAGGTTTGCAAAGGATTCTGGGTAACAGAACCTGGTCAGAGCCCCACAAGTCACCCCATCTTGGATTCCCCTAGGTCTCTAGTTTTCAAAAATGTGCTGGTTTGGTAGGTTTCCCTAGGTGCCGGCTGAGCTAGGGGCCAAAATCAACAGGTAGGCACTTTGCAAAAAACACCTCTGTTTTCTGTAAAAATATTGGGATGTGTCTACGTTTTGTTTTGGGCCATTTCCTTTCGTGGGCGCTAGGCCTACCCACACAAGTGAGGTACCATTTTTATCAGGAGACTTGGGGGAGCGCTGGGTGGAAGGAAATTTGTGGCTCCTCTCAGATTCCAGAACTTTTTGTCACCGAAATATGAGGAAAATGTGTTTTTTTAGCCAAATTTTGAGGTTTGCAAAGGAGACTTGGGGGAACGCTGGGTGGAAGGAAATTTGTGGCTCCTCTTAGATTCCAGAACTTTCTGTCACCGAAATGTGAGGAAAATGTGTTTTTTGTAGCCAAATGTTGAGGTTTGCAATGGATTCTGGGTAACCGAACCTGGTCAGAGCCCCATAAGTCACCCCATCTTGGTTTCCCCTAGGTCTCTAGTTTTCAAAAATGTGCTGGTTTGGTAGGTTTCCCTAGGTGCCGGCTGAGCTAGGGGCCAAAATCTACAGGTAGGCACTTGGCAAAAAACACCTCTGTTTTCTGTAAAACAAATTGGGATGGGTCCACGTTGTGTTTTGGGCCATTTCCTTTTGTGGGCGCTAGGCCTACCCACACAAGTGAGGTACCATTTTTATCGGGAGACTTGGGGAAACCCTTGGTGGAAGGAAATTTGTGTCTCCTCTCAGATTCCAGAAGTTTCTGTCACCGAAATGTGAGGAAAATGTGTTTTTTTAGCCAGATTTTGAGGTTAGCAAAGGATTCTGGGTAACAGAACCTGGTCAGAGCCCCACAAGTCACCCCATCTTGGATTCCCCTAGGTCTCTAGTTTTCAAAAATGTGCTCATTTGGTAGGTTTCCCCAGGTGCCGGCTGAGCTAGGGGCCAAAATCTACAGGTAGGCACTTTGCAAAAAACACCTCTGTTTTCTGTAAAAAAAATTGGGATGTGTCCACGTTGTGTTTTGGGCCATTTCCTTTTGTGGGCGCTAGGCCTACCCACACAAGTGAGGTACCATTTTTATCGGGAGACTTGGGGGAACGCTGGGTGGAAGGAAATTTGTGTTTCCTCTCAGATTCCAGAAGTTTCTGTCACCGAAATGTGAGGAAAATGTGTTTTTTTAGCCAAATTTTGAGGTTTGCAAAGGATTCAGGGTAACAGAACCTGGTCAGAGCCCCACAAGTCACCCCATCTTGGATTCCCCTAGGTCTCTAGTTTTGAAAAATGTGCTGGTTTGCTAGGTTTCCGTAGGTGCCGGCAGAGCTAGGGGCCAAAATCTACAGGTAGGCACTTGGCAAAAAACACCTCTGTTTTCTGTGAAAAAATTTGATGTGTCCACGTTGTGTTTTGGCCCATTTCCTTTTGTGGGCGCTAGGCCCACCCACACAAGTGAGGTACCATTTTTATCGGGAGACTTGGTGCAACGCTGGGTGGAAGGACATTTGTGGCTCTTCTCAGATTCCAGAACTTTCTGTCACCGAAATGAGAGGAAAAAGTTTTTTTTTTTTTTTGGGCCAAATTTTGAGGTTTGCAAAGGATTCTGGGTAACAGAACCTGGTCAGAGCCCCACAAGTCACCCCATCTTGGATTCCCCTAGGTGTCTAGTGTTCAGTAATTTTCTGGTTTGGTAGGTTTCCCCAGGTGCCGGCTGAGCTAGGGGCCAAAATCTACAGGTAGGCACTTGGCAAAAAACACCTCTGTTTTCTGTAAAAAAAACAATGGGATGTGTCCACGTTGTGTTTTGGGCCATTTCCTTTTGTTGGCGCTAGGCCCACCCACACAAGTGAGGTACCATTTTTATCGGGAGACTTGGGGCAACGCTGGTTGGAAGGACATTTGTGGCTCTTCTCAGATTCCAGAACTTTCTGTCACCGAAATGAGAGGAAAAAGTGTTTTTTTTGGCCTTATCTTGAGGTTTGCAAAGGATTCTGGGTAACAGAACCTGGTCAGAGCCCCACAAGTCACCCCATCTTGGATTCCCCTAGGTGTCTAGTGTTCAGAAATTTGCTGGTTTGGTAGGTTTCCCCAGGTGCCGGCTGAGCTAGAGGCCAAAATTCACAGGTAGGCACTGTTTTCTGTGAAAAAATTGGGATGTGTCCACGTTGTGTTTTGAGCCATTTCCTTTCGTGGGCGCTAGGCCTACCCACACAAGTGAGGTACCATTTTTATCGGGAGACTTGGGGGAACGCTGGGTGGAAGGAAATTTATGGCTCCTCTCAGATTCCAGAACTTTCGGTCAGCGAAATGTGAGAAAAATGTGTTTTTTTTAGCCAAATTTTGAGGTTTGCAAAGGATTCTGGGTAACAGAACCTCATCAGAGCCCCACAAGTCACCACATCTTGGATTCCCCTAGGTCTCTAGTTTTAAAAAATGTGCTGGTTTGCTAGGTTTCCGTAGGTGCCGGCTGAGCTAGGGGCCAAAATCTACAGGTAGGCACTTGGCAAAAAACACCTCTGTTTTCTGTGAAAAAATGTGATGTGTCCACGTTGTGTTTTGGCCCATTTCCTTTCGTGGGCGCTAGGCCCACCCACACAAGTGAGGTACCATTTTTATCGGGAGACTTGGGGCAACAGTGGGTGGAAGGACATTTGTGGCTCCTCTCAGATTCCAGAACTTTCTATCACCGAAATGTGAGGAAAATGTGTTTTTTTAGCCGAATTTTGAGGTTTGCAAAGGATTCTGGGTAACAGAACCTGGTCAGAGCCCCACAAGTCACCCCATCTTGGTTTCCCCTAGGTCTCTAGTTTTAAAAAATGTGCTTGTTTGGTAGGTTTCCCTAGCTGCCAGCTGAGCTAGGGGCCAAAATCTACAGGTAGGCACTTGGCAAAAAACACCTCTGTTTTCTGTAAAAAAACAATGGGATGTGTCCACGTTGTGTTTTGGGCCATTTCCTTTTGTGGGCGCTAGGCCTACCCACACAAGTGAGGTACCATTTTTATCGGGAGACTTGGGGGAACGCTGGGTGGAAGGAAATTTGTGGCTCCTCTCAGATTCCAGAACTTTCTGACACCGAAATGTGAGAAAAATGTGTTTTTTTTAGCCACATTTTGAGGTTTGCAGAGCATTCTGGGTAACAGAACCTGGTCAGAGCCCCACAAGTCACCCCATCTTGGTTTCCCCTAGGTCTCTAGTTTTCAAAAATGTGCTGGTTTGGTAGGTGTCCCTAGGTGACGGCTGAGCTAGGGGCCAAAATCTACAGGTAGGCACTTGGCAAAAAACACCTCTGTTTTCTGTAAAAAAACAATGGGATGTGTCCACGTTGTGTTTTGGGCCATTTCCTTTTGTGGGCGCTAGGCCCACCCACACAAGTGAGGTACCATTTTTATTGGGAGACTTGGGGCAACGCTGGGTGGAAGGACATTTGTGGCTCTTCTCAGATTCCAGAACTTTCTGTCACCGAAATGAGAGGAAAAAGTGTTTTTTTGGCCAAATTTTGAGGTTTGCAAAGGATTCTGGGTAACAGAACCTGGTCAGAGCCCCACAAGTCACCCCATCTTGGATTCCCCTAGGTGTCTAGTGTTCAGAAATTTGCTGGTTTGGTAGGTTTCCCCAGGTGCCGGCTGAGCTAGAGGCCAAAATTCACAGGTAGGCACTGTTTTCTGTGAAAAAATTGGGATGTGTCCACGTTGTGTTTTGAGCCATTTCCTTTCGTGGGCGCTAGGCCTACCCACACAAGTGAGGTACCATTTTTATCGGGAGACTTGGGGGAACGCTGGGTGGAAGGAAATTTGTGGCTCCTCTCAGATTCCAGAACTTTCGGTCAGCGAAATGTGAGAAAAATGTGTTTTTTTTAGCCAAATTTTGAGGTTTGCAAAGGATTCTGGGTAACAGAACCTCATCAGAGCCCCACAAGTCACCACATCTTGGATTCCCCTAGGTCTCTAGTTTTAAAAAATGTGCTGGTTTGCTAGGTTTCCGTAGGTGCCGGCTGAGCTAGGGGCCAAAATCTACAGGTAGGCACTTGGCAAAAAACACCTCTGTTTTCTGTGAAAAAATGTGATGTGTCCACGTTGTGTTTTGGCCCATTTCCTTTCGTGGGCGCTAGGCCCACCCACACAAGTGAGGTACCATTTTTATCGGGAGACTTGGGGCAACAGTGGGTGGAAGGACATTTGTGGCTCCTCTCAGATTCCAGAACTTTCTATCACCGAAATGTGAGGAAAATGTGTTTTTTTAGCCGAATTTTGAGGTTTGCAAAGGATTCTGGGTAACAGAACCTGGTCAGAGCCCCACAAGTCACCCCATCTTGGATTCCCCTAGGTCTCTAGTTTTCAAAAATGTGCTCATTTGGTAGGTTTCCCTAGGTGCCGGCTGAGCTAGGGGCCAAAATCTACAGGTAGGCACTTTGCAAAAAACACCTCTGTTTTCTGTAAAAAAAATTAGGATGTGTCCACGTTGTGTTTTGGGCCATTTCCTTTTGTGGGCGCTAGGCCTACCCACACAAGTGAGGTACCATTTTTATCGGGAGACTTGGGGAAACCCTTGGTGGAAGGAAATTTGTGTCTCCTCTCAGATTCCAGAAGTTTCTGTCACCGAAATGTGAGGAAAATGTGTTTTTTTAGCCAGATTTTGAGGTTAGGAAAGGATTCTGGGTAACAGAACCTGGTCAGAGCCCCACAAGTCACCCCATCTTGGATTCCCCTAGGTCTCTAGTTTTCAAAAATGTGCTCATTTGGTAGGTTTCCCCAGGTGCCGGCTGAGCTAGGGGCCAAAATCTACAGGTAGGCACTTTGCAAAAAACACCTCTGTTTTCTGAAAAAAAAATTGGGATGTGTCCACGTTGTGTTTTGGGCCATTTCCTTTTGTGGGCGCTAGGCCTACCCACAAAAGTGAGGTACCATTTTTATCGGGAGACTTGGGGGAACGCTGGGTGGAAGGAAATTTGTGTTTCCTCTCAGATTCCAGAAGTTTCTGTCACCGAAATGTGAGGAAAATGTGTTTTTTTAGCCAAATTTTGAGGTTTGCAAAGGATTCAGGGTAACAGAACCTGGTCAGAGCCCCACAAGTCACCCCATCTTGGATTCCCCTAGGTCTCTAGTTTTGAAAAATGTGCTGGTTTGCTAGGTTTCCGTAGGTGCCGGCAGAGCTAGGGGCCAAAATCTACAGGTAGGCACTTGGCAAAAAACACCTCTGTTTTCTGTGAAAAAATTTGATGTGTCCACGTTGTGTTTTGGCCCATTTCCTTTTGTGGGCGCTAGGCCCACCCACACAAGTGAGGTACCATTTTTATCGGGAGACTTGGTGCAACGCTGGGTGGAAGGACATTTGTGGCTCTTCTCAGATTCCAGAACTTTCTGTCACCGAAATGAGAGGAAAAAGTGTTTTGTTTTTTTTTGGGCCAAATTTTGAGGTTTGCAAAGGATTCTGGGTAACAGAACCTGGTCAGAGCCCCACAAGTCACCCCATCTTGGATTCCCCTAGGTGTCTAGTGTTCAGAAATTTTCTGGTTTGGTAGGTTTCCCCAGGTGCCGGCTGAGCTAGGGGCCAAAATCTACAGGTAGGCACTTGGCAAAAAACACCTCTGTTTTCTGTAAAAAAACAATGGGATGTGTCCACGTTGTGTTTTGGGCCATTTCCTTTTGTTGGCGCTAGGCCCACCCACACAAGTGAGGTACCATTTTTATCGGGAGACTTGGGGCAACGCTGGTTGGAAGGACATTTGTGGCTCTTCTCAGATTCCAGAACTTTCTGTCACCGAAATGAGAGGAAAAAGTGTTTTTTTGGCCAAATCTTGAGGTTTGCAAAGGATTCTGGGTAACAGAACCTGGTCAGAGCCCCACAAGTCACCCCATCTTGGATTCCCCTAGGTGTCTAGTGTTCAGAAATTTGCTGGTTTGGTAGGTTTCCCCAGGTGCCGGCTGAGCTAGAGGCCAAAATTCACAGGTAGGCACTGTTTTCTGTGAAAAAATTGGGATGTGTCCACGTTGTGTTTTGAGCCATTTCCTTTCGTGGGCGCTAGGCCTACCCACACAAGTGAGGTACCATTTTTATCGGGAGACTTGGGGGAACGCTGGGTGGAAGGAAATTTGTGGCTCCTCTCAGATTCCAGAACTTTCGGTCAGCGAAATGTGAGAAAAATGTGTTTTTTTTAGCCAAATTTTGAAGTTTGCAAAGGATTCTGGGTAACAGAACCTCATCAGAGCCCCACAAGTCACCACATCTTGGATTCCCCTAGGTCTCTAGTTTTAAAAAATGTGCTGGTTTGCTAGGTTTCCGTAGGTGCCGGCTGAGCTAGGGGCCAAAATCTACAGGTAGGCACTTGGCAAAAAACACCTCTGTTTTCAGTGAAAAAATGTGATGTGTCCACGTTGTGTTTTGGCCCATTTCCTTTCGTGGGCGCTAGGCCCACCCACACAAGTGAGGTACCATTTTTATCGGGAGACTTGGGGCAACGCTGGGTGGAAGGACATTTGTGGCTCCTCTCAGATTCCAGAACTTTCTATCACCGAAATGTGAGGAAAATGTGTTTTTTTAGCCGAATTTTGAGTTTTGCAAAGGATTCTGGGTAACAGAACCTGGTCAGAGCCCCACAAGTCACCCCATCTTGGTTTCCCCTAGGTCTCTAGTTTTAAAAAATGTGCTTGTTTGGTAGGTTTCCCTAGCTGCCAGCTGAGCTAGGGGCCAAAATCTACAGGTAGGCACTTGGCAAAAAACACCTCTGTTTTCTGTAAAAAAACAATGGGATGTGTCCACGTTGTGTTTTGGGCCATTTCCTTTTGTGGGCGCTAGGCCTACCCACACAAGTGAGGTACCATTTTTATCGGGAGACTTGGGGGAACGCTGGGTGGAAGGAAATTTGTGGCTCCTCTCAGATTCCAGAACTTTCTGTCACCGAAATGTGAGAAAAATGTGTTTTTTTTAGCCACATTTTGGGGTTTGCAAAGGATTCTGGGTAACAGAACCTGGTCAGAGCCCCACAAGTCACCCCATCTTGGATTCCCCTAGGTCTCTAGTTTTCAAAAATGTGCTCATTTGGTAGGTTTCCCTAGGTGCCGGCTGAGCTAGGGGCCAAAATCTACAGGTAGGCACTTTGCAAAAAACACCTCTGTTTTCTGTAAAAAAAATTAGGATGTGTCCACGTTGTGTTTTGGGCCATTTCCTTTTGTGGGCGCTAGGCCTACCCACACAAGTGAGGTACCATTTTTATCGGGAGACTTGGGGAAACCCTTGGTGGAAGGAAATTTGTGTCTCCTCTCAGATTCCAGAAGTTTCTGTCACCGAAATGTGAGGAAAATGTGTTTTTTTAGCCAGATTTTGAGGTTAGGAAAGGATTCTGGGTAACAGAACCTGGTCAGAGCCCCACAAGTCACCCCATCTTGGATTCCCCTAGGTCTCTAGTTTTCAAAAATGTGCTCATTTGGTAGGTTTCCCCAGGTGCCGGCTGAGCTAGGGGCCAAAATCTACAGGTAGGCACTTTGCAAAAAACACCTCTGTTTTCTGAAAAAAAAATTGGGATGTGTCCACGTTGTGTTTTGGGCCATTTCCTTTTGTGGGCGCTAGGCCTACCCACAAAAGTGAGGTACCATTTTTATCGGGAGACTTGGGGGAACGCTGGGTGGAAGGAAATTTGTGTTTCCTCTCAGATTCCAGAAGTTTCTGTCACCGAAATGTGAGGAAAATGTGTTTTTTTAGCCAAATTTTGAGGTTTGCAAAGGATTCAGGGTAACAGAACCTGGTCAGAGCCCCACAAGTCACCCCATCTTGGATTCCCCTAGGTCTCTAGTTTTGAAAAATGTGCTGGTTTGCTAGGTTTCCGTAGGTGCCGGCAGAGCTAGGGGCCAAAATCTACAGGTAGGCACTTGGCAAAAAACACCTCTGTTTTCTGTGAAAAAATTTGATGTGTCCACGTTGTGTTTTGGCCCATTTCCTTTTGTGGGCGCTAGGCCCACCCACACAAGTGAGGTACCATTTTTATCGGGAGACTTGGTGCAACGCTGGGTGGAAGGACATTTGTGGCTCTTCTCAGATTCCAGAACTTTCTGTCACCGAAATGAGAGGAAAAAGTGTTTTGTTTTTTTTTGGGCCAAATTTTGAGGTTTGCAAAGGATTCTGGGTAACAGAACCTGGTCAGAGCCCCACAAGTCACCCCATCTTGGATTCCCCTAGGTGTCTAGTGTTCAAAAATGTGCTCATTTGGTAGGTTTCCCTAGGTGCCGGCTGAGCTAGGGGCCAAAATCTACAGGTAGGCACTTGGCAAAAAACACCTCTGTTTTCTGTAAAAAAACAATGGGATGTGTCCACGTTGTGTTTTGGGCCATTTCCTTTTGTTGGCGCTAGGCCCACCCACACAAGTGAGGTACCATTTTTATCGGGAGACTTGGGGCAACGCTGGTTGGAAGGACATTTGTGGCTCTTCTCAGATTCCAGAACTTTCTGTCACCGAAATGAGAGGAAAAAGTGTTTTTTTGGCCAAATCTTGAGGTTTGCAAAGGATTCTGGGTAACAGAACCTGGTCAGAGCCCCACAAGTCACCCCATCTTGGATTCCCCTAGGTGTCTAGTGTTCAGAAATTTGCTGGTTTGGTAGGTTTCCCCAGGTGCCGGCTGAGCTAGGGGCCAAAATCTACAGGTAGGCACTTGGCAAAAAACACCTCTGTTTTCTGTAAAAAAACAATGGGATGTGTCCACGTTGTGTTTTGGGCCATTTCCTTTTGTTGGCGCTAGGCCCACCCACACAAGTGAGGTACCATTTTTATCGGGAGACTTGGGGCAACGCTGGTTGGAAGGACATTTGTGGCTCTTCTCAGATTCCAGAACTTTCTGTCACCGAAATGAGAGGAAAAAGTGTTTTTTTGGCCAAATCTTGAGGTTTGCAAAGGATTCTGGGTAACAGAACCTGGTCAGAGCCCCACAAGTCACCCCATCTTGGATTCCCCTAGGTGTCTAGTGTTCAGAAATTTGCTGGTTTGGTAGGTTTCCCCAGGTGCCGGCTGAGCTAGAGGCCAAAATTCACAGGTAGGCACTGTTTTCTGTGAAAAAATTGGGATGTGTCCACGTTGTGTTTTGAGCCATTTCCTTTCGTGGGCGCTAGGCCTACCCACACAAGTGAGGTACCATTTTTATCGGGAGACTTGGGGGAACGCTGGGTGGAAGGAAATTTGTGGCTCCTCTCAGATTCCAGAACTTTCGGTCAGCGAAATGTGAGAAAAATGTGTTTTTTTTAGCCAAATTTTGAAGTTTGCAAAGGATTCTGGGTAACAGAACCTCATCAGAGCCCCACAAGTCACCACATCTTGGATTCCCCTAGGTCTCTAGTTTTAAAAAATGTGCTGGTTTGCTAGGTTTCCGTAGGTGCCGGCTGAGCTAGGGGCCAAAATCTACAGGTAGGCACTTGGCAAAAAACACCTCTGTTTTCAGTGAAAAAATGTGATGTGTCCACGTTGTGTTTTGGCCCATTTCCTTTCGTGGGCGCTAGGCCCACCCACACAAGTGAGGTACCATTTTTATCGGGAGACTTGGGGCAACGCTGGGTGGAAAGACATTTGTGGCTCCTCTCAGATTCCAGAACTTTCTATCACCGAAATGTGAGGAAAATGTGTTTTTTTAGCCGAATTTTGAGTTTTGCAAAGGATTCTGGGTAACAGAACCTGGTCAGAGCCCCACAAGTCACCCCATCTTGGTTTCCCCTAGGTCTCTAGTTTTAAAAAATGTGCTTGTTTGGTAGGTTTCCCTAGCTGCCAGCTGAGCTAGGGGCCAAAATCTACAGGTAGGCACTTGGCAAAAAACACCTCTGTTTTCTGTAAAAAAACAATGGGATGTGTCCACGTTGTGTTTTGGGCCATTTCCTTTTGTGGGCGCTAGGCCTACCCACACAAGTGAGGTACCATTTTTATCGGGAGACTTGGGGGAACGCTGGGTGGAAGGAAATTTGTGGCTCCTCTCAGATTCCAGAACTTTCTGTCACCGAAATGTGAGAAAAATGTGTTTTTTTTAGCCACATTTTGGGGTTTGCAAAGGATTCTGGGTAACAGAACCTGGTCAGAGCCCCACAAGTCACCCCATCTTGGTTTCCCCTAGGTCTCTAGTTTTCAAAAATGTGCTGGTTTGGTAGGTTTCCCTAGGTGCCGGCTGAGCTAGGGACCAAAATCAACAGGTAGGCACTTGGCAAAAAACACCTCTGTTTTCTGTAAAAAAGCAATGGGATGTGTCCACGTTGTGTTTTGGGCCATTTCCTTTTGTGGGCGCTAGGCCTACCCACACAAGTGAGGTACCATTTTTATCGGGAGACTTGGGGGAACGCTGGGTGGAAGGAAATTTGTGGCTCCTCTCAGATTCGAGAAGTTTCTGTCACCGAAATGTGAGGAAAATGTGTTTTTTTAGCCAGATTTTGAGGTTTGCAAAGGATTCTGGGTAACAGAACCTGGTCAGAGCCCCACAAGTCACCCCATCTTGGATTCCCCTAGGTCTCTAGTTTTCAAAAATGTGCTCATTTGGTAGGTTTCCCTAGGTGCCGGCTGAGCTAGGGGCCAAAATCTACAGGTAGGCACTTTGCAAAAAACACCTCTGTTTTCTGTAAAAAAAATTGGGATGTGTCCACGTTGTGTTTTGGGCCATTTCCTTTTGTGGGCGCTAGGCCTACCCACACAAGTGAGGTACCATTTTTATCGGGAGACTTGGGGGAACGCTGGGTGGAAGGAAATTTGTGTTTCCTCTCAGATTCCAGAACTTTCTGTCACCGAAATGTGAGGAAAATGTGTTTTTTTAGCCACATTTTGGGGTTTGCAAAGGATTCAGGGTAACAGAACCTGGTCAGAGCCCCACAAGTCACCCCATCTTGGATTCCCCTAGGTCTCTAGTTTTAAAAAATGTGCTGGTTTGGTAGGTTTCCGTAGGTGCCGGCTGAGCTAGGGGCCAAAATCTACAGGTAGGCACTTGGCAAAAAACACCTCTGTTTTCTGTGAAAAAATGTGATGTGTCCACGTTGTGTTTTGGCCCATTTCCTTTCGTGGGCGCTAGGCCCACCCACACAAGTGAGGTACCATTTTTATCGGGAGACTTGGGGCAACGCTGGGTGGAAGGACATTTGTGGCTCTTCTCAGATTCCAGAACTTTCTGTCACCGAAATGAGAGGAAAAAGTGTTTTTTTGGCCAAATGTTGAGGTTTGCAAAGGATTCTGGGTAACAGAACCTGGTCAGAGCCCCACAAGTCACCCCATCTTGGATTCCCCTAGGTGTCTAGTGTTCAGAAATTTGCTGGTTTGGTAGGTTTCCCCTGGTGCCGGCTGAGCTAGAGGCCAAAATTCACAGGTAGGCACTGTTTTCTGTGAAAAAATTGGGATGTGTCCACGTTGTGTTTTGGGACATTTTCTTTTGTCGGCGCTAGGCCTACCCACACAAGTGAGGTACCATTTTTATCAGGAGACTTGGGGGAGCGCTGGGTGGAAGGAAATTTGTGGCTCCTCTCAGATTCCAGAACTTTTTGTCACCGAAATATGAGGAAAATGTGTTTTTTTAGCCAAATTTTGAGGTTTGCAAAGGAGACTTGGGGGAACGCTGGGTGGAAGGAAATTTGTGGCTCCTCTTAGATTCCAGAACTTTCTGTCACCGAAATGTGAGGAAAATGTGTTTTTTGTAGCCAAATGTTGAGGTTTGCAATGGATTCTGGGTAACCGAACCTGGTCAGAGCCCCATAAGTCACCCCATCTTGGTTTCCCCTAGGTCTCTAGTTTTCAAAAATGTGCTGGTTTGGTAGGTTTCCCTAGGTGCCGGCTGAGCTAGGGGCCAAAATCTACAGGTAGGCACTTGGCAAAAAACACCTCTGTTTTCTGTAAAACAAATTGGGATGTGTCCACGTTGTGTTTTGGGCCATTTCCTTTTGTGTGCGCTAGGCCTACCCACACAAGTGAGGTACCATTTTTATCGGGAGACTTGGGGAAACCCTTGGTGGAAGGAAATTTGTGTCTCCTCTCAGATTCCAGAAGTTTCTGTCACCGAAATGTGAGGAAAATGTGTTTTTTTAGCCAGATTTTGAGGTTAGGAAAGGATTCTGGGTAACAGAACCTGGTCAGAGCCCCACAAGTCACCCCATCTTGGATTCCCCTAGGTCTCTAGTTTTCAAAAATGTGCTCATTTGGTAGGTTTCCCCAGGTGCCGGCTGAGCTAGGGGCCAAAATCTACAGGTAGGCACTTTGCAAAAAACAACTCTGTTTTCTGTAAAAAAAATTGGGATGTGTCCACGTTGTGTTTTGGGCCATTTACTTTTGTGGGCGCTAGGCCTACCCACAAAAGTGAGGTACCATTTTTATCGGGAGACTTGGGGGAACGCTGGGTGGAAGGAAATTTGTGGCTCTTCTCAGATTCCAGAACTTTCTGTCACCGAAATGAGAGGAAAAAGTGTTTTTTTTTTTTGTTGGGCCAAATTTTGAGGTTTGCAAAGGATTCTGGGTAACAGAACCTGGTCAGAGCCCCACAAATCACCCCATCTTGGATTCCCCTAGGTGTCTAGTGTTCAGAAATTTTCTGGTTTGGTAGGTTTCCCCAGGTGCCGGCTGAGCTAGGGGCCAAAATCTACAGGTAGGCACTTGGCAAAAAACACCTCGGTTTTCTGTAAAAAAACAATGGGATGTGTCCACGTTGTGTTTTGGGCCATTTCCTTTTGTTGGCGCTAGGCCCACCCACACAAGTGAGGTACCATTTTTATCGGGAGACTTGGGGCAACGCTGGTTGGAAGGACATTTGTGGCTCTTCTCAGATTCCAGAACTTTCTGTCACCGAAATGAGAGGAAAAAGTGTTTTTTTGGCCAAATCTTGAGGTTTGCAAAGGATTCTGGGTAACAGAACCTGGTCAGAGCCCCACAAGTCACCCCATCTTGGATTCCCCTAGGTGTCTAGTGTTCAGAAATTTGCTGG
Organism: Pleurodeles waltl; assembly: GCF_031143425.1. Classification (NCBI taxonomy): domain Eukaryota; kingdom Metazoa; phylum Chordata; class Amphibia; order Caudata; family Salamandridae; genus Pleurodeles; species Pleurodeles waltl. The sequence continues at coordinate 115,803,337 of NC_090445.1, read as the reverse complement.
TTTGGTAGGTTTCCCCAGGTGCCGGCTGAGCTAGAGGCCAAAATTCACAGGTAGGCACTGTTTTCTGTGAAAAAATTGGGATGTGTCCACGTTGTGTTTTGAGCCATTTCCTTTCGTGGGCGCTAGGCCTACCCACACAAGTGAGGTACCATTTTTATCGGGAGACTTGGGGGAACGCTGGGTGGAAGGAAATTTGTGGCTCCTCTCAGATTCCAGAACTTTCGGTCAGCGAAATGTGAGAAAAATTTGTTTTTTTTAGCCAAATTTTGAGGTTTGCAAAGGATTCTGGGTAACAGAACCTCATCAGAGCCCCACAAGTCACCACATCTTGGATTCCCCTAGGTCTCTAGTTTTAAAAAATGTGCTGGTTTGCTAGGTTTCCGTAGGTGCCGGCTGAGCTAGGGGCCAAAATCTACAGGTAGGCACTTGGCAAAAAACACCTCTGTTTTCTGTGAAAAAATTTGATGTGTCCACGTTGTGTTTTGGCCCATTTCCTTTCGTGGGCGCTAGGCCCACCCACACAAGTGAGGTACCATTTTTATCGGGAGACTTGGGGCAACGCTGGGTGGAAGGACATTTGTGGCTCCTCTCAGATTCCAGAACTTTCTATCACCGAAATGTGAGGAAAATGTGTTTTTTTAGCCGAATTTTGAGTTTTGCAAAGGATTCTGGGTAACAGAACCTGGTCAGAGCCCCACAAGTCACCCCATCTTGGTTTCCCCTAGGTCTCTAGTTTTAAAAAATGTGCTTGTTTGGTAGGTTTCCCTAGCTGCCAGCTGAGCTAGGGGCCAAAATCTACAGGTAGGCACTTGGCAAAAAACACCTCTGTTTTCTGTAAAAAAACAATGGGATGTGTCCACGTTGTGTTTTGGGCCATTTCCTTTTGTGGGCGCTAGGCCTACCCACACAAGTGAGGTACCATTTTTATCGGGAGACTTGGGGGAACGCTGGGTGGAAGGAAATTTGTGGCTCCTCTCAGATTCCAGAACTTTCTGTCACCGAAATGTGAGAAAAAAGTGTTTTTTTTAGCCATATTTTGGGGTTTGCAAAGGATTCTGGGTAACAGAACCTGGTCAGAGCCCCACAAGTCACCCCATCTTGGTTTCCCCTAGGTCTCTAGTTTTCAAAAATGTGCTGGTTTGGTAGGTTTCCCTAGGAGCCGGCTGAGCTAGGGACCAAAATCAACAGGTAGGCACTTGGCAAAAAACACCTCTGTTTTCTGTAAAAAAGCAATGGGATGTGTCCACGTTGTGTTTTGGGCCATTTCCTTTTGTGGGCGCTAGGCCTACCCACACAAGTGAGGTACCATTTTTATCGGGAGACTTGGGGGAACGCTGGGTGGAAGGAAATTTGTGGCTCCTCTCAGATTCGAGAAGTTTCTGTCACCGAAATGTGAGGAAAATGTGTTTTTTTAGCCAGATTTTGAGGTTTGCAAAGGATTCTGGGTAACAGAACCTGGTCAGAGCCCCACAAGTCACCCCATCTTGGATTCCCCTAGGTCTCTTGTTTTCAAAAATGTGCTCATTCGGTAGGTTTCCCTAGGTGCTGGCTGAGCTAGGGGCCAAAAACTACAGGTAGGCACTTTGCAAAAAACACCTCTGTTTTCTGTAAAGGAAATTGGGATGTGTCCACGTTGTGTTTTGGGCCATTTCCTTTTGTGGGCGCTAGGCCTACCCACACAAGTGGGGTACCATTTTTATCAGGAGACTTGGGGGAACGCTGGGTGGAAGGAAATTTGTGTTTCCTCTCAGATTCCAGAAGTTTCTGTCACCGAAATGTGAGGAAAATGTGTTTTTTTAGCTAAATTTTGAGGTTTGCAAAGGATTCAGGGTAACAGAACCTGGTCAGAGCCCCACAAGTCACCCCATCTTGGATTCCCCTAGGTCTCTAGTTTTGAAAAATGTGCTGGTTTGCTAGGTTTCCGTAGGTGCCGGCAGAGCTAGGGGCCAAAATCTACAGGTAGGCACTTGGCAAAAAACACCTCTGTTTTCTGTGAAAAAATGTGATGTGTCCACGTTGTGTTTTGGCCCATTTTCTTTCGTGGGCGCTAGGCCCACCCACACAAGTGAGGTACCATGTTTATCGGGAGACTTGGGGCAACGCTGGGTGGAAGGACATTTGTGGCTCTTCTCAGATTCCAGAACTTTCTGTCACCGAAATGAGAGGAAAAAGTGTTTTTTGTTTTTTTTGGCCAAATTTTGAGGTTTGCAAAGGATTCTGGGTAACAGAACCTGGTCAGAGCCCCACAAGTCACCCCATCTTGGATTCCCCTAGGTGTCTAGTGTTCAGAAAATTGCTGGTTTGGTAGGTTTCCCCAGGTGCCGGCTGAGCTAGGGGCCAAAATCTACAGGTAGGCACTTGGCAAAAAACACCTCTGTTTTCTGTAAAAAAACAATGGGATGTGTCCATGTTGTGTTTTGGGCCATTTCCTTTTGTGGGCGCTAGGCCCACCCACACAAGTGAGGTACCATTTTTATCGGGAGACTTGGGGCAACGCTGGGTGGAAGGACATTTGTGGCTCTTCTCAGATTTCAGAACTATCTGTCACCGAAATGAGAGGAAAAAGTGTTTTTTTGGCAAAATTTTGAGGTTTACAAAGGATTCTGGGTAACAGAACCTGGTCAGAGCCCCACAAGTCACCCCATCTTGGATTCCCCTAGGTGTCTAGTGTTCAGAAATTTGCTTGTTTGGTAGGTTTCCCCAGGTGCCGGCTGAGCTAGAGGCCAAAATTCACAGGTAGGCACTGTTTTTACTGTGAAAAAATGTGATGTGTCCACGTTGTGTTTTGGCCCATTTCCTTTCGTGGGCGCTAGGCCCACCCACACAAGTGAGGTACCATTTTTATCGGGAGACTTGGGCAAAGCTGGCTGGAAGGAAATTTGTGGCTCCTCTCAGATTCCAGAACCTTTCTATCACCGAAATGTGAGGAAAATGTGTTTTTTTAGCCGAATTTTGAGGTTTGCAAAGGATTCTGGGTAACAGAACCTGGTCAGAGCCCCACAAGTCACCCCATCTTGGTTTCCCCTAGGTCTCTAGTTTTGAAAAATGTGCTGGTTTGGTAGGTTTCCCTAGGTGCCGGCTGAGCTAGGGACCAAAATCTACAGGTAGGCACTTGGCAAAAAACACCTCTGTTTTCTGTAAAAAAGCAATGGGATGTGTCCACGTTGTGTTTTGGGCCATTTCCTTTTGTGGGCGCTAGGCCTACCCACACAAGTGAGGTACCATTTTTATCGGGAGACTTGGGGGAACACTGGGTGGAAGGAAATTTGTGGCTCCTCTCAGATTCCAGAACTTTCTGTCACCGAAATGTGAGGAAAATGTGTTTTTTTAGCCAGATTTTGAGGTTTGCAAAGGATTCTGGGTAACAGAACCTGGTCAGAGCCCCACAAGTCACCCCATCTTGGATTCCCCTAGGTCTCTAGTTTTCACAAATGTGCTCATTTGGTAGGTTTCCCTAGGTGCCGGCTGAGCTAGGGGCCAAAATCTACAGGTAGGCACTTTGCAAAAAAACCCTCTGTTTTCTGTAAAAAAAATTGGGATGTGTCCACGGTGTGTTTTGGGCCATTTCCTTTTGTGGGCGCTAGGCCTACCCACACAAGTGAGGTACCATTTTTATCGGGAGACTTGGGGGAACGCTGGGTGGAAGGAAATTTGTGTTTCCTCTCAGATTCCCGAAGTTTCTGTCACCGAAATGTGAGGAAAATTTGTTTTTTTAGCCAAATGTTGAGGTTTGCAAAGGATTCTGGGTAACAGAACCTGGTCAGAGCCCCACAAGTCACCCCATCTTGGATTCCCCTAGGTCTCTAGTTTTAAAAAATGTGCTGGTTTGGTAGGTTTCCCTAGGTGCCGGCTGAGCTAGGGGCCAAAATCAACAGGTAGGCACTTTGCAAAAAACACCTCTGTTTTCTGTAAAAATATTGGGATGTGTCTACGTTTTGTTTTGGGCCATTTCCTTTCGTGGGCGCTAGGCCTACCCACACAAGTGAGGTACCATTTTTATCAGGAGACTTGGGGGAGCGCTGGGTGGAAGGAAATTTGTGGCTCCTCTCAGATTCCAGAACTTTTTGTCACCGAAATATGAGGAAAATGTGTTTTTTTAGCCAAATTTTGAGGTTTGCAAAGGAGACTTGGGGGAACGCTGGGTGGAAGGAAATTTGTGGCTCCTCTTAGATTCCAGAACTTTCTGTCACCGAAATGTGAGGAAAATGTGTTTTTTGTAGCCAAATGTTGAGGTTTGCAATGGATTCTGGGTAACCGAACCTGGTCAGAGCCCCATAAGTCACCCCATCTTGGTTTCCCCTAGGTCTCTAGTTTTCAAAAATGTGCTGGTTTGGTAGGTTTCCCTAGGTGCCGGCTGAGCTAGGGGCCAAAATCTACAGGTAGGCACTTGGCAAAAAACACCTCTGTTTTCTGTAAAACAAATTGGGATGTGTCCACGTTGTGTTTTGGGCCATTTCCTTTTGTGGGCGCTAGGCCTACCCACACAAGTGAGGTACCATTTTTATCGGGAGACTTGGGGAAACCCTTGGTGGAAGGAAATTTGTGTCTCCTCTCAGATTCCAGAAGTTTCTGTCACCGAAATGTGAGGAAAATGTGTTTTTTTAGCCAGATTTTGAGGTTAGCAAAGGATTCTGGTAACAGAACCTGGTCAGAGCCCCACAAGTCACCCCATCTTGGATTCCCCTAGGTCTCTAGTTTTCAAAAATGTGCTCATTTGGTAGGTTTCCCCAGGTGCCGGCTGAGCTAGGGGCCAAAATCTACAGGTAGGCACTTTGCAAAAAACACCTCTGTTTTCTGTAAAAAAAATTGGGATGTGTCCACGTTGTGTTTTGGGCCATTTCCTTTTGTGGGCGCTAGGCCTACCCACACAAGTGAGGTACCATTTTTATCGGGAGACTTGGGGGAACGCTGGGTGGAAGGAAATTTGTGTTTCCTCTCAGATTCCAGAAGTTTCTGTCACCGAAATGTGAGGAAAATTTGTTTTTTTAGCCAAATTTTGAGGTTTGCAAAGGATTCAGGGTAACAGAACCTGGTCAGAGCCCCACAAGTCACCCCATCTTGGATTCCCCTAGGTCTCTAGTTTTGAAAAATGTGCTGGTTTGCTAGGTTTCCGTAGGTGCCGGCAGAGCTAGGGGCCAAAATCTACAGGTAGGCACTTGGCAAAAAACACCTCTGTTTTCTGTGAAAAAATTTGATGTGTCCACGTTGTGTTTTGGCCCATTTCCTTTTGTGGGCGCTAGGCCCACCCACACAAGTGAGGTACCATTTTTATCGGGAGACTTGGTGCAACGCTGGGTGGAAGGACATTTGTGGCTCTTCTCAGATTCCAGAACTTTCTGTCACCGAAATGAGAGGAAAAAGTGTTTTTTTTTTTTTTGGGCCAAATTTTGAGGTTTGCAAAGGATTCTGGGTAACAGAACCTGGTCAGAGCCCCACAAGTCACCCCATCTTGGATTCCCCTAGGTGTCTAGTGTTCAGAAATTTTCTGGTTTGGTAGGTTTCCCCAGGTGCCGGCTGAGCTAGGGGCCAAAATCTACAGGTAGGCACTTGGCAAAAAACACCTCTGTTTTCTGTAAAAAAAACAATGGGATGTGTCCACGTTGTGTTTTGGGCCATTTCCTTTTGTTGGCGCTAGGCCCACCCACACAAGTGAGGTACCATTTTTATCGGGAGACTTGGGGCAACGCTGGTTGGAAGGACATTTGTGGCTCTTCTCAGATTCCAGAACTTTCTGTCACCGAAATGAGAGGAAAAAGTGTTTTTTTGGCCATATCTTGAGGTTTGCAAAGGATTCTGGGTAACAGAACCTGGTCAGAGCCCCACAAGTCACCCCATCTTGGATTCCCCTAGGTGTCTAGTGTTCAGAAATTTGCTGGTTTGGTAGGTTTCCCCAGGTGCCGGCTGAGCTAGAGGCCAAAATTCACAGGTAGGCACTGTTTTCTGTGAAAAAATTGGGATGTGTCCACGTTGTGTTTTGAGCCATTTCCTTTCGTGGGCGCTAGGCCTACCCACACAAGTGAGGTACCATTTTTATCGGGAGACTTGGGGGAACGCTGGGTGGAAGGAAATTTGTGGCTCCTCTCAGATTCCAGAACTTTCGGTCAGCGAAATGTGAGAAAAATGTGGTTTTTTTAGCCAAATTTTGAGGTTTGCAAAGGATTCTGGGTAACAGAACCTCATCAGAGCCCCACAAGTCACCACATCTTGGATTCCCCTAGGTCTCTAGTTTTAAAAAATGTGCTGGTTTGCTAGGTTTCCGTAGGTGCCGGCTGAGCTAGGGGCCAAAATCTACAGGTAGGCACTTGGCAAAAAACACCTCTGTTTTCTGTGAAAAAATGTGATGTGTCCACGTTGTGTTTTGGCCCATTTCCTTTCGTGGGCGCTAGGCCCACCCACACAAGTGAGGTACCATTTTTATCGGGAGACTTGGGGCAACGCTGGGTGGATGGACATTTGTGGCTCCTCTCAGATTCCAGAACTTTCTATCACCGAAATGTGAGGAAAATGTGTTTTTTTAGCCGAATTTTGAGGTTTGCAAAGGATTCTGGGTAACAGAACCTGGTCAGAGCCCCACAAGTCACCCCATCTTGGTTTCCCCTAGGTCTCTAGTTTTAAAAAATGTGCTTGTTTGGTAGGTTTCCCTAGCTGCCAGCTGAGCTAGGGGCCAAAATCTACAGGTAGGCACTTGGCAAAAAACACCTCTGTTTTCTGTAAAAAAACAATGGGATGTGTCCACGTTGTGTTTTGGGCCATTTCCTTTTGTGGGCGCTAGGCCTACCCACACAAGTGAGGTACCATTTTTATCGGGAGACTTGGGGGAACGCTGGGTGGAAGGAAATTTGTGGCTCCTCTCAGATTCCAGAACTTTCTGTCACCGAAATGTGAGAAAAATGTGTTTTTTTTAGCCACATTTTGGGGTTTGCAAAGGATTCTGGGTAACAGAACCTGGTCAGAGCCCCACAAGTCACCCCATCTTGGTTTCCCCTAGGTCTCTAGTTTTCAAAAATGTGCTGGTTTGGTAGGTTTCCCTAGGTGCCGGCTGAGCTAGGGACCAAAATCAACAGGTAGGCACTTGGCAAAAAACACCTCTGTTTTCTGTAAAAAAGCAATGGGATGTGTCCACGTTGTGTTTTGGGCCATTTCCTTTTGTGGGCGCTAGGCCTACCCACACAAGTGAGGTACCATTTTTATCGGGAGACTTGGGGGAACGCTGGGTGGAAGGAAATTTGTGGCTCCTCTCAGATTCGAGAAGTTTCTGTCACCGAAATGTGAGGAAAATGTGTTTTTTTAGCCAGATTTTGAGGTTTGCAAAGGATTCTGGGTAACAGAACCTGGTCAGAGCCCCACAAGTCACCCCATCTTGGATTCCCCTAGGTGTCTAGTGTTCAGAAATTTGCTGGTTTGGTAGGTTTCCCTAGGTGCCGGCTGAGCTAGGGGCCAAAATCTACAGGTAGGCACTTGGCAAAAAACACCTCTGTTTTCTGTAAAACAAATTGGGATGTGTCCACGTTGTGTTTTGGGCCATTTCCTTTTGTGGGCGCTAGGCCTACCCACACAAGTGAGGTACCATTTTTATCGGGAGACTTGGGGAAACCCTTGGTGGAAGGAAATTTGTGTCTCCTCTCAGATTCCAGAAGTTTCTGTCACCGAAATGTGAGGAAAATGTGTTTTTTTAGCCAGATTTTGAGGTTAGGAAAGGATTCTGGGTAACAGAACCTGGTCAGAGCCCCACAAGTCACCCCATCTTGGATTCCCCTAGGTCTCTAGTTTTCAAAAATGTGCTCATTTGGTAGGTTTCCCCAGGTGCCGGCTGAGCTAGGGGCCAAAATCTACAAGTAGGCACTTTGCAAAAAACACCTCTGTTTTCTGTAAAAAAAATTGGGATGTGTCCACGTTGTGTTTTGGGCCATTTCCTTTTGTGGGCGCTAGGCCTACCCACAAAAGTGAGGTACCATTTTTATCGGGAGACTTGGGGGAACGCTGGGTGGAAGGAAATTTGTGGCTCTTCTCAGATTCCAGAACTTTCTGTCACCGAAATGAGAGGAAAAAGTGTTTTTTTTTTTTTTGGGCCAAATTTTGAGGTTTGCAAAGGATTCTGGGTAACAGAACCTGGTCAGAGCCCCACAAGTCACCCCATCTTGGATTCCCCTAGGTGTCTAGTGTTCAGAAATTTTCTGGTTTGGTAGGTTTCCCCAGGTGCCGGCAGAGCTAGGGGCCAAAATCTACAGGTAGGCACTTGGCAAAAAACACCTCTGTTTTCTGTGAAAAAATTTGATGTGTCCACGTTGTGTTTTGGCCCATTTCCTTTTGTGGGCGCTAGGCCCACCCACACAAGTGAGGTACCATTTTTATCGGGAGACTTGGTGCAACGCTGGGTGGAAGGACATTTGTGGCTCTTCTCAGATTCCAGAACTTTCTGTCACCGAAATGAGAGGAAAAAGTGTTTTTTTTTTTTTTGGGCCAAATTTTGAGGTTTGCAAAGGATTCTGGGTAACAGAACCTGGTCAGAGCCCCACAAGTCACCCCATCTTGGATTCCCCTAGGTGTCTAGTGTTCAGAAATTTTCTGGTTTGGTAGGTTTCCCCAGGTGCCGGCTGAGCTAGGGGCCAAAATCTACAGGTAGGCACTTGGCAAAAAACACCTCTGTTTTCTGTAAAAAAAACAATGGGATGTGTCCACGTTGTGTTTTGGGCCATTTCCTTTTGTTGGCGCTAGGCCCACCCACACAAGTGAGGTACCATTTTTATCGGGAGACTTGGGGCAACGCTGGTTGGAAGGACATTTGTGGCTCTTCTCAGATTCCAGAACTTTCTGTCACCGAAATGAGAGGAAAAAGTGTTTTTTTGGCCATATCTTGAGGTTTGCAAAGGATTCTGGGTAACAGAACCTGGTCAGAGCCCCACAAGTCACCCCATCTTGGATTCCCCTAGGTGTCTAGTGTTCAGAAATTTGCTGGTTTGGTAGGTTTCCCCAGGTGCCGGCTGAGCTAGAGGCCAAAATTCACAGGTAGGCACTGTTTTCTGTGAAAAAATTGGGATGTGTCCACGTTGTGTTTTGAGCCATTTCCTTTCGTGGGCGCTAGGCCTACCCACACAAGTGAGGTACCATTTTTATCGGGAGACTTGGGGGAACGCTGGGTGGAAGGAAATTTGTGGCTCCTCTCAGATTCCAGAACTTTCGGTCAGCGAAATGTGAGAAAAATTTGTTTTTTTTAGCCAAATTTTGAGGTTTGCAAAGGATTCTGGGTAACAGAACCTCATCAGAGCCCCACAAGTCACCACATCTTGGATTCCCCTAGGTCTCTAGTTTTAAAAAATGTGCTGGTTTGCTAGGTTTCCGTAGGTGCCGGCTGAGCTAGGGGCCAAAATCTACAGGTAGGCACTTGGCAAAAAACACCTCTGTTTTCTGTAAAAAAATGTGATGTGTCCACGTTGTGTTTTGGCCCATTTCCTTTCGTGGGCGCTAGGCCCACCCACACAAGTGAGGTACCATTTTTATCGGGAGACTTGGGGCAACGCTGGGTGGAAGGACATTTGTGGCTCCTCTCAGATTCCAGAACTTTCTATCACCGAAATATGAGGAAAATGTGTTTTTTTAGCCGAATTTTGAGTTTTGCAAAGGATTCTGGGTAACAGAACCTGGTCAGAGCCCCACAAGTCACCCCATCTTGGTTTCCCCTAGGTCTCTAGTTTTAAAAAATGTGCTTGTTTGGTAGGTTTCCCTAGCTGCCAGCTGAGCTAGGGGCCAAAATCTACAGGTAGGCACTTGGCAAAAAACACCTCTGTTTTCTGTAAAAAAACAATGGGATGTGTCCACGTTGTGTTTTGGGCCATTTCCTTTTGTGGGCGCTAGGCCTACCCACACAAGTGAGGTACCATTTTTATCGGGAGACTTGGGGGAACGCTGGGTGGAAGGAAATTTGTGGCTCCTCTCAGATTCCAGAACTTTCTGTCACCGAAATGTGAGAAAAATGTGTTTTTTTTAGCCACATTTTGGGGTTTGCAAAGGATTCTGGGTAACAGAACCTGGTCAGAGCCCCACAAGTCACCCCATCTTGGTTTCCCCTAGGTCTCTAGTTTTCAAAAATGTGCTGGTTTGGTAGGTTTCCCTAGGTGCCGGCTGAGCTAGGGACCAAAATCAACAGGTAGGCACTTGGCAAAAAACACCTCTGTTTTCTGTAAAAAAGCAATGGGATGTGTCCACGTTGTGTTTTGGGCCATTTCCTTTTGTGGGCGCTAGGCCTACCCACACAAGTGAGGTACCATTTTTATCGGGAGACTTGGGGGAACGCTGGGTGGAAGGAAATTTGTGGCTCCTCTCAGATTCGAGAAGTTTCTGTCACCGAAATGTGAGGAAAATGTGTTTTTTTAGCCAGATTTTGAGGTTTGCAAAGGATTCTGGGTAACAGAACCTGGTCAGAGCCCCACAAGTCACCCCATCTTGGATTCCCCTAGGTCTCTAGTTTTCAAAAATGTGCTCATTCGGTAGGTTTCCCTAGGTGCTGGCTGAGCTAGGGGCCAAAAACTACAGGTAGGCACTTGGCAAAAAACACCTCTGTTTTCTGTAAAGGAAATTGGGATGTGTCCACGTTGTGTTTTGGGCCATTTCCTTTTGTGGGCGCTAGGCCTACCCACACAAGTGAGGTACCATTTTTATCGGGAGACTTGGGGGAACGCTGGGTGGAAGGAAATTTGTGTTTCCTCTCAGATTCCAGAAGTTTCTGTCACCGAAATGTGAGGAAAATGTGTTTTTTTAGCTAAATTTTGAGGTTTGCAAAGGATTCAGGGTAACAGAACCTGGTCAGAGCCCCACAAGTCACCCCATCTTGGATTCCCCTAGGTCTCTAGTTTTGAAAAATGTGCTGGTTTGCTAGGTTTCCGTAGGTGCCGGCAGAGCTAGGGGCCAAAATCTACAGGTAGGCACTTGGCAAAAAACACCTCTGTTTTCTGTGAAAAAATGTGATGTGTCCACGTTGTGTTTTGGCCCATTTTCTTTCGTGGGCGCTAGGCCCACCCACACAAGTGAGGTACCATGTTTATCGGGAGACTTGGGGCAACGCTGGGTGGAAGGACATTTGTGGCTCTTCTCAGATTCCAGAACTTTCTGTCACCGAAATGAGAGGAAAAAGTGTTTTTTGTTTTTTTTGGCCAAATTTTGAGGTTTGCAAAGGATTCTGGGTAACAGAACCTGGTCAGAGCCCCACAAGTCACCCCATCTTGGATTCCCCTAGGTGTCTAGTGTTCAGAAAATTGCTGGTTTGGTAGGTTTCCCCAGGTGCCGGCTGAGCTAGGGGCCAAAATCTACAGGTAGGCACTTGGCAAAAAACACCTCTGTTTTCTGTAAAAAAACAATGGGATGTGTCCATGTTGTGTTTTGGGCCATTTCCTTTTGTGGGCGCTAGGCCCACCCACACAAGTGAGGTACCATTTTTATCGGGAGACTTGGGGCAATGCTGGGTGGAAGGACATTTGTGGCTCTTCTCAGATTTCAGAACTATCTGTCACCGAAATGAGAGGAAAAAGTGTTTTTTTGGCAAAATTTTGAGGTTTACAAAGGATTCTGGGTAACAGAACCTGGTCAGAGCCCCACAAGTCACCCCATCTTGGATTCCCCTAGGTGTCTAGTGTTCAGAAATTTGCTTGTTTGGTAGGTTTCCCCAGGTGCCGGCTGAGCTAGAGGCCAAAATTCACAGGTAGGCACTGTTTTTACTGTGAAAAAATGTGATGTGTCCACGTTGTGTTTTGGCCCATTTCCTTTCGTGGGCGCTAGGCCCACCCACACAAGTGAGGTACCATTTTTATCGGGAGACTTGGGCAAAGCTGGCTGGAAGGAAATTTGTGGCTCCTCTCAGATTCCAGAACCTTTCTATCACCGAAATGTGAGGAAAATGTGTTTTTTTAGCCGAATTTTGAGGTTTGCAAAGGATTCTGGGTAACAGAACCTGGTCAGAGCCCCACAAGTCACCCCATCTTGGTTTCCCCTAGGTCTCTAGTTTTGAAAAATGTGCTGGTTTGGTAGGTTTCCCTAGGTGCCGGCTGAGCTAGGGACCAAAATCTACAGGTAGGCACTTGGCAAAAAACACCTCTGTTTTCTGTAAAAAAGCAATGGGATGTGTCCACGTTGTGTTTTGGGCCATTTCCTTTTGTGGGCGCTAGGCCTACCCACACAAGTGAGGTACCATTTTTATCGGGAGACTTGGGGGAACACTGGGTGGAAGGAAATTTGTGGCTCCTCTCAGATTCCAGAACTTTCTGTCACCGAAATGTGAGGAAAATGTGTTTTTTTAGCCAGATTTTGAGGTTTGCAAAGGATTCTGGGTAACAGAACCTGGTCAGAGCCCCACAAGTCACCCCATCTTGGATTCCCCTAGGTCTCTAGTTTTCACAAATGTGCTCATTTGGTAGGTTTCCCTAGGTGCCGGCTGAGCTAGGGGCCAAAATCTACAGGTAGGCACTTTGCAAAAAACCCCTCTGTTTTCTGTAAAAAAAATTGGGATGTGTCCACAGTGTGTTTTGGGCCATTTCCTTTTGTGGGCGCTAGGCCTACCCACACAAGTGAGGTACCATTTTTATCGGGAGACTTGGGGGAACGCTGGGTGGAAGGAAATTTGTGTTTCCTCTCAGATTCCCGAAGTTTCTGTCACCGAAATGTGAGGAAAATTTGTTTTTTTAGCCAAATGTTGAGGTTTGCAAAGGATTCTGGGTAACAGAACCTGGTCAGAGCCCCACAAGTCACCCCATCTTGGATTCCCCTAGGTCTCTAGTTTTAAAAAATGTGCTGGTTTGGTAGGTTTCCCTAGGTGCCGGCTGAGCTAGGGGCCAAAATCAACAGGTAGGCACTTTGCAAAAAACACCTCTGTTTTCTGTAAAAATATTGGGATGTGTCTACGTTTTGTTTTGGGCCATTTCCTTTCGTGGGCGCTAGGCCTACCCACACAAGTGAGGTACCATTTTTATCAGGAGACTTGGGGGAGCGCTGGGTGGAAGGAAATTTGTGGCTCCTCTCAGATTCCAGAACTTTTTGTCACCGAAATATGAGGAAAATGTGTTTTTTTAGCCAAATTTTGAGGTTTGCAAAGGAGACTTGGGGGAACGCTGGGTGGAAGGAAATTTGTGGCTCCTCTTAGATTCCAGAACTTTCTGTCACCGAAATGTGAGGAAAATGTGTTTTTTGTAGCCAAATGTTGAGGTTTGCAATGGATTCTGGGTAACCGAACCTGGTCAGAGCCCCATAAGTCACCCCATCTTGGTTTCCCCTAGGTCTCTAGTTTTCAAAAATGTGCTGGTTTGGTAGGTTTCCCTAGGTGCCGGCTGAGCTAGGGGCCAAAATCTACAGGTAGGCACTTGGCAAAAAACACCTCTGTTTTCTGTAAAACAAATTGGGATGTGTCCACGTTGTGTTTTGGGCCATTTCCTTTTGTGGGCGCTAGGCCTACCCACACAAGTGAGGTACCATTTTTATCGGGAGACTTGGGGAAACCCTTGGTGGAAGGAAATTTGTGTCTCCTCTCAGATTCCAGAAGTTTCTGTCACCGAAATGTGAGGAAAATGTGTTTTTTAGCCAGATTTTGAGGTTAGCAAAGGATTCTGGGTAACAGAACCTGGTCAGAGCCCCACAAGTCACCCCATCTTGGATTCCCCTAGGTCTCTAGTTTTCAAAAATGTGCTCATTTGGTAGGTTTCCCCAGGTGCCGGCTGAGCTAGGGGCCAAAATCTACAGGTAGGCACTTTGCAAAAAACACCTCTGTTTTCTGTAAAAAAAATTGGGATGTGTCCACGTTGTGTTTTGGGCCATTTCCTTTTGTGGGCGCTAGGCCTACCCACACAAGTGAGGTACCATTTTTATCGGGAGACTTGGGGGAACGCTGGGTGGAAGGAAATTTGTGTTTCCTCTCAGATTCCAGAACTTTCTGTCACCGAAATGTGAGGAAAATGTGTTTTTTTAGCCAAATTTTGAGGTTTGCAAAGGATTCAGGGTAACAGAACCTGGTCAGAGCCCCACAAGTCACCCCATCTTGGATTCCCCTAGGTCTCTAGTTTTGAAAAATGTGCTGGTTTGCTAGGTTTCCGTAGGTGCCGGCAGAGCTAGGGGCCAAAATCTGCAGGTAGGCACTTGGCAAAAAACACCTCTGTTTTCTGTGAAAAAATGTGATGTGTCCACGTTGTGTTTTGGCCCATTTCCTTTTGTGGGCGCTAGGCCCACCCACACAAGTGAGGTACCATTTTTATCGGGAGACTTGGTGCAACGCTGGGTGGAAGGACATTTGTGGCTCTTCTCAGATTCCAGAACTTTCTGTCACCGAAATGAGAGGAAAAAGTGTTTTTTTTTTTTTTGGGCCAAATTTTGAGGTTTGCAAAGGATTCTGGGTAACAGAACCTGGTCAGAGCCCCACAAGTCACCCCATCTTGGATTCCCCTAGGTGTCTAGTGTTCAGAAATTTTCTGGTTTGGTAGGTTTCCCCAGGTGCCGGCTGAGCTAGAGGCCAAAATCTACAGGTAGGCACTTGGCAAAAAACACCTCTGTTTTCTGTAAAAAAAACAATGGGATGTGTCCACGTTGTGTTTTGGGCCATTTCCTTTTGTTGGCGCTAGGCCCACCCACACAAGTGAGGTACCATTTTTATCGGGAGACTTGGGGCAACGCTGGTTGGAAGGACATTTGTGGCTCTTCTCAGATTCCAGAACTTTCTGTCACCGAAATGAGAGGAAAAAGTGTTTTTTTGGCCAAATCTTGAGGTTTGCAAAGGATTCTGGGTAACAGAACCTGGTCAGAGCCCCACAAGTCACCCCATCTTGGATTCCCCTAGGTGTCTAGTGTTCAGAAATTTTCTGGTTTGGTAGGTTTCCCCAGGTGCCGGCTGAGCTAGAGGCCAAAATTCACAGGTAGGCACTGTTTTCTGTGAAAAAATTGGGATGTGTCCACGTTGTGTTTTGGGCCATTTCCTTTTGTGGGCGCTAGGCCTACCCACACAAGTGAGGTACCATGTTTATCGGGAGATTTGGGGGAACGCTGGGTGGAAGGAAATTTGTGGCTCCTCTCAGATTCCAGAACTTTCGGTCAGCGAAATGTGAGAAAAATGTGTTTTTTTTAGCCAAATTTTGAGGTTTGCAAAGGATTCTGGGTAACAGAACCTCATCAGAGCCCCACAAGTCACCACATCTTGGATTCCCCTAGGTCTCTAGTTTTAAAAAATGTGCTGGTTTGCTAGGTTTCCGTAGGTGCGGGCTGAGCTAGGGGCCAAAATCTACAGGTAGGCACTTGGCAAAAAACACCTCTGTTTTCTGTGAAAAAATGTGATGTGTCCACGTTGTGTTTTGGCCCATTTCCTTTCGTGGGCGCTAGGCCCACCCACACAAGTGAGGTACCATTTTTATCGGGAGACTTGGGGCAACGCTGGGTGGATGGACATTTGTGGCTCCTCTCAGATTCCAGAACTTTCTATCACCGAAATGTGAGGAAAATGTGTTTTTTTAGCCGAATTTTGAGGTTTGCAAAGGATTCTGGGTAACAGAACCTGGTCAGAGCCCCACAAGTCACCCCATCTTGGTTTCCCCTAGGTCTCTAGTTTTAAAAAATGTGCTTGTTTGGTAGGTTTCCCTAGCTGCCAGCTGAGCTAGGGGCCAAAATCTACAGGTAGGCACTTGGCAAAAAACACCTCTGTTTTCTGTAAAAAAACAATGGGATGTGTCCACGTTGTGTTTTGGGCCATTTCCTTTTGTGGGCGCTAGGCCTACCCACACAAGTGAGGTACCATTTTTATCGGGAGACTTGGGGGAACGCTCGGTGGAAGGAAATTTGTGGCTCCTCTCAGATTCCAGAACTTTCTGTCACCGAAATGTGAGAAAAATGTGTTTTTTTTAGCCACATTTTGGGGTTTGCAAAGGATTCTGGGTAACAGAACCTGGTCAGAGCCCCACAAGTCACCCCATCTTGGTTTCACCTAGGTCTCTAGTTTTCAAAAATGTGCTGGTTTGGTAGGTTTCCCTAGGTGCCGGCTGAGCTAGGGACCAAAATCAACAGGTATGCACTTGGCAAAAAACACCTCTGTTTTCTGTAAAAAAGCAATGGGATGTGTCCACGTTGTGTTTTGGGCCATTTCCTTTTGTGGGCGCTAGGCCTACCCACACAAGTGAGGTACCATTTTTATCGGGAGACTTGGGGGAACGCTGGGTGGAAGGAAATTTGTGGCTCCTCTCAGATTCGAGAAGTTTCTGTCACCGAAATGTGAGGAAAATGTGTTTTTTTAGCCAGATTTTGAGGTTTGCAAAGGATTCTGGGTAACAGAAGCTGGTCAGAGCCCCACAAGTCACCCCATCTTGGATTCCCCTAGGTCTCTAGTTTTCAAAAATGTGCTCATTTGGTAGGTTTCCCTAGGTGCCGGCTGAGCTAGGGGCCAAAATCTACAGGTAGGCACTTTGCAAAAAACACCTCTGTTTTCTGTAAAAAAAATTGGGATGTGTCCACGTTGTGTTTTGGGCCATTTCCTTTTGTGGGCGCTAGGCCTACCCACACAAGTGAGGTACCATTTTTATCGGGAGACTTGGGGGAACGCTGGGTGGAAGGAAATTTGTGTTTCCTCTCAGATTCCAGAACTTTCTGTCACCGAAATGTGAGGAAAATGTGTTTTTTTAGCCACATTTTGGGGTTTGCAAAGGATTCAGGGTAACAGAACCTGGTCAGAGCCCCACAAGTCACCCCATCTTGGATTCCCCTAGGTCTCTAGTTTTAAAAAATGTGCTGGTTTGGTAGGTAGGTTAGCCGGCTGAGCTAGGGGCCAAAATCTACAGGTAGGCACTTGGCAAAAAACACCTCTGTTTTCTGTGAAAAAATGTGATGTGTCCACGTTGTGTTTTGGCCCATTTCCTTTCGTGGGCGCTAGGCCCACCCACACAAGTGAGGTACCATTTTTATCGGGAGACTTGGGGCAACGCTGGGTGGAAGGACATTTGTGGCTCTTCTCAGATTCCAGAACTTTCTGTCACCGAAATGAGAGGAAAAAGTGTTTTTTTGGCCAAATGTTGAGGTTTGCAAAGGATTCTGGGTAACAGAACCTGGTCAGAGCCCCACAAGTCACCCCATCTTGAATTCCCCTAGGTGTCTAGTGTTCAGAAATTTGCTGGTTTGGTAGGTTTCCCCAGGTGCCGGCTGAGCTAGAGGCCAAAATTCACAGGTAGGCACTGTTTTCTGTGAAAAAATTGGGATGTGTCCACGTTGTGTTTTGGGCCATTTTCTTTTGTCGGCGCTAGGCCTACCCACACAAGTGAGGTACCATTTTTATCAGGAGACTTGGGGGAGCGCTGGGTGGAAGGAAATTTGTGGCTCCTCTCAGATTCCAGAACTTTTTGTCACCGAAATATGAGGAAAATGTGTTTTTTTTAGCCAAATTTTGAGGTTTGCAAAGGAGACTTGGGGGAACGCTGGGTGGAAGGAAATTTGTGGCTCCTCTTAGATTCCAGAACTTTCTGTCACCGAAATGTGAGGAAAATGTGTTTTTTGTAGCCAAATGTTGAGGTTTGCAATGGATTCTGGGTAACCGAACCTGGTCAGAGCCCCATAAGTCACCCCATCTTGGTTTCCCCTAGGTCTCTAGTTTTCAAAAATGTGCTGGTTTGGTAGGTTTCCCTAGGTGCCGGCTGAGCTAGGGGCCAAAATCTACAGGTAGGCACTTGGCAAAAAACACCTCTGTTTTCTGTAAAAAAAATTGGGATGTGTCCACGTTGTGTTTTGGGCCATTTCCTTTTGTGGGCGCTAGGCCTACCCACAAAAGTAAAGTACCATTTTTATCGGGAGACTTGGGGGAACGCTGGGTGGAAGGAAATTTGTGTTTCCTCTCAGATTCCAGAAGTTTCTGTCACCGAAATGTGAGGAAAATGTGTTTTTTTAGCCGAATTTTGAGGTTTGCAAAGGATTCTGGGTAACAGAACCTGGTCAGAGCCCCACAAGTCACCCCATCTTGGTTTCCCCTAGGTCTCTAGTTTTCAAAAATGTGCTCATTTGGTAGGTTTCCCCAGGTGCCGGCTGAGCTAGGGGCCAAAATCTACAGGTAGGCACTTTGCAAAAAACACCTCTGTTTTCTGTAAAAAAAATTGGGATGTGTCCACGTTGTGTTTTGGGCCATTTCCTTTTGTGGGCGCTAGGCCTACCCACAAAAGTAAAGTACCATTTTTATCGGGAGACTTGGGGGAACGCTGGGTGGAAGGAAATTTGTGTTTCCTCTCAGATTCCAGAAGTTTCTGTCACCGAAATGTGAGGAAAATGTGTTTTTTTAGCCAAATTTTGAGGTTTGCAAAGGATTCAGGGTAACAGAACCTGGTCAGAGCCCCACAAGTCACCCCATCTTGGATTCCCCTAGGTCTCTAGTTTTGAAAAATGTGCTGGTTTGCTAGGTTTCCGTAGGTGCCGGCAGAGCTAGGGGCCAAAATCTACAGGTAGGCACTTGGCAAAAAACACCTCTGTTTTCTGTGAAAAAATTTGATGTGTCCACGTTGTGTTTTGGCCCATTTCCTTTTGTGGGCGCTAGGCCCACCCACACAAGTGAGGTACCATTTTTATCGGGAGACTTGGTGCAACGCTGGGTGGAAGGACATTTGTTGCTCTTCTCAGATTCCAGAACTTTCTGTCACCGAAATGAGAGGAAAAAGTTTTTTTTTTTTTTTTGGGCCAAATTTTGAGGTTTGCAAAGGATTCTGGGTAACAGAACCTGGTCAGAGCCCCACAAGTCACCCCATCTTGGATTCCCCTAGGTGTCTAGTGTTCAGAAATTTTCTGGTTTGGTAGGTTTCCCCAGGTGCCGGCTGAGCTAGGGGCCAAAATCTACAGGTAGGCACTTGGCAAAAAACACCTCTGTTTTCTGTAAAAAAACAATGGGATGTGTCCACGTTGTGTTTTGGGCCATTTCCTTTTGTTGGCGCTAGGCCCACCACACAAGTGAGGTACCATTTTTATCGGGAGACTTGGGGCAACGCTGGTTGGAAGGACATTTGTGGCTCTTCTCAGATTCCAGAACTTTCTGTCACCGAAATGAGAGGAAAAAGTGTTTTTTTGGCCAAATCTTGAGGTTTGCAAAGGATTCTGGGTAACAGAACCTGGTCAGAGCCCCACAAGTCACCCCATCTTGGATTCCCCTAGGTGTCTAGTGTTCAGAAATTTGCTGGTTTGGTAGGTTTCCCCAGGTGCCGGCTGAGCTAGAGGCCAAAATTCAAAGGTAGGCACTGTTTTCTGTGAAAAAATTGGGATGTGTCCACGTTGTGTTTTGAGCCATTTCCTTTCGTGGGCGCTAGGCCTACCCACACAAGTGAGGTACCATTTTTATCGGGAGACTTGGGGGAACGCTGGGTGGAAGGAAATTTGTGGCTCCTCTCAGATTCCAGAACTTTCGGTCAGCGAAATGTGAGAAAAATTTGTTTTTTTTAGCCAAATTTTGAGGTTTGCAAAGGATTCTGGGTAACAGAACCTCATCAGAGCCCCACAAGTCACCACATCTTGGATTCCCCTAGGTCTCTAGTTTTAAAAAATGTGCTGGTTTGCTAGGTTTCCGTAGGTGCCGGCTGAGCTAGGGGCCAAAATCTACAGGTAGGCACTTGGCAAAAAACACCTCTGTTTTCTGTGAAAAAATGTGATGTGTCCACGTTGTGTTTTGGCCCATTTCCTTTCGTGGGCGCTAGGCCCACCCACACAAGTGAGGTACCATTTTTATCGGGAGACTTGGGGCAACGCTGGGTGGAAGGACATTTGTGGCTCCTCTCAGATTCCAGAACTTTCGGTCACCGAAATGTGAGGAAAATGTGTTTTTTTAGCCGAATTTTGTTTCCCCTAGGTCTCTAGGTCTCTAGTTTTCAAAAATGTGCTGGTTTGGTAGGTTTCCCTAGGTGCCGGCTGAGCTAGGGACCAAAATCAACAGGTAGGCACTTGGCAAAAAACACCTCTGTTTTCTGTAAAAAAGCAATGGGATGTGTCCACGTTGTGTTTTGGGCCATTTCCTTTTGTGGGCGCTAGGCCTACCCACACAAGTGAGGTACCATTTTTATCGGGAGACTTGGGGGAACGCTGGGTGGAAGGAAATTTGTGGCTCCTCTCAGATTCGAGAAGTTTCTGTCACCGAAATGTGAGGAAAATGTGTTTTTTTAGCCAGATTTTGAGGTTTGCAAAGGATTCTGGGTAACAGAACCTGGTCAGAGCCCCACAAGTCACCCCATCTTGGATTCCCCTAGGTCTCTAGTTTTCAAAAATGTGCTCAATTGGTAGGTTTCCCTAGGTGCCGGCTGAGCTAGGGGCCAAAATCTACAGGTAGGCACTTTGCAAAAAACACCTCTGTTTTCTGTAAAAAAAATTGGGATGTGTCCACGTTGTGTTTTGGGCCATTTCCTTTTGTGGGCGCTAGGCCTACCCACACAAGTGAGGTACCATTTTTATCGGGAGACTTGGGGGAACGCTGGGTGGAAGGAAATTTGTGTTTCCTCTCAGATTCCAGAACTTTCTGTCACCGAAATGTGAGGAAAATGTGTTTTTTTATCCACATTTTGGGGTTTGCAAAGGATTCAGGGTAACAGAACCTGGTCAGAGCCCCACAAGTCACCCCATCTTGGATTCCCCTAGGTCTCTAGTTTAAAAAAAATGTGCTGGTTTGGTAGGTTTCCGTAGGTGCCGGCTGAGCTAGGGGCCAAAATCTACAGGTAGGCACTTGGCAAAAAACACCTCTGTTTTCTGTGAAAAAATGTGATGTGTCCACGTTGTGTTTTGGCCCATTTCCTTTCGTGGGCGCTAGGCCCACCCACACAAGTGAGGTACCATTTTTATCGGGAGACTTGGGGCAACGCTGGGTGGAAGGACATTTGTGGCTCTTCTCAGATTCCAGAACTTTCTGTCACCGAAATGAGAGGAAAAAGTGTTTTTTTGGCCAAATGTTGAGGTTTGCAAAGGATTCTGGGTAACAGAACCTGGTCAGAGCCCCACAAGTCACCCCATCTTGGATTCCCCTAGGTGTCTAGTGTTCAGAAATTTGCTGGTTTGGTAGGTTTCCCCAGGTGCCGGCTGAGCTAGAGGCCAAAATTCACAGGTAGGCACTGTTTTCTGTGAAAAAATTGGGATGTGTCCACGTTGTGTTTTGGGCCATTTTCTTTTGTCGGCGCTAGGCCTACCCACACAAGTGAGGTACCATTTTTATCGGGAGACTTGGGGGAACGCTAGGTGGAAGGAAATTTGTGGCTCCTCTCAGATTCCAGAACTTTCTTTTATGAAATGTGAGGAAAATGTGTTTTTTTAGCCAAATGTTGAGGTTTGCAAAGGATTCTGGGTAACAGAACCTGGTCAGAGCCCCACAAGTCACCCCATCTTGGTTTCCCCTTGGTCTCTAGTTTAAAAAAATGTGTTGGTTTGGTAGGTTTCCCTAGGTGCCAGCTGAGCTAGGGGCCAAAATCTACAGGTAGGCACTTGGCAAAAAACACCTCTGTTTTCTGTAAAAAAACAATGGGATGTGTCCACGTTGTGTTTTGGGCCATTTCCTTTCGTGGGCGCTAGGCCTACCCACACAAGTGAGGTACCATTTTTATCGGGAGACTTGGGGGAACGCTGGGTGGAAGGAAATTTGTGGCTCCTCTCAGATTCCAGAACTTTCTGTCAGCGAAATGTGAGGAAAATTTGTTTTTTTTGGCCAAATTTTGAGGTTTGCAAAGGATTCTGGGTAACAGAACCTGGTCAGAGCCCCACAAGTCACCCCATCTTGGTTTCCCCTAGGTCTCTAGTTTAAAAAAATGTGCTGGTTTGGTAGGTTTCCCTAGGTGCCGGCTGAGCTAGGGGCCAAAATCTACAGGTAGGCACTTGGCAAAAAACACCTCTGTTTTCTGTAAAAAACAATGGGATGTGTCCACGTTGTGTTTTGGGCCATTTCCGTTTGTGGGCGCTAGGCCTACCGACACAAGTGAGGTACCATTTTTATCGGGAGACTTGGGGGAACGCTGGGTGGAAGGAAATTTGTGGCTCCTCTCAGATTCCAGAACTTTCTGTCACCGAAATGTGAGGAAAATGTGTTTTTTTAGCCAGATTTTGAGGTTTGCAAAGGATTCAGGGTAACAGAACCTGGTTAGAGCCGCACAAGTCACCCCATCTTGGATTCCCCTAGGTCTCTAGTTTTAAAAAATTTGCTGGTTTGGTAGGTTTCCCTAGGTGCCGGCTGAGCTAGGGGCCAAAATCAACAGGTAGGCACTTTGCAAAAAACACCTCTGTTTTGTGTAAAAAAATTGGGATGTGTCTACGTTTTGTTTTGGGCCATTTCCTTTCGTGGGCGCTAGGCCTACCCACACAAGTGAGGTATCAATTTTATCGGGAGACTTGGGGGAACGCTGGGTGGAAGGAAATTTGTGGCTCCTCTTAGATTCCAGAACTTTCTGTCACCGAAATGTGAGGAAAATGTGTTTTTTTAGCCAGATTTTGAGGTTTGCAAAGGATTCAGGGTAACAGAACCTGTTCAGAGCCCCACAAGTCACCCCATCTTGGATTCCCCTAGGTCTCTAGTTTTCAAAAATGTGCTAGTTTGGTAGGTTTCTCTAGGTGCCGGCTGAGCTAGGGGCCAAAATCTACAGGTAGGCACTTTGCAAAAAACACCTCTGTTTTCTGTAAAAAAATTGGGATGTGTCCACGTTGTGTTTTGGGCCATTTCCTTTCGTGGGCGCTAGGCCTAGCCACACAAGTGAGGTACCATTTTTATCGGGAGATATGGGGGAACTCTGGGTGGAAGGAAATTTGTGGCTCCTCTCAGATTCCAGAACTTTCTGTCACCGAAATATGAGGAAAATGTGTTTCTTTAGCCAAATGTTGAGGTTTGAAAAGGATTCTGGGTAACAGAACCTGGTCAGAGTCCCACAAGTCACCCCATCTTGGATTTCCCTAGGTCTCTAGTTTTAAAAAATGTGCTGCTTTGGTAGGTTTCCCTAGGTGCCAGCTGAGCTAGGGGCCAAAATCTACAGGTAGGTACTTTGCAAAAAACACCTCTGTTTTCTGTAAAAATAATGGGATGTGTCCATGTTGTGTTTTGGGCCATTTTCTTTTGTGGGAGCTAGGCCTACCCACACAGATGAGGTACCATTTTTATCGAGAGACTTGGGGGAACGCTAGGTGGAAGGAAATTTGTGGCTCCTCTCAGATTCCAGAACTTTCTTTTACCGAAATGTGATGAAAATGTGTTTATTTAGCCAAATTTTGAGGTTTGCAAAGGAGTCTGGGTAACAGAACCTGGTCAGAGCCCCACAAGTCACCCCATCTTGGATTCCCCTGGGTCTCTAGTTTAAAAAATGCACAGGTTTGGTAGGTTTCCCTAGGTGCCGGCTGAGCTAGAGGCCAAAATCTACAGGTAGGCACTTTGCAAAAAACACCTCTGTTTTCTGTAAAAAAATGGGATGTGTCCACGTTGTATTTTGGGGCCTTTCCTGTCGCGGGCGCTAGTCCTACCCACACAAGTGAGGTATCATTTTTATCGGGAGACTTGGGGGAACATAGAATTCCCCTTGTCTTTCTCTACATTTTCTCCTTCCAAATATAAGAGTGTGTGTAAAAAAGACGTCTATTTGAGAAATGCCCTGTAATTCACATGCTTGTATGGGCACGCCGGAATTCAGAGATGGGCAAATAACCACTGCTCCTCAACACCTTATCCTGTGCCCATTTTGGAAATACAAAGGTTTTCTTGATAGCTATTTTTTACTCTTTTTATTTCAGCAAATGAATTGCTGTATACCCGGTATAGAATGAAAACCCAAGGCAGGGTGCAGGTCATTTATTGGCTCTGGGTACCTAGAGTTCTTGATGAACCTAAAGCCATATATATCCCCACAACCAGAAGAGTCCAGCAGACGTAACAGTATATTGCTTTAAAAAATCTGACATTGCAGGAAAAAGTTACAGAGGAAAACAGAGAAAAAGTGCAGATTTTTTCACCTCAATTTCACTTTTTTTTTTTCAGTTGTTATTTTCTGTAGGAAACCCTTGTAGGATCTACACAAATTACCCCTTGCTGAATTTAGAATTATGTCTACTTTTCAGAAATGTTTCGGTTTCTGGGATCCAGCATTGATTTCATGCCCATTTCTGTCACTGACTGGAAGGAGCCTGAAAGCACAAAAAATCTTAAAAATGGGGTATGTTTTAGTAAAATGGCAAAATTGTGTTGAAAAATTGGGTTTTTTGATTCAAGTCTGCCTGTTCCTGAAAGCTGGGGAGCTGGTGATTTAGCACCGCAAACCGTTTGTTGATGCCATTCTCAGGGAAAAAAGCACAAGCCTTCTTCTGCAGCCCCATTTTCCCATTCGTTTGAAAAAAACTAAATTTTCACTGTATTTTGGCTAATTTCTTGGCCTTCTTCTGGGGAACCCACAAAGTCTGGGTACCTCTAGAATCCCTAGGATGTTGGAAAAAAAGGACGCAAATTTGGCGTGGGTAGGTTATGTGAACAAAAAGTTATGAGGGCCTAAGCGCGAACTGCCCCAAATAGCCAAAAAAAGGCTCGGCACAGGAGGGGGAAAAGGCCTGGCAGCGAAGGGGTTAAGCTGGTAGCTGCCTGAGTTTTATTGCAGCATCCCTTTCCTGCCATCTCCTCACATGTCACTGACATTTATTTTGTCTTTATTCCAGTGCTGTCCTTGTTTACCTCCAGCTCCTAAATTAAGCTTATTTTAATAAACAAACATCCAGCCATTTAGCTCACTGCTCACGAAAGCCACAATATGCCCTTTCTGGTAGAATGTAGCTAAACCTAGAAGCAATGATGTGAAACTTGCTTAGCCTTGCATCGCCTCAGAGAGAGTCTCTCTCCAGGGCCCCTCTCTGCCAGCATTCACGAAATCGCACACAGGGCATTGCTTATCTCCTTTATCGGGGCATAAATCTTCTCAGGCTGCTCTGTTAACTTCATTAAAACTTTGTTGAAATGCGAGGCAAAAATGCTTACAAATTTTTTCATTCTATTAACATACAAACACTGTCCTTGGCCCAAAGGGTGAAATTGACTTTCTGTTCACATTCAGTATATTTTTCACTTTATTTGCTGTGCCAACATTGTAGACTAACTAGGCCTGCCTTCTGTATCGCTTAAACGCCTGTTGCCTTTTCTTAGTGTTAAGGATGTACACTCATTCACCCATTCAAGATTCTCTGCATCCTGTCTCCGGTGTTGACACAGCTGCTGCAGAAAGGACCAAAATATACAGCACGGTTGACCAATTAATGTGGCAAAAAAAGTCCAGTTATGCGTTTATAATGCCAATATCTCCAACTCAAGTAAGTGCGAGACCTATTGCATTGCAAATGCTTGTTTTATTAGTTATATCTCTGGTATTTTCTGTTGATAATGATGATTCTTTTTGTGGAGGCGATTTGGATTCTGTCTCTATGCCTTTGTGGGAATCTCTGGTAGCAGTGGTATTTTCATCTTCACTAAGGGTTTTCTGTAGGAATGGTTTGCAGGCCTCATTGAGATCTGGGTTCAGCGGCCCAAGTATTTCAGTTGTTCTAATCCCTTGTATTTCAAGATGCTTCCAGATTGAGGTATTGGTGCTTCCAATTTTATTCAGTTTTTTCAATCCTTTTTTTTGTTTTTCCTCAACTGTGGGGGCCTCTGCTGCCTCTAGATTTCTGGCAGGACTCTTCTGTGATTTGTTTTGGGGCTTGTTTTGAGGGGGAGACGGATATAAGGTAAATGGGCCTGGAGCATGGCAGATCCTTGTCAGCTATCCTTGTTGGCTTAAGTTTTGCTGGGGAGTCTTCTAAACTCTCTCACCCTATTATTTGGTTTTCCCATCCAGTCAGTTGGCTCACGTCGTACTGTGGTCTCCTGAGTGTCCCTCTTGTTAGCAGGGTGACTTGAAGCTACAATGGAGTTGATTATCTCGCTCTCGTTCTGCATCCCACATCCTTGTCTGGCAGTGGGCTCACCCTGCTCTTTGCAGGATGGCATGGTTATTGTGGAATTTACGCAAGCGGGGAAGTATTCCCTGATGCTGTACCTCTAATTAACAAGATTAGAAACCCAGTTGAAGGCAGGGGAGGGAAAATATCCGCTGGGTGGACGCATTCCTTGACCAATGAGGTTTTTCCATTGAGAAAGCCAGGCTCAGACCAGTCTTATTGCTGACGACTTTTGTATATGTGCAGGCCCTAGGGTGACCACATTTTGAGGAGCAAAAACCGGGATAGGTCAGACATAAAAGAAGGACTAAAGACTTTACTCCCACTTTTATATCTGGCCTGTCCCGTTTTTTTGCGTAGAAGACTACACATATAAAATTAGCTATGGCTTGACCTCCCACCCTGCACCCCCAAACCACCCCACCCACCTCTCTGCTTCCCACTCCGTCTCTCCGCTGGGAGCAGACAAGGGACTGTGTTGCCTGACAGTAACAGGTAAATTACTTTAATTATTTCATACTTTGTAACCGTTTTTAACTTATGCTTCCCTAGTTGATCTGATCTCTGTCCCAAAAACCTAAACATTTATTTAAAGATCTAACCTTTGTCCCAAAAACCTAAACATTTATCTAAAATTAAGAGAAGGGTCGGGACACCGGGACAGTTCCCTAAAAACCTGGACTGTCCGGGGAAATCAGGGACGTCTGGTCACCCTAACAGGCCCCCGCTTACTAGTGAAGATTTGTTTGTGTTTTTGCCTTTTTGCTGCCACTGTTGATCTTGTGCCTGCAGAAACAGCAAACTTCTCATCCTCATTTCTCCACTTATGGGAAGGTGGTAGTGTTGGAGGTCAGCTGCTTTAAAACATTTTTGGTAGTTTCTGCAAGTTTTTCTGTACGTTTTTTTATGGCGTGTGAGGCCTCAGGGATCGACTTCTAGGGTGGTCTGAAGTTGCTTGTCATCTCTCAGCCTCCCAGTTACCTCACTTCCACTGGAGGGTAGGAGGATGTGCCCATAAAAACAAACAGCGGAGACAAGAAGGAGCAGAGGAGGTGGGTGCGTGGCGGTGGCCACAAGCCGCACGGGACCTAGCCCAGCAGCCTCCGCGAGAAGCCGCTACCCCCTGCAGCCTAGCCCTGCAGCCAACCTGCATGGGGGCCTTGCTCACCTGGTACGTACCACTTGTTTTCACGCCAGGGGCAGGTATCTGGCAACACGTGGCAAACGTTACGTGGCAACACGTCTCAGCTGCCGCGATTCTATGTCAGGACCGGAGGCTCAGATTATGCTTCTCTTTCCATGCTTTATTTAAACAGCAGCCAATGAAAATCATGGAAAGTAAAAAACTTCATGACCCAACATCAGTCATATCACGTGATCAACCATAGAGGAGGAAGCCTATAAAGTGTTGCATCACACCCAGCCACTCCTCTTTCTTTGCTGCTTCGCAGCCAGATAAGTGTGATTTAATTTTGCTTTACTGTATAGAGATTTTAAAAGTGTTGGAGCGGGCCTTTCCCCTCCGTTTTAAGCGTCCCTTGGAACGCTTTCTCATATAGTGGAGTGGGAGCAGGCAGAGTGGACTCACGCTTCCAGCGCAGTCCTTTTACATGCCGGTAAGGTTTTTCTTTCCTTTCTCTCTACCCTCATTTTATGACCCGCGCTCAGCGTGAGCGCGTTTTATGGGTCTACGCCTTTCGGTCCCCCTGCTTCACCGCGTGTACATTCTGACGCGCGTGTGAAACCTTCCTCCCGAGACGCATTCTCTTCCGAGCCGATTTATTTTCACGCTCGACCGGAGCGTCTCGGCTTCGTGTGCCTTCACGAGCCAGTCAATTATTCACGCTCGGTCGGAGCGTTTCATCTTTGTGTGCCCTCGCGCTCGATCGGAGCGCTTCTCACATTGTTTATTTTCTCCCCCGAGGGGTCCGAATAAAGCGCTCGCTCCGTAGCGTGCCCTTGGTTTAATTACTTCCTCACGAGGGCGTTTTATGAGGCGCTGCCTCGTGTAAATTTTGCGCTCCTGCGCCATTAACATCCTCATCTTGGGGATTTTTGTTAGAGGTTTCTGCATTTTAAGACCCTCTTTGAAATTCCTTCACCGGCTTAGCTCCCATCTACACCCCAGTGCTTGGACACTGGGGTTGAAACAATTTTGATTCAGGCTGGGCCTGGCTTAGGGGTATTAACCCCTTCAGGGCAGCTCCCTCCACATCTTAAAAAATTTAATTTGTGATTACTGCCCTGATTTATTATTTTATTGGTTATACTGCTCCCCTGGAGCTCTTCTCTGCTGTATCTCAGTATGGCTGGCTATGATGACCAAGCCGAAGAATTGTACTATATGGATGATACTGCTGGCTCATTTGACCAGGACTTAGTTTATGCTCTTGACGCAGGTGTGCGTCACTCAGTTAATCAGGCCTTGTCTCAGGCCATTCAGCCCATTAAACATCACCTTTTGGGCTTGGTCGATCAACAGGCTTGGGCAGCTCCAGTTAGCGCTTCTACCATGGGGGATCCTTCCCTTGCGGCAAACCCGCAGCCCGAAAAACAACTTTCTAACCCGCATGCTGCGGATTTCCAATCCCTAATAAGGAATATGGCAAGAGAGCATGATTACAATACAGGATCACATAAGAAGGGTGTAGATGCTCCACCCTTTTCTTCTTCTTCCTCTGAGCCTTCCTCCGAACAAGAGGACGAACCTCCTCGTAAAAGCAAGAAGAAAGCTCATCACTAGGAGGCTCCTACCCCTAAGGTGTTGACTTTCGAACCAGAGGACATCGCGCACCCCAGATCTTCTCTGTGGCTACCGCCACTACCGCCCCCTGAGGTGGCGGATTATGTAGAAGCCCATATTAGACATGGGTTTGATAAAGATATTCGTTCTAGATTAAGGTCTGAGTGTCCCAGACCTGATTTTCCTTCCAAGGTTACAGAGACTCTGGAGTTAGATCCTACCCTAGTAACCTTCCTCAAAAAATCCGCCAAGGATCCTAAGAAGGGTATTGATCGTGCATGGCGTGGCTGCCAAGATAAACTCCTAGACATTTCCGGACCTCTAATCAAGATCCTCGAATTAGCCTTTCAAGCCAAGGAATCGGGTGATCCTATTAACCCAGATATTCTGGTAGGCTGGGCTCAGAGAGCTCTATGTTTCTTGGGCAATGCTAATTGCGCCATTTCGTCTGAGCGACGCAGATTGGTTTTGATGAAGTTGGATCCCAAACTAGCAGACCTCGCTGCATCAGAGTCAGGCCCCGTGGCCCAGGGTTTACTTTTTGGCTCGCCCTTCATGAAAGAACTGTCTAAGTTCGTATCCACCTACGCTAGTCTGGACAAGGCACAAGGATCCATCCGGAGAGTGCTACGTCCACTTTTTCGAGGGGCTGGACGCTACAGTGGGCGTGCCTTCGGCCGTTTCAATCAACAAGGCCCCCATCGTGGATCCTTCCAACAAGGAAGAGGGGGTTATCAGGGCTACGATTCCTCCTCATCTACCTTCTACCCGTCAAGACCTAGGTACGGTCGAGGCAGATTCCGCACAGGGAGATCCAAAGGTCAACAATCTTTCTCCCAAGAGTCGGGAGCCACAGGTGAGCTTGGTCTAGAGTTCAGAAGTAATTTTGGGGGGCAGAACTCAGAAGTTTTTGGGGAATTGGCATCTGATTTCATCGGATGCTTGGGTCCTAGAGACCGTGCAGGGGTTCAAGCTAGAATTTTACGAATCCCCTTATCAGACTTGCCTTCCCAGGCAGGGATATTTTTCCCTTCAAGAACACAGTCTTATATCCGCAGAAATTTTGGCTCTGCTCAAAAAGGGTGCCATTATCAGAGTTCCTCATCATCCGTCAGGTTTTGTCAGCCCAGTATTTCTGGTAGACAAGAAGGGGGGCGGCTCACGCCTAGTTCTCAAATTAAAAGACTTCAACGTTTTTTTACTATATCGTCATTTCAAAATGGAAGGTATCCATTTGCTGAGAGATGTTCTCCAAGAAGGAGACTGGTTAGTCCGCTTAGATCTAAAGGACGCTTACTTGACCATTCCTATTTTTCCTCCTCATCGGAGGTTTCTTCAGTTTTGTTGGGAGACCGATTATTACGAGTACAAGGTACTCCCCTTTGGTCTATCCTCCGCCCCTTGGTGTTTCACAAAGGTTATGCGCCCAGTAGTTGAATTCCTTCGATCACAAGGGGTCAGGTTGATTGTATACCTAGACGACATTCTTATCATGGCCCAAGATCGGGAGCTCCTGTTAAATCATCTTGAATGGTCAGTGTCTCTGCTCCAAGGTCTGGGTTTCATAATAAATGCCCAAAAATCCGTTCTAGTCCCCTCTCATCGGATAGATTTCCTGGGATTCCAGAAAGACTTGTTGCAGTCTCTTCTGATTCTTCCTTCCGGGAAGATCCGTTCAATCAAGAGAGAATTGAAGTGTCTATTATCCAAACAGACTGTTTCCTTGAGAGCGATTGCTCGCATGGTGGGCCTGCTATCTTCTTCGATTCAGGCGATCTTCCCGGGTCCCTTGCATTATCGAGCCCTTCAACGTTTGAAGATTTCTCACCTTCAGAAGGGATTTCGTTATGCAGACCAAATTCCCCTGTCGGAGGAGGCCCGGGCAGAGATGCATTGGTGGCTCAAGCATATGGAAGCCTGGAACGGCAGAGCCATATTCAGCTCTCTCCCGGATGTAGTGATAGAGTCCGACGCCAGTCGGTGTGGCTGGGGAGCCCGGTGCGGATCAGTGTCCACGGGAGGCAGATGTTCCAACTCGGAGTTGAGTCTCCACATAAATTGTTTGGAACTCCTAGCAGGCTCTTTTGCAATCAAGAGTCTTTTCCCCATCAAAACAAATTGTTGTATTCTGCTTCGCATGGACAATATCTCGGCAGTGAGATATGTCAACAAGTTGGGGGGAACTCGTTCCCGCATTCTGGCGGAGATAGCCAAGGAATTCTGGCATTTTTGCCTTCAACACAGGATTTCAGTAGTGGCAGAATACCTTCCCGGGGCCAGCAACTTAGTGGCAGTTTGGAACTCTTGTCACCTGAGAGACTTCAGCGATTGGAGGTTGCACCCCAGAGTTTTCCAAACTCTCTCTGCGAAGTGGGGTCCCTTCTCGATCGATCTGTTTGCATCTCGCCTCAATCAGCAGATGAAACGTTTTTTCAGTTGGAGGCCAGATCCAGAGGCATCAAGGACGGATGCGTTCCTTCAGGTCTGGTCTCAGGAACTGAGTTATGCTTTTCCTCCCTTCCTAATGATTCCCAGGATTTTGGCTCAGGTCAGACGCCAAGAAGCGGAGCTAGTTCTAGTGACGCCCCTTTGGAGATCTCAAGCTTGGTTTCCGGTAGCTATGGAACTGAGTTGGGATCATCCGATCCTTCTTCCCTTCCGGGAGAATCTTCTCCAGGACCCTCTGGGCCTGTTGCATCCGTTGATTCTGTCAGGCAAGCTATCCATGATGGCATGGCGTCTTTCAGGGAAAGATGGGTCATCCCAGGACTTTCGCAAGAGTCTTCCGACTTCATTGCGGGTGCCTAGTCCTCCAGTACTCACAAAAGATACGCTTCGGCGTGGAAGCAATGGAGTTCTTGGTGTAGTTCTAGGAGTGCAAATCCTTCTTCAGCAGGTAACTGTCTGGTCTTTAATTTCCTTTCCTCCCTAGCAGCATCAGGTTTAGCTTACCGTTCTATTAATAATTATAGATCCGCTATTTCAGCAGGTCATTTACCTGTGGAGGGTAAACCCATCGGTGAGTCTCCTATTGTGTGTAAATTAATGAGGGGTATCAGGTTAGCTAATCCCCCTCGTCCCCGTTATTCGTCCCTTGGGATGTTAACGTTGTCCTTCGAGTTTTAGAATCTTGGCCTGCTAATAGATTTTTGTCTAGGAAACAGTTATCAGCTAAACTCACCATGTTATTGTGTCTGATATCTTGTAAGAGAGTTTCAGTTGTTAGAGCTCTTGATTTGGCTGGGAGAGTTTTTTCTCCTGAAGCAGTCTCTTTCTCCATTTCACGTAGAACAAAATGCAATTTGAAGTCAGTGTCTTACCCCTGTTTTGTGGACAATCACAAGCTTTGTGTGGTGCAATGTCTTAAAGCTTACGAGGTGAGTAGAGAAGAATTTCGTTCTGATATGGGGGGTCAATTACTCATTTCCTTAGTTAAACCATATCATCCTGTTTCCTCAGCCACACTCGCTAGATGGATGCGTTGGTTGCTGAGTGAAGCAGGTATTGATGTTTCTAAGTTTGGTGCGCATTCGGCCAGAGGGGCTATGGCATCGAAGTCTTTAGGTTTGGGTTCTCGCTTGGAGGACATTTTAAAGGCAGCAGATTGGTCTTCGCCTTCAACTTTTAAAACGTTTTATTATAAACCTATTGTTGATATAGCATCTGTGGTGGTGAATCAGCTTTGAACAAGCATAATCTGAGCCTCCGGTACTGACATAGAATAAAAAAAAATCTAGCAGTCGCGATAAGACTTTTTCAATTCTATTAAGGACACGGAGGCGAGGATTATCCCGCTGCACTGTATATTATATATATATATATGATTGTAAAGTTTCATGTTATTGATTTTATGTGCAAGTTACTGTACTCCAGTGCTATCCCTCCCTATTGAATAGTTGATATAAGTATTTATTATGCTATTCAGTTTTTATGGCCTGGATTTTTTCATTTTTCCTAGAAAATGATGAGAAGTAGTGCGGACTGCCGCAATATCGTTCTTCTTCCAGTCAAGTGGGATGCCAGTTCATCTGTTTTCAGGATTTTCGTTTGCGTATTTATGTTAAAACTTTGACTTTTCTGTTGTGAATTTTGGACAAAGAAAGAGGAGTGGCTGGGTGTGATGCAACACTTTATAGGCTTCCTCCTCTATGGTTGATCACGTGATATGACTGATGTTGGGTCATGTCGTTTTTTACTTTCCATTATTTTCATTGGCTGCTGTTTAAATAAAGCATGGAAAGAGAAGCAGAATCCTCGCCTCCGTGTCCTTAATAGAATTAAAAAATTATTATTGCGAATGCTAGAATTTTTTTTATTGCAGCTGGCGGGGAGTTGGCATCACTATTTTATGCTTATTTTCTCCAGCGTGGAGCTGGTGGACCGGTGAGTCTGGTCACCGCTGTTGCTTGCAATTACTGCTGGAAGTGCAGGCGGATAGGAGCCTCAGCCCGCACCTCACGCCACATGCTGAGAGCAGAGGCCGCAGTTGTAACACAGAGCCAGCTAAATCAGTCCTGAAGTGGTTCGCAGTGCAGGGCTCCCTGGCTAGCGCAAGCCACACAAACCTCCCTGGCCACCTCTGCACTTTGCTAGGGGCTTGCTGCATAAAGCGCTCACCACTGCACGCTGAACACCTGTTTCTTTTGTTCCTAGTCTGCTCCTGGCCCACGGTTCACCATAGGGCATTTGACCGCCGGTCTGAGGACTTATTTTCTCCTCAGTCCTTGGCAGATGGTGCCAGACCCGGCTTCACCAAGCTTCCCAGCCTGGTCTCAGGGTCCCCCCCAATGCTGGAGACTTGGCGAGTCATGAGCGATGAGTTAGTGTGCAATAATCTCTGCACTGATACCCTCAGCTCCGCCCAGCAGTGTGCACAGGGGGTAACTGGTCAATGGCTTGCAACTAGAATGACGATCACAAAACATTGACAGATCGGAGTCCTAATCACTAATTGCAAAGGAGTGGCAAAACATGCCCATGCCAAACAGCTATTCGGAAACCATTTCTAAACCCATTTAATGGGGGCATGGCCAAGATGGCAGCCGTGTAGAAGCAAACTCCTGAAGCTCTGCCGCACCACAGCCGACCGAAAGCAAAAGCGGCGTCCCCCGGTAACCCTTGTCAGCGGGGCCGCCTAGGGACCTCTGAGGATGGAGCAGGGTTGGGGCTCCGATAGATGAGTGGCGACAGAGACTTGGTAGCCCAGAGTGAGGGGGGCCACCGCAGATAATTTAAAATGCTGGAAGCGTGGTGAGCGCAGGCACCTGGCTCCGGGGACAGCAAGGCATCACGCAGCCCGCCGTGCCTTGAGGCGGCCCTCGGGGAGCCTGGACTGGACCTGTCTCACCGCCTACCTGCAGCATTGATAGCGCCGTCAAGGGAGCAGAGTGGAGTCTAGTGGCCCGGAGCACAAGGAAGAGACCGCAGTCCACTGAAATGGTGGCTGCACGGTGAGCGCCAGCTCCGGGCCTCTGGGACCCTTGGGGTTTCACGCGGTCTGCGTCGCATAACGGTGGTCAGTCCCACCGCCTGTTGACAGTGTCGGAGATGCCACCAAGAGTGCAAAGCAGAGCCTGGGGAGTATCACCTGATCCGAGTTGTGTTGGGGGTTGCCGAAGAGGACCGGTGCGGATCCCTGAAGCAGAACCGACCTGGTCAGTGCACTGCTCTGGCTCCACCTGGTAAGTAGAGCCCTCATCCCTCGCTCCTCTGAACTCCTGACCCCTGTCAGGAGTATGAGGCCCTCCTCCACCCTCACACTTCTGCCTGCGCCTCATCCCTAGTGTCTAGTGGGAGAGCTCTGCTTCCTACTATGCGGCCCTCTACCTCTCTCCTCCTTTTGTCTGCTAGCTCTCTGTTCTACTTTCACTTCTGCGTCTGTCCCTTTTTGTGCTCCTTTTGCCCTCTGACTCTCTCCTCCTATTTTCTGCCTTGCTCTCCATTCTGCTTTGCTTTCCGTTCTGCGTTCACTTCTGTGTCTGTCCCTTCTTGTGCTCCTTTTGCTTTGTGTTCACTCTTCCCCCATTTTTCTCTCACTCCGGGCTCTCTGTCACTTCGCTCTACCCCCTCTCTATCTCCCCTGCTGCTGCTGCCCCCATGGCCCTGCACCCTTTTTCGTGCTGTTTTTTGCCCCCGCTCCCACCAAAGGCAAGCCCGTCTGTGGCTGTCCGCGCCTGGACGCATCCAGCATCAGAACCCCTGGCTCTCATCCTCCCCACTGCCGCCACGCACGTCTTCACTATGCCACCGCCACCCTCTGCCATTCAACACTGGCCACTCTCCCACCTGCCTTCAAGCCTCCCCACAGACCACCAGCACAGAACTGCACCTTCACCAGCCGCTACGCCATCGACCCACTCACCAAGGCAGGACGCCACCATCTCAGATGTATCCTCCTCAACACCCGCTTCATCCACAAGCACGTGTTAGAGCTATGGAATCTACTCGACTCAGCCTCCCAGACGTCGTCTTCCTGACCGAGACCTGGATGAACATCTCCTCAGCACCTGACATCGCCATAGCCATCCCAGACGGCTACAAGATCACCCACAGGGACCGCTCCAACAAACCAGGAGAAGGCATCGCCATCATCCACAAGAACACCCTCAGGATCACGACCAGCACCGAAGACACCCTCAGCACCACCGAACACCTGCACTTCCAGATCTACACTAATCCAAACACCACCCTCAGCGGGACCCTCATCTACAGGTCCCCGGTACAGTTCATCGACTCCATCACCGATGTCATCGCACGCACGCTCTTGCGTCCACTGACTACATACAAACTTACACCTCGTGAACACCAATGACAACAACACTGCCATCCTGCTCGACATCCTTTCCAACCTCGGCCTCAAACAGCTTGTCACAACGCTGACCCACTCTGCAGGACACACACTCAACCCTATTTTCTACACCAGCAATCACGTTTCCTTCAGCCACATCACTGAACTCTACTGGACAGATCACCGCTGCATTCACTTTTCCTTCAAGAAACCCACAACACACCACAACCCACAACGGATCCCCCACTGCAGTTGGAACAAGGTCACCGAAGACCAACTTATCGTGACCCTCTCCTGTAACCCACCCATAGACACCACCGACACTGACGCAGCTGCCCGCAACTTCAGGCAATGGATTGACACCTGTGCCAATACTCTGGTCCGATCAAGAATCCCTCCAATAGACGCACCAACATAAGGGCCTTCTGGTTTACCGTTGACCTCCACGAATCTAAGCAAACCTGCCGTAGACTTGAAAAAAAGTGGCACCAACATCAGACTCTGAACAACCACACAGCCTTCAAAAACTTCACCTGCAGATACCACCAACTCATCCGAACCGCCAAGAGAACCGCCTTCAAAGACCAAATCAACAACAACGCTCACAGCCACAAGGAGCTCTTCAGCATCGTGAAGGAACTCTCCAACCCCAGCTCCAATGCCAACAACATCCCACCATCTCAAGACCTCTGTGACTCCCTAGCCCTCTACTTCCACTGCAAGATTGCAGACATTCATGACAGCTTCAGCACCCAGACTCCCCCGGCAACCACCAACTCCACAGATTCACTTCCGACCAACCTCCTGCTCACCTGGAACCCCGTCAACGACAACAACACCATCGAAATCATGAACACCATCCACTCCAGCTCTCCATCTGACCCCTGCCCTCATCACATCCTCAACAAAGCAAGCTCTGTCATCGCACCCCAACTACGGAAGATCATCAACAGCTCCTTCGAGTTCACCACCTTCCCAGAGAGCTGGAAACATGCCGAGATCCACGCCCTCCTCAAAAAACCCAAGGCGGACCCAAGGGACCTCAAGAAATTCCGGCCTATCTCCCTGCTCCCTTTCCCAGCAAAAGTTATTGAGAAGGCTGTCAACAGACAACTAACCCACTTCCTTAAAGGAGAACTGCACCCTGGACCCTTCCCAATCCGGATTCCGCAGCAACCCCAGTACCAAAACTGCCCTCATCGCTGCCACCGACTACATCAGAACCATACTGGACAATGGCGATACCACGGCCCTCATCCTCCTGGACCTCTCAGCCGCGTTCAGCACCGTCTGCCACCACACCCTACACTCACACCTCAGCAATGCAGGAATCCGCAACAGAGCCCTGGACTGGGTCACCTCCTTTCTTACTGGCAGAACCCAGAGAGTCTGCCTCCCCCATTTTGCTCGGAGGCCACCAAAATCATCTGCGGCGTACCCCAGGGTTTGTCCCTCATCCCAACCCTCCTCAACATCTACATAGCCCCGCTCGCTAACACCGCCCGATCCCACAACCTCAACATCATCTCATATGCTGACAACACCCAGCTGATCCTCTCCCTCACCAAGGACTCCACCAAGACCAACCTCCATGAATGAATGAAGGCCATCGTCGAATGGATGTAGAACAGCTGCCTCAAACTCAGTTCCGACAAGACGGAAGTCCTCATCTTCGTCTCCACCCCTCTTGATGGAATGACTCCTGGTGGCCTGCCACTCTTTGAGCTGCTCCGACTCTCACCGACCACGCACGCAACCTAGGATTTATCTTGGATTACTCATTATCCATGACCCAGCAAATCAACGCCATCTCCTCCTCCTGCTTCAACACCCTCTGCATGCTCCGAAAGATCTACAGATGGATCCCCACCGAAACCAGAAGAACAGTCATCCAAGCCCTTGTAAGCACCAAACTGGACTATGGCAATGCCCTCTATGCAGGACCACGGCAAAACTCCAGAAGAGGCTGCAACGCATCCAGAACGCCTCCGCACGCCTCATCCTGTACATCCCCCACCACTGCCACATCACAGGCCATCTGAGAGACCTGCACTGGCTCCCAATCACTTTCAAACTCCTCACCCACACTCACAAAGCACCGCACAACACCGGACCAGAATACCTCAACAGACAGCTCTACTTCTACATCCGACCCGGCATCTCCGCTCCGCCGACCCCACCCTTGCAACTGTCCCACGCGTCCGCAGAACTACAACCGACGGCAGATCATTCTCGCACCTTGCCGCCAAGATGTGGAACACTCTTCCCACCTACCTGCGTCAGTCCAAAGACCTCCTTACCTTCAGGAAACTTCTCAAGGCCTGGCTGTTCGAGCAGCAGCAGCACCCCCCCACCTCAATGCCTTGAGACCCTCATGGGTGAGTAGTGCGCTTTACAAATTCCTGATTGATTGATTGATTGAATGGCCCCAAAGATGAGCGGGAGGCCGTTTAGGGTCCCTGGGCACCCTACACAGTGGGTGGGCAATGGACAGTCTTTTTCATCCCCAGCAGTCGCTACTGCCTGAGTGGGGGAGAGGCCTGTGGCATAGACTGGATGCAACAGAGGACCTTGATTTCTCAATTGCCTGCCCTACAGAAGGGGTTGTCTTCTCCCATTACGTACCTGGGCCGAAGGGCGGAGCTGCGGCGGTGTGAGCGCCCTGAAGCCTGGCGCCTGGCCTGCCTGTGCAGCACATGGCCTCCTCTTGATATATGATTGAGGGAGGAAAGGACATCTACATTCTGGCCCTAGCACGTGGAGGAATCAGAGGGTGCTGTGCAGCAGCATCTGCAGAGTCAGGGCCTGCAGTTGGGCTCGCAGCCCAGTACTTTCCACCCGCCATCATGTCCACTCAGCGAGTCAAGAAGGATGCCTCCCTGAAAGACTTACTACGCAAACACCCTACAAAAAAAAGAGGCCAGCACTCCACACGGCATCGCCTTCTGTTACAGATGGCACACTTGCAGAGGAACCAGTGACTTGCACCATCCTAGAGACCCTTTTTGGGATGCTAAGGGAGCATATTGCTGCCCTCAAGAGACAGCTGGATTCTGATGTCAAAGACATCAAGAAAACATTGGGGGACATAGGACAATGGGTGCCCTCCCTTGAGAGGTTGGGAGATTAAAGAGAGGAGGAACTCCATACTCACCACAGAGAGTTGCTGGAGTTGAGGGATAGGAATGAGGACATACTATACTGCCTGGAGGATCTGGAAAACTGTTCACGCTGTTCAAACATCTGTATCCAGGATACTACACTCAGGGAGATGTAGGTAAGCTGGAGGGTTATGTGCTGCAACTCTTCCGGCAGATAGCGCCGGTGTTGAAGGATGAAAACATAATGCTAGAACGTACCGTCAAAGCGGGACGACCAGCTAGGACATCTGGTACACCACAAGACATTCTTAACTGTCTCCATTCATATAGACAAAAAGATCTCATCATGGCAGCTGTTAGGGACAAAACCTTCAAGGGAGCGAAGTTGAGTATTTTCCAGGATCGGTCCCCGATCACTGTTCAGCAATGCCACACATTGCGTCCAGCCACCGCCTTCCTCCGATACTAGAGGGTCCTCTGTAAATGGGGCCATCCCTTCCATCTGATCATTGTCTGGCACAACGAAATCCACATGATCCACACTCTGAAGGAAGCACACTCCATCTCGGGCCTCAACACCTCAGCCATGGAAAACACACACCCGCCTGGGGCACACACCTCCACCGGGTATGTCAGGAACCCATGGCGGCAGCAGTGAGTAAAAAAAAAAAAACTCTTATGAAACCCTCCGAAAGCAACAGCATCAAACAGCGGACATCGTTGCTGCAACATCTCCAACAACAGTGAAGTGCCTCAGAGAATGAGAATGAATGACCCCCAAACTGCAGCTAAATACTGATGACACCACTGTGTGAGGTGGCTCCATTATATCATTTTTACATCATTTTATCCGGGAGACACTGCCACATTGATGCTGCTGTTTGCACATGGAGGGGCGGGGCTCCCTCCTGTCTCAGTACCTCTACTATGGAACTGACTGATCACCGATGACACAGACCCCTACCAAGTAGCAATGTTGGTGTCCAGTGGAGGAAACCTGGTTGGTTCATTGTTGATTTTGTCGACATAACCCTCTCATCTGCACCCTAATGGCTAGCAGCAGCTTCGTGCCTTGGAGGAAGGGCATAATGTTCCCTCTGCATCAGAAGTCGACTATACTCATCAATAGGGAATGCCCGACTGCTAATCTGGACACATGATTAAAATACTTAGCCTAAACATCCGAGGCATTAACTCCCCTGTTAAGCACCTGACATAGCTTTCCATGCTCAAATAATCCAAATGTGATATGTGTCTCCTTCAGGAGACACATCTACTCAGAAAGGACTGGCCCCTTGCTGTCATGGTGGTTCAACTGCCAGTTCTTTTCATAAGGTCCACAGAAGCGAGCTGAGGTGACCTTGCTAATGACAACGCATTTCCTGGAACAAGAACTTCAAACTCAGGCAGAAATTCAGGGTAGGATGCTATCACTACGCATTGCTCTTCTCCACACCTCTATCTTCATAATAGCTACACTCTGCGCCCCTAATGACCACCAAGAAGCATTCATCATGGATGCTGTAGGACACGTGATGGCGTCCACTGATAAACATGTATTGTTGGGAGGGGATTTAAGTCTGGTACCCGACATCTTGATGGACTGGTCAGCCTAAATGATAGGACAAACCAGGGCGTTTATGCCAGCTGAACTCAAATGGTTCACAGATGTGGGCCTTATAGACCTATGGTGCACAAGTGACCCTACTGACAGAAAAAATATGTTTTATTCAGCAGCTCATCAAACTTATGCTGGGTTGGGCTTATTTTTCCCATCACTGGGACTTACTATAGAGGTTACTGGTGTTGACATAGGGACAGCTGGCCTCTCTGATCACTCTCCCATATCCATAACACTGCTTCCCACATGCTACATCCTCAATGAGCGCATGGCACCTCAATGCTAAGCTCTTGAAATATGAATCAGTGATTGCAGAAGTCACCAAGTCCATACTCACATATCTTGACACTAATGGCACACCAGACACCCCAGTCGCCTTTCTCTGAGATACTTTGAAGGCAGTTGTTCGAGGCACATTCATAGCAATTTCTGCTAGGTACAACAAAGAGCGTAAAGGCAAACGGCTTCTTTTAGAGGGTAAAATACAAAAACATGAGGCACTACATTAACACTCAGGCATGCATAAAATACGCTGCCAACTTCTGCCAGCACACGTGGAACGCAGGGCACTAGACATTGATAAAGCGGAATATGCCTTGTTGTGTCTTTAACAAAAATTCTATTCAGGAGGCAATAAAGCAGGTAGACTACTGGTGCACCATCTGGGGCGCAGGTTGTCAACCATAGGTTAATGGTAATTGAGGAAAGAGAGGGAGAGAAACTCTATCAGGATCGTCAGATCGCCCAGGCATATGAACACTTCTATGCCAGGCTATACCCAGTGGAAGCACTGAATGATGCAAACAAACTCCAGTTGGGCATCCAACTCCATTCCACGCTAGAAACGGCAACCAAACTGAATTATGTTGTGTTACTTTCTACAACCAAGGCAGATCTGCAGTCTTGGACAGGAGGTACCCTCTCTTGGCTGGGACAGTTAGTGTCGATATGCAAACAATGCTTTCCCCTACAATATTGTATGTGATGCAGACGCTGCCATCCCCCCCCGCACACCATAGAAACGATGCAATCCCTAATTGAATCTTATATTTGAGGGACAAAAAAAGCACACATCTCAAAGAAACAATCCTACTGGTCCATGAGGGAGGGAGGCCTGTGAATCGCGCACTTAATCCACTACTACCAGGCTGCTCAGCTCCGATATATGGTGGAATAGTCACGGCTTAAGACGGAGAAGAACTGGTGCTTCATCGACCAGGCGATTGCCAGGATCCATTTCTAGAAAATACCCTGGCTCCCCAAGCCTTACATACCAGTTGGGTTATATCTGTCTCCAGTCCTCCAAGCGACTTTATAGGATGCAAACTATGTAGTCCCTCTCCACATGTTTGTCCTCACAAACGCCAATACTAGGTAATCCTGACTTTCCACAGGCGATGCACGACGTATCATTCATGCAATGGCAGGCCTCTGGCTCCAAGAGGGTGGGGTACCTCTTTGACTAGGTAGGGGTCCTGGTATTCACATAGCTCCAAGCAAATTTTGATCTTCCCTCACATACACACCTGCAATACATTTCTATACGTCATTGAGTCATTCAAACTAATGTGCGCCTGCGTGCCAGCCACCCTCTCACATACTTTGAAAAGAGGTCCCCCAAACAGTGTCCTCAGCACAGAAACGCTAGGAACGGGATTGCAGATGCACTTTCACGCCTAAGGAGTGGCCAGACATCCTCCAGCTAGCTTGCACATCGGCGAGTAATGCTGATGGTCTAAAGCACTTTTTAAAGATGGTACACTACTGGTATTACACCTCTGCTAGACCAGCAAAGTGAAAGCGGGGCGTGACGGATAACTGCTGGAGACACTGCAGATGCTATTGGCATTGCCCCAAACTGCAAGACTTCTGACAGGAGGTCTTAACTGACATCAACCAAGTGCATGACACAGACCCGCCACACTTCCCTAGTTACATCCTCTTGTGACTTCCAAATGCACTAACTTACCCCCTGCATTCAGCGCGAGGCTGAGCCATCTCATTGGTGTTGGGAGCAGCCTGACAAGTCATCCTGGCTACGTGAGGTACTGAAAACCCCTTGACGATCCTGGATTGGCGTTATAAACTCGGCGGAATATTAGGCATGGAGAAATTAACAGCAGTGGTTGAACGCCGACTACCTCAATTTGAATGAACTTGGGGGCCATATATTCACTATCTATCCCAAGAATTTGAGAACTTGCATGCCCCCGATACCTGAGAGTACTCCACCTCACTCACTCAGATCGAGACTCGCTCGATGGATCTGCCTCTCTACATTGAACATGCATATCACGCACAACCGTAA
Organism: Pleurodeles waltl; assembly: GCF_031143425.1. NCBI lineage: Eukaryota > Metazoa > Chordata > Amphibia > Caudata > Salamandridae > Pleurodeles > Pleurodeles waltl. The sequence goes on along the minus strand of NC_090445.1, from coordinate 115,760,884 downwards.
CTGCCTTATACCTCACCATCTGGTGCAATGTCGACCTCCACTTTGTTGTTTCCCACTGAGTTCTGTTTTGATCACCCTTACCTCTGACCCACCAGCATATTTGTATGTTCTTACTACCCTGCGGCCAGAGGATGTAAGCAGGGGACATTATACTGTTATGTCTGTCTCTTAAAATCAATAAAACAGAGTTGAACCATAAACCCATTTTATGATTTGGAAAAAATTCGGAATCGCTAAATCTGTTTGGTACATTAGAAAAAGCTTTTTACAAGTCACAACTCTTCTGAAATCCAAGAAACGTATATAAGCAGCCCATATGAGGATCTGCAACAGGCAAAAAGCTTTGTTCAGCTAGCCCTTAAAGTTGTATAAGTGCAGCCTGCAGCTCTACATAAACCAAGTTATTAGTATTTTATTTTAATGAAAATTAACAATCGCAATCATCTATACTGCAAACAGAAATATGACAGTGAGCATCGGAACAAGTGAGGATAAATGATTGTGAGCCCCTTTAATACATCTATCACTTAAATGATCATGATCACCTCTCTAGATGGTAGCTGCTGTACCAGATTCATGTCTTCGTCCTCCAAATTGCTTTTCTCACCCCAGAAACGTCTTCACCAGATCATACATAACCTTGGGAGTGTAGCTGCCTGGGGTCAGATGTGCAACTGCACCTACAATGCATTACGAAAGCAAGACAAATCTCCTCTACCCTTTATTGTCTCTGTGAAAGAAAAACATGCCCCAACTGTCGATGGATTGCTACTCAACTGTCTTGGAGAGTGAACGTAACCTAGAGTCCCACTCTAGAGCTACCTTAAGATGGGCCTCTCTTGACATGCCTGGACCCTAACCTGCTTCATGACATAGGTGGTAATTATGAACATGGTGGGAAACACTGCTCTGCCGGTGATAACTACCGCCAACAGGCTGGCAGTCCGGACCCCCAAATAATGAAGCACATGAGAAACAAGTAGCGGTCTAGCCACACACCGCCAGCACTGAAGTTGCGATGAGGACGGAGGAGGCCGCCCACAGGCCGATGGAAAGGCCCCACCCACCCACCAAATAATGAAGCACAAGACCACCGTCAGTTCCGGGGCGGGAACCACCGCCACGCAAAGCATGGCGGAACCGAACTAAATAAAAGGAAACACACACTGGAGGTACACACAACATGCAGAAGGAGACATGGAGCGAGAGTTGCAAATAATGCCAGTGCTGCTCCTTGCCATATACCTCCACGACAGTGACCACAGACAAAGACAACAACGGTAAGTACCGCAACCTAGTACACATGGGAAGAAAGGGCACAGTTACACACCCACCCAGCAACGCATACACAACCCCTCACATCACCCCACATCATACACACCAGAACAAGATGTACTTACCCGACACAAGGCAACAAAGACAGGCAACAAAGTACACACATGTGCACACCACACTTCCACAATGAAACGATTAACAACATCACCATATTGTGCAAACAGCACCACTGGGCACTCAAACTTTAATATAAGGCCATTGGCCAGTCCATACTGAATACCCTGAAGCACCCAAATAGGCCAGACTTGACTCCATGTGCAAAGAGTACTCAACTGTAAAGGGACATCAATGGGGCAGCCAGGCACCTCAGGGGCAGAGGTTGGGGGGGTGGGGATTTACATCTGGAAGGGGGTGGTTTGGCTTACGTTTGGAGGTGGAGGGGGTTTGGTCTTGCCCTTGGACAGTGGGGGAGTGGGCGGAGTGGGGGGTGACAGAGGGACCTGGGTCAACACAGGGCTTCTTCATCCCTGGGGAAGGGGCATGGAAATGGGAAGGGCGGACTGGAGTGAACTTGGAAGGAGTGGACTGGGCAAGGAGATGTGCACGTTTAGGGACGAGACCGGGTGGGCCAGTGGGTTCAAACAGGTCATCATGGGAGAGGAAAAGTTTCTTAGGGGCAGTTGGGGTGGATTTGGAGGAAGGTGTGAGAGTGGAGGTAGAGGGAGTGCTTGTACCAGGTGTATGTGTGCCAGACGTGGATGCAGGTGCCTGTACAGTATGCTTATGTGTAGTGGATGTGTGTTGTGTGGGTGTCTGTGAACGTTTGAGTGTTTTGGGAGGAGAGGGGTGGACACAGTGGGACAAGACTGGCTGCCAGTGTACATGTATGTTGTCTGGGTGTCTTCAGGTCTGTGGACTGTGCTGCATGTGTCAGTTAATGTAGTTGTGGTGAGTGCAGGTGTGGTATCTGGGGTGGATGACTGGATGTCAGATGTTGTGGTGACTGCAAGAATGGGGGCAGCAGCAGTGACTGAGGGTGCAGTGCTTGTAGGTGTGCATGTTGACGTGACAGACATGGAGGCGGGAGAGGTGGACACAATGGGGGAAGTGGATGTTGTTGTGTGTGCCTTTGTATGTTGGGTGTGTGTATGCCTGTGGTGGGAAGTGTGGTGCTTGTCTGTGTACTTCTTGTGTGTTGATGTTTGTGCATGGCTGTCTGGACGTGTGCATGGGATGGGTGAAGGGAGTGGGGTGCTGGAAGGGATAGAGGTAGTTGGAGGGGGACGGAAAGACCAGGGACACTGGCTGCCGTCAAAGAGGAGGCCAGAGCCTGAAAAGATCTCTGTAGGCCAGACATTGCACTGTGAATGCCTTCCAGGTATGCATTGCATTGCTGCATCTGGGATGCTAGCCCCTGGATGGCATTCATGATGGTTGTCTGCCCTACAAAGATGGTCCTCAGGAGGTCAATAGCCTCTTCCGTGAGGGCAGCAGGGCTGACTAGGGCAGGGGGTGCCTGGGGTGAAGGAGACGCCCACCCTCCTGGGTGAGCGGGCACGAGCAAATGGGTGGGGAGCAACTGGGAAGGTGGAGATGGCATGGGTGGTGGCGGAAGATGACAAAGAGTGGGTGGGGCCACTAGTGTCGCGTGGGCTCTCATTATCCTAAATGAGACTACTGGATTTCTAGGCAGCAGGATCGATAACGGTGTGGGGGACTGAGTCTGACCCACGTGTAAGGAACTCTGTCACCCTAAATCCGGTTGTTGCTCCGGCTAACTAGCAGTGCCTCATTTTTCCCACGGGGAAGAAATGATTGGGCAGCCGAGCGCATGACATCTTTGGAACTTCTCAGGGAAGTCGTGGTCACTCAGATCCAAACCAACTCTCTCATTCACTATATGGTCTCATATACAAATGACAAAGACAGTATAAGTTTTATATGATGTTTTAATAAAACGACTGTATTTTAGATATTAAGGCGTGAGCCGCAATAACCAGAACAATACAACATAGTAGGATTGATATAGTAACCAGGAGAGTAAAACATAGAAATAAAGCTATCATAATTCCTAACCGTTTCTACTCTCCCTCTGCTTGTTCTATTTAGAGCACAGCATGTTAAGCTTTCAGCTTGCCTTTCTGTATCACTAGGGAGACGGACACACTCATACCTGAGCAAAGGCCTGTGATCTGGTTCAGCATCTGCAACGAGGCAGTCAGCGTCTAGTTGTGGTTCCCTGGTCGGAATCTCCCTCTTGATGTATTGGGACAAGGAAGTGATTTTATAACTAACATGTCATCGTGATCACAAAATGTTCCTGCGCAGGAATGGCAAGTCTAGACTCCTACCACGTCTATCGGCAATGTACCAGACTGTATCCTTGACTAAAGCACAGAGTGAATATGTTATGAAGAACTCCAGTGCTGAAGTAGGCAAAACAGTGTGATATGAATAAAAAACAACACCGTAGAACTGGCTATTCTGTAAAATAACAGTACGAAGCCTAATAGAAAGCATTTAGAGTAAAGTGCACAGAGGCTCTAAGCTGTTAGCAAATGAATAAAATATATTTAGGGCAAAGTGCACAGAGGCCTAAGGCCTGAAGCTAATGCGCAAAATATACGTAAAACTGACCACACTACACCCTCCCCTTGTCGGTAGCAAGTGGTTCTAACAACATAAAAAAAAAAACATGACCTAAATTTAAACCCAACATTTCGACAAGATGAGAAGACAGCAAAGTCATAAATTTAGGAAACATGTGACGAGAGAGCGAATTGCAATATAGTGTCAATTTAGTCGGGAGAGAGAGAAAAAAAATCCAATTGTCAGACAGAAGCAATAGAACGTAGAAGCTCCTCCACTTCGAGATATGTCAATATCGGAAGATCCACGCCACAAAGTACCATGGAGCAGGTGTGTTCCAAAGCCCCAAAACCATTCAGGGCGGCACCCCGTGTAGTGCCAAGGAAAGAGACAAAACCATCTTCCTCCAGGAAGGGAATCTCATAATCCGCTTCACGAAGCAAACGCAACCGTAGTGCACAAGTCTGGGAATGAGCCCTAATCGGGAACATCAACAGATCAAGATCAACCACTGGAGAGCGCTGCAGTGAGAGACAGAAAGCCAGTGCATGTTCAAACTAGCACCAAAGGCATCGAAACACGGGTTGCACACAATCCAAAACCGGTTGGAACGACAAAGACCAGTCACACTCCAAATGAGCCAGGAGTGTTGCTCCAAAACACTGCATCATGCGTTCACGACACAGCTGCGCTGACGGGAGCAGCAATACAGGATCTCGTTGCGGCGGGACAGCCATTGCGAAAAAATAGCAACAATAGCAAAACTCCAGCCAATAAAGCCAAAGTAATTGGGAAACCCCCAAAAATGCTTCCGAAAATAGAGTGTATAGCCGAAGGTATCAAACCGAATATAGAAGAGAAGGTGTGAACGAAACCAACACCAACGGCTTTGAAAAAATGAGCAATACCAGCAGTGCTGGATGCATTAAATATACGTCCCACAAGTTCACCGAAGTGACTCGGAAAGTTAGTATTCAAAAGGGACTGTATCTCCGCCGATGACCTTGCCACTTGAAGTGCGTAGGTCTCGCTAGCAGATGTAAGGGCCACATGCTTTTGAAACAATAAAGCTTTCAGCCGACTCAACTTGTCGAAATCAACCTTGGAAGTAGCAATATGAGGCCAGATGTCCGCTACCTCCCTAAATTCAGTAGGGGGAAACAACACATTCCCGCAGCACGTAACGGCCTTGTTGACAACGACGATGTAAACTATTCCGGCACGCATGCCACAGCAGCGTTCGTTGTTAAGAACAATGTAACTGCCGTTAGAAAGCACCTGGAAAGTGTTTTTAATTACCGGGACCGGAACTCCCTTCAGATAACAAGCTAAGTTAGCAATCGAAGCATTACACGCTCCGTGCAAGGACAGCTGTTTACAAACCATGGAATGGCTAACATAAGTTTCGCAGTCGCTACCGCTAAGAAAAACTTCCCGCAAACCATTAACACATCTGTATTGAAAAGGAAGCTCCCACACCTCGTGTATGTAACTGTCACCCAATAGTTCATATCTTCCCACCGGAATGTGCTTCAAACAAGAAGTAAATTGCAGAGTGGAGATAGGCAAATTAATAACCCCATGAATCAACCACTCAGCTGACGGAATCTCAGCCACCGTAAAAGGCAGTTTCTCCAACTTTTCAATATTTAACATAACATACGTCGCTTCCTTCTTAGCCATCAATTGTTGTTGACGAGTTAAATTAAAGGAGATAAAGATCTCTCTGGCACGAATGTGCTGCCATGGAACGCGACCCGCCTTCAAGGTCTGAAGAGTCCAACCCAGCTGCATGATAGATCGTGTCTGACTCTGCCCATGATATAAAGAAGACATGTCTGATTTTATAATGTCAATAGCAGAAGAGACAATGCTGTCAATCGTGTAAACACGGTCAGAAAGGGTATGCATGCCATTATCAACAACAGACAAAGTCTGCAGCAGATTTTCTCGATCAATCTGTCTTAACCTGGCTGCAGCCTCCTGCTGGGAAAGTTTCCAAAACTCATTATACACTTCGTATAAGAACCTTTTTCTCCGGGGCACCTTGGGACCTGACCAGAAATCTTGTAAATCAGTACCATTAGACAGTAACTTGAGGTGTGACTTAACTGCACCCAGCGTGGAGTACTTCAACCATTGTTGACAAAGTTTCCCCACACTGTATGTAGTTATTATATCTGCATGTTCTGGTGAAATGTAACGAGGGTCTGCCCTACTAGTCCTGAACCCCCCAGAAGAGGTAACAAAACGTTGATGACACTGATTAGTGTCTACAGGCCACAATAACCACCCGCCCGGATGTAACGATGAAGCGTTAAGCGTACCATTCTGGACCCAATGCGTAAATTCACTAAAAGTAGCATTCACATAGTGCTGCCAGTTATTTAATTTAGAAGGGACAGGTATGCTAGGCAAAGTCAATTCTCTAATCGACGCCAAGCCCAAACAACTAGTCTGTTGTACTGTGTCATTGAGGAAAATCATTTGCACAGGGATAATGCATGCTCGAAATAATGTATCTGTGCCTTGCATCTGCCAATTTTTCGTACCCCAAACACTTTTCAAGTCAACAGTCTTCAACCAGTATTCATATCCTTCGACCGAAAGTTTAGATACAAACGAATTAGAATACAGTAATTTAGTATCGGTCAACAAAATCTGCTTATTAGAATACGGTGTCACTTTAAAATAGTAAGACTTAGCGCTTCGCTGATCATGCCCAGAAAAATATGCAAATTTATCATTATACGTTTTCGAACTCCCTTGTGGAGGAGTCGAGCAATGTTCCCATTGTACATAATTAAAGATGGACTTAGGGCTACTCGCTTTGTGAATAAAGTGGTGTCCATAATAGGTGTAGCAAAACATATCACCATGATTATCTTTAAATTGGTAAGCATCTTCATCGTCATAGACAGTATAATATTGCAAATCTTTTGGCATAGCATCTACTGTCTTCACATCCCAATCATCAGAAACAATGCCTGGAATAACAATATCATTCATTGATAACTTAAGAACATACGGTATTTGAATCAATTCAGTGGGACCATATATTTCAAACATTACTTTATCCCACACAATTCCATCCGGAATTGGTATTGCAGAAATGTTCACATTGGATAAGTTTCTTCGAACCATATGAGACGAAAAATGTGGTCTCAACACAGTCTCCACGTGCTCAATGTCTGATCGATCAGGAAGAAAATGACCATGTATTACCAGAAAAAAGGTAACCACAAATCCCAACCATAAAAAATAGTCAGTACAGCCATAAAAAGCCACAAATAGTTCCAAGGAACAACAAAATATGTACGTTTAAGCCAACTTAGCAGCTTACGTGGACCTCGGATTGAAGACAGCGAAGACGAAGAGCTGGATACAGCTGCATCCGCGTCGTTGAAGCAGCCAGAGGCAGTTCTCGCAAAAGGTGCAACAGTGAACAAGGAAGCTGATGGAGGTTCTCTCCTAGGTACGCTATAAATCACATGTTCAGAAACATCAGTAGGACGTACAGCAACTCGAGAAAAAGAATCAATATCAATCGTTGACTGTGGAACAATCGCAAGATCATCTTCCACCCTCCCCAAGCTCGGAGAGGAAACATGGTCGGTGCTAATCACCTGCAGCGGGACTTCTTCCCCAGTAGTGAGAGGGATGCCGGAACTACTGGGTGTCCCTCTTGGTCTGCTGTGCAGAATCGGCCACATGTTGTAACTTGACATTATCAATGGAAACAAAACGATTTCCTTTGGCCCCTTGCAGCGGCGGCAAAATCACAGTTCTCGTGCCGCTCACCCCCAACACCGGGACAGGTCCTCGATAAGAAGGACCAAATTCTTTCTTTACTGCGACCTTTTCACGCACTAGATCCCCAATCCTGGGTATCCAACCAGTAGGTGTTACTGGCTCATCCTTAATTCCAGAGGAGGCAGCACTTGCAGAAGAGTTATCTTCATGGAATTGTTGTAAATCCTGCAAAACAGTGACACGATCATTTATGTCAAAGGGCGTTTCTGCCGCCTCCATACCAGGACCATCTAGATCAGGAACATACATTCGTGTTCCGAACAGGCACTCATATGAAGTACGACCCCCCAGTGACCTTCTAGGCAAGTTATTAAGTGCTCTCTGTACTCCATACAGGTGGGCTAGCCAACTACGACCCGTACCTATAACCCTGGCTGTTAAGGATTGCTTTAAATCACGATTTAAACGCTCCACGACAGAATTTCCCTCGGGATGAAATGGAGACGAGAATTGGAGTTGGACCCCCAACGAAGCCATGGTGTCCCTGAATGCCTTAGAGGCAAAAGCAGGGCCCTGGTCCGAATGAAAAGCCGCAACTGCAAATGTATCGACAAAGATACGCAAATCTTTAATAACAGTCCGAGCGTCAGCCGAGCGCTGTGGCCAGACCCACACAAATCTGGAGCACGAATCTACAGCAACCAATATGTATTTGTATGCACTATCTGGTGTCAGTGGACCACAATGGTCCAAGTACACACACTGTAATGGTCTATTTGATATCAGAAGAGGAGTCTGCTGCGGGCGTCTAGCCGACGATCCTTTAATTTGTTGACAGACGTCACAACAAAGGACATACTGCTTTGTCTCCTTATAGAGACTAGGCCACCAATAACGGGCCTGTAAAAGCGAAATCGTGGCAGCCACACCAGCATGCGCAGATGCCACCCCTTCATGCGCTGCAGAAATTAATCGAGGTCTCTCAATCTTATTCGGTAACTCACGTACACCAACGCCTGGAATATTAACAACAGCATTTAGTGCACCACTCAAGCAGTAACTATATTTAGAAGGGAATCCTTTAGAAAATGGCGTGCCATCAGCCGTAGCTTTTATGGCAGCCGAAATCTCTATGTCTGGTTTTGAACTCGAACGAGTTACCGCGGCTACAGTGGCGATAGCCACTGCCGACTTTGCAGCCTCATCAGCCAAAGTATTCCCAGCAACGTGTATTCCAACGCGCTGGTGTCCAAGTGTATGTACAACATGGACTTTAGGAAGCGTCTCTTTCAGACCCGCAACCTTACCCCACAACAATTTATGTTTAATGGTGTTGCCTTTAGAATCTCTGAACCCATTCATTTTCCAATAATGCAGATATTCATTGAAGGATTGCACACAGTAGTAGGAGTCACAGACTAGCAAGGTCAATATCGCCTGCTCTGCATGCTCCAACGCTAACAAAAGAGCTTTGAGCTCAGCCAGCTGCGCCGTGCAATCTCCCAAGGTTTTAGTATAAGTATGTCGGGGGCAGAAAACTCCCCCCTCCATAGTCCCGCTCACCACCGCACAAGCAGCAGAATACTATTGTTTAGTCCCAACCGCCGGTTGCGCAGAGCCATCGGTATACATGACCACTTCATATTGGTCAATAGGTAATGTGCCAGCAGGAACCGGGTACTCTATTTCATATTGAAGAAATTCTTGAGTCTGCAGCTTAGGGTCAAATATGTAATCCACATCAGTGGCCGTCAAAGACGTAGCCCATTGTATCCACCGCGGGTGTAAAGCTTTCGAATTAGGAACACTCGCTTTTGTAACAGCCTCCAAGGCCGGAATTGGGGAAACGACAATAATGCGTTGGCCCTGGGCTAGCGGTCTTTCTTTGATCACAGCCATCTGTACTGCAGTGAGAATTTTCTCAGTCTGTGCAAAACGTTGTTCTGCAGCAGAATACAAGTGGGACTTGTATGCTATCAGGACTGTCTCCCCTTCATTAAAGGTGACATACGTAAATCCAACAGCCCCAGGAATCACCCTGATGACCAAATGAGTTTTATTGTCCCGCGTGTGTAAATGTTTAACTGCTAAGAGATCATTCTGCAGCTCTCGCAGTATGTGTGTATGCTCAATCGTCCAAAATCTACTTGAAAAATTCGGGCGAATCAGTTCATATAAGGGTTTTATACGTGTAGCATAATCAGGAATGTAAGTTCTGCCAAAATTCAGAAACCCCAACAAAGACTGGAGCTTCCGAACCGTATTAGGAGGCTGCAGTAAAGCACATTTCTCCAAAAAATGTGGCGCCAGGCTCTTGCCCTCACTCGATAACTCATATCCCAGGAAAATAACACTGAGGAAGGCAATCTTCGATTTCTTAAAATTAAACTTATAACCAATATCAGCAAAACCCACAACAATGCGCGATACGCGACTGAGATGTTGTAGAATCTCATCGTCCGTCAAATAAATGTCATCAACATATGATAACGCCTCAGGGTCCAACTCGTGCAGAAGTTCAGTCACACGAGCCGAGAACAGTCCTGGGCTATTCTTATACCCCTTAGGTAAACGACAAAACTTTTTCTGAGAGCCAAACGCACTGAAACCGGTATAGTCCCGACTTTCGGGTGCTATATTCTGGCAGAAAAATCCATTCGAGATATCCAATGTTGTTTTGTATTTTTTACTCACTATATTATTCATAAGCGCAGCGCTATGTGAATTCTGTATAGCATATGTGCGTGTATGACTATTCAAATGTCTGTAATCCACCACTATCCTATAGGAATGGTCCGGTTTAGCAACCGGAAATAAGGGATTATTCATCGGCGAGACACAAGGCTCAATCACACCTTGGTACTCCAATTGTGTAAGAATTTTCCGAACCGATGCCCTTGCTTCAAATTTAATAGGATATTGCGGCTGTGGCTGAGGTTCTCCTTTAATGGGAATGACATGATAAGGTGATTGTTTATCCCACCCCACATTATTTCTATATAGGGCGGGGGCTTGTGCTAGAGCCCATGATTTACCATATGACTCCGCTAGTTCTCTCGGAACAAGTGGTGAAAAGGAAGGCGCAATAACCTCCTCCCCAACTGGACAGTCGCGAACAAAGTCAGGTGGCCAATCTTGTTCGGCCAACAGGACATCATATGATTTCACCATATGGTCCCAAAAGATGGCGTGTACAACGCGGTCAATGTCCCCTTCTAATCGTAGAGTCACAAGATATACTTGATCAGGATCAGAGACTCGCATATCCGCCGTCTCGACTTGTATGAAGTCATCAGTTGCTTTCGCCTCCAGATGCTCGCTCTAGAAGACTCCGGCGAACTATTGTGACCTCTGCCGCGCTGTCTAACAGCGCTAACGCCCATGTCTTGTTCGTCAAGAGAACTCTCTTCTTGAGCGGCATGTCTAACTGAGACTGCTGCCACTTTCTTCTTTTTAAACTGCTGTTTTTGTTGCAGCGGTTTCTCTTCTTGTTTAATAGAAACCTCCGCTGAGCGTTGTGAATCCTGTCTCGGTTTCACGTACTCCGTCCTCCGCTCTGACCGCCCACCTCTCTCACTTCTTTTCTCCAAGGAGTCCTGAAAGGAACGAGATTGGCGCGTATCAGTATATTGATATCTATCAGGCGTCTTCAAAGTATCCCTATTCCTGAGATTATACTTATTTTGAGGGGTCTCCGGTTGCGGAGACTGCCCACCATCTTTCTTAGGTGTTTGCTGTTTCTTATCCCAGCGCTTTTTCGCACCCTCAGGTTGCTGTTGCTTAGAATTATCCTTATTATTTTTACCCTGCAATTGTGGTTTCTGCGGTCGAGCCCCTAGGCTATCACGACCAATACTAGAATATGTTTCAGCTATTATTCTCGGAAGTTCCCGCTCCTGATTAATCTGCGGAACGTCCCGAAGACGCATTCGCACTGCTAGTGCTACAGCCTCCCCCTTGAGATTACTCAAAATAATAGAAGAAACCGCGTCAAAATTACCCATCAATTGCATGCCTAAATCCAAGGCAGGGGCAGCCCCATATTCATCCTGAATTTGTTTAAGCACCTCCGGCAAATTAGCCAAAGTCGGTGTACCGTGTGCTGTAGTATAGAGAGCGGCAAACACCGTGCCCCAAGTATTACAAAGATCCACCGTAGGAACCATCCCATACGGCAAACACATCGTCAAAATTCTATGCTTATCCTGAGGTCCCGTATGGGGAAATACTGCTTCCAGCGTATTAATTTTTTGCGCCAGCCAAAATGGAGTCTCCTCACGTTTAGCCGGTACCTTGCCCATTACAGAGTGTACAGTGGCCGGATTTATTCCCGGCACCACCGCATGTGGATGAGCTGGAGCAGCACGTGCTGCATTAGTATTTAATGTCTGCATCACAAACTGAACTAATCGTCTGTACGTTGCAGTTAATTCCACATATAAACGACGCACTTCAGCCACCGCCACATTTGCCACCCCAGGATATGGTGTATATGTAGCCAATAAAGGTCAGGTCGGACCATCATTACTCAACGGACCTAACCGTACTGGTGTTACTGAATGTGGGAGGGCGCCATCAAGCCAATTATGGTGTTCTTGATAAGATAAAGGTATTTCTAAGTATGCATAAGCCCTGTATTGTCCAGGGACATTCGCAACAGTATATTCGTGAAAAGTATTTGTACCCCCATCAGCTGCCGGAAATACGACCCAAGAATAAAAAAGTTCTGATCTATAGGCTGCATGGGCGTCCACCACAAAAGTGACCGGACCCCCCTGGACCGTCAGTCCATGTGCTATCAGATGACCCGTGAGCGGAAATTGCATATTAAGCGGTATATCTACTACAACTGGATTCGCCATTAGTATAACAATAATAGCTCTAGGACAGAGAAGGCACACCAATATCGGGGTATTTCCTTTCAAAGTTCAAGCTTGAACAACCAACCACTAAGTAATAGGATGTACCCAACCTGTGGTGGAGGAAACCCTCAGCCCCACGGACGTCTCCGCATACGGAACCGAGGAGTCAAAATATATACGAGACCGAGAGAGTCAGTCGGACCCAAACATTAGAGCCAGACCAAACGTTGGCGGCGCCATGTCGAGTGGGCTCTCATTATCCTAAATGAGACTACTGGATTTCTAGGCAGCAGGATCGATAACGGTGTGGGGGACTGAGTCTGACCCACGTGTAAGGAACTCTGTCACCCTAAATCCGGTTGTTGCTCCGGCTAACTAGCAGTGCCTCATTTCTCCCACGGGGAAGAAATGATTGGGCAGCCGAGCGCATGACATCTTTGGAACTTCTCAGGGAAGTCGTGGTCACTCAGATCCAAACCAACTCTCTCATTCACTATATGGTCTCATATACAAATGACAAAGACAGTATAAGTTTTATATAATGTTTTAATAAAACAACTGTATTTTAGATATTAAGGCGTGAGCCGCAATAACCAGAACAATACAACATAGTAGGATTGATATAGTAACCAGGAGAGTAAAACATAGAAATAAAGCTATCATAATTCCTAACCGTTTCTACTCTCCCTCTGCTTGTTCTATTTAGAGCACAGCATGTTAAGCTTTCAGCTTGCCTTTCTGTATCACTAGGGAGACGGACACACTCATACCTGAGCAAAGGCCTGTGATCTGGTTCAGCATCTGCAACGAGGCAGTCAGCGTCTAGTTGTGGTTCCCTGGTCGGAATCTCCCTCTTGATGTATTGGGACAAGGAAGTGATTTTATAACTAACATGTCATCGTGATCACAAAATGTTCCTGCGCAGGAATGGCAAGTCTAGACTCCTACCACGTCTATCGGCAATGTACCAGACTGTATCCTTGACTAAAGCACAGAGTGAATATGTTATGAAGAACTCCAGTGCTGAAGTAGGCAAAACAGTGTGATATGAATAAAAAACAACACCGTAGAACTGGCTATTCTGTAAAATAACAGTACGAAACCTAATAGAAAGCATTTAGAGTAAAGTGCACAGAGGCTCTAAGCTGTTAGCAAATGAATAAAATATATTTAGGGCAAAGTGCACAGAGGCCTAAGGCCTGAAGCTAATGCGCAAAATATACGTAAAACTGACCACACTACACTAGGGTCCACCACCACCAGGGAGCTGCCATCGGAGGAGACATCAGAGTCACTACCGCCAGTGGTAGTTGCCTCCCCTGTGGTACTCCCCTCGCCCTCCAACCCACTGGTCCCCTTGGCCTCCGCTGAATCTGCTTCCTTGGAACCGTGGGCCGCTGTGTCTCCACTCGCCGGTGCTATTGCTCCCTTGCCAGATGATGCTGATGTACACAAAGGACACAAGAGCACAGGGGTGGAAAGACCAAACATGAGAGAAATCTGTAAATACCAGAATGAATGTACATTCCTGGTTCACACACACTCCCATCCAGGTCATACACCTACACGCAGCACGTACAACAACAGTCATGACTGTGCCCCTGACTAGCGGCCACTACCCCAGAACACACCACATTACCCACATGAAACACATACCTGAGAAACTGTGTGGACTACACACATGGGGGACCATGGCCAGCCAATGCACCCACTAGTCCATGGGCCCACAAAGCATCCAAGAGTACAGGAAGGTGAACCCCCATGGGCTATTTCGACCGTTCACACCTGCCACACACCATTTCCATGTCTATGGGGGGCAGGACTGCAGGAACACACCTGTCAGAGTGCCTGGCACCAGACAGCATACATACCACAGCACCCAAACACATCCATCAAAGTAGTATTAAACAGTGTTGGTACTCATCCCCTTGTGGCTGCTCTGCGGCCTTCAAGCGCCCATCCAAATCCGGATAGGCCACCGCCAGAATGCAGGCCATTAGGGGGGGCAGGGTCCGAGGGGCACCCCTTCCTCGTTGGGAGGCCTTCCCCAGCTAGGCCTCGCAGGTCTTCCTGGCCTAGCACCTCAGGTCCTCCCACTGCTTCCTGCAGTGGGTGCTCTGCCGGGTGTAGACCCCCAGGGTCCGCACCTCCTTGGCGATGGCTTGCCACAGTCCTCTCTTCTGATGGGCGCCGACTTGTATGGGACATACAGTACAGAAAAACAGATGTCAGGATGTGGGCATCCCATACAGATGACATACTGTCCCCTATGGAACGGACGTTTCAAAAAGTCATGTTACCAACTCACAAACAGTACATGACACACAATCTATGGCTGTGCAGTTACTAATCAAACACACATACAGGCATCCGACCCCATCACACACATCCAAGCAAGACATCCGCTAACTCACCTGCTCCTCTGGTCGGCCATATAACTTGCCATACAGGGGTAGGACCCCGTCCACCAGCTTCTCGAGCTCCCCCATGGTGAAGGCCAGGGCCCGTTTCCCTGTGACTCGCACCATTGCAGTGGCCAGAGTCAGGACACAGCAGCACACGCAGTGGAGTACTTGCTTGCATGGGAATCAGGAATAAAGTGTCATAGGAGTGATGACATTCCGCAGCGGTGTGCGCGGCGATCGTGATAGGCCCAGGCTCCCCATTGACAACCATGTAATCCAATGATTGGGTGCACGGTGGTGAACACTGCCTTCCGCCATGACGACTACCGCCAGCGGAATGATGTCAGTTCCACTCCATCAGACCTGGATGGCAGGAGGCTGCCATCTTGCTAGCATCAAGTACATATATCCTGGCCAGGGGCCCCATTCAGGGCCTCCAAATCTCAGCCCTTAGTCGCTTGCTCACAAAAGTGACTGATCCTCACATACACACATCTTATGAAATGTGTCCACACTGGGATGCCATGACAAAAGAGTTAACTCTGCACACATGTGCGTAACGATGCACATAATACATAGCGCTGGTTTGTGTAACCTATGTATTGCACATCCATTAATACCTTTACAACCTATTTTGCATGTGTATGTGTGCCCCTCATATGTGTTCTTTCATCCCCCATAGGTATAGACCCAGGTGGCGAGGGAGGGCCCCATCTGTGTACAGACCTCTTGTTGATTTGGAAACCATGGAAGAATGCCACATCATTTTCATCTACAGACTCAAACG
Organism: Pleurodeles waltl; assembly: GCF_031143425.1. NCBI lineage: Eukaryota > Metazoa > Chordata > Amphibia > Caudata > Salamandridae > Pleurodeles > Pleurodeles waltl. Next base: position 115,745,213 of record NC_090445.1, on the reverse strand, counting down.
TGCAACAATCCATGACCTCTGTGCCTTACTGTTTCCTGTACTTAGACCGGCTAATCGGAGTCAGCATGCCATCCCTACTGAAGTGCAAGTGCTATCTGTACTCCATTTTTTGGCTACAGGGTCTTTTCAGGTGATAGTGGGCATGGGTGCAGGGTTCTCACAGCCAATGGTTAGCCTCATCCTGTCAAAATTCCTGGATGCATTCATCCAACACCTCCAGACATATGCCCAGTTTCCCAAAGTGCTGAACTACCTGCCATCAAGTCTGGATTTTATGCCTTTGCTAACATTCGCCATGTGATAGGTGCCATTGATGGAACCCACATAGCTCTCATACCCTCAAGAGAGAATGAACAAGTGTACAGGAATCGAAAGAACTTCCACTTCATGAACATACAATTGGTGTGTACTGCTGACCAGTACATATTGCATGTATATGCCAGGTTTCCAGGATCAGTCCATGATTCTTTTGTCCTGAGAAACACTAGTGTCCCACACTTGATGGAACAACTACAAGGGGACAGAGGATGGCTCATAGGTGAGTGTGTATGACACTGGATCAGTACATAGCTGACAGCCAGGCTGTATGCAAGTAATGGCAGTTTGTTAAAGTCCTCTTTTTCCCACTTTTGCAGGTGATTCTGGGTACCCCAACTTGCAATGGCTCCTGGCACCTGTGAGGAATCCCAGGACAGATGCAGAGAGGAATTATAATGAGGCCCATGGATGTACTAGGAGGGTGATTGAGTGCACTATACGTCTCCTGAAGGATAGATTTTGTTGCCTCCATCTATCTGGGGGATCCCTGTGCTATGGCCCTGAGAAGGTGTGTAGAATAGTGGTGGCCTACTGCATGCTGCACATCTTGGCTGTGATGAAGGCTGTCCCCCTTCTAGAGGAGAAGGGTGCTGTCCAACCAGACCTGCACCTCTGAGAGAGGATGAGAGTAATGGTGAGGATGAAGAGGGGGAAGAAGTCAACTCCAGGAACCAGCTGATCCACCTATACTTCCAGTGACTATGAGGTACTGTTCACTGATGCTGTTGTCTTCACTCCATAGTGTAAGTCTGACTCATGTGATTGGTGATGTGGTGTCTGTAGTCATTGACACTGTTAACTGAAAACGGAAGTGGCATGTGCCAGGGAAACCGAAATGGTGTACATTGTGACTTACGTCAGGCACTACAGTGCATGGGATTCCCTTCCTGCAATAAAGGTATGATTATGAAATGAACTGGCTAATGCATCCACACTCACAATTGTATACTCATAATGACAGAGGACATACAATTTTGGTGTAGATGTGTTTTATTAAGTGCCATAAATTTGTAAGATCGCTGTACAGTGATATGGAGTGGGCTCATGGTGCATATCCATACTCTGGTGCATGGGCTCAGCTGTTGGTGGCAGTGGGTATTGGTCCATTTGTCCCTTGGTAGATGGTGTGTTGGTATTGGCGGATCAACATGGTAGCACAGTGGCACACTTGGGAGAGAGTTCGGGGCAGAGTCACTTCTTAGCGTGGGCCTTGGTCTTGGCAGGTGTTCCAGTGCCATATCTGGGTCTGAGGGCACATTTGAGTGACTGGTGCTGGGCTGCAGGGCTTGGGGTGCTGGTGTCCTGTGTGTCCTCTGGCAGTGCCACCAGTCCAGTAGCTGATGCAGATGTAGATGGCAGGGCAGTGTCCTGGCTAGTGGCAGGTGCTTGCAGGTGGGTGGGGGGGTCTCAGGTTGGCTAGGGTAGTGGTGCTGCAGTACCCCTGCAATGGTGGCCATGGTGGCATTGGCATTGAGTTGTTTCCATTGCTTCATAGCCTCTTGGTGTTGTGCTATCTGCAGCCTTTGATTCTGCTCCAGGGTGGCCAGGATCGGGCCATCCTGCCCTGGGTATGGTGGTATGCTCCCATGACCTCAGAGATCACCTCCTGGACTGAGGCACCCATCCTTTGGCCTATCCCCTGGGCCACTGATGCCCTCCCACTGGCCCTGGCCCCCTGTACCTGTGTCCCCTGCACAGGTCTGGCAGTCCCACTTGCACTGGGGCCATCATCGTCCTGCCTGTTGGCCTGCCTGTTGGCCTCTGTACATGAGGTCCACCAGTCTGTGGCCTGGACACAGTGGTGTGGGGTCATTTGGCCAGAGCTGATGGTGGTGGCTGGGTGGTAGGGCTGTCAGTGGTATCCTGGGTGGGGCTGCTGGAGGGAGACAGTCCAGTACTGTGTGACAGGCCAGGGTATTCCTCACGGTCCATACATCCCTCTCCAGTCACCTGAGTGGGGCCTCTGTCTTCATGTGGGGCGCAGGTACTCCTTGGCCTTTCCATCCGGGTGGCATGGGTGGTAGTGCCTGTGGGGGGAATGGACATGTATGTATGTTACATGTACTAATTTGGAAATGGATGCACAACTCTGCCCTATTTTGCGCTTTTATTCCCTGTTGGGCCATGCAGGGTCCTTTTGTGGATTTATCCTTTCATTTGGCGTGGGGGGTGGAGATGCATTGTGGGTGCAGTAGTTCCATTGTGAATCCTTGCAGGGGTAGGTGACTGTGCACAGGGGGAGGGATGTGGGCCTGTTAATGGGCATACAGGGTGACTGGGTGTGGATGTTGTGGCCTGGGTGGGGATGTGGTCCTGGTGGTAGTTGAAGGGGTGGGTGGTACATGCATTACAGGTGTGGTGGTTATGAAGTAATTGTAGTTGCCTTACCTGAGTCCAGTCCTCCAGTGAGTCCCTCTGGGTGCAGGATAGCCAGTACTTTCTCCTCCCAGTCAGTATAGTCGGGGTTGTAGGTGGGGGTCCTCCACCAGTCTTCTGTACCGCAATGCTGTGCCTTGATGCCATAGACCTCACCTTCCCATGCAGGTCGTTCCATCTCTTGTGGATGTCGTCCTTTGTGCGTGGGTGGTTTCCCACTGCATTGACCTTGTTGACAATCATCTGCAATAAATCCATCCTCCTGGCGATGGTTGTCTGCTGCACCTGTGCCCCGAAAAGTTGTGGCTCGACCTTCAGTATTTCATCCACCATGGCCCTTAGCTCCCTATCTGTGAGGCATGGGTGCGTAGGGAGTGCCATGGTATGTGTTATGGGTGTGGTGTTATGGGTGTATTTGTGAGGGTGCTGTTGTGTATTTGTGTGTGCGACTTTTGTTATGTTATGTTCAGTGTATGCGTGTAGTGTTGTCAGTCTAATTCGTGCAATTGGCATTGCAAAGGATTGTTTGGGTGTGTATGTGAGTGTTTTATAATGTTGTGGATGTGTGTCAGGTGTGTGGGTTTCAAACTTGCCAATGTGTGCATTTGTTGTAGTTGGGTCCCATTGCTGGCAGTGGCGGTCCGTACCGCCAATGGTCGTTCAACATCCATTTTCCGCCACGGTGATTTGTGCATCATTATTTGGTGGGTGGAGGTTTTGTCTGCATGGCGGTGGCGGGTTGAGGTGTACAGCCTTTCTGCCATCATGGGCCCTGGCGGTGGCTGGAGGTTGCAGGATGTTTGGAGGTTTTAGTTTTTACATCATTATACGGTGGTGTGCTATTCACCGCCATTGGCAGTCTTCTGTTCACTGTTGCCACGGTGGTCGGCAGTTATTGCCGCCATGCTCATTATGAGGGCCATAGTTTGAGTGCTGAGTGTTTACTCTGCCTAGGGCCTAAGCTGAATATCCTGTAGTTCTGCTAGCCTACCCTGCTTCTGCTGTTAACCTAGCTGGTGTAGAAGACCCCAGACAAAAGAAGAAGTCAAGAGACCCTGATCTACAGTACTTAAAGGCCCTCTTTACCCATTATCCGAGATCGGAGCAAGACTACCCAAGATCAAACCACAAGTGAAATGCATACACTGCCCTTCGTGCACCTGTGTTTGCTTGTTTTACTTCTGTTGGAGTACTCCAGGGTACCCTTTTCCTTGCCTAGTGGCAGTGTCCACCTATGCACCAAAACATTTAAGAATCAGGGCTAAGATAACAGCCATGCATCTGTGATCATCAGTGGATTATGAGAGGTTGTAGTCATGCAGAGGGAATGAATGTTCCTAAAACCTTATCAGAACACAGCATCCCTTGCCAAATACAACCTGTTTGCATTTTAGTTTAAAAGAGCGACATGGACTGCTCACAAACATCACTTCGTACTGCCAGTAAAACCCTTTACTTCTCTATCTTTGTGACAGGACCTTTCCTTGAGCCTCATGAATGGCGCATATAACTAAACACCCTGCAGATGTATTGGTAGCAGGAAATTAGGCCCTAACAGGCAGATAAGGACTTCCTTTGTGACATTTTGCAGTGATTATTAGATAAAGACTAACTAGAGTTTTATATTTCTTTTTTGTTAAAAAAAACCCAATAACATTAGCAGGCACTGTTATTCAAATACAGGTCTTGGTTCATAGATGAGAGATATAATTGTCTCTTGGGAAATGGAATGACGGAAAGTCATTTTGTGACCAGGCCCATGACCAGATATATATTTTTAGGGAGGGCATGGTCCTCAGCTGTGATCAAACATTAAAGCTGTGCACTATGAATGCATTCTTTCCCAACTACATGTATGGAATAAGGTACAGTTTTGACCCCCCCCCGAGAATATTGTGGCATAAGAGTATTAAGGGCAGAATATCAAAAGATAAGTGCATATAAGGCAGTATAGGTTTACTAGTCCTAATTCCACATCTATGTACTTTGAAGTATATTGCATAGGTAGGCATATGTGAAAAAAGGTATAGAAAATCTATACTTGTCTGTCAATATTTTGGATTCAACATTCAGCCCTCAATATTCTGTGCCATTGATGTCCGGTTTCGATATTCAGGGTGCACACTGTGTCATCCTATGTAAAGGAATATGTGGATTTTATAAGGTACATATTAAAGCACATTTAGTCAACTTTCCAGAATCAAGTTACAAAGTCAGCTGCCTCACAACTTTGTGTATTTTTTAAACTGTTTAGGCTTTGTGACATCCACCACCTCTTACTTGAGGTGGAGGATATCCAGTCTTCATAATCAATGTTTGTTTGCTGGAGGATACCCTACTTGGGACATTCTGAATCAGGAAATCATCTCACCCGGAAGGCTCTACGGGATAAACCTTTCTTCAAGTAAAAATAGAAAACTTGGGGCCTGATTAAGAGGCTGGTGGTTGTGAGACTGCCAGCCTCATGGTGACGGTCAGACCACCTCACTCCAGGCAGTATGACCTCCACATTACGACCCTGGTGGTCATGACCGCCAGGGAACCATCGTCCCCGCCAGCAACATGGTTCCCGACAGTTTGACGGTGGTTGGTAGTTGTTTTCAGCCACAGCAGCACTGAGTTTACCGCTGCCGCACTGATCACGAGTCCAGTTTCTGCCAGCCTTTTCATGACCGGGGCACCGCCATGAAAAGGCTAGCGGAAACACAGTGCAGGGGGCCACTGGGGGGGCCTGCATTGGCCATTCTCTTAAGGGAGCCCAGATGAATACTGTAGCACTAATATCATAACACAATATTCCCGTGGGAACATTGTAATACAACTGAAGGAGAGGCTGCGGGTATGACTGCAGCCTTCTCCCTGCGACTTTGGCAGTCAGCTCAGTCAACAATGTCTTGTTTAACATCCCATATGCAAAAGGTGAGAAGAGAGTTTATCTAATGTAACTGAATTCTGGGCCTCCCAGCTGTGACTGCGAACTAGTGTTGGCACCACCTTTCACTTTAACTCTTTGCACACAACGATGTGGCATCCCCCAGGGGACCATCATACCCCCTCTATTATTCAACATCTACCTAGCCTCCTTACCAAACCTGATGAAATGCAATCATGAATGACCTTGAAGTACTGTACAATTGAATTGCTTGATGTCTGCCTTTGGGTCACACATACATGATGAATAACTATTTAAAGCTCAATAAGGCAGAGATTATGACCACTAGAAAATGGCATAATGTTATGATGTAAACTTGTTCTGGAATGTGAGGCGTCCATGGTTCCAGAGGCGACAGTTGTGAGTAGCCTCTGGGACAGTCGGACGCCAGGTTGGGTTACGAAATAAACTTAAAAACTGAACCTTGCAGTGCTCATTTGGACCGGTTGTACCCACTACATTTTGGTGACGAGTTACCTTGGCATACACACAACCTGGCTGTCCCTTTTTTCACCGGCCGTACTGAAGTTTTGCTTTGGCGTTACTCAGGAGCTGAGGGGGCTGTGTTCACTGCAGGGCTGCACCTCCTGAAAGCTGTCGCAGACTGAGGAGGCGTTTTGTTTTCACTCACCTCATACACTCCTCCTGATCCAAAAGCAGAGAGTGGCTCAGCGGCGAGTGGCTCTGGGGCAGCTGTACCTCCCTCACTGCGGGTCCGGACGCCAAGAGATCGCTTTGGGGTAGGCGTGTCTCCAACACAAATTCAGAGGAAGACTGGCACAGACAGGTACGGGCTGCGAGTTGGGCAAACCCACAGGAGGTGAAGGGACTCTCCCGCAGCCCGCTTCAGCACACGCATGCGCTCAAGCTCTCCTTGTGTGTGTGTGCTCGTGAGTGCTTCACCGAACCTTCCAGTGTCGTCATAGTCGGCACTTTCGTATTGAAAGACTAGACCGCTCCTCTAAAGTTCAGTGGCCATCTTTGGAAATCGTGGAACATTTCCTGCTTGGAAGAGAAGAAATCTTTTAAATATTAAATATTAGAAGCGTTTTAAAAACTTAGGGGGTCATTACAACATTGGCGGTAAAAGGCGCTTACCGCCGTGCAGAAGACCGCCAATACACCGCGGTATTCCGCCACAGCTATTATGAAATTCAGACACCCACACAAGACCGCCACACCAAAGGTCAGTGATGAACTGGCAGAAACAAATCCTCCACCTCCACGCCAACAGAAACACGCCCATGCTATTACGACCCACGAATCAACGCGGTGGTCTTTCAACCGCGGTATTCCATTGGCGGTACACACCGCCGCGCTCAAAATACACACACATTTCCAAAACACCACCACCTTGGACAATTCCAAATACACACACCTGATACACATACAAACAACACTCCCACACACCCAATACAATATAAAACACACACCCACATCACCCACAAACCCCTACGACCAAAAAAACACGAACGAAAGACAGAGAGAGAGCACATAATAGACAACCCCATCACACAGAGGCACACAACACCATCACCCACACAACATTCACGCACAAAACACCACACACCACTACACTCACCACACTCATCACCACATACACCACCCCACACATCACACACACCACCCCATGTCACGCCAAAGACACCCCGCTTCTCCGAGGAGGAGCTCAGGGTCATGGTGGAGGAAATCGTACGGGTAGAGCCACAGCTATTTGGCTCACAGGTACAGCACACATCAATAGCCAGGAAGATGGAGTTATGGCACAGAATAGTGGACAGGGTGAAAGCCGTGGGACAGCACCCAAGAAATAGGGAGGACATCAGGAAGAGGTGGAACGACCTACGGGGGAAGGTGCGTTCAACGGTCTCCAGGCACAACATCGCGGTACAGCGGACTGGCGGCAGACCCCCACCTCCTCCCCCACAACTAACAACATGGGAGGAGCAAGTCTTGACCATCTTGCATCCTGAGGGCCTCGCAGGAGTCGGTGGAGGATGGGACCCTGGTAAGTCAAATCTTAACTATCATATCCCCCACCCTACCTGCATGCCATCACACACCCTCACCCTCGCCCCATCCCCTATTACTACAACTCCTCACTAATGTACCCATGACACAAACCACCCATCCCAACACCAAGCCCTGCATGACACAACTAAGCATGGACACCCCTCACTAAAGCATGCCCACTGCACATACCCAGAACACCCCCCCAACCATCACCACACAAACCCACACACAGGAATGCTAGCACTGGGGTACACAAACACCCACCCATTGCACACCATTACACACACACATGCAATAATCATGCTCTTATGCCCCTGCAGGAACCCGAAGGACCGTCACCACACCAGAGGGTTCAGACAACACGACTCCACCCCCAGAAGAGGCCCACAGTGACGAGAGCAGCTCTGCCCTACTGGATCCTGATGACCAGCCCGGACCATCGTGGGCCTCGGGACAGTCGGTTCCCCTTGCACAGGCACAGCCCAACACTGACCTTCCACCCTCTGGTAACACCAGCACAGCACCCACCCAGCGGGCCAAAACCTCCCTACCCAGGACAGGTCAATCAGCGGTGTGTCCACCACTACAGGGCACCCAGGGTAACCCACCACCCCAACAACAACAGGGACCTGGGGGCAGTGGTAGTGGGCACACGGTCCAGGGGACGGAGGCACAGGAACACAGGGGAACTGGGAGGGCTGCTGTGCGACAGGGGGCGGACAGGCCAAGGGAACCCACTCTCCACGAGGCCCTATCCTCCATCATGAGAGCATACCACCACTCCCAGGAGACGATGGCTACGGTCCTGGCCAACTTTCAGGAGACCCAACAGGACGAACTGTATTTGGGGTTCAGGGAGGAGCTCAGGACCATCAGCTCCGCCCTGGGCACCATCGTAGGGGTGCTGAAGGACATACAGCAGACCTTGAGGGACACCGTGGCACTCCAAGGGGCCCCTGACACTAGCCAGGACGATGAACTGCCCACCACCTCTGCCGGCGCTAGTGGACAGGACGCCCCGCCACAGGACCAACACACCAGCACCCCACCCCCTGCAGACGGACAACCACCACGCAAGCGGTCCCTGAGATCCAGGAACAGGACAAAGCAAGATGGCAAGACCCCTGCCAGGTAATGAGACCACCCTGATTGTCACCCCACTGTCCCACTTTGTTACCCTGTCCATACTTAAACTGCACCAGCTCCACTTCCTATGCCCATATGGGCAGTGCACCTGTGAGACTAATAGACTGGACTCTGCCATGGACATTCCTCCGCCATCACCCATCCTCATTTTACAAACCCCTCACATTTCAGAGCACTTCAATAAACACCCTTGAAACACAAAACAATCTGGAGTCAGTCTGTGATTTAGTAAATATGTATTATCAATGACAGTGTCATAATGGGTTTACCATTGTAAGGCTAACATACCTATGTCACACATCACAAGCCTTTGAAGGATGCAAGCAGTTGACACGTAGTTAACCACACCTGTGAAACCGTAATGGAAGGGTACAACTCAGTTACCAAATAGTGATTTAAATCGAGAAACAGGATAGAGGTAGACGTGTGAAAGTTAATGTAATGCTAAAAATGAAAATGTTCTCACCTGTGTCTCACTGGAAATATTGCTGTATGACTGACTCCCTGTTGTCGTTGTCTTCTTCCTCAGCTTCATCCTTATCACTGTCCACAGGCTCCACAGACTCCACAGCTGCTACAACACCGTCATCTGGATCATCCTCCTGCAGAAAAGGCACCTGGCGTCGCAAAGCCAAATTATGGAGCATGGAGCAGGCGAAGATGATGTTGCACACCTTCTTGGGTGAGTAGAATAGGGATCCACCTGTCATATGGAGGCACCTGAACCTGGCCTTCAGGAGGCCAAAGGTGCGTTCGATCACCCTCCTAGTCCGCCCATGGGCCTCATTGTACCGTTCCTCTGCCCTCGTCCTGGGATTCCTCACTGGGGTCAATAGCCAGGAAAGGTTGGGGTAACCAGAGTCCCCCAATAGCCATACACGGTGCCTCTGGAGTTGACCCATCATATCAGGGATGCTGCTATTCCGCAGGATGTAGGCGTCATGCACTGAGCCAGGGAACATAGCATTTACCTGCGAGATGTACTGGTCTGCCAAACAGACCATCTGGACATTCATGGAATGATAACTCTTCCTGTTCCTGTACAACTGTTCACTCCTGTGGGGGGGGGACAAGAGCTACATGGGTCCCATCAATGGCACCTATGACGTTGGGGATATGTCCAAGGGCATAGAAGTCACCTTTCACTGTAGGCAAATCCTCCACCTGAGGAAAAATTATGTATCTCCTTACGTGTTTCGGCAGGGCAGACAGCACTCTGGACAACATGTTGGAAAACATAGGCTGGGACATCCCTGATGCCATGGCCACTGTTGTCTGAAAAGACCCACTTGCAAGGAAATGGAGCACTGACAGGACCTGCACGTCAGGGGGGATTCCAGTCGGATAGCGGATTGGTGACATCAGGTCTGGCTCCAACTGGGTACATAGTTCCTGGATAGTGGCACGGTCAAACCGGTAGGTGACGATGACATGTCTCTCTTCCATTGTCAACAGGTCCACCAGCAGTCGGTACACCGGAGGATTCCGCCATCTTCTCATATGTCCCAGCTGACGGTGCCTACGAAGGACAACAGCGAAGAACCAGTCATTATTCCTCCAGGTATGTACCCACAGTTACACACAAGACTACACCACTCACAAAACCCTTCCTGTATGTGTGTTGAGTGTAGGCCTAGCTATGTGTGACGCAGTAGTAAATGAAGCCATTTGGGCCCCTGAAATGGTGGCTGCCTGACCTCTAAACTGGGACAATGGGATCGTGGGGTAACTGCGCTGGCGTTGCACAACGTCGCGGTAGGCGGTCGTAGACCGTGGCGCAATGCTGCATTGTTTAACATGGGACCCTATGGGTCCCAGGAGCCAATGAACAGGTGCGCTGGCGGTGATGATGCGCACCGCCGCGGACGTCACCGCGCGGACGTCACCGCGCGGACGTCACCGCCATTTTCTATCTGTTCACTCACTAGATACCTGACCTTCGACAGGAGAGGACCTACACTGCAAGTGTTGCTGTGACCTCGGTCTGGAAGCAACGATGGCTGCTGCGTCTGGGGAAAGGGCCCCTGCCTTCACTGCACAGGAGTTGGAGAAACTGGTAGACGGGGTCCTCCCCCAGTACACGCTACTCTACGGTCCTCCAGACCAACAGGTTAGTACACAGGGAGCACGTTGTATGGGCTAGGCCTGGGTGGAGAGTGCTGGTTGTAAGAGGGAAGGGGGCAGAGTGCAGTGAACATGAAGGACTGTGAAAGCATGTGCCACATGGCAAGGGCAGGAATGTGGGCCACTCACTTCGACGGTGCTCTTGCTAATGACTTCTCTTCTTCCCCTGTGCATGTCATGTAGGTCAGCGCCCACCAGAAGAGGGACATCTGGCGTGCCATCGCCAAGGAGGTCCGGACCCTGGGGGCCCACCAGAGACGGGGCACCCACTGCCGTAAGAGATGGGAGGACATTCGCCGCTGCAGCAAGAAGACGGCGGAGGCTCAGCTGGGGATGGCCTCCCAACGTGGGAGGGGTGCCCGTCGCACCATTACCCCACTGATGTTCCGGATCCTGGCGGTGGCCTACCCGGAGTTGGATGGGCGCTTGAGGGCATCACAGCAGACACAAGGGGGTGAGTACAACCTCATTCTGCGGACTTTGCGTGCAGTGGAGGTGTCTGGGTGGGTGAGGTGGGCGGTGGGTGTCCCTAGGCCAGGGCGAGTTAGGTAGGCAAGGCCCCTCCGTAATGTAGGCCATGTGGCACTCTACTCCACCTCAGAAGAGTGTCAAGTCGAGGTATAGTTGCCCCTGTGGCATCCATGTGCGCAGATGTCCACCATTGCCATATAGGCCATATCCCAGAAATTGCATGTGCAGAGGGCAGGAGCACGGCGTAATGCAGGGGGCTGCTGCGTTTGTCTTGTCAGCCAACGGTAGCGGTATGCCATGCACTAAAACTCTCTTTCTTCTGTCTCCCCCCCTTTTTCTGCTCTCCCTGTCCTTTTGCACATCAGCATCAACAGGCGGAGGTACAGTGGCACCGGAGCATGAGGGAGCTGCATCCCACATGGCCATGGAGGGCCACACCATGGACTCTGAATGCACCAGTGGGACGGAGGGCGAGGGGAGCTTCACGTCGGCCTCCGGATCACCAAGCAGCGACACGGACTCGTCTGCCGATGTGGGCTCCCTTGTGGTGGCGGCACCATCTGTGCCCCCCACCTCTACAGGTACAGCCGCCACCTCCCCTACCAGCCCCGCCCTCCCAGCAGCCCCTCAGCGTTCGCCCCGTGCCTGCTCACCCAGGAGGGTGGGCATCACCTTTGCCCCAGGCACCTCAGGCCCTGCCCCAGTCACCCCTGCTGCCCTCAGTGAGGAGGCCATTGACCTCCTCAGGTCACTCACTGTTGGGCAGTCTACCATTGTGAATGCCATCCAGGGTGTAGAACGAGAGTTGCAACACGGTAATGCATTCCTGGAGGATATTCATTCTGGTTAGGCTGTCCTTCAGCGAACCCTGCAATCTCTGGCCTCAGCACTGATGGCAGCCATTGTCCCTGTGTCCAGCCTCCCCCCTCCAACTTCCTCCACCCAGACCCAATCTCCTGTACCCCAGCCCATCCCAAGCACACCTACAGACCAGCATGCACACAAGTCAACACACACAAGTAGCTCAAGCAAACATAGGCACCACACACACCACAGGCACTCACGCAAGCCTCACCCACATACAGACACAGCAACATCCACTGCCTCCTCTGTGTCCCCCTCCTCCTCTTCTCCCTTCTCCCTCCCAGCCTCGTCTACACACACACCTGCATGCACCACATCTACAGGCACCATGAATCGCACCAGGACACCCAGCACCACAAGCCGCTCACCTGCACTCACCACCTCCACTGCCATTTACACGTCCCCTGTGTCCTCTTCCCAGTGTGTCTGTGACGCCCCCTCCCAAAGTACACAAACGCCGGCAATCACTCACCCAACATCCATCCACCTCACGACAGCCTCCAGTACCTGCACCGGCACCCAAAACACCTAAAGTGACACCTCCAACAACCACCTCCTCTTCCTCCACTCCCAGACCCCCTCCAGCTACCCATCCCAGTGTTCGTCAGAAACTGTCCCTCTGTAAAGTTGACATTTTTGCCCCCACCCCCCCTCCAATTCATCAGTCCCGTTGTAGCGCCTCAGCCAAAAAGCCTCCAATACCAGTGGTGCCTGTTCAAGGTTTGTGGAGTGCACCGTCCACCAGGGCAGGCAGTAGGACTCGGAGCCAAGGCACTGGCAGCCCACCCCCTGTAAAGGCTCTAAAATTGGAGAGTGGACGATTGGACCGTGTTAAGACTCCTGGTGGGAAAACAACTGACATGGGTTCCAAGGGGATTGGAGAGTCAGCTGTGACTCCACCAAAGGTGGGGAAGGGCCAGAGGAAGTCTGCCCAGCCTGTTGTGAGTGTCAAGGCGGAGAAGTGCGCCATCATTTCCGGCGGTCGAGACACAACCGCCAGCACCGTCGTCACTGGTCAGGAGACCACCGCCGGAGTCAGTGCCCAGGAGGGCCCAAGTATCGTCACTGGTCAGGAGACCACCGCCAGAGTCACAGCCCAGGAGGGCCCAAGTATCGTCACTGGTCAGGAGACCACCGCCGGAGTCAGTGCCCAGGAGGGCCCAAGTATCGTCACTGGTCCAGAGACCACCGCCAGAGTCAAAGCCCAGGAGGGCCCAAGTATCGTCACTGGTCAGGAGACCACCGCCGGAGTCAGTGCCCAGGAGGGCCCAAGTATCGTCACTGGTCCAGAGACCACCGCCAGAGTCACAGTACACGAGGGCACAAGTATCGTCACTGGTCAGGAGACCACCGCCAACGCCGGAGTCAGTGCCCTGGAGGGCCCCGGCTGCCACAGCCCAGGTGGGCTATGAGGGAACGTCATGCCATACACCAATGCCCAGTGTAGAGAACGTCATGCCACACACCAATGTCCAGTGTAGAGAACGTCATGCCACACACCAATGTCCGTATCAGAACCACCATGGCAAAGCACCGCTGAACAGGGCAAAGACCGCCATGGCAAAGCACCACTGAACAGTCCTGAACCGCCATGGCAAAGCACCGCTGAACAGGGCAAAGACCGCCATGGCAAAGCACCGCTGAACAGAACAAAGACCGCCATGGCAAAGCACCGCTGAACAGGGCAAAGACCGCCATGGCAAAGCACTGCTGAACAGGGCAAAGACCGCCATGGCAAAGCACCGCTGAACAGTCCTGAACCGCCATGGCAAAGCACCGCTGAACAGGGCAAAGACCGCCATGGCAAAGCACCGCTGAACAGGGCAAAGACCGCCATGGCAAAGCACAGCTGAACAGGGCAAGCACCGGGTAGGACTGAATGGACCGCCACATCAGGCATCCTTACCCCATGTGCAGCTGGGACAGTGACAGGACACGACCTTTCACGGGGAGACTCATCCAGTCTGGGCACCAGTCCCCCCCAGTACCAGTAGAGACCTGCATCTACTTGAGAGACGGTGGCTTTGCACTCCCCAGGATGGCACAGTGGGCAAGCCACCCACTGGAAAAACTTGAGAGACTGTGGCTTTGCACTCCCCAGGATGGCACAGTGGGCAACCCACCCACTGTATAGACTTGAGAGACTGTGGCTTTGCACTCCCCAGGATGGCACAGTGGGCAAGCCACCCACTGTAGAGACTTGAGAGACTGTGGCTTTGCACTCCCCAGGATGGCACAGTGGGCAAGCCACCCACTGTAGAGACTTGAGAGACTGTGGCTTTGCACTCCCCAGGATGGCACAGTGGGCAAGCCACCCAATGTAGAGACTTGAGAGACTGTGGCTTTGCACTCCCCAGGATGGCACAGTGGGCAAGCCACCCACTGTATAGACTTGAGAGAATGTGGCTTTGCACTCCCCAGGATGGCACAATGGGCAAGCCACCCACTGTATAGACTTGAGAGACTGTGGCTTTGCACTCCCCAGGATGGCACAGTGGGCAAGCCACCCAATGTAGAGACTTGAGAGACTGTGGCTTTGCACTCCCCAGGATGGCACAGTGGGCAAGCCACCCACTCGAAAGACTTGAGAGACTGTGGCTTTGCACTCCCCAGGATACATCAATGGGCATGGAGCCCCGTCGTGGATCTGGCTTTGCAGTCATCCGGCTGAGGTGCCCCCCCTTCCCTTCCCCCTGAGGTGCCTGTAGTATTTCTATCTGATGCCCCGGCAGTGTTCTCTCCGATTGTGGTCAGGTATCGTTTGTGGGCCTCGCCCATTCATTTTTGGACTGTTGGTGCACGGACATTGTTATGTACATATCTGCACTACTTCTCGTATTGTATATAATTATGACTGATTTTCAAATATATATCTGTATATTTTTGTATGACATGTATATTGGCACATTACAATGCTTGACTGAATTTCGCTTTGTGTTTTCATTCTTCTGGGGGGATTGTGGGTTGTTACTGTGATTTTTTGTGAATGCGTTGGTGTGTATGTTGTAATATGCGAGGGTGGGGGTGTTTGGTGGGTGTCCCCCTAACTTTTGCCTCCCCCTCCCCCGTGTCGTAGGTGCAGTACTCACCGTGGTCTTCTGCGCCTACGTAGCTGTTGGTCGTAGAGGAGCAGAAACACAAGGGCAGGGAGTATTTGTAGTTCCGGCTCCATGGAGTCCTCGTTCCTCGTGGGATATGTTCAGGTACCATGAATCGCACCAGGACACCCATAGCAAAAGCTGTTTCCGCCGTGTTTTTATCCACGTAGAATCCGCCCCGGAAAAGGTGGCGGATTGGCGGGTTGTAATACTGTGGGCGGTACATTGTCTTCCGCCTGTCTGTTGGCGGTGACCGCCGCGCTGCTTGTCTGTACCGCCGTGGCAGGCAATGTGTTAAAGTGGCTGTCTATGGTGGCGGTTTCTGCCAGGGTCATAATTCCCTTTTTTTGTCCGCAGGCCTGTTTGCGGTATTTCCGCTGCTTTAACACTGTCCGCCAGGGTTGTAATGACCCCCTTAGTTTTTATTTATTTGTACTTGTTTTTTCTGGACCATACATTAACATGGCCACATTGGGAAACATCATTACACCACCCTCCTTTCTACAACAGCCTGGTCAACCAGACGTTTGTTGGGAAGACTGGATAGGCATCCTAGAAAACTACATTGTAGCGATGGATGGTCAACACTTTTCTCCAGCTAGAGAAAAAGCTATTTTGTTAAGTGCTCTCGGGAATGAAGGCCAAAGAATCTTTAAGTATTTACCACCAGTGTTTGGACCTAATGGTCAGCTAATGGATGATATCTACAAAGAAGCTGTGAAACGGTTAGAAAATAGATTTGCAAAGGAGGTGAATTTAGTTATGGCCAGGTATAAGTTTTGCACACAACCGCAACATGAACATGAATCTATTGATGACTTTGTGGCTAGACTCAGGGAACTCACTGTTAAGTGTCGATTTGGAAATATGACAGAGGAACTTATCCGAGATCAGTTAATTGTCCAATGCAAAGACAGGAAAATACAAAAGAGGCTATGGGCAACGAAGGATTCCACACTCATGGAAGCTATCGGGATGGCAAAAGTAATCGAAGAGTTACAGTTGTGTATGAAGGAGCTGAACAGGTGAGAAAAGAATACCGATGTTTCTTCAGTTGGTGCTGGTCGTGATGATACTATTCCAAGTGAAGTCTGCGCACTTAAAAGGAAAGGCAAGAAGGCGTATGAATGCCTTTCTAGGAACAAAGGGGACCAAGGTTCTCGATTACAAAGGAATCAAAGAGACTGTGCACGTTGTGACAGCACTTTTCACGGCTCAGACTCTGTAAAGTGTTTTGCGGGCAACAAGATTTGTAGAAGATGTGGGCGTAAGGGTCACTACGCAAGAGTTTGTAAAGAACCTGGCAACGGGAATAAATATTCTCGTGTGGGTGTGGTTGCGGATACAGACTCAGAATATTATGACAGAGTTCTTGTAGTACACAATGATACCAATTTCTTACGTAGGAGCAACCAAGGACCTAGAGATAGAATGTTTAGACCCTCAGCTGTTTTTAACGTGTGTGGGAAACGAGTGGAACTTATGGTTGACTCTGGATCCATGTACACCATTATCCCGGAACACATATTTAAGAGGCATTGGATGGGGGTTAAACTTTTACCCAAGGATATCAATCCGGGAGGGTACAAGGGGGAGTCTATAGAGATCCTGGGGTACATGGAAGAGGATATTCAATATGCTTACCGGTCTGTTAAAGGCAAGTTCTATGTCTCGACAGATGGTCCGGCAATTCTAGGGTGGATGCATCTATTTGATCTAGACATTCTGATTCACCCTAGGGCTCGCAATCAAGTGTTGGTGGTGGAAGATCTTACTTTGGATGATGTGCTAGAGGGTGCAAGGAATGTGTTTGATAAGAAGTTGGGATGTCTCAGATGTTATGTTCATAGGGTGCGAGTGAAACCGAACGCCGTTCCTACTCAACATAGATTGAGGAGGGTACCTTCGTCTGTTCGGGATGACTTGAAGTCTTTGTTGGGGGAGATGCTGAGAGAAGGTGTTATTGAGCCTGTGGAAGCCTCAGAATGAATTTCACCTGTAGTAATTACTCAGAAGGCGAATGGAAGTTTGAGATTCTGTGTTGATTTGCGTTCAGTGAATCAGAATATAGTAGTGGATATGTTTCCTCTTCCCAACATTAATGAGTTGTTGACTCTGGTGAAAGACCAGAGGTATTTTTCCAAACTCGACCTTAGGAGTGCATATCATCAGATCAGGCTGCACGAAGACTCCAAATCACTTACAGTTTTCATTACCACAGAAGGGACCTTTCAATTTAAACGTCTTCCTTTTGGATTGGCCTCTGCCACTAGTGTTTTTCAACGGGCAATGTCCAGGGTTTTGGAAGGCATAGGCGATGTGATCCACTTCCAAGAAGACATCTTAGTCATGGGCAAGACGGTCACTGATCATAATCTCACTCTGAGGTTGGTGTTAAAAAAATTGGAGGAATTTGGTCTTACACTAAATGAAGAGAAGAGTGTTTTTCTAACTGAACAAGTTGAATACTTAGGTTACAAAGTCGCAATGGGGTCTGTTAAACCTAAACATTCCTTGTTAGATTCTATAAACAAGGCTCCCTCTCCGAAGGATAGGGATCAACTGAGGTTCTTCTTGGGGCTAGTGGAGTACTATGCCAAGTTTGTGGAGAAGTTTGCAGAAAAGACAGAGAATTTAAAAAAATTGCTACGTAAGGGTTGTAGGTTTGAGTGGAAGGAGGAGCAACAACTATGTTTTGACAACATTAAAGAGGAGATATGTCAAGCTGGAATTTTGACAGTATTTGATAAGGATTTGAAATCCGCACTCACAGTGGATGCCAGTGCGTCTGGTTTGGGTGTGGTTCTTTCACAATATAATGGTAGTGAAGAAAAGACAGTAGCTTTTGCCTCTCGTACCTTTACACCAGCTGAGAAAAACTACCCCGTCATTGAACGTGAGGCTCTGGCAGCGGCGTGGGGTGTTGAATACTTCAGAGTGTTTTTATGGGGGTTGCCTTTTGTCTTACGGACAGATCACAAACCACTGGTGAAAATTCTGTCTGCAGGAGGGGCAGGTAAAGGATCAGCTAGATTGGCCAGATTAGCGGCTAGACTTCAGGAGTATAATTATACTGTTGAATTTTTGCAAGGTTGGAAGAACGTTCGAGCTGATTGCTTGTCGAGACTGTCATTAGATTGGGAAGAAGTTGACGATCTTGGGGTGAGTGACGCTGACAAGGAGGGTGCTGTTGCCACTGTTAGTGATGTAGTAGATAATGGGACCGGTTCCTTCTCGTTGGGGCAATGGAGAGATGCAATGGATGGGGATGTGGTCATGAGAGATCTTGTTATATTAATACAGCATGGGAAGGTAAGAGAGAGTACTCTTCCATTACGAGTCAGACCTTATTTGAAGGTGCTTGATGAGTTGTCCGTTTGCAGTGATGGTGTGATTATGAGGGGTGATTACTTTGCACCCCCAGTAGATTTAAGGTTTCGGATTTTCCAGCTGGCTCACAAGGGACATCTGGGGCAAGGTCTCACTATCAGAAGGGTGAGGGAAAACTTCTGGTGGCCAGGGATGAATAATCACATCAGAGAGTGGGTACAGAATTGTACATTGTGTAAAGTAAGTTAGAAGAGGTTGGTCCTTGAGAAGAGTGTGGGGGGACATTTGTGGGATCCGGGAAAGCCTTGGCACACGGTTTGTCTGGATTTTGTTGGACCATTGAATGAATTGTCGTCTGATATGAGTTTTGCCATGGTGGTGGTGGATGTGCACTCCAAGTGGTTGGTGTAGGAAAGTACCATCTTGCCTGGCATGTTACCCCCCTATTTCACTGTATATATGTTGTTTTAGTCTATGTGTCACTGGGACCCTGCCAGGCAGAGCCCCAGTGCTCATAAGTATGTGCCCTGTATGTGTTTCCTGTGTGATGCCTAACTGTCTCACTGAGGCTCTGCTAACCAGAACCTCAGTGGTTATGCTCTCTCTGCTTTCCAAATTTGTCACTAACAGGCTAGTGACTAAATTTACCAATTCACATTGGCATACTGGTATACCTATATAATTCCCTAGTATATGGTACTGAGGTTCCCAGGGCATTGGGGTTCCAGGAGACCCCTATGGGCTGCAGCATTTCTTTTGCCACCCAAAGGGAGCTCTGACAATTCTTACACAGGCCTGCCAGTGCCACCTGTGTGAAATAACGTCCACGTTATTTCACAGCCATTTACCACTGCACTTAAGTAACTTATAAGTCACCTATATGTCTAACCTTCACCTGTTGAAGGTTGGGTGCAAAGTTACTTAGTGTGTGGGCACCCTGGCACTAGCCAAGGTGCCCCCACATCGTTCAGGGCAAATTCCCCGGACTTTGTGAGTGCGGGGACACCATTACACACGTGCACTATACATAGGTCACTACCTATGTATAGCGTCACAATGGTAACTCCGAACATGGCCATGTAACATGTCTAAGATCATGGAATTGTCACCCCAATGCCATTCTGGCATTGGGGGGGACAATTCCATGATCCCCCGGGTCTCTAGCACAGAACCCGGGTACTGCCAAACTGCCTTTCCGTGGTCTCCACTGCAGCTGCAGCTGCTGCTGCTCCCAACCCCTCAGACAGGTTTCTGCCCATCTGGGGTCCAGGCAGCCCTGCCACAGGAAGGCAGAACAAAGGACTTCCTCTGAGAGAGGGTGTAACACCCTCTCTCTTTGGAAATAGGTGTGAGGGCTGGGGAGGAGTAGCCTCCCCCAGCCTCTGGAAATGCTTTGATGGGCACAGATGGTGCCCATCTCTGCATAAGCCAGTCTACACCGGTTCAGGGATCCCTCAGCCCTGCTCTGGCGCGAAACTGGACAAAGGAAAGGGGAGTGACCACTCCCCTGACCTGCACCTCCCTGGGAGTTGCCCAGAGCTCCTCCAGTGTGCTCCAGACCTCTGCCATCTTGGAAACAGAGGTGCTGCTGGCACACTGGACTGCTCTGAGTGGCCAGGGCCAGCAGGTGACGTCAGAGACTCCTTCTGATAGGCTCCTTCAGGTGTTGCTAGCCTATCCTCTCTCCTAGGTAGCCAAACCTCCTTTTCTGGCTATTTAGGGTCTCTGCTTTGGGGAATTCCTTAGATAACGAATGCAAGAGCTCATCAGAGTTCCTCTGCATCTCTCTCTTCACCTTCTGCCAAGGAATCGACTGATGACCGCGCTGGAAGCCTGCAAAACTGCAAAAAAGTAGCAAAGATGACTACTGCGACCTTGTAACGCTGATCCTGCCGCCTTCTCGACTGTTTTCCTGGTGGTGCATGCTGTGGGGGTAGTCTGCCTCCTCTCTGCACTAGAAGCTCCGAAGAAATCTCCTGTGGGTCGACGGAATCTTCCCCCTGCAACCGCAGGCACCAAAGAACTGCATCACCGGTCTTCTGGGTCTCCTCTCAGCACGACGAGCGAGGTCCCTTGAACTCAGCAACTCTGTCCAAGTGACTCCCACAGTCCAGTGACCCTTCAGTCCAAGTTTGGTGGAGGTAAGTCCTTGCCTCCCCACGCTAGACTGCATTGCTGGGAACCATGTAATTTGCATCTCCTCCGGCTTCTGTGCACTCTTCCAGGATTTCCTTCATGCACAGCCAAGCCTGGGTCTCCGACACTCCTTCCTGCAGTGCACAACCTTCTGAGTTGTCCTCTGGCATCGTGGGACTCCCTTTTGTGACTTCGCGTGGACTCCAGTTCACTCTTCTTCCAAGTGCCTGTTCAGGTACTTCTGCGGGTGCTGCCTGCTTCTGTGAGGGCTCCCTGAGTTGCTGGGCGCCCCTTCTGTCTCCTCCTCCAAGTGGCGACATCCTGGTCCCTCCTAGGCCACAGCAGCACCCAAAAACCTCTACTGCGACCCTTGCAGCTAGCAAGGCTTGTTTGCGGTCTTTGGGAACACCTCTGCAAGCTTCATCGCGACGTGGGACATCCGTCTTCCAAAGGAGAAGTCCCTAGCTCTCTTCTTTCTTACAGAACTCCAAGCTTCTTCCACCCGGTGGCAGCTTCCTTGCACCCTCAGCTGCCATTTCCTGGGCTCCTGCCCACTCTCGACACTGTCGCGACTATTGGACTTGGTCCCCTTGTCTTACAGGTACTCAGGTCCGGAAATCCACTGTTGTTGCATTGCTGGTGTTTGTTCTTCCTGCAGAATCCCCCTATCACGACTTCTGTGCCCTCTGGGGGTAGTAGGTGCACTTTACACCTACCTTTCAGGGTCTTGGGGTGGGCTATTTTTCTAACCCTCACTGTTTTCTTACAGTCCCAGCGACCCTCTACAAGCTCACATAGGTCTGTTGTCCATTCGTGGTTCGCATTCCACTTTTGGAGTATATGGTTTGTGTTGCCCCTATACCTATGTGCTCCTATTGCAACCTACTGTAATTCTAAACTGCTTGCATTACTTTTCGTGCTATTACTTACCTAATTTTGGTTTGTGTGCATATATCTTGTGTATATAACTTATCCTCATACTGAGGGTACTCACTAATATACTTTTGGCATATTGTCATAAAAATAAAGTACCTTTATTTTTAGTAATTCTGTGTATTGTGTTTTCTTATGATATTGTGCATATGACACCAGTGGTATAGTAGGAGCTTTAGATGTCTCCTAGTTCAGCCTAAGCTGCTTTGCCATAGCTACCTTCTATCAGCCTAAGCTGCTAGAAACACCTCTTCTACACTAATAAGGGATAACTGGACCTGGCACAAGGTGTAAGACCTCTGGTACCCACTACAAGCCGGGCCAGCCTACTACAGTTGGTAGTAGAATTTTTGAGAGACATCACTACAAGAAGCACGATTACAATCTTAAAAAATATTTTCAAAAGAGAAGGGGCACCGGTTGTGCTTATCACGGATAATGGGACGCAGCTTACATCACATGAAATGGTAACGTTTTTGCAGGCGTGGGGAGTTAAACACTCTTACACTTCGTTATATAACCCTAGGGGGAATGGTATGGCCGAGAGAGCTGTTAGGCTTCTTAAGGGTACCATTCAACTAGCCATAACTAACCGTTATGATGTCAAGGAAGTCATCTCTGATATGGTGTGGGCGTATTGTACCACAACACATAGTATCACAAATAAAATCCCGTTTGTGTCTAGGCGAAGGAGGTTACCAGGTACCAAATTAGTACCAGCTTGGTTAAAGGGTACATTGGATGTCCACGTGGGAGTTCTCAAACACAACAGCGCTCAATCTTTTAATGAACGGGCTGGGCATTCCAAGATGCGTGTGGAAGTGGGTCAAAGTAAACTCTGGAAGGACCAAGGAGGTTTGGCCAAATTCAAGGGCCCTTTTAGGGTTCAGCGGATCAGTACATTTTTTGTGGTGTTGGAGAATGGAGAAAGATGGAATTTTCTAAATGTGGCCCTGTTTCAAAAGAGGGCCAAATCAGATGAATGTGCTGAAGATTATTTCTCTGGGTTAATGTTTATGAATGATGATGAAGTGGTTAGTGGAATCTGTGGCAGTGATTCACATGGAGGATGTGTGGTTCAGACTGGTGTGTGTGGGAATGAGAATAGTTCTATTGGTCCTATTTCAGGAAATGGTAATAGTTCTGGTTCAGAAGATTGTCCTGTTTCAGAAAAAAGGTTTAGAAAACCACCTTCCTACTTGAGTGATTATGTTAGGTAGTGCTTATATGGTTGATTTGACAACGTTCTGTCGTATTATCTACTTGGTGTTTCAAATTTTATGTATTAGTTAATATTTACAGATTTAATTTTATTATTACTTGTTTTTCATTTTATAGTTACTTTTGTTAATGAACGGGGGAGGATGTGTTATGATGTAAACTTGTTCTGGAATGTGAGGCGTCCATGGTCGGACGCCAGGTTGTGTTGTTACGAAATAAACTTAAAAACTGAACCTTGCAGTGCTCATTTGGACCGGTTGTACTCACTACACATAACTACCAGTCTACTGCCATATGTACTAAGGAACATGAGGCTCCTCCAGCAATATCAAGAGAAGTCAAAACACAACAGTAACCATGGAGTCAGACCTATACTTGATACCACATCTTAATATCACAGAGAGTGCCTTTTATACAATGAAAACCGACAGAAATTGTAAGCTATCTTCACACTCGTGATCTCCAAGCTTGAATATGTCAACAGCCTATACCTCAGCGCACCCGCATTCATCATACGACAAATACAACTCATCCAAAATGCTCCTGCCAGACTTCTTCGCCACTACCCAAGGAAACATATGACTCCAGTCTTGCAATCACTCCACTGGCTACCTATAGCTTGAAGAGCAATGTTCAAGGCACTTTGCATTGTCCAGAAAGCATCCTAAGGAAAAGGACTGCTATACCTACAAGCTAAATACAAGCAATGCAAAGAAAACAGGACACTACCCAACAGGCATGCAATACTTATCACAACACCTTAATATAAACATTCTGTAGGAGGCACTGCTTTTTCAGTACAGGCTGGCAAGTTCTGGAACTCACTACCAACGAGCATTGAAAGCATCAAGGAGCCTATACATTTCAGAAAACAGCGGAAAACATGTCTATTTCCAAGATAACTACACCATCCCTCACTCTAAATACAGGACCCAGAAAGTCGGTCACACCCTCAAAATAAGTCTTCAGCTTACAATCCACAGATTTGAAATAACCCAACTAACAACTGCTTTTGATAGGCAGGTAACTTAAGGAGGGCTGACCCATGGCTCACTGGGGTATTATGTAGCACTGTAATTTCATATATAATATTTCTGGCCCACACTAACACTCAGTGGTTGGCAGCCAACTGTAACCTACACCTCTTTCATTTACATAAGTCTTATCTGGTAGAAGGCCTGTCATCCCTAGTACTGTGCAGATAATAAACTAGCTGTTGTAAGTAACAGAAGTGAAGACACATCATTGGCAGCTTTTCTCAATAGGATTAATTCTAGGTCTCAAGTGAAGCCATGTGATCAGCAACTTTTCTTGATTTATTCTAGAACACAACCTGGGGTTGATACACTCGAGGAGTCCACTGTAGCTGTTGCGCCTTCCATTCTAGAATGGTTCAAGCATGTACATCATAATACATCTCCCTCTATTCCACATAATATTACACCAAGATGGTCAAATACCATATAATTATTATCACATGAATGAGGAAACAACTTAGAAATATAGGACTTACAAATATTATAAATTGACATAACTCTTGAATAGGTGAAAATAATACATATATAAGAATGAGGGAAGAATATAACATGAAAAATAATGATGATCTCACATAATCATCCAGGTAAGATGGTGGTCTATGAACTTTAATTCCCAGATAACTTTAGAACTTTCCATTTCAACCTCCACAGGGTCGTCATCAATTTCCTCAACCTCAGAGAGTCCTTGACTTGTTTCCTCATTGTTAACCTCCTTATTTTCTTCCCTCTCAATTAACATTGTGCCGGAACATTCATCAACTTCCTTCCTCATACATTCTCCACCTTTTGGTAAAAGGTAACATTTCTGACATTCCACCTTTCTCTTCCTTCCACAACTACAAAATACCTACCTACTTTCAATACTCGAACGGGACCCCTGACTTTAAAAATTCCACCTTTCACCCATCAAGACTTGATCTTTACTCTATCACCTACTTTACAGTATATCTGGAGTCATGCACAGGTCTTGCTGCACTTAACCCTCCTTACAAGACCCATTCTTTGTTCCACGAAGGAACCAATTTTGACCCTGCTGAACGCCCCCTTATCAGCTGAAATGGGTATTTTTGGGTTACACTATGAGTAGTAGTGTGATACATCCATACCATATCAGTCATCATTTATTTTAACATTACAACTATTTATTATAGCCATCTGAATGATACCTTTGACAAGTCTGCTGGCTCTTTCTGCCATACTATTACTCTTAGGATTGTATAATGTAGTACAAGAATGTTTTACTCCACCAACTTCAGAAGCTTAGCCATCTCACAAACAGTTAACTGTGTCCCATTATCTGTAATAAATACAGACTGCACTCATTAATCCTCAAACATCTTCTCTAAAATATAAATGGTAGACTTTGTGGTAATATCCTTCGTAAACTTTACAATAAGCCATTTCAAATGCACATCTACTGCAACCACTGCAAATCTCAACTAATTCAGTTACTGGACCAATAGTGTCAAAGACATCCAGTATGCCACAGCTTACTGGCATCCTCAATATGTCCCCCTCACTTTAATTACCCACTGTAAATCCTTTTTCACTCTCCTTACAAATGCTACATTTTTTTCATCCAACTTCTGACTTGCCCATCCAAAGCTGGCTGTGAAAGCTCCTCTTTAAGTCTACAACTTGTCAAACCTTGACCCAAATGTACCTCATATGCTACAGTGAACAATTTAAATTTCAACCCACTAAGTGGTAGAAAGCGATCTCCTCTCATCACTACATTCTATCCACAAATGACAATTCATCCAACACTTTAAAATACGGCCTCTTGGTCACTGATAATGTACTTTCTCTCTAAGTGCCCTTGATAATTATCCCAACTCAACGACAATCTCAATAAGCAATATGTTTTTACATTCTTCCACCCCTGAACAAATTCTACTACATATAGCTATTCTTGTAGTCTTGCAGCTAATCTAGCCAGTCTTGCTGACCTTTTACCTGCTTTTCCAGGAGATAAGATCTTGATTAAAGGTTTATGATCAGTCCGCAAGACAAATTGTGGTCCCCATAAATATCTTCTGAAATATTTCACTCCCCAAACTGCAGCTAAAGATTCATGCTCCATTACAGAATAATTCCTTTCTGCCTGTGTAAGGGTACGGAATGCAAATGCTACTGTCTTTTCTTTACCTCCATATATTTGAAATAACACTGCTGCTAAACCAGTAGCACTAGCATCCACTTTGATCACAGACTTCAGTTGTATATATAAAAAGCTGTGAGAATCCTTGCATCACAAATTTTATTTTTAACAGTGTCAGAAAATTTCTGCTGTTCCTCCTCCCACACAAATGTTTTTCCTTTCCGTAATAGCTTTCTCAAGTGTTCTGTCTTGTTAGCAAAATCTCTCCACACATTTTGAGTGATATTCTAACAGGCCTAAAAACAACTTCAGTTGATCTTTCTCAAATGGAAAAGGTGCCAACCTAATGGCCTCAAATAGACATTTTTTAGGCTTTATATCTTCATGTGATATTGTCTAACAGAGACACTCATTTTGTTCAGTCATAAATGTGCATTTTTCATTATTCAGACTCAGCCTTGACTCACCCAGTTTGTTCAACACCATTTTTAAAATGACAGTATGTTTTTTTGACTGTCTCACTCATAACCAAGATGTCATCTTGGAAATAAACAACATTTTCCATACCTCCAAACATTTTTGTCATCATATGATGAAACACCCTTGCAGCCGACACAAGTCCAAATGGCATGGGAGTAAATTAAAATGTCCCTTAGGACGTTACAAATAGTGTCAATGCTTTAGAATCTTCATGAAACCTAATTTAATGGTAAGTACTTACCATTCTTCACAGATGATAACAGTTCATTAATATTTAGACGAGGATATGTATCAACCAGAATGTTTTGATTAAGGGATCTTAGGTCAACACAAAATCTTATGCAACCATCGGCTTTCCTGGTGCTCACTACCCAGGACACCCAAGGAGAAGCCTTGAAAGACTCAATTCCACCTTCTTGTAACATATTGTTCAATAATTCTTTAACCTCATTTCTCTCACTGTAGGTACCTTTTGAAGTTTGTGTTGTTTAGGTATAGCATCCTCTCTCAAAACAATTTCATGCATGCACCCTTTCAAGCATCCTAAATCTTTATCAAAAACTTTTTTTTAAGCACTATTCAAGATGTCTGTCAACTGAACTTCATCCACGATAATTACTTGGTTAGGTGCTCTGGGGTTGATTATGATATTGAGATCAAATTGAGGCATCCACCCTAGAATAAGAGGCTTTTGCTCAGATACATACACGTTGCCTTCTATGCCTCTCATACCATACTGTATGTTACCCACCATATATTTCAAAAGATCAATGGATTCACCCTGATATCTACCTGGATTGATATCTTGGGTAATAAAGCAACACCTTTCCAATGTACTCTGAATAATGTTGCTGGAATAATCATATACAATGATACAGAATCAATCATGTGTCCACCTTGTGCTCACTCACCTTAAATGTGGCTGTAAGTTTACATATTCTTCCCTTATCTCCAAACCCTCTCTCTTCTACACACTGGTCTACCACCAAAATTCTGTCACTGCATCTAGCATCCCCTGGTCCTTCCACCACATTCACTATGGATTTACTATTGTTTCTTCTCTTATTACCTTACCTACACATGCTGTACAGCGTGTACACAACAAGCTGCTGGGTGACCCTCGCACCCTGAGAATACTATTTTGTTATTGATACCTGGGTTTAACGATGAGGGCATCAAATGAGGAGGCGGGGAGTTGCCGCTTATGTCAAGTGCTCCTGCAGCTTGGGGCACAGTCACTACCACCGGAGGTTGCTGCATGTTTCCCCTCTGAGCCAGCAGGCCACAGGGCTGCCTCCTCCTGGGCCTAGGCTGGATTCCTTCATTCCTTCAAACATGAATCACAAAGTTATGGACTATCCTTACTCTCTGAAAGGCTGGCTTAGCAGCTCTGCCAAGTACCACGCATCAGTGGTTAGACTAATGCGTTTTAGTGCTGGTGTCCGCATAATCGCACTAAAATGCATGTCACACAATTTGGCACACCTGACTACCTGATGAGGTGTGCTGTAGAAGGTCTGTTACATAGCATTAAGACTTTGCTCGCAGGCCTGTGCTATGATTGCAAAGGGTGCTGTTTCACTTGGTTTAATATTAACTTAGCAGCAGCACTAACAGTACATGATTATAGGAATTCTGGCGCCCCATGGACAAATCAAATAAGAAGCCAAGTATGAACCATTCCGGATCAGGCAGACAGTGCTTCACGTGGATCTGGGGCAGCACCTTGCCTGTTGTTTTTTTAGGAAAAGCACTGCCTGACTGTGACCAACCAGGGTCTGATTGACCAGAAGTAGACTCAGGTGCCAGGTTGCAGTATTGTTTTTCCTGTTAGCCGAACCCACTGCCACCACGAGATGTGTTTCCTACTGAGGGTTACAGCAGTGCACAGGGCCAGGGAGACGGTCTGCTGCTGTCTGAGCCCATGAGTCACTTTACATGTGTGTGTGGAGGTGGCTGCCATGCCAATCGAAAACCTCACCTTTGCACCCTGATTTACCTCAGGAGTATGAGAGGTGAGTTCAGCAGCCCCTCACTGTGTGGGCTTGCTTCAAGTCTCCCCTTTCGAGCTGCTCTTTATCTGGGGCTGATATGTGTGCTGCTGCGGCAACCCAAGAGAGCTGTCTGGGGCAGTGTTGCATCTGGCCCAAAGATGGTCACAGGGCTTTCCTGTGCCCAGGCCCATGACTGTGCCTCCTCAATGAAAATACCCAGAGTGTAGCCAAATGTAGCTACCTTGTATTAGAGTACTTTTTAGCTTCTGAGATGTGCCTGTACTCTCCAATTAAAAGTATAGTACCTCTGCTGAGAAGTGCAGGTACTCTCCCACTCAAAATAAAGAAGTGGAAGTACTTTGGGGCATATTTATACTCTGTTTGTGCCGAATGTGCGTCACAAATTTTGACGCACAATCGGCGCAAACCCTGCACCATATTTATATTTTGACGTCCGACCCCGCGGACGTCAAAATTCCACCATGTGCGTAATTTTTTGGAAGGGGGAACCAGCCTTGCGTTAATTATATGCAAGGTAGGCGTTCCCTTCCAAAAAATGACTTTAAGGCCTGTGCCCCATATTTATACTCTGACGTCATTTTGACGCACAGGAGGGGGTGGGCCTTAAAAAACTACGCACAGCCTGATGGGCGCTGTTTTTTAACACCTGGGTCAGGGCAGGCGTTAAGGGACCTGTGGGCTCGGAAGGAGCCCAGAGGTGCCCTCCCCTGAACCCAGGGACACCCCCTGCCACCCTTGCCCACCCCAGGAGGACACCCAAGGATGAAGGGACCCATCCCAGGGAAGTAAAGGTAAGTTTGGTAAGTATTTGTTTCAGATTTTTTTTGTGGCATAGGGGGGCCTGGTTTGGGCCCCCCTACATGCCACTATGCCCAATGGCCATGCCCAGGGGACATAGGTCCCCTGGGCATGGCCATTGGGCAAGGAGGCATGACTCCTGTCTTTGCTAAGACAGGAGTCATGTCAATGGAGGTTGGGCTTAAAAAAAAAATGGCGCAAATCCGGTTTGAGGCCTGAATTTTGCCTCAGACCTGACTTGCCCCATTTTTTTACGCACAACCCCCATTTTCCCATACGCCGGCGCTGCCTGGTGTGAGTCATTTTTTTTTTTTACACACACCAGTCCGCAGCGTCAGCTAACGTCATTCCATAAATAAGGCGCCCGCATGGTGCGTTGGAATGGCGTTAGCCGGCGGTAAAATTTTTGACGCACAACTGCGTTGGCGCAGTTGTGCGTCAAAAAGTAGAAATATGGGCCCTAGTACCTGACAGGACCAGCCCAATTAACGCACTGCATGTTGGGAAGAATTTGTTTACTGGCTCACTGTGTGAGTAGCTATTTTGTTGACAGTATTTGCTTGGATGACTATGGGTGTTCTGGGGCTTTGGTCAAGTTGCTTGTGGTGAGCAGGCAGAATCGCGGCCTCATGGGTATGATTTGTTTCTCGTCATCCATGGGCTTATGCAGTGACAATTTTTTCTTTGTGATTATTGGGTCCTCCATTATCGACTTGCCCCTCATCCTCCATCTTCAGAGCAGACTAAGACAAAGGGAGTTATGAGTTCCTAAGTGTGTGTGTTGGGTTTATTTTGTCCTCTTCATCATTGTGCCCATATACAAATACACAAGCTAACACAACAAATTTGGCAACTAGCTTATTTTATCTAATATTGTATGTTTTCCAGTCACACAATTCCGGGAGTAGTGTGTCCTCAACTTCAGAATTGCCAACACATTCTTTTACTGTACATAACTGTACATTACTCGCCTGATGATTAGGGCGCTTTTATATTCACAGCAGAATGTCTTATCTTTAAACACCATGAGAGAGCGAGAAAGAGAGTGTATGTGTGTGTACATGATTCTTTTAGTAGTCTTTCAACGTCTGAAATTTCAGCAAATCTTTTACTATACACAGTTTTACATTACCTACTCAGTTATTAGGACGCTTTTATGCTCATTGTAGAGCTTTTTGCCTTTCAGCATCAGTGCTGGCTGTGCTTAAATGGTTTAACTACCTCTCTGCTGGTAATTTATGATCCAGTTCTTTTCTGAAAATAAAAGTGATGGGTTCTATTTAGGTGAATTGTGGACCATCACATTGCCCCTATAGAGGATCTTTTTAATCTTTATCTAATTACATGGGTATAACTACTCTGTTCTACACGCAAGGAAGTGTCACTCAAAGTACCACACATGGCATTGAAACGTCACACACAATTACACCGAAAACATGAAAATGTCACACATGGCCAAACTCAAAACTTGGCAATTATGGCTGAGGGTCTGCAGAGCAGGGGAATTTAAAGTCCGATCGTGCAGTTTGAGCAGATTACAGGATTGAGCGCCACAGGAGCTTTAGAAATCCACTTCCTCCATTATGCTTGCCAAGCCACGCCTCTCTCTCTCTTTAAATTGTTTTTACCCGCAATAGGCAGCCCATTTCTATTAACATTTTAGAAGGCGTTGTCACTTGTTCAGACACATCGGCTCTATCTCTCGGACAACAGGCCCACCAGTAGTGTAGGTTTGAACATTATGATATACCTTGAAATCATATTTCTGTAGTTTTTTTTAAAGAAATGTTGTTACATATTAACAATGTTTTCTCACCATTTCATTTGCTCCATTGATCATTTTGTCTATGACTTCATTCTCTGAGCTTTATTCTTGTGATGTTATTTATTATTTACATTCAAGAAGGCATTGATGGTGGCATGTTTTTAGTTTATAGCCTGTCCTGAGTGTTAATCTTTGTCGCAGGCAGGGCACAAGTCCTAAAAAAGAAATGGGAGGACTAACCAAGTTAGGCAGTATGCAAGTGACATCACAGCACATGACATCGTACGTGGCCTTACATGATGTGATATCACAGGAACTGGCATCACACCCCATGACTTTGCAGCCTGGCTGATGAAGGGTGATTCCCTGAAACCAGGATGCTTGTTTCTGGTCCAGGGAGGACCTGGCCTGGCAATTCGGGCTGGACTGTTCCCATGGGGAACAGGGTCAAGACTTATTTACATTTGGCTTGGTCCAAACTGGGGTGGCATTGTAAGCAAAGGAACAATGGATTAAACCCAGATCTGTGACTGGGTGTGAGTGTTTGCATTGTTCAGCACTCTGTCCATCATCCTTTTGTGTTGCTAAAGTTGCCCTAAGTGGGAAGGGTAAGCCCAGATATGGATCCGGTGCTCACTGTGCCACTGAATGCAAGCTAGCCTCACTGATGAAGGGTGATACCCTGAAACCGGTCCCAGGATGCTTGTTTCCGGTCCAGGGAGGACCTGGCCTGCCAGTTCGGGCTGGATTGTTCCCATGGGGAACAGGGTCAGTACTGATTTGCATATGGCTGGGTCCAAACTGGGATGGCATGGTGAGCAAAAGAACGATGGATTAAACCCAGATCTGTGACTTGGGGTAAATGTTTGCGTTGCTCAGCACTCTGTCCATTATCCTTTTGTGTTTATAGGCAGGGACAGTATAAGAAGCAACATCAAATCTTAAGACCGCACACCTATGTTTAGCAGGTCTCTCATGAGCACATTTGAGCGCTTTACGAGTATACATACAAACACTCCTCTAATTAGACAGAAAACTCACATTTTTGTAAGCTGCACATAAAACAATGTTGCCTTTTGTCAGGTTACAGCTTCCTTTACCCTAGACTGAGCAAACTGTCTCTGTCAGGCATATTAGTTCATATGCAGCACATTTCCATGTAGATGAAATTTCTTTAGCTGCCTGTGCATATAATTCCTATCTGACGCAAGGTAACGCAATGCAGAGCTATGTACTGCCTTGCGTTTTTTTTTTTTTTTTTTTTTTTTTAAATACACTACTGGGATTTTATGGCACTATAAATCCCAAAATAGATTTTGCATCAGGGTTGTGCCAGGAGGGGGCAGAAAGGTGACACAACCCTAAAACAAAACTTGGGCCTCAACCTATATATTTGTTTTTAAAAACTTGGTCACAAAAGTAACAAGGAAAAATCGGACAGTGATTCTGTTTTGTTTAATTGGTTACAAAGTCTGAATTTTAAAATGTCTTATAGGATTAAGGCTCCTGTTGCAGAGATCTTTGGATTCCCAGTAAATCTGAAAGAAGAATACTAATGGTAATATAACTTTGGTGGTTGAAACATTTGCTGGAAAGATCTGTGTTTTGTCTAGTGCACCTTTTGACTCAAAGGAGCATAGACAGTTAATGTAACATGCAGAGGACAGATTTTTATTTTATGTAGATAGGTAAGTGGGTTACTGCTTTTAACACAGAGATACTTTTGTTACTTGCAGTTCAAAATTGTAATCCTTCTAATATAGTGCAGTGAGCTCTGAAGGACAATACGTGACTCCTACACCTTGTAACCCTTACTGTCCTAAGTAACATATCCTGAACATTGGTGTACAAACTTGTATGATTTATTGTCAATGTAATGAGTATGTGCGATTTAAAGTGCTCTGACACCCTGCATTTTGATGGGCGGTGCTATCAGAAATAAAAAAATAGCTGTATTTAAATTCTTATTTTGCTTAAGTACTGGGGCAGGCTAACATATCTGACATTCTTACATTACCTGCATATCTCTCACATACAGAGAGTAAAAAAAGTCAAAAGTATGCCTCTCTTGAGTACTTGTGAAGTGCTAACAAGCTGTGAGTCTTTGTTCCCCCTCTACTGCATTTGCATCTAGGTGTCAGGCTCCAGATAGTTTGGTGGCAGGATACTTCAACAAAAGGAGGCCTGATGGTCTCTTAAATTTGGCCTTTGTTATGGGCTTATGAAAAGCTCCTTTTGCCGCCAGCACGTTGTTGCTTGGAACAAAAGCAGATAACATGCAGGCTCTGGTGAATGTGTCCCGGTGTCTGAAAATTATACAGGGACAAGTTCAGCATTTAACACTGGGGTTTAACTTAGCAGGATGGACAGTGTCCACTCTGGGAAAATAGTGGGTGGATATCGTCCATCGGCGTGTATCTGCAACTTGTGCCCTGGTCGCAGGTAGTGGTACCTGTACAACTACATTGTAAATATGTTGAGAACAATGATAAATATCTTATTTGTGTTTGACTTTTGGGTGTTTTCATGTCTGGGATGTATTGTTTGCTTCATGTACATCCTGACTGTCTTGTTTCACTTCCCATTTACATCCCCTTTGTGTGTTGTAATTTGATTGCATTTATGCATACCTCCATGTCTTTATGTTTTTGTTTTTTAAATTAAGCATTTTCAAGCCTCTGTAGGCAGGACAAAACCTCTGTAGTTGCTGATTGCATGGACAGATAATGTGTACATTTCAAGCCACTGTACAACCTTCATTTCAGCATGTGATTTAATGCCACATTATGCTATATCTTTGTCGGTGGCGTAACAATGGCCCATGCAGCCCCTGCGGTGTGGGGGGCTCTGAGCTCTAGGTGCCCCCCTCCGGCACTCTGCACGGGACCCTGGCCTGAGAACTCCTAGCTGGACCCAGAGCGTGGGGGGCCCTCTCCATGTATTTTGCAGGGGCACCCCCTCAAGATCTGTCACCTCTCTGATCTTTGTGGATATGACCCTGTTCTGCTCTTTAACGCAACACAGTACTGAAACGTGTCCTGCTTTAGAAAAAAATCCTAACGTTTGTCCCTGTACTCACCTTTCATAGACAATTACTCTTCTGCAGTCAGGACCTATGTGTGCAAGATGGACACTGGAAAGGTTCTACAATTCAATTATTCATTCATCATTCATTCATTCCTGAACCTTCTTTCCTCCTGCAGGGTTGACTCCAGTCTTTATTTTCTTAGCAGACAAGCACCCTTAAACTCCCAAACCTTTGGTAGCAAAACTGAACCACTTTTAAAAATGATCACATGCCTCTGATAGTATGTGTGTGTGTTTCAGACAAAAGACATTTTCCACATATGATCAGGAGTGACTGAACACAACACTCTCTTGCTTGTTCCTAAATGAATAAATTATTACTGAATTATAATGATGTGATTTAAACAATCTACATAATTATAATGAAAAAATAAGTTTACCCTTAGCATGAAGATCTGGAACTTCCTTTCACTAGAAAATCTATTTTCAGTTTCAGGCTGTCCTTCAGCCACAGCTACTGTTGGCAGTTGTAAACCTCATAGTACTCATGACCATCAAGCCACATTCACCACGTAGTTAATAAGAGGTGTTTAGTCAATAAACCTGTATTTTTATCCTAAAAAATATAGGAGTACACTCAAACTACAGGATCCTTCTAAATTGTTTTCGTTCACACTGTTAGAGTTTTTGTATTAAATAACATTCACTTATATCACTTCTCATAAGCTATGCCTTATTCTTAAAAATCCGACATGATGTTATATGAACATTAACATTGACTTGCTTCCTCTGTAATTAATCAGTTCACCTTGCATACAGTCAAGTGTACACAGTGTACTTTTTGGATTAAGAGAAGTTGCTGTGTATCTATTAGGCTATCCGAGCCCACCATCTACTGCAGTCAAGAGGGTATTTAGAACTTCTGGTTGTTTTTAAATGTGTTTACTTTTTTTAAATATAATAATTGTATTTTGCAATTGGGAATGAAATCATTATGTTATGTTATACTACAGGAAAGTTCCTTCTATAGTGAAATACAGAGATTACTTTATATTTTCATATGATAGAAAGAAAATATAATTTCAAAATTATTCAATATAAAAAATGTATATCATGCATTATGTTACATTTTATAAATTATTTAATATATATTGAGAATGATGTTTTTCAAAATTGTGGCCTCCTATCAACGTGTTTTACAAAAAGATTAGGTTTGTTTCTATAATCTGACACATGCACATATGATTTACATTTACTGAACTATCAACCTTAAAAATAAAAAATACATTTAAGTTATAGCACTATATAAATGTTTTATTCTAATTACCCTGTTAGTAAATGAATTGTGTTTTATTTTAATTTATTTTATATTTGTTGATTTTTTTCCAATTCATATATGTCTAGGCGCATATAGTGAATGGGCATCCAGTGAAGAACATACACTTGAAGATTTATCCTCATCCATGTTTTCCTTTATTCGTACTCCTTAATTATGTCAAAATACCATTGTGACCTTCACAAACACAAAGTGACATTGGAAGGCATTTATTAAATGAAAATAGAAATCAAGATCAAAGAAGGCAAAAAACTCACAGCCAGCCATCTGAGTGTATGTTAGATGTGAAAGAATTTGAACCACAAATGCATGTTACACAGGTTAAAGCCCTTCAAGCTGTGAGAAAAAGGCCTTTTCGATTAACATGGTGATATGAAGGATGTAACAGTCTGTCTCAAGTCAAGCCTGTTAATTTCGAAAAAATGCTAGACTTTAATCTTGTGTAAGGTGTATGGATTGTTCACTTATGGATATCCATTAAGATGTACAAAAAAATTTAGAATATAAAGATTATGGGCCTGATTACGAGTTCGGCGGACTGAACTTTCGACAGGGAGGTTGCCCCCCTACTGGCGACCTTCCAGCTGGACCCTATTACGACTTTCCTCCTGGGCTGACGAGCCGAAACCAAGGTTTCCCCCTGTCAGCCCAGCAGGAAAGTGGTGGCAGCATTGTCGACTGTTCGTAATAGAGTCTGTGGCAATGCTGCTGCCCGCAGGTGGCACCAGCACCCTCGTAATGTGCTCTGTCTGTAATGCGCATTACAAGGGTGCTGGGCAGCGGGACTCCCTTTGGCCCCCTTCACCTGTTCTCTGCAAGCATTTAAAAGGCTGGCGGAGAACCAGATTGTAATCTTGACTTCAGCGCCACCCTGGCTGATTACTATCTGCACCACCGTCAGCTGCCCCTCGAGAACATTGTTTCTGGTGAGGACGGCGGTTGTTTGGTGCTCCGACCACCAAACTCTTAATTTGGCAGTTGGACAACCAAACTGGAGACGAACATGACGCTACCTCGAGTCTGGCAGTCTGTTGACTCGTAATGAGGCCCTTAAATCGTGGAATTAAATACAGTGATCCTTGACTGCTTTGGAAAATATAGATGAAAAATTGGATATTACTCATGAAAATAAGGCCACACTTAAGAAATATTGAAGTCTGTGAATTGGCTGAAACATGAATTTAAAACTAGCATCATTAATTTGCATGCTGATATTAGTTCAGCACTGAATCAAACTGCTGGTGCAGAGGAGTCAAGAATAGCAACCCTGTTTGTGCCAAGTGTTGCATTCATGGAGCAATCTACCCGTTGGGAAGTCTTCTTGAACTGCTTATGCAAATAATGCATGATATGATATAAATGTTTTTATTTCAGTTTAAAGATTCAAATTAGTAGAACTTTTTTTATTTTTTTTTAAAGAGCTCCATGAATATAATTATCATGCTCAACACCATGTAGAAAAACAAATTTGCATAAATAGTACACCATTAAAGGAACTTTACTTTTGTTTTAAAAGCTTTATTTATCATTTTATTATAAAAATAAACAAAACAAACAGATCATCTCCATGCCACATGTGTTAACACCGGTCACTAACATTGCGTTAAATCAGCGCACACATGACAAGGAATAATCAAGTACATGGAGTGTCATAATAGCATTGAGGGTAAGGAACAAGAGATATTGCATTGCGAAGCAGAGGTATCCGTGGTTAGATTCTTAATACTGTATTGTAAACATTCTGGTTTGAAACTAGCCAGGTGATTGTATGGGGGCGGCTGTGAAGTTATGTACTGCCCTCTTTCAGTCATCATCGGAAGTATCCTGTATTGCCAAGTAATTTCTAAGAGGTTGCCATATGTCTTGTGGCCTAGAAGTTGGGGGTAAAAGTGCCGCATAAACCTCACTAGTTGTGTTGCAGTATATCAAACTGCTCATCCAGTCAGTTGTAGATGGCCACCGTTTGCTGCCCCAGTGTCGGGCAATCTCCCTCCTAGCCAGTAGTAGGGCTATCTCCACAAAGCGGCGGCCTTCCTGTGGTATCTCAGCCACATAGCACGGTGGGGCCATCAAAGGAGTCAGTGCTATTGTGATGTCAACCTTCGTGTATAACTGCGTGAACACCGCCGTCCAATATGTGCCAACTTGTACACAATTCCCCCATCATGTGTGAAAAATAGGCATCAGGGGCTCTACATTTTGGGCAGCGAGAGGAGCAGGCGAGAATCCATTTGGCCAAAGTACTGAGCGGGGGTAAGTGCATCTAAGGAATTTGTAGTGTATCAATTTGTGCTTATGATCAGGGGAGATCAGCTTGGTTTGAGTACAGCAAAATCTCCATATCTTATCAGACATCTGGAGTCCTAAATCCCACTCCTACCTCTCCCTTGGTCTGGAGTCGTGAGCCAGCAGCAGCCCCACTGAGGTTCGATGTAAGGTAGATAATAGTCTTCTTCCCTCATGATTATCGATTACTAAAGTCAAAGAGGGAAAATTATCTGGGGCAAGAAGATATGTGGGAACTTGGGCGCGCAATGCGCTGTGTATACAGCGTAGTGCAAAGTGATCAAGCAACGTAGCATTAGCAAATCGAATGTCACCATGAGACAGGGCATGCACCTCTGGGAATAAGTTACCAAATGTATATAGCCCATGATGCAAGAGTGTATGTTGTACTAATTTGTCCTGAGTGAGGGATAGCCACTGATTGTTCACCAGAGGCACTGATGCATAGTAGAGGAGTTCTTCCCCAAGTAAATGGAGTAGTCGCTGCCACGCCCAGCAGGTAGTGGAAAGGGGCTGTATATCCACAGGGTCCATCGGGACACCCTTCGAGAGTATGGAAGCTAACGGCACAGAGAACACCTGATCCCGCTAAGGGATGGCATAGGGTAGACGAGCATCTGTGTGAAACCAGTGATATGAATAATAACACTGAGCAACTAAAATGAGGGACCCCCAATCCTCTCCTTTCATAAGGCAGCACCAATGTCTCCCAACCCACCCTGGGTCGATCGCCCACCCATATCAAACACAGCATTAAAGTTTTATTGGACACAAAAAAGCATTAGTGAGAGGAATCAGGATATTCCAAAATAGGTACAGAAAACGTGGGAGGACTACAATCTTAATAATGGCAATGCGCCCCACCACAGAGAGTGGGAGACGACACCAACACCCAATCTGAGAGGCTAAAAGATCGATTGCGGGGCCATAGTTCAAGCAAACTATTTGTTTCCTGCACCCCATGCATCCAAATACCCAAATAACGAATGGGACCAGCGTTCCACTGCAGTGGATAAGGGCATGGAAATGGACCTGTTGAATTAGTGAGGTGAAACAACTCAGTCTTTCCCCAATTAATGCAAAGTCCAGAGAATACACCAAATCTGGTGACCTTCTGTATGAGTGGGATCATATTTTCCGCAGGACGTCGGGCGAAGAGTAAAATATCGTCTGTGTACAAAGAAAAGAGAAGGGGACCAGTGCAGACCTGTAGTCTGCGTTGGAGATGCTTTTCACTGAGGTGGTGGACCAAAGGATCCAGAGCCAAGATAAAAAGAATAGCTGATAGGGGACACCCCTGCCTCATCCCTCTTCTAATATCAAATGGGAGGGTAATAGGGCCATTTGCTCTAATGCGAACCTGCGGCCGTGTATACAATAGTTGTATCAGACATACAAAACTGCGAGGAACACCCAATTTACGCAGAACTGCCAGCAGGAATGACCACTCTACAGAACTGAACGCCTTTTCAGCGTCAAGGAAGGCAACAGCTGCAGGTACCTCGGGTGAGACTCTGTGGAGTACCACAAAAAAGGTATGCAGGTTAGGAAAGGTGGGATTCCCTGGTACAAATTCAGACTGCAGTGGATATATAATCGTATCAAGCAGTAGGGACAATTGTGTGGCCAATATTTTCGCCAATATTTTTGTATCAAAATTAATTAGAGAAAGCGGGTGGTAAGATGTACAGATTCCACCTACATC
This sequence comes from Pleurodeles waltl, assembly GCF_031143425.1. Taxonomy (NCBI): domain Eukaryota; kingdom Metazoa; phylum Chordata; class Amphibia; order Caudata; family Salamandridae; genus Pleurodeles; species Pleurodeles waltl. Next base: position 115,705,701 of record NC_090445.1, on the reverse strand, counting down.
TCCAGGAGTTGAGGATTAAGCAATTGCTTATACTTTTTATAAAAAGAGCCCATCCTGACTAGGGCCTTTGAGCCCGCCAGGGCATCAATCCCTTGGATGATTTTGTCACAAGCATTGGGTTCGCTAAGTAATTGTTGTGGGCGAGATAGCCAGACCATTGCTATCCCCGAGTGATACTCCGCTAGAGCGGAGTCCTCACATGATCTCACGTGCTGTATAGCACGGTGTAGTGAAGGAGCAGTTCTTGCAAAATCTCTGTATTGTCAGTAAGCCTGGTACCAGTACCATCTATTAACTCTGGGATGTAAGAACTCCCTTGTGGGGGTTGGAGTAGACTAGTCAGGGTGCGCCCAAGTCTTTTCCCCTCACCAAATTGCCATGCCTTGGTATATTTGCCCAGAAACAGCACTTTGCGCTCCGCAGTTTCCCTGAACTCCTCAAGTAGCAGATTTCGTTTGGCCAGCTGAGGGCTGTTTTGAGAAACGGAGTCAGGGTCGTCAATTGCTTGGAGATAATTTTCAATCCAGGTAAGCGAATAATGAATCGCTTTCTATACACTGGAATGTTTTGATATAACGATGCCCCTTATGTAAACTTTAAAGGTTTGCCAGAGAACTGCCTATGTCGACACCGAGCCCTTGTTCAGGTCAAAGAATTCTGTGATGGAGGCGCAGAGCTCAACACAAAAAGCCTCATCTGTCAAGAAGGCTGAGCCAGGAAAACGCCAGTACCGCTCCAGACCCCTGCTGTAAGGGATCTGGACCACCAAGCTCACCTGGGAATGGTCGGACAGTGTACATGGTAGGTTGCTGATCTCTGTCATCCAGGGCACAGCTGTGGTGGATAGTATCCAATAATTGAGTTGTGACCAAGTATCGTGGAGCGCTGAGTAAAAAGTGTATCCAGGGCAGGCTCTTCGCAGAAGGCGCCATGCGTCTCGAAGGGCATGCACCTCATTCAGGGAATGGAATGCCTGCCTTGAATGTGGTTTAAAGATGGGGGCCTGGGATGTGGAATCTACACAAGGATCAATAGGTCAAATAAAATCACCATCCATAATGATGTGTGAAGTGTCTACACCATACAGCAGAGCCCCCACAGAATGAAAAATCCTGGGTCGTCCATTTTAGGGGCATATATGTTCAGGATTAGCATTTTTTGGCCAGCCAGCTAACCTAAAAGCTCAACATACATCCCATTGATGCCAGTGTACTGTGCAGTGGGGTGGAATGGTATGGATTTGTGGATTAATTTACATACACTCCATGAATATGTGCTGTGATTTTAGAAATATCTGTGCGGGCCCCAGTGAGAGACAACATTTTGAGGCCCACTGGGGGCTGATGTGTCTCCTAAAGGAAAGCAACATTGATCCTCTGCCTGGTGAGGTATTGGAGAACAAACTTGCCCTTGAGCGGGTTGTTGATGCCTCTGATATTCCACGTCAGGAAAAAGGCATAACAACACACTAAGGATGACAGTGTCGGGCGATACACACCTGGGGGGGGTGGCAACACTGCAGCCCCCTCGTCCTATGTACGGAGCAGTCTAAAGTATTTGTGGTGCTGCGTAACTCCGGCATGGAAAAAGTTCATCAAAGTTCTTGCAATGTAGATTGTGCAACAATACTGGGGCATCCCGGTGGCTAAATGGCAATGTCACAGCCAATACAATCAGTCCGACGTAGCTGGGTCAGGTCCCTGGGACAGCTGTTCCAGCATGTTAGGGGACACCGGTGCCCTGTCTCTGCGACTTATTTTTTCTATATTGTTTGCAAAATGCCATCATGTTTCTCAGAGTTTTCGAAGCATCGAGCTTTGCCATCCACCTGTAGTGGAGCCGGATATAACATTGCAAATGTGAGTCCCAGTTTGTGGAGCGTGACCATGGAGTCACTACATTTGTGGCGGGCACCCTGTACAGCATGGTATAATCGGGAAAGAACACAATGTGCACACCCTGAAAAGTCACTGTCCCAGCCTCAGGCACCAACCTCAGGGCGGTGTCTTAATCACAATAATTAAGCAAATGTGCTATGGCAGGCTGTGGCGGGCCCAGGACCTATGCGCCCGCTCCACGGAGAACGCTTTGGAAAAATTGCCCTTTCCAACCAGATCGACGAGGAGGCATTTGATTAAATGATCCATGCGACCAGTGTCCATGGTTTCTGCCAGGCCAATAATGTATAGATTGTTCAGTCGAGATAGTGCCTGGAGGTCTCTTTTTTAGCACTACCGTTTTTTAGATCTTTTCTACTTTCTCCAGCTGCTTCCGTACCCCACCAGAGTCATCCTCTAGGGTCGAGATGCAGTCTTCTGCCCCTCTAGCCACTGCTTTTGGTGATCTAATCTTTCTCCCATGTGATCTATGCGAGTTGTTAGGGTGCCTAGACGAGCATCAATATCCTTAGGGTCAGCGTGCAACTCAGTTATGATGTGATTGTGTCCATGGGGGATCCGCCACCAAGTGAATCAGCACTTCGACCCACACACTCATCGCTGTCCCTGTGTTCTGGACCTCTGGTACGCTCAAACGGCAGCTTGCCTTGTTTTGGGTCTTCACGACCCAGCAGGGTTAAGTTAGTTCCATGCAGGGCACCGCTAGCCCCTCAGAAGGTGGAAATTGCAGCAACAAATACAACAGGATGAAATTCTGTGCTTGTAGGTCTAAGCCAACTGCTAGAAATATGGGACTTTTATGCCCCAGGTGGGGAATGCCCCAGATGGGACAGAACCACGTGCACTCCAAACAAGCGGGAAAGTGAAGCCAGGCCAATAGTTAATAAACCGCATGAGAAAACCACTGGAGTTCAGCACAAGGAACTTGTTTATGGTCGTGATCGGTGAGATTGTTCAGGCTGAGTATTCCAGTCCACCCACTCACTGCAGCAACTGAGGTGAGTGCAGAGCTTTGCCGTCCCAACTTGGGCCCAAAAGAACCCGATGGCTGCCTCAATTATGTGTTTTTGCGCCCCTCCAACCAAGCACCTCTCCAAGTCCACTCCAGGCCTTAACAACCCTTTCCTGCCCGCGAAGCTGCACAGGGCGTCACCATGTTTGCCGATATCGTCGGGCATGCTCCTTGCTCCGCACCCTGCTCACCAACTAGAATGGAAGTCACTCAGCAAGTCCCCGTCACTCAGCTTCCCCAGCCCCACCACCGGAATAGTGGAGGCCCACAAGGGCGGCTGCCCTGCCAGCACGGTCCCAGCGCACAGCCTCCCTCAGTCAGGCTGCGCATTTAACGCAGCGGCTCACTGTAGCCCCCCTCCAGGCCCATCTGGATGTAGCTGACAGGCCACAATACCTCACAGCTGGGTCCAGGCGGCCCAGCAGGAGGCTCAGCAGCCTCACAGCCTCAGGCTCACCTGGGTTCCCTGTCACCGCGAGTCCCCCGAGGAAGGCCCGGCCAAGAGTTACACCCAATCCGGGCCGAGCACAGCCACCGGTCGCCACCCCACCAAGCTTGCCCGGCGGCAACCCAGGACTCAGGGGCTCATTGCGCCATGAAATAAACTGGCGATTTGCAGCAGCAATTTAGGGGATCGGTGGTGGAGTTTCACAGCTGTGCAGCCATCTTGGCCACTGGGTTGGCCACGCCAATCAAGCCTTTTATTAATGCAATATCTAATTTTTAAACAGTACTACAAAAAATACCTGTATTATTATACCAAATATGACTTTAAAAAAAATATATATATATATATATATAACATATATGAACAAATTTTATTTTCATCAAACTTATTAACACAAGAATAGTTATATAACACAACCAATAAAAAATACATATTCAAGCATAAAAACTATTAACAGATTTTTAAAATCTTCAGGCAAGTAGTTCCCTCAGGTTCCTTCTTAGTATGGTTATTTCTTTTAATATAGTCTGCACTGGAATGGTATTCTCATTACTACTTCCATCATTGGTGTGAATATTTCCAATTGGTACGGTGCTAGTATTGTGTGCCACAGGAGTATTGTTATCAAAAGGAAGTTGAGAAAATAAAATTACACATTAGAACTGAAAATATTACTATGATGATCATCAACAAATTTAACTTGAGTGTCTCTGGGTCATGCCACGAAGGCACATCATTTATTCTAGTTTATTGTTCACAATATGGCACTGTGAACCCTCTTGAATTGTCATGAGAACTGCAGGTCTAAGCTGAGTCACCGATAAATTATGATTACATTCAACATTGGCCCATGCTGGCCATAGATATATTGATATGTAAAATTATTTATTGCATGAACAGACATTGAACAATTCTAGCAGTAGTCTACATGCACATAATGCCGAATCTACAGTAAGCACATCTCATCCTGAGTCTGCAAATATCAGAGGCTCACATGTCAGGTTTTTGTAAAATGCATCAAAATGATGCATACATCTGCATTTGTTTAGATTTGTAAAATATGGCTACATTCTACATGTTTGGGGATTATATGCAAGTCTGCCATCAACATCAATTCAATGTTACATATGCTACTTAGTAAATATTTTATAATTTAAGGAATTTGTAACTATCCCCTTATGCTAAACGAAAGGATCCCTGATTTTACAAGAGCATACACCTATTCGGCTGTCTAATGGGTCCTCCCATAACTTTAATAGAAATTACCTTCTCCCTTGCTAAATAGCTTCTCCTGTTGTGTAAGATTATCCTTGATTGTTTCTGGCTAACCAAAGCAATTTCACATTACCAAAAAACAATGCATATTTAAGATCAACAATGCCCAGCTACATCAGGGCACATCTAGCAATTCACTTTGTCTATGCTTATTCTTTAAAGCAAACTCATATCACACCAACAACTAGAACATACTTCATAACTGAACCCACAGCAACCCAGGTATTGAAAGCCTCCTGCTCATCAATTATATATTTGTACTTATACACGAACCCTCATGTGCCCTCACGGTCATCCATGCCCAACCATACTACCCAATGAAAACAAGCCTTGTCAAATCAAGTGATTTCCCTCTTCAAATAGCCTTCTACCTTTGTCAACTTATCAAACACCATACACTGAGCAAGCAATACAATGTACATATACATAACCTAACAAATGTAAGAGTGTAAACTTCACCAAACCTGTGCAGACTTGCTTTGGCCAAGTGCCCTCCCCCTTTCAAGTACTCTTATTAACAATTGTTCAATATAATACCCCTGTAAATATGGATGTTTGAATATGTGAAACCAACTTGTTACAACTTAAAAAAATAGATTGACAATATCAACCATTTCAATGTCCAGCCATCTCCAACATCTCCCCTGGTTTACAATGGTTCCATAACCCCTTAACAATTATGAAGAATTTGAAACTAATTGACATAATATCTAACTGTATAGCTGCCACAAAGATGTTTGACCCTATCGGCACACCATTCGTAATAGAAACCACCTTTCACAAAGCCACTTGGAGCATGCAAGTGATCAGCTCTTTGTTTTGAGCCAAGGCAAAGTCCTATACTGGAAATGTGAAAAACGTTTGGAGATGATAGTGAAAACTGGAACCATTTTTGTTGAATGATGAATCTTCAGTTTATCCCAATTTTTTAAGAATGCATGTTGACCAGAAAGTAGCAATTCATAGATGGCAAAACAATCTGCCAATTTCTATTTAGCTTTGTTAACAGGGTACTGTATATAAACAGGAAATAAACATATTCTGGGTGATGCTTTCTAAATACTGGAAAAGGCTAATAGCAGCCTACTCATAATCCTAAACCAATTAACAGCCTATGGTACAGTCAATCCCAACATAATAATAGAGATTCTGGAGAATAGAATGTTTATAAGCAGCACAGTTGAGCGTTATGTTGCCTCATATGTGAACTAGTTATCCACTAAATTATGCAGAATAGAACCCTGTCAAAGTAAACCTATGTTGTACGACAACCAAGGAGTATAAATTACTTTATAACCGCTTTAGTTCTCTCACTGGCACATTTTAGGCTGCCTTGTGCCATGTGCACACAATGGTTCATGTGTGTGTGAGTGAAGTATCAATTATGTTTTCACTGTGTGGGTATACCCTTCCTATAGAAAATAGTACACTTAAACATGCTGTGAACATTATCTATCTTTGTATATGATTTCTACATTACGGCAGGCATGCAAAACATTGAATATTATGAGAGGAAAAATCTTTTCACAAACATTACACCTGCCTTGAGAAAGTATGCAGTTGTTAGCACAAAGATGTTTACCTTTTTTTTCGGATTAAAGGCTTTGCAACAAAAAAACATGGGTGTTTGCATGTGAAGGGCCATGTACCACCCATGGAACTCCCACCTGAGGCAAAGTAGTGCATAGAAGGACCAAGCACAACTTTGCATTACTTTAAAGCTACTTTCTATTGTACATCATAACTCTAGAGTTTGTGCAAGTTTATGTTATTTTTGGTGCCACTACACCATTGCAAAGCATTCATGATACTAGCTCATTAAAAAATGTGTCCCTGAAACAACAGCCAAACAAACCCATACGTTTTATTTAACATTATAATGATTGATTTATAGTTTTTACTATCGAAAACTAATTACCTTAATTTATTTAACATATTATTTTAAATATTCAAAATGTGTGTTTTAATGGTAATGTTAGATGATCACTCCCCTACGTCAATACTTTGGAATCCTGAATTCCAAAGGATCAATTGGCTCTGGTCCTACTGAAATTTAAAAAATAAGGAGCTATTGACATTAAAATAATTATACAATTGTAAAACACAGCAATCACTAACATTTTTAATGAAAATAAAATGTTACATTCTATATCATTTCATTTGTGTAAAATACTGAAAAATCTGAAGTGTTCATATTTATATGAATGCTTATAAAAATATTAAAATATGTTTCTTAATTTATTTGAAAGTTACTTATTACAATAATGTTTTATTGTAAAATAATAATATACATCTTAATTAATGTGTGTACATTGTATTCTAAATGCCAAAATATTTTATTTAAATTGTTACTACACATTGCTAACTAAAACAAATTATGAATACTTCCCAGCTGGTCCATTAGCTTAAATTCTCAGGTGATGCAATAAATCTTGCTCACGGGCAGCTGTAACAATTGGTGGAACGAGTGACACCATACACCAAGTGAGTGGCCCAGATATTTGCAAGGCATGAAGTTAACTCAGCAAATTAAAAGTTGCAGGTAGCCCATTGACTCTGCACTGCTCACATAATGACTAATGCTAAATATACAACCAAGTTGTGTGATTGCCTGTTCTGTACACAGCTAGGCCTTGGAATGGTCAAATGCACATGTTAACTCTCTACTGTGTTGGCTTGAATGTTTGGGAGATGTCTTGTTCATCCCTTGAGCCACAAAACAACATCTCAGGACATCTAATGAGCTGCTTAATTGAAATGAATGCATTTACCGTCTACAAGTGTCTTGTCAACAAGTTTAATACCACTGAAATATATCACAATAGTAACATCTACCTATTTTGTCTTCTTCTACGTTTCTACTTACTGTGTCACAAAAGATTAGGATGTAGATACCACACTTCCACCAATAACAATGTTCTCTATTTCACAACAGGTCTATCTGGCCGAGCACCTGCCCAGAGCTTGGACACAGAAATGACACCCACTCCACCCGAGGACCAAGTCTTTTGGGAATACAATACTCTTGGTGATGTCGATGAGAATGACATGCCTCTCCATCTGGTCAGCCTTGGCAGGTGACAACAGTGAGTCTCTCTGGGCCCACAGCAACACCTCCCACCCCAGCTAAAACACCTCAGCAAACATCACCCACCACAACCTAGCACAGTAATGACTATTGTGTGCCTTCCCTGTGCAGGATCCTGATGTGACAATCACCACCCTAGTTACAGAGGAGCCAGGAACCAGTACTAGTGGGCACCCTGGGCCAAGGGAACAGGCTCAAGGTGGTACGGCTCAAGGGAGGGTAACTGTGGGCCAAATGAGCGTGGTCACTGGGTCCACTCACACCCAAGACACCATTGGCCAAGTGTTGTAAGCCTATATTGAGTTCCAAAGTCTGATGGGCCAGGAACTCACTGAAATCCAGGAGATGAAGCAGCTGCAGAGGGACATACACCATCAGATGGAGCTCCATAACTCCAACATGGGCTCCCTAATTTGGGTGCTGCTGGACATTCCCACACACCTGCACAGAGCTTTACCAGCATCATCTACCGCTTCCTGTGGTCCAACTACATCAGGACCATCAACATCTGCTGCAGCCAAAGGAAGGAAGGCCTGGCCATTGGAAGCCATTTGCAGACACCCTGGTCCCTGCAGTTGTGGATCCCCCATGCACTGGCAAGCGGGGACGTCCCCAGAAATTACCAGGAGGTGCGGATGGCAAGACATCCAGCACCAGCAAGAAACCTCAAACCTAATTTCCTCCAGTGTTTATAACACATTCACTCTGTGGGACCTTTCTGATGACAGTAGTATAGTATTTTGGACACTGGACTCCAAATAACCTTGCAACTACAACTATGGTTTTATTCACCATGACTGATATCATCACTTTCCAGTTTTCCTGTATACACTAATGAGAAGAAGTTCTTGATGAGAACTTGACATAAGTCAGCTCCTTCCTCTTCACCACTATCATCATCATGTGCCATTCAAGGATCCTCATCTGGTGGCACTTCATTGTCTTCATCCTTTCCATTATAAGGGATGTTCTGTCTCAGGATTAGGTTGTGGCGCATGCAGCAGGCCACAGTGATCTGACACACCTTCCAGGGTAAGTAGAGGAGGGCTCACCCAGTTTTTTCCAGACATCTAAATCTGGCCTTTAGAAGCCCAGAAGCCTGCTCCACTTGCCGCCTTGTCCTTCCATGGGCCTTACTGAAGCGGACTTCCCCTGGCGTTATTAAATTCCTCAGCAGGGCCAACAACCATGGCCGGTTGGTTTAGGCTGAGCCTCCTAGATGGAAGACAGACATAAGTGCAACAATAAGTTACAAACTTCCTGTTTATACCACCTGACATTACCCACACAAAGTTAGGGCGGATCATACTTGCCAATAAGCCAGGCCCTCTCCGCTAGACATCAGCTGGGGTACGGTGCTGTTCTGCATGACAAAGTAATCATGGGATGATCCAGGGAACCGGGCACAAATGTTTGAAATATACAATTCGGACAAGCAGACAACTTGGATGCTCTTAAAATGGAAGTTCTTTCTGTTATGGTACACTAGTTCCCTGGTTTGATGGGTGCCATCAATGGCTTCAACTACATGTGGTAGCTGAGCTAATCCATAGACTACAACCTTGACATTGGCTAAACCCTCACAACTGGGGAACTGGATGTGGCTGTCCTGGTGTCTCATCATTGCCGAAAGCACATCTTTTAGTACACAACAGAACACACCACCACATATTGCCACTGTGTATTGAAAGAACCTGTTGCCAGAAAATGCAATGCTGCTATAACTTTCACAATTGGTGTGATACATGTGGGTTTTGTGTTTTAAGCCAGGAGATCAAGGTCCAACTGATGACCAATATCCAATATGGCTTGCCTATTCAACTGAAATTTCTGAATGATTTCCCTTTCTTCCATGGGCTGAAGTTCTGGAAATGTACAGTACACTGGAGGCTGTTGTCTCCTCCCTCTCCCAGTGTACTTATGTGTGAATTCAAAACAGTACATGAAAGTTGTTCGCAGTGCTCATAGAAAAAAACGTGAAGAGTAAGCCAAAATGTATGTGACAGTACATAACTCAATATACAGATATTACTTAAAAGACTTTTTGTGAAACATCCCTTACCAATCCCCATTGTGGTCTCGACATGTGTCTCAACCATTACTATGCAAATAATACATTTTGGAGGTGTTATTTGCATCCTTTTTTATAAACATTTGCTTTTGGACAAAATATCATTCACAGCCGTGAACACGGCACCGCACTAATCTAGCCTGTATGCCCACTAACACACTAGACAAATGAAAAGTGGAGTCAAATGTAAATGGCAATGCATTTGTACATATTTACACATGTAACTCCTTATTTGGAGTGGTGGTGATGCAATTAACAGTCACCAATACAGTACTTTCACCCACTAAAATGTCAGCTACTTGACGTCACATATTGGACATTGTGCATCTGATGCCACTGGTTGGAGTCCACGACAGGCACAGCCACAGGCTAAGGCTGGTGATTGTGATGGCAGAGGGCCACTGGTTGTGTCCATATACGCTGATGACCGCATACGTTGTGTACATGTATGCAGTGATTTGATCATTTCCTTACTTGCCTCCTGACACTGTTGCTATCAACACCTCCTCCATTTTTAGCTGCTTTTTGCCATCTCTGTGGGCAGTCATGACAGCCAAGCAGGTGAGAGGGCCTGTGCCTTCTCTGCAGAGCACCTCAAGCTGCTGGCCGATGAGGTCCTTTTCCTGTATGCCCAGCTCTATGTAATTTTATTTTACTCTATCACTTTCATTCCCACAGGCTATAATGTGCCTCTGAGTTAAAGTGTTAAGTCTGATTACTGGTGTAAAGTTTCGTGGTCCCTACATAGGGCAATAATGTCAAGGATTGTCCAGCACTATACACAGTGTACTTAACATCACCATTGGGATGAGTGAGGTGTGGAAAGCCCTAGATTCCATTTGTGGTTAATGTAAACATCTATGCATGTATATATTTCATGGTACCAATTATATATTTAGTATTAAGATCAAGCTAACTGTGCAAACACATGTATGGCCTTTACAGTGTGAGCTGTGAATGTATTCTGAACAAAGCATTTGAGGCTGATGTTAGGTAAGTATAAATTTCCACATATCACTCTGCCTGGGTCAGGGCTCACCAGACTGTTGTCTGTTGAGCAACAAATAGCTCACAGACGCCTTCAGAGTGCCACACAGCGTTGAGCACTCATATGGATGGCCACAAGTTGCAATTTAATATGTTGAACTGTTGGAAGTGTGATGTTCAGGTGGGATTCATATGCTCTGCCTGTAGGAAGCAAGGCCTGACAATGAGTTGTCCCCAGTCATAACCAAAGGCCAAGCTGGGGCAGAGGCTGTGTGGCAAGACAACTGATGCACAGAGTAAAATCCCTGTACATCTGTTGATCCTTGGAAGATCACAAAAATTTTTTTAACAAACAATGGTAGCCCGGATTGGTTTTACATGGAATACTTTTGGAATGGTGACTAAGGTAACTCCTTTGATCTGATACTTCATTCCATTGTCCCACATTGTCAATGTGTCTCATTTCATAATGACAGGCCACTTACACCCGCAGGTCTGGTTTAAATTTCCACTAAGTAATGCTTGCACTGCACAGGCCTACTTCATATGATATATGAATCACCAGTTTCTTTTTACATTTAACCAAACAAGCATACAATGGCATGTTGATGTCATCCCTGTAACAGTGCCACATATGGCAAATCCTGTGATGCCAGTAGATACTACATAAACTCTATCAAACGTAGTATGATATGACGTTAAGCTGTCCACACATCACCAGAGATGCAGCTATCACTGACCCACATGGCAGCCCTTCCATTGTGACCTAAGTATTAGGATGTAGTCTGTACTATGGTTCCAGGATCTATGGACTGTATGCATCACGTTAATGGGCCTGGCCATAAAGGTGACTGTACAATAATGCACAAATAGTCTACTCTTCTAAATCTCACAATGGTATGTCGTGTTTCATAGTAGCCTCCATCAGAGTGCATGTATGATGGGCCAGGGCTACATGATGTTAGAGGAGTGGCTTAGTCAGTGCAGGACATGTCCAGGGATGAGCATAGTCAGCAGATGACTACCTAGGTGTGTATTCATGTCTTTGTAGTGCTCAACATGTGAAAACTACGTTATGTGTTAAATTTTGATTTATGCTTGTGCTAGTTGTAGGCAAATTGTGTGCCAACAAAACAGATATCCAATAAATTGCAGTGATATACTTTTTTCCTCTCTTGTATCCATACAAGTCAATGCCCATCAGAAACGGACCATTTTGAAGCCATCGCCTGGAAGTTGTGGACCCTGGGGGTCTATTGTGGGTGCCCCATCTGTTGCAGGAAAAGGTGGGAGGACCTGAGGCGCTGGACCTGGAAGATTGCAGAGGTCCAGCTGGGGAAGTCCTCCCAATCTTGACGGGGCGCATGTCACAAGCTGACCCCCCTAATGGCCCACATACTGGCAGTGGCATAGCCGAAGCTTGATGGGCTGTTGAGGGCTCATGAAAAGAATGTTGTGATAAGAAGCTTTTTAGAAGTGAGGGGAGTCCCACCAGCTAGTCCTGAAGAAGACCCGCTATGGAGCACTGAATTGGCCCAGGATTTATAAGGGTCGAAACGTCGACGTACTTTTCCCAGCCGGGATTGGTCTTTGTATACATATAAAGAAGGACATAAAAAGAAGATTGGTTTTCCCAGATAATTCAAAACTGAATTAATGCAGTGAATAAGGAACTTACCGGATGTTTTTACCTTCTGTTTTTAATGTTTGGAATATGTGGATATTGACTATATTTCTCTGTCGCCTAACACGAGCACTTTTTCTTTCACCTTGTCCTTCTGTCTCTTAGGGTGGGATGGTTTGTCCTATAGTATGATTATATGATTTGTTATCCTTCTGTTAATGTGAAAAATAATTAAAAGGTTTCTTTATTTAATGTACCTATGCCGGTTGTATGTTTTATGTAATTGTTTCCCTTTAGGGGCATTGTAGTCTTTTGATAATTACCTCTCTGAGGTGGCCATGATCTTGCTAGAGCCATGGCAGCAGCCATTTCTAGCTCCTCCCATCACGTGCGAGGAAATATCCCAGGCAATAGATGCTCTTAGCGGCTCTCAGGCCCCAGGTCTTGATGGATTTACTGGGGACTTTTATAAAGCTGATAAGGCAATACTGGTCGACCACTTGCTGAAGGTCTACACAAAGGGGGTCATTCCACCGACCACGGGAGCACCGCCAACAGGCTGGCGGTGCTCCGTCGAGCATTCTGACCGCGGCGGTTCAGCCGCGGTCAGAAACGGAAAGTCGGCGGTCTCCCGCCGACTTTCCGCTGCTCGGGAGAATCCTCCATGGCGGCGGAGCACGCTCCGCCGCCATGGGGATTCTGACACCCCCTACCGCCATCCTGTTCCTGGCGGGTCTCCCGCCAGGAACAGGATGGCGGTAGGGGGTGCCGTGGGGCCCCTGGGGGCCCCTGCAGTGCCCATGCCCATGGCATGGGCACTGCAGGGGCCCCCGTAAGAGGGCCCCACAAAGTATTTCAGTGTCTGCCATGCAGACACTGAAATACGCGACGGGTGCCACTGCACCCGTCGCACCCCTTCAACTCCGCCGGCTCCATTCGGAGCCGGCATCCTCGTTGCAGGGGCATTTCCGCTGGGCCGGCGGGCGCTCTTTTGGAGAGCGCCCGCCGGCCCAGCGGAAATGTAAGAATGGCCGCCGCGGTCTTTTGACCGCGGTGCGGTCATTTGTCGGCGGGACTATGGCGGGCGGCCTCCGCCGCCCGCCATAGTCAGAATCAGGGCCAAAGTCTCTTGAGCAGAGAGCCCTTCCACCCACGCTATACAAGGCGGTGATCACCCTACTCCTCAAGCCAAATAAGTCCCCACCAGTGCACATCCTATCGACCGCTGTCACTGATGAATCACAATAACAAAATACTACCCAAGGTGTTGGCAACCCATCTCTCTTTGTTGCTAGACTGCATTATATCACCTATGCAATCTGGCTTTATCCCACACCGCTTTAATTCTATCAAGTTACGGACTGTTTTTGCTGCACTTAATGAAATTTCACCAGAAATTCCAGTGGCAGCTGTTTTATTAGATGCAGAAAAAGTGTTTGATTCCCCTGAATGGGCTTTCCTACATGCCAAACTGGCACACCCAATGGCTTTTGCAATCTCGTCTGCTTACTTTACATGGACCGATGGCCCGACTATAATTAAATGACACACCCACAAAGGCTTTTCCCGAGACCCGAGGTACCTGACAGGGTTGCCCCATTTCTCCTCTACTGTTTATTGTTGCTATGGACCCACTGGTCCGTCATTTACAGGAGTGGCACCTGCACAGAGGCCTTTGTTTTCCGCATGGAATGCTGTTAGCATTGCTGTATGCTGATGATATCCTCCTGTTTGTAAACCCCACACCACCACCACCAATTTGCCTCTCATCGTTCAGGAGGTACAATGATTTGGGACCTTCTCTGGCCTGCATATAAATTAGACTAAGGGGGTCATTCTGACCCTGGCGGTCATGGACCGCCAGGGCCAACGACCGCGGGAGCACCGCCAACAGGCTGGCGGTGCTCCCATGGGCATTCTGACCGCGGCGGTACAGCCGCGGTCATAAACGGGAAACCGGCGGTGTCCCGCCGGTTTCCCGCTGCCCAAGGGAATCCTCCATGGGGATTCCGACCCCCTTACCACCAGCCTGGCTCTGGCGGTTTTGACCGCCAGAACCTGGCTGGCGGTAATGGGTGTCGTGGGGCCCCTGGGGGCCCCTGCAGTGCCCATGCCAATGGCATGGGCACTGCAGGGGCCCCCTAACAGGGCCCCACCAAGATTTTCAGTGTCTGCCAAGCAGACACTGAAAATCGCGACGGGTGCAACTGCACCCGTCGCACCCCTTCCACTCCGCCGGCTCCATTCGGAGCCGGCATCCTCATGGAAGGGGGTTTCCCGCTGGGCTGGCGGGCGGCCTTCTGGCGGTCGCCCGCCAGCCCAGCGGGAAACTCAGAATGACCGCCGCGGTCTTTCGACCGCGGTACGGTCTTCTGGCGGTTCCCGCCAGGCGGGCGGCTTCCGCCGCCCGCGGAGGTCAGAATGACTCCCTAAGTCTGAAATATTCCCATTTAAGGAAGCTACTGTGATGTGCAACCTCGAGTTCCCCTTGTGGTGGTGCAGAGACTCTGCCAGTTATCTGGGTATCACCCTCTATAGGGCCAGTGCAGAGGTGGTCCAGCGCAGTTATGACCCAGCCATGGATAAATTGGAAATGCAGGTGGATCACCATGGGAATGGCTGGTTGCATAGCTATTATTCAAATTATTGTTTTACTGAGATTTTTCACTTGTTCTTAAACATTCCCATAGTGCTCGCTGGCAGATTTTTCGCTATGCTGCGGAGATTGCTTATAAGGCTTTTATGGGCGGGGAGGCGTGTGCATTTCCTGGGCTACACTTACACTTCTAAACGAGAGAAGTGAACTTTATTACTATGGAGCACAAGCTCACTATGCCTGTTATTGGTATTATCCTGACGCTAGACTTCCCTTTCTTAAATCTGAGCAGACGCAGCACCCCGATATGCCTCTGTCTGCTATATTGTAACACAGGCTTCCACGTAACCCAACTGAAATACAAACTTTGGCTACTACTAGTTGGGCCTGGTTTAAACAACTCTGATATCTTGGGAGTGACACTTTATTCTCCCCCTCATTCGTAACCCAGTGGCTCCCACTCACTCAGGAGCCCCTGGTACAGTGTACATTACGGGCGCATGGCCTTAGGGTTACTGGGGATCTGTTTGGTAATGGGGTACTCCAGCCCCCCACCGATACGAATGGGAATGGTGAGCCCACCCCTATGGATGGGTTTGTGCTGCATTGACTGTATAGTATGCTACACGATATGCTACCTGACTATCCACATGAACCCAAAGAATATTTTCCACTCACATTGGTCCTCACAACTGTCATGTTATTTAATGACTACACCATATATCATTGCAGCTGCAATGGTCCTGAGAGGGCCAGGGTGGCTTGGGAACGTGATTTAGGAGTCACATTGCTTGATAAAACCTGGTATTACTGCTGCATGCAGACTAAGTTGGTCTCTGGCAATCATAGACATAAATGACTCCATTATAAATACCTCACTAGGGAGTACACGGCCCCACAGAGCACTTTCTAGGCTGGAACCCTCTAGGCCACATTGCTGCCCAAAATGTCTTGCCAATCAGGGTGATTTCCTTCACCTTTCCTGGACATGTGAGATGATAGCATCCTAGTAGGAGCACATTTATGTTGTACTGTCCCAAATGCTCGACCATCAGCTGGTGCTGGATCCACTGATGGCACTACTGGGATATGTTAAACCTCTTCCTCGGTATCTATGACAGTATACTGCTTTTGGCCTCCTTCTTGCTAAAAAACAGACATCGTTGCATTGGGGTCCATGACTGTTCCTACTATATCGGCCTGGCTCAAGGGTTTGTACTGTTGCAATACTACTTCTGAACTCTTTGCCTCCTTAAAGCCCCCTGCCTCCTGCCCTAGAGGCATTTGTCAGCCACTTCGGAACTATCTTTTGATGTTACCCGCCACCTAAGACAGACAATGTGTGCTGCAGAGCCCTACTGGTTGTCAATTGCTGGGAATGGAGAAATCCAGGTGCCTATCTTTGACTGTTGAAATTTTTTTTCATGCATAGTCTTGTGTTACCTCTTCTTTGCTCCTCATCAAGTCCTTTATGCATGCATCCTTTGCTTTGCATATTGGCTTACTTCTTTGTTCTTACGCTGTCCTGAATGTGTCACAGTGGGGTACCGCGCTCAATGTTGCTGATGCAATGATTAAAAGGGCTTCATGCTTGTGTTGTATCTTGGAAAATAAAGGTTTTTTTTTAAACAGATTTTCCGCAGAGAGGCCATGTTTTTTTTTCCAATGTACTGAGCAAAATTAAAAATGAACTCGATTGGACAGGTGAATTTATGGCGCACAGAGAAGCTGCATGGTCCCCAGGCCCCCTTTGAATCAAAGACTACACCCAAGGAGGAAAACTCAGGGGTAAGGCTCACTGGATACATATCTATCTCAGTACCCCTCATTTTTGTGTGACCTAAATTACATGCCATTGTAAACGTTTTGTAGCAGTTAGTAGCCAGACTCAGTAATCCCAAGAAAGAGACAAACCCAACAATTATAATTTTAAGGCCTCTGGGTGTTCTAGCCAACAAACTGTATTGTCGGCGTAGAGCAGGACAGGACTTTTTTCCAGTTGTGGTCGGAACGTCCACATATTTAGCAGACAGGGCTGGGATGAGGTTGTTAATATATAACAAGAATAGCAGGGGTTTAAAACGCGGTCCTGGCGCACCCCATGTCCCAACTTAAATTTCTCCTTCTTTTTCCCGGAGGGGCCATACTTGCCTGAGGCAGAGAGGTCATAGTGGAGTGCTCTCAGGAACAAGACCATCAAGTGCAGGATGTAAACATTGCTCCAATGTGCCAAGCCCTTCTCAGAAACCATACTGCACCTCCAACAGCACACCAGTGGCCCCCACGCACTCCATGATTCGACCCAAAACCATCCTGCCCGCTATTTTTACGGCCAAGTCCAAAAGTAAGATTGGGCGGTACCATGGGGGAGATTGGGGTTTCCTTTCTTGAACAGAGAAATGATAGCAGCAGAGGGCCAGGATTGGGGTAAGCCAGACTTAAGTAGGACATTTAGGCCCATATTTATACTTTTTTAGCACCGCATTTGCGCTGCTTTTTGAAGCAAAAGCGGCACAAACTTACAAAACACAATTGTATTTTGTAAGTTTGCGTCGCTTTTGCGTCAGAAAACGACGCAAATGCGGCGCTAAAAAAGTATCAATAAGGGCCTAAACCTGTAGCATAGTAAGGAGGAACAAAGATCCGGGGATGATTTGTAGAGGTAGTAGAGTCTGGGCCAGGGGCCTTCTTACATGGACTTTTGTTAATGACCTCCTTAACTTCCTCCCCAGAAAATTTCAAGGCCAGAGGGAACACCACCTCTTTCTCCTAGGAGTCAACCGACATTGCCTAGAATGACAACATAAGGCATCGCTTCTCGGGTTAAGCTATGATGCACAGGTTTAAACAAAGTCCGACTTCTGGAAGTATCTGTGCCACCCTTATCCAAATTGTCTGACCCGAAGGCTTGTGGGCATGCAGGTGGCCCACCAACAACAGCACCCCCTAAAGATGGCCCCCTCTGTGACCGCTGACCCATCAGCCCTCACCGGCTCTGCAGCCATTGGCCCCTCTTTGCCCCCTGCCACAGACTGCCTGGAATGTGACAAGGACTCATTAGAGCAGGGATACTCAAAGTACGGCCCGGGGTTTTACCTTAGAAGACCAGATTATATCACTGCATTAGAGGCATTAGCAGTGACAGTTTTCAAACTTGATCTTGGAAACATTCATGCCGCCCCCATTTGGAAAACAATGCCATTATTGTCAGGTGCACCTTGTGCCTAGTCTTGTTATATAATTGGCACACCATTATAGTTTTGTACAGCACACATCCTGAGTTCATATGTGTCAAGGGTCTCTTTTATGTGGTAGTGAAGAAAAGAGAGGCAAAGTGAAATTAACCAATTGACTAGGATCACACAATTTGGTTAAGTGGGGATGCAAAAACTGATAACCAGGTTTTCTGTTTTCACATTTTGTAATTCACCCACCAGATGAGTGTCTCTTTCCCTCTCATGTTTAACATTAAATGTTAATGCTTTGACTTTAATTCTAGTGGCATGAGAATAGAGCATTGATGGCAGACAGAAACCATGGGAAGGCTCATTTTGTTGTCCATACCACGCAACTGCTTCGCGTCTCCCTAGCCAGCCTTTCATCACCCCAACCCTCACAGTACTGGCATCTGTGTGGCCCTCAGGCATGCCACAGACAGAACTTTGCGGCCCCCGGGGAAATGTTTGCGAGTACCCATGCATTAGAGGAACAAGCAGGTGCAGGGGTAGATGCAGGAGCACCCATATGCTGTGATGGGAAGTTGTGTTTAGAAAGTTTTGAAAGTTCCATCTCTGTTGTTTATCAAGCACTGGATAATAGGCTCCAGCTAACATCTAGGGCTGCAACTATAAGGAATGAAAAGAGTCCATTAAAGATTCCATATTAACTTGCCCAACTACCTCGGGGATGCCAGCCCTTGATGACTGGCCCGAATCGGCCTCAGTGCGCTTGTATTTCCCACTCTGCTACAGTCTCTACCTCTTTCCAGTAGCTCTGGGACCCCTCATGGAAACTTCAGTAGTAGCATCTGCTCACACGCTACTGCCAGGACCACATGGGCCAATAAGTGGAGAATTACCCTGGTTCAGGGGTACAGATGAAAGTATGGAAGGTGATACAAAAGAAGAACCGCCTCGACTACAACTCGTTGAAGATGGTGGAAAAATAATGTCCAGGTCTGCATTGGTTGGTGTGGGTAACTCCGAGGACGAAATCAAAGATTGAGAGCAAGAAGGAATTGCCACTATACAAATGACCTCATCGGCATAAAGTATAATGGCGGCCCCCGGGTCACACTGAGTCTTAGAACCACGCTGTCAGTCACGTGTCCTTAAAACAGAATACAATCACATGAGAGATAAACGCAGTGGCCAGGGATAATGGAGGGGGATAGTTAAATGCTATTTTCAAATCCGATGTACCGGTCAGCGCTTAATTTGTGCTTGTTGTTTCCGGTGCTGAGCCACTTATTTTTGAGAGCCGGGCTTATTCTTCTGCCTCAAGCATTTGCTGCGAGTAAAAGACACATATGGGAAAGGCGGAGGAAGGGAAAAGCGAAAACGCGTCACAAAGGGAGAAATTATAAAGCTGCAAGAGTGAGCTGAAGGGGCAGAGAGTGGCTTTATATGGATTGAAGAGGTCCGAGATGGTTTTAGGATTACGCCTCCTCAGTATTCCGTGTTCACCCATTTAATTGCAGCAGCCGCGTGTTTAAGAGGAGGGTTTTGGGCACCGGCACTTTTATATTTACAAATTAAACACTGGTACAGACGCCTGTAAACAAACACTGTAATCCTGAAGTGAACGAATACATGTTAACACAATTCTGCAAAATGCATGGACGTGATTGTATCACTATATGAAGGCAAATGCAATAAAGTTTCTTGAAAAAAAAAGATGGAGAACAAGAAAGCCTGCGCATAGCCAGTTCAATTTCTTTATCAAGGATGCCTGCGACCCTATTTAGAAAAGCATCCATGGTTGTAACAGGATTAGTTGTAGCCTTATGCTTCCCCATATCGAACCTGCAGATAATCCCCGTCCGTGTCACTACAAAATAATACAGTCAGACAAGTTGAGTATAAACAACGAGGAACAAAGTAAGGAGAAGATAGATCTCCTACCAGCCACTAGTAGCAGCTACAGGAGAACACTGGCGAGGATCCAATCAGCATCCTTCCAAACTTAGCCACCTACAAGCTAATGAAAAACATGAGCCATCCAAACGGCAAATAACTTCTCCACATTGCCGTCATACCAACAGGCCAAGAGGGAGGGGCCCAGCGTAGTCTCTTCCAGGCTCTGACAGGCACGGAACAGCGTGCCCTTAACATGGGCTTTGCATCTCGGGCAGTGGGCACCTAGTTGTGCTATGTAGCGCGTCCACAATTGAAAGCAGCTATGTGACATTAGGGACCGCCTACTGCCTCTCAGCCCACTGGGTGGTGTAGTCCACACAGTCCTTGGATAGCAAGCAGTAAAACAAAGTCCTGTGCTTGCACACTTGAAAGCAGCTGTGTGACTCTAGGGGCCGCCTCTCATCTCTCAGCCGGCTGGGTGGTGTAGTTCACACAGTCTTTGGATAGCCAGCAGTAAAACGAAGTCCAGTGCAACGGGCCACCCAGATGTGCTATGTAGCATTTGCACAATTGAAAAAGCTGTGTGACTTTTGCGGCTACCTGTCGTCTCTCAGGCCGCTGTGTGGTGTAGTCCAGAGAGTCCTTCGATAGCCAGCAGTAAAATGAAGTCCCGCACAGTGGGGCACCCAGACACGCTATGTAGCGCTTGCACCATTAAAAGCAGCTGTGTGACTCTAGGGGCCACCTCTTGTCTCTGAGTCCCCTGGGTGGTGTAGTCAACACAGTCCCTGGATAGCCAGCAGTAAACCAAAGTCCCACACAGCAGGGCACGCCGATGCGTTATGTAGCACTTCCAGAATTGAAAGCAACTGTTTAACTCTAGGGGCCACCTCTCAGCCCACTGGGTGATGTAGATGCAACCAACCATTTTTATGTGTCATTTCAGAATCATCCTGGGCAACAGAATAAGACAGGGCCAACATCGTTGAGGAAGCAGCTGGCCACACTGGTTCCGGTTATGACTTTGACACAGAGGGACACAGTGGCTGAGAGGGTGTGGGGAGTGCCATGGAGGATGCAAGCTTGAAGTCATCATCTTCCGAATCATCTACTAGTGGACACTCCTGAGTTGTGGCTGACCCCATGTCCACCACCCCCAGTTCCATCTGCACCCTCCCTGTTGCTCCCCACCCCAGTTGCCAGGCCACCTCTCGTAAGAGGGGAGCCATCTCTTTTGCTTCAGGCACCTCAGCCCCTCCCCCCCACTGTGCAGAGTGACGAGAATATTGACCTCCTGAAAAACATCTCTGTGGGTCAGACTGCTATTCTGAATGCCATCCAGGGGCAAGTCAGCCAACTGCAGCAGATAGTGGCCTACCTGGAAGGCATTCACAGCGTGATGTCTGGCCTGCAGAGATCTTTTCATGCTCTGTCCTCCTTCCTCAGCACAGCCTCCGATCCCCCCCAACCTTGTGTCCCTCCCCCAGCCCTTCCTAATACCGCATTGCCACACCTGTCCAAAGCACACACAGACCTTTACACACACACACAGTCATACAAACCCAAGCAGTGCATCCACACATGAGCACAAACGCCAAAAAACAGGCACGCATCCAAACAGATACCGCACTCACCACTACACTCACAGACACCCCCACCTCCATCACATTCACACCCACCACTGACAACACCACACCCACATACTCACACCACTCCCCATCACATTCCCACACAGCACAGCACAGATGACAGTGCACACACATGCACACACCACACTCCCACCATCACATCCAGCCAGCACAGATAACACCACACCCACATGCACCTCCACCCATCATATTCATTCACACACGACCACACCCACTGTCACAACATCAACATCAACACCCACACCCAGCACTTCCTCTGCAGCAACATCCATAGATCCACCATTCCCTTTGTATAAATATAAGAAACACGGATGCACACAATCAAGCACCTAACAGACTAAACAGATACAAGATACACCCATACTTGTAGCACATACACCTGACACACATGCAATACTTGTAGCACATACACCTGACACACATGCACTTGCACCCACAACAGACCCAAGCGCATCAGACACAATCACTCCCTCTCCCTGCAAGACCCCATTCCTTCACATTTCTACTCCTAGGCACCCTATTGAAGATCCTTCATTTCCTTGGCCATAAACCCTCCTAAACCCAAAACCACCTCCCTGACCTCCACATTCACCCCTATTATCCACCTATCCACCCCTTCCAGGTCCAAAGGCTCCACTGCAAAACGTTTTTCCACCCCTTCCAGTTCCCAACCCCCCTCCTAAACATAGGTTCACCCCTTCCTCTTCACAACCCACAACTTCCCATACCAAGGACACCCTAAGCGCCCCCCTTCCAAATGAGAGCTTTAAGGTGCCTTCCCTGCCCAATGAATGCCACTCTGTGAGGAGGTTGCCCTGGAAGTGCCTTTTGAGGCAAGTTTGGTGGCAAGGCAGTGTGCTCACGCCGTTTATAGTTGGACTGGCCCTTGGCCATTGCAGTTTTTTAGGGAGGAAAAATAAAGATCTGTTTGTTTTGGAACACGTTAGACCTTGATTTACTTTTCACTAGCTAGTTTTGGCAACCTACCAATGTTGCATCAGTTAGATTGTGACACAATGTCATTGGATATACACATTATGGCAGGGTGTACTACACATATGTTCATAGTGTTCTTTGTTATATACATGCACAATGTGAAATGGTATTTGTTGGTGATAGGCTTTTCTGGGCAGGCATTCTTCATGGTGCTGAGCACTTGCACCACATAACTGCTGTGCTTTGATACATTGGAATGTGGGACTGCAGATGTGTTATTTTCACCCTGATTGGTGATCAATATGACCAGGTTTGTATATTTAAAGCGTGGGACCAGTGCAGGATCTACACAGAAAAAAGGAACCCGTTGCATGGATGGATATGTGGGATGTATCCAAATTGGGCCAGACATTGATTTGCGTGGTATTTCAAATGGTAAAGGTTTCAGTTTGTCTTGTGCAATGTCCACCTCATTTTGCTTGCACTTCACTCTATACTGTATTTTGGACATGTATTGACTGAAGTCTGAAGTTTATTTACTTATTGTATAGTTAGTTAAAGGCACTCCAAATAGATTAAAAAAAAAGAATCAGCAGCATCATAGCTTTAAGACAACACAAATGTTAATATGACATTGTTCCTTATTGAAAGAAGGTGGCAATAATGCAGTGTTGGGTTAAATTCAAGAAAGAAATCTTACATTACAAACGTAGAATGTCTAAAATTGCAAAGACTCTTGATTAAAACCCAAAGGCATTCTTACAATAATAATAATAAAATAGATCAATGCAATGAATGGAAATTAATGGTTTAAGGGCAGAACACAAAACGTCCATACTTACGGGACCTTTCACTAAAGTACGACCTGCAACTCCATCTGGTACTTTGCCTAAAATTCAATTAAAGTCACTGTTGTGTCTTAAAGTTTAGTCATGCTAATACAGTGTACAACTCTGGTCCCAGTACCAATGAAAGGGTTTGACCCACGGAAATACAAACCAGCCTCTGCAGAAGCTCGAACGCTATAAATGTGCAGGTGATCACTGCAGTGCAGTGTGCCACTTCATGTCAATTAACATTGGTTTTGTGCAGCCGGAGACAGCAGAGCCTGGAACCCATGGAAAAAACGTGCAACAAAAGGTCTTATGTTTGTCCCTAATCCGGGACTGTCACCAGAGGTGGACAGGCATCTTGCTGGCTCCGTCCAGCAATGGGAATGAATTTGCCAATCTGAGCCGGATTTTTTACAGTCCTGATGAATAAATAAATATCATGGCCTCTTTGCATGTTGTTATACCTTGTTGAAGTAGAACAGGCCTTAGATAAATCCGCCTCTGTGCGAGCAGTGCAGGACACCATCATATGAGGTGGATGGAAGATTCTGAAAAGGTTGCACATAAACAACACTTTTCAATGTCCTTAGGAATGTTCTTCCAAAGTGTCCTGTATTCGTTTATGGGCATTACTAGTAACCTAGTCATTAGTATATTCCTTAGAGCTCGTCTCCTCAGGGTGCCTTTCAAATATGGTTGTAAGTGGGCAGCTTCCTATGATTGGACTAGGCCCTCTATTCCACGGATTCCTTTGATTTTACTAATGTCCTGTTCCCTTGATATTCTTTTGCTTTGCACTTTTAACATCATACTTAGGGCTTCTGTCGACAAATGTGTGTTATTCATAGCCTCAATGTTCAAATTCAGTATGGATAAAGCAGTGGCTAAATATCTTGACCAACTGAATGTTTTGTCTTGAAAGATAATCCGTAGCGTAATTCTCAGCGAATCCAGAGCAGCCCTGAACCCCTGATGGTAATACTTAATTGTATCTTTTTCACTATAAATGTCCATTTCCTCAAGCCCGATTTCTAGGTGACTCAGTGTACGCTGCGCCCCTTTGAGGATGCCGAAGATTTTTCTATGTGTTGCCGTGTGGCAGTGTTCCAGTGGGTCGATAAGCATGCCAGAAAAGGTCAAGTGATCGTATGTTATAGTTGGTACAATCATGACCCTTGTCATTCTTAGAATTTCCTTCTGCCGAAGGGCCATCAAAGCTATGGTGCAGTTTACGAAGTGCATAGGCTGCCTTTGCTGCTTTTCCTGTTTGTGCTTCTGCATGCAAGGTGGTCTTCCCAGAGTCCGACAACCAGACATCGAGATAATTGTATTTACTAATCGTGCTTATCCTAAGTGGGCCCAGTTGCCTTTGTAACTGTCTTTTCTTAGTCCTTCGCCCAAACACTGAAACCTTAGATTTTTTTAGCATTTGTCTGTAAGGCGTTCTTGGTGTTATACACATAAAATATGCCCAGCGCTCTTGTCATACCAATACGAGTATTAACCAATAATACCAAATCATCAGCACAGTGCATTATGGGGAGATTGTGGTTTCTTAATTTAGGCAGAAATATAAGGCCCGTTATCAGCTCTGCCCCAACTTAGCGGTGTATAGGTTGAAAAGTTGGGGCGATGACACAACCCTGCTTAATCCCCTTGTTGGTATACATTTTCCCAGTGGTGTGACTATAAGAGATCCAAATCCGCACCCATGTATCAGTATTCAGAGCTATAATTGATGTCAGGAGTTGCTTAGGGATGCCCCACCGTGCCAGTTTAGTCTAAAGAATGTTCCGATCAATCGAATGCGGCACTATAGTAAAAAAACAAGCATAGAGTGGGGGCATACTCACTTCAGCTTCCTTTTTCCCCAGGAAAGAAAGAGCCATCACATTATTAATGGTTGATGAGTTTGGCCTAAATCCACTCTGATAGTACGAGATGATATTATTCTTTTTGATCCATGCCTCGAGTTCACGCAGTAGCACCTTCACAAAGGCCTTTCTGTAGACATCAAGCAAGCCAATTAGCCTGTAATTTTCGGGCGAGGTGCAGTCACTCTTTTTGTGAATAGGAAACAGGATAGAGCCCTTCCATGTTTCTGCAATGGTTGCTGACAGGATGCATTCATAGATCAAGCTATGCATGTGAGGTGCCTAGAAAGCTTGATCACCCTCATAAATGCTCCTCGGCAGACCATTAGGACCCGGTGCACCGTCTGCCCTAATGTTCTTGAGGATGCTTAATATCTCTTTTTTGACATTTGTATTGAATTCCCTTCCAGGTATACCAGACCTTCAGTGAGAGAACTATTGACGGCTCCTTTCCTTATATCTGCATCAGTATATGAAGTTATTACGTGAGCACACCATCTGTCCGCTGAAACAGCATTCTCCTTGACCATTGATTTACTTCTTGCTAAGGTGTTAATGTGGTTCCATAATTCCCTTGACTTACATAGTACTAACAGAGTATAAATGCGTAACCATTCCATCTCTAGTTGTTTTTGTCATCTGACAAACCAGTTTTTTTGTGAGATTTCCTTGCAATTTTACATTCTTTTCTGTGTAGGGATTCTTTGATTACCCTCTTTCATACCCTGTGATGGGCCTCAGCTAAGCAACATTTCCTTTTGCTTTCCTGGAAGTCTTTATTTCCGCCAAATGTGGAGCACTGGTTTCCTATACTCATTGTTGGTTGTTTTCTATACTTATATACTTGTTGAAAACGCCTTGTGTAGCTTTCTTGTTATTATTATCTCCCATTGTTTCTGATACGTAATTGAATTATGTGCTGTAGTTGGAAGAGTAAAAACTGCTTTCCAGGATGCATACCTATCCTTAGAGGCTTGACCCCATTTGATTCTTCTGGTCATCTGGACAATGTTTGATGGAAGTGATTGGCCAATCCATTTCTCCTTCACATATATCGTGGACCAGGCGTTCACCATTATGGCCAATGGGAAGTGATCACTTTCTGTTCTTTGCTGAATGCATCGCACCTGATTTCCAAATTCGTGCTTAAAAATATAGAACAGCACGGTCGACCATGTTTCTTGCAGGAAAAGGCTGTCCGCTGTTTGCAGATATTCCACAGTGTTTGTGTTACATACTGTAGAGTGGAGATCAGCCACGTTCGAGCTGATCACCTTGATTATAGCTCTGTGTGGTGATTTTTTTCCCCCAAGTGACTTAGTGGGGGGCTACCCTTGGCTGTCAGTACTGTGGGCATCCAAGACCAGTTGGTGTGGTAGGTGCTTCGACCAGTTGCCTGGCGCGATGGACCTCTCGGGGGATGATTGTCTCTTGTGTCGCGTGTCATTTGGATTGTGATCCTTTTTTCCCAGTTAGACAGGCCTTGCTTGCTTTATTGCTCTTAAGATGCCAAAGACTGTCTTGTCCTGTGACAAAGTTCTTACATTTTCAAGAGTATTTTGAAGATTTCTTTGACAATCTTGCTGTCTTTCTGCTATAATGTGCGGATATTTTTCCAGCTCCAACATACTTACATTTATTCCCCATTCATGTAATTTCCCAGCTTCGCCCATAATGTTTCATGCATCTCCAGAATATGATCATTCTGTTAAGGTGGAATCCTTACGGTTGGTCAAAGTGCTGTTCTTAAACAGCACAGACAGCAGGTGCGCTGATGTAAGATACATGAGTGATGAGATATTATTCAAGAGCTATAAGCTATTGGACCTACTTAATGTGTCCCAAGTCCCTCTTGTCCTGTACTGTGGGGTAGAGATCAAGACGGTGTTGGAAGGTACAGACGGTTGTTCCAAGTTATCTCTGTAGATGTTTGTACTGGGGGATGACTGTTACCCTTCATTTTGGACTCCTAATTTATAGCCCTCACAAACGTCTGCCTTGATGGATTGTGTGTTAGATGAATATTGACCGCACAACTCTTTAGTACATGCTTGCTCCACTGTCTCCTCAGTTATAACACTACATGGAGCCCGTGGGATCCTAAGGTTCTAGCAGATTGTTTGCACTCATGTATGATTTTGATGGGTTGAATACTTGATTGTGATTCAGAATTGTCATAAGTAGGGTCCACCGCCTGGGCATACATTCTTTTTGGAATGTGGAAGGCCTTATGTAGCAAGGGATAAGTTTGAATTTACTTTTCACTTGCATGCCTACTTGCCCATTAAGTTGTTCAGTTAATTTTTGCATGTGGGCTTCAAGTTGAAAATCGGATAGTTCGCCAGGTACTCTTTACTACAAGCAGAGCCATTTTCCAGCCCGTCTGTGCATTCTAATGCGATGGGACTCACTGTCCGAGTGGTGTGGGGCCTCAATAGTCTGCTATTTTTCATAGCCTTTCTTAGTTTTTTTCTTTTGGCGGTGTGAGACCAGGCCATTGCCATTCGTGCATTCAAAGGCCGTCCCACTTACCTGATTACCTCTCTGTGGAGTGCTATGAGTCCTTTTATCTGTACCTCATGTTTACCAAATTTGTACCCTTCCATATTAGAAGCTAATAAAACAATCTGTGAGCTTTGCTCACTGGCCTCATTTTTTCCGTCGTTACAACTGCTATCCATTCTTAGTGAGTTCATTGATGGTACCTTATCATGGAAACAGCTGTCTTTTATATCTTTGTCCCAATGTTCTACATTCGTTGATCCCCCTGCAGGGTTGTAGTGGCAGATATATCTTTGTAAAAGGCTTCCAAATGCATGGTTTTACAATGATTTATTAATGACAAAAGTAACTCGGGTAATGTCAATCAATCAATCAGGGAATTTGTAAAGCGCACTACTCACCCGTGAGGGTCTCAAGGCACTCACGGGGGAGCTGCTACTGCTCGAACAGACATGTCTTGAGATGTCTCCTGAAGGTAAGGAGGTCCTTGGTCTGACGCAGGTGGGTGAAAGAATATTCCATGTCTTGGCGGCGAGGTGCGAGAATGACCTGGGCACCAGGCCTTCACCTGCAGCCTTCGACGGCTGAAGTGGCTTGCCTTGGGTTTTCTGTCCCTTCCTCACCTTGGCAGATGCTGTTGTGACCTTGGCCCTGGCAGCTGGAGTTTTGGAGGAGACCTTGCTGGGTGGGTCGTGCTCCTTGCCCTTGCTGCATGCTGTCCCCTTCTTCACCTTGGCAGATGGAGGAATGGTTTTGTCCTTTTCAGGGGTTGGTGGCACACTGGCTGGGATGACGGGTGCCCCCTTTGAGCCTCTGTGAGTTGCAGGTACCACAGCGGACGCCGACTTGGTGGCTGAGGTGCTGGCCTGGGTTCTGGACACCCTGGCCCGAGGGGAAGGATGGGGGAGGGGTAGGGAAGAGGTCAATGTTTGCCAGGAAAAGCTTTTTAGACACACTGGGGCGGGAAGAGGGAGAGTGTTTGGGAGTGGAGGAAGAGGGAGTGGTTGTAGGAGGTGTCTGCTGATTTTGGGGGAAGGTGCATGTGCTGGATGCTGTTGTGAGGTGGATGGCTGTTGGGTGGGTGGGTGCTTCCGTTTGTGTACTTTGGGATGAGGGGTCACAGACACAGTGGGAGAGGACACAGGGGACGTGTGCATGGATGTGGGGGTGGTGACTGCCAGTGAGGGGTGAGTAGTGATGGGCGTGCTGGTGATGGAGGTAGTGGATGAGGATGTAGTGCATGCAGGTGTGAGTGGAGACGATACTGGGAGGGAGGTGGACGAGGAGGAGGAGGGGGACACAGTGGAGGCAGTGGATGTGGGTGTGTCTGCATGGGGATGGTGCTTGTGTGAGTGCCTGTGGGATGATGTGTGGTGCTTGTGTTTGCCTGAGCCACTTTTGTGTGTTGATTTGGGTGAATGCTGGTCTGAAGGTGTGCTTGGGATAGGCTGGGGTTGAGGGGATAGGGACTGGGCAGAGGAAGGTGGAGGGGGAGGCAAGAGACAAGGACAATTGCTGCTATCAGTGCGGAGGCCAGAGCCTGAAATGCTCTATGTTGGGCCACCACGCCAGAGTGAATACCCTCCAGGTATGCATTTGTTTGCTGCAAATGCCTCTCGACACCCTGGATGGCATTCAGAATGGTTGACTGCCCAACAGTGAGGGATCTCAGCAGGTCAATAGCCTCCTCACTGAGGGCAGCAGGGCTGACCGGGGCAGAGCCTGAGGTGCCTGGGGCGAAGGAGATGCTCCTGGGTGAGCGGGCATGGGAAACATGCTGAGGCGCTGCTGGGAGGGCGGTGCTGGTAGGGGGGGTGGCAGCTGTACCTGTTGTTGGGGTGGGCACAGAGGTGTCCACCACCACCAGGGAGCTTCCATCGGAGGAGGAGTCGCTGTCTGTGGTCTCCCCTCCTGTCCCCGTCGTGGTGCTCCCCTCACCCTCCATCCCACTGGTGCCCTTACCCTCGGTGGATTTGGCCTCCAGGCCCATGTGGGATGCAGCTCCCTACATCGCCAATGCCTCTGCTCCTCCACCAGATGATGCTAATGCACACAAAGACAGGGTGACAAAACAAAAAGGGGGGGGCAGGGGATACACTTGGTCAATGTCAGCAACACCACTACCGTTGGCGTACACAACACACATGGAGCAGCTGTATGCACTGGGCCATGCCCAACCATTTACTAAGATAGTCACCAGCCCATGGGGTACAATGCCTAACGCCATTAGCTGCACACCTGAAACCCACAGGACCCTGCCCAGTATTAGATGGCCACCAACACTATTGGGGTAGGAGTGCTTCTGGGCCTGGCCAACAAGGGACCTACCCTGCCATCTTCGCCGTGGCCTAGGGGCACTCATAGCCCACATCCCCCACCCAGGTACCTCTTAACGCGCGCAAAGTCAGGATTCAGAATCTGTACCCACCCCCTTGTGGCTGCTGTGATGCCTTCAAGCGCCCATCCAACTCCGGATAGGCCACCGCCAGGATGCGGAACATCAGGGGGATCATGGTGCGACGGGCACCCCTTCCTCTTTGGGAGGCCAGCCCCAGCTGGCCCTCCGCAGTCTTCTTTGCCCAGCGGTGCAGGTCCTCCCACCTCTTGCGGCAGTGGGTGCTCTGCCTTTCAAAGACCCCCAGGGTCCGCACCTCTTGGCGATGGCACGCAAAATACCCTTTTTCTGGTGGGCGCTGACCTGCATGGAAAATACAGCAGAAAAGAGAATTATTCAACCGTCTGGACCGTCACAGTAATGGCCCACCATATTTCTCCCATCTCCTGACGCACATACATTGACCACCTTACATGCAGCACTCTGGCCAGGACGCCTCTGCCCCCCCTCCCCCCACATGTGGCTTACATACACAGCACTCCATACATTCATGGCCCAGCTCACAGTGTACCCACCTGTTTGTCTGGAGGACCGTAGAGTAACGTGTACTGGGGCAGGACCCTATCCACCAGTTTCTCCAACTCCTCTGCAGTGAAGGCAGGGGCCCTTTCCCCAGAGACATGAGCCATTGCCGCTTCCAGACACAGGTCACAGCAGCACTTGCAGTATAGGTCCTCTCCTGTTGAAGGTCAGGCAAGCAAGTGAGTGAATAGATAGAAAATGGCGATGACGTCCACGGCAGTGCGTACCGTCACCGCAGGCGTACATTGCCATTGGCTCCTGAAACCCACAGTGCCCAATGATAACCAATGCGAAGTTGCGCGGCGGTCTACTGTCTATTGTCTAGCGCAATTACCTAATTTCCACTTGTCCATCCTCACAGGTCAGGCAGCCGTCATTTCAGGGGGGCACAGTGCATGGCACCTAACTGCGTCACAGCAGACATTGGCACAGCAATTGATTGTCGGATTCATATCTTGTTTCTGTAAAGTAAACAAATCATCATTAGTTCAATAGATGTGTGAATATGACCCTCTGCTCACCGTTTTCTTCCATAGGCTTCAACCGCTGAGGCTGAATATGAGATGGCGGCATCCTTCGGTGTGCAGACCCTTGGTGGACCTGGCGACAATGGAGGACAGACACATTATCATAACATACATACTTGATCGGGCCACAATCCAAGAACTGTGTGCCCAATTGGAGCCAGACCTGATGTCAGCTTTCCGTCAGCCCACAGGTATCCCCCCTCTAGTGCAGGTCCTGTCAGTGCTCCATTTCCTGGCAAGTGGTTCCTTCCAAACAACAGTGGCCATGGCATCAGGGATGTCCCAGTCAATGTTCTCCAACGTGTTGACCAGAGTGTTGTCAGCCCTGATGAAACACATGCGCAGGTACATCGTGTTCCCCCAGGTGGATGATTTGGCCACAGTGAAAGCTGAATTTTATGCCCCGGGACATATCCCCAACATCATTGGTGCCACTGATGGTAAACAGAAGTTTTCAGGAATAGAAAAAGCTACCACTCTATGAATGTGCAGATGGTGTGTTTGGCATACCAGTACTTCAAAACACAAGGGGGGGGAAAGGAGAATTGGGCGGTCCAATGTACGTTCTCCCAATAATATGCAAATATAAAGTGGTACACTGTTCCGAATAAGAGGAAAGAAAAGGAGTCCTGAAATTCAGGAGCAATGGTCCTCATACACCTTAGTTGGTGTCATGCTTCATCATCGGACAGCTCCTCGTCAGACCGGCGCTGCAATGTCTGACGGGCACCCCCCGAAGGGGGGCTCTTTGCCGGAGATCTTTTTATATATTCGATGATGCCGTGGGACCTAATATGGATCTGAGAAAAGGACAAATCCACAAGAGAGAGAAAGATAAGGATAAAATTGGCTCAAATCCCTCACTCAATGATTTATTGCTTGCTATTGGGAGATGGTCAAGATTAAAAAAAAAAAAAATGTAGGGAGTGGAAACAGAGGTAATGCTCGGACACTCACACAAAACATTTAAGAAAAGAGGATGGTGGAAATAATCCACTCCTCATTAGTATGCGGTCGACATGTTTCGCGTCTATGATGGTCCCACAGGATCCAGTGACGCTTCTTCAGGACCTACTAAATCAAGAAATCACTCTCAAAATATCAATATACCTATACTCCTGCTGACTATCGTACACAGTCAAGGCGTCATCAGTCACTTACTGAGGTCAAACCGGACTGGCTTCTCTTTCCTACTAGTCACCCCTCTTTACTGAAAGAACAGGTTCCATGGGATCACGCTGGCCTCTTGCCTGGCTTACCGAAAAATTTTCAAGTAGCCGAGGTCCTCCGCAACACCTACCCTGGGGTTCGCGGTCCCGGATGTGATCTTGGGATACATCTTCCATGTGAATGCCAAATGTCCTGGCTCTGTGCATGATGCCTTTATCTTGAGGAATAGCAGCATCCCATATTTGAAGGGCCAACTCCAGAGGCACCGGGTGTGGCTAATAGGTGAGCCCAAGGTCCCCACACAGTATGAGTAGGTGTCTGGGTATGGGGTTGTCCCTAAGGGTTAGTGTGTGTCTAACAGTTGTCCCTCGATATTTGAAGGTGACTCTGGTTACCCCAACCTCTCATGGCTACTGACCCCAGTGAGGAATGCCAGGACAAGGGCAGAGGAACGCTACAGTGAGGCACATGGGCGTACAAGGAGGATTATTGAAAGGACCTTCGGCCTCCTGAAGGCCAGGTTCTGGTGCCTCCATCTGACAGGTGGATCCCTGTACTACTCACCTAAGAAGGTGTGCCAGATCATCGTTGCATGTTGCACAACCTGGCCTTGAGACGCCAGGTGCCTTTTCTGTAGGAGGATGTGCCTGGGGATGGTCTGGTGGCAGCGGTGGAGCCTGTGGACAGTGAGGAAGAGGAGGCAGAGGAAGAAGATGTTGACAACAGAGCCAATATAATTCAGCAGTACTTCCAGTGACACACAGGTAAGAGACTGTAACTTCACTTTACATTTCAGTTTTCTGTTGGACATTGTACATAGCAGCCTGTTTCCCTATGTCTATGGCCACTGACTGTACCCTTTGGCATCTCTAAATCCAGATCTCTGTGCCCCACTCTGGCTCCTGCTATGTGTACTGCTGCCCACCAAAGGTCATTCCAAAGTATATTTCACTGGGCATTTGAGTTGCAATGCTTTTGTTATGTTGTACCAATACATATGTGAATCATTTGACAGACTCCAGATTAGTATTGGTTGAAAGGGTATTTATTTTAGTGCTGAGAAGTATATGGGGATGTGCAATGGGCTGGGCTGATGGTGTCACGACTTACGGGCTGCTTTAACCTGAAGTTCGCAGAATAAGTGGCGTGGATCTTGTTCTTGAATGTTCGGCCTTGGCCCAGGTAGGGGCGAATCTTTCTGGTAGCCACAGTGCTGCAGGCAATGGGAACGCCAAGAGCAGGCCGTGTCCCTCAGAAGTAGCGCTAGAGGGAAAAAGACCCTGAAAAGGGGAAAAAAACTCCAAAAAGATAGGTTCCTGCAACAGGAACAAAAAGAACAGGTATCAACAGAGGCAAAATACAGGAAAATATACTGGAACCGACGAGAACCAACACAGCATCAGACCAAGAAGATCTTCAACTCGGGTGGAGTGTACTAACTCGTCTTTAATTTATTCTTTAAGTCCTCTACGGAATAAAGTCACCAGAGTTCGTTCCACCCAGGTGGTCTCAGCCGCTAGCTGTCGAAAGCGAGTAATATATTGGAGGACATCTTGTGAGCCTTGTTGGATGTCACATAGGGCTTCTTCAGCAGAGGCCTCCAATCCTGGACGACTAAACATCTGTTTAAACCGATTCACGAAGACGGAATAGTCTGACAATACTGGGTCATTGGATGATACCATCGGGGTTGCCCAGGCCAAGGCAGGACCGGATAACGCACTGATAAGATATCCCACCTTTGTCTTGTCGTGGGAGAATTGGGTAGGTTGGAAGGCGAAATACACAGTTAATGCATCGAGGAACTCTCGCAGTTTAGTTGGAGAAATGAGGAGTAGAGGTGGAGACGGCCGGAACATTTGCACTGCGGAAAGCCAAAGCCTGTCGTAAAGCAGCATTCTCATTGCGTAATTGTTGCAGTTCCTGAGCCTGTAGCTGAATAGTTGCCAGAAGAGATTGATCAGGATCTGCAGCAGCTGCCACTGTATCATCCATGGTGTTAGACGACGTCGGGAGAATTAGGCGCTGCAATCTGTCACAACTTACGTGCTGCTTCAACCTGGAGTCCGCAGAACGAGTGGCGTGGATCTTGTTCTTGAATGTTCGGCCTTGGCCCAGGTAGGGGCGACTCTTTCTGGTAGCCACGGTGCTGCAGGCAATGGGAACGCCAAGAGCAGGCCATGTCCCTCAGAAGTAGCGCCAGAGGGAAAAAACCCTGAAAAGGGGGAAAAAACTCCAAAAAGATAGGTTCCTGCAACAGGAGCAAAAAGAACAGGTATCAACAGAGGCAAAATACAGGAAAATATACTAGAACCGACGAGAACCAGCACAGGAAGGCAAGGAAATAGGAGCAAAGACACCATCCAAACAGAAATTGTTGCAGCGCAAGGAGAGAAAGAATCACAGCCCTTAAATACCAACAAACAGGAAGCGACCAACAGGAAGTACAAGGACACCATCTTAAATAGGGAAAAAAACACATAGAACAGAATGGACTAGGAGCCATAGAGAGTAGGGTACAAGGAATGCTGGGAAGAGAAGGGTAATATGGGAAAGGGAGAAAAGACATAAAGGAAGGCACAACCAGATGTCCAGAAAAAGAAAAGAACAGGTGAGTGGGGGGGTCAGACCTGCCTGTGAGCGCGGTGCGCTAAAATGAGAATGAGGCCCCATGCCCAATTTGGGGCCTCGGAAAGTGCAGAGCAGGCTAGGGACGCGGCGCGTCTTGAGACCGCGTGCCGCAGCCCGAGACGAATGTTCGGCTCGTGCCACGCGCAGCGGCGCGACAGATGGTGGAGGAAAGTCCAGGGTAGAGTCCAGTCTCTTGGTATCACAGGTGCATTGTCCAATGGGGCATAGGAAGGGGAGTAATGGCAGTTCAAGGTGGACAGGGTGACAGAGTAGGGCAGAAGGGTGACAATCAGGAGAGTTCTATTTCCTGGCGGGGGTCTTGGCAATGTTCTCTGGCTTCTGCCTGGATCGCAGGGACCGTTGGTGTGGTGGTTCTCCTTCTGCAGGGGGGTTTGGTGCTTGTGGCCTGTTGTTCCAGTTGGGGGGCCTCCTGTCCACTTGCGCCGGCAGAGGTGGAGGGCTGCTCTTCGGTGTGGCTAGTGTCAGGGACCCGTTGTTGTGCCACTGCCTCCCTCATGGTGTTCCCCATGTCAGCCAGCACCCCTGCAATGATGACCAGGATGGTGTAGATGTTTTTGAGGTCATCCCTGATCCCCAGGTACTGTCCCTCCTGCAGCCGCTGGGTCTCCTGCAACTTGGCCAGTATCCGGCCCATCGTCTCCTGGGAATGGTGGTATGCTCCCAGGATATTTGAGAGTGCCTCATGGAGAGTGGGTTCCCTGGGCCTGTCCTCCCTCTGTCGCACAGCAGCCCTCCCAGCTTCCCTGTTGTCCTCTGCCTCTGTCCCCCGAACCCTGTGCCCACTGCCACTGTACCCAGGTCCATGATCGTTCTGGGTTTGTGGGGTTGCCTGGGGTCCCTGTAGTGGTGGACACACTGCTGATTGATGTGTCCTGGGGACAGTGACATGGGCCCGCTGGGTGGGTGCTGTGGTGGTGTTTTCTGAGGGGCGAGCATCTGTGGTAGGTTGGGACTGTGGCAGGGAACCAACTGTACAGAGGTCCCTGATAGGCTAGGTTGGTCATACTGATCCAGGCGTGCAGAGCTGTTGTCGTCACTGTGGGCCTCTTCAGGGGGGGGGGGGGAAATGGATGTAGTTGGTACCTCCTCTCCGGTGACGTTGAGGTTGGGTCCTGTGGGGATGTAAATGCGGCGTGTGCCATCTTGTGCATGGTTGTGTTTCCCTGTATGATTGTGATTTCCCTGTCAGCTTGGCCTTGTGAGAGTGGTGAATTTGTGGGCTGGGTGAGTCTCTCTACTGGGCATGCTGTGGTGATGGGTGTCCATGCAGGTCTGTGTTGGGGTCCATGCATTGGTGGTGCATGCCGGGTTTGGTATTGGGATGGGTGGGTTGTGATGGTGGGGTATATTTGAGGTGGTGGAGTGATGGGGGTGAGGGTAGGGGTATGAGGTTGTGATGGCATGCTGGTAGGGGGGGATATAGTAGTAAAGATTTGACTTACCAGAGTCCAGTCCTCCTGCTATTCCTGCGAGGCCCTCACGATGCATTATTGCCAAGACTTGCTCCTCCCAAGTTGTCGGGGAGGAGATGGGGGTCTGCCGCCAGTCCTCTGTACTGCTACCTGGTGTTTTGCAACCATGGAACGCACCTTCCCCCGTAGGTCATTCCACCTCTTCCTGATGTCATCCCTTGTTCTTGGGTGCTGTCCCATGGCGTTGACCCTGTCCACTATTCTCCGCCATAGCTCCATCTTCCTTGCAATGGACGTCTGCTGCAACTGTGATCCACATAGCTGTGGCTCTACCCGAATGATTTCCTCCACCATGACCCTTAGCTCCTCCTCAGAAACCCTGGGGTGTCTTTGGGGTACCATGGATGTGGTGTGAGTGATATGTGTGAGGATGTATGGAGTGGTGTGTGGGGTGATGTGTGTGGATGGTGTATGGGTGATGGTGTTCTGTGTCTCTGATTGAGTGGGTGCTCCTGGCTTGTCTGTCTCTGTTTGCTATCTTTTTTTTCACTGTAAGGGGTTGTGGGTAATGTGGGTGGGTGTTTTATAGTGGTGTGTGGGTGTGGTGTGTGTATATGTGTCAGGTGTGTGTGGTTTGAATTGTCCAATCTGGTGGTGTTTTGTAAATGTGTGTATATTATGAGCGCAGCAGTGTGTACCACCAATGGTTTACCGCGTTTGAAAGACCGCCACAGTGATTGGTTGGTCGTGATACTGTGGCCGTATTCCTGTTGGAGTAATGGTGTGGGTTTTGCTATTGCCAGTTTATCACTGACATTTGGAGTGGAGGACTTGTGTGGGTGTCTGTATAGTGGCGGAATTCTCAGTATGGGTCATAATATCCGTAACGGAATACCGCAGCGGTGACGGTATGTTGGCAGCCGTCAGCAGGGCTGTAGGCGGCATTTACCACCACGGTAATAATGAGGGCCTATGTCTGGTCAGAACAATATCCTCTTCAAACGAAGGGAAAAAATCGGAGAAAATATTAAAACACTTAGGCCCTCATTACAACCCTGGCGGTCGGTGTTAAAGCGGCGGTAATACCGCCAACAGGCCGTCAGAAAAAAAATGGGATTACGACTGTGTCGGAAATCGCCAACATAGACAGCCACTTTAACACTCCGACCGCCACGGCGGTAGAAACAAACAGCGTGGCGGACACCAACAACACACAGGCGGGAGACAAAGTACTGCCCACTGTATCACAAGAGGCCTATCCGCCACCTTTTCCGGGGCGGAACCAACGCTATCAAAAGCACGGCGGAAACAGTACACAGAAGGGAAAACAATCACCTATCGACACCCAACGAGGAACCAGGACGCCATGGAGCCCGAACTACACGTACTGCCCATGTTGGTTTACCTCCTCTTTTACCAGGAGTACTAACAGCGGTGGTGGTGACGACAGTGAGTACTGCACCTACAACACAGGGGTGGGGGGAGGAAAGATAGTGACACACACACGCAACACACAACACGCAACACCCCCACCCTCACACACAACAACATACACACAAATACATGCAACAACATTACATATACACCCCCCCACCCCCTGGAAGAACGCAAGGACAAAAGGAAATGATTGTAACCATTGTAATCATTAAAAATTCATTAGTCAAAAGTCAAAATTCAGTATATACAAATATGTACACCAACTACACAAGTCCGGATAGTGTACTAATCATTGTCCGTGGACCACTGGGCCCAAAATGCATGGGCGAGGCCCACACATGATACCTGACTGGAAACGGAGAGAACGCTGCTGGGGAATCAGATTGAAAATATACAGGCACCTCAGGGGGAGGGGGTGCACCTCAGCCTGATGAACGCACGACGCCACTGCTGCAGGAGGGGGCTCCATGCCCATTGATGTATCCTGTGGAGTGCAAAGCCACAGTCTCTCAAGTCTCTCCAGTGGGTGGTTTGCCCACTGCTTTATCCTGGGGAGTGCAAAGCCACAGACTCTCAAGTCTCTCCAGTGGGTGGTTTGCCCACTGCTTTATCCTGGGGAGTGCAAAGCCACATTCTCTCAAGTCTCTCAAGTGGGTGGTTTGCCCACTGCTTTAACCAGGGGAGTGCAAAGCCACAGTCTCTCAAGTGGATAACATTCTCCACTGGTTCTGGAGGGGGCTTTGTGCCCAGAGTGCTTCATCCTGCCAAGGACTGAGTTAGTGGATGCCTTTCTCCACTGGTTCTTGAGGGGGCTTTGTGCCCAGAGTGCTTCATCCTGCCAAGGACTGAGGTAGTGGATGTATCTCTCCACTGGTTCTGGAGGGGGCGTTGTGCCCACAGTGCTTCATCCTGCCAAGGACCGAGGTAGTGGATGCCTTTCTCCACTGGTTCTGGAGGGGGCTTTGTGCCCAGAGTGCTTCATCCTGCCAAGGACTGAGGTAGTGGATGTATCGCTCCACTGGTTCTGGAGGGGGCCTGGTGCCCAGAGTGATTCATCCTGCCAAGGACTGAGGTAGTGGATGTATCTCTCCACTGGTTCTGGAGGGGGCTTTGTGACCAGAGTGCTTCATCCTGCCAAGGACTGAGGTAGTGGATGTATCTCTGCACTGGTTCTGGAGGGGGCTTTGTGCCCTGAGTGCTTCATCTTGCCAAGGACTGAGGTAGAGGATGGATCCACTGGTTCTGGAGGGGGCTTTGTGCCCAGAGTGCTCCACGTGCAGTGTGGCCGGTACACTTCCCTCACCTGGGTGTGCGTGCCACGAGATTTGCGAGGTTCAGGTAGCATGATACGCCATGGAGGCAGCGACATACCCCACACTGCTGCGGTGCGCCTTCCAGCTGCAGGTGTAAACAGTGATAGAAGAAATGCCTCATGGAAGCTGCCCAGGGTCCAGGAACTCTCCTCCAGCCTCAGACGACTGACCACTGGGGATGGTAGCCATGTCAGCGGTGGCGCCACGGGGCCGGTGGCGGTGCTTGCGGCGGTGTCCGTTGCGGCGGTGCTGGCGGCGGTGCATGGGTCAGCACCTGCAGAGGGACACAGCAGGACGTCTCCTGCAGCCTCTGTCAGCTGCCCACTGGGGAAGAGGATGGGGACTGTTGCTGAGGCTGTAGACGTGCCGGGGGCAGTGCAGGTGGCGGTGCTTGCGGAGGTGTCTGTCGTGGCGGTGCTTGCGGCAGTGCTGGCGGTGGTGCTGGCAGCGGTGCTGGCAGCGTTGCATGGGTCAGCACCTGCTGAGGGACACAGCAGGACGTCTCCTGCAGCCTCGGACAGCTGCCCACTGGGGAAGAGGCTGGGGACTGTCGTTGAGGCTGTAGACGTGCCGGGGGCGGTGCAGGTGGCAGTGCAGGTGGCGGTTGTGGTGGCGGGGTATCTAGCGGTGTTCGCCGCCGCACAGTTTGGCGTGGTCATGGACAGAAAGTGTAACACTGGTCCCTCAGTCGGTGCCACCATGCCCTCTCCTGACCTGCTCTTCAGCTTTTGGCCCTTCCCCAGCTTTGATGGTGCCGCAGTTGTCTTGCCACTATCCCCTTTGCTTTTGCTGAGCCCTTGGTGGCTGGTACTTTCGGCTTCTCCCTCTGGGATGTCGGCACCTTTTTCACCTTGGCAGGTGGCAGAATGTCCTTGCCCTCGCTACGTGGCACACTGGCAGCCCTGATGTGTGGTGCACTCGATGACCCCGCAGTTGCTGGCACCACTGTGCCTGAGGATTTGGTGGCTGAGTTGCTGGGCTGGGACCTGGAAAGCCTGGCCCTAAGGGAAGGACGGGGGGGGGGAGGGAGGGTGAAGGGAAGAGGTCAAGGTTTGCCAGGAAAAGTTTTTTAGACACACTGGGACGGGAAGATGGAAGGGGTTTGGGAGTGGAGGTAGAGGTAGTGGTTGTAGGATGTGTACGTCTGCTGAATTTGGGTGAAGGTGCATGGGCCGGAGGTTCTGGTGAGGTGGATGGCTGTTGGGTGTGTGTGAGCCTAAGGATGTGGAGGAGGGGGACACAGTGGAGGCAGTGGATGTTGCTGTGTCTGCATGAGGATTGTACTTATGTGAGTGCCTGTGGGATGTGTGGTGCTTATGTTTGCCTGAGCCACTCTTGTGTGTTGATGAGTGTGCATGCTGGTCTGATGGTGTGCTTGGGATTGGCTGGGGTATAGGGGATTGGGTCTGGGTCTGGGTGGAGGAAGTTGGAGGGGGGAGGCTGGGCACATGGACAATGGCTGCCATCAGTGCTGAGGCCAGAGCCTGAAATGCTCTCTGTTGGGTTGCCTGCCCAGATTGAATGCCCTCCAGGTATGCATTTGTTTGTTGCAAATGCCTCTCTACACCCTGGATGGCATTCACAATGGTAGATTGCCCAACAGTGAGGGATCTCAGGAGGTCAATAGCCTCCTCACTGAGGGCAACAGGGCTGACTGGGACAGGGCCTGAGGTGCCTGTGGCGAAGGAGATGCCCACCCTCCTGGGTGAGCGGGCACGGGACACACGCTGAGGGACTGCTGGGAGGGCGCTGCTGCTAGGGGGGGTGGTGGCTGTACCTGTTGATGCAGTGGTCACAGAGGTGCCCGTCACCGCAAGGGAGCTCCCATCAGAGGAGCAGTCACTGTCACTACTGTCTGCTCCTGTCCCCGCCGTGGAGCTCCCCTCGCCCTCTGTCCCACTGGTGGCTTCAGACTCTGTTGTTTCGCCCTCCAGGGCCAAGTGGGTTGTAGCTCCCTCCTGCTCCGGTGCCAATGCTCCTCCGCCTGATGATGCTATTGCACACAAGAACAGGGAGACCACAAAAAGGGGGAGGAAAGACAGAAGAAAGATATGTTCAGTGCATGCAACACCACTAACTTTGGCGGACACAACACACATGGAGCAGCCCTCTGCACTACGCCATGCACTAACAGTTCCTAGAAATTTCAGCTGACCTTGGGGTACAAGGCCTAAGACCAATTGCTGGACACCTGGAAGTCACAGGAGCCTGACTAGGTGCAGATGGCTCTTACAACTGGTGGGGTTGGGGTGCCACATAGCCTGCCTCACAAGGGACCTTGCCTACCAAGTTCGCCCTGGCCTAGGGGAACCCAGTGCCCACCTCCCCCACCCAGACACCTGGTAATGCGCGCAGAGTCAGCTAAATGAGAGTGTACTCACCCCCTTGTGGCTGCTGTGATGCACTCAAGCGCCCATCCAACTCCAGATAGGCACCCCCCAGGATCCGGACCATCAGGGGGGTCATGGTGCGACGGGCACCCCTCCCACGTTGGCAGGCCATCCCCAGCTGGGCCTCCGCCGTCTTCTTGCTCCAGCGGCGCAGGTCCTCCCATCTTTTCCGGCAGTGGGTGCTCTGTCGGTGGTAGACCCCCAGGGACCGGACGTCCTTGGCGATGGCACGCCAAATACCCTTCTTCTGGTGGGCGCTGACCTAGAGGAATGGTACAGGGGGAAAGGAAATTACTTGTCCGTCCGGACTGTCATTGCCCCCCAGTTCCCACCCTTGCCCTGACGCACATACACTCACCATCCGCACATGCAGGCCTCAGCCCCCCACCATGTATCTTCCATCCACACCACTCAAAACAGGCATTGCCCATGCAGCATGCTCATAGTGTACTCACCTGTTTGTCTGGAGGACTGTACAGTTGCATGTACTGGGGAGGACCCCATCCACTAGTTTCTCCAACTCCTCCGAAGTGAAGGCAGGGGCCCTTTCCCCAGACACATGAGCCATCGTCGCTTCCAGACTGAGGTCACGGCAGCACTTGCAGTGTAGGTCCTCTCCTGTTGAAGGTCAGGTATCAAGTGAGGGAACAGACAGAAAATGGCGGTCATGTCCGTGGCGAAGCGTACCGTCCCCGCCTGCGTACCTTGTCATTGGCTCCTGGGACCCATAGGGCCCAATGTTAACCAATGCATAATTGCGCTACGGTCTTCGACCGTCCACCGCGACGGTGTACAATGCCAGCGCAGTTACCTCATATCCCCTTGTCCCACCTTACAGGTCAGGCAGCCGCCATTTCAGGAGGCCACATGGGATGGATGTTAACTGTGTCACACCTATCTAGGCCGGGAATATAGGCAGATACCGGCACATTGCGGATTAATAATGTTTCTGAAAATTAGACATTGTGATACCTCAGTGTTGGATGACTCTCTGCTCGCTGTTCTCCTCCATAGGGCACGCCCGCTGGGGCAGGTGATGAGATGGCGGCATCCTCCGGTGTACAAACCCCTGGTGGACCTGTCGACAATGGAAGAGATACACATCCTGATCACATACAGACTTGATCGTGCAACAATCCAGGTACTGTGTGCCCAGTTGGAGCCGGACCAGATGTCAGCTATCCGCCATCCCACAGGAATCCCCCCTCTAGTGCAGGTCCTGTCTGTACTCCATTTCCTGGCCAGTGGGTCTTTTCAAACAACAGTGGCCATGGTATCAGGGATGTCCCAGCCAATGTTCTCTAACGTGTTGTCCAGAGTGTTGTCTGCCCTGCTGAAACACATGCGCAGCTACATCGTGTTCCCTCAGGTGGAGGATTTACCCACAGTGAAAGGTGACTTTTATGCCCTGGGACATATCCCCAACATCATTGGTGCCATTGATGGTACACATGTGGCATTTGCACCCTCCGCAGAAATGAACAGGTGTACAGAAACCAGAAGAGCTACTATTCTACGAATGTGCAGATGGTGTGTTTGGCAGACCAGTACATCTCCCATGTGAATGCCGAGTATCCTGGCTCTGTGCATGACGCTTGCATTTTGAGGAATAGCAGCATCCCTTATGTGATGGGCCAACTCCAGAGGCACTGTGTGTGGCTAATAGGTGAGGCCAAGGTCCCAATACAGTAGTCATAGGTGTCTGGGTATGGGGCTGTCCCTAAGGGTTAGTGTGTGTCTAACAGTTGTCCCTCGACATTTGCAGGTGACTCTTGTTACCCAAACCTGTCATGGCTACTGACCCCAGTGAGGAATCCCAGGACAAGGGCAGAGGGACGCTACAATGAGGCACATGGGCGAACTAAGAGGGTGGATCGAATGCACCTTCGGCCTCCTGAAGGCCAGATTCCAGTGCCTCCATCTGACAGGTGGCT
The DNA here is from genome assembly GCF_031143425.1 of Pleurodeles waltl. NCBI lineage: Eukaryota > Metazoa > Chordata > Amphibia > Caudata > Salamandridae > Pleurodeles > Pleurodeles waltl. The sequence goes on along the minus strand of NC_090445.1, from coordinate 115,662,078 downwards.
CCCTATACTACTCACTGAAGAAGGTGTGCCAGATAATCATGGCCTACTGTATGCTGCACAACCTGGCTTTGCGACACCAGGTGCCTTTTCTGCAGGAGGATGGGCCAGATGGTGGTCTTGTGGCAGCTGTGGAGCCTGTAGACAGTGAAGAGGAGGAGGCAGAAGAAGAGGATATCGACAAACGAAACAACATCATCATGCAATACTTCCAGTGAGACACAGGTCAGAAGATGTCACTGCTTCCCACATCTCATTCTATTGTTGGAACTAGCATAAGTGTGTCATTTTCATTTAGTGTATGGACCCTAACTTGTCACTTTGACTTTCCATTTCACAGATCTGGGTCCCACTTTATGCCCTCTACTATGTTTACTGCTGGCCACAGCTGTGATACATTGGCATGTGAACAAGTAAATTGACATTGCTATATTCCATAGTTATTGCAATTACACATTTGTGAAAGTACAGACTGACTCCAGATTGTTTTGTGATTGAAGTGTGTTTACTCCTGTGCTAATAAGTGGAGGGGGTTGTAAAATGGGCTGGGGGGATGGTGGAGGAATGTCCATGGCAGAGTCCAGTCTATTTGTTTCACAGGTGCATTGTCCAAAGGGGCATAGGAAGTGGAGCAATGGCAGTTTAAGGATGGACAGGGTAACATAGTGGGACAGAAGGATGACATTCAGGGGGGGTCTCATTTCCTGGCGGGGGTCTTAGCAATGCTCTGTGTCTTGTTCCTGGATCTCAGGGACCGTTTGCGGGGTGGTTCTCCATCTGCAGGGGTGGGGTGCTGGTGTCCTGTTGTTCCTGTGGCGGTGCCTCCTGTCCACTAGCACTGGCGGAGGTGGAGGGCTGTTCATCGTCCAGGCTAGCGTCAGGGGCCGCTTGTTGTGCCACTGTGTCCCTCCTGGTGTTGAGAAGGTCTGCCAGCACCCCTGCAATGGTGACCAGGGTGGTGTTAATGGACTTCAAGTCCTCCCTGATCCCAAGGTAGTGTTCCTCCTGCAGCTGCTGGGTCTCCTGAAACTTGGCCAGTACCGTTGCCATCGTCTCCTGGAAATGATGGTAAGCTCCCATGATGTTGGAGAGTGCCTCGTGGAGAGTGGGTTCCCTGGGCCTGTCCTCCCCCTGTCGCACAGCAGTCCTCCCAGTTTCCCTGTTATCCTGCACCTCTGTCCCCTGAACTGTGTGCCCACTGCCACTGCCCAAAGGTCCCTGATTTTCTTGGGTTTGTGGGTTTGCCTGGGTTCCATGTAGTGGTGGACACACTTCTGATTGACGTGTCCTGGGGACAGAGGGATAGGCTAGCTGGGTGGGTGCTGTGCTGGTGTTTCCTGAGGGGGAAGCTCTGTGGTGGCTTGTGACAGTGTCAGGGGAACCGAATGTCCCGAGGTCCCAGATGGGCCCGGGCTGGTCATCTTGATCCAGGCGTGCAGAGCTGCTGTCATCACTGTGGGCCTCTTTTGTGGGGGGACTGGATATGTCTGGCACCTCCTGTCCGGTGACGTTGGGTAGGGGTCCTGTTGGGGTGTAAATGCATAATTATTGTATCTGTGTGTGCCATCGTGTGCAATGGGTGGTTGACCCTCTACTCCAGTGCTTGCATTATTGGCTTGGTCCTTGTGTAATTGGTGATTTTTGGGCATGAGTGAGTCTCTGTAGTGGACATGCTTGAGTGATGGGTGTCCATGCATTGGTGTTACATGCAGGGCTTGGTTTTGGGATGTGTGGGTTGTATTGGTGGGGTATCTGTGGGTTGTTGGGGTGATGGGTGTGAGGGTAAAGGTGGGAGTATGTGATGGCATGCAGGTGGGGTGGGGGGATAAGGCAGTAAAGATTTGCCTTACCAGAGTCCAGTCCTCCTGCTACTCCTGCGAGGCCCTCAGGATGCAGTATTGCCAAGACTTGCTCCTCCCATGTTGTTAGTTGTGGGGGAGGAGGTGGGGGTCCACCACCAGTCCTCTGTACAGCAATCTGGTGTCTGGAGACCATGGAACGCACCTTCCCCCATAGGTCGTTCCACCTCTTTCTGATGTCATCCCTAGTTCTTGGATGCTGTCCCACTGTGTTTACCCTGTCGACAATTCTGCGCCCTAGCTCCATCTTCCTTGCAATGGACGTCTGCTGCACCTGTGATCCAAATAGCTACCCGGATGATTTCCTCCACCATGACCCTGAGCTCCTCCTAAGAAAACCTGGGGTGTCGTTGAGGTGCCATGATGTGGTGTGGGTGATGTGTGAGGTGGTGTCTGTTGTGATGTGTGAGGGGGTGTGTTGGTGTGTATTGTTTGAGGTGCGTTGATGTTGTGTAAGTGATGGTGTTGTGTGTCTGTGGATGCTGGTGTTGTTTTAGGTAGTGTCTCTCTCTGGCCTGCTTTCAAATTTCAGGTAGTAAGAGTTTGTGGGTGATGTGGGTGTGTGCTTTATATTGGATTGGGTGTGTGGGTGTGGTGTGTGTATGTGTATCAGGTATGTGTATTTCGAATTATCCAATGTGGTTGTGTTTTGTATATGTGTGTGTATTTTGAGCGCAGCGGTGTGTACCGCCAATGGCTTACTGCGGTTGAAGGACTGCTGCGTTGATTCGTGGGTCGTGATAGTGTGGGCGTATTCTTGTTGGCGTGACGGTGTCGGTTTTGTTATCGCCAGTTTATCACTGACCTTTGGTGTGGCGGACTTGTGTGGGTGTCTGTATTGTGGCGGATTCCGGGCTGTGGGTCATAATACCTGTAGCGGAATTCCGCTGCAGCAGCGGTATGTTGGCGGTCTTCTGCATGGCGGTAAGCGGGATTTACCACCAGGCTTGTAATGAGGGCCTTAGACTGATAACCTACAGAGTGATTCAAACTCTTAGCTCAGTCATTCAGCGAATCCAAGGGCCAGATTTAGCAAGTTCCGAATCGCAAATTCGGATGCAGAACGGTGTCTCAGACACCGTCTGCGAATCGCCATGGGTTCGCAAAGACCCACCTCATTAATATTAATGAGGTGGGTCGCATTTTGCGACCCCATAGCGAGTCGCTGCACTCACAGGGATGGTGGCCTGCTGAAGACAGCAGACCTCCATGTCTGTGACTGCTTTTTAAATAAAGCAGTTTTTTTTTTGTATTGCAGCCCGTTTTCCTTAAAGGAAAACGAGTTGCAATACAAAAAAAATAATGAAACCATTTGGTTTCGTTTTTTCAGAGTAGGCAGTGGTCCATTGGACCACAGCCTACTCTGAAAAAACATTTTTGGCAACATTTTTGGCAACATTCACAAAGGGAAGGGGTCCCATGGGGACCCCTTCCCTTTTGCGAATGGGTTACCACCAGTGTAACTTCAAATTGCTTTGCGACAGCGTTCGCGGTCACAAAGCAATTTAGCATTGCGATGCGAGTTGCAAATAGGAAGGGGACACCCCTTCAAATTTGTGAGTCGCATTCACATTTTCCGAGTTGGTACTGACTCGCAAAATGTGAATGAGCATCGCGATGAGCATTTTGTATGGCGCAAACTGCGATTTTCGCAGTTTGCACCATGCAAAATGCTTCCTACATCTGGCCCCAAGTTCCTTCGTACACAAACAGCTGATGGCACCAAAGGCTTTTCTGTTGAATTTAAATCATGGTTTTCTTTAGAAACGAAACAGTTATTAGCAGGAATCTGATCAGTCTGTAATGACAAAGGCCCTCATTCTGACCCTGGCGGTTCTCTACCGCCAGGGCCAACCGGGGCGGGAGCACCGCCGACAGGCCGGCGGTGCTCCCTTGGTCGCCGCGGTCAGAACGGGAAAACCGGCGGTCTCCCGCCGGTTTTCCACTGCCCCTTAGAATCCTCCAAGGCGGCGCAGCTCGCTGCGCCGCAGAGGGGATTGTGACCCCCCCTACCGCCATCCTGTTCATGGCGGGAAAGCCGCCATGAACAGGATGGCGGTAGGGGGGTCGCGGGGCCCCTGGGGGCCCCTGCCGTGCCCATGCCAATGGCATGGGCACGGCAGGGGCCCCCGTAAGAGGGCCCCGCAAAGTATTTCAGTGTCTGCCTTGCAGACACTGAAATACGCGACGGGTGCCACTGCACCCGTCGCACCTTCCCACTCCGCCGGCTCGATTACGAGCCGGCATCCTCGTGGGAAGGGAGTTTTTCCCTGGGCTGGCGGGCGGTCTTTTGGAGACCGCCCGCCAGCCCAGGGAAAAACTCATAATACCCTCCGCGGTCTTCTGACCGCGGAGCGGTATAATGGAGGGCGGGATCCTGGCGGGCGGCCTCCGCCGCCCGCCAGGGTCATAATGAGGCCCAATATCTCCTTTTTACAGTGAGAAGAGAGAACCAATGGAGCTTTCTTAGCATGACAAGACTGAGTCGTTGGATTGGCCATAGTTATTACTGTATGATCCCCCTGCATATTTGTACTTACTGCAGCTACTTGAAAGCATTTGTGTAATCTAAATTTCTATGGTGGTTTCTTTTTTATTCTCTAAAGTTTAGAATGTTTTTTTCCGAATGTGATTAATAGGCTTAATTTTATTCTAGGACTGAAATGAACTCCTTGCCTTAGATCCCATAGTGTTTGATGAAACAGAATTACAATCAGAGATTTCGATTACATTTTGGCAATCTCTAGATTTTAAGGCAACTTCCGAATTTTTACCAGAAGTTCTTCTTGTGTAGCCGATTACAAGCTGAGAGATCCTCTGACATTTCAGCTGCTTTAGGTTACACTTTAGGGCAGACTTGGCTGGTGTGGACGCCATAGCTAGATTTACCTTTACGCTTCTTTTCTGAAGTAATGCTCGCCTCAGTCAGGATCTCATTACAAGTCTTGTGACCCACATCTGCATTTATGACCTTTAACACAAGAGTAAGAGTTGACAATGTTTGCTTCTGTACTAGGAGTTGATTGTTGTTTAATTCTAAGATTGACGATAGCACAGAATTCATTGCTGTTATCATAGAAGAGATTGAACCTTCTGGTGTGAAGGATTGGGGAGTACTTTACCCCACCCCTGGTGTGGGAAGAAAAGAGGCCCTACGTTCCATTATACAAACATATTTGAATACAAATTCATCAGTGGATGGTAAGTCGTCATGATCAAGAGAGATAGGATCCTCAATTAGGCAGCTAGCCCCAAAGCCTTTTAAAGAATGAGAAGTGTTAAAGAGAGGCAATGAGCAAATTAGAGGCTTGCTATGCCTAAGTGTTTTTTTTGAAGGGCGTGTCTTATTTACAATCTTTGTCTGGATATGAAGACTTAAGACAGTGAACAATGCTATGACAAGGGATTAGATCTTGAGATGGTGATTGAACAGGGGGAGATGTACAACGTTTAGATTATCTACTCCGATCTGAATGTTTTTTGTTCTGTTCAAATGACTGAATTAGTCTTGATTGTTCTGCTTCTTCTTCCTTGGTGAGAGAGACTCCTTATTTGGCTGCCCACAAATTAATAGTGGAGCACATGGGTTACCCATATCCAGAGGAGGTTTGCATGTGACCTTTCTGTTCCAGAATTCTTTCGTTAACACATTCTTAATGAGTTGGTGAAGTTTCAAACAGAAGGGAAAAACGTTCCCCAGCCGAAGGATCGAAACCCTCACAGCTCATGTTTTGGGTCATACAAAAACAGAAGAAAAAAAATGGCCAACTGATGCTGGGGCCATCAACTCAAGGGGAAGTTATACCTGAGTTCTTCCAACACTTCAGTAAAAAAAAAAAAAGCACTCAACACAATTTGGCAGCCAAAGTCATGCAGGAAAAGTTACAAGTGAAAAGAAAAATCTCCTCCCTTCGTAGAAAAAAGAAACCACTGCTGCCGCTTCTACTCTGAATGCATCAAAAATGCAAAATTGCAGCGATGGTGCCGCCAGCTAGGTTCACTTATTTCACCTGGCCCACTTAACCCCTTTAGCCATGACTTCTGTCAAGCCCGCCATGCCTCAAAGCCCCCTCCCCCAAGGAAGAAGAACACAGTTGTAGCAGCCAGCAAAATAGGCCTGATGGGGGAGGAGAGGGGCTGAGGAAGGAGCAAGATGAGGGCCCAGCAAGGTCAAAGGCCAATATCAATATGGATAAAACCTATTGCTATACAGTGGCACAATGAGAGTGGCAGAAGGAAGTTGCAGTAATAGACCTCGTCCACCCACTACTGGAGGTGGGACGAAAAGAGGAAACAATCGCCCCAGCAACGCAGGATGGCGGGTGGGCACAAGCACAACAGCGCTGGACATATATAATAATAATAATAGGTAGTCATAGTTAGGACCAACTTTTCCCATACAAAGAATGTTTTTTGTTTTGCTAATAACTTTGGCTTCATTTGACGAATGTTCATGAAATGTTTAAAACTTGCCACTCACTTTAACTGCTGTGTGAAAGTTTGGGGTGATTCGTCAAGCAGGGGCCAAGAAAAAGGGGGGAGTTCCAAAATGCTATTTGCCCATGCAATCTCTATGGGGGTTTTACCTTTTTTTAACACAACTACAGCCCGAACCACTGAACGGATTTACATCAAATTTAGCAGAAAGCTAGATCTTGGTCCATAAAGAAATCTTTTTGTTATGTGGTGCAAATCTGTTCAGTAGTAAATTTGTATATCTAGGGACAAGGACCTTTGCTGAGCCCCTCGCGGTGATCTGCGGATATGTGGCTGTCCACAGCCTGAGAGAAAAGTTGCAGCTCTGTTTTGTTTATTGGCTCAGGCTTAGGAAATAAAAAACATGAAAACAGACATAAGGGGTCAGGATAGTGGTACTCTGACCCTATAGACACATGTAGGGGTCTCTGTAGGACCCATCATGGGCAAAAAAATACATTTTCTTTGGGCCAATCCACGTTTCTCAGCACAGTCTCCAGTGTAAATCAGTGGTGGATCTGCTGATTCCAAACCCAATGGAGAAAAAATACACCCATTAACACACCAAACTCTTGGCCGTGCTCGTTGTGGGGTTGGAGGCATGCAAGAGGGTTGCTGTGCAAGGCCAAAGGTCATGTGCGGCAGTGGTTGTATTAACATACAGTAATTATATATTACTTTATGTTACAAATGCCACAGTAATTCACTGAAAAAAAGCAAAGATTACGTAGACTTTATAGTTAGGTTTACATTATACACACACACAGAACATAGAAATTCAACAGTTATAGTTATAGTTATACTTATCTGAAGAAACTGTACATCATGCATGAAAGTAATTTTAGGCTACAAGTTATAGTTTCCTAACATAAGTATAACTATAAGTATAATTGCTACATTTCTATGGCTGTGTGTGTAACACGTGAACCTAACTATAACGTCCCTGTGACTTTTGTTTCTTTCAGTGAATATATATATATATATATAAAGAGTTCTATCAATTCTATCTACTCTGAAATAATCTACTCTGTGCCACTGCACTCTACACCACTCGTCTCCATTCTGCCCTACTCCACTATGTGCCACTGCATTCTATGCTTCTCTACTCTTAATCACTGCACTCTGCACCAATGCACTCTACACAACTGCACTTTTACTGCACTCTTGGCCTCTACACTCTACTCTGCATTACTGCACTCCATGCCACTGCTCTCTACACCACTCTACTCCACTCCACACACTGCACTCTGACACTTTACTCTGCAGCACTGCACTCTCTGCCACTGAACTCTCCTCCATTCTACTCTGCACTACTCTATACCACTGCACTGTATAGCACTATACTCTTCTTTGCACCACTCTATGCTTTTCAACTCTGCACCACTCTATGCCACAGCACTCTATGCAACTCAACTCTACTCTGCACTCTACCCCACTGCACTTTATGCTATATGATTCTACTCTGTGCCACTGCCCTCGGCATCACTCAACTCTATGCCACTCCACTCTGCACCACTCTATGTCACTCTACGCCACTATGTGCTCTGCCACTGCACTCTACTCTGCGCCAATACTCTCTGCCACTCTACTTTACACTACTCCACCACTGTTCTCTACTATGCAGAACTCTAATCTACACTTCTGCATTCTATGACGCTGCATTGTACACCACTGAATTGAATGCCACTGCACTCTGCTCTACTCAATGCCACTCCAGTGTATGCAACTCTGCATGACTCCACACTATGCCACTCAAATACATGACTATCTCTGCCACTCTACTCTACAACACTCTACTCCACTCTTCACCATTCCACTCTACGGCACTCCACCCCACTGTCTTCCATGCTACTAACTATTGGCAATGCTGAAAAGTGGCCATGCTGAACAACATGGCTAAAACACATTGGCAAATCCACTAGCTCTAGCAAAGGCGAGACCTATTGGCTTTGCCAATGCTTGTTATATTAGGTTTTGGCAACATGAACATTTGGCATATGTGCATAGGCATAGCACTGTTAATGTCATCATATGTTCAAGCACATGCTGTGTGTCCTAAAAAGGCTCACATACTATGCCAGAGTTTATTGACATACTGTCTGTGTTTATGTAGTGATTTCTTCAGATGTGTTGACAACAAAACATTTATTTTTAAAAAAGGATAATGAGAATGATTATTATGTGTACTTAGAAGATTTGTGGTCTATTCGTACATTTTTTAAAAATAAGAATTCATGTCATTGTTCAGTAAGTATCACGAAGATTCTGATTGAATGTTGTGTGTTTAATACTGTTTGTTTTCTTTTAACCACTTAAATTGTGTGGACCAACCATTAATGTCCAAAAGCACTACATTCACAGTAAACATGCCTTGAACAGGTCATCCATCATACTAGCACAAAAACATTTTTCAAATGCACTCGAACAGTTTCCTTGCATCTATAAATTATTTATTTACCACTGTGGCGCACAGCGCGCACAACACACAAATGTCAAAGTGAAAAAAGTGAAATCAAATGGTGCTATTATGTGTGGTCTAGCTTTCTTTAACTTTCGTTCACCCCTGCACACTGATCTGTGCAGCAGAGGTAACACTGAAAAGTGGACAATGTTCCCTTTCAAGTGGTAACTTTCCTAAGTGGATCCTTGTTTGGCTATTGTGAACACCAAGCAGAGGTCCACCCACTACACACTGGAGGTACTTTTGGGGGGAGAAGGAGATCCCCCCGTGCAAGGGCAATGTTCCCCCCCACAAATATGCACATGCTTTATGCCCTAGTGGAGTCTGGAGTGCCCCCAAACCCATAGCAAATGAGAGGAAGCTATGATTATGCAAGCATAATGTTGACATATGGACCAGTAGAGTGGGGTAATCCCAAAATTCTCTCATTTGTCATGGTGAATCTTCACACTATTTGTGTACTGGGTCAGCGGGCAGCCAGAGAAAGCAACGATCCCTAAATGTTTCTGAAACCTAGATACTATGGTGAGTCCAATATGGGGTGATTTTCAAGGGTCCCACTATATTTCTTTTACCATAAACGGTCTGCAAACATCAATCTTTGGCTACAAACATGGATTTTCCATCCACGGAAATGTTCTGGAATCTGTAGTGATTTAGGGCCAAATGTAGCAAAGGGTTTTTCCCATTCTGTTTCAATGGTAAAATGTGTTCGTACATATGGCCCTTAGAAACGTCATAACACCCAACATTCTTGTAACTTCTGGTCTAAACTTACTGGTAGTAACTAAACATGTTGCCCCACATGTGTGGTTGGCCCAATTACCTCAGCCAAATCACCAAAAAATAGGGACCATGCCTATACCACATTTTTCATCCATTCTTGTCGCAGGTTATCAGATCAGCCACACAGGTAGGTACTATGAGTGTTACCATGGGAATAGCCAAGTACCACCCATGGAGCATCTTATTAATATTATCACCAAGCATTGCAACACACTATTAGTTTGTTGTGTTCTATCTTAAGGGGTGAGAAAAGCACCAAGGTATATATTAAAATTGTTTCTGCACTTCCAACATATTCTAGCACAATACCACACTTACACTTTGATTACTGTGAAGTGTTGCACTAGGTTTATGTTAAACTACCCTTGAAAGTTAACTGCACAGTTTGCCAAATTTGGCTCAGTTTATTGTGGTGTGATGTTTTTAATGATAGGATATTATATTAATACCTAATCTACATACATGCTTGAAAGGCATTAAAGCCTCCTTACTCTGCTAACACATGAACAGAGTCTTACACAGACAGAAGTGTTTTTTTTTACATCACAGATTTTATAGACTATTATTACTTTTATTTATTTACCGACAATTGTATGTGCAGGTCTTAAGTAAATGGGATGTGCGTTTACCATTCTCTCCTCATAATCAAATGCATCATGAAAAAGGTACTTCAATTGTTTTGGCATAAGTTACAATTTCAATTTTTTGGAACATTTAAGACATTACTGTATTTAAAATAGATTTGTCAATAAACCTTTTGAATAAATGAATTGAAAATTATTTCAAGAATAATAAGACCTAGGGTCTGATTCACAAAGGTAAACTTAGACCAAAAGTCCAAGTTTAGATTTAAAGTCTATCTTTAATCATGGTAAACTTAGGCTTAGACTGCTGATCAACGTTTAGATCAAAAGTCTAAACTTAGACTAAAAGTATAACTTTACTACAAGTGAATTATATTCTTTTCTATTACCATATAATCATGTTGCCCTATTTTTGAATGTTTTAAACAACAATGTTACATGTCAAAGCACTCCACAACAGGAACAGTTAACTTGATTTGCTTTACAATTTAAATTATAGTTTGAATTTCATTTTTAAATAGTATATATATTTGTGTAGTTTAATACTGTTGTCATGTCATTGTTATTTATAAAAATATGAAATATAAGTCCCTGTACGTAATAACATTTATAATTTAATTTGATGTGTACCACTGTTGATTTTTTTAATGCATTTAACATTCCTGAAAACTTGGCAAGAATATATATATAAAGTAATACTCGTTATCACGAATGGCTTGCACATTGATAGATTATGTATGCAGGACAGACAGAAAATTAGCTACTTTTATAACATCCTCGCTTTATTTGTTGTTGTTGTTCTTGTCCTGGTTTTAGAAACCTGATGTGATGGGGTGTTATTTTGAGGGTGAGTTTAACATATGCTGGTAAAGCATATTATCTTCCACTGGTGGGCTTAAGTGACATTCTAATTTGCTGAAGGAGAGGTTCCATCATGTCCCTGCTCAGCATTTAGTGCCACACGTATCAAGCGTTTTTGCATTCGCAAACGGAGCAAATGGCCGTTTGCGAATGCAAAAATGCCTTTCATTATGCATGAAAGGCATTCGCTATGCAATTTTAAGGAACCGCTAAAATAGCAATTCCTTAAAATTGCGAGCCCGTTTAGAGAATCGCAAATTGCAATTCTCTAAATAAGAAATCACAAATAAGGAATCCTTATTTGCGATTTCCTAAGCACATGTATCAAGCTTTTTCTTAATGCGAATTGGGCATTAAGGAATCGCAATTACCACCAAGTAAAACTTTGTGGTAACCATATGCAAATTTAAAAAATGCATTGAAAATGCATTTTTAAAATTGACATGTAACGCACACATGCCCCTTTGGAATGTGTGCACCTTACATGTCCTGAAATATTTTTTGGGGTGCAGCAGAGGGGCCTTAGGCCCCCAGCACCCTGGGGTTTTGCATTTCCTAAATTGCGAATTCCAGTTAGGAATTAGCAATTTCGAAAATGCAAAAATCAAGCATTTGCAATTTTTGCGAAATCGCTATTACCGATTTGCAAATATGATACATACCATTTTGCGAATCAGAAATAGCGAGTTCTTAAAAATCGCTATTACCGAATCGCAAAGTGGTTTCTTCATACATCTGGCCCATTACCAGGCAGGTCAAATAGTGTGAACCTCTGTCTATAGATTTGTTCCCTGCAATGTCTTCTTCTTCCAACTGCAAGTAACAGTTGCCAGTGTCTTACAATTACTATCTACCTGCTGCCTCTACATCCTTCTTTCAGTAATGTGTCCTTTTCTGCAGTGCTGCTGTGAAAATACTTTTTTGCCCCTTCTTTGGACTGAAGTTATTTTTTCTAAACATTTGATGCTCACACTATTTTGCGCCGTTTCACACTACTTTTATAAATAGTGGTTGTGTTATTTTTTACAGTGTTTTGCACAGGACCCACCCTGACATAACCATTTTACTAACATTAAAATAAACGTAGCTCAGAACTCTCTAATAAAAAGCTCCTAATAAGAGAAGATGAACCACTGGAGGCCATTATGGATTGGAAAATACCTGAGTACAGCGCCCAACAACTTTCTTCGTTAACGAACAGGTTACTCACCCTCAGTAACACCTTCTCTGGTAGATACCATCTAGCTGCAGATTCATTACCTTTGAATAGACGCAGTCATCAGATTGGATTAAGAAGATTTTCAAGCACTCCCCATGCATGCCGGTAGGTATCATAGTTTGTTCCACGTCGGTGTCACCCGAGTCGGAAGTGACATGTGCGGTACCTATATAGGTGCCACCTTTGCACTCTTACATCAGCTACTTTTGTGACTTTCAACACAGGTGGTGTGGAGCTACAACGAGAACTGACCACTGGGGTGGAAAAGACTAAGGCCCTGAAAGGGGTGTCCCTCATACTTGAACCAGTTTGCAGACCGGGGAGGATGGAAGGTTTAATAAGGAATCTGTGGCTACATAGAGTCTCTAAGAGATAAGGCATTACCGAATATAAGTATCTTGTTCATCTAATAGAGACTTCTAGACACATTTTCCTTCCCTTTAAATAGATACCCAAGCAATGCCTCCCTGGAAGTGGATCTGCAAATCCAATTGAACTAAAAAATCCTGCATGACCGAATGAGCAAATTACTCATCATGACAGTCCTGATTGTCCAGGCAGTAATGCTTTGTGAGTGTGTGCAGGGATGCCCGTGTTGCTGCCTAATAGACATCCAGGAGAGAAACATCATGTGTTAATGCATTGGTCACAGCCTCAGCTCTGGTAGAGTGAGTCTGCAAGCCCTCAGGGGGCTGTTTATTTTTTCTTGGCCAATGCATAGCAGATCTTAATACAATAGACAATCCATTTCTGTTTCTTTCCACATATCCCATGAAGAGTTGATCATCCACCTGAAGCTCTCGTGTACAGTCAAAATAGAAGAACAATGCTGTTTTTGGGTCCAGGACGTGGAGTCTTTCCACTTCTTTGCAGGGATGAGGAGGGGCAAAGAAGGTAGGCAGGGTGATGTTCCTGCCTACATGGAAAGGAGTGTCAACCTTTGGAAGGAAGGAGGCACGAGCCCAGAGAACGAGATTGTCTGGGTAAAACTTGGTATAAGGTGGGTGTGCACACAGCTCTTTCAGTTCGCTGATCCTCCTCGCTGACTATTGTCACTAAAAATACAGTTTTGAAGGTCACCAGCCTAAGAGGACAATTGTGTAGAGGCTCGAATGGTGTACACATGGTGCACACGAGAAAAATAAGGACCAGATTGAGGTCCCACTGAGGCATTATAAAGGGCTTAGATGAAAACATCTCTTGCAAGCCTTTAAGGAACCCAGTCACAACTGGTGACTGAAAAAGAGAAGGGTGGTCTGGCAGTCAGAAAGACGCCGGGAAGGCAGACAGGTAATCCTTAATGGTGCCCAAAGCAGAGCCCTGCTGGGCCAAAAACAGTGCAAACAAAAGAGCTCGTGAGAGAGGTGCAGATAAGAGGTGGACATTCTGAGAGCCACACCATGATACAAACTTTTACCAACATCAGGTGTATACCGTCTTGGCGGAGGACCACCTGGCTACCAGCATAACATCACAGACTTTGAGAAGAAGATTGAAAGCTGTCCACTGTTGCAACTCAGTCTCCAGAGTGCATAGATGAGTGCAGAACTCTGCCCTGTTGCTGCGGTAGAAGATCTTCTTGAAGAGACAGTCAAACCGGAGGACCAATGGTCATGCCCAACAGCTCAGGATATCAGACGCTCCACGGCCAATCTGGAGCTAAAGGACTGACTTAAAGACAGTTGTTCCTAATCTTCTTGAGACTTCTGGGCAGGAGCGGCATTGGAAGAATGGCATACAGGAGGACGGACCTTCCCTTGAGGGGAAAAGTGTCTCCAAGCGAGAGCTACCTTGGAAACTCCAGCACAGAGAATTGCTGACACTGTGGCGTTGAACAGATCCAACCAAGGCTCTGCCCACTGCTGAAAGAGACCTTGGACCACCTCTTTGTGGTGATGCCATGCGTGAGCCACTAAGCATCTTCGGCTGAGTTCATTTGCCCTGGTGTTCAGAGAGCCCACCAGGTGTTGAACTACAAGGGAAATGCCCTGACGTTCCATCCGTGTCCACAGGTGCAAAGCCTCTTGTCACAGGGTCTATGATCCCATCCGGCCCTGTTTGTTGCAGTACCACATGGTGGTAGAGTTGTCTGTGATCACCTGTAACAGCCTTCCATTGATCGAACGTGGGAAAGCTTTCAATGCTAGTTGGATCGCCCAAAGCCCCAACAGGTTTATGTGTAGCTTGGACTTTGCCAGAGACCAGAGTCCTCTGACTCTACCTCTCCCAGGTGGCCACCCCAGCCCAGAAGTGACACATCTGTCAATAAAGTCAACTCTGGTGGGAGAAAGGAGGGGGGTCTGCCACTGACCCAATTGTGGTTCCTTAGCCACCAGCGCAGGTCCTTTGCAGTTCCCTCTGAGATCTGGACTATGTCTAGACTCTGAGATCCCTCTGATGCTGCACCCACTGGGCCTTCCGGCCCCACTGCAGAGACCACATATGCCATTAGGCATGTGTCACTAGCAGGATGCAGTAGGCCATGAGGCCCAACAGCCTCAGAATCAGTCTCACCAAAATCCAGAATAGAGGCTGAATCATGGGTATCATAGCCTGAATATCCTAGGCTCGCCACTCAGGAGGATATGCCAGAAACTGCACTGTGCCCAGAACCGCTCCGATGAAAGGGAGCATCTGATAGGGAGTCAGGTTTGACTTGGGCATGTTGATAGTCAACCCCATCGAGTGCAGGACGTTCGCTGTAGTCTGGAGGTGGGAGATGACTGCCTGGGGTGAGCTACAGTTAACAACCAGTCGTCAAGGTAGGGAAAGATTGAAATCCCAGACTTCCACATATGAGATGTGTTAGAAATGGGTTTTTTGGTTGGCAGTCAGGTTGCCCTCTGTCCAAGCAAGAACCCTCACTCTAGTCAGGGTAAGTCACACACAATCCAAAATCAGCCTGTGCCCACCCTCTGGTAGCTTGGCACGAGCAGTCAGGCTTAACTTAGAAGGCAATGTGTAAAGCATTTGTGCAATAAATCATACAATACCATAATATAACACCACAAAAATACACCACACAGTGTTTAGAAAAATATATAATATTTATCTGGGTATTTGCAGGTCAAAACGGTGAAAGATGCAATATGAATTTGTAAAGATATCACTGAAAAGTGATATAAAGTGTCTTAAGTCTTTAAAAAGCAAACAAAGTCTCTTTCAAGCACAAATTTTGGCACACAAAGCGTCCAAGTGAAAAAGAGAAGTCTTTTTGGTCCTGAGACTTCAGGGAACAGGAGGCAAGCTCTATCCAAGCCCTTGGAGAGCACTTTCACAGCCAGACAAGAGTTCAGCAAGGCAGCAGGCCAACAGCAAGGCAGCAGTCCTTTGTAGAAAGCAGACAGGTGAGTCCTTTGAGCAGCCAGGCAGGTCTTCTTGTCAGGATATAGTTTCTGGTTCAGGTTTCTTCTCCAGCAAGTGTCTGTTGAGGTAGGGCAGAGGCCCTGTTTTATACCCAAATGTGCCTTTGAAGTGGGGGAGACTTCAAAGAGTGGCTCAGAAGTGCACCAGGTCCCCTTTCAGTTCAATCCTGTCTGCCAGGGTCCCAGCAGGGGGTGTGGCAGTCCTTTGTGTGAGAGCAGGCCCTCCACCCTCCCAGCCCAGGAAGACCCATTCAAAATGCAGATGTATGCAAGTGAGGCTGAGTACCCTGTGTTTGGGGTGTGTCTGAGTGAATGCACAAGGAGCTGTCAACTAAGCCCAGCCAGACGTGGATTGTAAGGCACAAAAAAATGTAAGTGCAAAGAAATGCTCACTTTCTAAAAGTGGCATTTCTAGAATAGCAATATTAAATCGAACTTCGCCAGTCAGCAGGATTTGGTATTACCATTCTGGCCATACTAAATATGACCTGCCTACTCCTTTCAGATCAGCAGCTACCACTTCAATACTGTATTAGGGCAGCCCCAATGTTAGCCTATGAAGGGAGCAGGCCTCACAGTAGTGTAAAAACGAATGTAGGAGTTTTACACTACCAGGACATGTAAACTACACAGGTACATGTCCTACCTTTCACCCACACAGCCTCCTGCTCTAGGGGCTACATAGGGCACACATTAGAGGTGACTTAGGTGTGGAGAAAGGGAAGGTTTAGGCTTGGCAAGTACTTTTAAATGCCAAGTTGAGGTGACAGTGAAACTGCACACACAGGCCTTGCAATGGCAGGCCTGAGATAAGGTAAAGGGGCTACTTAAGTGGGTGGCACAACCAGTGCTGCAGGCCCAATAGTAGCATTTAATCTACAGGCCCTAGGCACCTATAGTGCACATTACTAGGGACTTATAGGTAAATTAAATAGTCCAATCAGGTATGATCCAAGGTTACCATGTTTAAAGGGAGAGAGCATATGCACTTTAACACTGGTTAGCAGTAGTAAAGTGTGCAGAGTCTAAAAGCCAGCAAAAATGAGGTCAGAAAAAGAGAAGGAGGAAGGCAAAAAGGTCTGGGGATAACCCTGCAGAAGGGCCATTTCCAACATATCCCCCTTCCAGCCTAAAGCCAGGGTAGACTAATCAACACTCTGATGGACTTCCCTGCTTAAGGCGATAGAACATGGACAATGGCCCACTACTGCAGGGGCACTTGCCAGTTCTACGCCTTTCTGAACTCAGTGAGGCTTCTTTGTCTATACTCTCTGGGGCCACTGATCTGGCCCATGGGGAACCCTTCTCATCACCTGAGGACCCCATCTGTAAAGCTCCTAACTTTAATTTGCTTACAGATGCATCCCAGTATGCAGACAGTACCACCATGGCCAACAAAGTGATGTGGCCCATTCCATTCCTTGGGTCTGACTTCTGCCCCCAACCCAGGGAAAACTCTGCCCACAAGGACAGAAAACAACAGATGCCACTGACAGCTGTCAGTGTTATGAGCCAGGCCCCCGACCATCCACTGCTAAGGGGAGACCCTGAGGGGGGCCATTGGATGAGCTTCTCTTCCAACTGGGGGGCTGGTAGGGAGCTCCCAAGGGGTTCCTGAAGCATCCCAGAATGGGGGGCAGTAGACCCAAGGGTCTTGCACCCCTTCTCCATCCTCACCAGGTCAGGGGTGGATCCCTGATACTGGTCCCTCAGCCCAGGGTCTGTATCCTGAGGCTGAACAGAGGACAGGGGTGAGTCCTTCCTCATCGTGCCTCCCCATCTGGGCTTACATACCCTCCTCTGGGGAGTGGTACTGCCAGACATCTGAACTGTCAGGGCACCCTTAGGGGTCAACCCTCTCAGCTCTCCTGACACTAAGGGAAACTCATTCCCCAGAATGCAGTCAATGGGCAGCTGGGGACTAACTATGACCCGCCTCTGGGTCACCTCCCCACCCCACTCTAGGGACACCCAGGCCATGGGGCGGAAGAAATCTTCCCCAATGGCTGGAGTCACTCTGCACACCTGTCCGGTGTACTGCTCTGGTGACACTAGTCTCTCCACAATCATGGTAAGACTAGCCCCTGTGTCTCTCAGAGCGGTGACTGGGACCCCATTCACTCCCACCTGGTGGAAGTGACGACTCCCACCCTCAGGGATCACCAGTTTACCCTCTGAGTCCACCTCCCAACTAAAGGAGATGAAGGCATGGTCTACGACCTGCCCCTGGGGACTACTTTCCCCTAAGGCCACATGGGCCACCCCTGTAGAGGTCCCAATACTGGGTGAGTTCTTTGGACAGACAGAGTCCCCCTTCCTGTGTCCTAGCTGGGAACACTCAAAGCAGCGGGTTGGGAACGGGATGCTTTGGGCCACTGCCCACCAGAACCACCACCCTGTTTCTCAGATGGGGCATGGGAACCCTTTCCTCCCCCCTTACTCTGGGACTCGTCTGGGTCATCTCTAACCTCCCCCTCACTCTGTCGGGGGGAACCGGAACCACCCTTCTTGGGGTCACTCCCAGATTACTTTTTGGACACTCTGGTGCTAGCCCAGAGGTCCGCCTCCTCAGCAAGCTTTCTGGGATCAGTCAGCTTACAATCTACCAAGTGCTGGCGCAACTCTGTAAAAGTAGTATTGAGCACATGCTCTCTCAGAATCAAGTCATATAACCCTTTATAATTATCTACTTTGTTGCCCCACACCCATCCATTCAGTGCCTTACTGGAAAAGTCAAAGAAATCTACCCATGTTTGTGTGGTTTGTTTGGTGCTGTCCCTGAACCTCTGACGGTATCCCTCAGGGGTCAGCCCAAACTTGGCAAGTAAAGTGGCTTTCTGAAGTGGGTATGTGTTTTGATCAGGTTGATCCAATGTGAGAAGTGTGTCCCTCGCCAATGGCGGCACATAACCCCACATAGCTACCCCCCATTGCCCTTCAGGAACCTCATGAGCCCATAGTGCAACTTCATAAACAGCTAACCATTTATCTATGTCATCTCCCACCACAAAACTGGGCACCACATTTTTGGGTATACAAACCTTCTTTTCTCCAGCAGGTCCTGTCAGTATGCTGCCACCATTATTGCTGGATTCAGACTGTCTCGCCTTGATCTCCAGCTCCTTGAGACTCAGTTCATGAGCCAACAAAAGTTTATTTTCAGCCAAGGCTCTCTCAGCTGCAGCTTCAGCTCTTTCAGCTTCAATCTGTTTGGCTGCTCTTTCAGCCTCAACTTCCTTGGCTTCTCTCTCTGCCCTTCTTTCCTCTTGTTGAGCCTCAATTTTCAGTTTTGCCATTTGCAATTGGAACTCCCTTTCCTCTCTCCTTTCCTCTGCGGTCAGGCTTTGCACAGAGACACTGCTCCCTGGTCTGGAAGGGGACACAATTGCAGTGGTAACATCATCCACTGATAGCAACAAATCCTCTGAGGGGCCATTTTCTGGCTCCTCTTCCACATCATCCTCCTCTAAATGGGCTTCTGCCCAGGCCCTCAGCGCCACTTGAAAGTCCTCCTTTTTGGAGGCCCCTTGGGTGGGTACCCTCATTGCCCTGCAGAACCCTCTTAGCTGTTTGACCGTATATGTATCCAACAGGACTAGGTCAAAGTCTCCTACTTGAGACCCCGTCAGAGACATGTTGAGTGAGGATTTAGGTTTTGAAAATTGTCAGGAAAAAATAATTTGCAAAAAAGAGATAAAAATCAAGTTGACCTTCAACTGTGGGTAGGTAGTGAAATACTTAGCTACTGTATGTCACTGCACAAATACAAGTCCTATCCTCACCGCTGATCACCAATGTTAGAAATGGGTTTTTTGGTTGGCAGTCAGGTTGCCCTCTGTCCAAGCAAGAACCCTCACTCTAGTCAGGATAAGTCACACACAATCCAAAATCAGCCTGTGCCCACCCTCTGGTAGCTTGGCACGAGCAGTCAGGCTTAACTCAGAAGGCAATGTGTAAAGCATTTGTGCAATAAATCATACAATACCATAATATAACACCACAAAAATACACCACACAGTGTTTAGAGAAATATATAATATTTATCTGGGTATTTGCAGGTCAAAACAATCAAAGATGCAATATGAATTTGTAAAGATATCACTGAAAAGTGATATAAAGTGTCTTAAGTCTTTAAAAAGCAAACAAAGTCTCTTTCAAGCACAAAGTACCTGGTTTCTGGTGGAAAATCTCCGCAAAGGGCCACAGAAGAAGAGATACGTGGATAAATGGTGTGTGCGTCGATTTCTCCCCAGCACACACAGACTTGCGTCGTTATTTTCCACGCGGGGAAGTCGTGCGTCGTTTTCCGGTGCGTGGACAGTCTCTTTCTGTGGATCGCGGGGATCACCAGATGTCCCGGGTCTGTGCGTGGATTCTCCTGCTTGTTTTCCGGCTGCGTGTCGTTCTGCGGGGCTGTGCGTCGATTTCTCCTCTGGAGGTCGGGCGGCGTTGTCCTTGCGAGGCCGTGCATCGAAGTTCTGGTCGTCCCGAAGGCGTTGCGTCAATCAGCGTCGGTGTGCGGCGTTTTTCTCGCCGCAGAAGAAGCTGTGCGCTGAAAATTTTGGCGCACAAAGCGTCCAAGTGAAAAAGAGAAGTCTTTTTGGTCCTGAGACTTCAGGGAACAGGAGGCAAGCTCTATCCAAGCCCTTGGAGAGCACTTTCACAGCCATACAAGAGTTCAGCAAGGCAGCAGGCCAACAGCAAGGCAGCAGTCCTTTGTAGAAAGCAGACAGGTGAGTCCTTTGAGCAGCCAGGCAGTTCTTCTTGTCAGGATATAGTTTCTGGTTCAGGTTTCCTCTCCAGCAAGTGTCTGTTGAGGTAGGCCAGAGGCCCTGTTTTATACCCAAATGTGCCTTTGAAGTGGGGGAGACTTCAAAGAGTGGCTCAGAGGTGCACCAGGTCCCCTTTCAGTTCAATCCTGTCTGCCAGGGTCCCAGCAGGGGGTGTGGCAGTCCTTTGTGTGAGACCAGGCCCTCCACCCTCCCAGCCCAGGAAGACCCATTCAAAATGCAGATGTATGCAAGTGAGGCTGAGTACCCTGTGTTTGGGGTGTGTCTGAGTGAATGCACAAGGAGCTGTCAACTAAGCCCAGCCAGACGTGGATTGTAAGGCACAGAAAAATGTAAGTGCAAAGAAATGCTCACTTTCTAAAAGTGACATTTCTAGAATAGCAATATTAAATCGAACTTCGCCAGTCAGCAGGATTTGGTATTACCATTCTGGCCATACTAAATATGACCTGCCTACTCCTTTCAGATCAGCAGCTACCACTTCAATACTGTATGAGGGCAGCCCCAATGTTAGCCTATGAAGGGAGCAGGCCTCACAGGTGTGTAAAAACAAATTTAGGAGTTTTACACTACCAGCACATGTAAACTACACAGGTACATGTCCTACCTTTCACCCACACAGCACCCTGCTCTAGGGGCTACATAGGGCACACATTAGAGGTGACTTAGGTGTGGAGAAAGGGAAGGTTTAGGCTTGGCAAGTACTTTTAAATGCCAAGTCGAGGTGACAGTGAAACTGCACACACAGGCCTTGCAATGGCAGGCCTGAGATAAGGTAAAGGGGCTACTTAAGTGGGTGGCACAACCAGTGCTGCAGGCCCACTAGTAGCATTTAATCTACAGGCCCTAGGCACCTATAGTGCACATTACTAGGGACTTATAGGTAAATTAAATAGTCCAATCAGGTATGATCCAAGGTTACCATGTTTAAAGGGAGAGAGCATATGCACTTTAGCACTGGTTAGCAGTGGTAAAGTGCGCAGAGTCTAAAAGCCAGCAAAAATGAGGTCAGAAAAAGAGAAGGAGGAAGGTAAAAAAGTCTGGGGATAACCCTGCAGAAGGGCCATTTCCAACAAGATGTAACCACCATCACCCCTTGGTGAACACTTGAGGGACGGTGGTAAGGCTTAAAGGGAGCACATTGAACTGAAAGTGCTCATGGTACAGCGTGTACCGCAGATAGCATCTGTGGACTGGCAGAACGGGTATGTGGAAATAAGTGTCCTGCAAGTTCAACTCTACCATCCAGCCTCCCAGATTCAGGGCAGACAAAACTTGCACAAGCTTGAGCATTTTCAATTCCTCCGTCTTCAAGAAGAGCTTGAGAAGGCCCAGGTCTAGGATGGGACGAAGTCCTCTTTCCTTCTTTGCACCAGAAAGTAGCAGGAATAGCAACCACAATCTACTTTTGATATGAGTAATCAAAGTGCTCAGTTATACTAATTAATCATATACCAAATGGATGATTTTTATCAATAACATCGCAATTCAATTGAACAGGGACTTCGTACAAAAATACTTATTCAATCAGGCGAATAAATCACATAGGCTGGTGTATATGCTTGATATAGATGTGTTCTAGAAAAGTATAAGCATTAATAGGGGTTTGACAAATGTATAAACAAATTCGTACAGTGACACTGTAATGACGAAAATACTTTGAAACTCCTAATTGCTAAGAACATGTGTCAATATACTCAAAAGTCTGCTTGCTAACGACAATGAGAAAATGTCCTTCTTCATATGAAGATAACAACTGTTGGGGTGGTAAAAGTAATCCCAAGAGCAAGATGGACTGTGCGTTGATGTTTCGGTCTCACATGGGAACAATCCAAGAGGCCATCTTCAGGACTATGATATTTGTGTGTCGATGTAAAAAGACCCAGCTGTAAACAATTAAAGGAACATATAAACTACAAGACAAACAAATGAACGCTAATACCACATATTACACCTGTAGTTGCAAGAACAGACTAAACAGTGTCGTTCTTTAGTCATATTAACTTCATAGGAGAAAACTATCACTGGATTAAAAAAACAAGAAAGAGAAAATTGGCATCCGCAGAAAGATGTGAGAAAAATACAGAAAGGGAAGTAATTTACATAACCTCTCACGAATGTATATATAAATCAGTGAGGCCATGCAATTTAATAAAAAGTAGCAAATTTGCGACAAGTGAAAAAGAGAATGATGATACCCAAAGCTAAATAGTTAAAAGAAAGATGTTGTTTGTGAAGGCCACTTACTAATATGTGTTGGGCCAAACCAAAGTATATATACACAATACCGGCTTGCGGCTGAATCAAAAGAGGCCCGGCATACTTCTGATATACATCAATCGAAGCCTGTCTTAAGAATGATGTGAAATCTAAGTGTGCAGCATAACTTTACGTTGTTCATGCCTAGCCTGTATATTAGGATTCAAAATTTATATAGACAGACTATAGTAATAGAAAATCTCTGAGTTGCTGCATCACAACAATAAATTAATGGACTCGAAGCGTGGCCTTTTATGTAAAAATGTCCTGGTTGGGTCTTCAATTAATTAAGCTGGGATCTTTTTTAGTCTTTTAAAAGACAAACTATAATTTGTGGAGGAAGTAGATTGCATTTGTTAAGAAACTATGTGTAGTATTGCCAACACCGGGAAAATCAATATTAAACCGTCACAGAAAATGGCTCTGAACATACCAAGGACATGCATGCGGACGCATAGTCTATGCATGTCAGTCATCAAACTCTGATTGGTAAAAATGAAAGAATGAAAGTAAACCATAAATGTGAAATTATTTAAAAAGGAGGAATCCTTAATGTAATGTAAACAATGATATTCAAGCACCCAATGAGTTAGTTCTAAATGCCTGTTGTGCGATTGCGCATGAGGACATGCAGTTAAAAGTCTCAGTGTATCAGGCACAAATCTCAAATCAAGCATAGTAAAAGATCAACACTAAACAACTTGGGGCGTGGCTTGGCACCGGGAAAAGATGGCTGTCTTTCCGTGAGCTCCGTGACAGCGAGAGGAGGTGAATCGGCCGGCTCGTTTTCGGCAGTATCTTCTTTTGACACTGAAAGCGGGAAATGTTGGGGAAACATGTAGAACGGAATGTGACTCCCCCTAGGTGACACTTACGCAAGGTATTATGCCATAATGTTATTGGAGATTATGACACTCGTCTGAGGAAACTATTGCGACCGCCATTTTGTTTTTGCTTTCACCTCACAATTTTCTTTCTTCTTTCTCTCTTGTATTCATCATTGCCTGAGATGTTTCTTGGGGATTGAAGCATTTTTTATGCTCTTTTGCTCATTATACCCTAATTTCAGTCAGAATATATCCGGTATGGCCTCATATTTTAATCTACTTTTTTCCTGAGGTGAAGTCATATATGGAGTACTCTATTGTTCCCCTCATATTGTTCAACATTTTATATTCTGCTTATGGGCAGATTTAGGAATCTTCAATTGACTAAGAGTAAAGTACAAAGTATTTTATATAAAAACGTTGAAAATATTTCTTTAGCTAACTAATTTTCCCTATTATCAAATATGGAAAACACAGAAGTTACCAATCATGATATTACACCTTCAACGCCTGCTTTTTCCTCATCTGTTATTAATAAATTATCATCCAAGCTTCCAGTAACATCATCTATGTCAACCAATAAAAGAGCTAAGAAACACTCTCCCTCTCCTATTAAAGCAGTTGATACCATATCTACGGAGTTACAACTTGAGGAAATAAGAGCTCTTACATCTTATATGGAAGATACTAATAAACAACTGCAAATTTTGGATGATAAATGGTCGCCTGTGGAGAACAGACTCTCGTATAGAACGAAAGGTGTAGGTGTTTGAAGATTCAGTTTTGTCTAATAAATCTTTACAATATGAAATTGCTTTGTTGAAGAAACATGCAGAGAATATGGAAAATCAGAATCGAAGAAATAATCTCCGTATTTATGGTCTGGCAGAGGGCATTGAAGGATCAAATCCATCATCTTTCTTCCAATCGTTTTTGCTCCAAATTCTAGCTCTGCCTACTTCTCCAGCTGTAAATATACAAAGAGCACATAGACTTGGTCATCCTTCCTATATGGCTTCAACGTCAAAGAAACCAAGACAAATAATCTTTTATTTTTTTGAATATTTGGATCTGCTAAAAGTACTCAGAGCAGCAAGAGCTAAAGGTCGGATCGCGTGGTTAGGCTACAATCTCTTCTTTGCACAGGACTATGCTAAATTGACAGTGGACAAATGCAAGAAATTTATGGCTATGCGTCTAGCACTTAAAACCCTTAGTGCTTAATATGGTCTCTTTCATGCCTGTTTGTTCAAGATGTCTTACAATAATAAACCCACAACATATGAAGCTCCAGCATTAATGCAGAAATGTATTGACTTCTGTAGAGGTGAAAAATGGATACTTCCAAAGTAACAGAGACTTTATTATTATAATGTTCTTAAAATTATAGATGTGGTCATTTTGCTTCATGAAATGTTAAGAATAACTTATTATCTAAGGGAATTGATCTTCCCTATTTTCTTCTCTTTTTAGATTTTACTTCATTAAAATGCCCATTTTCTGTGGTAGCAATTTGTAAGGCCCGGTCTCTCTTCTCTTCCATATCTGCAGTCGTGGAGTTAAGGTAGCGTCATCTTCCTTTTGTGGATTCACCACCCTCACTTTGTTTTATAGGTATGTTTTTATTACTTGTTATGTTTATTTGTATGTTTAGTGTCTCTTTCTATAAAATGCTGTGTTCTTTCTCTTCTTCTTCTTTTCTTTTTCTATTTTTTCTCCTATCCTCTTTTTTCTTTACTCTTTTCTGTTCATATTTATTCTCCTTTTCTTCTGTACATCATTATATTTCTTTTGGTTAATTTTTTGGAATATATAGTTAGTTTATATTTAGAATTTTGTGGCTATATTATAAAATTTACATTTTAAATGACAATTAGATTTCTTTCTTGGAATGTTAAAGGTTTAGGATCTCCAATAAAGCGTCAAAGAGTTTTAACACATATTCTAAAATTAAAAGCTGATGTTGCCCTACTACAGGAAACTCATATTTCAGATAATGAAGCAGCCAAACTTAAAAGACAATGGGTAGGACATCTCATCTCCTGGCACGAGGAAAAAAATTGAACAATTATACTGTGTCATAAAACTTTAAATGTTTCTGTTATATCTCAAGAATGTTGATGCTATGGGAAGATGGGTTATTGGTTCGTTGTCCATTAACAAAATACCTTTAACTATATTTTATGTTTATGTTCCCCTTCAGCCAGATAAATCATTTTGGAATTAAATATTAGCAAAGTTAATGGATCTTTCTGATGAATATTTCATTTTTGGAGGGGATTGCAATATGATTATGGATGCTTTTATTGATCGCGATTCTAATTCTAGATTTATACCATCCACTATTTTTTCAATCAATATCTGTCCTTCATTAATCTACCTGTACTTCCCATTTCTGAATTCTCTGCTCTTGATAATGACATTTCCATTAAAGAAATTCTCAAAGCACTAAATGTTATTATGAAAGGTAAAGATCCAGGACTGGATGGGTTTACTATAGGATTTTTCTAAAATGTTAGTTCCAAGATTATATCAACTTTTTGCATATTTCATCACAGCTAACTCATCTGGAGGCTCTTCTCAAGATGCTTTAATTTGCCTTATACCAAAAGATAACAAGGATTCAAAGTTTTGAAAGAATTATAGACAAATTTCTCTAGTTAATTTAGATTTAACATTTTTCCTTAAATTTTAGCTCTGCGTTTGGAACCGCTTCTCCTTAGGCTAATTGGTAAGAATCTGGATTTATTAAAGGGCGCCTATTATCTGATACCACAAGATTATTTTTTTATACTTTAAGTAAATCTGTTGCTTATAAAGATTCTCTATCAGCAATTGCTCTGGATGCTGAAAAAGCTTTTGATCATGTTAATTGGCTTTTCATTTTCTCAACGCTTTTGTGGTTTGGTTTTGGAACCAAATTCATAAATCTAGTTTCATTATTATATTCCTCTCCTAAAACAGCCATTGTTCTAAATGGTCTCATCTCTCCCTCTTTCTCACTTTATAGAGAAATTCGCCAGCAATGTCCGTTGACACAGCTTTTGTTTATTCTGGCTTTAGAACCTTTTCTAATTAAACTTAGAGCTAACCCAAATTTGCATGGTTTTCAAAATGGGGAAGACAAGTAAAATTTTCAGTTTAGCAGATGATATTTTACTTTTTAAATCAATTTTCACTTCTTACTTTCCTGTTGGAAGTTGAGAATTTTGCTTCTATTTTGGGATATGAATTAAATAAAGATTAATGTGAAATACTTCCTTTAAATAAATTCTGTCTTCGTGAATATTTTAAATTATCAAATTTTCACTGGAATAATCATAAAATTAAATATGTGGGCCTTTGGTTCAAGTCTTCTTTTAAAGATACAATCTCCTGTAACTTTTTGCAATTATTTTCTGCTCTTAATCCTCTCAAATCTTAATTCTCTTTTTTTTTATCCTGGTGGGGTACATTAGATCCTCTTAAGATGATGTTGCTCTCAGTAATCCTCTTTTATTTATCAAACATTCCAATTAACCCCTTGTATGCCACGGACGTAATGGTTACCTCTGTAGCTGCGCCTCTCAAGTGCCAGGGATGTAACCATTACATCCATGTAGCGGTCCTCGGGGGAAGCGCTAGCGCTCCCCCAAGGGCCAGCCCCCCAGGTCAGGGCTGGAAGGGGAATCACTTCCCCTTCCAACCCCGCCCCCCCCAGTGACTCCTGATGATATCAGCACATGATTGCGTGCTGACCTCATCAGAGGTCACCTCCCATCGCGCTAGAAGCATGCTTCCAGCGCAATGCGAAAGAGAAATGCAAAAGCAATTCTCTACCACTCGGGAGGAGGCATGGAAGGAGAGGAACTTTCATGTCTCTGCAAGCATTTCTGCTGCCCAATCACGATGCGACTGGGCAGCAGAAATGCCCACTAGGCACAAGGGATTTTTTTGTTGTTGATGTTTTTGAATAAGGGGAGCAGCCACTTGGGCAAGGGCCGCTCCCCAGGGAGCGAAATCATTTCTAGGTCATTTCTGTTCCCCCTGGGGGCAGATCGGCCTAATTTAAGTAAGAAACCACTAGACACCAGGTTTTTTTTTTTTTTTTACTATACTTACCCATAAGGGGAGCGGCCCATTGGGCAAGGGCCGCTCCCCAAGGGGCCAAAATATTTTTAGGCCATTTCTAGCTCCCCTGGGGCAGATCGGCCTAATATAATTAGGCCAATCTACCCCCAGGGGCCGCAAAAACCACTAGACACCAGGGATTTTTTTTCTTCATACTTACGCATAAGGTGAGCTGCCCCTTAGGCAAGGGTGACTCCCCTTGGGGGCAAATTGTATTTAGGCGATTTCTGCCCCCCTTGGGGGCAGATCGGCCTATTTTTGTTAGGCCAATTTGCCCCCAAGGGGAGCAGAAACCACTAGACACCAGGGATTGTGTATGTGTGTGTTTTGTTTGGAGGGGCAAGGGTCGCTCCCCATGAGGGCACATTACTGTTGGCCATATGTGCCCCTCTCCCCGGGACAGATTGGCCTATTTTTGGAAAGTCTATCTGCCCCAAAGGGGGTCAGGAAGCCCACCAGGAACCAGGGAATATATTTTTTTTAAATAAGAGGGTGGGGATATGGCCATACCTCCACCCCAATTAAATGGGGCCAAAGTTGTTCTGCCCACCAGTGGGCAGATGGGGCAATTACACCCGATTCACACCATGAAAAGTCTACTAGATGCCAGGGAATAAATAAAAACAAAAAATTGCGTTGTGGTGGCTACCAACCAGTATGGGCCTGGTTATGTCCTCACCCCAACTGAACATCTTATTCCACGGCAAGCAAGAGGACATTTGATTATTTTGGGTTTTGGCATTACACTTGGGCCATGACAGCTTGGTAACTCTCAAAATCGTGTCACTTGGAATGGTGAGGGCTGCACTTTTTTGACTTTGGGATGCTGCCATGTAGAAAAATCCACAAGACCTAGACACATGTGAAAACTAAACATTTGATTAATTCCAGGGTGGTGTGCTTCACATGCACCCCGCACCATTTTCTTACCCACAATGCCCTGCAAACCTCCAATTTTGTTGGAAATCACACATTTTTCCCACATTTTTGTGATGGAACCTTCCGGAATCTGCAGGAATCCACAAAATTCCTACTACCCAACATTGTCTCATGTATACTGATAAAACTTCTGCTGCACTTGTCAGCCTAAAAATGTTCTTTTTTAAACTGCCCTTTTGGAGCTGCTTTGGTTCCCCCTCAATTTTGACCTGTTTTCGGCTCTTCCCTGTCACAGGCACTTGGCCCACCTATACAAGTGAGGTATCATTTTTACTGGGAGACTGAGGGGAACGTTGGGTGGTAGGAAATTTGTCCCGGTGTGGTGATCCCACACAGAAATGTGGGAAAAATTTGATTTTTTTAGCTAAAGTTGAGGTTTGCTGAGGATTCTGGGTAAGAAAACACTGGGGGATCCACGCAAGTCACACCTCGCTGGACTCCCTCGGGTGTCTAGTTTTCAGAAATGTCTGGGTTTGGTAGGTGGCTGCTGAGCCCAGGACCAAAAACGCAGGTGTCCCCCCTCCGCAAAAACAGGTAGTTTTGTATTTGATAATTTTGATGTGTCCAGATAGTGTTTTGGGGCATTTCCTGTCACGAGCACTGGGCCTACCCACACAAGTAAGGTACCATTTTTATCAAGAGACTTGGGGGAATGCTGGGTGGAAGGAAATTTGTGGCTCCTCTCAATTTCCAGAACTTTTTGTCACCGAATTGTGAGGAGAAAGTGTTGTTTTGGCCAAATTGTGAGGTTTGCAAAGAACTCTGGGCAACAAAACCTGGTGAAAGCCCCACAAGTCACCCAATCTTGGATTCCCCTAGGCGTCTAGTTTTAAAAAATGTGCAGGGTTAGAATGGTTCCCTAGGTGCCGGATGAGCTAGAGGCCAAAATCCACAGCTAGGCACTTCGTAAAAAATAGCTCTGTTTTCTTTGGGAAAATGTGATGTGTCCACGTTGTGTTTTGGGGCATTTTTTAACGCGGGCGCTAGGCCTAACCACACAAGTGAGGTACCATTTTTATCAGGAGACTTGGCAGAACGCTGGGTGGAAGGAAATTTGTGGCTCCTCTCAGATTCCAGAACTTTCTGTCACTGAAATGAGAGGAAAAAGTGTTTTTTGGGCCAAATTTTGATGTTTGCAAAGGATTCTGGGTAACAAAACCTTGTGAGAGCCCCACAATTCACTCCATCTTGGATTCCACTAGGTGTCTAGTTTTCAGAAATGTGCAGGTTTTATAGGTTTCCCTAGGTGCCGGCTGAGCTGGAGGCCAAAATCCACAGCTAGGAACTTTGCAAAAAACATGTCAGATTTCAATGTAAAAATGTGATGTGCCCATGTTGCATTTCCTGTCTCGAGCATTATCGCCTACCCACGCAAGTGAGGTACCATTTTTATCAGGAGACTTGGGGGATCACAGAATAGGAAAACAAGTGTTATTGCCCCTTGTCTTTTTGAGAAATGCCCTGTAATTCACATGCTAGTATGGGCACCCCAGAATTCAGAGATGTGCACATAGCCACTGCTTCTCAACACCTTATCTTGTGCCCATTTTGGAAATACAGGGGTTTTCTTGACACCAATTTTTCACTCTTTATATTTCAGCAAATGAATTGCTGTATACCCGGTATAGAAAAAACCCATAGCAAGGTGCAGCTCATTTATTGGCTCTAGGTACCTAGGGTTCTTTATGAAACCTCAAGCCCTATATATCCCCACAACCAGAAGAGTCCAGCAAACGTAACGGTATATTGCTTTAAAAAATCAGACATGTTACAGAGTAAAACGTGGAGAAAAATGGCTGTTTTTTTCACCTCAACTCCAATATTTTTAAATTTCAGCTGTTATTTTCTGTAGGAAACCCTCGTAGGAGCTACACAAATTACCCCTTGCTGAATTTAGAAGTTTGACTACTTTTTAGACATGTTCAGTTTTCTGGGATCCAGCATTGCTTTCACACTCATTTCTGTCACTAACTGGAAGGAGGCTGAAAGCACACAAAATAGTAAAAATGGGGTATGTCCCTGTAAAATGCCACAATTGTGTGGAAAACTGTGGTTTTCAGATTCAGGTCTGCATGTTCCTGAAAGCTGGGAAGGTGGTGATTTTAGCACCACAAACCCCTTGTTGATGCCATTTTCAGGGACAAAACCACAAGCCTTCTTCTGCAGCTCTTTCTTCCCATTTAAAAAAAAAACGAAATTTTCACTGTATTTTGGCTAATTTCTTGGTCTCCTTTAGGGAAACCCACAAAGTCTGGGTACCTCTAGAATCCCTAGGATGTTGGAGAAAAAGGACGCACATATGGTGTGGGTAGATTATGTGGACAAAAAGTAAACTTGGGCCTAAGCGTGAACTGCCCCAAACAGCAAAAAAAAAAGGCTTGGCACCTGAGGGGGAAAAGGCCTGGCAGCGAAGAGATGAATATCCCATGTCATTATTTTAAGAATATGAATTCTATTTTATCTAAATTTTTATGGAATAATACAAAAAGCTGAATGTCCCTTCACAAATTAATGAGCCCTAAATGTCCAGGAGGGGTTAATTTCCCAGACTTTTGCTCATACCATATGGCCTTTTCCCTTAGGCAAGCTTCTTTTTTATTAAATGAAGATGACTATAATATTTCACCATTATGGGTTGAAGTTGAAAAATCTTTTTTTGTCCCCTTTACATGTCTGGAGGTTTTACCTCTAACACTTAAGCCAACATCTATTTCTCTTCCTATTTTGAAAAATTCCTGCAGAATTTTACAGCCAATTTATGCTTGATATAATGGTAGCAAAGTGCAGTTTGTTCATCAATTTAGTATAATAAATACTTCAAGTTGAATGATAGAATTATTTACTGGAAAACATGCCATTTAAGGGGGTTAAGATGGGTACGCCAACTATTTGAAAATGGGACTCCTCTTTCTTTTCTACAGGCACATCTTTTTTCTTTTCCGTCCTCTTTTGCTAGAAAATATGATGCTTTAATACATGTAAATACATCATATCGAACTTTTTCAGCACAGCAAACATCAGCTGTTCAGCCATCTCAAATTAAAAACCTTCTATTACAGTCCCCATTATCTTCCCGTATTTATCATACTGCTCCTCCTGATGAAAGACCTAAATCTACAATAGAATTGC
This sequence comes from Pleurodeles waltl, assembly GCF_031143425.1. Lineage (NCBI taxonomy): Eukaryota > Metazoa > Chordata > Amphibia > Caudata > Salamandridae > Pleurodeles > Pleurodeles waltl. Next base: position 115,630,416 of record NC_090445.1, on the reverse strand, counting down.
AGTGGGAAAAATATTTGGATTCTTGATTTTCCACTTCTTTATGGAGTAAGGTTTGGATTAAAATATGAAAATCCTCAAGAGCAGCTAATGCAATTAAAACTCTATTCTTTATATATAATAGATTATTTTTCACGCCATAATCTTTACATAAAATGGATTCTAGTCTTTCGTCCTCTTTTTGGTCCTGTAATGGGCCTTAAACGTGCGCTATTTGATTGTCTTTTTAGATTTCAGTTCATAAAAGTATGGAGTCAAATAAATATTATATTTAATACTCAAATCACCTTTTATTTTACAAATATATTTTTAGGTAGTCTTGCAGAAGAATGGTCTCACTATCAAAAAAGAAATATCTTAATTTTAGATTTATTATTAGCTGTTGATTTTCAACAAATTACTAAATCTTGGAAGGATTCTTCAAAATTATCCTTCCAAGCTTGGTGGTATGGTGTATGTTATAACCATAGACTAGATAGAGCTCAGGTCTAATCTTTATCCCTTACTATTAAACAAGATATGTTATGGATACCCGTTACAAATTACCTAAACTCATTGGCTTACTCTTCACATATTTATTTTCCTAGAAATGAAGAGGATTCTAAACCTCCAATAATTGTTTTCTATTACATTTAGGCCCTCATTTCAGCTTTGGGGGTAACTGCCACCTACCGCCACGGCAATGGGCGCCAACATACCGTCTCTGTGGCTACATGCCGCCCACCCGCATTATGACCGTCGATGGAATTTCGCCAGAAGGCTGGCGGAATTCTGTCGACGGTCATGGCGGCGGACGGTGGTAAGGTGGTGCTGCTGTCAGCAGCAGCGCCACTCCAGCAAAACACCGCCTACCGTATCATGAGCACTGATATGGCCTGGCGGTGTTATGCTGGCGGACGCTGCTGCTGACAGCAGCGCCGCGTCCCGTCTCCAGCAGGAGGACCCCCTGCAAGCAGGAAAGTTGGGTTCTCCGACAGGAGAGGGGGGTGTTGTGTGCATGTGTGGGGGGTTTGTGTCTGTTTTTATATGCATGCATGCGGGTGTAAGTTGCGTTGAATGAGTGTGTGAATGACTGAATGTGAGTGTACATCTATGTTGAGTGTGACAAAGTATGTTGATGTGTGTTGCGGTGTGTGGGAATGTATGTGTGCATGCGTGGGTGGATGTGGGTATGCATGTGTGTATGTGTGTATATGTGTGCCCGTGTGGGTGTGTAAATGTGCGGAGGGGGAGGAGAGGGAGGGGAATGGCGGGGTAGGATTCTGGGGAGGGGTTGTGGGGGAGACACCTATCAGTGCCAGGGAATGAATTCCCTGGCACTGATAGTGCCTACTGCCATGGTTTTCGTGGTGGTACGCTTGCCACGAAAACCATGGTGGTAGGCGGGGTCATAATCCAGAGGGTGGGATTGTGATGGCTACCTGGCTGGAGACAGAAGTCACCAGTCCAGCGGCCGTTACCACCCTGGCGGTCTGAGTGGTACATTGGGTTTTGGCTTGAGCCAATCCACCAATGTCATACTTTGGTAAAATGGACCGCCAGCCTGTCGGCAGTACTTTTCCCCAAATTACCGCCAACCGCCAGGGTCGTAATGAGGGCCTTAATGTACTTATATTTTTTATAATTTCCTATATATACAGTGCATATATATTTACCTTTCATTATACTAATATGCAAGTTATGTTTCTGAAGAGAGTATTTTCTCATGTAACTGAACTATTAATATACAATTTACTCATATTATCAATTGTATTTATATATTTCGATTATTGTATTAACTATTATTAAACTTTCTTTTTCAAACATAAAAAACACTCAACAACTTACTAGTGTCAGACATATACAGCTGCCAAATGTTTCTGGTACCTCACGGAACATATGGTAGATGACTCACTATTCTAAAACATGGAAAATTAACAGAAAACATTCACCACATTCAGAACACCAATTAAAAACGTATGATAAAGGTCACCTTCTAGGGGAAGACTTACATGTTAGTATGTCTCAGCTTTGAGTTTGTGGGACTGGAGGTCGGTAAACTTCAGACCGCTGCCACCAATGCGAGAAGTTGCCCTTTATGTATTCTGCTACTAGACTGCTAACTGATGATCGCCATCTTGGGGATAAAAGCACTGTTCCAGAATCAAACTTTACTTGATTAGCTGGAGACTGGAGGTTGGTAAATTCTATGTCAGGACCGGAGGCTCAGATTATGCCTCTCTTTCTATGCTTTATTTTTTCAGCAGCCAATAACAATAAAGAATAATAAACACTACATTTCCCAAAAACCTTCTCAGTCACATGATCAACTATAGAACTGACTGTAGTTTATTTTCCTCTTTCTTTGCTGCTTCACAGCCAGTGAAGTACCTCTTGATTACTTGATGTGCTTTCTTGTTCATTATGTCTACAAAAGAATGTTGTTATTGTATATAGCACAGCGTGTTGCATTATTTCAGTCATTTCTCAACTTGCATATCCGAAACGCATGCGCGCCTGCTTGATCCATTTATACGCATGCCACCCTTTCAGCACGCAGTATTCACCGATATATTATCTTGGAAGAGCTCCCCTACGAGCGAGGCACTGAGCCGCCTCTGCTCTAACATCTGTGGAGTGGGAATTATTGGCAGCTTGGATGACACAATCGTAGACCGGGTCGTCCTCTGTTGACTGCCACGCTCTGGATTGGACGCACATGCATGGCTCGATCCCCAGCCAATGCAGGGTTTTTCAAACATGCAAATGCATCTTCAAATGACCCCTTAGTAATAAATGTGGCCTGACTTGGGGTACAATAATTTCAAAATCCAGCTGCAGTGCTCCCCCTGAGTACTCCTATTGGGGCTATAATATATAGTTTTTCCCCTTTATTACCAGGGCTATCATCTAATCCACTAAAATAGCTCTTATCATACCAGCACAATAGGCCAAGTATTTAAAATGGTGCTTCTATATTGGAAGTACGTAGTTCTTGCCAAGCAACCTTTATATGTTGTTTTCGTGGACTTACGATCAACTTTTGATCTGGTCCCGAGAGAGAAGCTATTGGAAGTACTACTTAGGCTAAAAGTCCATTTAACATAGTTGATCTTCTCCGGCGATTACATGAGAATACTTATGCACAAGTGAGGTGGGGAGACCAAAGAGAGTTGACAGAAAAAAATTCCATTCAGAGGGGCGTGCGCCAGGGTTGTGTTATGGCCCCGTTTTTATTTACTTTATTTATCAATGAGGTGATACCAATATTGTTCTCTTGTCAGAATGATGCCCCTATATTGAATGCTCAAAAGATCCCTATTTTACTTTTTGCCGATGATTCACTCCTAATCTCTAAGACTCCTATGGGTCTTTAAATTCTTGTTGATACGTTTAAATCTTTTTGTTTGGATTATGGTTTGGAGTTGAATGCTAACAAAACTAAGTTAATGGTGCTTGGCCCGGGTTCCTGTGGGAGATACACCATTGACTTGGATGGGTCTTTATTGACTCGGGTTCACTCAATAGATTACTTAGATGTGAGGATATAAAGTAATTTGCATTGAGAGGACCAGATTGGCAAGAGTGTAGGGCTTCTTCAGCATAGAGCAGCCGCTATCTTGCGTTTTTATAAAAGTTCGGTCTCAACGGCTGTTTCCCCTGCCATTAGAATCTATTTGGCCAAGGCGCAGGGAGCGGCTGCCTATGGTGCTGAAATATGATTTTTTTTATTGTAAAAAACTAGCAGTGAGAGAAAATAATTTTGCCAGGGCTGTAACTGCTTGATCCCGTAGTACCCCTTTAATACCACTGTTTTTGGATCTTGGGTTCAAACATACAGGGAGTGCAGAATTATTAGGCAAGTTGTATTTTTGAGGATTAATTTTATTATTGAACAACAACCATGTTCTCAATGAACCCAAAAAACTCATTAATATCAAAGCTGAATATTTTTGGAAGTAGTTTTTAGTTTGTTTTTAGTTTTAGCTATGTTAGGGGGATATCTGTGTGTGCAGGTGACTATTACTGTGCATAATTATTAGGCAACTTAACAAAAAAAAATATATACCCATTTCAATTATTTATTATTACCAGTGAAACCAATATAACATCTCAACATTCACAAATATACATTTCTGACATTCAAAAACAAAACAAAAACAAATCAGTGACCAATATAGCCACCTTTCTTTGCAAGGACACTCAAAAGCCTGCCATCCATGGATTCTGTCAGTGTTTTGATCTGTTCACCATCAACATTGCGTGCAGCAGCAACCACAGCCTCCCAGACACTGTTCAGAGAGGTGTACTGTTTTCCCTCCTTGTAAATCTCACATTTGATGATGGACCACAGGTTCTCAATGGGGTTCAGATCAGGTGAACAAGGAGGCCATGTCATTAGATTTCCTTCTTTTATACCCTTTCTTGCCAGCCACGCTGTGGAGTACTTGGACGCGTGTGATGGAGCATTGTCCTGCATTAAAATCATGTTTTTCTTGAAGGATGCACACTTCTTCCTGTACCACTGCTTGAAGAAGGTGTCTTCCAGGAACTGGCAGTAGGACTGGGAGTTGAGCTTGACTCCATCCTCAACCCGAAAAGGCCCCACAAGCTCATCTTTGATGATACCAGCCCAAACCAGTCCTCCACCTCCACCTTGCTGGCGTCTGAGTCGGACTGGAGCTCTCTGCCCTTTACCAATCCAGCCACGGGCCCATCCATCTGGCCCATCAAGACTCACTCTCATTTCATCAGTCCATAAAACCTTAGAAAAATCAGTCTTGAGATATTTCTTGGCCCAGTCTTGACGTTTCAGCTTGTGTGTCTTGTTCAGTGGTGGTCGTCTTTCAGCCTTTCTTACCTTGGCCATGTCTCTGAGTATTGCACACCTTGTGCTTTTGGGCACTCCAGTGATGTTGCAGCTCTGAAATATGGGCAAACTGGTGGCAAGTGGCATCGTGGCAGCTGCACGCTTGACTTTTCTCAGTTCATGGGCAGTTATTTTGCGCCTTGGTTTTTCCACACGCTTCTTGCGACCCTGTTGACTATTTTGAATGAAACGCTTGATTGTTCGATGATCACGCTTCAGAAGCTTTGCAATTTTAAGAGTGCTGCATCCTCTGCAAGATATCTCACTATTTTTGACTTTTTTGAGCCTGTCAAGTCCTTCTTTTGACCCATTTTGCCAAAGGAAAGGAAGTTGCCTAATAATTATGCACACCTGATATAGGGTGTTGATGTCATTAGACCACACCCCTTCTCATTACAGAGATGCACATCACCTAATATGCTTAATTGGTAGTAGGCTTTCGAGCCTATACAGCTTGGAGTAAGACAACATGCATAAAGAGGATGATGTGGTCAAAATACTCATTTGCCTAATAATTCTGCACTCCCTGTATAATGGATGAGATAATTTTAAGACCTCTACTCTACTGGATAAGGATTTGAACTGTTCCCGAACTTGCTATATACAGGGATTCCTTTTGTGATCTTTTAAAAAGACCAAATGTAACTTCCATCCCCTGGGTCAAACATGTGTCTAACTGGTTTCATATACTTGGGTTGACAATTTTTTGGGAAAATCCCCAAAGCTTGGAAAAAACTCACAGTTCTGTTTTGAAATCAACTTACTGGTCCTATGTAAGAATAGAGTTAATCCGTAGTAACTCCAATGGACGTCTCACTAACTCTTTTATGTAAGTGGGTTCCCCAGTTTGAACCATATTTTGATTTTATACCTGATCTGCGGGAGAAGAGGTTGTAGGTATGTTTTCGGTTTGGGAATCTTCCACTGTTATCATTTTCAAGCTGTTGGGGGTCTACTCCGTTATCCGATTTATGTCCCATATGTTATGGTAACTCAGAAACGGTGGAGCATTTTATGTTTTTCTGCCCTGCTTATTCTATTCCATGCTCAAAGGAGATTTGTACTATCTGTCGAGACTTGGGCCTGAATCAGTGTTGCATAGCAATGAGGATTTTAAGGAGCAACACTTCTAAGCCCTTGATTGAGGCAGTTAGCAAGTTCCTTGTGGCTGCATGGCACATGCGTAGTTGTTTTTTAAAATAATGTTTTTTATGAATTCTTTTTAGCATACAGTATTTAAAAAAATAAATTATGCTTGTGAATATATCTTATAGGATGGTTATATAATGCTATATTTTTGTTATATTTCCTTGGACTTTTTATTGTATTTTGACTGTATATGATGATGCTTTGATGGTTATGTTGACCGAATAAAGCTTGTGTTGATGATGATGAGCTCTTATCATATAAAACAGTCTGAGGAAATAACTATGTTTGCAAATTATCGAGAAGGGGATGATAATTATTGCTATGAGGAGGATCCTGCTGGTCATTTGAGCATAACCTGGTCCACACCCTGGACACACAGGAGTACACCAGACAGTTAATGACACCTTAGTGAAGGCCATTGCTCCCTTGAAACACCATCTTTATGGTTTTGCTCGGCAACAAGGTTTGTTACCCCCCCTACTGACATGCTCCGGGATACAAAGAAAATATCAAAACCTAAGCAAGATAAAGTACCCCATATGGATGTGTTTGAGAAACTAGCAGCATCCCTGACAAGCGAACACGCATATAGCGCCCCTTCAAACTCACAGGTTGGCAAGGTACAGAAGACTCTGACTCCTCTGCTCGGGGCTCAGAACATGACAACCCAATATTGGGTAAACGTATGAGCAAGACTCACCACCTGACATCACGTAAGCAACCTAAGGTACTTACCTTTCAGCCTGGGGACATCATCAACCCCAGATCTACTACCTGGGTGCTACCGCAGAGAGTGGCGGATTATGTTAAGGCACACATTTGCCAAGATTTCGATAAGGAAGTACGTGCTAGACTACGGTCCGAATGCCCAGACCCAATCTCCAGGACAGGGTGGTGGACACCCCAGAGGTGGATCCCACCAATGTCACTTACCTTGAAAAAAACACTATCGACCCAAACAAAGGGCTGGACGGGGCATGGAAATCATGCCAAGACAAACTCTTAGACATGACAGGCCCCCTACCTAAGATCCTAGAGACAGCCTACCACTCAAAAGTTTCGAAGGCCCCTATCAACGAAGAGATTTTGGTAGATGGGCCCAGTGGGCCATTTGTCAATGAGGAACTGTCAACTGTAGCATATCTATTGAATGGTGCAGGTCCATTTTGATGAAGTTAGACCCTAAATTGACAGATTTGGCCTCTCTTCAAAGGCAGGTCCTGCTGCGCAAGGTGTCCTCTTTGGAACCCCTTTTCTGAAGGACCTCTCAAAGTAATCCAATCTGGACAAAACACAAGGATCCATTAAGAAAATCCTTTGTCCACGATTTGGCAGGTCCGACACTTTAGGGGACGAGCGTTCGGCTGGAGATATCTGCAAGCCCCACAGTGAGACTACTCCCAACAAGAGTAATACCAAAAAGGCAGGGGTGGTTACCAAGGCCACTCCGCTGCCTTCTACTCTTCCAGAACTCGCAGCTTCAGAGGGCGATTCTGGAAAGGGCGAGCCAGGGGTGTCCAAAACTCCTTCCAAGACTCTGGCACCCCATGTGAGAATCATTCCTTTAGCAGAGGTATTGTTGGGAAGAAGAACAAAGCTCTTTGTACACAATTGGCAGAGAATTTCACAGGACCCGTGGGTTTTAGAGACTATTCAGGATTTCAATCTGGAATTCTACAAGACTCAAGTACAACTCAATCTCCCACAAATGATGTATTTTTCCCATCTAGACCAGAACTTTATAAACTCAAAAATTCAGTCTCTACATCAAAAAGATGCCACAGAAATTACTATTTTACATCATGCGCTGCTCCACAGATGGGGACCCTGCGAGATAGATCTGTTAGCTTCTTGCCTGAATTGCCAACTTCCAATTACTTCAGAAGATGCCAGGATCCAGAGGCTCAAGCTACGGACGCTTTTCTCCAGGACTGGCGTCCTTTTTGGGCCTATGTCTTTTCCTCGTTTATGATGATACCCAGGGTATTCGCTCAGCTGAGGTGTCAGGAAGTGGAGATGATTCTAGTGACTCCACAATGGAGAGCACAGGCCTGGTTTCCGAATGTACTGGAGCTAGCCTGTGCCCCTCCAGTTCTTTTACCAAGGCATTGGAACCTTTTGTTAGATCCGGGGGGTCTTCCTCATTCATTGATCCAGACAAATCAACTGTCATTGGTAGCCTGACAGGTTCTGGGGAAAGATTAAGCATCCCAGGCCTTTCGCGAGAGGCCCAGGAATACATTAGTCAGGTATGGTCTTCAGGAACCCATAAGAGATATGCATCTGCATAGAAATGTTGGTGCAGTTGGTGCAGTACTGGGGTCCAGATCCCGTTAGAACAGATTGCAGCATGATTTTACATTTTCTTTCTTCACCAGCAGCATCAGGCTTGACCTATAGATCGGTGAACATTCCGGTTAACTATTTCAGCTGGGCACACCTTAATAGATGGTAGTTCCTTTGGACAATTGCCTATAGTATGCAAATTACTCAGAGGTATCCGGATGTTAAACCTTCATCAGCCAAAGTATTCAACTTTATGGGATGTGAATATAGTCTTCATATTTTTAGATTCTTAGCCTAGCAATACATATCTATCTAAGAAACAGTTATCAGCCAAGTTACCCATGTTGCTTTATCTCATCTCATGTAAGAGAGCATCGGATGTGAGAGCATTGGGTCTGGTGGGAAGGCAGTTTTTCCCTGAAGGGCTCACTATTATACTCTCTAGGAGAACAAAGTGCAATTCCAGACCAGTATCCTAGCCAGCGTTCGTGGAGAACCTTAAATTGTGTGTGGTTCAATGCCTGAAAGCAAATGAGGTAAGTACAGCTGAGTTCAGGACTGACATGAAAGATCAATTATTGATTGCACTACAGAAGTCCTTTTATTCAGTGACATCAGCTACTTTGGCAAGATGGATGAAATGGCTGAAGCTGGTATCGATATTTCTAAATGTTGGGCGCACTCAGCGAGAGGTGCTATGGCATGGAAATCTTTTTCCTTAGGATCATGATTGGAGGATGTTTTGAAAGCTGCTGACTGGTCCTCTGAGTCTACCTTTAAAACATTTTATTACAAGGCTATTATATATGTTGCATAGATAGTAATGGGACAGCTTTAAACATGCATAATCTGACATAGGAAAGATTTTCTAGCATTCGCAACAAAGAATTTTCAGTTTTATTAAGGACACGGAGGCAAGGATTATCCCACCTGGATACGATAAAAACGGATTGCATATGTTATATTACAATGTACAATGGAATTACATTTATTGATGTTTCATGTATTGCCCTTCCTAATTCAGTGAAATTGATAAATGGTTTTGATGAGTAAAAAACAATGTTTATGGGGCAAGATGCGAAATGATCAGAGGATCTGCCGTTTGCTTTGGTTTCTGGGAATCGATTGGGACCTGATGACTTTGGTCTTCTTCTCAGGAGTAGTCTGCGTTCAGGAACTGGTGATTCTACATTCTTAAAGCTGGGGCAGAACTGTCCCCGTTTCAAGTTCTAGACTTGTTTGATTTCGGTTGGTTACTGTCTCTCGCATGGAGCAAAAAAAGAGGAAGAGTGCCTACAGCCAGGAGGCTATATAGGGTCAGGTCCATGGTTGATCATGTGACTGAAAAGTAGTGTTTATTAAATGTTAATGTTCTTGGCTGTTGAAAAAATAAAGCATAGAAAGAGAAGCATAATTCTCGCCACCGTGTCCTTAATAGAATTGAAAATTCCTTGTTGCGAATGCTAGAAAATGCTATATTCCCAATTGTTAACACCAACCCAGGAAATTGCCCTTTTTGTACCCTGCTACTAGACAACTGATGGTCGCCATCTTGGGGGAAGAAGCTCTGTTCCAGAAACGGGCTTCACTTGATTGAAATGCGAAAGGTAGCTTGAAAAGCTCTAAGCAAATGGAACACCGACCAATATCAACCCTATTGAAAGAGGAATTATAATATGGAAAGGATGGCATAATCACCAATCACCAAGTGATTGCCCCAATCACTAAGGGCCTCATTCCGACGCTGGTGGTCTGTGACCGCCAGGGCGGAGGGCAGCGGAAGCACCGCCAACAGGCTGGCGGTGCTTCCTGGGCTATTCTGACCGCGGCAGTAAAGCCGCGGTCAGAAAAGGGGAACCGGCGGTTTCCCGCCGGTTTTCCCCTGGGCCAGGGAATCCTCCATGACGGCGCTGCTTGCAGCGCCGCCATGGGGATTCCGACCCCCTTCCCGCCAGCCTGTTTCTGGCGGTTTTCACCGCCAGAACCAGAATGGCGGGAACGGGTGTCGTTGGGCCCCTGGGGGCCCCTGCACTGCCCCTGCCATTGGCATGGGTAGTGCAGGGGCCCCCTAACACGGCCCCATACAGATTTTCACTGTCTGCTTTGCAGGCAGTGAGAATCGCGACGGGTGCCACTGCACCCGTCGCACCCCTGCAACTCCGCCGGCTCCATTCGGAGCCGGCTTCCTCGTTGCAGGGGCTTTCCCGCTGGGCTGGCGGGCGGCCTTTTGGCGGTCGCCCGCCGGCCCAGCGGGAAAGTTGGAATGGCCGCCGCGGTCTTTTGACCGCGGGGCTGTCATTCGGCGGTAACTGCATGGCGGGCGATGACCGCCGCCCGCCGCGGTCAGAATGACCGCCTAAGTGATGGCCCCAATCACCAAATGATAATACACAGTTCCAAATAGGTAATCACAATTTTAGAAGTAGGGTTAGAAGATATTATCAGTGTAACTTGGTCATGCTGGTGTGAATACAGACATACACCTGAATTGCTAAATGTGTTGTTGTGAAAAGAAATCACTGGTATGGTAATGCCATACAATAATGAACGCTGCTTTGCATCAATTTGTAGAAGTTGCTTGTAACAGTTGTTACTATCATCATCATCATTGCAAGAAGACAAGGTGGCAATAATAATAAGTGAACAAAAACAATAAGTTACTGTAGGAAAGTGCCCTTGTTGGCATGGTTACCCCTCCCCCCACTTTTTGTGTGATATTGATGGCAACTTGACTGAGAGTGTGCTGGGACCCAGCTAGCCAGGCCCCAGCACCAGTGTTCTTTCCCAAAAACTGTACCATTGTTCCCACAATTGGCACACCCCGGGCACAGAGTTAAGTCCCTTGTAAAAGGTACCCATGGTAACAAAGGTCTGTGGCCAGGGAAGGTCCCCGAGGGCTGCAACATGTATTATGCCATCCTGGGGGACCCCTCACCAAGCACATGCACATTGCCTTTGCAGCTTGTGTGTGCTGGTAGTGAGAAAAAGTCAAAGTCGACATGGCATCCCTCTCAGGGTGCCATGCCCACAAACCACTGCCTGTGGCATTGGTAAGTCACCCCTCTAGCAGGCCTTACAGCCCTAAGGCAGGTGCACTATACCAGAGGTGAGGGCATAGCTGCAATATGCCCATGCAGTGATTAAGTCCATTCTTAGATATTGTAAGTGCAGTGTGGTCATATTGAGTATATGGGCTGGGAGTTTGTCATTACGAACTCCACAGCTCCATTATGGCTTCACTGAATACTGGGAAGTTTGGTATCAAACGTCTCAGCACAATAAACCCACACTGATGCCAGTGTTGGATTTATTGAAAAATGCACCCAGACAGCATCTTAGAGATGCCCCCTGTATGTTAGCCAAACGTCTAGTGTAGGTTTGACCAGTCTGTGTCAGCCTGCCACTTCCAGATAAGTTTCTGACCACATGGGGTAAGAGCCTATGTGCTCTCCGTGGCCAGAAGCAAAGCCTGCACTGAGTGGAGGTGCTTCACACCTTCCCCCTGCAGGAACTTTAACACCTGGAGCTAGCCTCAAAGGCTCAGGCCTCTTGTTACAGTGACCCCAGGGCACTCCAGCTAGTGGAGTTGCCCACCCCCCGGACAAAGCCCCACTTTTGGTGGCAAGTCCAGAGGGAAAATTAGGGAAAACAAGGAAGAGTGACCACCTCAGCTGGGACCACCCCTAAGGTGTCCAGAGCGGAGGTGACCCCCCTTCCTTGTAAAATCCTCCATCTTAGTTTGGAGCACAGGGACCAATAGGGTTAGGTCTGTGTCCGCCTCCCCAAAGGGAGTGGACACAGGAAGGGTGTAGCCACTCTCAGGGACAGAAGCCATTGGCTACAACACACTGACCCCTGTAATGGTCCTAAATCCAGGATTTAAGAGCTCCGCTGAACCTAGCTCATCAGGTTCCTGGCGACCTCACAAGAAGAAAGAAGAAGGACTGCTAAGCTGTTCCCCAGCAGAGAAGACTGAAGATGGAAACTGACTTAGCCCCAGCTCTACTGGCCTGTCTGCAGCTTCAAAAGCCCTGCAAAAAGAAGGCGGCGTATCCTGCCGAACGAGAAGCCTCTGAAAAGCTTCCACAGGCCTGCCTGCACCCCAGAGGACAAAGAACTCCTGTGGATAGCGGCCTTGTCAAAGAAGAAACTTCATCCAAGGACTCCAGAGCCTCCAGGATCCGCATTTCCTGTCCACTCTGCACCCGATGCCCACGACACGTGTCCAATTGACCCAACTGACTAGAGCCGAACCTCAGGCGATTCTGAGCAAGCGCCCACCCTGGGTTAACCTCTCCTGTCCACCACAATGACACCTGCAGCCTGAATACGGAGGAGCCCCCTGACGCGACAGAACCGGATGAAGATTCACGATGCCAAAAGATACCACTGCACACGTAGACCCCTGGCCTTGGGGAACCTGACCTTGGGTGCAACAACATCCAGCAGGTGGCCCGCTCCTTGTCCAGCCTTTGGTTTTACCGGAACCAACACCCCGACTTCGCCTGCAGCATCTTTTTGACCCCAGGGCAACCCCTACAGGAAAGCATTGGGAGCACAATGCTGTGTTTACACCCTGCACCTGGCCCTGCGCCGCTGAGGGTGTGTGTTTGGTGTTGACCTGTGGCCCTTCCCCGGTGCGCCTCTAAACCCCCCAGGTCTGCCCTCCGATGACGCTGGTACTTAGCTGCAAGCAGCCCTGATTCTGAGTCCCCCAAGTCTCCATAGGAGCCCATATTAAATCAACCTCAACTTTGACCTCTGCACCCGGCCTGCCCCGTGTTGCTGGTGGTAGGTGTTTGGGGTTAAATTGAACCCCAACCTGTGGACATCCTAACCCCCGGGGACTGGAACTGTAAGTCTTGTACTTACCTCAAAACTGTATTAACTTTTCTTCCCCCAGAACTGTTTCTGAAAATTGCAGTGTCAACTTTTAAAACAGATTATTGCTATTTACTTGAAAACTATTTAAATTGACAAATTGAAACAGAGTGGTATTGATACATATGTTGGATACTTACTTGTTGGTGTACTTACCTGCAACTTGCATCTGGTGGTTCTAGAAATAAAGTAACAAAATATATTTTTACTATATAAAAAACCATTGGCCTGGAGGTAAGTCATTGAGTGTGTGCTTCTTCTATTGTCTGTGTGTGTACAACAAATGCTTTGCACTACCATCTGATAAGCCTAACTGCTTGATCACACTACCACACAAGAGAGCATTAATATTATCTACTTTAGCCTCTGCTAAACCTCTGGGGAACCCCTAGACTCTGTGCTCACTATGGGGGGTCATTCTGACCCCGGCGGGTGGCGGTAGCCGCCCGCCTGGAGGGAACCGCCGAATGACCGCACCGCGGTCAAAAGACCACGGCGGCCATTCTGGCTTTCCCGCTGGGCTGGCGGGCGACTGCCAGAAGGCCGCCCGCCGGCCCAGCGGGAAACCCCCCTCAACAATGAAGCCGGCTCGAAATGGAGCCGGCGGAGTTGTAGGGGTGCGACGGGTGCAGTGCACCCGTCGCGATTTTCAGTGTCTGCAAAGCAGACACTGAAAATCTTTATGGGGCCCTGTTAGGGGGCCCCACGACACCCGTTCCCGCCATCCTGTTCCTGGCGGTAAAAACCGCCAGGAACAGGATGGCGGGAAGGGGGTCGGAATTGCCGCCATGGAGGATTCCCTGGGCCAGGGGTAAACCGGCGGGAAACCGCCGGTTGCCCTTTTCTGACCGCGGCTTTACCGCCGCAGTCAGAATGGCCCAGGAAGCACTGCCAGCCTGTTGGCGGTGCTTCCGCGGTCCCCGGCCCTGGCGGTCATGGACCGCCAGGGTCGGAATGACCCCCTATATCTCATTTTGATATAGTAGGTATATAGCCAGCTTACTTCAGTTATGATATTTATAAACATAGATGGACACATAATCATTGTTAAATCAGTAGCAACTCACTGTAAATGTTGGTGTGAACCTTAAGAGTCAACAAGTATGTGTTCCAAATTACATAATATGTATGTATAAAAATACAATGGATGGAGCTGTAGCACCTATATACAGATATTCTTTCAGACCATAGGTATATTCCAATTCAAATAAACTTCAATGTACAACAGACAATGGGATAGAATGTGGAGATTGAGAGTTAAGACCAAAGATCAAAACGGTAGCCTAAACCTGGTATGTATAAGGCAGAAAACATGTCAAGTTAATATCCAAAATAGACTAAACTCTGGAAAGAATTTGTCATAGTTCTCATGACATATAGAGTGTCCAGATTCCAGAAGTTAAATGATCAACTTCAGCAGGTAGAATACAGTTGGCAGTGACACTAAAATAATATATGAAACTATAGAGAAACCAGAAAATCATCCACTAAATTCAGAGTGTTGCTAAGGTATGCCATTCAATGGAGATGTTTAATCCTTTTCTTACACTATCTACTTTCTATACCTATTGGATATGGGGAAGTCAAAGAATGTTTGAACTTCTTGTGTTTGTGGGCCTTCCCTGATGACTTCAACTGCGACGAGGAACATTGGGATTGGTTCCACGAATGGTCCTGGGACCTCCCACACAAACGGGACCTCGAGCATCACAAAATTGACTGACGTTGGGTGGCGATGCGTTTGCAGGATCACCCACTCAGCACCTTGGGGTGCATGACATGGCAGCCCTCACACGTCTTGGAGTCGTGTCGCAGCTCCAGGCACCACAAATACACCAAGTAGGGGGTCGATCACTAACATTTGTATGTAACAAGCCCAACATGGTTTGAAGCAGCTGGTTTCTTAGGTGACATCCTCACATCAAAAGAAGAATCTTAGAAAAAAGGGTTCACAAAAAGTCAGAAAAAGGCAGTCAAGAAATTACCAAGGGGTAGCGCACTCTGATACAGCGCACGTCACCATACCCATTCGAACTGACTTGCAGCCTCAGAAAGGGCCTCCATGCTAGTGACTGGCACAGGGTGGACCTGATGGTGGCCTGGAATTGAATACTCCTCGGGGTGGGTGGTCTCCTGGAAGTCTGCTCCCTCACTGGGACCAGGGGAGTCAGAACCATTGCTGTGCAGCTCAGTGGGAGACCCAACAATCGCCTTCTAGAATCAGGTCCTGGAACTTGGTGCTACTGCTTTACAGCTGCTTGTGCTGGCCTCTCTCCTGATTAGGGAACCTTCTGGGCTGTGGTAGAGGCCACCCCCCTCTGTGTGTGACAGCATCAGAAGCCACCACCTGCGGACTCTGAGGTCTTCACCTATCGACATGGGCCGGCCACCAGCTGGACACTGCATCTAGATAGACTTCACTGATGGCAGTGTTGACCACTATTGTGCAAACACTGCACTTGTGTGACTCTGATGGGGTGGCTCCGCTCTACCAAGAAGATGACTACAGCTGCTTGCACTACTTGGAGCCCCCTGCTGATCCACCCAAAATAGCGCCTTTCCATAGCCACTGATCAGGGCCCATCACCCACTGCGGGTCCCCCTGACAAACTGGTCCAGGAATCACGAGCTGCTATGGAATAAAAAATATATGCCCTTTCTGTAGGTATCATCCTAATCCAAAAGGACCATTGGAAAATGAAAGACAGAGTCACAAACGCAGAACAAGCCTTGCAGGAACTTCATCCCCAGTGTGCTGATGCTTCTCTGCATCTGGAGGAGCTTATGGACAGCATCCTGACATAAGAAGAGCGGACAAAGGGCAGGTCACGCCAAATAACTTGCAGATACTGGGCATCTCAGAGGGGTTGGAGAGCCAGAACCCAACCTTGTATACTGAACCCTGACTTCAGACTGACATTGCTCCTCAGGTGCTGAACCACACACCCTTCCCGGGTCCAATCTGCGTTCCATAGTAGCTAGACGTCTGAACTACCATGACCGGGACAGTGCCTTGCAGTGGGATAGGGAGTTGTACCCATCACTAGGGTCTTCATTTTCCCAGATTTCACCCTTGCAGTGCAGCCTCCTTTCAAGCATTCGAATGGAGGCTCTATAAACTTTCCCTGAAATTTGCATTGCTGGTCCCTGCCCGCTTGAAGGTCATAATGGAGGACCACACTCATTTCTTTGCACATGCAGAGGCCCATGCTTGGATTGAGGAAACGGATGGCCCTGGAGTAGACCACACTGTCGTACAGGACAGTAGGGCCAATTGGTGGAGTTGGCGGAGATGCCAAAAGCAGGACCACAATGGGCAGTGCCAGGCAATGTCTGTCCTGCGCTCACGGGGTTAAGCACGTGCGGAGCGACGGGCAGCCATAGAGACTGCAGCAGTGCTTAGAGGCTCCCTCAGATCTGCACCAGAGTCTTCATCTGAAGATAACAATGCTGCAACATCATCCACCAGGAACTCAATTGCCCCTCCCCAAGTTACGTGGCAGATGACTTAGTATGACTATATTGCCACTGAGCTCTCGGCTGTGGGTCTCTCCCTCCTTTCTCCACACTGCTTCTCCTAGCTTTATTGCCCCTCTCCTGCTGAGGGGGCACAACCACTGGGGCACCCCGTGTGGGATCATCTCTGGGTTGCCCTTGGAGATCTCCCATGAACTGTCCCATAATAGCCTGCCTGTTGTTGTGTTATTTGCTATGCCATTCCCAGTGTTGCAGTCCGCCAGCATCTTGTAGCTTGACCCCTTCCCCTCTTCATTGAAGCTTGAATCATGCTAAATTGAGAATACTTTTGGGTGAAATGCTTCTTGCTTTGTTGCTATATAACAATTCTCTCCATTGTTGGAAGTCATTTACAGTTTGGCTGGCCCCTGGTCAGTGGCTGGCCATAAAGTTCAATCATTACAGGTTCAGTCCCCCCAAGACTGCTTCTTCCTACCTGCTCCCATGAACCCCGGGAAGGCACACTATTCAAATTCAAAACTCTGAGTCTGGCATGTCAGAGCAGCCCACTGTTTTTCTCTACCACTCTTGTATGAAAGGCCACTACAGGAGTACAGGTATATATATGTTCCTCACCTGGAATATCTGGGAGATGGGTACTCCCATAAAAATGCTACCAAGTAAGGGCAAATCTCACATGAGGTGGATGTAGCATTTCTTCAAGAAACACAACTCGATGCTGCCAAAGTTTCAGCCCTCCAGTGCAAATGGCAAGATCAAGTCATTAGCACTAGTTACTCTTCCTTCGAATGGGGAGAGCGGGCACTACGCTGTGGA
This sequence comes from Pleurodeles waltl, assembly GCF_031143425.1. Taxonomy (NCBI): domain Eukaryota; kingdom Metazoa; phylum Chordata; class Amphibia; order Caudata; family Salamandridae; genus Pleurodeles; species Pleurodeles waltl. Next base: position 115,612,961 of record NC_090445.1, on the reverse strand, counting down.
TTAGAGCCGGCATCCCTTTCCAGCTGGAAAAGTCTAGGGCTGACTCAAATTGACATTTTGCACTGGCCTGGGAGTGTCTGGATGGCCTGTCAGTGGTCCTGGGGGTCTGTCTATGCCCCTAACATCAATCAGTTCAATACTGGCCTACCCCCCCTAGTCACTTAGCACAGTGGGTGTATATGGGGTGGGTATTAGGAAGAGATTTTAATACAGTCCTTTATGTACTCCTGGATAGGTCACACCTTCCCTTGCCATACGTAGCACAGCGGCACTCTCAGACAGCTTGCACCACTGGGGACTTGCTGATATATGGCAGGTGAGGAACCCACAGCTGCGGCATTACTCCTTCTATCTCCCAGCATACTCACTGCATGAACCCCTTGATTGCTTCATGTGCACGACTCGTATACTGCCACAAGCTTATGAGGTGGAATAATTAGGCATAACCATTTCTGGTTAGAGAATCCGCATAGGCTGGGGAAGGATCAGACCCCGGTGCCAGTCTGGCGAAAGCGACCATTGTTGCCGGAAGAGGAGCCATTTTGTGACACCTTTCATGACAGCACTATACAGTATTTTCTTGATAACACTGCCACAGACTCAACCAGGGTGGTGGAGTGGGAAGCATATATATTGATTATTCGGCATATAACACTCTGCACAACAGTAGGCGCACATGCCTATCTTGTGACTGAACTACAACAGCTTTCAAAATCACTGCATGACCTCGAGGTTGCCCTCAAAGTTGAACAAAAGGCCATCCCCAAACGCCTCAAATAGGCAAGAAATGACCATGCTAGCTTGCTGGAGAGGCTCCAGTGTATAGACATAAAGGCCTATGAAGCCGATAGACCGGGCAGGTTACTAGCACAGCTCATACAGCCGTTAATCAAATCCACTCCTATCCTTTTGTTCAAGAACAGATCGAGGACGTTAGTTTATACACAGAAAGAGATTATTGCCATGTTCACTTACTCTTGTAGACCCCTTTATGCTGTGGGCCCTGCAATAAATGCCACCGCCTTTCAGCAGTTTGTGGAAGGGCTGACCCTCTCTCATATCCCTTGATGTGGTCTGGGACCTTGATGCCCCCAGTTCACAGCAAGAAATGTGTCAGGCGATCAGGAACTTAAAGCATGAGAAAATGCCAGGACTGGATGGCCTGCCACGTATGAGGTTATCCTGGCTCTGCAACTCGGTGTCCTTTCCCCTGCAACAAGGGCGGCAGTTGTCACCTTAATACCAAACCCCAATAGAGACCATACTGATGTTGCTTCCTACCACCCTCTCTCTATACTCAATAAGACTACAAAATCCTAAATAAAATACTAGTGGACTGTATTCTTCCGCACCTTCCTGACCTAGTTCACCCTGATCAAAACAGATTTGTTCCCAGGTGCAGTATCTCCCTTAAAAGTTGGCGGCTGTATCAGATCATGAAGGGAATGGCACAAGCCTCACCTGAGGCAGCATGTATCTCCATTGACAGAGAACAGACCTTTGACACCTTGGGTTGGGCATACCAGCTCTACTAAGACGCTTTGGTTTCAGCTTCCAGATGATTAAATGGATCAAACTTCTGTACGCCCTACCTACAGTTACAGTCAGGCTCCTACCTGCTCGAAGGGGTAAAATGGACACATTGATGATTCTCTACCTCCTAATGAACCAAGCCAATCCAAGTATAAGGGGTCCGCCTGACTCACTGGGATGAAGGGATGAAAACTGGTGAACACCAGGCCCGTCAAGAATTGGATTCTTATCAGCTCCTCAAAATAATAACTGACATTAGTACTGTATGCCTTTCCATTTGAGAATTGTAAAGACACAGGTATATCAGTGATTTATTCAATAACCCTTCTCTCTCCCTCTGGTAGGTAGAAAGTAACACGCAAGATCTGATTACTGGATCTATAATAAAAACTCACAATGTAACTTCAAACAGCTGATATAAACGTAAGTGGTTAAATGTGTGCTTTGGGTTTACTACAAATACCTAAATATATGCAGCAACGTGGGGAATTACCCTTATTCATTGCAGCCCGAAAAACACTTCAACAAATACATCTCAATTAGAGTTCATATGATTCTAGCATGCGTCCTGGACACTGTTCCTAGTGTACACTTGCTTTGTTAGGACACACTTAAACATGAGTATTACTTCATACCCTTTGTATACGTTTTGATATGAAAGCTCTTTTAGGGTCCATCAGTACATACATTGTCCCAAGCATTTATGTATGCCACTTGTATACATTTAATGAGTAGCCTCTTTTGAAGTCCGTTAGTACTTTCATAATCCTTGTACTAATTAGTACCCCTTGAATATGCTTTGATATGTCAATGCAAATACATAGATTACATTGCTCTCTGACACAGTAGAAATCATCACTGCTTCCACTCACTACTGTGTTAGTTTTTGTATCTTATAGGTTATTGCAGAAACATAAAGAGCAAAGAGAACAAATATCATGAATCCGATTCAGATACGTTTTACCTACAGCCCAAGAACGGCATCACAGTGTGTTACCACATTTGAAGATGCCTCTATCTTTCTTAATGTTTTCCTTCTTCTCTCTTTTTGCAGGGTGCGAAGATTCATTCCACTGGAGCAGAGGAAGACGAACAAACTGCTGCAACCTGGACCAGCTGGACACCATAGCAGCAATGAGAAAGAAGTACGAAGGAGACCAAAATGAAAGAGGGACACAGGAAGCAGGGAGATTCCAAAGACGCGGATCGCCATACACCACAGGTGAAAGCAGAGGGCGGGGAAAACTTCCTGAACGGCGAGCAGTTGTTCTTGGTGCAGCCTGCAGCAGGGGCGTAGGAGACACAAAATTTCTGGGGGGGACAGGGACAACCTTGAAGTGGGCCTCCTGCACAAAGCTTGCACCCAGAAGGGTTGCCGTGGGGGGTTTAGTGGGGGGGTAGGCGGTCGCTTCCAGTCGAGTCCTGTGAGACCGGCAATTCCCTGTCTGCTGGGCCCTTGGCTGCCTATTAGGCAGCGACAAGCTCTGTGCTGCAGTTCGTCTGTGTAAAGTCCTAAGAGGCCTGTACTGCCTGCTGGGCGCAGTGCTTCCTGCCGATTCCTGTGCTGCCTGCCATGCACTGTGCTGCCTGTTGGGAGCTTTCTTTCTAGTCAGGCTGTGTCAGTCTCTGCCCCCCCGCCTGTCTGTGAAGGCCAGTAAGGCCTATGATTGCTGCTAGGTCCTTGTCTGACTGTCAAGTGGCAGTCTCTGTGCTGCCGCCTTCTTGTGAACTGCTGTGCTGTCTGACAGGACCGGCCTTAGTGCTGGTGGTGCCCTGTGCGACATTGTTTGTTGGCGCCCCCCAGTGACCACCTCTGCCACGGATTCCCTCACTACTATCCATCACCACTCTCTCTCAGATGCATTTCATTAGTTTTATAGCACCACTCATACTGGGAAATATCCCTTACAACGCAATCAATGCAATGCAATGCATTGACCATGCTGACATTACCACAAATATGGGGCTAGCACACATGCCTTTACCACACATATCTTTACCACGCATATGCGTGGTTACAGCATAGAGAGCGGTCTAGCTGTCCGGGTGGAACAGGAAGAAGCAGAGGAGAGAGAGGTAAGTAGGGCTGTGGCCGGGTTTAGGGTGGGAGGTCGGGTTCATTTTTAGGACAGGGTAGGGTCGGGGTAGTTTTTAGGACATGGTGGGGTAGGTTTTAGGGTTCTGGGGGGCAGGGGCATCAAGGTAATTTTTAGCGCAGTTCAGGGTAGGTTTTAGGGTTCAGAGTGGGGGCGGGTAGTTTTTAGGACAGGGCAGGGTTACTTTTAGGGCGCAGGGCGGGGGGGTTAGGGCTCAGGGCAGGGGCAGTTTTAACTGATTGGGCAGGGTGGAGTATGGTATCAGGTGTAAGGGGGCAGGGCGGGGAGAATTTACCACGCATGTTTCTTTACCAAACATTCTTTTACAGCGAAATCCGTTGTAAAGACATGAGTAGTAAAGACACGGTCGTTGTTGAGACCGCGATGTTAAGGCATGCATGATATACGCATATGTTGTTCCATCATTCAGCCCTCACACCAGTCTAGGGTGTCAAAGCACTTTACATCACACAGATATTACGCAGAGACAATCATCATATATGTGTAAATCAGTGTATATGAAATGTTACATAAGACAGAGGACGACAAATTGTAGGTGTCATAGGTCATCCATACTGGTAGCAGGTATAGTTTAAGAGTGGTTTATCTGGAGAAGCGCAAACTCAGAATTTAAAACATAACACCATGGTTGGGGGCTTTCTTTAATAATAAGAATTGATTTGCGCTCAAATTAACTTGTTTTGCAACATTAAGTTAATGAAAAAGTGGGGGGAAATCATAACGCTCTAATCTATACCTTGATGTTTGCATGCAGCTCTTTGATAAGTTCATTGCTCACTGTTCCATATTCAGTTTTAATTTATAAATTGCAGGGGACAAAAAAGGAGCTCTCTGATGTAGGAAGCTGGCCTGGTATGTGGTGAGTACCTATGGTATTATCACCTTATACCAGGTCCAGGTATCCCCTATTAGTGGGGTGTAGGCAGTGTCTAGAAGCCAGGGCTCTCTAGAGGTAGCTGCGGATGAGCAGCCAAGACTTACCTAGGAGACATGCAAAGCTCATGCAATACCACTGAAGTCACACAGTACTTACACACATGAAAGAAACACGTGTTATGAAAATAAAGGTTCCTTATTACAGTAACACAAACACGAAAACACTAGATAGGCAATACTCCAATAGGATGTAAGTAGCACACTATCATATGTACAGCAGCAATCAGAAGTTGGCATAAAAAGCAATAGAAAATAGTGAAAAGCAATAGGCAATACTGAAGGCCTAGGCGGGACCAGACCATATACTAAAAAAGTGGAATGCGAAAGCTGGGTCCCCACGCAAGGAAGTGGAATCTGTAGAGGGGAGCTGCAGGAACTAGGAAACCCCAAAGGTAAGTACCAGAGTGCCCTCCAGTGACCAGGAGAAAAGAGGTAAGTTACTGGTTTTTCCCCAACCCACCAAAAGGACTTCAGAGAAGGATATTGCAAAACGCAGGCAAGACTGCAAGAAGCTAGAGGTGGATCCTGGAAGAGGAAGACTTGGAAAAGAAGGGGACCAAGTCCAGTTTACGTAGGAGTGTCCGGTCGTGGCAGGAGCCACTACCCACCCATCTGTGGATGCAGGAGTTGCTCGGCCGGGAGATGAAGACGGTCAGCAGTGCAGCACTGGAGCAGATGAAGCGTTCCTAGGTGATGCAGTCGACGTCCCATGCGGGATGAAGAATTGCAGTCAGTCTGTGGTGTGGAAAGCCAACCAGCAAGCCTTGGCAAAGGCAAATGTCGCAGTAGGACAAAAGTGGAGCTGCCGGGGACCAGCAAGGTCCAGGGGGACTTAACCCATGGAGGGGACTCCCAGGTGACCCTCAGCAAGGCAGAGAGCCTGGAGAAGGAGAGGCAGCCCCCACAGAAGACCTACAGGCAAGGAGCCCAGGAGCTGCAGAAAGGCCCACGCAGCACACCTGAAGAGAGGTCCCATGTCGCAGGCGAAGCACGTTGAGGGCTGTGCTTCACAGAGAAGAGTGCTGGGGACTGGGGCTACATGGAGCCTGAAGATCCCCAGGAGGAGATAACAACAGGCCTTGGTAGCTGCAAGAGACGCCGTGCATGGGGGTACTGTCCTGCATGGGAAGGAAAGGACCTACCTACTCCAAAGTTGGACAGCTGGTAGAGAGGACCAAGGAAACCACTCCAGACTATCACCCCCTGATGCAGGATCCACGCAGCTCAGGAGCAGAGGAGATCCACGCAGCCGGTCGTTGTTGCAGATGGTGCCTGCAGATGCAGGTAAGTGACTCCTTCACTCCAAGGAATTATCCTTCTTTCTTCTCATGCAGACTGAAGACTTGCTGCCCTCAGAGGAAGCACAGCCGGGCTAATGTTGCAGTTGCTGGAAGGAGCCGGAGAAACAATGCTGCAGGGTGAAGTCGCTGCTGGAGCTGCAGATTGTAGGTTCCTGTGAAGTCCAGTTGCGGTTCCAGTGGCCAGAAGTCAAAGTAAACGTTGCAGAGGAGTCCTGCTGGAATCTTGCACATTGAATCTGAGGACCCACCCAAAGGGCAAACCCTAAATAGCCCAGAAAGGGGGATTGGTCACCTAGCAAGGTGACCACCTAGGAGGGGGCTGTGATGTCACCTGCCTGACCTGGCCACTCAGATGCTCACAGAGGCCTCTGCCCACCTTGGATTCAAGATGGCAGAATCAAGTGGCCACCTGGAGGAGCTCCAGGCACCACCCCTGGGGTGGTGATGGACAGGGGAGTGGTTACACCCATTTCCATTGTCCAGTTTCGCACCAGAGTAGGGGCTGAGGTCCCTGAACTGGTACAGACTGGTTTATGCAAGGAGGGCCCTTCAGAGCATACCATTAGCTTGGCGAGGGTACCCCTCCCAACCCTTGTAACACCTATTTCCAAATGGAGAGGGTGTTGCCTCCCTCTTCCAAAGGAAATCCTTTGTTCTGCCTTCCTGGGCATGAGCTGCTCAAGCAGCAGAAGGAGGGCAGAAATCTGTCTGAGGGGTGGCAGCAGCATGGGCTGCCCGGAAAACCCTAGAAAGCTGATAGGAGCAATGCTGGGGATCCTCTAAGGAGCCCCCAAAGTGCATGGAATCATACAAACAATACTGACAATAGGATTGGGGTATGATTCTGACATGTTTGTTACCAAACATGCCCAGGTTCTGAGTTGCCATTATGTAGCTGGACAGAGGGAGTGACCTATGTTCAGTACACTCGTAAAATGGCGTCCCCGCACTCACGAGGTCCAGGAAAATGTAGCTGAGTTCGTGGGGGCACCTCTGATCCTCCAGAGGTGCCCTCACACACAGGTACTTGCACCCTGCCCTCTGGCTAGGAGGGCCTGCCATAGAGGTGACTTAGAGTGACCTGGTGCAGTGACCTGAAGTGAAAGGGTGCATGCACCTTTTCACGCAGGCTGCAATGGCAGTCCTGCAGACATGGTTTACATGGGTTCCTATGGGTGGCATAATACATGCTGCAGCCCATGGGGAACCCCTGATCCCCCAATGCCCTGGGTACCATATACTAGGGACTTATAAGGGGCACCAGTACGCCAAATGTGGGGTGTGTGTGGTCCAAACAACCAAATTTAATGGGAGAGAGCACTGGGGTCCTGGTTAGCAGGATCCCAGTGAACACAGTCAAAAGTGGGGTAACCATGCCAAAAAGAGGGTACTTTACTGCATCTGACAAAAGCAGTAACCCACTGACCTATTCACATTATATAGACTTTGTGATCTGCATGTAGACGTTCTTTGTAGCAGGCATAGTAACCCTGTATGTTATGATGAGTCAAAACTCCGACTAGACAAAACTTCAATCTCTCTTCAGGAAGACCATTAATCACTGGAATTATCTTGAGATTTTGATTGTTGCCTGAAAACTGTTGATGGCAAGGAACACCCAGCAGGTGCTTTTAAAGTCAGAATATACTTGCAATCACAGCACCCCCATCCTAAGTCAGCACCCGGTGCAGCGGCACCAGTTGCATCGCCCTAGAGCCGGCCCTGCTGCCTTACCTAGCCCTGTCCATCTCTCAGGCCATCTGGTTCTTCCAGGGACCCGTGCTGTGTGCTAGTCTCTCTGCCGTCTATCCAACAGTGCCAGGCTCTGTACCACCACAGCCTGTGAAGTCCTGCAAAGCCTGTGAGCTGCCCCAGTGCTGGCTTCCATCCACAGCCCATTGGCAGGAAATGAGATTTACAGACAGCCCTTGGCCTTTAGAGCGGGCTTTCACAAATACCAGGAAGGCTGAGGGAGAGACAGGGGACCGAAATGTTGGGGAGGCAGGATGTCAACTTAGGGGACAATAATTAGCTCTGGGGCAGGCAAGCTGGAGACAGAGGAGAGAAGAGAGTGAGAGAGAGGTGACAGAAACGGGTGCCCTAACAAACATTGCTGCACAGGGTGCCACCAGCGCGCTAAAGCCTGCCCGGCTTATATCTCACAGTAACTCAACGACACTGTTTTTAGAAAGGGAGATACTCTGCAACACAGCACTGGATTTAAAAAGAAAGGGAGTTACTTGGCAATACTTTATTTAATTACCCAAACCTCTTTACCTTCTCAAATCTTGCTGCTGTCTTCAGGGTTCGATTTTCAAGGGAAGGGTAGGGCTCAGGAGGGACGGGATGCAGACAGCAATCAACAAAGGGCCTCTCTTCTCCCTTTGTTCTCAGAAGTGCAGACTGCAGGCAGCTGTGGCGGCAAGGTGAGAAGGAATCCCTTGTGTGCTGCAGCACAACAAAAGGGCAGAGGGCAAGTGTCCTGGAGGCAGGTCACAGGTCAAGTGCAGGGCCAGTATAGGTAGCGCACGAGGCGCTAATGGCCCTGCAAATTACAGAACAGAAGGGAAAATTCTTCTGTCCCCTCGTCCCCCCCACCCTTGTCCCCCGTGTCCCCCCCACTCCAAAATCTGGGGGGGACATATCCCCCGCGTCCCCCACACTTCCTACGCCCATGGCCTGCAGCCTTTAATGCTACGCACACCACATTCTTAAAGGGACTCCTCCGCCGGGATGCCATAAACATGGCATGCCCAATAGTTCACCCCCAAGGTCCTCCCCACAGGCTTGGGTTTGTCAGTACACTGAGGATGAAAGATAGTCACCAGGCAAGAGGTGTGTATATGAGATGCAGAATTCCCAAGTGAGATCCTCAGGGCCATAACCCTTCCAATGGATCAGATAATGCAATCAAAGACGTATTCGTTTAGAGTCCAAGATTGCCTTGACTTTGAGTTCAGGTTTGTTATTTATGCTAATAGCAGAGGTTTGTCAAGGAGTTTTATTCCAGAGGCTACTGCTTTTAATAACGACACATGAAATACTGGGTGTACTTGTATTGAAGGAGGCAATTCCAATTTCATGGCAACGTCATTGATTCTTTTGATAATCGGATATGGGCCTATGTATCTTGGTTGAAATTCCTGTGGGCCTTTTAAATTGAGATGTTGCCTGGGTAACCATACTTGCTTTCCGACTTGGTATTCAGGAATTGCTTTCCAATGTGTGTCTGCGTTGCGTTTATATGTCAGCTTTGCTTGGTCCAAGTTCACTTGTTGTTGTGGCCTCTTTCTATGTTATGCATTCTTCCAACAACCTTATTGTTCCCTGCAGCTCAGCCAGTGAGTGAGGTCATTGTATGGTTGGAATGTTGACAGTGTTTGTGCTTGGATGAGTGGGAAGTTGGAGCGAGAAGGGCTGAGCAGCAGGATGCTGCTCCTGGTTGTGCTTCATCTGTAACCTACAACTAAGCTAGAAACCTACTTCTTTTATAACCTATGAGCATCCATCATTGATTACAATACTGGAGAAGATTTAAGGAAGAACCAATGCGCGAAAAAAGAAAGAAACTGAATCTACAGAAAATCTAAGGAAGAACCACATCACAGAGGAAAACTAAGAGAAGAGAGATTGAAAATCTAAAAGAAAAATATAAAGAAAAAAAACTGAAAATTGAAGTGAAGAAGAACACCCTGGGAGTCCCACCAGTGTCTTTTCTATCAGACAGCCTGTACTCAACAGAAGTTAGAGGGTGTGTGACCTGTTTAACTTCAAGGCAAGCTGTTAAATCTACTAGGTGCACAGCAAACATGAAGTGTAGTGGCCTGCAGATTAAGAAGGTGGTCTGCACAGCAGAGCAAAGAGCCAGACCTGTTTTACGGTTGTATTGTATTCAATGTGTTACACAGAACATTTGGCAACCTACTGGAAAGTCAGTTGGAGGAACAACTGGTGTCAGCATTTAAACACTATCTGAAGAGTGATCATGGAACCTGTGCAGCAGCCACTTGAAGTGCTGTGCTTAAGGGCACACATTGGGCGTAGCAGTTACAGTCTACCTGTTGACTGGGTTGCTGAGTTTCCCCGCCCCCTAAACTACAATCGAGATCATTGGGTACCTGATCTATTTCAAGGAAACTTTCTGAGAGGAAGACTACAGCGCCAATCTGGTACATGGGAACAGCTCATGTGTAGTGGAAAACATGTGAGAGACTTTTTTGTATGAGGATAAAGAACTGCCCATGCATTTAAATGGAATACAATGTAGAGTGGCAATGTATTCAGGTGAGAAGTCGCTCACTGGTGTGGAGTATTTGAATATTTTCCAGGGAATCATTTAACTTTAGATATATTGTCATGTGCATTTTACTCAATACCATTTACTCCTTGAGTATATTTTTCAATGCTGCTATTCTCTATTTTAAAGATGCATTGGGTTTCATTGAGTAATGTTATGTTTATGCTGACAATGCTTGCTGCTGCTGAAATTAATTTTAATGCTGTATTGAATTGGGAAATATTATGCTGTTACTGACATGTATTAAAGTTGTTGAGTCGTGGCATATATGTTACACATGGGAGATGCACCCTAATGCCATTTTAACATAAAATTTTGCTTACCATAATTTGTGTGTGTATATTGGCCTGAAATTGTAAAGCAATGCTTGATTTTAGAGGAGTATAATTTGAGGTTGGATGCTAGAGTCACATGCAGAGTGACATTTTTATGTGATGATATTAGTATTTTGATCCATATTTGGGATTGTGTTTTTGACCATCCTTCCTAAGGGGTTAAGGATGTGGGGGCAGTGTGTTAAGCCCAATGTTAAGGGGGATGCAGCCCAGTGATATGTGTCAATCCTTCCTATGGAGTTAATGATGTGGGGGCAGTGTTTTAGGCCCAATGTTAAGGGGGTAGGTAGTTACATCCCAATGCAGTAGAGGGTAGGTGAAACCCTGGTCCTGTTCGAGAATAGGGTGATGGGAATATGTGATTACACCCCAATACAGTAGAGGGTAGGTGAAACCCTGGTTCTGTTTAAATGAATGGTGATAAGGGTACATATTTACACCCAAATGACAGTGGTGGGAAGGTGAGACCCTGCTTCTCTTTAAGTGAATGGTGATGGGGTAGGTGGTTACACCCCAATGTAGTAGATATGGAAGAAACTGTAGTCCTGTTGAGTGTTGAGTTGTGGAAGGCAACAGGCTGATCCTGTTATAGTGTGCACAATGTGGAGGGGAACAGGTAGTTAGTGTTCTCTGTTGGGTGAGCAGTGAAGTTTTGTGTTATTTGTACACTTGTATTGTAACTTTGTGGAACGTATTGATTAACTGTGTTTTACCATCTTACATCCCATTGGAGTATTGTAGTTATGCAGAGTGAGTGTCTGTTAACCTTTTCTGTTTATTGCAGAGAGTGTTGGTTAACCTGTTCTGTTTATTTCAATGGGGTGGTACTCAATTTTGGAGGACAGTTGATGGGGGTCTTTTGCTGTTTTCCGTTCTGTTGAATATTTCATTGTTTTCATAAAGAGGGAGATGTGTTGTGGCCTCTTTCTATGTGATGCATTCTTCCCACTACCATAAAGGGCTGAGCGGCAGGATGCTGCTCCTGGTTGGGCTTTATCTGTAACCTACAACTAAGCTAATAAACCTACTTCTTTTATAACCTATGAGCATCCATCATTGATTACAATACTTGTGCTGTTCGTTTAATGTTTTTTATCTGATCTATATACTCTTGTACTGCTGGGACGTCCGTAGTCAAAATAGATGCATACAAGAAAAAACTGGGATGTTGACCATAATTACATTCAAATGAGTAACTTGGATGAACTTATAAGGGGAAGCTCCAGCGGAGTTGTAGAAGTAAATCAAACCTCTATCTATGTTATGATGGCGGGTGGGGAGGCAAGTGGATGGTTATCGAAATTTGAGGAACCAAGCTATTTCAAAAAAGTAAGATTCAAGCCTTTCTTAGCCGCCTTCAAGGTTTGGGCTCAGATAAAACGGAGCATGGGATTGGGAAAGATTACGGCTTATACACCAATGAATTTTTCGGCTATCCCGAATTATATCTTTAGGGATCCCATACTAGCGTTTTGGCGTTCTAGGGGAATAAACAAAGTTGGAGACTTGTATTGTAAATCCGGATGTAAATCTTTTATGTAGTTGCAGTCCCAATATGGTTTACCTAGGACCCATTTCTTTACGTTTTTGCAAATATGAAATTTTCTTCATTCTCAGAAGTATTATAGGTCAGGAATTATGGAGATTCCAATAGTTGAGGCTGTTAAAAGTGTCGCAAAGATTGGCAAGTTATATACTTTACTAACTGAGTTACAATCAGATGATATGGCACATCAGAATGAGCGATGGACTGTACGGTTTGGTTTGGCTGGGGAATGGATGGACCAATCTTTAGTTATGGCTGATACAGCACTTCTCTCAGCTAATCTGAAAACCCAGCATTACAAGACATTGATGGACCTATATTACACTCCTGCAAAGTTGAAAAAGTGGGGGAAATCCTCTGGAATCTGCACTCGTTGCGGGGAATCTGAAGCTGAGATAACGCATATGTTTTTTGCATGTCCAATGCTGCGGGGAATTTTGAATGAGATAGAGGTATTCCTCAAAAAGATTACGGGTTGTAATGTTCAGGTAACTGTTATGCTGGTAGTACTTGGGGTTATGGACTCATCTGAAAATATGGAGCCTGCACTGTACAAAATAAGGCGTTTTTTATTTTTAACAATGGCAATATATCGTCTTTGTATTGCTACAGACTGGATTAAAAAATAACCCCCCACGTTTGAGGGATGGCGCTCTAGATTACTCGCTATCTATAATATTAAATTAAGCCTTTACAAACTAAAGGGTCATAAGAAGAGGCATGGGGGAAACGAATATGGGCACCACTGACTAAATGGCTGGAAAATCAAGATATATTGTAAAAGATGTTAGCTGTTTTGATATGCGATGTATATAACTGTCTTCTTCCAGGCCCTCTTTCTTTTTCTTTGCTTCTTTTTTTCTCATGGATATGTTATATCTTCTTTCTTTTTTGTATAGTCCTCCCCCTCTGACATATTAAAATAAAAAAGAAATGGAAAAAAAAAAATGAGTAATTTTAGTGGAACTATGCTGTGCATTATTATATGCAAATTCTGCAGCCCAAATAAACTTATCCAACTATGTAGTATCAGCTAACACCTGGCACCTGATGTATTGTTCTATACATTGATTTACCCTATCAGTCTGACCGTCCATTTGTGGGCTGTCCGTTTGTGGACAAATGTATCTCTATCTGTAAAACTCCACATAAGACACTCCAGATTTTAGAACTAAACTGAGGACCGCAATCAGACACCATTGCTGATAGAAAACCGTGTAAATGGGCTATAGATTGTAAAAAAAAATCTGCTAAAGTCCTAGAAGTGGGTAAGTCAGGTAAGTGTGTAAAATGGGCCATTTTGGATAACTGATTCACTGTAACCATCACCGAAGTATAGCCATGGTCTGTCTTTGGCACTTTAGATAAAACATCTAAAGATAGAGTGTGCCATGGAAGAAGAGGAGTGGGCAGTGGGTACAAAAGACCAGCAGGCACTTAATGTAAACTTTTGTTTTGGGCACATACAGTACATTATTTTACAAACTGCTTAGTATCAGTCACAAGCATAGGCCACCAGAAATGACGCCGTACCAAATCGATCATTTCCTTTTCACCTGAATGCCCTGCAAATAACTGAGTATGACAGCAGTGCAATGCCTTTTGCTGTAAGGTGGCGGTGGAAATTAACAGACCATTCTGTACATAGTACACATCATTCACTAGACTGTTATCATGTGTCAGTATAATCTTTTGCGCTTCTCTGGTTTGCTGTTACTAGTATCAAGAAGGAGTTCATGGACACTATAACTCATAAAAACGATCAGGGGTATAATTGGAGGACTTTCGGTTTCTTGCTCAATCATTTCTTGCCAAAGACATGATACTGTGTCTGCTTTTCCATATTGCCTCCCTGCATGAAATTGTATGATCAAATCAAAAGCAGAAAAGAAGTGGGTTCTCCTTAACTGTCTCATTGACAATGCCTTGGCTGTTTTAAAAAACATACGATTTCTATGCTCAGTAATGATGGTAACAGTTTGCAGGACACCCATTAAATAATGTCACCATTGCTTGAAAACCTTTTTTATAGCTAAGAGCTCTCTTTCACCTACAGAATAATTTGTTTTGGCTGGCTGTAATTTGTGAAAGAAATAAGCAACAGGATGAGCTGGCAGGTTTCTTTGTTTTTTTGTGATAAGACCCACCCCAACAGCTACACTAGATGCATCTGCCTCCACTAGAATGGGTTACTGGTATCAGGATGCTGCAAGACAGGAGCATTGATAAAGGCCTGCTTCAACAGCTGGAAGAGTGTTCCACTGCCTCTATCCATTGGAACTGTCTTCCTTTCTTTAGTAGCTGTGTTCTGGGGGTTACCACTGAGGAAAGGTGACCTATGAATCAATGATAAAAGTTGGAGAATCGTAGAAAACTTTGTACCTCGTTCACTGATGTTGGAGACTTCCATTGCAATATTGTTGTGACCTTTTGTGGGTCCATACTAACTCCCTGTGTTGAGAGAATATAACCCAAAAATGAAACCTTGGAAGTATGAAAGTCACATTTCTCAAGTTTAGCAAAGAGTCTGTTGTCCCGTGGATGTGGGAGTATGGCTCTAACATGCTACTGATGTTCTGTCATGGAAGGAGACTATATTAATATATCATCAAGGTAAGCCACTACACACACATCTAAAAAATCCTACAATGCCTCATTTATGAAAAGCAAACCCATCTGGAGCATTTCTAGGTATTCATACAGGCCAATTGTGGTGCGAAAATCCATATTCCACTCATCTTCTTCCCTTACCCACACTAGATGATATGCTCCTCTTAGATCTAACTTGTTGAACACTCTCGCCTCCTTAATTTGATCTAACAAGCTGAAAATAAGAGGTAAGGGATAGCAATTCTTAAGTGTGATGTAATTTAGGGCTCTATAATCAATGCAGGCGCATAACTCACCCTTGTTTTTTAGAATGAACAATAGGGAGGCTGAGACTGGGGAACAGGATGGCCTGATAAATCCTATGCACAACATTTTATATCGGTATTCCCTGAGATTAATGTTTTCTTTCTCAGCTAAGGCATAGATTCTACTGAGTGGTATGCGAGCCCCAGGAATCAGATCAATTTGACAATCATATGGGTGATGTGGAGGGAGATTAGTAGCCAGTTGCTTATCAAAAACATCTTCTAGATCTTGATAACATGGAGGAATCGAAAGGCCCTCTACCTCTGAAGATATTGCTACTATGGTCTCTGAACATGTGTTGGAGGGCCCTGGAAAGCAATGCTCATTGCAATAAAGAGAACAGAAAGTAATCCCACGATTCTTCCAATCTATGTTGGGATTGTGGGTCACATCAAACTTCATTTTCTCCTTGTGAGTTTGCTGTATGTTGATACTTAAGGTAGTGGTGGAGTGCAAAGTAGGGCCTTATTTTAGGGCACTACTGTCAATTGTTTTAACTTCATTTACCTATTCTTTTCACATGGAATGCCATATAATGAAACAATGTTTGTACAATCAGTAGTTGGAACTAGCAGAGCCCCATCCCAGGTCAGAGGAACTGTCACAAATAGATGATGGTACTGTTGCAAATATGAGGTTTGTGCTCGGGTTTCTGAGGCTAGATTAGTTGGCACACCCAAAACACTTGCCTCCTTAGGTTCTGGGTGCCCTAATTTCCCGCTTCTCCTTTCCTCGTTGGTTTTACTGGTCAATCCCATAGAAAATGGCCTTTGTTGTCACAGTACGAGCACAATCTTAATGTCCTATGCCTCTGTCTTTCGTCTTCATTCAATCGTCCTCTGAGGTTCCCTATCTGCATGGGCCCTACTTCATCTGTTTTGTCAGACTGAATCTTTTTCTCTTTATATACCACTATTTTGGTCTCAGATCACCCTTTCTCCCATCGCCATTCCACTAAATAATGATCTAACTTCACAACTCCTTTTATTAACTCGCTACAACTGTCTGGGGGATCAAGTACTTGAGCCAATAAATCTTTCAAGTCATCCTTTAATTCCTTATAGAACAGGGAACACCTTTTACTTTCTGGCCAGCCAGATTCTGCCACTAATCTATTGAATGTTGTTATATATGCCAATAGATCTTTATTTCCTTGGTGTAAATTCAGTAATTCTGTGTCCACTGATTGAATAGATGTGTGGCGATCAAACAGCCTTTTCAGCTCAGCCTTAAATGCTACATAATTATACAGCAGTGGATCACCCCCCTCTACTAAATGTATTGACCATGTTGCCACTGTACCTCCCAAATAGGACAATATAAAGGCCACCTTAGATTGACCATTAGGGAAACAAGCAGGCTTGCATGGAAAATGTAAGTGACATTGATTTAAAGAAGTTGCAAACTTTGCGAATTCTGCATGAACACACTCAGGAGGGAGCAAAGGTACAGCAGGTGGTGTTATAACATGTATTATAGGGGTTCCGACACCCTGGCTGGGACTGGCTGTAGTAAATTGTGTAGAGGTCTCCCCTGAGGACTCCCCACTTTGATAAATATGTTGACCACTAGAACTTTCTTTAGTTGCAGTTTGCAATGCATCACCTCTCTGCTCTAAAGTGTACTTCTATAGATTGACAATCATGTGAGCTAGATCAGCCAAAGAGATATTGCTTACGTGGATTTGTTGTTCTGTCAGGCTCCTACCTGTTTGCAGGGGTGAAATGGACGCAGTGATGATTCCCTACCTCCCAATGAACCAAGCCAATCTAAGTATAAGGAGTCAGCCTGACTCACTGGGACGAGGGGATGAAAAATGATGAATACCAGGCCTGCCAGGGGCTACTTCTGGATTGGCTTCTTATCAGCAAGGCACAGGTATATCAATAATTGACCTAATAACCCTTCTCCCTTCCTCTGATAGGTAGAAGTAACACGCTTGATCTGATTATTGGGTCTATATTAAAAACTCATAACTTCAAACAGCTGATATAAACGCAAGTGGCTAAATGTGTGTTTTGGGGTGACTACACATACCTAAATATATTCAACGATTTTTCCAATTGCAGCCCAAAGAACACTCCAACAAATACATCGCAATAAGAGATCATATGATTCTAGCATGCGTCCTGAACACTGTTCCTAGTATACACTTGCTTTGTTAAGACCATCAGTACACACTTAAACATGAGTATTACTTCATGTCCTTTCTATATGTTTTGATATGAAAGCTCTTTTTTAGGGTCCATTAGTAACTACATTGTCCCAAGTATTTATGTATGCCACGTGTGTACATTTAATAAGCAGGCTCATTTGAAGTCCATCCTTGTACTAATTAGTGCTCCTTCAATACGTTTTTATATGTCAATGCAAATACATAGGTTATATTGCACTTTGATACAGTAGAAATAATCACCATTTCCACTCATTACTGGGTTACTTTTTGTATCTTACAGGTTATTGCAGAAAGGAAAGAGGGATGCAGGAAGCAGGGAGATTCCAAAGACACGTATCGCCGTAAACCACAGGTGAGTGCAGAAGGCAGGGGAATTTTCCTGAATGACAAGCAGTCATTCTCGGTGCAGCGCGCAGCTTTAAAGGCTGCTGTTCCACCTTTTTGAAGGGACAGCTCCTGGGGTACGTCATGAACATGGCGCGTCTGACAGTTACATTCATGACTGGATGACATATCTCAGAGGCTTATCCAATTGCCTTTGGGACCTGGCAGGGTAGTCCCTTCTTCCCTCTTTTATGTGTCCTGGATAGAACTGCTTGTTAGTAGAAGCGTATGGCTGGAGAACATTAGGGGATTCCCATGGGAGGCACAATACACACAGTTTGGCTCTAAGCAGATGCTCTGCTTCTCTATAATAGGCCAGTCCGCATGGATCTTGAGCATCTTGTCCGCTTACTGGCCAAGTTTGACTCCCTATCTGGGCTTAAGGTGAACCCAACATAAACGTTTATTTTCCCACTAAAATGAGCAGTGGGGCCACATTCACTTTTGCTTGGGGCGGATTCTGGGTACACCCCACTTATTTAAATGCTTGGGTATCAATATATTTCATGCCCCACAGGACATATGGGAGGACAACTTATGTGCTTCAATTCGAGCGATTCCTGCTCAGGTTGCATTCTGGACCACCCTCTCGCTTACCGTTGACTTTTCTAAAATGATGGTTCTGCCAAGTTTGCTCTCTTATTTTGCCAACCACCCAGTGCTTATCCCTGGGAAAATCTTTAGTAATCTTATCATTATACTGCATGACTTTAATCTGGGGTACGCGGTGGATCGCTCTGTCTAAATTATACTTTAGAACTAACCATGATGGGCTAAATGAACCAGACTTTCGGGAATATGATTACATTCTAGCGGATCAGCACCACATGGCTGAAACCTGGATCACACCAGAACAACTACAAGCCGGGTGCTTTATAATTTACTTTTCCTGTGTACTAAATCCTTGAAGTGTTTTTATTGCTAGGCCTGGAATGGACCTGCTTGCTCACTAGTCTGCTATATACAAATGTGGCATATTCATATGCCCCGCCTAATCTAATGAAGGGTATACTGACTCACCCAGCGTGGCTTTCAACAGGTGACCTGGTGCACTAGGAGGATGTTGGCTTGTCCACGGTGGGAGATATGTTTGAGGAGAGCCTCCTGCTGGCCTTTGGGGCTCTGACTGGATGCACTGAGCTCCCAGCTACAGAGTTCCTTGTGTACAGCAGAATATAAATGGCAATGAACTGGACATGGCAGGCAGCTTGATATAAGCCACCTACACACACTGCCCTGTAGGCATTATACACAAAGGGACATGGGAGGACACTAGTGACCCGGCTATACAAAGGGATTCGGACACATGCAAATATCTCCCAACTTACAGTTAGGGCTGACTGGGAGGATGAATTTGGTACAATTTTCAATGATAAGGAATGGTGAGCAGCATTCTAGTACCTCTTGCAGATTACTCTATTTAACTTTACACAGTTGTGTCTTTTGCATAGAACCTATCTGACTCATCAGAAGATGCGGGCACTGTTCCCAATCCCCTCCTCAAATTACCCTCACTGCTTCTGGCTCTGACACACCTAACCCATATGATGTGGGTCTGTACGAAGTTCTACCCCTCTTGGTCCTGGGTCCTCAAGACCCAGGAGCATTTTTGTGGACAGGCCACTCTAGCATACCCCAAGATTAATTCACTTGGGAGGTTCCCCTAGGCCTGAAGGAGCAAAGCTCACCCATTAGGTTCATTGACCTTGCCCCCCTCCTAGCGTGCAGTGCCATTACTAGCTAGTGGAAGGTGGCAAACCTCCCTTTCCTCGCCTCCTGGCATGGTGACCTCCAATGTTGGGTGCAGGATGAGGGAACGTCGCTTTGTAGGGAAAAAGAAGGGATGGTTTCGGGGATTACTCATCTCAGACTTTTGGTCCAGGCGGATAAAGATCGGATATCCAATGATGGCCTCCAACTGTGAAGGACCGTATTCCCCCCTCCCTGTGGGTCGATAAAGGGTTCCACTGACAGTTCCCACTACACCCACCTCATTTGAGCCCTTACAGCCAGTCAACCCTCCCACAACTTTTCTAACAAAAGCCCCCCTGCGCTGAGACCACTCCTGCAGATCACAGCGCCAGTGTGGCACATATAACCCCCATTTTCGACTGTGCTTGTCTTTAGCTGAGCCCAGTAGTGGATGCTACTGGGAACCCCATCCGCCCTCCGTGTCCCACCCATCCAACCCCCGTTTTTCCCCCCAAATAAAGTTTACTTTGTTTTTGTTCCTGACAACACCTGCCGCGCACAGAGATTACATATGGTTCCCATTTCCCATTTATACATTGTTACCTTTATTGTTTATGTATGCTATTTTGGAATGCTGAGACCCACAATGCCTATACGTATAAAATTACTGTATAAAACATAATAAAAACTGTTTAAAAAAAAAACTCAGGTCATGCACAATGTTTTCTGCAAACAAGAGAGCTCACTTGGCATGGATCTCCAATTCACCCACGGTCAGTTACCCAGAACCCACAAATGTAAACAAAATGTCAATGAAGGATACATTTGAGCTGTAGCATGATGGTCAGACAGCATACAAGATCCAAGAGTTTTATGCACATACATAGCAGCTTTGCTTAATGAGTAGCTCTACAGTCAATACAAGATTCAATCTCTTGTATATCCGCATGAATATCCAAATATTATCTGTAGTTTGTGTTTTAGGTTTTTGTAAAGACTGGCCTGAATATTATAAACACACTTTAAATATACGAAGGAGAAATAAGCAATTTGGATGGGGTTGTGATATGTTGATATGATGGGTAAGAAAGGAGACATACAAATACAGTATGTCAGATTAATGTACATGGACAGTTATAAAAATGTTTGCACTAGGTTCAATCTCTATATCATTATTGAAATATATATTTTAGAAGCCCTTTTTATCTTAACCTAAATGTATATACACTTTTTGTGGCAGCCCATATTATACTGGGCGAAATGCATGTTTAAAATGATAACTTACACATTCAGAGTGCTTTCAGGGACCACGTAGCACTAAAAATGCACAAGGCACTCTCCCTGCTGCACCAAACAGGATTCTTAACCAAAAGAGATTTCACAACATAAAATAGTGCATGTCCCACTGATTAGTTTAAATTTCATTTATTTTTCATTTAAGGTGTTTGTTACTTTATATGTAGCTACTTCATGGTATAAGATCAACAAAATAGTTACATAATCTTTTTTTTTTCTTTTTAGCAAAGTCTTTGAGTCTTTGATTCTACCTCCTCTTTCTCTGACCCCATCCCTATTGAAGTATTCATACTTTTTTAATGCATTTCGCCTGCTGCTTTGAGTGGTTATGTAGACCCAGATTTAACATTTTTTTCATGCAGAGCGGGAAGACAACTGGCTGCCCTGCGTGAAAGAGAGAGGGCAAGAATACACCATATCAATCAAAATATGGAGCATTGCTGTCCTTTGCCTGTGCTAGTGCACAGTCTGCAGCCTAGCACCAATGCAGGCACCCTTGCGCTGTGGTGCAAGGGTGTCTGTGTTACAGGCAGGGTTGTTTGCACAAAAACAATCCTTAGAGGCAGTTTCCTCTTTTTGAGTGTTAGAGTAAACAAAAAGGAGAAATAAAGATATTTCTTCTTATTGCGTCTCCCCTAAGATGGCGCACAATTCTAATGCATTAATAAATCTGGGAATCCTTAAAACGCATGGGTGGATCTATGGGAACACCCAACTTCCACTCATTTAACACCTTCCCAGTGTAGTGTAACACAAGCCAATGACCTGTGCTGCAGGATGCCTCTACGTGGCATGTTAAATCTCATTCTAGGTTTTGCATCACATTGCATGGCACAAGGCAATGCAAACACTTCCGAAACCTGCCCTGTAATGTCTGAAAAAAGCCAATGATATTACCATATGGTGTCCTGACTTCCCTTACCTTCATTATGTACCTTTTTCTTTTTTAGTTATCATTGTCAGATTTTCCTGTGATCTGTATTTATATAACACAGTGTACTATTCATTTTACAGAATTATACATGAACACTTTCTTCTAGTTTTAAAAGGGATTGGGAAAAATACATTAATCTAATCAGTGACTTAAGTGCACTGTGTGACCAGGAAGCCTGGGTTCAAATCCCAGATTCCCTGCATGACTAAATTGTGTGATCTAAGTCAAATCAATTTACTTTATGTGTCTAATTTACTGGATAGCGATATTTGAGAGCACTTCTTAAGTAATTCAGTTTCAGATGTAGTGCGTACAAAAACTCACTTGCATGTTTTATAAGCCTTTATTGATCCACCTTTCGTAACAATAATATTGCCCGTGATGTAAGGGACACCAGATAATTGGTTCACTTTATTCACTCCTGGTGTTGTCAAGAGGGAGGGTTAAGGAACATTTTAAAGTTCATGTTTAGAAGCGTTCACTTCAAATAAATGTCAATGCAATGTTGTGATCCAATGTACTAAAATGAAACACTACCATATGTCTTGATTTCATTGTTGTATGCCAAAAAGAGGTTACACAGTATCCCAGGTATGTATCAAAAGAGTCTATTGTACATTACAGAAGAACAGTAATGGGATACATATAGTTATGAAGAGTTAGCACACAATTTGTGAAATTTTCTTTGAAACAGACTGACCCATAATAAACTGTCCCTCCCCATCCTCCTGCCCAGTCACTGCTGCCTTATCTATCGGTTTGGAAAAGAAGAGCAATGAACCCTGTGGTGCTTAGAAGAAAGTGTTCTAGTAGGGAAATCCAACAGTGTGCTGGAGATAGGTGCCTTAGACCACTGCCTTGTGTAGTTGCCTACATTTTGCAAGAACAACTGGAACATAGAAACCAAGAGTGTATGTGTTGGAGGTGGATTACGGGGGTGTATCATCCTTGGTGCATTCTTTAAAGCCCTCCACCAAAATATCTCACTTCTGTGCAATAAAATGTTTTCTTAGACCATCTCATTCCTCCTTGCGTGATAGGGTGCTCTCAGATCGCAACTAAGAGAGCAGGATCTTGGTCCAACTCACGATAGTTGGAGGAAGTGAATCCTTCCAGTGCAGTGCATCATTGCTTTTTCCTAGAAGAAGAACAAGGTCAAGGAACTTGGTGGAGGGTTTCTTGAAGTTATGAGAATAAGCCTATAAGACCACTTCTAAGGAATTCACTAGTACATGGCCTATCATGGTCAATAGCACCTTGAAAAACCTCTGCAAGTATGAAAAGAGTGTGAGGCAAGACCAAAGCATATAAAGCAAATTGTCATCTAATTGCTTACAGCAAGGACAAATGCAGCTGCGGCTCTGTGGTATATTTTGGTAATTCAGGCAGTTATAAGGTGAATTCAAAATATTAAATTTAATATACTTAAAGTGGAAGCCACGAGATACTTTATGGGGATATTTCAATATTTTAGCCCAGTCTGCATCGTGCAGAAATTTGGGCAGGTCAGTCTCCCATTTAGTATGGAGAGATGCCCTCGCGTGGTGCCCATGTTGTAGGAATGCTCCATACACGCATCTTATCAATTTCCTGGTAGTCCTTACGGTGTAGAGCATCTGGCACACCTCATGTGGGGTTGGTGCTAGGTGGCGGACATGAAATAGGGCATTTAATGATTGTTTACGGTGTTCATAAGTAAGGAACTGACCCAGGTGAAGATTGTAGTCCAAAATAAGGGTTTAGAAATCTAGTAGGTCTCCATCAACAAACACGTCCCCTAATTTTGAGAGGCCTGTAGCATGCCAATGACAGAGTCGCCCTGAGTAAACCGGTCCTGTGTGAGTGGAAAGGCCTAGAAAAGGTAGTGCAGGAGCATAGAGTTTCCTAGTGTTAGTGAGTTTACTGGTTCTAGTAAGGTAAGAGAAATCTGTGGGGAACAACCTTGGTTTGGGTAGAATGGTCAGTAGTAAACAATGAGTAGTGCAGTAAGCCCTTCTTAAAGTCTTTACAGGTAAACCCTGTCTCATGCAGGGGTTGGCCAGACAGCCTGCAAGCAACCCATTAGAGCTGTGCAGCTAAACAATAGTGTTCTAAGTCCTGAAGGGCTAATCCTCCTCAGTCACAGGTAGCTTTAGGGATGGAAAGAGCTAACTGGAAGTGCCCCGGCCCCCTAATCAGACATGGGATGTGTCTGAAGAAAGAAAAAGGGATGAACAGGGTACAAAATATTACAATAACTAAGGTAGAACCATCATCTTCACTAGTGACAGGTGGCCCATTACTGAAAGCGAAAGACCAAAAAGCAAACTGATCTTGGAGGGACTGTGTAGCTCCGCCCAGATTTCAGTCTTTCAAATCAGTGGGGGAATAGTGGATAGTAATCCTTAGGTACTGAAAGGTAACTGATTCCCAGTTCAATCTGAGATCTAATTGTACATAAAGGGGAAAAGGCCACCATGTGTTGAAGAAATACTTCTTACATTTTAAAATCTTTATCATGCCCTACATTTTTCTTGTGTAATTTACATCCCAAATAGTTTGATGATTCTACATGTACCTTAGCCCTTAGGAATAAACCAGATCACTGGTTTGGCCTTGGCTCAATGCCAGAACCATTTTAAGACATGGAGAGAGTGGGCAATTGCCTAGGGCACACTCTTCCAAAGAGCCTGGCCCCTAGTCACAGTACACAAGCATGGTCAGCGGACCATTGCACCAGCAGAGTTTGGCAGGGTTGGTGGGTGCTGCGTGTTCAACCACCTAACAGTACCTCAACTTTTTCTCTCCTCTGCGTTGAGACAACTCTCCAGGTATGCAATACGTCTCGATACTCATGGCGAACCCATCTTGTCTGATATCAGGAATTGTCCCACCTTGTTCTTCTCCTCCTTATTTATCCAGTTCCAACATCCCTTTGAATCAGTTGTTGTGTATCCCCCATCTGATCTTTGATTGCTAGCTTAGGCTTCAAGTTCTGAGATAAATGGAGAGTCCTGGATGAACACTCTAGTGCTGTGAGAGTGTTGTATAGCTTTTTAAGCCATGTTTTAGGCTCGTTATTTGAGCAGACTAGACCTGCCGTTGTGCACTTTAGCCCAGTTACATTTTATTCAGCATTGCTTTTTTTTTCTAGCATTAGCCACATTTGCGGTGTTGTTTTGTTTTCTCTATGTAGTTGTTCTTTCGTCGAGGAAAGCATCACATTTTTAGCACTGCATTCATTTCAATTTGTGCTTTCCTCAAGGCTGCAGTCAGATAGGGTTGTGGCCAAAAGTGGTACGACATTCACAGAAACATACATATCCTTACGTGGGGACCTTTTCTTAGAACATCAGTTGTTTTATTATAAAACACTTCTCTGTCCCCTGCACGTTGGAGGGAGATTCCAGCCAGATAACCACAATTGCATGCTGATTGCTGAATGTTCTTTGTTAAGCTGCTTGCTTAGACTGCCAAATCCCTGGCCTCTAAGGGGACTTTGTCTTTCTAGAAAACAGGCTTCCTTGCTCAGGTATGGGGGATGATGTCTTCCCAAGGGGGAAACCTGAAGGGCGTATTAGGGATTAACATGGTGTTCTCTAATATAGCCTAGGTAGGAAATATATATATATGTATTATATATATATATATATATATATATATATATATATATATATATATATATATATATTATTCCTAGTGACAGTATGGTGGGACTGTTTTTGTGTTTCACTCTCCTTGTCACAATTTTGCTTTTAATGTGTTTTATCATCCAAGTTATTGCTGTACATGCCGTTTTATCTAAGATGCAGTTACTTTAACAAACCTTATTGAACTATTCTCTGCTTCTGTTTGTCTTTGCCTTTGTGAGACTAATGTAATTGAGAGAAAGGGATGAGATCTGATCGACCCCGATTCCCCTAAGGAGTCTTTCTATCATGCGCCCGGTTGCCCCAATCATCCTCACTCTCTGGTGGAGATGAGGCACTGCTAGTTACCTGGAAAAGCCGGATTAGGCTGACAGCCATCACATGGTGTGGAATTGTACTCAGTACCCACAATTCAGGTGATTCTGCTTCCCAAATCCAGTAGTCTCATTGGGATAAGGAGTTCCTACGCGACAAGACTACAGACAAGTTGTGGGTACCTCACTTCCTGACTTTAGGTGTGAGACTGTTGCCCTAATCATCTGCTCTGCCTCATTAAATTTTTTAAGTTTAAAGTCCACTGTAGGTTGAGGTGAGCGTGATGTTTTGTTCAACTTGTCTAAACTAGCAGAAGGTCACTTAGTTTAATGTTTCCCAAACTGTATGCCATAGGTTTTAAAAATGTATAAACATAATCAAAATGTTGCTGTTGCTGTCTTTCCATGAAAGAGTGGGTACATTTGGAGAGAGTAGATGGCCTTCACGCCGTGCTCAAGGACATTAATTTTCTATTAAGCAAGAACGTAATTTGCCACTTGAATGTAGGATACTTAGAGGCAATCACTTAAAGACCACAGTGAATAAATAGTGCTTTGTAGAAAATAGTAAATAAATACGCTGATAAAATAGTCTGGTGTGGCCTCTCCTTGGATGTGTCCATACAATTAACTTTTTGTCCTCAATTTTGACCCTTTGTCCTGAATTTTTGCACTGAATTTTGAACCTTTGCCCTGAATCTTAGACAGTCCTGTCCAGAATTTGCCTGCATACCAGGTGGTCACCCTAGGCACACTCACTGTCCCAGGTGAATACAGCATCATTTGTCAGAAGATTTCCTATACTGCCTATCCTATGGCAGATACATAGGGCCCAATTGCCAGTTTGGGGAGGGGAATACTCCATCAGAAAGGTGACGGATATCCTGTCCGCCCTATTACAACTTCTATTGGATATGAGGCGGACAGTATATCCATCACGTTTGTGACATTCCCTTCCACCAAACTCATAATGAGGCCCTTAGTCACAAAAACACTATTTTTTTCAATGACAGAGAATCTCTTTATCTTAAGGAGATCAGTGATAATGTTTAAGAAACGTTTTCGCTTTGTTCTTTAGGCAAAAATGGAAAGTACAGGTGTTTCACGAGGCAGTTTCCATGGTTTAACAGCTTTTATGTTGCTAAAATCCAAGATAATCTTGAATCGTGGGTGGGCTGCGGGGGTGGCCAGAAAGCTTGTTAGATACATGGATTTGTGATAACGAGGATAAAGTTCCCATTTTCAGTCTAGAGTCAGTCTGTGAATATCTCGCATTACAATAAACGCAGGCAAATTGCAGCTGCAGATCCCTTGCAAGAATCGATTCTTGCCCGCTGGGATGTTAAACATTTCAGGGATGAAGCGAGCTGGTCAGTCGCAGCCAGTGCTTGAAATGGAAAAATTAAAGTGCAGGTACTCTGTGCCAGAGTACCTGCTTGTTTCTGAGAAGTGCCGGTACTCTCCAATTGAACGTATTACGTTTTTCTTGAGATATGCCGGTACTCTCCCTCTCAAAATAAAAAAGTGCCGGTACTCAGTACCGGAGAGTACCGGCCCATTTAAAGCACTGGTCGCAGCAATTTATTGTGTTTTTTCCCTTACAAAGACGGGGTTTCAGAAAATGGACCGAAAATTATACCTTTCGAATTGGAAAACAAATCCAGCACCATCGGGAGGAAGAGCTGAGAACCTGGAAGCTAAATGGATGGAGCGGGAGCGATCTGCAGTTCATTAGCTCTGTTCTGAACAGTAGGCTCCACTTGCAGTTACTAAAATATTCGCTGTACAGAATCTCAGGGGCAGGAGGAAGGGAAAAGCTTCGACGCATAAGAAGAAGATTATAACCTTCACAAACTAATAAAGAATTCACCTCACATATGATTTATTTAAAGAGCCAAATGCCAGGTATACGTATCTTTATAATAGGCATTTCCAAATTTTCTAAATGTATGAAAGTTGTCATTTAAAATCAGCTATTCCCAGTGGGTTGCAGGCGACCTATCTTACGAACATTAATGAGTTAATTCGCAATTTGCAGCTAGCTAGGAATCACGCCATTCCAAGAATGGTGGCCTGCTTGGGTCAGCACACCACTATGCCTGTCATTTCCATTTTAATAGAGCAATCTTCGGCCCAGATTTAAGAGGGCCTAATGCCATTCTAACGCCACCTTTGCATCATTGTTTTTACACTAATGTGGCGTTAGATGGCCAAAAACGCCGTGGCATATTTACAAAGTGGC
The DNA here is from genome assembly GCF_031143425.1 of Pleurodeles waltl. Taxonomy (NCBI): domain Eukaryota; kingdom Metazoa; phylum Chordata; class Amphibia; order Caudata; family Salamandridae; genus Pleurodeles; species Pleurodeles waltl. The sequence goes on along the minus strand of NC_090445.1, from coordinate 115,585,313 downwards.
GCAATGCTTGCATTGTGCCACTTTGTAACCCCTTGGGCCACATTCTGCCTGCACCAGGCATAATGCTTGCAAAGGGGGCGTTCTGGTGCTGGGGGGAGGGGGCAAAAAAATGGCACAAAGAAATCGAAGAGATTTCTTTGCATCATTTTTATTGCCATCTTTAACACCTGCTAAGATTAGGCGATAAAGTGAAGGCTCCCATTGTTTTCAATGGTCCTCTGGGTGCTTTGCAGGATTAGTGTCAACATTTTTTACACTAATCCTGCAATGCGCCAGACTAGTGTAAAAAATTATGACCCTAGTACCCCTGACTACCGACATGGTGCGCCATATTTTAAATACAGCACACATATGGTGGCATTAGGGGGCGCTAAAAGGCACAAGAAAAGTGGCGCTGCACTAGGTGCATCGCTTTATTTAAAAAAAAATGCAGCCCAGCCTATGTCACCTTAAAGAAAACAGGACATACCAAAATATTTTTTTGCAGCCATGAGCGAGCTGACTGTGCGAACTGACCCATTTGTGAACTCAAAAAAGCTTAGTACATCTGGCGCTAAATGAAGTACTGTATACAAAGCTAAATACAGTTGCATTCAAAATGGATAAGTAGGAAAATAAAATGCCAAAGATAGGGTTTACGTTACAGCCGATATTGTTTAATGCGCCAAATGTGAATAAAAGCAGAAACTCTGATAGGCCAGCTCTTTGAAAGAGCACCATGTCATCTGCAACAGATGCTAATGCATGGCTGTCACATTCTTTTGTGGAGCAAGAGGTAAAACTATTTGGTGGGGCCCCACTACCAAATTTGCCCAGAATATAGACTGTGGTCATTTCTTGTTTAAAATTAATGTATTAGCCTGCAAGCCTTTACCTTCTACGACCACAATCCCTAGGCACATTTTTCATCCATACACTGCTCCTCCCCTGCTATCTGTACCTCCTCTCTCTCTACTGCACGGTTTAGCTGTGCCCTCGACCTCTCCCATGCATTTGTTCCCTGATACCTGAATGAATCCCTCCTATCAAGGATGGAGCATAATGTTAATCGCAGTCAGCAAAAGGAGGAGTCCTGGAGCAAGATTTAACAAGGGAACCAGGTAAAATTGTGTTTTGCTTATTGGGTGCTGTAATTCACCCACCAAAAAGCCATGTTTAAGCTGTTTGTCAAAATGTGTTGATCTCTTGTTGCCAAGTTTCTGTTTGTGGGGGGTGGGCATAAGTCTGCTGTCTGCAATGTCCTTAATGCATCAATGGCAATGGCAAACTCTGGCCGAGTGACATATAACTACCAACTGGACCCAAACACCAAACTGTAGAATTATTGCTGTACCCGACATTGGACCCACACACAGCTCTGCTGATACACCTGATTTCTGACTTACGTAATTTCTGCCCATTATTTTCCTGTACTTTGACCATATAATGCAACGCATCCTGAACTGCAGTATTTCAGCTAATTTAATATTGACCAAAAAATACTCAGTGCATCCCAAGCCCGATTTATTGCATCCCTTGCTATTCCAATACTGAGGCCTTCACACAGATCTCCACACATTTACTAAAAAAAGGTGGTGCACTGCGAAGTTATGTAAAGAACAATATAACAAATGGCCGAGGCCAGTGTAACTATGTAGAGAACAAAGATAGTTGTACATTTATTATTTCGTAAATAGTCCAAAGAAGTAAGTCTTTTGATTGCCAACCAAGTAGGCAGTGTAAATGATAACAAAAAATAATATACAACCAAGGAAACCAAGAAAACAAAAGATCCTTATGTCCTTGTGATCGTAGCGGGTTCATAAACAGGTGATGAGTCCATGAAAAATGGCCAACGCGTTTCGCCCAACATAGGGCTTCTTCAGGGCTAAAAAGAAAGAATAACCAAGAGAGACATATGTTCTCTATGACGTGATGCAAAATAAGTCAGTACAGGTAGATCAGTGAAAGTACAGAGAAAATGTGGAAAAAGTGTTTATCATCAAATGATAAAAATGAGCTAACCCGTTCATAATAAGATCAAGGTCATGCAAGTATAAAGCTTCTAACAATATAAAAGAAAACAATAGTGATTCTAAAAATATATATAAAACAAGTTAGTAGTATGTGTCAAAAGAAAGAAAAAAGTGGTCAAAAAATGGGTGAACCAGCCAACAGTAAAAAAGATAAATGTCAAGTTGTGCAACAAGAAATCTGACAAAATCATACCCAGTCAGTGATAACGCAATATGTATTGGTATATGAAAACCTAGGGGAAGAATTCCAAAAATAAGTCTGGTAAAGTCTAATATGTAACGGATGAAAAAGAGAAAGAAGTAACAACCCTCATAGCAATGAGGGAAAAAGAAAAAAGGGGGGGGGAGAGGCTTACCACAATACTGTATAACTGAGTAAGAAGCTCCGCAACAAACACGGCATCCCAAAAACTTTTTACAAGCCCTTGGAAAAATTATAAAAAGAAGATGTATGGCTCAAATGGTGATATCTGAAAATGAGAAGACCAAAGGGTCTTGATTAGAAGCCGTAATAGGTAACATGCGAAAAACGCACGAATAACAACAAAAAAATTTGTGAGAAAGACGGGGAAGCGAGCCCATAAGAGTGCTATTAGGATTTACCATCAATCGCCAATTCCGTTGTGGAGCGGCAAAAATACAAGTCGGGAATGCCGTCAGAAACAAGCGTGTGTTCAGCGCAACGCGCTAATCAAAAAATGCCAAAGAGTTCAGCCGCGGTCTAAAAACCGCGATGGAGATATACGGGCAAAAGCCGGTTCCGAGGCACAGGATATGCACCCGGGAACCGGAAATAGAAGCAGAGAGTACCCTGACGTAAGGGAAAATAAAAATAAAAATCGAAAACGGACAAGAACGGCCGCCATATTGGAAGAAGGGTAGTGGAAACGGGGGACAAGGGGAGTAAAGTAAATTATACCAATACAATTGTGTTCAGTCGGTGAGAAAGAGGTGAATAATGGTGTAACCCACAGCATAAATAAAAAAAGGGGAGGGAGAGGGGGAGAGGGAAAGAAAAATATTAGAGAGAAAAGAAAAATAAATAAATATGAAGAATATCGATAGCAATAGTAAAAAAGAAAAAATAAAGGGAAAAGAGAGATTACAGCCATAAGAAAAACCCCAGTAAGAAAAGTGTGACATATTATAACACAAGTGTAAATGTATATTCTTCTTACAAGGGACCAATTGAACATATTATGTATGGTATATAATGTACAAACAAAGGATACAGTATTACCCCAAATATCCACAATGATGCAACATAATGTGCAAGAAAAATGAAAAACAACAAGGTAACAAATAACAGAGAAAAATAGCAAGAGCCATAATAGTTAAAGCAAAATGAGAACGGGAAGTATATAACAATGTATAACCATGCAGATAATAGGATTCACAAAACCAACAGGTTACAAAAAATAATGAAATTCATGATATATATTATGGCCCAGGTCTACCGCTTGTAAGCAACAGATCCAGGCCGCCTCTTTTTGGCGTAGAGTGAGTTCTCTGTTACCCCCTCTCGGGTTGGCAGAAACATGTTCAATACCGTGAAACCACATTGTAGAATCATTAGGATGAGTTGATAACATGTGTGTAGCAAATGGGTATGTAGAGTCATGGTTTTTTATAGCTCGCAGGTGTTCCTGTATTCTTTGTTTCAATGGGCGTATGGTACTCCCCACATAAATTTTATTGCATGAACAACCCAAAATGTACATGACAAATTTCGTATTACAATTGATAAATTGCTGAATGGTAAAATGTCTTGAGTTGTGGTAACAAAAATCCCTGATTTTATCACAGCCAAAATTACAGACATTGCAACCATGACAGGTATAAAACCCTTTTGGTGTTGATGGGAGCCAAGAGGCAGAGTGAGTAGAAGCAATGTAACTAGGACACAGATAGTCTCTGAGGGTTAACCCTCTGCGATAAGTAATCTTAGGTTTACAAGATATTATTCCCTTCACACATCCAGTGAGTTTGTTGGTCCTTTTAGGGAGCGCACCTGCTCACTCCCAATTCCAAAGACCCCACACGCAGCTCTGGCAATGCATCGCAACACTAGCATGAAGTACACACCTGTACTAAAGCACGTTAAGGCAGAAGTGATTTTCTATATTTAAATATGTATGAATTTCTTAATATAACAACAGTTTGCGCAGTAAGGCACTCAGGGGGTGATTCTGACCCCGGCGGTCCTTGACCGCTGGGGCCAGGGTCGGCGGGAGCACCGCCAACAGGCTGGCGGTGCCCCGCAGGGCATTCTGACCGCGGCGGTTTGGCCGCGGTCAGAAGAGGAAAACCGGCGGTCTCCCGCCGGTTTTCCGCTGCCCAGATGAATCCTCCATGGCGGCGCAGCTTGCTGCGCCGCCATGGGGATTCAGACACCCCATACCGCCATCCTGTTCCTGGCGGTTCACCCGCCAGGAACAGGATGGCGGTATGGGGTGTTGTGGGGCCCCTGGGGGCCCCTGCAGTGCCCATGCCAACAGCATGGGCACTGCAGGGGCCCCCGTAAGAGGGCCCCACAAAGAATTTCAGTGTCTGCTTTGCAGACACTGAAATTCGCGACGGGTGCACCTGCACCCGTCGCACCTTCCCACTCCGCCGGCTCCATTCGGAGCTGGCTTCCTCGTGGGAAGGGTGTTTCCCACTGGGCTGGCGGGCGGCCTTTTGGCGGTCGCCCGCCAGCCCAGTGGGAAACCCAGAATAACCGCAGCGGTCTTCTGACCGCGGTGCGGTATTCTGGAGGGGGGAACTCTGGCGGGCGGCCTCCGCCGCCCGCCAGGGTTAGAATCACCCCCTCAGTGTTATTTAAAAAAACTGAAAAGTGGCAGTGACACACTACAGAGTAATTAACATTCATCTCTGAACCCCTCCCGCCCTCCATCTTGCTTCACCAGGAGCAGAAAATCATCTCTTTTTTCAAAACAGGTGCAGTCTTGTTTTCCGAGTTTTATTGTGAGCCATCATACAGCAGTAGTGACATGCTCGTGTCTACATTCCCAAAACTCTCATCCATGTCCCTCTAACTCCTTTGTGGGCAGGCGTTGACCCTGTCCACCAGCGGTTGAAAAGTTAGTGAGGGTAATTAATCTCTATTAAGTTAATTCTTTTTAGTGAGAACATCAATAGAGTGAACAAATATATAAATGAATCTGCCCTCACAGAAATCCGATTCCTTAGCCGCTGCACCTGTTGTCCACGAAAAGGCGAGGGCTGGAGTGACTGATTCCCTGCCAATAGCTGACATTGAGTCAGAACAAAATGAGGCCGGATACCTGGAGAACATTGTGATATACATAGTCAGACCTCCATGCATGCACTATCAAAAAGGTTTCGGGCGTGGGAAGTTGCGCCTGAATAAGCATGGTAGAATAATTCAGTCTTGGATGCAGACAGCATCTAGAGAAGAACAAAAAACGATGGATGTGTTGCTTGAATTATTGTCAACCTCTTGTAATGACTCTGGGCTGCATTCCAGTCCATTAGCTTTTAAGTCTGCGTTGACAGCGCAGGTGTCGTCACACCTTATGTGATCAAAGGAAGAGCTTTCAGGACTACTACAGAGAAGGACTGTTGTTCTTCCCAGATGTTAGCTCACCTGAGTACAACCTTTGATTTGACATTTGTGTGCTTCTACAGAAAGAGTGTTTACCTTCCAAGCACTTGTGATCGATTGTTTATCCAGCTGTATGAGTCAGGAGTAGACTGGCTTGCTTTTTTGTCGAGTAACACTATTGTCTTATTTCGGGATGGAACTTACCTTTTAAGGCCATACACATGCCACTATGATAATATTAAACAATGTCCCTCAGATGATTAGATAAATATGGTGTTTGTTCTACTCTAGTTGTCATGCCTGACAGCTTACTCTTTATATAGCAGGGCTTTGTTGGTTATGGTGGCAAGCCAATGACCAAGGCTATAAACTATATCTGTGTATTATAAAAAGTTACAAGAAAGTCAAAGAGCATTGCTTGTTTATTCTAAAAAGTGTATGTTAAAGCCAATAGGCATGAAAGTGTGTAATGCTATCACTCTGTATTGAATCCACTGTAAGGTTTCTTGCAGAGAGTTATTTTGTTAAATGGCCTCTCACAGCTTAAAGTAGTAGGCAAGGGTTTTAAGCACTGGTTACCTCCTCTGACAAACCGTGGGGATACATTTGTAGAATGATAATCCTTGGTAGGCTCTCTTAGAAGACACAGTACTTTGCTTTGCCACCGTAGTACTGTTTGTATTTCTAATTTTGTGACTAACAATTGCCTTGTTGGAAAGCTTACTCCCAGTAGAATAGACCTAATTTGCTTGTGGTGACAAGCAAATAATATAGGTCACAGGCCTGATTAGTTCACTGGCAAACGTTAAGTCTGATGCCATAGGTCCAACTCTCGTTATTTAAAAAAAGTAAATCAAAGGAAGTAGGCTTGGGTTATTTTTGTAAAAAACATTTGTTAAAGCCAATAGGCTTTTAACTTGGATTATCATCACACTATGTTACAGGCTGTATATAGGTATTTCATTACATGAAATCTCACAGATTATCATAGTAGGTAAAGGTTTGATGTTAATCTTCGCTTGTGGAAAAACCTGGAGCTAGAAGATTTTCATTGTGTTACTCTTTGTTAAATCCATTTATTTAAAAGCGGTTGTACATTGTTTTGCCAACTATAAGTTTGTACATATTCGTAATTTTATAACTGTATTTATGCGCTTCAAGAGGCCTATGTTGGTTATAGTGTCTAGCCAATGGTAAAGGCTGTAGGCCTTGTTGGTTAATTGGCAAAGATTATGTCAGATTTCATAGATTTTATCTATTTATTATGAAAAGTTCAAAGAAAGTCAGTAGCCCTGACTTACATCTAGTGAAAAGCATGTGTTAAAGGCAATAGTCTCTTAACAACGGCTTGCTATGACCCTCTGGTCAAAGCCAGTAGATAGGCATTTTGTTACATGAAATTTCACAGATTACCACAGTAAGCAAGGGGTTTGTGTTGGTGACTTACTCAAACGAACCTTTGGGATAGAAGATCTGCAATGTGGTAATCCTTATTAAGACATTTTACAAGGGATTTTATGTGGTTTTAACAACTGTAATTTTGTACATATTTGTAATTTTATTACTGTGTACTTGATGATCGACTTGTGGGAAAACATATGCCAACTACAGTAGGTGTGAGTTAGTTCTGATGAAAAGTCAATTGGCCGGATTGGTTCATTAGCAATTGTTATGCCAAAGTCTGATCTGTTTTTATAAAAGTTACAAATAGGCAATAGGCTACATTTACCTATTATGAAACACATATGCTAAATCCAATAAGGCTTTAATAGTGTATTGGCATTGTATCACTTGAAAACCTGCAGACAGGTATTTTGTTGTATATAATCTCACTGATAACTTTTGTAGGCAAAGATTTGGTGTTGGTTACTTCATCTAACAAACCCCTGGGGATAGATCTGCACTGTAGTAACTGTGCTAGGATCCCTTTGGAAGGCATGACAAGCGTATTTGTCTGCCAGGATCTTGCATACGAAATGAATAAGTTACTTACCTTCGGTAACGCCTTTTCTAGTAGATACACTAGCTACCCGTGGATTCCTCACCTTATGAATTCTCCCAATGCGCCAGCATTCGACAAAAAATCTTCTTCCCAGCTCTTCACGTCGACGAGGACGTCACAATTGCACGGCTCCGCACACAACTCCGTCTGACATCACAGTGGCAATAAGAGGTCCTCGCTGGTGTGCTGACGTCAGTTTCACCCATTTTTTACGTGCCTTTGAGGCGAACAGGTGAAAACCAACCTCACAATAGCTCAAATAAATACATACACGTAACCATCCTGATGTAACATAAGTACAACAATTATTTATATAGAAATTCATCAAAACATATACACACTCGTAATACAAAAGTCTTGGTATGACCAGACGGGCAAAGGGGAGACGGGTAGGACTGTGAGGAATCCACAGGTAGCTAGTGTATCCACCAGAAAAAGCGTTACCGAAGGTAAGTAACTTGTTCTTCTGATGGATACAACTACCTGTGGATTCCTTACCTTATGGAAAGAGTCCCAAAGCAGTACAGCACTCGGAGATGGGTGCCTGACTAGTCACACCAAGAAATACTGCAACACAGAATGTGCAAAATGGCCATCCCTTCTCACTTCCGAATCCAAGCAATAGTGCTTTGCAAAAGTATGAAGGGAAGCCCAAGTTGCCACTTTACAAATATTTACCACTGGCACGCCCCTAGCCAAAGCTGAAGTGGCAGCCTTAGCCCTAATAGAATGAGCTCTAATACCCTCAGGAGGAATCATCTTTCCTAACGAATAACAGATCTTAATGCAAAGAATGACCCACCTGGATATTGTTCTTTTATGGACAACTCTGCCTTTCATCTTTCCCACATATCCAATGAAAAGTTGGTCATCCAACCGAAAGTCCTTTGTCCTCTCAATATTGAAACTGAGAGCCCTTCTGGGGTCCAAGCGATGGAGTCTTTCTTCCTCTTTTGAAGGATGAGGAGGAGGGTAGAAAGATGAAAGGGTAATAGACTGCCCCATATGGAAAGGAGTGACACCTTTACGAAGGAAAGCCACCCTGGTTTTCAGCACCACTTTGTCAGAAAAGAATGATGTAAAGGGAGGTTAGACACTAAGGGCCTGAAGCTCACTTGCACGCCTAGCAGACCTAGTAGCTACAAGGAAAACTGTCGTAAAGACCGATAATCTTAAAGGACAAGAATGCATGGGTTCAAATGGTGAACCCGATAAAAAAGTTAAAACCAGATTTAAATCCCACTGAGGCATAAGAAACGGAGTGGGAGGAAATTTATTAGTCAAACCTTTCAAGAACCTAACAACAATAGGTGATTTGAACAAGGAAGGTTGATCCGGAAGGCAAAGAAAGGCTGACGGTGCCGACAAATAGCCTTTGCGAGTTGCAACTGCACAACCCTTTTGTGCTAAAGTTAAAGCAAACAACAGAACATCAGACAGATGAGCTTTCATGGGATCAATTTGTTTCTCTCTACACCAAGCCATGAACTTTGCCCACCTGCCGGCATAAACAGTCTTAGTGGAGTGTCGCCTGGCCGATAAAATAACATCCACTACCTCTGGTGGGGGAGAGAAAGAACTCAGATTGCCCTGTTCAATTTCCAGGCATGTAGGTGCCGGCTCTGGAGGGGGGTGTAGAACCTGCCCCAGCGACTGCGAGGAGTTCTGCCCTGAGAGGGAGATGGAGCGGAGGGCACAGTGAGAGTTGGAGAAAGTCCGTGTACCACACTCTTCTCGGCCAATCCGGAGCTACTAAAATGACTTGAGCCCGATCTTGGCGAATCTTCCTCAGAACCCAAGGAATCAAGGGTAAGGGGGGGAACGCGTAAAGCAACTGGTCGCACCAAGACATCTGAAACGCGTCCCCCAAAGCTCCTTGCACGGATACTAGAGGCTGCAGAACGGCAGGCAGTGTGCGTTCTCCTGAGTGACAAATAAGTCTATCTGTGGAAAACCCCACATCCGAAAGACGTGAAGGACCAGGTCCGGATGGAGGTGCCAATCGTGATCGGCTGAAAAATGCCGACTGAGACTGTCCGTACGTATGTTGAGAACTCCGGCCAGATGATTTGCTACCAAGCAAATCCGATGGTCCTGGGCCCAGGACCAGAGCCACAGAGCCTCTCTGCAGAGAAGGTACGACCCTACTCCTCCCTGCTTGTTGATGTACCACATCGCGATAGTAGTGTCCATCAAGACTTAAACTGACTGACCGCGAAGGGACAGGAGGAAGGCTTCGAGAGCCCGCAACTCTAACAGATTGATGTGAAACATCTGTTCCACTGGAGACCAATGACCTTTGATCTCCAGGTCCCCGAGATGAGCACCCCACCCTAGAGTGGAAGTATCCATTATGACTGTGGCCACCAGAGGTGGCAGAGAAAATGGCCTTCTTTGGGAAAGGTTGCTATCCACAGCCCACCATCGTAGATCCACTGCAGCGTCTCTGGAGATCGTTATCGACTCCACGATGTTCCGTTTGTGTTGAAACCACTGCCTGCTGAGGCACCACTGAAGAGCCCTCATGTGCCAGCGTGCATGAGTGACCAACAGAATGCAAGAAGCGAACAGACCGAGCAGGCGCAGGACTTTGAGGACTGGAACAACCGCTCCATTTTGAAACATTGGAATCAACTCCTGAATGTCCTGAATCTGCTGAAGCGGAGGATAGGCCCGATTCAATGTTGTATCCATTACTGCCCCTATGAACAGGAGGCGGTGAGAGGGCTCCAGGTGAGACTTGGGCACGTTTATCGCAAAGCCCAGACTGAACAACAACTGAGTTGTCATTTGCAAGTGATGCAGCATGAGCTCTGGAGACTTGGCTTTGATCAACCAATCGTCCAGGTAAGGGAATACCGATATTCCCTTCCTCCTGAGACTTGCTGCAACCATTGCCATCACCTTCGTGAAGACTCGAGGTGCTGACGTAAGACCAAAAGGAAGGACCGCAAACTGGTAGTGATACGCCCAAACCCCCTGAACCTCCGAAAGGACCTGAAAGGGGTAGTAGTGGAACCAAAAGACTTCGCTGTGGCTCTACTGTCCTTAAAGCGCTCTAAGGCAGAATCAGCTTTAGCTCCAAACAGCTTTTCTCCATCGAAAGGCAGGTCCAATAGAGTGGTCTGGACATCCGTAGAAAAGCCAGAAGACCTCAACCACGCATGCTTCCTGGTAGCGATTGAGGTACCCATCGCCCTGGCCATTGAGTCTGTAGAATCCAGACCAGACTGGATAATTTGCTTAGCCGCAGCTTGAGCGTCTGACAGGAGCTCAACAAACTGCCCTTGTATATCCTGTGGCAAGTCTGGAACTATAGCTTTAGCCGTGTCCGTCAGGGCGTGAATATATCTCCTTAACACTCAAGTAGCATTTGCCACTTTCAGGGCCATACTGCAGGAAGAAAAAGTCTTGGTCGACTGCTCCATCCTCTTGGACTCTCTGTCCGAAGGAGTAACAGGGAAGGAGCCTGGTGCAGAACGTGCCGAACGTGAGGCCTGGACTACTAAACTCTCCGGAGTCGGATGCTTTGACGAAAATCCCGGATCTCCCTGAGCCACCCTATACTGTCTTGCCACAGATCTGTTCACAGCTGGCGATGGCACAGCCTTCCTCCAAATCTCCAATATGGGCTCCATAAGAGCATCATTAAATGGAAGCAAGGGTTCTGCTGAAGCCAAAGAAGGATGCAGGACCTCGGTCAAAATATTCGTTTTAACCTCAGCAGCTAGCAATGCAAGATCCAAGAAATTTGCCGACAGAATGGAAAGAGGCCGCTTCCTCTGTAAACTCCCCTGGAGATGAAAGACACCACTCCGGGGAAGTGTCTAGCCCACTGGCTCAGTCTAGGCCCTGATATTCCCCAAAGGGCTCAGCAATCTCTCCTTCTTCTAGAAGCTTTCTTTGATACTCTTGTTCTTCTAAGAGCCTCAGTGGTCTTCTGCGCGACCTCAACCTGGCCTCCAATCTCAGCGTTGACATAGAGTTAGCCACGTCAATGACACCGGCTTCAGGACCGATAGTCGTGGACCAGGAGAAGAAAGAGACACACTACAATCCAAACTGGATCCATCCGGCGTCGGAGCTGAAACTATCAGCACCATGGACACCTGAGGCTCCGTCATTGGCGCTGACTGTGTATGAGGTGGCATCACCGACGTCGCAGGTCTGTAAGGCGATGTCATCGGCGCCGTAGGCCTATGAGGTGAAGTTATCGGTGCCGAACCGGCACCCACAGCCGGATAAAAGGGCGTGAACGGCCCTGACTTATAAGGGGCCAGGCAGCCCAATGTGAATGCTAAAGGACCCGTGGGACCAGCTGTGTACCACCAGGGGCCATAGCATTGAACATATTAAACATGGCATTCAAAAATGCTGCCGGATCCGCTCTCGAAGCAGGGAAGGTACGATACCGCTGATCTTCCTGCTGCACTTGCGCCGGCTGGGCATCAGAATCCTGCACCCCAGGTGAAAAGCGTGGACTCTCTTGGGGTGCAACCACCTCAAAGACCGATGGTGCCGGAGAAGCCTGAGGGCTTTGAGGCTATGGAGTCAACGTAGGACTAACCTCCCACGTCGCACGGCGCCGTCTAGATGGAGACCCGGATCTTGATTGTGTCAGCGCGGCTTCTTATGCTTCTTAGAAGAAGTGTGTGAAGATGATCTGCGATGACTTCTGTGCCATTTTGTCACCTTAGCCAGAAAGAGTTTGGCTTCTCTCTCCTTCAGAGCCTTCGGATTCATACTTTGGCAGGACACACACTCCTCCACGTCATGCTCCGAACTTAGGCACCAAAGGCAGTCATCGTGAGGGACATGCAACCCCTGCACTCCCGAAAAGGTTTAAACCCCGACTTCCTAGGAGGAGACATTGTAACCAGAGACAAAAGGGACACCTTAGAAACAGTAATAAGAGCCAGGAGGAAACCGTTAGCGTTGAAGGCACGGATAAAAGGGAACTGACATCAGCACGCCGGCGGGGACCTCTTATTGCCACAGTGATGTCAGACGGAGTTGCGTGCGGAGCTGTGCAATTGTGACGTCCCTTTCAACGTGGAGAGCTGGGAAGAAGATTTTCCGTCGAATGCTGGCGCATTGGGAGAATTCATAAGATGAGGAATCCACAGGTAGTTGTATCCATCAGAAGAGTTACTTATCTATAACTCTAGTTCTTCAACATTGGTATATTTTATAAATTCACATACTTGAATCATTCCCTGTTGTCAGGCTGGTAAACCCAGGTATAAAGCATGTGTGAGACACTTGTTCAAAAGTAACTAAACAAATTAAGAAATATGTACGTTCTTTGTTTACTCAGTAAACTGGTTAGGGGTCTGGGTGTTCCCCTGTGAGTGCACCGTTTTCGCACACTATACCTGATTTAGTCCTTGAGCGCCTTTCTTTCCCCTATTTTCACACCCCATATATATATATTTTCTGCAAACCTGGAAAACCCCAGTACATTAAAATAGCAGTATAAAGTGTTAAAATGGCCAAAGGCCTGAAAATACATTATTTCTCTATTAGCTCATCCATCTTATTCGAAAGAACACACATTTCAGCCAATGAGGTAGAAGCTTAAACTCTTCTACTTGCCCTAGAGGCTACCATAGCTGAGATTTCAAAGCACTAGAGTGAGAAGAATATATATAATGAATGAGCCTCTGACTAGGGAGGAGGGAGTAACTGGAGTTACAATTAAGTAACACATTTCTTATCCAACATTGGATCTTTTATATAATCACATACTTGAAACAGAATAGCAAGTAGTACACATTACAATACATAATAAAAGTGGGATGCAGGCTCACATTTATGAAAATAGGTTTCTCAGGCCTGCCTGTTCCACTGCTGCATCTGTTACATACTGCGCTGGACTTCTCACCTCTGGATACCGGGTTGGCGAGGGTTGGCAGGAGCACCGCCAACAGGCTGGCGGTGCCCCGCAGGGCATTCTGACTGCGGCGGTTCGGCCGCGGTCAGAAGTGGCAAACCGGCGGTCTCCCGCCGGTTTTCCGCTGCCCTTTGGAATCCGCCATGGCGGAGCAGCTCGCTGCGCCGCCATGGGGATTCTGACACCCCTCACCGCCATCCTGTTCCTGGCGGGTCTCCCTCCAGGAACAGGATGGCGGTGAGGGGTGTCTTGGGGCCCCTGGGGGACCCTGCAGTGCCCATGCCAATAGCATGAGCACTGCAGTGGCCCCCGTAAGAGGGCCCCAAAAAGAATTTCAGTGTCTGCCTAGCAGACACTGAAATTCGCGACGGGTGCTACTGCACCCGTCGCACTCCAGCAACTCCGCCGGCTCCATTCGGAGCCGGCTTCATCGTTGCTGGGTCTTTCCCGCTGTGCTGGCGGGCGGCCTTTTGGCGGTCGCCCGCCAGCACAGCGGGAAAGCCAGAATGGCCGCCGCGGTTTTGTGACCGCGGTGCGGTCATTTGGCGGTAACCGCATGGCGGGCGGCGACCGCCGCCCGCCGCGGTTAGAATCACCGCCCAAGTCTTCTACAGGTTCTGGATACTCCCAGATAAGGGCGACCCCTTCTAGTAGCCACGGTGCCGCTTGACAGGCTACACCAAAACAGACCGTACCTTCCAGAAGGAGTCCCAGAGGGAAAAAAAACCAACACTTGGGGAAAAAACCTCAAACAGGAACTCCTGAAGAAAAATAAGAAAAAACAGGACTTGACAACAGGAAACAAAAATAGGCAAATCTCCCAAGGCAAAAAGCAGGAACAAAGAACAGGCAAAAATCTCCCAAGGCAAAAATCAGGAACAAAGAACTTTACTCTTGTGACATGACCGGCTTTCATTGCAAATCCATTTCTAGAACAGGTCAAATGCAGAGCCTGCAAATGGAAGAAGGACTATACATGGTGCCATCAGGTTTAACAGGGACTTGTATTGTCTCACTGTGGCTGATTGTTTTGTAAAAAATTATTTGCCATTGTTTGCAATGTAATCACCCTTTCCTCTGATGGGCAAGCCTTTCCCAACTGTGTGTTGAGTAATGCACCCAGGAACTGGATTTTTGCTCGGTATTATAAGGATAATTTCTCTTTGTTCAACCTGAGACCCAAGCTCTGGAAGATATTATTGCAGGCCGCCGTACAAGCTTTTGCCTCTTCCTTTGATGATGATTTGACAAGCCAATTTTCCAAGTATGGGAATACTTGGTGACCTTTTCGTCTGAGAAAGGCAGCTACTGGAGTGAGACATTTGGTAAATATTTGAGGTGAATGAGTATGTGGAAATATGCATTCTGAAGATCCAAGAATATCTTCTTGTAGAATAACCATCCGGAAGACTGTTTCTTGAAAAATCTCTTCAGCCGATTTGAGATCAGGATTGGTCTCCAGTGGCATGCTTTCTTTCTGTTAGGAAGAACCTGAAATAAAATCCTTGATTTCTTTGGACAATCTCTATATTCTCCTTGAGAAAGAGCATGACAATTTCCCCTTGATGCGCCCTCAAATTGAGATAATGCTCCTTTTTGGTAGGCATATGAACGAACGAATTCCAACATATGACCAGAAAGAACAATTTGTCGCACCTGTTTGTGCAATGTTATAAACTCCTAAGCTGGAACAAAAAGGGACTTTCTCCCACTTCCCCAAGTTCTGGGTACAAGATGGAAAAGGGAGCAAGGGTGCAGAGTCAAGCTCTCTTCTTATTGCCATTGGTGCGTGACTGAGAGGAATTTCTCTTCCTTCCTGAAGTTCTCCCATAACACTGCCTATGATTACAGGTGTAAAATTATCCTTGATCGTAACCACGGTGTGTTTGGGGTCTTTGGGGATAGTATGTACGTTCTTGATCCCCATATTGATTGAATCTGCCTCTGAAATTTTGTGATCCTCGAAAGCCATGAAAATTAGACAGCACAAATCTATGGTGCTGTAGAACACCTAGAACCCTGGCAGTATCCATGTCAGTTTTAAGATCTTGAAGTGCCTCACCCACATGTTTACCAAAAAGAATAAGGTCATCAAAAGGCATGGACCTCAGGACGGAAGGCCGTGGACCTTAGCCAGCCTTGTCTCTTTGTTACAGTTCCTCCTGCAAGTTGGCAAAAACCTGTATTCATGGCATCCATTACTGCATCAATGATGAATGAGGAAGTAAGTTCTCCTTCCTGAAGCTGTCTTTCTCTTATCTTCTGGGATGTGTTCAAGCAATGACATGATATTGATCATAATGTCCTAGGATTATTAGAGCACATAGGCCCTCATTTTGACCCTGGCAGACTTTTGACCTCCAGGGTTAATGTGGCGGTATCACCGCCAACAGGCTGGCAGTGTATACCGCCACATTAAGGCCCTCATTATGAACATGGTGGTCCAGACCGCCATGCCGGTGGCGTCGGAAATTACCGCCACCGGCATGGCGGTCCGAACCGCCATTAAATGTACACTGGGAGACCGCCACAGGCGGAACTCCGCCACCGCCAAGCTTCCTCCGCCAGGCAGCCTGACGATGGCGGAGTTCCTTATCCAACAGGGAAGCGCTGCCCGCCGGATAATGAACCTGTGTTGCCCCAGCCTTTCCTGGTGGTTTAGATCGCTAGGGAAAGGCTGGTGGGATGGGTTCACCGGAGCCCCCCTAGGGGCCCCTGCACTGCCCATGCATTTGGCATGGGAAGTGCAGGGGCCCCTGTGCACAGCCCCGTTGCGCATGTCACTGCCCGATTTATGGGCAGAGATATGCGCGACGGGTGCTACTGCACCCGCCTCACTGCTACATTTATGACGGCTCCATGTGGAGCCATCAGCAATGTACAAGCCCAGCATTCAGCTGGGCCGGCTGGCAGAAACACTGTTTCCGCCCGCCGGCCCAGTGGAATGTTGTTTATTGGGCCGGAGGGTCTTCAACGTTCTGGCGGTCGTTGTTCCGACCGCCAGCACCGAACTCAGCAGGATTGTCTGCAGAGTTCGTAATGAGGGCCTAAGTGTGTGTCGGGTTGGCCGCTGCCAACCCGCCACATCTCTACTCATATACCATGGTGGTTTGAACTCCCGGGCAAGAGATGTGCATCTCCAACCCGGCAGTCGACAGAAGATCGCTGGCACTATAATGAGCCGGCCTACCGCCATGGTTTCTGCAGCGGCAGCACCACCACGAAAACCATGACGGTAGGGCTACCGGTGACAGGGAATTCCATCCCTGTCACTGGTAGATGGCTCCCCCACTGCCCCCCAGCAATCACCTGAACGCCGCACACCTCCTTAAGTCACAGCGCCCCCTGCCCCCAGCCCCCTAAAGTCACAGCACCCCCCACTCCCTGCATACATGCACACACACACACCCACACGCACCACGCATACACCTATTCACCTACACTTCTATACACACATCCACTCACACGCATTCTCTCACACTCATCCATACACTCATTCACTCAGACATACTCACAAGCATTCACACTAACATGCTCACTTGCATACACACTGACATGCAGACACACACTCACGGTAACATTCAGACATGCATTCACTCGCATGCATACAACTACACATACACCACAACACTCACAGACACATTCACACACTCACACACACATTCGAACACACACGCAGACACCACACACTCACACACAACACCCCGCACCCTCCCACTCTCTCCCCTGTCGGATGCCCGACTTACCTTGTCTGGTGAGGAGGTTGTCCGTCAGTGAACGGGAAGGGGCGGCACTACGGCCGGCAGCGCCCCCGCCAGCTGGTGGCATCCTTCTGGCGGGGCAGTGCAGGTGGTAGCACTGCCCAGGCGCCTCTGACCACCAGCATGGCCACTGCCCGATAGCCACCCAAAGTGTGGCTGAAATCCGGCAGTATACATAATCTGGCGGGCGGGAGATTGCCAGCACTGGCGGTCTCCTGGCGCCCATGGCTTTGGCGATCTCGCTTTGAGACTGCCAAAGTCATAATGAGGGCCATAATGTCTTCATCGAAGTTGCTCCCATAGAAGAAATACTTTGGCCCAAATTCTCAATACATTTACTATCCTTTTCTGGCAAAGCAGAGGATGGTGTGATTGGGTTCTTAGTTCTTCTCTGAGCTGCTGAGGAGATGACTCAAACCAGTTTAATATGCTCAGTGAGACAAGCTGGAGCCAAATCACTGCTGGAACTGTAACCAGTGTTTTCATTAGCTTTAGGCATTCCGACCGGACAAATCCAAAATTGGTATAGCTTTTATAGTCTTCGGTGGGTGCGCTTTAAACTAATAAAGGAAACATTTCTGATCTACAGATGTCATTGGTAGAGTGAATTTCTCGGCAACTGTTTCCATTAAGGAATGCATCAACTCCCCTTAGGACAGTGAAACCCCATCCATTTTCTTCGTGTCCTCCATCATCTTGTGCAAGTACACCCCTCATTTAATCTGTATCAGAATATATATAGTTATCATCATCCATGTATTCAAGACTTTGCAGAACCAGCAGTCTTTGAACAGGTCTGAGGGATGGTTACGTTGGTGGTGTTGTCAAAGAGGCATAGCTAGTAACAGAGTAGCTGGTAGTGGAAGTGGCAGCATGGGTGCATCAGCTCACACAAATTGGGGGTTATTAGCTGAATGTTGTGGTTGTAGCTTTTGGAAAGTGTCCATCATCTGCTGCAACATAGATCGAAAGGCATAGGCACTTGGACCACTTCAGGCTGTCGGTACTGTCTAGGTGGTAAGCAAGAACAAGAAGCTTCAGGGATATAATTGAGGAATATAATCCTGCTTGTAATTATATTCAGGGCAGGGTTTATTCTCATCCATTTCTTCTAAAACATCTGAGACACATCTTATATTCAATTGTGTTTGACTGTAAGCAGTCTGCGAGACATGGTCACTAGCACAGTTTTCCTGCTTTAACTGTAATAATTTGAGCAGGGAATAAAGTTGACACCTATAATAGTGAAAAGACAAGTCCCGTTAACAGTCATTGACGGTATTGCCATCAACGGCATAGCCATCAACAGTGTCATTATCAACAGTGTAATTGTTGTCCAACGAGTCTTCATCAACAGTAAGGTTGATGGTGACAGTACTGTTCCCATTGCCCACTGGATCAAAGGCATCAGGGACATCGTCAATGGGTTCAGTGTCAACGGAGTTGTTGTAGCACTGGAAACTATCTGAATTATAGATGGTAGCACAGGAGACATACAAGCTGTCGTTGTTGGTTGTGTTGCTGTCGTCTACAGTATTGATGTAGTTGACGGTATCATCGACGGTCCCGTCATCAAAGAGGTCTCAGTGGTTGATGATTAGGTTTTTTATTTTTTTTTATTCTTGATCACTGGTTGATCCTTTCTAGTCTGAGTTATGTATGCTGTTTTTTCACAGTCAGTGATTCTGTATAGGAATGCTTTTGTGATCCATGCTTAGAATCTGAGGAGGTGACTGCACGCGCTGTACCATATAAGTTAAGTTCAGGAAACTGCAAATCTCCTATTATGCACTGCCTTCATGGAAGTGTTTAGAGAGACACATATCACAGACCCTTCATCTTGAAGAGAAGGCATCTCCCTTAGAAGGATTGAAATTTTCTTTAGTTATTTGATATAATGCCAGACTCCTTTCTTTGTCCTCATGAGTCTTAGCTGTAAACATTTTACATATATCACAGTATGCTGCTTTATGAGTTGGATAAAGGCAATAAATACACCAATAATGAGGATAAGGACCCACAAGACAAACTTCCTGTCAGCCATGGTGACAGTTGGTGACAGCTGACTATCAGGTAAAAAAAAGTCCCTGGCCCAGAAAATGGCAAAACCTCCTCTAAAAACAACTTGCAGTACTTCACTGCCGAAGATATGACTGGTTCAAATCAGTGGCACATCATGAATAGAACAGATTTAAGTTCATTGAAAGGTTAGAGCAGAGCTCTGCCAGGGGACTCCCTCACAAACAACAAACAGTAGAAATCTGAGCCAGAGTGCTCTCTAGGAGTAGGAGAGCTTAATCTTCCACCTCCTTGGCTGAAATTTGGTTTGTTTCAGATGAGGTGGATGTGCCACTAACTAAATAGTGTTAATTCGGGACTATGTCCATGGACGTCATTTAGGGGTCGCAGTTGTGACCCCTGGCTTGCCCTCTGCAACCCCTGGCACTGACTTTGCAACCCCTGGACTCAGAGGTGGCATAATCAGTTCCAGGAACACACTGGCAGCTTGCCCTCATGGAAGTTGTTTGGGGCCACACGCTGCTTTCGCTCAACGTTTTTATTACACTAAGGGCCAGATGTAGCAAACAGTTTGCGAGTCGCAAACGGCGAAAATCGCCGTTTGCGAGTCACAAACGTGTGTTTGCTATGCAGAAATGCATTTTGCGAGTCGGAACCGACTCGCAAAATGCATTTCCGACTCGCAAATAGGAAGGGGTGTTCCCTTCCTATTTGCGACTCGCAGTGGTATGCAATTCCATTTGCGACCGCGTACGCGGTCGCAAATGGAGTCGCAGTTACCATCCACTTGAAGTGGATGGTAACCCACTCGCAAACTGGAAGGGGTCCCCATGGGACCCCTTCCCCTTTGTGAGTGGACCCAAAAATATTTTTTCAGAGCAGGCAGTGGTCCAAGGGACCACTACCTGCCCTGAAAAAATCCGAAACTAAAGGTTTCGGTTTTTTTTTTCTAAGTGCAGCTCGTTTTCCTTTAAGGAAAACGGGCTACACTTGGAAAAAAAAAAACTGCTTTATTTAAAAGCAGTCACGGACATGGAGGTCTGCTGTTCCCAGCAGGTCTCCATCCCCGTGAGTGCCCATAGTCGCTATGGGGGCGCAAATTGCGACCCACCTCATTAATATTAATGAGGTGGGTCTTTGCGACCCCATAGCGACTCGCAGACGGTGTCTGAGACACCGTTCTGCATAGCAAATTGCGAGTTGCAATTTGCGAGTCGCTCGGACTCGCAAATTGCAAGTCGCAATTTGCCGCCTTCCTACATCTGGCCCTAATAGTGAATCATTTTTCATTACTCATTGTTAGTGTATTAAAAAATGGAGTACAATTTGTAGGAATATAGCCTTCCCTGGCAGCAGAGATCAATAAAAAAAGTGCTTTTAAATGTATGTTGTGTGCATGCTTGAGGGTGAGTGTGTATATGTGACAGAGAGTATGTGTGCAAGTGTGAATCTGTGTATCTGTAACAATGCGTGTGTGTGTGTGTGTGTGTGTGTGTGAAATTGAAGGGTTAAGAGCGTGTGATGTCACTTCCTCTAGCAATAGCATTCTGGTGAATTGCCGTTCATGCCTATGTTGTCCATATTTACACTGTGTACTGCTATGGTAATGGACTGGGGACTCCCAGCCCGATGACTGATAATGATTCAAGCATTTGAATATGGAAAACATCCAATGTTGGCGATCTATCTATCTATCTATCTATCTATCTATCTATCTATCTATCTATCTATCTATCTATCTATCTATCTATCTATCTATCTATCTATCTATCTAACTATCTATGAAATAAAAAGAGGAGAAAGAAAGATTCTCCAAGGGTATGAGTGTCATTTGTTTATTCTGTAATTCATTGGTAGGTTTTTCTTGGTGGTCTGAAGCACTCCATTCCAGAAGGGAGAAAGGATTGGGCAGTGCCAGAATGTATGGACAGAATCTCTGACAGGGCTGTCGCATCTAAGGCAGGCCCCTAAAGTGATCAAACCCACACAAAACAACCTAGCTCGGGTGAGGTAAGTACAACAGAGAAGCCTCAGCTGAATCAATCAGAACTGGTAGGCTATCACAGCCTCTTTGATGGTAGCCACTGCCTCAATCCAGTCCTCGTCATTAAGTGGGCCCAGGACCAGCTCCCACGCCTCCTTCACCCCTGCCATGCAATCTGGCATGTTGCGAAGTAGCATTCAATACATTTTCGATCGTTTGTGTTCAGGAATATAGTAAGTAGGAGTTTGGCTTCCAAAGAGGAAAATTCAGGGATGGGGATGGCCAGAATGGACTGTATGTAGGGAGTGAGTGTGGGTCCGAATAGAAGATATCGGAAGAACTGGGTATGGTGTAGGTCATATTCTGCTTGTACTTCTTGGAAGGATTTCATTGATCCGTTTTGCATCACATCCCCTTCAAAGAGTGGCTAAGAAGTGCACCAGGGCCCCTTTCAGTTCAATCCTGTCTGCCAGGGTCCCAGTAGGTGGTGTGACATTCCTTTGTGTGATGGCAGGCCCTCCACCCTCTCAGCCCAGGAAGACCCATTCAAAATGCAGAGGTATGCAAGTGAGGCTGAGTACCCTGTGTTTGGGGTGTGTCTGAGTGAATGCACAAGGAGCTGTCAACTAAACCTAGCCAGACGTGGATTGTAAGGCACAGAAAGATTTAAGTGCAGAGAAATGCTCACTTTCTAAAAGTGGCATTTCTAAAATAGTAATATAAAATCCAACTTCACCAGTCAGCAGGATTTTGTATTACTATTCTTGGCCATACTAAATATGACCTTTCGACTCCTTTCAGATCAGCAGCTACCTCTTCAACAAAGTATGAGGGCAGCCCCAATGTTAGCCTATGAAGGGAGTAGGCCTCACAATAGTGTAAAAATGAATTTAGGAGTTTTACACTACCAGGACATATTAACTACACAGGTACATGTCCTGCCTTTTGCCCACACAGCACCCTGCTCTAGGGGTTACCTAGGGCACACATTAGGGGTGACTTATATGTAGAAAAAGGGGAGTTTCAGGCTTGGCAAGTACTTTTAAATGTCAAGTCGAAGTGGCAGTGAAACTGCACACACAGGCCTTCCAATGGCAGGCCTGAGACAAGGTTAAGGGGCTTCTTAAGTGGTTGGCACAACCAGTGCTGCAGGCCCACTAGTAGCATTTAATCTACAGGCCCTAGGCACATATAGTGCACTCTACTAGGGTCTTACAAGTAAATCAAATAGCCAATCATGGATAAACCAATCAACAGTACAATTTACACAGAGAGCATCTGCACTTTAGCACTGGTTAGCAGTGGTAAAGTGCCCAGAGTTCAAAAGCCAACAACAACAGGTCAGAAAAAAATAGGAGGAAGGAGGCAAAAAGTTTGGGGATGACCCTGTAAAAAGGCCAGGTCCAACAACTGGCATTTGCTGTTGGCTGGAGTGGCAAACTGATCGATCATGGGACAACACCATCGCCTGAATATGTAATCCACCAGCTTCTGGTCTCATTCCCACTCGTGAGAATCCGAAAGCTATTGACTGAGTAAATCCGCTTTGTTGCTCTGGCAGCCTGGCAGGTGTTCTACAGTGTTGCTGATGTTGTAAGAATGGGCCAGTACCACAGCAGTTGAGCCTCTTCTGAGAGGGATCATGATTTTGTTGTCCATTTTGACTAGGACTGGTTGACCTGCTAGTCTGTGGAGGAAAGCTTGTATACCTAGATGTATGACATGGAGTTCCCACACACTGATGTGAAGCATCTTTTCTGCATCTGACCAAGGGCCTCGGAATGAGCGTTCTTGCAGGTGAAGTCCACATCCATCCATTGATACATTCATTGTGAGTATCATCCTTTCTGTTATAGGCAGAAACGAAAGTCCTGCATTTACATTTATTGGGAGCCTCCACCAAAGTAATGCCTGCTTTACCCTTGTGACATGACCGGCTTTCATTGCAAATCCATTTCTAGAACAGGTCAAATACAGAGCCTGCAAATGGAAGAAGGACTATACATGGTGCCATCAGGTTTAACAGGGACTTGTATTGTCTCACTGTGACTGATTGTTTTGTAAAAAATTATTTGCCATTGTTTGCAATGTAATCACCCTTTCCTCTGATGGGCAAGCCTTTCCCAACTGCGTGTTGAGTAATGCACCCAGGAACTGGATTTTTGCTCGGTATTATAAGGATAATTTCTCTTTGTTCAACGTGAGACCCAAGCTCTGGAAGATATTATTGCAGGCCGCCGTACAAGCTTTTGCCTCTTCCTTTGATGATGCTTTGACAAGCCAATTTTCCAAGTATGGGAATACTTGGTGACCTTTTCGTCTGAGAAAGGCAGCTACTGGAGTGAGACATTTGGCAAATATTTGAGGTGAATGAGTATGTGGAAATATGCATTCTGAAGATCCAAGAATATCTTCTTGTAGAATAACCATCCAGAAGACTGTTTCTTGAAAAATCTCTTCAGCCGATTTGAGATCAGGATTGGTCTCCATTGGCATGCTTTCTTTCTGTTAGGAAGAACCTGAAATAAAATCCTTGATTTCTTTGGACAATCTCTATATCCTCCTTGAGAAAGAGCATGACAATTTCCCCTTGATGCTCCCTCAAATTGAGATAATGCTCCCTTTTGGTAGGCATACGAACGAACGAATTCCAACATATGACCTGAAAGAACAATTTGTTGCACCTGTTTGTGCAATGTTATAAACTCCTAAGCTGGAGCAAAAAGGGACATTCTCCCACTTCCCCAAGTTCTGGGTACAAGATGGAAAAAGGGGCAAGGGTGCAGAGTCAAGCTCTCTTCTTATTGCGATTGGTGCGTGACTGAGAGGAATTTCTCTTCCTTCCTGAAGTTCTCCCATAACACTGCCTATGATTACAGGTGTAAAATTATCCTTGATCGTAACCAAGGTGTGTTTGGGGTCTTTGGGGATAGTATGTACGTTCTTGATCCCCATATTGATTGAATCTGCCTCTGAAATTTTGTGATCCTCGAAAGCCATGAAAATTAGACAGCACAAATCTATGGTGCTGTAGAACACCTAGAACCCTGGCAGTATCCATGTCAGTTTTAAGATCTTGAAGTGCCTCACCCACATGTTTACCAAAAAGAATAAGGTCATCAAAAGGCATGGAACTCAGGACGGAAGGCCGTGGACCTTAGCCAGCCTTGTCTCTTTGTTACAGTTCCTCCTGCAAGTTGGCAAAAACCTGTATTCATGGCATCCATTACTGCATCAATGATGAATGAGGAAGTAAGTTCTCCTTCCTGAAGCTGTCTTTCTCTTATCTTCTGGGATGTGTTCAAGCAACGACATGATATTGATCATAATGTCCTAGGATTATTAGAGCACATAGGCCCTCATTTTGACCCTGGCAGTCTTTTGACCTCCAGGGTTAATGTGGTGGTATCACCGCCAACAGGCTGGCAGTGTATACCGCCACATTATGGCCCTCATTATGAACATGGTGGTCCAGACCGCCATGCCGGTGGCGTCGGAAATTACCGCCACCGGCATGGCGGTCCGAACCGCCATTAAATGGACACTGGGAGACCGCCACAGGCGGAACTCCGCCACCGCCAAGCTTCCTCCGCCAGGCAGCCTGACGATGGCGGAGTTCCTTATCCAACAGGGAAGCGCTACCCGTCGGATAATAAACCTGTGTTGCCCCAGCCTTTCCTGGTGGTTTAGGTCGCTAGGGAAAGGCTGGTGGGATGGGTTCACCGGAGCCCCCCTGGGGGCCCCTGCACACAGCCCCGTTGCGCATGTCACTGCCCGATTTATGGGCAGAGATATGCGCGACGGGTGCTACTGCACCCGCCGCACTGCTACATTTATGACGGCTCCATGTGGAGCCATCAGCAATGTACAAGCCCAGCATTCAGCTGGGCCGGCTGGCAGAAACAATGTTTCCGCCCGCCGGCCCAGTGGAATGTTGTTTATTGGGCCGGAGGGTCTTCAACGTTTTGGCGGTCGTTGTTCCGACCGCCAGCACCGAACTCGGCAGGATTTTCTGCCGAGTTCGTAATGAGGGCCTATGTGTGTGTCGGGTTGGCCGCTGCCAACCCGCCACATCTCTACTCATATACCATGGTGGTTTGAACTCCCGGGCAAGAGATGTGCATCTCCAACCCGGCAGTCGACAGAAGATTGCTGGCACTATAATGAGTCGGCCTACCGCCATGGTTTCTGCAGCGGTAGCACCGCCACGAAAACCATGACGGTAGGGCTACCGGTGACAGGGAATTCCATCCCTGTCACTGGTAGATAGCTCCCCCACTGCCCCCCAGCAATCACCTGAACGCCGCACACCTCCTAAAGTCACAGCGCCCCCTGCCCCCACCCTCCTAAAGTCACAGCACCCCCCACTCCCTGCATACATGCACACACACACACCCACACGCACCACGCATACACCTATTCACCTCCACTTCTATACACACATCCACTCACACGCATTCTCTCACACTCATCCATACACGCATTCACTCAGACATACTCACACGCATTCAGGCACGCATCCACACTAACATGCTCACTTGCATACACACTGACATGCAGACACACACTCACTGTAACATTCACACATACATTCACTCGCATGCATACAACCACACATACACCACAACACTCACAGACACATTCACACACTCACACACACATTCGAACACACACGCAGACACCACACACTCACACACAACACCCCGCACCCTCCCACTCTCTCCCCTGTCGGATGCCCGACTTACCTTGTCTGGTGAGGAGGTCGTCCGCCAGGGAACGGGAAGGGGCGCTGCTACGGCCGGCAGCGCCCCCGCCAGCTGGTGGCATCCTTCTGGCGGGGCAGTGCAGGTGGTAGCACTGCCCAGGCGCCTCTGACCACCAGCATGGCCACTGCCGGATAGCCACCCAAAGTGTGGCTGAAATCCGGCAGTATACATAATCTGGCGGGCGGGAGATTGCCAGCACTGGCGGTCTCCTGGCGCCCATGGCTTTGGCGATCTCGCTTTGAGACTGCCAAAGTCATAATGAGGGCCATAATGTCTTCATAGAAGTTGCTCCCATAGAAGAAATACTTTGGCCCAAATTCTCAATACATTTACTATCCTTTTCTGGCAAAGCAGAGGATGGTGTGATTGGGTTCTTAGTTCTTCTCTGAGCTGCTGAGGAGATGACTCAATCCAGTTTAATATGCTCAGTGAGACAAGCTGGAGCCAAATCACTGCTGGAACTGTAACCAGTGTTTTCATTAGCTTTAGGCATTCCGACCGGACAAATCCAAAATTGGTATAGCTTTTATAGTCTTCGGTGGGTGCGCTTTAAACTAATAAAGGAAACATTTCTGATCTACAGATGTCATTGGTAGAGTGAATTTCTCAGCAACTGTTTCCATTAATGAACGAAAACTGGAGATATCATCTGTTGAATCCTGTTGGCCAGGCACTGCATCAACTCCCCTTAGGACAATGAAACCCCATCCATTTTCTTCGTGTCCTCCATCCTCTTGTGCAAGTACACCCCTCATTTCATCTGTATCAGAATATATATAGTTATCATCATCCATGTATTCAAGACTTTGCAGAACCAGCAGTCTTTGAACAGGTCTGAGTGATGGTTACGTTGGTGGTGTTGTCAAAGAGGCATAGCTAGTAACAGAGTAGCTGGTAGTGGAAGTGGCAGTATGGGTGCATCAGCTCACACAAATTGGGGGTTATTAGCTGAATGTTGTGGTTGTAGCTTTTGGAAAGTGTCCATCATCTGCTGCAACATAGATCGAAAGGCATAGGCACTTGGACCACTTCAGGCTGTCGGTACTGTCTAGGTGGTAAGCAAGAACAAGAAGCTTCAGGGATATAATTGAGGAATATAATCCTGCTTGCAATTATATTCAGGGCAGATTTCATTCTCATCCATTTCTTCTAAAACATCTGAGACATATCTTATATTCATTTGTGTTTGACTGTAAGCAGTCTGCGAGACATGGTCACTAGCACAGTTTTCCTGCTTTAACTGTAATAATTTGAGCAGGGAATAAAGTTGACACCTATAATAGTGAAAAGACAAGTCCCGTTAACAGTCATTGACGGTATTGCCATCAACGGCATAGCCATCAACAGTTTCATTATCAACAGTGTAATTGTTGTCCAACAAGTCTTCATCAACAGTAAGGTTGATGGTGACAGTACTGTTCCCATTGCCCACTGGATCAAAGGCATCAGGGACATCGTCAATGGGTTCAGTGTCAACGGAGTTGTTGTAGCACTGGAAACTATCTGAATTATAGATGGTAGCACAGGAGACATACAAGCTGTCGTTGTTGGTTGTGTTGCTGTCGTCTACAGTATTGATGTAGTTGACGGTATCATCGACGGTCCCGTCATCAAAGAGGTCTCAGTGGTTGATGATTAGGTTTTTGATTTTTTTTTATTCTTGATCACTGGTTGATCCTTTCTAGTCTGAGTTATGTATGCTGTTTTTTCACAGTCAGTGATTCTGTATAGGAATGCTTTTGTGATCCATGCTTAGAATCTGAGGAGGTGACTGCACGCGCTGTACCATATAAGTTAAGTTCAGGAAACTGCAAGTCTCCTATTATGCACTGCCTTTGTGGAAGTGTTTCGAGAGACACATATCACAGACTCTTCATCTTGAAGAGAAGGCATCTCCCTTAGAAGGATTGAAATTTTCTTTAGTCATTTGATATAATGCCAGACTCCTTTCTTTGTCCTCATGAGTCTTAGCTGTAAACATTTTACATATATCACAGTATGCTGCTTTATGAGTTGGATAAAGGCAATAAATACACCAATAATGAGGATAAGGACCCACAAGACAAACTTCCTGTCAGCCATGGTGACAGCTGACTATCAGGTAAAAAAAAGTCCCTGGCCCAGAAAATGGCAAAACCTTCTCTAAAAACAACTTGCAGTACTTCACTGCCGAAGATATGACTGGTTCAAATCAGTGGCACATCATGAATAGAACAGATTTAAGTTCATTGAAAGGTTAGAGCAGAGCTCTGCCAGGGGACTCCCTCACAAACAACAAACAGTAGAAATCTGAGCCAGAGTGCTCTCTAGGAGTAGGAGAGCTTAATCTTCCACCTCCTTGGCTGAAATTTGGTTTCTTTCAGATGAGGTGGATGTGCCACTAACTAAATAGTGTTAATTCGGGCCTATGTCCATGGACGTCATTTAGGGGTCGCAGTTGTGACCCCTGGCTTGCCCTTTGCAACCCCTGGCACTGTCTTTGCAACCCCTGGCCTCAGAGGTGGCATAATCAGTTCCAGGAACACACTGGCAGCTCGCCCTCACGGAAGTTGTTTGGGGCTACACGCTGCTTTCGCTCAACGTTTTTATTACACTAAGGGTCAGATGTAGCAAACAGTTGGCGAGTCGCAAACAGAGTCGCAAACGTGTGTTTGCTATGCAGAAATGCATTTTGCGAGTCGGAACCGACTCGCAAAATGCATTTCCGACTCGCAAATAGGAAGGGATGTTCCCTTCCTATTTGCGAGTCGCAGTTACCATCCACTTCAAGTGGATGGTAACCCACTCGCAAACTGGAAGGGGTCCCCATGGGACCCCTTCCCCTTTGTGAGTGGACCCAAAAATATTTGTTCAGAGCAGGCAGTGGTCCGAGGGACCACTACCTGCCCTGAAAAAATCCGAAACTAAAGGTTTAGTTTTTTTTTTTAAGTGCAGCTCGTTTTCCTTTAAGGAAAACGGGCTACACTTGGAAAAAAAAAACTGCTTTATTTAAAAGCAGTCACGGACATGGAGGTCTGCTGTTCCCAGCAGGCCTCCATCCCCGTGAGTGCCCATAGTCGCTATGGGGGCGCAAATTGCGACCCACCTCATTAATATTAATGAGGTGGGTCTTTGCGACCCCATAGCGACTCGCAGACGGTGTCTGAGACACCGTTCTGCATAGCAAAATGCGAGTTGCAATTTGCGAGTCGCTCGGACTCCAAATTGCAAGTCGCAATTTGCCGTCTTCCTACATCTGGCCCTAATAGTGAATCATTTTTCATTACTCATTGTTAGTGTATTAAAAAATGGAGTACAATTTGTAGGAATATAGCCTTCCCTGGCAGCAGAGATCAATAAAAAAAGTGCTTTTAAATGTATGTTGTGTGCATGCTTGAGGGTGAGTGTGTATATGTGAGAGAGAGTATGTGTGCAAGTGTAAATCTGTGTATCTGTAACAATGCGTGTGTGTGTGTGAAATTGAAGGGTTAAGAGCGTGTGATGTCACTTCCTCTATCAATAGCATTTTGGTGAATTGCCGTTCATGCCTATGTCCATATTTACACTGTGTACTGCTATGGTAATGGACTGGGGACTCCCAGCCCGATGACTGATAATGATTCAAGCATTTGAATATGGAAAACATCCAATGTTGGCAATCTATCTATCTATCTATCTATCTATCTATCTATCTATCTATCTATCTATCTATCTATCTATCTATCTATCTATCTATGAAATAAAAAGAGGAGAAAGAAATATTCTCCAAGGGTATGAGTGTCATTTGTTTATTCTGTAATTCATTGGCAGGTTTTTCTTGGTGGTCTGAAGCACTCCATTCCAGAAGGGAGAAAGGATTGGGCAGTGCCAGAATGTATGGACAGAATCTCTGACAGGGCTGTCGCATCTAAGGCAGGCCCCTAAAGTGATCAAACCCACACAAAACAACCTAGCTCGGGTGAGGTAAGTACAACAGAGAAGCCTCAGCTGAATCAATCAGAACTGGTAGGCTATCACAGCCTCTTTGATGGTAGCCACTGCCTCAATCCGGTCCTCGTCATTAAGTGGGCCCAGGACCAGCTCCCACGCCTCCTTCACCCCTGCCATGCAATCTGGCATGTTGCGAAGTAGCATTCAATACATTTTCGATCGTTTGTGTTCAGGAATATAGTAAGTAGGAGTTTGGCTTCCAAAGAGGAAAATTCAGGGATGGGGATGGCCAGAATGGACTGTATGTAGGGAGTGAGTGTGGGTCCGAATAGAAGATATCGGAAGAACTGGGTATGGTGTAGGTCAAATTCTGCTTGTACTTCTTGGAAGGATTTCATTGATCCGTTTTGCATCACATCCCCTTCAAAGAGTGGCTAAGAAGTGCACCAGGTCCCCTTTCAGTTCAATCCTGTCTGCCAGGGTCCCAGTAGGTGGTGTGGCATTTCTTTGTGTGATGGCAGGCCCTCCACCCTCTCAGCCCAGGAAGACCCATTCAAAATGCAGAGGTATGCAAGTGAGGCTGAGAACCCTGTGTTTGGGGTGTGTCTGAGTGAATGCACAAGGAGCTGTCAACTAAACCTAGCCAGACGTGGATTGTAAGGCATAGAAAGATTTAAGTGCAGAGAAATGCTCACTTTCCAAAAGTGGCATTTCTAAAATAGTAATATTAAATCCAACTTCACCAGTCAGCAGGATTTTGTATTACTATTCTTGGCCATACTAAATATGACCTTTCGACTCCTTTCAGATCAGCAGCTACCTCTTCAACAATGTATGAGGGCAGCCCCAATGTTAGCCTATGAAGGGAGTAGGCCTCACAATAGTGTAAAAATGAATTTAAGAGTTTTACACTACCAGGACATATAAACTACACAGGTACATGTCCTGCCTTTTGCCCACACAGCACCCTGCTCTAGGGGTTACATAGGGCACACATTAGGGGTGACTTATATGTAGAAAAAGGGGAGTTTCATGCTTGGCAAGTACTTTTAAATGCCAAGTCGAAGTGGCAGTGAAACTACACACACAGGCCTTGCAATGGCAGGCCTGAGACAAGGTTAAGGGGCTTCTTAAGTGGTTGGCACAACCAGTGCTGCAGGCCCACTAGTAGCATTTAATCTACAGGCCCTAGGCACATATAGTGCACTCTACTAGGGTCTTACAAGTAAATCAAATAGCCAATCATAGATAAACCAATCAACAGTACAATTTACACAGAGAGCATCTGCACTTTAGCACTGGTTAGCAGTGGTAAAGTGCCCAGAGTTAAAAAGCCAACAACAACAGGTCAGAAAAAAATAGGAGGAAGGAGGCAAAAAGTTTGGGGATGACCCTGTAAAAAGGCCAGGTCCAACAACTGGCATTTGCTGTTGGCTGGAGTGGCAAACTGATCGATCATGGGACAACACCATCACCTGAATATGTAATCCACCAGCTTCTGGTCTCATTCCCACTTGTGAGAATCCGAAAGCTATTGACTGAGTAAATCCGCTTTGTTGCTCTGGCAGCCTGGCAGGTGTTCTACAGTGTTGCTGATGTTGTAAGAATGGGCCAGTACCACAGCAGTTGAGCCTCTTCTGAGAGGGATCATGATTTTGTTGTCCATTTTGACTAGGACTGGTTGACCTGCTAGTCTGTGGAGGAAAGCTTGTATACCTAGATGTATGACATGGAGTTCCCACACACTGATGTGAAGCATCTTTTCTGCATCTGACCAAGGGCCTCGGAATGAGCGTTCTTGCAGGTGAAGTCCACATCCATCCATTGATGCATCCATTGTGAGTATCATCCTTTCTGTTATAGGCAGAAACAAAAGTCCTGCATTTACATTTATTGGGAGCCTCCACCAAAGTAATGCCTGCTTTACCCTTGTGACATGACCGGCTTTCATTGCAAATCCATTTCTAGAACAGGTCAAATACAGAGCCTGCAAATGGAAGAAGGACTATACATGGTGCCATCAGGTTTAACAGGGACTTGTATTGTCTCACTGTGACTGATTGTTTTGTAAAAAAATATTTGCCATTGTTTACAATGTAATCACCCTTTCCTCTGATGGGCAAACCTTTCCCAACTGCGTGTTGAGTAATGCACCCAGGAACTGGATTTTTGCTCGGTATTATAAGGATAATTTCTCTTTGTTCAACGTGAGACCCAAGCTCTGGAAGATATTGTTGCAGGCCGCCGTACAAGCTTTTGCCTCTTCCTTTGATGATGCTTTGACAAGCCAATTTTCCAAGTATGGGAATACTTGGTGACCTTTTCGTCTGAGAAAGGCAGCTACTGGAGTGAGACATTTGGTAAATATTTGAGGTGAATGAGTATGTGGAAATATGCATTCTGAAGATCCAAGAATATCTTCTTGTAGAATAACCATCCGGAAGACTGTTTCTTGAAAAATCTCTTCAGCCGATTTGAGATCAGGATTGGTCTCCAGTGGCATGCTTTCTTTCTGTTAGGAAGAACCTGAAATAAAATCCTTGATTTCTTTGGACAATCTCTATATCCTCCTTGAGAAAGAGCATGACAATTTCCCCTTGATGCTCCCTCAAATTGAGATAATGCTCCTTTTTGGTAGGCATACGAACGAACAAATTCCAACATATGACCTGAAAGAACAATTTGTCGCACCTGTTTGTGCAATGTTATAAACTCCTAAGCTGGAGCAAAAAGGGACATTCTCCCACTTCCCCAAGTTCTGGGTACAAGATGGAAAAGGGGGCAAGGGTGCAGAGTCAAGCTCTCTTCTTATTGCCATTGGTGAGTGACTGAGAGGAATTTCTCTTCCTTCCTGAAGTTCTCCCATAACACTGCCTATGATTACAGTTGTAAAATTATCCTTGATCGTAACCAAGGTGTGTTTGGGGTCTTTGGGGATAGTATGTATGTTCTTGATCCCCATATTGATTGAATCTGCCTCTGAAATTTTGTGATCCTTGAAAGCCATGAAAATTAGACAACACAAATCCATGGTGCTGTAGAACACCTAGAACCCTGGCAGTATCCATGTCAGTTTTAAGATCTTGAAGTGCCTCACCCACATGTTTACCAAAAAGAATAAGGTCATCAAAAGGCATGGACCTCAGGACGGAAGGCCGTGGACCTTAGCCAGCCTTGTCTCTTTGTTACAGTTCCTCCTGCAAGTTGGCGAAAACCTGCATTCATGGCATCCATTACTGCATCAATGATGAATGAGGAAGTAAGTTCTCCTTCCTGAAGCTGTCTTTCTCTTATCTTCTGGGATGTGTTCAAGCAACGACATGATATTGATCATAATGTCCTAGGATTATTAGAGCACATAGGCCCTCATTTTGACCTTGGCAGTCTTTTGACCTCCAGGGTTAATGTGGCGGTATCACCGCCAACAGGCTGGCAGTGTATACCGCCACATTATGGCCCTCATTATGAACATGGTGGTCCAGACCGCCATGCTGGTGGCGTCGGAAATTACCGCCACCGGCATGGCGGTCCGAACCGCCATTAAATGTACACTGGGAGACGGCCACAGGCGGAACTCCGCCACCGCCAAGCTTCCTCCGCCAGGCAGCCTGACGATGGCGGAGTTCCTTATCCAACAGGGAAGCGCTGCCCGCTGGATAATGAACCTGTGTTGCCCCAGTCTTTCCTGGTGGTTTAGGTCGCAAGGGAAAGGCTGGTGGGATGGGTTCACCGGAGCCCCCCTGGGGGCCCCTGCACTGCCCATGCATTTGGCATGGGCAGTGCAGGGGCCCCTGTGCACAGCCCCGTTGCGCATGTCACTGCCTGATTTATGGGCAGAGATATGTGCGACGGGTGCTACTGCACCCGCCGCACTGCTACATTTATGACAGCTCCATGTGGAGCCATCAGCAATGTACAAGCCCAGCATTCAGCTGGGCCGGCTGGCAGAAACACTGTTTCCGCCCGCCGGCCCAGTGGAATGTTGTTTATTGGGCCGGAGGGTCTTCAAAGTTCTGGCGGTCGTTGTTCCGACCGCCAGCACCGAACTCGGCAGGATTTTCTGCCGAGTTCGTAATGAGGGCCTATGTGTGTGTCGGGTTGGCCGCTGCCAACCCGCCACATCTCTACTCATATACCATGGTGGTTTGAACTCCTGGGCAAGAGATGTGCATCTCCAACCCGGCAGTCGACAGAAGATCGCTGGCACTATAATGAGCCGGCATACCGCCATGGTTTCTGCAGCGGTAGCACCGCCATGAAAACCATGACGGTAGGGCTAGCGGTGACAGGGAATTCCATCCCTGTCACTGGTAGATGGCTCCCCCACTGCCCCCCAGCAATCACCTGAACGCCGCACACCTCCTAAAGTCACAGCACCCCCTGCCCCCCACCCTCCTAAAGTCACAGCACCCCCCACTCCCTGCATACATGCACACACACACACCCACACGCACCACGCATACACCTATTCACCTCCACTTCTATACACACATCCACTCACACGCATTCTCTCACACTCATCCATACACGCATTCACTCAGACATACTCACACGCATTCAGGCATGCATCCACACTAACATGCTCACTTGCATACACACTGACATGCAGACACACACTCACTGTAACATTCACACATGCATTCACTCGCATGCATACAACCACACATACACCACAACACTCACAGACACATTCACACACTCACATACACATTCGAACACACACGCAGACACCACACACTCACACACAACACCCCGCACCCTCCCACTCTCTCCCCTGTCGGATGCCCGACTTACCTTGTCTGGTGAGGAGGTCGTCCGTCAGGGAACGGGAAGGGGCGCCGCTACGGCCGGCAGCGCCCCCGCCAGCTGGTGGCATCCTTCTGGCGGGGCAGTGCAGGTGGTAGCACTGCCCAGGCGCCTCTGACCACCAGCATGGCCACTGCCGGATAGCCACCCAAAGTGTGGCTGAAATCCGGCAGTATACATAATCTGGCGGGCGGGAGATTGCCTGCACTGGCGGTCTCCTGGCGCCCATGGCTTTGGCGAACTCGCTTTGAGACTGCCAAAGTCATAATGAGGGCCATAATGTCTTCATAGAAGTTGCTCCCATAGAAGAAATACTTTGGCCCAAATTCTCAATACATTTACTATCCTTTTCTGGCAAAGCAGAGGATGGTGTGATTGGGTTCTTAGTTCTTCTCTGAGCTACTGAGGAGATGACTCAATCCAGTTTAATATGCTCAGTGAGACAAGCTGGAGCCAAATCACTGCTGGGACTATAACCAGTGTTTTCATTAGCTTTAGGCATTCCGACCGGACAAATCCAAAATTGGTATAGCTTTTATAGTCTTCGGTGGGTGCGCTTTAAACTAATAAAGGAAACATTTCTGATCTACAGATGTCATTGGTAGAGTGAATTTCTTGGCAACTGTTTCCATTAATGAACGAAAACTGGAGATATCATCTGTTGAATCCTGTTGGCCAGGTACTGCATCAACTCCCCTTAGGACAATGAAACCCCATCCATTTTCTTGGTGTCCTCCATCATCTTGTGCAAGTACACCCCTCATTTCATCTGTATCAGAATATATATAGTTATCATCATCCATGTATTCAAGACTTTGCAGAACCAGCAGTCTTTGAACAGGTCTGAGGGATGGTTTTGTTGGTGGTGTTGTCAAAGAGGCATAGCTAGTAACAGAGTAGCTGGTAGTGGAAGTGGCAGCATGGCTGCATCAGCTCACACAAATTGGGGGTTATTAGCTGAATGTTGTGGTTGTAGCTTTTGGAAAGTGTCCATCATCTGCTGCAACATAGATCGAAAGGCATAGGCACTTGAACCACTTCAGGCTGTCGGTACTGTCTAGGTGGTAGGCAAGAACAAGAAGCTTCAGGGATATAATTGAGGAATATAATCCTGCTTGTAATTATATTCAGGGCAGGATTCATTCTCATCCATTTCTTCTAAAACATCTGAGACATATCTTATATTCAATTGTGTTTGACTGTAAGCAGTCTGTGAGACATGGTCACTAGCACAGTTTTCCTGCTTTAACTGTAATAATTTGAGCAGGGAATAAAGTCGACACCTATAATAGTGAAAAGACAAGTCCCGTTAACAGTCATTGACGGTATTGCCATCAACGGCATAGCCATCAACAGTGTCATTATCAACAGTGTAATTGTTGTCCAACGAGTCTTCATCAACAGTAAGGTTGTTGGTGACAGTACTGTTCCCATTGCCCACTGGATCAAAAGCATCAGGGACATCGTCAATGGGTTCAGTGTCAACGGAGTTGTAGCACAGGAAACTATCTGAATTATAGATGGTAGCACAGGAGACATACAAGCTGTCGTTGTTGGTTGTGTTGCTGTCGTCTACAGTATTGATGTAGTTGACGGTATCATCGACGGTCCCGTCATCAAAGAGGTCTCAGTGGTTGATGATTAGGTTTTTGATTTTTTTTTATTCTTGATCACTGGTTGATCCTTTCTAGTCTGAGTTATGTATGCTGTTTTTTCACAGTCAGTGATTCTGTATAGGAATGCTTTTGTGATCCATGCTTAGAAACTGAGGAGGTGACTGCACGCGCTGTAACATATAAGTTAAGTTCAGGAAACTGCAAGTCTCCTATTATGCACTGCCTTCGTGGAAGTGTTTAGAGAGACACATATCACAGACTCTTCATCTTGAAGAGAAGGCATCTCCCTTAGAAGGATTGAAATTTTCTTTAGTCATTTGATATAATGCCAGACTCCTTTCTTTGTCCTCATGAGTCTTAGCTGTAAACATTTTACATATATCACAGTATGCTGCTTTATGAGTTGGATAAAGGCAATAAATACACCAATAATGAGGATAAGGACCCACAAGACAAACTTCCTGTCAGCCATGGTGACAGTTGGTGACAGCTGACTATCAGGTAAAAAAAAGTCCCTGGCCCAGAAAATGCAAAACCTTCTCTAAAAACAACTTGCAGTACTTCACTGCCGAAGATATGACTGGTTCAAATCAGTGGCACATCATAAATAGAACAGATTTAAGTTCATTGAAAGGTTAGAGCAGAGCTCTGCCAGGGGACTCCCTCACAAACAACAAACAGTATAAATCTGAGCCAGGGAGCTCTCTAGGAGTAGGAGAGCTTAATCTTCCACCTCCTTGGCTGAAATTTGGTTTCTTTCAGATGAGGTGGATGTGCCACTAACTAAATAGTGTTAATTCGGGCCTATGTCCATGGATGTCATTTAGGGGTCGCAGTTGTGACCCCTGGCTTGCCCTTTGCAACCCCTGGCACTGTCTTTGCAACCCCTGGCCTCAGAGGTGGCATAATCAGTTCCAGGAACACACTGGCAGCTCACCCTCATGGAAGTTGTTTGGGGCTACACGCTGCTTTCGCTCAATGTTTTTATTACACTAAGGGCCAGATGTAGCAAACAGTTTGCGAGTCGCAAACGGCGAAAATCGCCGTTTGCGAGTCACAAACGTGTGTTTGCTATGCAGAAATGCATTTTGCGAGTCGGAACCGACTCGCAAAATGCATTTCCGACTCGCAAATAGGAAGGGGTGTTCCCTTCTTATTTGCGACTCGCAGTGGTATGCAATTCCATTTGCGACCAATGGAGTCGCAGTTACCATCCACTTGAAGTGGATGGTAACCCACTCGCAAACTGGAAGGGGTCCCCATGGGACCCCTTCCCCTTTGTGAGTGGACCCAAAAATATTTTTTCAGAGCAGGCAGTGGTCCAAGGGACCACTACCTGCCCTGAAAAAATCCAAAACTAAAGGTTTCGTTTTTTTTTTCTAAGTGCAGCTCGTTTTGGGCTACACTTGGAAAAAAAACTGCTTTATTTAAAAGCAGTCACGGACATGGAGGTCTGCTGTTCCCAGCAGGCCTCCATCCCCGTGAGTGCCCATAGTCGCTATGGGGGCGCAAATTGCGACCCACCTCATTAATATTAATGAGGTGGGTCTTTGCGACCCCATAGCAACTCGCAGACGGTGTCTGAGACACCGTTCTGCATAGCAAAATGCGAGTTGCAATTTGCGAGTCGCTCGGACTCCAAATTGCAAGTCGTAGTCTTCCTACATCTGGCCCTAATAGTGAATCATTTTTCATTACTCATTGTTAGTGTATTAAAAAATGGAGTACAATTTGTAGGAATATAGCCTTCCCTGGCAGCAGAGATCAATAAAAAAAGTGCTTTTAAATGTATGTTGTGTGCATGCTTGAGGGTGAGTGAGTGTGGGTCCGAATAGAAGATATCGGAAGAACTGGGTATGGTGTAGGTCAAATTCTGCTTGTACTTCTTAGAAGGATTTCATTGATCCGTTTTGCATCACATCCCCCAGTATGGAGATACCTATCGTGTACAATGTAGAGAAACCGTGGATTGCTGTGACTTGCAGAAGGCGAGTCCCCCCCCATAGTGGGGTCTCTAATGTCAGTCTGCCCACCCAGCGGGTAGATTTTAACACAGCTGACCATACCAACAGCACCACACCTATGGCCGCAAGCATGTTTGCCAGGCCTTCATCGCTATAGAGCAGATGTGGGAATGAGTCACGCCCCATGGTCCATCCTTCAGCAGCGTAAGCTGGGTCATCAAACCCCTCAAACCACCAGTCGCTTAAAATGAGGAGGTGCATGGCTTAATAGTATAACAATATGTTGGGAGTGACCAAACCACCATCAAAAGCCGGGACACAGCACCTCTCAAGTTTAATTTGGAGGGACCCCCGCCCCATAGCAGAGTGCAAAGCGAGAAAAGTCCGGTGGACAGAGAATTAGTAATTTTGGAGCTGTTAGAGGGGCCTTGGGAGGAAGACCATCTCGAAGACGGCTGACCAGCCTAAGAGGGATAGCGGATCTCTGCCAAGGCTGTCTAGTTAGGCCTACAAATTGGACTCTTACGCACAGGTCCTGTCAGGATTTATGAAGACTCATAGGTATTTGAAGCCTTGCAGTAGCACCCGTAGCCCAGCCTCTCATGGCATGTGCGATGGAGAAGATGGATGACTTGGCCTCATTTATGCAAATGCCAGAATATTCCCTAAAGATCCAGAGAATCTGAAGAGCTTGAGGCCCTGATTCTCCAGGATTGTCTAAAAACAGCAGGATGTCATCAGCGTAGAGAGATATTCTATCTCCTCTCTCTAGAAACCACTCAAAGCCACAAATTTGAGCATCGATGTGGCTTTCCAGGGGCTCCATGGCACAGGTGAACAACCGAGGAGATAAATGGCATCCCTGGTGCCTGCTCCTCTTGATGTCAAACCATTTGCACACCACCGTCGGCAACCCGCACCCGTGCCATAAGCTTTGTGTAGAGCAGCCGTATCGACCAGATAATGGCAGGCCAAAGCCGAATCAACTCAGTAGGCTGGACATATAATCCCAGTCAACCAAGTCTAATGCCTTTCTGAAATTTATCCTCAACAGGGCTTGATTGGTGGGCAGTTTACTGCTAGGCTCTATGGCATTGTGGACTCTGCATATATTGTGCTGTGTGGCCCGGTGAGGCATGAACCCTGAGTGATCTGGGTGAATAAGGTGGGGAATATCTCCCACCAATGTGTTGGCCAGCACCTTGACCTAGATTTTCACCTCTGAATTCAGAAGAGAAATCGGCCAATACTCCTCGCATTTAGGGCAAGATGTAGGAAGCCTTTTGCGCCTCGCAAACTGCGAAAAATGCAGTTTGCGCGGCGCAAAAGGCCAAACGCGATGCACAACCGCAAATTGCGAGTCGGTACCGACTCGCAATTTGAGGCTGCGACTCACAAATAGGAAGGGGTGTTCTCTTCCTATTTGCGACCGCATCGCCATGCAGAGTTGCTTTGGGACCGCGAATGCGGTCGCAAACCAACTCGCAGTTACCATCCACTTGAAGTGGATGGTAACTCATTCGCAAAAGGGAAGGGGTCCCCATGGGACCCCTTCCCCTTTGTCAATGCCAATAAAAATATTTTTTCAGAGCAGGCAGTGATCCAATGGACCACTGCCTACTCTGAAAAAAACGAAACCAAATGGTTTCGAAATTTGTTCTTTTTGCAGCTCGTTGTCCTTTAAGGAAAACGGGCTGCAAAAAGAAAAAAAAAACTGCTTTATTCAAAAAGCAGTCACGGACATGGTGGTCTGCTGTCTCCAGCAGGCCACCATCCCTGTGAGTGCCTGGACTCGCTATGGGGTCGCAAACTGCGACCCACCTCATTA
This sequence comes from Pleurodeles waltl, assembly GCF_031143425.1. Lineage (NCBI taxonomy): Eukaryota > Metazoa > Chordata > Amphibia > Caudata > Salamandridae > Pleurodeles > Pleurodeles waltl. Next base: position 115,545,182 of record NC_090445.1, on the reverse strand, counting down.
ATATACATGAGGTGGGTCTTTGCGACCCCATAGCGAGTCGCAGAAGGTGTCTGAGACACCTTTCTGCATTACATTTTGCGAGTTGCAAATTGCAAGTCACTATTACTCGCAATTTGCAACTCGCAAAATGTTTTGTTGCTACATCTGGCCCTTAGTTCCTTCTCGGCCGTTCTAAGGTTGCGAGGGAATTCGCCAAGAGTGAGAGACTCTTTAAAAGTGTTTAACAGTAGGGGGCGTGTACAGGGGCAGAGTAAGTGCCAGAACGCGTCCAGAAAGCCGTTAGGCCCAGGGGCTTTGGTCGCATGTAGTTGCCCTAGGGCCGTCCAGAGCTCCTAGCAAGTGACCTCTGATTCCAGAAACTCGTGGTCCTCAGGAGATAGGCGGAGCTCTGGCACATCAGCCACAAACTGATGTAAGCCTTCCGGAGGGCCCGTGGGCTCAGAGCCATACAGTTCACCATAATAATGTCACACCTGTCGGGTCGGCATCAGCACTGACTGGCTGCGCTTCTCTTTGCCTAATGAAGCACGTTTCGGTCAACTTGGGAATAGGGTCGAGCTAGCTAGTAAGCCATGCGTGGCCGTGCGGGAAGTTGCTTGCTGTTCCAGCTGTTTTCTCCCAGCTTGCATGCGTCCGTACTCTGCCCGTGTTCCTTGTTGGCATCCTCATCTTTGCTCCTGGAATGCTTCAGCTTCGCTGGTGTCCTAATTTCACCAGGGTCCTTTGGTAGCAGCAGCAGTAGCTTGGAACTGCACCACTTGGCCTTTCCCTTGTATGGTCATTGGGCTGAATCCTCCAAAAGAAAACAAACAACACTTGATAAGCCAGACATGAATTCAACAAGTGGTAAAATGCACAGCACTTGCAAAAGCAATATTGATCTGACTGTTGAGCATTAGAGCAATGCACAGGTGATTGCGAGCCCTCATTTATTCAACAACCTGTTAAGACAAAAGAAAGCAAAGAACGTATTACTAGTGTGGTTCTAACCACGCTCTTTCGAATCTTTGCAATTAACTATCAAGCAAGAGACTGATGCATATGTGTATGTTATAATACAAAAGTTATTGGCATGATGTAATGCTTACCTAATGTTGTGGGGGATGTTTACTTTTACTTCTGCATTAGTTGGCATGTTTTATCCTTTTTCTTTTTATCATGTGCATGTTCTAGTAGTATTAATTTACTTCTTGTTGCAAGTTATGCCACAAATTAGTCTCCTGTTCCATTGCATTTCTTTGTGCACACAGCTACGCCATCATTTCCAGACGTTTTCTCTCCTACCGTCTTTGGAACACTACATAGCTGACATTATTTACATCCAACTTCAGTGGGGGGGAAGGGAACATAAGGTTGGGCAGTTTGTATGGTTCTGTACTTAAAGCACATTGCAAGAACTGGTGTATTTCTGAGTAGGATTGTCCTTGCATGACTCCTTTTCTCTATAGGTAGTATTCAAAGGCAGTTCCCATTGCAGACGTACCTCAGGGAAACTTACTTGTGTTTATATATTCCCTTCATCCCTGTTGTTCTGGCGAGACTTTGATTATTGTTGGGCCCGTTAGGCTGGCGAGGGAGCTGGTAAATAGCATCGCTCCCTCGCTCACTCCTGCGGAAATTCAGGTGAGACTTGAAAAGTATTCTGCGAAGGTGGCAGTGATAGCATCCCTCCTTGTTATTCAAGAGCCCTTGGTGGATTCCAGAAGCATAACCAAGGTGCCCGCCGTGTGTGGGGTGCATAGCCAGTGTAGAATTTTGCTTGCCTTGTCCCCCCACTGATATATGCGACAGTGTGTCACCAGCCATGCCTCCCGGGCCTCTTGCATGAGCTCCTGTTTGACCACAGTTTGAGCGTGGAGAGAGTCGTGGAGGAAAGCCTCCTCCATAGTTACTCTGCAGTGGCCCTCAAGGTCGAGCACCTGTGTCTCAAGGTCATCGATCCACTGCTGAGTGCGATCTCTCAGCCACCGTGGAGAGCTGCCTTCTGGTCCTCCCATAAAATGCCAGGGGATGAGACCGCTGACACATTCTCCTTAAAGTATCCCTGACACATCTGTTGACACGCCTCACAAAACTCCTCTCCCTGAAGACTCCAGCAATTCATGCGCTAGCCTGTTGCAGATCTGGTGGGACCCCAAGCCAAATCCAGTGCCACCGGAGAGTGGTCTGAGAGGGCCCTCGCCAGCAGGCAAACATTGAGGACATGCTGGCACTTGTGACTGGGTAACAGAAGTAGTTGAAATGGGAGAAGGACCTATGTGCCCCAGAATAAAAAGCATAGTTTTGGTCGGTCTGGTGGTGCACCGCCACGCATCTATCAATGGCAGATTGTGCAAAAAGTGAATAGATTTGTGCCATGATCCGCAATGGCTGACACGCCAGAGCAATCAAGAGCAGGGTTACTGTGAGAAAGTAGCCTCTTTCTAGCATGGTTACCCCCACTTTTAAACTGTTTGTGAGTGTGTCAGTGTGTTTTTACTATGTCACTGGGATCCTGCTAGCCAGGACCCCAGTGCTCATAGATAAAAACCTATATGTCAGTGTGTTTTACCTGTCTCACTGGGACCCCCCCAGCCAGGACCCCAGTACTCATAGTTTGTGGCCTAATGTGTATACCTGTGTAGTCCCTAACTGTGTCACTGAGGCTCTGCTAACCAGAACCTCAGTGCTTATGCTCTCTCTGCTTCTAAATTTGTCACTGTAGACCAGTGACTTAATTGACCAATTTAATTTGGCATACTGGACCCCCCCCCCCCTATAAGTCCCTAGTACATGGTACATAGGTACCTAGGTACCCAGTGGAGAAGTGTGGCATAATGGTTACAGCAGCAGATCCTGATGCAGAGATCTGGTCCAGGATCAGGGTTCAATTTCCGCTTCCGTGGGTCTTGGGCTCAATTCCTTTGGACCTGATAATTCTCGCCTTGGTGCCTAATCTAATTAATGGGTCCCACTCTGTAACTCTGAGCAATAGCTTGCTTAATCTACACAACGGCCCTCACAGCACTTGGATGCTTGGCTTCACCCTGGGGCTGTCCAGGAGGGGGTGCTGCACAGGGAAAAGCCAGGAGGGGTTCCACAGCGGTGTGCATACAGTGCCTTGAGACCCTCACAGGTGAGTAGTGCACTATACAAGTGCAAAGTTTACAGTTTTTCCCAGGGCATTGGGGTTCCAGGAGATCCATATGGGCTGCAGCATTTCTTTTGCCACCCATAGGGAGCTCAGACAAACTCTTACACAGGACTGCACTTAAGTAACTTATAAGTCACCTATATGTCTAACCTTCACTTGCTGAAGGTTAGGTGCAAAGTTACTAAGTGTGAGGGCACCCTTGCACGTGCAAAGGTGCTCCCACATAGTTCAGGGCCATTTCCCCGGACTTTGTGAGTGCGGGGGACACCATTACATGCATGCACTACATATAGGTCAATACCTATATGTAGCTTCACAATGGTGACTCCGAATATGGCCACGTAACATGTCTAAGATCATGGAATTGTCTACCCCTTCGAAATCTGGTATTGAGGAGCCAATTCCATGCATCCTGGGGGCTCCACCATGGACCCCCAGTGCTGCCAAACCAGCTCTCAGAGGCTTGTACTGCAGCTACAGCTGCTGCCACCTCACAGACAGGGTTCTGCCCTCCTGGGCTCTGGGCAGTCCAGTCCCAGGAAGGCAGAACAAAGCATTTCCTCTGAGAGCAGGGTGTTACACCGTCTCCCTTTGGAAATAGGTGTTACAGGCTGTGGAGGGGTAGCCTCCCCCAGCCTCTGGAAATGCTTTGAAGGGTACTGATGGTGCCCTCTTTGCATAAACCAGTCCACACGGGTTCAGGGACCCCTTCTCCCCTGCTCCTCCATTGTGTCCCAGACTTCAGCCATCTTGCTTTGCAAGGTGTGGGGGCACTCTGGAGGGCTCTGAGTGGCCAGTGCCAGCAGGTGATGTCAGAGACCCTCCTGATAGGTTCATACCTGATAAGGAAGCCAATCCTCCACTCAGGGCTATTTAGGGTCTCTCCTGTGCGTTCTCTTCAGATTCTGCTTGCAAGTTTCCTTCAGGAATCCTCTGCAACAACTTCAGACTCTTCTGACCTCGGATCAACCGCAGCCTGCTCCAAGAAATGCTGTAACCACAACAAAGTGTCTACAAGAGACACTTTTCTTCAGCAACCTCAGCTCCAAGTCAGCAACTGCAACAGTTTCCACGGTGTGTATGCTCTGGGGACTCCCTGTCTTCATCCTGAACCACAAGGACCAAAGAAATCTCCTGTGGAGTGACAGAGTCACTCCCCTGTTCCAAGCAGGCACCTTCCAAGATGATGACCGGTACCCTGGGGCTCCTCTCACAGCGACAAGTGTGCTCCTAAGGACACAGAGGGTGGACACCATTGACATAGACTGTCCTGAGGTCCTGCTGACGCAACTTGGAGGAGGTAAGACCTTGCCTTCCCCGAGAGCGACAGTACCCCTGTGTACTGCGTCTTCTTTGCCTCTTGAGGCCTCTGTGCAATCTTTGCAAAATTCCTTTGTGCACAGCCTGGCCCAGGTCCCCAGCACTCCATCCTGCAACGCTCAACTCGCTGAGTTGTTCTCCGGCGGTGTGGGACCTTCTTTTGTTGTGCTGCATCAACTGCGTTTTGCACCTCCTTTGAACCCGGGTCCTGCTTCTCCTGGGGGTGCTCGCTAGCATCTTGAGGGCTCTCTAAAGTGCTGAGAGCCCGCTCTTCCTTCTCACACAGAGTTGAGGCCCCCAGGTCCCTCCTGGATCCATCCAGCGCCATTTTGTTGCAAAACACACTTTTGTTGTAGCCAAGGCTTGTTGGCGCCTTCCAACACTTAATCTTGTCTGCTAAAATCTTCACGCCGTGGGGCATCTTTTGCATTATGCAGGAACCCGCTGGCATCTTCCTAGGGTGCATTTCTGTGGGGACTCTTCTTTTGAACCCTCTTCTGGGTTGCCAGGGGCTCCTGTCCTTCCTGGAACTTCTTTCTACTTCTGGACTTGGTCCCCTTCCTTTGCATGTCTTCAGGTCCAATAGTCCAGCTGTTGTTCTTTGCAGACTTGGTTGGCTGCTTCAAAAACCCCAAAACAAGGTGTAGTGTGTCCTAAAGAAACTTGCAGTACTTTACTCCTGCTTTTCTGGGCTGTGGGGTGGGGTAATTTACTTACCTTTACTGTATTCTTACTCTCCCAGCAATTCTGTACACACTACACTTGTCTAGGGGGGAATTAGTGATTCACATTCCACTTTCTTAGTATATGGTTTGTGTTGCCCCTAGATGTATTTTCTCCCATTGCATTCTATAGGATTTCCTACTGTTTGCATTGTTCTATGACTATTTACTTGTCTAATTTTGGTGTCTAGTGTATATATTGTGTATAATACTTACCTCCAGAGGGTCTATTGTCTCTTAGATATTTTTGGTACTGTGTCACCCAAATAAATACCTTTATTTTTGGTAACACTGAGTATTGTCTTTGCTTGTGTATAAGTACTGTGTAACTATAAGGGGTATTGCGTGAGCTTTGCATGTCTCCTAGTTCAGCCTAAGCTGCTCTGCTATAGCTACCTCTATCAGCCTAACCTGCTAGAACACTACTTCTTCACTAATAAGGGATAACTGGACCAGGTATTAGGTGTAAGTACCCAAGGTACCCACTACAAACCAGACCAGACTCCTACAGTTACACACTCCAGTAAAGCCCTCTCAGGAGCCACAGGGCATCGAGCATCTCTTCCAGGAGACTGCCAAACTTACCCAGGAATTCAACATTGAGGGCTGGGGGAGCATATACGCAGAGTATCTAAATTAGGAAGCCCCACAGAGTGCTTTCCACTGCCACGTAGCGACCTAGGCTATCATGCCACACCTTGGACACCGCCAGAGGGACATGTGAATTAACCAAAATAGTCCCACCCTACGACCCTTGATGAAATCCCGAATTAAAGACCTGTGAAAACCCCTTGTGGGCCAGGAATGGGCAGTTACCCAAAAGATGGATGTCCTTGAGCAAGAGAACATCAGAACCAGTTCTATGAGCCGCTTTAAGTACAGCCCCGACTTTAATTCTGTCTAGCATGCCATTTACATTCCACAAGAGAAATGACAGCCTACCCGGGGTTCTCCCACTTTGACCTGCCTACATTTTCTGGTCTGACAGGCATAGTGTGAAGTGGTCAATTATGTCAGTGTGCAATGTGAATGTGTCAAACATAACACGATTGTATGCGGTGCCTTCAGTGGAACCAATCAAACAAACAACTCCCCTACCCCACCCCCTCCCAGATCACCCTCCCCATACTTCTCAAAAAAGTCCTTGTCGTGATGCAACTAGGGACAGTAGCCATCTGAGCTGACCTGGGATATGTGTCTCACCTATGAACAAACCAACTCACCAACTACCCAAAAAGACAAGCCTCACAAGGAACTAACAAACACCACCTACAAAAGGGAATTTAACAATGACGATGGTGATGGTGATGGGGGCCGGTGAACCCACAAACAGTTTGAAATCATAGTGCATCTGATCTGCGATGTGCTAAGATGCACCCCTATGTAAGGTCTGCGGGGTCTGCAGAGTGCAAGGCAGAGGCCATGTTTTTGGTCAGGTTATCAGTCCCTGCAGAAGCAGGGGTCTGGTTGCGAGGTCGCTCAGGCCCAAGGGATCTGGCCCTGTGCTCTGGGCGGTGGAGCCGCCACTGTGGGGCAGTGCACCACCCACCCACGGGTCCATCAACCCTCCCCCCTGGATGAGGACCGTCCCTCATTGTGCAAAATGGGGCTCTCCTCTAACCAGTCCCAAACGGCCTCAGGTGTGTCAAAGAAAAATGTTGTTCCTTGAAAGATGGCCCGTAGTTTTTACTTCATCTCTGCTGCTGAACCTTTAGGTTTAGTCGTGAATGATCATCATGGGGGAGGACTGAAAGGTTAGTGATCCAGCTTTGCGTGCCGATCTCAAGATGCTGCCTCGATCTGTGTAGTTGAGGACTCAGGCAAGAAAGGGAAGATGCGCCCACTGGGGGCTTTGCGCTGCGCTCTTTCAACCATGAAGCAGTTAAAGACATCTGTAGCGGGTATCCAGCTTTTCAACCATTTGAAAAATTAATGAGGTAGGGATACCCCTTCTGGGTATACCCACTTTGCGTAGGTTGTTACGTCTTGATCTGCCTTTCGTGAAATTCACCCAGGCCTCTAATTGCCCCACCAAGTGTTGCGAGTCGCTAGATGGGATTCGTGCAATTTCACTGCATCTGCATTCTTGGACACACTGACCTCTGCCTTGATAAATCTATGTACAGTATTCCTCTGGTCTTGGCGGATCAAGACACGGTGAACTTTGACATCCCCCATTTTGTCCTCCATAGTGTCTTTGAGGTTCTGGATAGCCTGCAGTATGGTGGATGTATTTAGCCCCCAAGTAAGCTGTGTTTCTCCCCTCACCTCTTCAACCTCGTCATTAAGTGTTGCTTGCTTGGTGAAATTATCTATCTTTAGTTGTGAGGCGGAGCCGGCCGGCTTGTCTCGTGCCATGTCTGATTCAAAGGGGGACAGTCACTGTAGAAGGAAACTTGTCAAATGAACAAGAACGGGGGGGTTGTCCCCAGCCAGGGCCTCTGGCTCCACTGAAACTGTAGGTTTAAAAGAAAGTGTTGAACAGCGAAAGAGGCAGTCAGCGGTTTTGCTGCAACAGCAGCCCCTGGAGTGTAGGCAAGAAGGCCGCCAAGGTGTATACAGAGTCAGTATAGGGTGAACTGTAACATTTGGACTGGTCCAGGTCATGCGGGTCATTCCGTCGAGATGAGCAGCCAGCAGGGGTATCAGTAACGAACAGCTCGAGTATGCCGCTGACAGCAGTTTCCCTCGTAGCAGTGCTCGCCTACCCCCGCTTGTGGGCCACTGGGCTGGTAGGCAAGGAGGGGGCCAGGGCCCAGGGAATCCATCAGAAGGCCCACAGCAGCAGCCGCCTGCCAGCACTTATTAGGGGGTAAGGGCTGTGGTGTTAGCTGCGGGCCTCTGCAGGCTCCCTAAGCAGGCTCAAGCCGCATATGTCGCCGCTCCCATCGTCCCCACTAAAAAAATCAATTGTGTCAGCTGCCTCCCCGGGCGGGCTCTGTGGTCATAGGAGCGGGGAAGAGGTCTTTGTAGTCTCTGGGAGTGTGCAGAGCCTAGTGCAGGGATTTGTGGGTCACAGGGCCTACCTGAGGCAGGTGGCGAGCCTCAGGCAAGGACAGTGTCTGAGGGCCAAGAAGGGCCAGAGTCCACAATCGCCCATGCGACCCCTCCATGTCCAATCTGCCCGCAGGCTGCCGACTGCAGCTACAAAGGTGTGCCAGGAAGTGGACACAGGGCCAGGCTGTAGCGTGAGCCAGCCAGAGAACTTCAGTGTCCTCTCTCATCTCCTGATGGGGGTCTGGCCCTGCCACTGCGTGTTGGACAGGTCAACCCACACTGTTTCTTCAGGGCCACCTCCAACAACAACTGCTATCCTGGATTTTGGCAGTCAGCATACAGGTCCCTCGATCGGCCCTATGTTGCTCCCTTGGCAGGTAGGCCTGGTCCATCAGAGCCCGCTGGTAAGCCCAGTGCCTACATCAGATCACAAGTATGGGAGGGGGTAGGGTCCATCCAGAAACAGGCCAACTCCAGAGCTATGGAGGTGCAAGGGAGAGTCTCTTGCTGCCTCCCCACAGGGAGAGCACTGCAGCCTGTCTCCTACTATCAGCGTGTCAGGCCTGTCTTCCATGCAGCCATTGGCGTCTTACCAGCTATTTCTCCAGGGAGACTGGTTGTGGTGAAAAATTAGGGCTGGAAGGCATTCTCTGTGTGAGAGCTGCCCAAAGCAATCAACTCAGGCGGTCACACTCGGAAGATGGTGAGCTCAGATGCGGATTACTGGTCGGATTACTGGTGTGGTGTGATGAAGCTCTTCTGGAGGGTGACCTCCATGTTCGCCAGCCAAGCCGCGCCCCCTACATGCATTCTTTAGGTTACTACTTCCAGTGTTAGTACTATGAAACATTAAAGGACCATTAGTACTTTCAGTTGCTTTCATATTTCCAGTTTTAGGCATAACATTGATTGAAATGTCAAGATCTACATTTGTTTCTTCTAAATAATTTAGTTTCTTTTATTTGTTTCTTCTAAATAATTTAGTTTCTTTTAAATAATAAGCTAAATAATCCTGATCAAAGCTTAAAGTATAGAATAGGAGAGACCTTATAACAACGGTAACCCAACATAACTCAAATACTCTGACAAACAGACAAATTCATTATTTCCCTACTATTCTTCAACAAATCTATACAGGTGTTTTCTTCAAATCCTTCATCAAAACTATTTCTACATTCGATTCTATCATTCTTAGTGTCATTCAAAGACATTGAACTATTACTAGTGTTTGAGAGATACCCATTTAGAGGATAATATTATTAACATTATAAATGCAGCTCAAATACAAATTATAAAAATAAATTGGAAAGTCATGCAAAGTCTTTCCTTTTTGACGGGACTGAGTTTTCTTCAGCTCTTTAAAATAGCTTTTACAAAATATATTTGATTATTTAAAGCAAACATAGAAAAGTACAAAAAAAAATCAAAAGTATTTAAAGTAATCATAAGTAGGTAAAAGAGATCCAAAGGTAATCAAAGGTTGATTAAAATAGTTCAGACCTATCAAAAGCAAATATTCTATAAGTAAAAGTTTGGTCTTTCAAAAATTCAGAGCAACAGTTAATTTCTTCATCAGGATAGTTAGTCAGTATTTCATCATTTTAAACTCCATTTGTCATTTCACTTCACTGTTGATCTTAGAAATCTCCAAAAAGAAATTGAAGACTTTTCAAGTCAATGGCCCTAATTATGACATTGGCGGTAAATGCTGCTTACCGCCGCAGTGACGGATGCCAACATACCGCTGTGGTGGCGAATATACGTTCACAAGAAAGAAAATGAGCTACAGCTAATATACACTGTTGTTTACAATATAAAACAACCAAAACCGTCAAGATAAATATAATACAAAAAATGATATTTATTTCATATGCATGTACAACAATAAAACAATAATAATCCAAATATAATATATAAATATTTACATCTTCAAAGGGAAAGACACACACACTGATATATAATAGTTAGACAGAGACAAAGGGCCTGATTCTGACTATGGCGGACGGCGGAGGCCGTCCGCCATAGTCCCGCCGCCAAATGACCGCACCGCGGTCAAAAGACTGCGGCGGCCATTCACACATTTCCTCTGGGCCGGCGGGCGCTCTCCAAAAGAGCGCCCGCCGGCCCAGAGGAAATGCCCCTGCAACGAGGACGCCGGCTCAGAATTGAGCCGGCGTAGTTGCAGGGGTGCGACGGGTGCAGTTGCACCCGTCGCGTATTTCAGTGTCTGCAAAGCAGACACTGAAATACTTTGCGGCCCCCTCTTACGGGGGCCCCTGCAGTGCCCATGCCATTGGCATGGGCACTGCAGGGGCCCCCAGGGGCCCCGCGGCACCCCCTACCGCCATCCTGTTCATGGCAGGTTTCCCGTCATGAACAGGATGGCGGTAGAGGGTGTCTGAATCCTCATGGCGGCGGAGTGCGCTCCGCCGCCATGGAGGATTCCCCCGAGCAGCGGAAAGTCGGCGGGAGACCGCTGACTTTCCGCTTCTGACCGCGGCTGAACCGCCGCGGTCAGAATGCTCGTGGGAGCACCGCCAGCCTGTTGGCGGTGCTCCCGTGGTCGGTGGCCCTGGCGGCCACCGGCCGCCAGGGTCAGAATGACCCCCAAAGAGTTATACAATACAAAACACAAAAGATAATAGAAACATAACATGAGAAACAGAGAAACAGAAAGTCCAAACTGTACAAAATACAACAAAATACAAATTGGATATATACTTTCTTTATGGCACTACTTTAGAGCCTTAATAACGTTCACAATTGTAACATATGAAAATTTAGAACAGGATCACGACTCCACCAAATACATAGGAGAAAAACTACTTGGACCCTAGAATTTCATATTCCATTTAAAAAAAACTGTAGGAACTAAGCCTACGCGCGTTTCGGCGGAAAAACTCTGGTTTGTAGAACCGCCTTCATCAGGGCAATTCCTTTTTAATATTCGGTGACTGATATCACAGTTCTTCTAAATTCTCGTCTTTCCCATCTGAGTCAAATCTAATGAATATAGAAAGTAACAATAAGGAATACTATAATATTATACTTAATACAATTCCTTGAGATTCTGCTAGCCACCTATTTCATACCACAACCCAATTCTCATCAAACAACTCTAAAGTGCACAAATATAGAAACCCAGTGTTAAGATATATCAAAAGTGATTTTAAAAAAACCATAGACTAACCACCAAAGAAATCCAAAGCCACCAGGCAGTGCATGAAAATAAACACACCCTAATGCATACAAAAGACACCATAAATATCTGTGATTTGTCCCAACTATTCTCCATACTAGATATATTAGTAATATTAAATACCAGATGATAGTGCTGACGCGTTCCCTTACAGAGGGAGTACAGAAGAAGTGGTTCTATGACGTTCTATGCGTTCGCCATAGTATGAGACACAGACACCAAACCAACAGAATACTACCACATACACAAATCCGCCAGCCCATAGGTCGGTAGTAAAGTGTTGGTACCATCACCCATACCATTACGCCAACAAAACAATGCCCACCACATTATGTCCCACGAATCACCACGGTGGACATTCAACGGTGGTAAACCATTGGCGGTACACACCGGCAAGCTCAGAATGGCCACCCAAATACAAACAACACCGCATTGGTCAATGCCAGAAACACACACCTGACATTCATACACACACCACACCCACGCACTAACAGCACCATAAAACACACACCCACATTACAGCACCCTCCTTTGTGAATACCAAAAAGTGCCACAAGACAAACTTGAAGACCAATGAGACAACTACACACACACACCACAAACATCCATCCATCCTTCACGCACCCCACACCCCACCACATCACCTAACACCCTCTGCACAACACACACCACACAACACCCATGTCCCCACTAAGGCACACCCGTTTCACAGATGAGGAGTTGCTAGTCATGGTGGAGAAAATAGTCAGGGTAGAGCCACAGCTGTTTGGAGCACAGGTACAGCAAATATCCATTTCCAGGAAGATGGAGCCATGGTGGAGAATCATGGACAGGGTGAACCGCGTGGGACAGCATCCAAGAACAAGGTACGACATCAGGAAGAGGTGGAAAGACCTACGGGGAAGGAACATTCTGTGGCAGCAAGGCACCAGCTCGGTATCCAGAGAACTGGCAGTGTACCCCCCACATCCTCCCCCACAGCTCACAGCATGGGAGGAGCAAGTCTTGGCAATACGGCATCCTGAGGGACTCACTGGAGTTGCCGGAGGACTGGACACTGGTGAGTCAATATTGACTACTTGTCACCCCATACCTGCATGCCATCTCACCCCCTCACCCTCACTCCCATCACTCTACTCCATCCCACACAGTGCACCTACACATATGACTAACCCCAGTGCCAAGCCCTGCATACTATACCAATGCATGGACAGCCCTCCCAGCCCTGCATGGACACCCATCACCAAAGCATGCACAGCATGGAGAACTAGCAAGCACACAATCCATCTCCATACACAAACAAAGGTGGCAGAACAACAGAAACAATAGAGGGGAAGCAAGGGATGTACAGTATGTCACAGATATATAGTACAATACATCACTTACATCCCCACAGGTGCCCCAGCCAATCTCAGCGTGAGGAGGTGCCACAACTAACCAGTCCCCCAACAGAAGATGCCCCCAGTGATGACAGTAACTCTGGCCTTCAGGATCTGGATGAACTGCCCGGCCCATCAGGGACCCCTGGTCAGTCGGCCTCCCCAGCCCACTCACAGTCCACCACAGAGCCTCCCTCATCAGTATCCAACACCACAGCACCCACCCAACGTCCCCACACCTCTCTACCCAGGACACGTCAATCAGCAGTGTGCCCACCTGTACAGGGACCCCAGTCCACACCTCACACTCAAGACAATCAGGGACCTGGGGGTCAGTGGCAATGGGCACACTGTTTAGGGGACAGAGGCACAGGGGAGAAAGGACACTGGGAGGACCGCTGTGCGCCAGGGGGAGGACAGGCCAAGGGAACCAACTTTCCAGGAGGCACTCACTGATGTCCTGGGGGCTTACCAACAATCTCAGGACACAATAGGCTAGATCCTTAACAACATGCAGGAGAACAAGTGTCTGCAGGAGGTACATCATCAAGAGATCAGGGAGGATTTGCAGGCCCTCAACACCACCAAGATCTCCATAGCAGGGGTGCTAGCAGATATGGCCAACATCATGAGGGAATGGACAGCACACCAGCGGGCCCCTACCACTAGCCAGTCTACTGACCAGCCCACCACTTCTGCTGCACCTAGTGGGCAGGAGGCCCTGCCCCAGGACCCACAGGCCACTGGCACCCCTCCTCCTGCAGATGGTGAACCACCCGGCAAATGTTCCCTGCGATCCACACAGAATCCAGACACACCTGCCAAGACCACTGCTAGGAAATGAGACCCTCCTGAATGTCCCCCTTGTGTCCTACTTTGTTACCTTGTCCACTCTGAACTGCCTTTGCTCCCCTTCCAATGGTCCATTGGACACTGGACCTGTGCTACAAGCAGACTGGAACAATACCCTGGACTTTCCTCAACCATCACCCCATTCCATTGCACTTTTCCGTCAATAATTTGCACTAAAATAAACACCCTTGAACACAACCTAAGTGAAAGTGTTCTATGTGATGAAAATGGGCATATATGGAAACAGTCACGTCATGTGCAAATGATCTGAACACTGTGATAGCATACATTTTATGACCTGTACCTGTCTGTAGTCATCACATCAAGTATACAGTTGTCATATCACCAACATCTGCAAAATGAGAAGCCATAGGTGAAAGTAATTAGAGATGCAAAGGAAGTGAATGCCATCCTGCTACAGCCACACAGAAAACATCAATAGTCATAGGAATGGTCAGTTCCACTGTCTCACCTGTGTGTCATTAGAAGTATTGACGTATAACTGATGTTCTGTTGTCCACATCCTCATCCTCTGCCTCCTCATCCTTACTGTCCTCAGGGTCCACTGCTGCCACAAGGGCATTTCCAGTCTCCTCCTCCTGCAGATAAGGCACATGTTGTCTGAGGGCCAGGTTGTGCAACATGCAGCATGCCACTACTATCTGGCAGACCTTCTCGTGTGAGTAGCACAGGGATCCACCGGATGGAGGCATCTGAACCTGGCCTTCAGGAGGCTGAAGGTCCTTTCAATGATTCTCCTGTTTCACCCATGTGCATCATTGTAACGATTCTCAGCCCCTGTCCTGGCATTCCTCATAGGGTTCAAGAACCATGATAGGTTTGGGTAGCCAGAGTCACCTGCACGTATTGAGGGACAAACATTAGGCTTCAACAATGGTGTAGGGTCAACACCAGAAGGCATACACTGACATACATTGAGTGGGGAGTCAGGATCACCAATTAGCCACACCCTGTGTCTCTGTAGTTGTGTCATCACATTTGGGATGCTGCTATTCCTCAGGACAAAGGTGTCATGCACCGACCCTGGATACCTGGCAGTGACGTGGGAGATGTACTGGTCTGCCAGGCACACCATTTGCACATTGAGTTAGTGGAAACTCTTCCAATTCCTGAACACTTGTTCATTCTGGCAGGGGTGGGGACAAACGCAACATGTGTTCCGCCAGTCGCCCTAATAATGTTGAGTATATGTCCCATTGCATAGGATCCAGCCTTCACAGTGGCCAAATCTTCCACCTGGGGGAAAGCAATGTAGCTGCACATTTGTTTCACCAGGGCAGACAAAACCCTTGCCAGCATGATTGAGAACATTGGCTGTGACATTCCTGCTGCCAAGCCCACTGTCACTTGGAAAGAGCCAGTTGCCAGGAAATGGAGCACAGACAGAACCTGCACAAGAAGGGGGATCCCAGTGGGATGAAGGATAGCAGATGTCAGCTCTGTGATTCTGGCCCTGTCCAGTCTATAAGTGAGTATTATGTGTCTGTCTTCCAGTGCAGCCAAGTCCACAAGGGGTCTGTATATGGGGTCTTGCCTCCTCTTCCGGTTCCTCCGCAGTGGTAGGTATCTAAGGGACACAAGAGTGAGTAGGCTGTCACAATGTGAACAATGGAACCACCACCTCAGCGTACATAGAGCAGTAACATGATGGGACATTGCTACTGGCAATGTATGTGCAAATTACATATATGATGTAGTTCTCAATCATATGAATATTGTCCTCCACCATAAATTGGCTACTGCCTGTCCTGAATATAGGGACAGGTGGAAGTGAGCTAACTCCGCCGGCCTTGTGCATCGTGGTGGAAGGCGGTCTTGCACCGCCGTGCTATTTCTCATTGGATAACATGGGGCTCTATGGAGTACAGTGACCAATGGGGATCACCGGCGGCGGTGACAGGGTACACCGCGGCGTACATGACCGCCATTTACTGGCTATAACCTCACTTTTTTCGTGACCTTCCACAGGACAACACCTACACTGCCCCTGCCTTCACTTTGGAGGAGTTGGAGTGCTTGGTGGATGGGGTCCTACCCCAGTATGGGCTGCTGTATAGGCCTCCAGACCAACAGGTGAGTACACCTTGGGCACGAGGCATGTGACAAGGTTGCATGGAGATGTGTGTGCAAGCATTGTGTCATTTGGGGGGCATGTATTTCTGGTGGCGGTGTACATGGTGGGTGCTGGGTGATGTGTGTGCCAATGGGGATGGAAGGGGATTTGTGGGCCATATGTTTGACAGGCTGGATTGTCTGGTTAATGGTGTCCTCCTGTCTGTGTTTCCTCTGCAGGTCACCGGCCATCAGAAGAAGGGATTGTGGCGTGCCGTTGCCAAGAACATGCAGATCCTTAAAAAAACAAATGTTATAACACTTTGTATCGGTTTTTAAAATATGTACAAAAAGTTCAACAGCAAGCTCATAAACAACGATGCAGTGCTGTCAAACTTGTTCGTCTCAACAGAGAAGTTTCACTTGTGTGAGCTATCCCCTAGGGACTTGGATATATTAATAGGCCATTCACTCCCCCCAAATCTTACGATGTTTCTCTGGACAGCCACAGGATTTATCTACAAATTTCTGCATTGCAGCAGTGTAGTCCATCCCGCAAGTTCAATTGACCATTGGTGGAGCCAGGTTAGCATGCCAGTGCTTGGCTTTGTCTCTTTTGGCAATAATAAAGCCCATTCCAAGCAGCTATATCGTATTGTGACTCCCCCCCAGTTGTCTATCAGCCCTAATAGAATACATTTTGGCTCTGCTGTTATTGCTCTGACCACTACTTGAGAAATATTAATGCATATATTCTGTGAGTAGTTGCATATGACAGGGCAGCCCCAAACCATATGGAAAAAGGTATCCGAGGAGTGCCAACAGTACCAGCATCGTGGGTTTAGGTCTGCCTTCTTCCTGTGTTACCGTGTATGGCTCTAATAAAAGCAGGTGTAAGTATTTCAATTGAATTAGATGTAATTTCATGGAGTTCGCCAGTACCCTTGGGGGCATTTCTGGCTTCCACCCAGTCTACCTCATCCAAGGGGCTCATATTCCTCTCCCATTTTTCCCTCAGCGTCGTCCTCGGTTCTGGGGTGTTAGTTACCAGGGATTGGTAAAGGGCGGAAATACCTTTCCTTTCCAACTGTGATTCGATGGCATGTTCCTCTATGGGTCTATATTGTGGGAGGGGCAGTGAGGTGTCAATGGAGGCCTCTAGCTTGGGATGCAGTGGTAGAAAGTAATAGAATTATGTCCTGTGCATGGTGTAAGTTTCGAGGAGATGTTGAAATGTGCACATGGAGGTGCTCGCCCAGACATCCCTTCATTTCGACATAACCAATGGTGTTCCATTCTCAAAATCCCACTGGTGTGGATGTGTCTCTAAGGCAGGTCCCAGCCCAGAGTAGAGTTTCTTCTGTCAGCACTCTGTGCCTGGCCTATCCGCCACAATGCCTGGCGCAAGCTGAGCAGGGATGTTTGAGTTGCAGGTGGAAGGGTTGTGGGGTGTTCAAACTGCAGGGGAGATTGAGTATGCTGTGGTGTTGAAGAGTGCACAGTTCCATGACTACACATTTACAGAAGGAAATTTGTGGTAGGCGTCCTGCCCATGTGCATCTTGCCTCATCTGATTGCAAAGTGTGAAAAAAGGTGGGTGAGATATGATATGGATAATTCTGCAGTGTGCACAGGAACCAAGAAAACACAACCATTTTAAACAGTGCTTCCTTAAACAGTGCTTCCCTGCCTGCTATATTGAGTGGAAGTGTTGCCCAGTGGATCATGTCTCTTCCTGTCCAGGCACCCAGGGATGCTATATTAAGGTCCAATGCCTGTGTTGGGTAAAAGTAATGTGCATCCTCAGATATTTGAAGTGTTGGGTTGTCTAGTGAAGCGGGATTGTGACTTTGATATCCTCTTGAGCGTCTGATAGAGGGAAGTAGGTGGATTTGGGCCATTTCATTGTGAGACCAGATACCACGGCATAAACCTGCAGCATAGATAAGAGTTGAAGTACAGAGGTTTTAAAGTCACTAACATAAATTAAAAGATCATCAACATATACCAATACTCTATCCTCAGTTCTATTGGGACATCGGAATCCACTAGGGCCAGATGTATCAAAAAAGCCTTTTGCGATTCAGAAATAGCGCTTTTTAAGAAATAGCTATTTCTGAGTCGCAAAATGCTATGTATCATATTTGCGATTCGGTAATAGCGATTTCTTAAAAATTGCAAATGCTATTACCAAGTCACAAATTGCGATACAGCTCCCATTCGCACCTATGGGCCTGTCGGCCCATATTTGCTATTTTTTTGCATTTCCCAAAATGCGAATTCCTAACTGGAATTCGCAATTTGGGAAATGCAAACTCCAGGGTGCTGGGGGCCTAAGGCCCCCTCTGCTGCACCCCAAAACAATTTTGGAAGACATATAAGGTGCACACATGCCAAAAGGGCATGTGTGCGATACATGTCAATTTTAAAAATGTATTTTTAATGCATTTTTTAAATTTGCACATGGTTACCACCAAGTTCAACTTGGTGGTTATAGCGATTCCTTAATGCCCAATTCGCATTAAGGCATTGCTTCATACATGTGCTTAAGATATCGCAAATAAGAATTCCTAATTTGCAATGCCGCATTTAGAGAATCGCAAATTGCGATTCTCTAAATGGGGTCGCAATTTTAAGGAATCACTATTTTAGTGATTTCTTAAAATTGCACTGCGAATGCCTTTCTTACATTCAGAAAGGTGATTTTGCATTCGCAAACCGCCGAATTTTGAAATTCGCACTGTTTGCGAATGCAAAATTCTTTGATACATCTGGCCCTAAGTTGGTTGTCTCGCCTCATCCATTCCGCTAATGGCTCAATAATGAGCGTGAACAGGAGAGGCGACAGTGGCCAGCCCTATCTTGTTCCTTGTTCAATGTGAATGACCTGTGAGTTTTCTTCATTTATGCATACCTTTGCCCAAGACTGTGAGCAGAGTGTTCACACCCAGTAACAGAAGGTAGGGCCGAAGTTCATTTGTTCCAGTAAGCGGAAGATAACCTGTCAATGGACCGAATCAAAAGCCTTCTCAAAATCAAATATTAGGACTTTACGTTCTGTGCTGTCACAGGTCAAGGTTGTTGCCCTAAGTCGTCAAATACAGTGTTGAGTGCTGCAGCCCGGCATGAACTCTTTCTGGTCGGGGTGTATCAGGGATGTGATTGTCTTCACCAGCTGGTTTGCCAGTACTTTGGCTAGGATTGTGGTCTTCATAATAAGTTGGTCTCTAGGAGCCCCAATGCATCTGGAGGCTTCTGGGGCTTTAGGATTACAGAGACTGGTCCCTCGTAGTTGTGTGGGAGCTCACCTGATCTTAGCATGTCTTCATACAGCATGAGCAAGGCTGAAATCAATATTGATGATAACTTCTTGTACATTTCTAGTGGGAAACCGTTTGATCGCCATGTTTTCCCTATAGGGAGCACATAATTAGCCTCCAGAATCTCCGTGGCTGTAACTGGCTCCTCAAGGTCCAGTGTATCTGTGCCTGGAGACAATCAGGGCACCCAGACAACTGGACAGTCCTGTTCGGCCTTGAGTACAGGGCATCTGGCATACACACATGTAAGGTATTGAGCAAATTCTTGAGTTATAAGATGTGGAGCTGTTATTGTTCGTACCGTGTCTGTTGTTAAACTGCGTACCAGGGGGAAGGCTAAGTCCCTGCTTCCCAGCCAATGTAGGAGTTTGCCCGCCTTGTCCTCCACCTGGTATAGCCTGCTTTGTGTAGTAAGGTGTGCTAGTGACACTGTGCCAAGTAATTTCTGCCTACGTGTAAGCCTCTTCAATTCTAAACTGTGCCTTGCTTGGTCATTAAGGTTGAATGTGAGGTCCTCTTCCGCCAAGTGTAGTTCATGTTCTAATGTAGGTTCTTTATAAGCTTGTGAGCTTAAGTGCAGCCTGGTAGGACACTGTTTGCCTCCTCAGAAACACCTTCATGGCCTCCCAAAGCACAGTGGGTGAGTCTAGCATTTACTGATTCATAGTAAAATAATGGAAGTTTTGTAGTCAAAGAAAGTCATCAAAGGCTATGCCTACAAGCTACCATGCACTCAGCTACCATTGACCCAGCCACTGCCTCTTGGAAGATTTGAACAAAAGAGTGATCAGGGCATGATCAGTCAGTGTGCAGGGCAGCATTCGGGAGTCTAGCAGCCCGGATGTGTCTGTGGAGGGCAGAAAAAGATAATCAGTGTGGGATGAGGATTTACAGGAGTGGGAGTAGAATGTGTATTGTCTGGTGTGTGAGTGGAGCAGGCCTTCCTGGCGCACCATTTCCTTTCTAGTCACTTGCAGTTTACTTTGAGGTTTTCAGTTCCATGATGTACCAGCTTGCTTGAGTGGTGGATCTCCTGGGTTTGGAGGGCGTGAAGGGAGCGACTCTGTCAGCGCAGTTGGTGATCCAAATATGGAAATTCTTGATTGACTGTTCTATGTTGGTTCCAGTGTCATGGTGTGAGGTGTTGAGGGAGTCAGTCTATTGGCTCTCTGACACTGTGCTCCAGGTGCGGTCTGAAGTGCTGGGCGGCTTCGTAGTGGTGCTGGGGAGGGGGTCCTGAGATGGTGAAATGGACGATGGCGTGGTTGGTCCAGGTGAGCTCGTTGACATGACTGAACTTGACTCTGTCATTGCCCGTGAAGATGGGATCCAGCATGTGTCTGGTGATGTGAGTGGGGTTGGTGATGAGTTGGGTGAGGCTTATGTTGTTCATGCTGTCGAGGAGGTTGGCGGTTTTGATGTTGTTATGATCGTAGAGGTGAAAGTTGAGGTCTCCGAGGAAGATGTAGGTTTTGGAGTCGCAAGCGAGGCAACGAAGTTGAGAATGGTGTTGCAGAAACTGGGGCTAGGCCCTGGAGGTCTGTAGGCAAGGGTGCATCTGATAGTGATTCTGCCATCAGTGTGGAGTTGGAAGTTGAGGTGTTCTGTGATTGGAATTGTGTGGTCTTTGGTGGTAGTGCAGTGGATGGTTTATTTGTGGGTGATGGTGATTCCATCTCTGTGTTTGTTGGTGAAGTCCCAGTGCACCATCTTGTAGCTGTCTGGGATCCCTGTTGTGATGTCAGGAGCAGAAGCAGGGTTGCGCCAGGTCTAGGTGATGAAGACAGCATCAGGGAAGAGGGAGGTGATGGTGTTCCAGATCTCAGTGGAGTGTATGCAGAATGGTCGTGCGTTTAGCAGGAGGCAGTGGAGCAGCTCTGGGGATGTCGTGGTTGGTGTGGGGGTAAAGCCAGCGCCTACTGGTGCTCTGGTGTTGCAGGAGAAGAGGCAGTGCCAGCAGGTGAAAGTTCAGACTGTGGAGCACAGAGACATGCAGCAGCAGTTGTTGTCGTGGAGACTGGGGTCTAGGGTTAGGAGCTCGGCAGTGGAGTATGTGTGGATGGCGGGAGAACCAGGGTTCTTGGCTCTGGAGGTGGTCCAGGTGCAGACGGGCGTAGCCAGGCTTGCCTTTCGCGTGCTGGCAGTGCGCCCACTGCGGGCCGCATTATGGTCTCCATTAAGTAGGCCCTGGGTGACGGGAGGGGTGCAGGAAAGCGGGAGGGTCAAAATGGCCAGGAAAGGGAAAGCGTGGGAAAAGATTGCACGGCAAGGCATGCCTGCTTGAGAGCACCAGAAGCCTGACAACAAAACAACGAAAAATAAACAAACAGTTAGGAAAACAGATACAGAGTAACAAGGGCAGATATCAACAACCGTTGAAAGACTGACAACAATACATCAAGGCAAAAAAGTACCAAAGGCACTAACGAATGAGACAAAGGACAGATATTAACAACAGCCTCTGCACTCTTTTACTCCCCCCTGCCTAACTGCTTGTTTATAACCTTTTCTTATTAGTCCGTGTGGCGTTGTGCGCCTGAATCAGTTGCTTGCCTCAAGGTGTTGGTTAGCTTATTTTTGTTCTTTGGTAATGAAATGACGAATACCATTGATTTTTGCCAGGTCGCAGACAGCGTCTACTGCGGTGCAGGTACGAGGGGATGAGGGGGTTCCTATCCCTGGGCCGCTTGCCCCACAGTATGGCTGAAGGTGGGCAGCACGAGCAACCTGTATCCAGGCGGAGATGGGCGAGAGAGACCTCGTCAAGCTCTGCACACAAGGATCTTCCCCAGCGAAGGGCGTCAGCCGGTCCCCTCCCCCATCTGGGCTACCCCCACGGCTGTTAGAACGAGGGTTCTATTAGAGCTGGAATAAATGTAGGCCCTGAGTTTAACACCGAGTGATTTACACGGTTTTAATGCAGGAGAAATTAGGCATACATATAGTCCATGCTCACCTTTCTTCCTCTCGCATTAGTTCTTGCAGCGGACTGATGATGATGGTACATTTCTGTGAGCTTCCGACAACTTCACTCAGAGAATCCCTGAACTAAAATGGGTCATGGTGTTCCATACATCATGAGCCTGTTAACTGTGAGAGCAGAGCCTGAGGGTAGAAGAGAGGCAAATATAATCGGAGGCTCTGTAGCAAGGTTGGAAGAAAGCATAATCATTCCCATGGACGTCATGATGGGACATAGTGGGGCCCTTGAAGAAGCTTCTGTTGCAGCCAATAACGCTCCTAAATCTAATTAGTGACATATGCTCTTTCAAAGACACCCAGTAGAACCTTACCGGTCGAATTTTTGTTTGTTTGGAGCTGGACCGACAAATATTGGAATTAGTGATTTGGATCACAGATCTCCAGCAACTGATGGGGATTTGGAGTTTTACACTGAGGAAGCAGGGTGAAGCCAGTTCGCTAATCTGTGGTTTGAAGAATAAGACAGTCAGAGATGATGCAGAGGTTGCTTACTGCAGCAGAGGGACGTGGAGGATGGCAAAGCAGTAGCAGAACAAGATAAAGCTGAACGATTAAATAAGGGTGCCAGAAATATTGAGCACTGTGGAGCTTGGAGAAGCCCGAAAGAGGAGGTATAGTGAGAAGAAAGGGGGTAGGACTGCAAGATGTCTATCACCCGACATTACTCCACCAGTGAAAATTAAAAATATTTTCCCAAAAGTATGATGCCATACAGGACTTTATGACATCGGTCCCACTCTACTCCACTTTGCGAGACTTGACTATGCCACTGCAGTCTATGCCACTGCACTCTACACCAATGCACTCTACTCTGTGCAACTGCACTGTATGCCACTGTTCTCTACACCACTGCACTTTGCAACACTCTACTCTAAAACACTGCACTCTCCACCACTGAGTTCTACGCTACTCTACGCTGCACAACTGCCCTCTATGCCAATGTACTCTACGCCACTCTACTCTGCATCACTGAATTCAATGCCACTGCACTCTGCACTACTCCACTCTATGCCACGGCATTCTACAGCACTCCAGTCTATACCACTGCACTCTATGCCACTATACTCCTCAACACTCAATGCCACTGCACTCTCTGCAACTCTACTCTACACCACTCTACTCTATGCACTGCACTCTGCACCACTGCACTCTTCTATGCACCATTCCAACCTAGGCCACTTTATTCTAAGATGCTGCATTGTATGCCACTGAATTCTATGCCGCTGCACTCTACGCCCCTCTATTCTGCAAGACTCTATGACAGTGCACTGTACACCAGTAACACCAGTGCATTCTACTCTAACCTACTCAACGCCACTGCACTTTACTCCACCCTACTGCACTCCATGACACTCTACTCTGCACCACTGCACTCTACACCACTTTACTCTGCTCTACTGCATTCTATGCCAATGCACTCTATTTCACTCCATTCTTTGTAAATGCACTCTGCAACACTCCACTCTACGCTACTGTAATCTACAGCAGTTCACTCTATGCCACTACACTCTGCAACACTCTGCTGTATGACACTGTACTCTATGGCACAAAATTCTACTTTGCACCACTTTACGCCACTCTACTCTGCACCGATCTATGCCTCTCTACTCTGCACCACTCTACACCACTGCACTCTATGCCACTTTGCTCTACTCTGCACCACTGCACTCTATGCCACTGTACTCTGCTCTGCACCGCTACACTCTGCACCACTGCACTATACTATGGAACACTCTAATCTATGCCACTGAATTCTACAATGCTGCATTGTACACAACTGAATTCTATGCCACTACACTCTGCATCACTGGACACCAATGCATGCTAATCTTGTGTCTTTGGAAGCAGAGTGACAGGATTGGGTTGAGTCCTGCTTTACTTTTTTATGTTTGAGTTTAAGACTTACCAAATGACTTAGGGCCAGATGTATCAACAAACCAGTTTGCAATTCTCTAATAGCGATTTTTAAGAAATCGCTATTTCTGAATCGCAAAATGGTATGTATCATATTTGCGATTCGGTAATAGCGATTTCTTAAAAATCGCAAATGCTATTACAGAATCGCAAATTGCGATACTGGCCCCATTCGCACCTATGGGCCTGTAGGCCCATATTTGCGAATTTTTTGCATTTCCCAAACTGCGAATTCCTAACTGGAATTCGCAAGTTTGGTAAATGCAAAAACCAGGGTGCTGGGGGCCTAAGGCCTCCTCTGCTGCACCCCAATATTTTTTTTAAGGACATGTAAGGCGCACACATGCCAAAGGGGGATGGGTGCGCTACATGTCAATTTTTATTTTTTATTTTTCATGCATTTTTAAAATTTGCACATGCTTACCACCAAGTTCAACTTGGTGGTAATAGCAATTCCTTAATGCCCAATTCGCATTAAGGAAAAGCTTGATACATGTGGTTTAGAAATCGCAAATAAGGATTCCTTAATGCCAAATTCGCATTAAGGAAAAGCTTGATATATGTGGTTTAGAAATCGCAATAAGTATTCCTTATTTGCGATTTCTTATTTAGAGAATCGCAATTTGCGATTCTCTAAACGGGCTCGCAATATTAAGGAATCGCTATTTTAGCAATTCCTTAAAATTGCACATCGAATGCCTT
Source organism: Pleurodeles waltl (assembly GCF_031143425.1). NCBI lineage: Eukaryota > Metazoa > Chordata > Amphibia > Caudata > Salamandridae > Pleurodeles > Pleurodeles waltl. Next base: position 115,520,589 of record NC_090445.1, on the reverse strand, counting down.
TCATACATACTGAAAGGCATTTTTGCATTCGCAACCGGCCATTCGCACCGTTTGCGATTGCAAAAACGCTTGATACATCTAGCCCTAAGTGAGAAGTTGAGCAGTCATGGAAACAACCTTGGGTCTGCCTTGTGACTTGGATCACAAGTACAGGTGGGCAGAACTCACAGTTTTACTCCGTGGAATTCCGCGAAGGTGCGTAAAAACTTTGCAAGATTCTACGGAGTTCCACCCACCCCTAGTATATGCCTGAGTCTCCCCATTTGTGTGTCTGTGTTTGTGAGCCTAACAATACCTTTGGTGTGTTTATGGGTGATTTATAACCACACTTAGGGCATCTCTCATCAAAGTTGTGCTAGCACAGGCAGTTGCTTTGATATGTAGTCACGTGTCTGGGTCAGGGTGAGAATAAGGCGGGTTTTTTAAACTTAGAAACAGACATGCAGGCAGTTTTGTTTCCGTCCGGCTGAAGACATTGGTTCCACATCGCCAGTTGCAGCTCTAGCGAACCCACGTCTAGTGCATCGCAACATACAGGCCTCTTTGTTTATGGTCGAGAAAACCACCAGCTGCAGGAGCAGCTACAAAACGTGTCTAGGACAGTCCATCTCCCAGTGCATTGTTTCCTTGCCCTCTCTGTGGATATATGTGCAGAAGGAGATTGTGTGGCACACAAACCCACTGCTTAGTTTTCCTCAGGATTTTCCTCAGACTGCAGTTACACAGAGGATAATAAGAATGAACAAAGCCTCAAGAAATTAACAGGACTCAAATGTAGTGACGGTAGAAGACTTATTTGCCATGAGATGGGTTTTCTCAAGTTATTGCGCCTGTAGTCTCGCTAACTCAGCGTAGGCCTGGGATCATGAATGGCCTAATAAAATTGCATATGTCCTACGCATTACAACTAACCCAATCTGGGTCTCCAGTGGCCTTCTCTTCATTCTTGGCTGCCCACTGTGCACTAAGCTGGCTTTTTACATATGAGTTAATCATATTCCCTTTTTCTTCCTTTATCTCACAGGACTGCTCCTTTCACAGATGTAATATGAGGCTAGAGAACAATATTCTCTCTGCATTCCATGCTCCAATCACATGTCACAGTTTACACGCTTCTTACCGCTGTAGTCTGCAAGTCTCGGAGCACAACCTGGTTCCTTGCTTGTTCTGACTTGACCAAGATAAGGGCGACCTCTTCCAGTAGCCACGGTGCTGCTGACAATACTATGCCTAGCAGGCCGTACCTTCCAGAAGGAGTCCCAGAGGAAAACCCCAAAATATGGGAAAAAACCTCAGAACACAGGAACTCCTGAGAAGAGACAAAAAGAGAAGCAAAAAGAACTTAGAATCAGGAACAACAAAACTGTAGGCAAAAAACAGGATAGAGATCCAGAATCACTGGGAGCTGGAGCGAGAATCATCACCAGTACGGAAGTAAGTGTTTGCAACGCAAGGAAGAGAAGACCTTCTGTGCTTCTATACTGGCAAACAGGAAGTGACATGCAGGAAGAACTAAAGATACCGTCTTGGATTAGGAAAGCCACATACAGATGAATAAAGAAAATTACATTGCAAGAACGGAAGTAAGCAATGCATGCAGGAAAGGAACCACAGACACCTGTGAGAAAGAAAATATGGCCACAAGAAGAACAAAAAAAAGAAGAAAGAAAAAAGGAAAAGGATTCCGGCAAGCAGATAAGAAAAAACTACGGGGGCTGCCAGCGAACGCGGCGCGGCCCGGAAACCAGGAAAGGATCCTAGGGCCACGCCGCAATCGAGAAAACAAGTCGCGGCCCAAAAAACGTGCTGCAGCAGGACCGGCCACCCAAAACCCGGACTGCCAATCAAACCACGGCCCACGAGTGGGATGCCGCGGGAATCCGCAGTGTCACACCACATGCTACTGAAAGTTAGGTCCTGCTGGCAGCCCTCAACATTTTGAACAGGTGCCATACTAGAGCTTATTTTTTTAAAATTTTATTTTCATTTTGCATAACAAGCATACACTGGAAAATGACATGGCAATTACTGGTGAAGTGGATAGACCATGAGAGATGGCATTACTGACTTGAAGGGAGTACAAACAAGAGCAGAATATTTCGCACAGCTTGATGAATACAGGCAACAATTACACGCCACTTTCCACTCCAAATACTAATTTCCCAGCAGCATAATTCCCCGAGGTCCTACAGTCCGTCCTTCATCTGACAACGGCCCAGTGGAGCAGCGATGGGAGCCAATTCCACATCGCTAGCCAGCGCTCCATTCCCTGACAGCTATAGCAGCATCCACCACCGCAAGCGAATGAGCAACAACTTCACAGTGACACTAAAATTCAACTTCATTCTCATCCCCATCCACAACGCCATTAATTTCTGGAGCACAAAAGGTAAGTCTGGTATGGGTCTTAAATGTTTTTCGGGAGATTGCAAAGTGGCATAAGATCATGATAGGCATTGGTTTGAGTATAGCAGTACCCCATATCCGTATGCCATTCATGGAGTGTGGGTAGGGGACCCTTCATCCAGCGCATTGCTATTTGTCGCCGTGCTGGCAGATCTGTGACTGGGGGTGGATGTTTGATTTGTTCTGCATTCCGTCCATCAACTGTTCTTTTTGCATTTGTTACCCCAAGTGGGAAGGGTATGCCCAGATGTGGGTCTCGTGCTCACTATGCCACCAGATTCAAGTTATCCTAGCTGAAGAGGGGTGATACCCCGGAACCATTCCCAGGATGCTTGTTTCTGGTCCAGGGAGGACCTGGTCTGGCAGTTCTGGCTGGACTATTCCCATGGGGAGCAGGGTCAACACTGATTTGCATATGGCTGGATCCAAACTGGAATGGCATGGTGAGCAAAAAAACTTATGGATTAAACCCAGATCTGTTACTAGGGGTGAATGTTTGATTTGTTCTGCATTCTGTTCCATCAGCTGTTCTTTTTGCATTTGTCACCCCAAGTGGGAAGGGTATGCCCAGACGTGGGTCCGTGCTCACTATGCCACCAGATTCAAGCTAGCCTGGCTGAAGAGTGGTGATACCCCGAAACCATTCCCATGATGCTTGTTTCTGGCCCAGGGAGAACCTGGTCTGGCAGTTCGGGCTGGACTGTTCCCATGGAGAACAGGGTCAAGACTGATTTGCATAAGGCTCGGTCCAAACTGGAATGGCATAGTGAGCAAAAAAACTGATGGATTAAACCCAGATCTGTTACTTGGGGTGAATGTTTGATTTGTTCTGCATTCCGTCCATCAACTGTTCTTTCTGCATTTGTCGCCCCAAGTGGGAAGGGTATGTCCAGACGTGGGTCCCATGCTCACTGTGCCAACAGATTCAAGCTAGCCTGGCTGAAAAGGAGATCTACCTGGATGCTAAACTCATCATGGACCACCAAATCAGCTCAGTTACATCCACCTACTTCCACACCCTCTGCCTCCTATGCAAGACCTTCAAATGGATCCTCCCTGGAACACAGAAAGACCATCACACATGCCCTTATCACCAGCAGACTGGACTATGGCAAGGCGCTCTACTCCGGAATCAACAAGAAGCTCACCCGCAGACTACAGAACATGCAGTACACTGACGCCAGACTGGTCCTTGACCTGCCCCTACACTTCCACCACACTGCTACATCTCTCAGCTCCTGTGAACACCACTTCACTGGCTTCCAGTAGAAAAGAGAATCATCTTCAAGATCCTCATCCATGCCCACAAAGCCCTCCATGACACCGGACCAGCCTACCTGAACATCCGACTAAACTTCCACGTACCCCACAGGACCCTCTGATCAGCCCAACTCTCCCTCGCCGAGGTACCCCACATCAGGAAATCAAGAACAGGAGGACTCTCTTTCTCCCACATCCCAGCCACGGCCTGGAAAACCCTCCTGTTTCACCTCAGACAATCTACCTCCCTCCTCAACTTCATGAAGGAGCTGAAGACATGGCTTTTTGGAGAACCACATCACTGATGGTAGCTACGCAACCCCCCAGCGCCTTGCGACCCTTATGGGTGAGTAGCTACGCTATATAAGCAATGTCTGATTGATTAATTGAGAGGATACTTATTTCTGGTCCAAGGAGGACCTGGTCTGGCAGTTTGGGCTGGACTGTCCCCATGGAGAACAGAGTCAAGACTGATTTGCATATGGCTCGGTGCAAACTGGAATGGCGAGCAAAAAAACTGATGGATTAAACCCAGTTCTGTGACTGGGGGTGAATGTTTGATTCCTTCTGCATTACATCCATCAACTGTTCTTTTTCCATTTGTCATCCCAAGTGGGAAGGGTATGCCCAGACATGGGTCCTGTGCTCACTATGCCACCAGATTCAAGTTAGCCTGGCTTCTGAAGGGTGTTACCCTGAAACTGGTCCCAGGATGCTTGTTTCCGGTCCTGGGAGCACCTGGTCTATCAGTTCGGGCTGGACTGTTCCCATGAAGAACAGGGTCAAGACTGATATGCATATGGTTGGGTCCAAACTGGAATGGCATGGTGAGCAAAATAACTGATGAATTAAACCCAGATCTGTGACTGAGGGTGAATGTTTGATTTGTTCTGCATTCTGTCCATAAACTGTTCTTTTTGCATTTGTTGCCCCAAGTGGGAAGGGTATGCCAGACGTGGGTCCCATGCTCACTATGCCACCTGATTCAAGCTAGCCTGGCTGAATAGGGGTGATACCCCGAAACCGGTCAAAGGATGCTTGTTTCTGGTCAAGGGAGGACTGTTCCCATGGGGAACAGGGTCAAGACTGATTTGCATATGGCTGGGTCCGAAATGGAATGGCATGGTGAGCAAAAAAACTGATGGATTAAACCCAGATCTGTGACTGGGGTGAATGTTTGATTTGTTCTGCATTCCGTCCATCAACTGTTCTTTTTTGCATTTGTCGCCCCAAGTGGGAGGGGTATGTCCAGACAAGGGTCCCGTGCTCACTGTGCCACCAGATTCAAGCTAGCCTGGCTAAAGAGGGGATCTACCTGGATGCCAAACTCAATATGGACCACCAAATCAGCTCAGTCACATCCACCTGCTTCCACGCCCTCCGCCTCCTACGCAAGACCTTCAAATGGATCTCCCTGGAACACAGAAAGACCGTCGCACATGCCCTTATCACCAGCAGACTGGACTACAGCAACGCGCTCTACACCGTGATCAACAAGAAGCTCACCCGCAGATTACAGAACATCCAGAACACCGCCGCCAGACTGGTCCTCGACCTGCCCCAACACTGCCACATCTCTCAGCACCTGCGAACACTTCACTGGCTTCCAATAGAAAATAGAATCACCTTCAAGATCCTCACCCATGGCCACAAAGCCCTCCATGACCCCGGACCAGCTTATCTGAACAGCCGACTAAACTTCCACGTACCACACAGGACCCTCCGATCAGCCCAGCTCCCCTCGCCGAGGTACCCCGCATCAGGAAATCAAGAAAAGAGGGACGCTCTTTCTCCCCCATCGCAGCCACGGACTGGAACACCTTCCAGCTTCACCTCAGACAAACTACCTCTCTCCTCAACTTCACGAAGGAGCTAAAGACATTGCTTTCTGGAGAACCACATCACTGATAGTAGCTACGCAACCCCTCTCCCCCAGCGCCTTGAGACCCTTACAGGTGAGTAGCTGCACTATATAAGCAATGTCTGATTGATTGATTGAGAGGATGCTTGTTTCTGGTCCTGGGAGGAACTGCTCTGGCAGTTCGGGCAGGACTGTTCCCAGGGGGAACAAGGTCAAGACTGATTTGCATATGGCTGGGTCCAAACTGGAATCGCATGGTGAGCAAAAAAACGGATGGATTAAACCCAGATCTGTGACTGGGGATGAATGTTTGATTCGTTCTGCATTCTGTCCATCAACTGTTCTTTTTGCATTTGGCAGTAATCCGATAGCCACAAATCACCTGCAAGCCCCTGGTACTCACCTGTCGTAGCCTAGGAATACCAAGAGGGGTGAATCCACCACTGCCTCTCCTGTGATCTCATGCAATTCCCGAAAAACAGTGTGCCACATGTGCACATCCAGCTCTGTCCCCAACGTAGCATGGGCAGTAGGAGTCACCACACAGGCCGTACCAAAATGACTGAGCAGGGGTCTGATACACAGGATTTAGATATTTAAAATGTAGCAGACAGGGGGTGTCTAGAGGATAGTTAACTACCCCTTGGCTGGACTGCACCGAATAACAATGTCTATGATGTAACGGCTAATTCTCAATATGTAAAAAACAGGAAAACTTGGGACTTTTAGGATGTTGACGTGGAATATTACCTAAGTGAGAATGGTGTTGGAACTCACATTGATACTAATCCATCTATAAATTTGTCTCAGTGAGTTAAGCACCTGCTCAAGAGTTGTCTTGAACCTGCATGTCACTCATGCTTGAACTGTGCATCTTATATGAGCGATGAAAGCTTGTACTACTCTGCCCTGCTGGATGTGCTCTACTGATAATGGAAGACTGCACTTGCTGCCTTTTGTGAGAGTGGGGAATTTGCTTTGCTACTACCATACAAATTCTGTGAGGAGGCAAAAAGAACGAGTTACTTACCTTTGGTAACGACTTTTCTGGTGGATACATTAGCTACCTGTGGATTCCTCACCTAATGAATACTCCCATGGCGCCAGCATTCGACGGAAATCTTCTTCCTAGCTTCTGCACGTCGACGAGGAAGTCACATTTGCCCACGCGACGCCGTCTGACGTCATACAGGCAATAAGAGGTCCTCGCCGACGTGCCGACGTCAGTACCAACATTTTTTACGTGCCTGAGAACAATAATCCCATGTAATGAAAAATAAAGGCAACATTTCATAACATCGCAAACTACATATCATTGCAAGAAGATGGCTATAGATTTAATATAACCTTTTTTTTTTTTTTAAACAATACATATATACACTAAATATGTATATACACAAATAAATATATATATACAAATATCCATATATGCATAATCTACACCAGTCCTCAAAACAAAGAGGAGCACACTCAAGGATTACTTGGTAAGACCAAAAAGGCACGGGGAGGCGGGTGGGACCGTGAGGAATCCACAGGTATCTAATGTATCCACCAGAAAAGTCGTTACCGAAGGTAAGTAACTCGTTCTTCTGATGGATACAACTACCTGTGGATTCCTCACCTAATGAATAGAGTCCCAAAGCAGTGCCACGCCCGGAGGTGGGTGCCTGTATGGTCAAACCAAGAAATCCTGCAGCACTGACCGTGCAAAATGGCCGTCCCTTCTGACCTCAGAGTCCAAGCAGTAATGCTTCGCAAAAGTGTGAAGGGACGACCAAGTTGCGGCATTGCAGATGTCGACCACAGGAAAACCCCTAGCCAAGGCCGAAGTGGCCGACTCAGCCCTGGTGGAATGAGCTCTAATACCATCAGGAGGATCCTTCTTTGCCAAAGAGTAACAAATTTTAATGCAAAGAACAACCCACCTGGAGAGTGTTCTCTTGTGGACTGCCTTTCCTCTCCTCTTACCCACGTATCCGATGAAAAGCTGATCATCCAGCCTGAAATCCTTCGTTCTGTCTATGAAGAAGCTTAACGCCCTCTTTGGGTCCAAGCGATGAAGTCTCTCTTCTTCCTTTGAAGGATGAGGCGGAGGATAGAACGTGGACAGAGTAATTGTTTGAGCCAAATGGAAGGGTGAAAAAGCAGCCTTGGTCCTCAACACCACCTTATCCCCATAAAAAGTTGTATAAGGGGGTTTTACCGATAAAGCCTGCAACTCACTCACTCTCCTTTCAGATGTTATGGCCACCAGGAAAACTGTTTTAATAACTAAGAACCTTAAGGGGCAAGAATGCATAGGCTCAAAAGGGGACCCCATAAGGAAAGTCAAGACTAAGGACAAATCCCATTGAGGCATAACGAAAGGTTTTGGAGGGTATTTATTCATAAGGCCCTTCAAAAATCTAAGTACTATAGGAGATTTAAATAACGATGGTTGGTCTGGAAGACAAATGAAGGCTGACAAGGCAGACAAGTAACCTTTAATAGTAGCCACTGCAAAACCTTTCTGCGCTAAATACAAAGCAAAAGATAAAACATCCGACAAATGAGCGCGTAAGGGATCAATCTGTCTCTCTCCACACCATAACACAAATTTAGACCACCTATTAGCGTAGATAGTTTTAGTGGAGTGTCGCCTGGCCGCTAAGATAACATCCACTACATCAGGCGGGAGAGAGAAGGAACTCAGGTTGCCCTGTTCAATCTCCAGGCATGTAGGTGCATACTCTGGAGGTTGGGGTGTAAAACCTGCCCCTGTGACTGCGAGAGGAGGTCTGCCCTGAGAGGGCACATTGAGAGGGCACATTGAGAGTTGGAGAAGGTCGGAATACCACACCCTCCTTGGCCAATCCGGAGCTATTAAGATTACTTGGGCCCGCTCTTGGCGAATTTTCCTCAATACTCGAGGAATCAAGGGTATGGGGGGAAACGCGTAAAGCAACTGGTCGCACCAGGTTCTCTGAAACGCGTCCCCCAAAGCCCCCTGCACTGGATACTGGAGGCTGCAGAATAACGGACAGTGTGAGTTCTCCCGGGTGGCAAACAGATCTATCCGAGGAACCCCCCACAACTGGAAGATTAGACGGACTTGATCTGGATGGAGGCGCCACTCTTGGTCGGTCGAGAAATGGCGACTGAGACCGTCCGCACGTACATTCAAGACTCCGGCCAGATGATTTGCTACCAAGCAAATCTGATGGTCCTTTGCCCAGGACCATAGTCGAAGAGCTTTGCTGCAGAGAAGGTACGACCCTACTCCTCCCTGCTTGTTTATATACCACATCGCGGTAGTATTGTCCGTCAGGACCTGAACCGACTGACCGCGAAGGGATGGGAGGAAGGCCTTGAGAGCCAGACGTACAGCCCGCAACTCCAACAGATTGATATGAAAAATCTGTTCCTCTGGAGACCAAAGCCCTTTGATCTACAGATCCCCCAGATGAGCTCCCCACCCTAGACTGGAAGCATCCGTTATGACCGTGGTCACTGGTGGCGAAAGCGTGAACGGCCTTCCTTGTGAAAGATTGTTGCCCGCAATCCACCACTTCAAGTCCGTAGCAGCATCTCTGGAGATCTTGACAGAACCTTCGAGATCTACTTTGTGTTGAGACCACTGCCTTCGGAGGCACCACTGAAGAGCCCTCATGTGCCAGCGAGCATGCGTGACCAACAGTATGCAGGAGGCAAACAGACGAGCAGACGAAGGACCTTGAGGACTGGAACGACCGCTCCACTTCGAAACATTGGAACCAACTCCTGAATATCTTGTATCCGCTGAGGCGGAGGAAAGGCTCGATCCAATGTTGTATCCAGTACTGCCCCTATGAACAGGAGGCGTTGAGAGGGCTCTAGGTGAGATTTGGGCACGTTCACCGAAAACCCCAGGTCGAACAACAACTGGGTTGTCGACTGCAGATGATGCAACACAAGCTCCGGGGACTTGGCTTTGATCAACCAGTCGTCCAAGTAAGGGAATACTGCTATCCCCTTCCTTCTGAGCTCTGCTGCAACCACCGACATCACCTTCGTGAAGACTCGAGGTGCCGAAGTAAGACCGAACGGGAGGACCGCAAACTGATAGTGCTGTGACCCCACCACAAACCGGAGATACTTCCTGTGCGACTTGAGTATCGGGATATGAAAATAAGCATCCTGCAAGTCGACAGACACCATCCAATCTCTCTTGTTCAACGCCAAAAGCACCTGAGCTAGGGTCAGCATCTTGAACTTTTCCTGTTTGAGGAACCAATTCAAAATCCTCAGGTCCAGAATTGGACGCAATCGACCATCCTTCTTGGGGATCAGGAAGTACCTTGAGTAACAACCTTGACCCTTTTCCTGCTCTGGAACCAACTCCACCGCGCCCTTTGAGAGGAGGACTTGAACCTCCTGTTCTAACAACAGGAGGTGTTCTTTTGAACAATAAGATGGGCGGGGCGGGATGGGGGGTGGAAACTCCCGAAAGGGAAGGGTGTAGCCTTTTCCCACAATGCTGATAACCCAAGTGTCTGATGTAATAACTTCCCACTTGTGAAGAAAATGCAGTAACCTTCCCCCTACAGGAGAGGAGTGAGTGGGAATTGGTGGAAGCCTAAGGCTGCTTCCCCTGCTGCACCCCTCCAGAGGACGAGCAAGAGGCAGAGTGCTGCTGAGAGGCTCCCCTGGTGCAGACCCTACCCCTCCCTCTAATTGATCTAAAGGTGAGAGAAGAGGCAGGTTGTTGGAATCTCCCCCGAAAGGAAGAGGAGGAAGAGCCACGTCCAAATCCACGAAACCTCCTAAAAAACCTGGAGGAGGCAGAAGAAGCGGCTTGCAGTCCTAATGACTTGGCTGTGGCCCTGCTTTCTTTAAACCTTTCCAAGGCTGAATCCGCTTTGGCCCCAAAAAGTTTGTCCCCATCAAACGGGAGGTCCAACAGGGTCGACTGCACGTCAGAAAAGAACCCTGAGTTGCAAAGCCAAGACTGTCTCCTCGCAACCACCGCCGTGCCCATCGCTCTAGCCACTGAGTCAGTTGTATCCAACCCAGATTGGATAACCTGGGTTGCAGCAGCCTGAGCATCCGACACGATATTCAAGAGTCCTTGAGGAAGCTCCGTATGCGATGATGTTATTTCGTCCATAAGAGCATAGATGTACCTCCCCAAGATACATGTAGCGTTGGTGGACTTCAACGCCATGCTACAGGACGAGAATATTTTCTTCGATTGTGAGTCCAACTTTTTGGAGTCTCTGACCCCCGGCACTGTCGGAAAAGATCCAGGCGTAGATCAAGCAGAACAGGAAGCCTGGACCACCAAGCTCTCCGGCGTAGGGTGTCTGGACAGAAAGCCAGGGTCAGATGGTGCAGCCCGATACCTCCTGGCCACAGCCCTATTAATAGCTGAGGAAGATACCGGCTTCTTCCAAACCTCCAATACCGGATCAAGCAAAGCCTCGTTAAAAGGTAAAAGAGGCTCTGCCGCAGTAGAGGCCGGATGTAGGACCTCAGTTAATAAATTCTGTTTTGCCTCCGCTACCGGCAAAGGCAGTTCGAGGAAGTTAGCTACCTTTCTTACTACAGCATAAAAAGTGGCTGCCTCCTCAGTATACTCCCCTGGAGATGACAAGTCCCACTCAGGGGAAGTATCCAGGCCACTAGCTGTATCCAGTCCATGAAGACCCTCGCCAGAATCCTCAATTTCTCCTTCCTCCAAGACCCGTTGGTATTCCTGTTCCTCCAAGAGACGGAGAGCACGTCTCCTAGAAAGTAGCCTCTCTTCAATACGCGGCGTCGACATGGCATCTGCCGAAGTCGAGGAGCGACGCCGATCGCCGGATCCATCCGACGCCATGTCCGGCGTCACAGGAAGCTTCGATGCCGAGCTAGGAGCCGGATGAAGAGAGGTGCGTCTCGGAGTCTCAGATGGTCCTGTCGGGGTCACTGCCCGAAACCCCGAAGTCGACGGGATGGAAACCTCCGGGGCCGAAACCTCTGGAGACACCGGAGCGGACACCGGAGCCGACACCGGCGCCGAGCCCACATTCCCCAAGGGGAGAAAGGGCATGAAGGGTGCTGGCCGTAGCGGCGCCGGAGCACCCAAGGTGAAAGCCAACGGCCCCGAAGGACCAGCCGGAGCACCGCCTGGAGCCATCTGTTGGAAGATGGTAAACATTGCATTCAAAAATGCGGTATTATCGGCTCCAGGGACAGGAAAAGCCGGATACTGGGGTGCCTGGATCAAAGGCGACCCCGCCGCCAGCCTCGACGTCTGCGACGCCGGAGAGAACTCCTGAGGCTGCGTCACTTCAACCACTGAAGATGTCTGCCCAGGCGAAGTCGGCGAAGCCGGAGATGGCAACGGCGTCGATGGATGTGGAGTGACTGTGGGACTGACCTCCCAAGTCTTTCGACGCCGAAGGCGACCTCGATCGAGACCTCTCCTTGCTCGAATGGCGCCGTGAATCCCTACGGCGCCGGGAGTCTCGATGACGCCGATGAGACTTCGGCGAGGAGGACTTCCTATGATGTTTCTTCTCCTTCCTCTTTGACTTCGCCATGAAGAGTTTGGCTTCTCGCTCTTTTAGGGCTTTCGGATTCATGTGTTGACATGAATCACATGTTGCGACGTCGTGGTCGGAGCTTAAGCACCATAAGCAGTCCGAATGTGGGTCAGTAACGGACATCTTGCCCCCACACTCCCGACAGGGCTTGAAACCAGACTTCCTCTGAGACATAGTAACCTCAGAGAAAAAACACGCAGCAGAAAAACACACTGTAACTTCGAAAGCAACAGTAGCTCCCTCGAAGATAACCATTTCGAATGCACGGAAAAAAGGGAACTGACGTTGGCACGTCGGCGAGGACCTCTTATTGCCTGTATGACGTCAGACGGCGTCGCGTGGGCAAATGTGACGTCCTCGTCGACGTGCAGAAGCTAGGAAGAAGATTTCCGTCGAATGCTGGCGCCATGGGAGTATTCATTAGGTGAGGAATCCACAGGTAGTTGTATCCATCAGAATAGTTTTGCTACTGCGAGACTTGTCTTTGTCTTATGATAGGGAAAACGTGCACTGCTGTTACCCTACATATGTTTGTTCTCTGATTGAATTAAGTGTGCACTCAAGGCCACAGAAGATCCCTATCACACATGGATCCCCCCAGGATGTCATACTGTCTAATAGCATCAAGATTCACCAGATGCTGATGATACACAACTCAACAGGAAAGTCTCCTCTGCTTCAGACATCCTGCATCTCAAACACTGCTTGCAGATTATCCAGACCTGGATGTTCATGTCTTACCTGAAGTTCAACCTAACCATCACAGAATTACTGTTATGTACTAAGAACAACAAACAAGATACAGTACAAATATGGGTCAATGACAAGAACCTTGACGGCTTCAAACCCCAACTCTCAACGAAGACAAAGTCACTTGGTTTCAACCTAGACATCTACCTCACCCTAAAGTAACACACTGCCAAAAAAGAAGACATCCTGGTACTAGCTTTCTAGTTTAAAGAAAGTCCAACCATTTCTTTCAGACAATGACTTCAGAATTGTTGTTAAGGCCCTCATACTTTTGAATCAGGATGGCAGGTAATGCCCTACTCCATAGCTTTGCAGATACCACACTGGCAGTCGGTAGGGGCATCCTACACACCACACCATGGCCCTCATTACGACCCTGGCGGTCAGTGATAAAGTGGCGGTAATACCGCCAACAGGCTGGCGGTAACTACCGGCAAATTATGACCATGGCGGTGATATCTCCGATAGACAGCCAATGTACCACACCGACTGGCAGGGCGGAAACAACAGGCACCACGGCTGTAGCCGCCTAATGCCAGGCAGAAGACAAAGTACCGCCCACCATATTTTGACCCTGGAATCCGCCACACTTTCCGGGCGGTACCAAGCCATCAAAAGCCTTTCGGAAACAGAGCACAAAAGTCAAAGAACTCACCATTGGAGACACAGGGAAGAACCACGCGGCCATGGAACCCGAACTGCAAGTTTTTCCGATGATCTACGTTATGCTCCACCTGGAACACCTACGCAGGCGACGACAACGACGGTGAGTACAGCCGCCTAGCACACAAGGGAGGGGGGAGGAAAACAAGAGTGACACACACACGCACAACACACGCCCAACACACACACCATACACACAACCATATGCATAACAAAAACAATTTGACCATGAAACTATGCAGAATAATGCCAAGTCAATAGGAATTTACGAAAATGATTGCAATCAATCCAACAATAAATTCAACAATCCAATTTACACATTAAACAGATCTGTACACATGCATAAAAAAGGGACACTGCCCAGTCCATAGTTCACAGGGCCCACATGGCCACAGGGCAAAGCCCAAGGCCCCACTTGAATCTTGCCACAATACGTAGAGAACACTGCAGGGGCATCAGTTGGCATATAGGCAGGCACCTCAGAGAGATTGGGGGGGCACCTCAGCCGGATGCGGAAACAAGCCCACTGGTTCTGGAGGGGGCAACATTCCCTGTGCTTGGTGCTGGGGAGTGCAAGGCCACAGTCTCTCGAGTGGGTGACTTGCCCACTGGTTCGGGATGGTGCAACATGCCTTGTGCTTGGTCCTGGGGAGTGCAAGGCCACAGTCTCTCAAGTGGGTGTCTTCCCCACTGGTTCTGGGGGGGGGCAAAATGCCCTCTGCTTGGTCCTGGGGAGTGCAAGGCCACAGTCTCTCAAGTGGGTAACTTGCCCACTGGTTCTGGAGGGGGCAACATGCCCTGTGCTTGGTCCTGGGGAGTGCAAGGCCACAGTCTCTGGAGTGGGTGACTTGTCCACTGGTTCTGGAGGGTGCAACATGCCTTGTGCTTGGTCCTGGGGAGTGCAAGACCACAGTCTCTCAAGTGGGTGTCTTCCCCACTGGTTCTGGAGGGGGCAACATGCCCTGTGTTTGGTCCTGGGGAGTGCAAGGCCACAGTCTCTCGAGTGGGTGACTTGCCCACTGGTTCTGGAGGGGGCAACATGCTCTGTGCTTGGTCCTGGGGAGTGCATGGCCACAGTCTCTAGAGTGGGTGACTTGCCCACTGGGTCTGAAGGGGGCAACATGCCCTGTGCTTGGTCCTGGGGAGTGCAAGGCCACAGTCTCTCGAGTGGGTGAATACCCCACTGGTTCTGGAGGGGGCAGGCCGCACAGCAGCCCTTGGAGCTGGACTATATGGCATCCACTGGCGGTGACGGCTGCACTGTGGTGGTGGTTGTGGGAGGCTCCTACTCAGCCCCTGCACCTTCCGATGGCTGCACTGTGGTGGTGGATGTGGGAGGCTCCTGCTCAGCCCCTGCACTCTCTGAGAGCTGCACAACCATGGCTGGCGGTGGGGGCTCTGTGACAGCTGCTGGTGCAGGCTCCTTCCCCTTCTTTGTGGTTGGTGCAGGCTCCTTCCCCTTCTTTGTGGATGCTGCAGGCTCCTTCCCCTTTAGTACTTCTGGCCTGGAATCCTTTCCAGCACGAGTAGGTGCTGCTGCCCCTGGGCCCGTGGACTGTTTGGCTGAGGTGCTTGGCTGGGTCCTTGCTACCCTGCCCACACGTGCAGGACGGGGGGAAGGAGTTAAGAAGAGGTCAATGTGGGAAAGGAAAAGCTTTTTAGGGACGGTGGGGCGGGAAGAGGGAGGATTAATGGGAGTGGAGGATGAGGGAGTGGTTGTTGGAGGTGTTTGTCTGCTGGATTTGGGTGCAGGTGCATGGGCTCTATGCTGTTGTGAGGTGGATGGCTGTTGGATGTCTGAGTGCTTGTGTTTGTGTACTTTAGGAGTGGGGGTCGGACACAGTGGGAGAGGACACAGGGGACGTGTGCAAGGATGTTGTGGAGGTGTCTGCCAGCGAGGTGTGTGTTCTGCTTGGTGTGGTGATGACGCTGGTAGTGGATATTGATGTAGTGCATGCAGAGAGTTAGTGTGGACGTAACTGGGTGGGAGATGGAGGAGGAGGAGGGGGAGACATTGGAAATAGTGGATGCTGTTGTGTCTGCAAATGAATGGTGTGTGTGTGTGAGTGCCTGTGGGATGAAGTGTGGTGCCTATGTTTGCCTGTGACACTCTTGGGTGTTGTCTTGTGTGCCTGCTCGTCTGGCTGTGTGCTTGGAATGGGTTGGGGTTGAGGAGAATGGGACTGAAAAGTGGAAGTTGGAGGGGGGAACAGTAGAAACAGGGACAATGGCTGCCATCAGAGAGGAGGCCAGAGCCTGAATCAATCTCTGTTGGGCCGCCAATCCACCGTAAATGCCCTCCAGGAATGCATTAGATTGCTGCAACTGTGCTGCCAGCCCCTAGGTGGCATTCACAATGGTTGTTTGCCCCATGGAGATGGATCTCAGGGGGTCAATAGCCTCCTCACTCAGGGCAGCAGGGCTCACTGGGGCGGGCCTGAGGTGCCTTGGGCGAAGGAGATGCCCACCCTCCTGAGTGAGCAGGCACAGGCAACTCGCTGAAGGGCTACTGGGAGGGCGGTGCTGTTATGGGGGGTGGTGGCTGTACCTGCAGCTGGGGTGGTCTCAGAGGTGTCCGCCACCACCAGGGAGCTCCCATCGGAGGAGGTATCAGAGTCTGTGTTGTCCCCTCCAGTCTCCGACGTGGTGCTCCCCTCGCCCTCCGTCCCACAGGTGCCCTCAGCGTCAGTGGACTCTGCCTCCAGGGTCCTGTGGGATGCAGCTCCCTCTGTCACCAGTGCCTCTGCTCCTCCGCCAGATGATGCTAATGCACAGAAGGACAGGATGACAAAACAAGAAAGGGGGGAGGGAGACAAAGGATACACTGGGTCAATGACTGCACCAACACCACCATTGGCATACACAGCACCCTCATACACAGGGAACAAGCCTACGCACTATGCATAGCACTACCAATGAAATGGATACTCAACAAGGAATGAGGAGGGGTACACACCACCAAATAAACCACACCTGGGACCCACGCAGCCGTGACCAGTAGTGAATAATAACAAGCTAGGTAAGCAGTATTTCCCCTTCAGACCCTTAGTCACCAGAGGACCTACACTGCTATGTCTGGCCTGGCCTAGGGGCACCCACTGACACACAACCACCACCCGGATACCACCCCTCCAGCCATGAGCTTCAATGATGGCCACTGTACTCACCCACTTGTGGCTGATGTGATGCTCTCAAGCGCCCATCCAGCTCAGGATAGGCCACCGCCAGTATGCGAGCCATCAGGGGGGTCAGGGTCCGACGGGCACCCCTTCCTCATTGGGAGGTCACCCCAGCTGGACCTCCACGGTCTTCTGTGCCCAGCGTCTCAGGTCCTCCCACTGTTTCTGACAGTGGGTGCTCCGCCTGCAATACACCTCCAGAGTCCGCACGTCCTTGGCGATGGCACGCCATATTCCCTTCTTTTGGTGGGCACTGACCTGCAGAGGCAACACAGACAGGAGAACACTATTAGACAAACAGTCCAGCCAGTAACACAAATGGCCCACCATACAGTGTCCATCACCAGTGGTACACACATAGCCCAGCACACAACGTGTACACCGCAAAGAGAACATCCACCCACCCCCTTACACGAGGCCTTCACACACACAACTCCATTCATGCCACATGCATCGTGCCCACAGTGTACTCACCAGTTGGTCTGGAGGCCCATACAGCAGTCCGTACTGGGGTAGGACCCCATCCACCAGTTGCTCCAACTCCTCAGAAGTGAAGGCTGGGGCCCTTTCCCCGGTCACATAGGCCATGGTAGGTTCCAGGCACAGGTCACAGCAGCACATGCAGTGTAGGTCCTCTCCTATGGAAGGTCAGGAAACAAGTGAGGAACACAATAGAAAATGGAGGTCACCATTGGCCACAGTACCCCATAGGGCCCAATATAAACCAATGAGGAATTGCACAGCAGTCCACGACCGCCTACCGCCACTTCGCACAACGTCAGCAGCATTACCTCATTTCTACCTGTTCTTCCACACAGGACAGGCGGACGCCATTTTGGAAGGGGGGAAACAGGCCTATGGATTAATGCTGCGTCACAGAATAAATAGGCACATACTTCACAAATTTCACTGTCCCATAACATGTTTGCAGATTGCGTACTGCAGAGGTGGGTCCATTGTTCAGTTTGTGACAGCCTCCTCACCCTTTTGTCTATTAGATACCTACCGCTGCGGATGAATAGGAGATGGTGACATACTCCTGTGTACAGACCCCTGGTGGACTTGGCTACACTGGAGGACAGGCACATTATACTCACCTATAGACTGGACAGGGCCAAAATCACAGAGCTGTGTGCCCAATTGGAGCCTGACCTGATATCTGCTATCTGTCAGCCCACTGGGATCCCCCTCTTGTGCAAGTGCTATCAGTTCTACATTTCCTGGCAAATGGTTCTTTCCAAGTGACAGTGGGCTTGGCAGCAGTTATGTCACACCCAGTGTTCTCAAATGAGCTGACAAGAGTGTTGTCTGCCCTGATAAAACACATGTGAAGCTACATTGCATTCCCCTAGGGTGAGGATTTGGCCACTGTGAAGGCCGGATTCTATGCAATGGGAAATATCCCTAATATAATTTGTGCGATTGAAGAACACATATTGCATTTGTCCTCCCCTGCCAGAATGAACAAGTGTTCAGGAATCATAAGAGTTTCCACTCCATGAATGTGCAGATGGTGTGCGTGGCAGACCAGTACATCTCCCATGTCAATGCTCAGTATCCTGAGTTGGTGCATGATGCCTTTGTCCTGAGGAATAGCAGCATCCCAACTACAGAGGCACAGGGTGTGGTTAATAGGTGGGCCCTGGTTCCCACCCAGTATATGTTGGTGTATGCCTATGGTGTTGGCCATATAGGACAGTGTGTGGCTAAATGTTGTCCCTCAATATTTGCAGGTGACTCTGGTTACCCAAACCTATCATGGCTGCTGACCCCTGTGGGGAATGCCAGGACAAGGATAGAAGAACGTTATAATGAGGCACATGGGCGAATCAGAAGGATCATTGAAAGGACCTTTGGCCTCCTGAAGGATAAGTTCCAGTGCCTCCATCTGATAGGTGGATCCCTATGCAACTCTCCCAAGAAGGTCTGCCAGATAGTAGTGGCATCCTACATATTGCACAACCTGGCCCTCAGATGAAATGTACCTTTTCTGTAGGAGGAGGAGACTGGAGATGCCCCTGTGGCCGCAGTGGACCCTCTGGACAGTGAGGATGTGGAGGCAGAGGATGAGGATGTGGACAACAGAACATCTGTGATCCATCAGTATTTCCAATGACACACAGGTCAGACAGTGCAACTTTGCATTTCTATGACTTTTGTTGTATTCTGTGTGGCATTGGCATGCTGGTATTTCCCTCTTCTTTGCCCACTTACTGTTACCTCTGGATATTCATTTTGCAGATTTTGGTGATTTGACAAATACTCCTGGTGTGATCACAACAGCCAGCTATAGGTCATTAATACTATGCTCATTCTATGTGCAGTTCATTTACAATTGTTGTAGCTGTTTCAATAATACATATTTGAAATACATGACATACTCAAAGTTGACTTTTATCCAATGGTGTTTATTGTATTGCTAATATATAGAGGGAAAAGTGCAATGGAATGGGGATGATGATGAAGGAAAGTCCAGGGTATTGTTCCAGTCTGTTAGTAGCACAGGTGCTTTGTCCATGGGGACATAGGAAGGGGAGCAATGGCAGTTCAAGGTGGACAAGGTGACTGAGTGGGACACAAGGGGGACAATCAGGAGAGTCTCATTTCCTGGTGGTGGACTTGGCTAGTGTCTCTAGCTTCTGCCTGGTTTGCAGGGAACGTTTGCGGGGTGGTTTACCTTCTGCAGGTGCTGGTGGCCTGTTGGTCCTGTGGTGAGGCCTCCTGGCCACTAGGGGCAGTGTAAGTGGAGGGCTGTTAAGATGAGTGGCTAGTGGCAGGGGCCCGCTGGTGTGACACTGCCTCCCTTATAATGTTGGCCGCGTCTGCCAGCACCCCTGCTATGGAGATCAGGGTGTTATTGATGGCCTGCAAGTCCTCTCTGATCCCTTGATACTGTCCCTCCTGCAGCTGCCTGTTCTCCTGCACATTGTATAGGATCTGGCCCATCGTGTCCTGGGAATGTTGATAGGCTCCCAGGATCTCGGAGAATGCCTCCTGGAGAGTCGGTTCGCTGGTCCTCTCCTACCCCTGGTGCACAGCAGTCCTCCCAGTGTCCCTGGTGGCCTGTGCCTCTGTCCCCTGAACTGTGTGCCAACTGCCACTGACCCCAGGTCCTTGACTGTCGTGGGTGTGAGGTGTGGCCTGGGGTCACTGTACAAGTGGGCACACTGCTTATTAACGTGTCCTGGAGACAGAGGTTTGGGGGCACTGGTTGGGTGCTGTGCTATTGGTTCCTGATGGGGGAGGCTCTATGGTGGTCTGTGACTGGGCTTGGATGACCGGCTGTCCATTGGTCCCTGAAGGGCTAGGTAGATCATCCAGATCCTGAAGACCAGAGTTACTTCCATCACGGTGGGCCTCTTCTGTTGGGGGACTGGATAGTGATGGCACCTCCTCGCCAGTGACATTGGGTGGGGCACCTGTGGGGATGTAAATGATGTGTTATGCTTCATGTATATGACATATTGTACATCCCTGGCTTCCCCTCTATGGTTGGTGTTGCCCTGCCAGCTTTTAATTGTGTATGTTGGTGTATGGTGGGATTGTTAGTTTCCCTATGCTATGCATGCTTTAGGGATGAGTGTCCATGCAGGGCTGTGAGGGGTGTCCATGCATTAGTACAGCATGCAGGGCTTGGTACTGGGATTAGTGCGATGTGATGGTGGAGTGTGTGGGATGCAGTGGAGTGATGTGAGTGAGGGTGAGGGTGTGTGATGGCGTGCAGGTATTGGGGATGATAATTGTTGAAAGTTGACTTACCAGAGTCCAGTCCTCCTCCAAGTCCGGCCAGGCCCCCAGGACGCAGTATTGCCAGTACCTGCTCCTCCCATGCTGTGAGTTTTGGGGAAGGAGGTGGGGGTCCACCGCCAGTCCTCTGTATAGCGAGCTGGTGTCTTGTTGCTATGGAACATACCTTCCCCGTACGTCGTTCCACCTCTTCCTGATATCGTCCCTTGTTCTGGGGTGCTGTCCCATGGCATTGACCTTGTCCATGATTCTCCGCCATAGCTCCATCTTCCTTGCTATTGATATTTGCTGCACCTGTGCTCCAAATAGCTATGGCTCTACCCTGACAATTTCCTCCACCATGACCCTTAACTCCTCCTCAGTGAAACGGGGGTGCCTTTGTGGTGCCATGGGTGTTATGTGGTGTGTGTTGGTGAGGGTGTGTTGGGTAATATGTTGGGGTGTGTGATGTGGAGTGACTGTGGGGTGTATGGGTGTGAGTGGTGGGTGGCTCTAGTTGTCGCAGTGGTCTTGGTGTCAGTCTTGTGCCAATAACTTGTATTCGTAAGGGGCTGTTGGTACTGTGGGTGGGTGTTTTATAGTGGTGTGGGTGTGTGGGTGTGTGGGTGTGTGGGTGTGGTGTGTGTATGGGTGTCAGGTGTGTTTTGTTTGAATTGTACAAGGTGGTGTTGTTTTGTCTGTGGGTGTCCATTGTGAGCGCTGCAGTATGTACCACCAATGGTTTACCGCCATTGAATGTCCACTGTGGTGATTCGTGGGTCATACTGTGATGGGCGTTGTTCTTTTGGCGTAACGGTGTAGGTTTTGGGACCGCCAGTTTGTCACTGACCTATGGTCTGGTGGATTTGTGTATGTGGCTGAATTCTGTCGGACTGGTGTGTGTAATATGGTGAATGGATATCTGCCACCGTGGCGGTAAGTTTCCGCCCATCAGCGTGGCGGTAAGTGGGATTTACGCCAGTGTCATAATGAGGGCCCATGTCTTATTTTGTAGACTGTTGGACCTGGCCCTTCCTGCAAGGTCACCCCCAAATTGTTTGTCCTTTTCCCTCCACTCTTTGCTGAATTTGTTTCTGTTTGACTTTACTACTGCTAACCAGTGCTAAGGTGCTTGTGCTCACTTCCCTAAACAGGGTTGTAGGAAAATGCCACTGTTGGCATGGTTACCCCCCACTTTTTGCCTAGTGTTGATTCCAACTTTGATTGAAAGTGTGCTGGGACCCTGCTAACCAGGCCCCAGCACCAGTGTTCTTTCCCTAAAACTGTACCTTTGTTTCCACAAATGGCACAGCCCTGGCACACAGTTAAGTACCTTGTAAAAGGTAGCCCTGGTACCCAGGGCCCTGTGGCAAGGGAAGGTCTCTAAGGGCTGCAGCATATATTATGCCACCCTGGGGACCCCTCACTCAGCAGATGCACACTGCCTGGCAGCTTGTGTGTGCTGGTGGGGAGAAAAGACAAAGTTGACATGGCACTCCCCTCAGGGTGCCCTGTCCCTAAACCACTGCCTGTGGCATAGGTAGGTCCCCCCTCTAGCAGGCCTTACAGCCCTAAGGCAGGGTGTACTATACCACAGGTGAGGGCATAGCTGCATGAGCAATATGCCCCTACAGTGTCTAAGTCAATTCTTAGACATTGTAAGTGCAGGATATCTATACGGAGTATATGGTCTGGGAGTTTGTCATTAAGAACTCCAAAGCACCATAATGGCTACTCTGAAAACTGGGTCATTTGGTATCAAACTTCTCAGCACAATAAACCCACACTGATGCCATTGTGGGATTTATTGAAAAATGCACACAGAGGGCATCTTAGAGATGCCCCCTGTATGTTAGCCCAACTGCTAGTGTAAGGCTGACTGGTTTATGCCAGCCTGCCACTTCCAAACGAGTTTCTGACCACATGGGGGGAGTCCCTTTGTGCACTCTGTCATCAGAAACAAAGCCTGTCATGGGTGGAGGTTCTGCACTCCTCCCCCTGCAGTAAACTGTAACACCTGGCGTGTGCCTCAAAGGCTCAGGCCTAGTGTTACAGTGCCCGAGGGCACTCCAGCCAGTGGAGATGCCCGCCCCCCCCCCCCCCGGACAACCCCCCACTTTTGGCAGCAAGTCCAGAGAGATAATGAGAAAAACAAGGATGAGTCACCCCCTTAGCCAGGACCACCCCTAAGCTGTCCAGAGCTGAAGTGTCCCTCTCCTTGATAAATCCTCCATATTGCTTTGGAGGATTAGTACGAATAGGGATAGGGATGTGCCCCCCTCCCCAGAGGGAGTGGACACAAGGAGGGTCTAGTCACTCTCAGGGACAGTAGGCATTGGCTACTGCCCCTTTAACACACCCCTAAATTTAGTATTTAGGGGCGACCCTGAACCCAGCTCTTAAGATTCCTGACGACCTCCAGAAAAGAAGAAGGACTGCTGAGCTGAAACCCCTGCAGAGAAGAGAAGGAGACAACAACTGACTCAGTCCCAGCCCCACCGGCCAGTCTCCTTCTTAAAAATGCTGCAAAAGAAGAATCAATGCATTCTACAGGACTAGCAACCCCTGAAAAGCCTCCAGGGTACTGTCTATATCACCGAGGACCAAGAAACTCCTGTGGACAGTGGACCTGTCCAACAGGAAGAAAAAGCAACCATCTTTAAAGGGACTCCGACCTCACTCCAGAAGCGTAAGTCCAAAACTACTCTGCACCCTACGCCCCTGGCCCATGTCCAGAGGAACCAACCAGCTAGAGAGGACCCCCAGGCGATTCCAATCAAGTGTCCGCCCTGGGCTGACCTCTCCACCCCTCCACAATGACGCCTGCAGAGGGAAGCCTGAGGACTTCCGTGACCGCTACTGCCCGGCACAAAGATATCCCATTAAGTTCCATTGGGAACCTGTCGCCCTGTTTGCACCCTGCACCCTACACCTGGCCGCCCCAGTGCCGCTGAGGGTGCATGTTTGGTGCCTACTTGGGCCCCCCCCAGTGCTCCTCTAAACTCCCCTGGTCTGCACACTGACAACATGGGTACTTACCTGCAAGCAGACCGGAACTGGAGTACCCCCTGTCTCCATAGGCGCCCACGTTATTTTGGCTCTTATTTGATCTCTGCACCAAACTGGCCCTGTGTTTCTGGGTGTTTGGGGTTATCTTGAACCCTCAACAGTGGGCTACCTGTATCTCAGAGACTGAACCCGTAAGTTTGTTACTTACCTCAAAAACTGTTTTTTACTTTCTTCCCCCAGGAACTGTTGAAAATTGCAGTGTCCCCTTTTAAAATAGCTTTCTGCCATTTTAAGAAAAACTGTGTACATTGTTGATTCCATTCAAAGTTCTAAGTATTACTATACAAAGTACCTTTCATTTAATGTTCATTTAATGTATTTACCTTCTAAATGAATCTTGTGGTTCTAGAAATAAATTAAGCAAGAATATTTTTCTATATAAAAACCTATTGGTCTGGAGTTGTTATTGAGTGTGTGTTTTCACTTATTGCTTGTGTATTTACAACAAATGCTTAACATTACCCTCTGATACGCCTACCTGCTCGACCACACTACCACAAATAGAGCTTCAGTATTATCTATTATTGCCTCTGTTAAGCCTGTTGGGGAACCCCTGCACTCTGTGCAAACTATATCTCAATTTGATATATTATATACTGATCCAGCTTCCTACATTGGTTTACTTGGCGTACACCTGATTGGCATATTTAATTTAGTTATAAGTCCCCTTTAGAGGTGTATACCACATACCCAGGGCCTGTAAA
Source organism: Pleurodeles waltl (assembly GCF_031143425.1). Lineage (NCBI taxonomy): Eukaryota > Metazoa > Chordata > Amphibia > Caudata > Salamandridae > Pleurodeles > Pleurodeles waltl. The sequence goes on along the minus strand of NC_090445.1, from coordinate 115,496,426 downwards.
TTAAATGCTAATAATGGGTCTGCAGCACGTATTGTGCCACCCATGGCCCAGGTCTGCCATTGCAGCATAAATGCAAGTTTAAACTGTTTGTCAATTCGACTTGGCATTATAACCCCCTTGCCAAGACTTAAGCTCACCTTTTATTGCATATCACCAGTGACGGCGGGTAGTTTTAGCAGAGAGGAGGCAGAGGGCCATACATGCTCACATACACACTTACACCCAAGCATTCATACACACACAAGCACACACACACACACCCATTCACAACACTCACTCACAAATATACATACATAATACATATATTCATCTTTACACGTATGCACACACCAAACATCCAAAACGAATCATACTAACCTCCACTGCAGCTCTCTTGGGGGGAAGCCTCGGAGGTCCAAGGAAGTTTGTGACTGCTGCCATCTCTCACTGGCTGACTGATTCTGTGAATTCCTCCTAGGAAGTCACACAATAGAGGGATTAGTTATGCCTACATGGGCCATCTGCTGGCACGATGGAGGGGAGCATAGCTGAGCACAGCATCACTTGCAACTGAATAGACCATGCTCTGCCGTCACACAATTGGCTTATCACCTCCACATTATTACTACTTGGGGTGAGGGCAAGGGAGTCAGGAAATTCCATACACTTCAAAGCAGAAACCTCTAGAAACCTTTCCCAAATGCAGAACTAGGTATTACAATAGGGTCTGTATTCTCACTCTTCAGTTCACTTTCTGACTCTCAGATGACTACCTGATGCTGTGACCAGCTGTTCACTCTGCAAGACTTCTTTGCTATACCTAGAAGGACAGCTTTGCTGCCTGCAGCATGCCTTGATCCAACAGACGCCAGGCCTGCTGTGTTAGCCTCACGTCTTCAGCTGCACCCAGGGCTACCAGAGTGACTTTAAGGGCTAGTTTGTTGGTCTCCTGTTGAGAGCCACAGTGACACAAAGTGCTCCCACCTTTTGCGATCCACAGTGACACAAAGGCTCCCACCTTGAACCCATAGCTGGATCCAGCCTGAGTGAGTCCTGAACCTCCATATGGAGTCCCACTAGTCTTGGACCGGTTGTGGTGCTAAGGTGACCAGATATCCACAATTCAAAAATGGGGACTTAAAACATTTTTGGCTCAAAACTGTTCTGAGAACCAAGGGGACAATGGGACCAACCAGCTCATCTATCTGCCCAAGGTGCATCACTGGTTGGCATGACTTCGCAGCTGCTCCCGCTACGTTCTTCTTCTTCACAGCAGCAAATCTTGTTCAGCGGTCCTTTGCCAAAAGGGCTATCCAATCCCCTGGAAATTAATCCAGCTGCAGCCTCCTGCTACATCCAGCTAGAGATTTTCAATTTCCAAAAAAGAGGCAAAGGACATGGTTTAGAGGTTGGTGGATCGGTTACTCCATCATAAATGTGACAGATACCCTGTCTGCCATACTACGATCTCCATAGGCTATAATGGGATCGTTATATGGCAGACCCAATATCTGTCACATTTGTGATGGAGTAACCCACTCTGTCAAACTCTAAATCAGGATCAGGCGCTGAGTCTGAAGAAAGAAATCTCCAACGCTGCTTTGACCCAAAGCTCCCTGGCGGGTCTCCCTCATCGTACATCGCCTACAGCTTTCACCCGCTGAACTTAACCTTCTCAGAACATTTTTCTTGAAAATTCACCAAAGCCCGAAGGTTAGCACTGACCGGGCCCAGTCCACTTCTTGTATCCACCCACATTCCATAGTGTTTGGCCATATTTTTTTACTTTGACCCGGTCTTGCACCACTAGATGTCAGTGGTTGGCGCTTTCATCTTCTAGGTGCTAGTTTTTACAAAAAAATTAAATAACATATAACTATGGTTCTACTGATTGGAATTTTGCTGTTTTGGTGTCAAATAATTTATTAAAAGTTACTATATTTTCGGAAATTGTTGTGGGATTTTTCTTGTGTTGTGTTTTCACTTCATTACTGTTTGAATGCTGCATAAATACTTTATACATTGCCTCTAAGTCAAGTCTGACTGCTTTTTGTGCCAGGCTATCCAGCGTTACACACAGGTTAATTTCGTTACTTTTTGTGGCTCACCCTGAAAGAAATTATGGCTGCTGCTTGACCACGGTTCACACCCCAGTCAACTATCAACCCAATTTCTCACACAGACAAACTCCTATCTCTGGTGCTTCGCTGTATATCTATAGTCAGGACACCATCAAACTGCAGTCTAGGAAATGTAAAATATAAAAAACAAGACAGCAGGTCCTTTCTCATAAAAAACTACAAACCCCACAATGTAATATGCTGTTGGTTGAAAAGCGAGGATTGGCTGAAGTGTCATAATGCTCTTCAAAGACTTGTGAAGACAAAGTTACATACCTTTGTTAACACTTTATCAGGTAGAGTCTATCTAGCTGTAGATTCATTACCTTAGAATATATCCTAAACATCAGACTGGATAGGGAAATTTCCAGCAGTATCTCTGGGCACCAGTAAAAGGTATAATTTGATTCTGTGTATGCGTTGTGTGCACCAGAAGTGTCATGCTTGGTGCCTATGTAGGTGCCACCCAAACGCACTGACATCAGTTTCTTTTCCTGACATTTCCACACCAGAAGTAGAAAGCCACAACAGTATGTGGATGGATTAGTGTGCAGAAAATGAGGACCGGCAAGTGGAAGATGGATGGGTCAGTAGGGTATCTGCGGCTAGACTGAGTTTCTACCTGATAAGGCGCAACAGACTGCAAGTATTTTGGTCATCTTATAGAGACTTGAAACCACAGATCCTTTACCTGAGCAATAGCTCTCAGGAGGTGGGTCTGTGAAGAGATTTAGACCAGAAAGTCCTATAGGACCGAGTGGGAAAAGTGCCTATCATGACGGACCTGACTATCCAGGCTGTAGTGCTTGGTAAAAATGTTTAGAGACTCCCACATCACAACCTGACAGATGTGCAGGACTAGGACTCTGGGAGCTAAAGCAGTGGTTGCAGCAATAGCTCCGGTGGAATGTGCATGCAAGCCCTTAGGTGGTTGCTTCTTGGCTAGTACGTAGCAGATTTTAATGCAGAATACAATTGATCGAGAGATGGTCCTTTCTAGCACAGTCTTTCTTTAATTTGCCCCGACGAACCCTATAAGGAGTTGATCATCCACCCAGAACTCTTGTATGATCACTGTAGAATGACAGTACTCTTTTTGACTCCAGGGAGAGGAATCTCGCCTCTTCTTTGGGAGGTTGAGATGTGGCAAAGAAGGGCAGAAGTGTAATGGTCTGGTCTACATGAAAAGGTGCTGTGAGGACCCTTTTAGTACCTGGGTTGGGCACCCCTGTCTTAGCTTAGTTTCACGGCTTGTGCATTAATTCACTTATATGCTTTTATCCACATTTTAGTGAGCCTGCTTTTAGCATTTCTTTTTACATATTTTATCAGCTGCTTCTTTTAGGAAGGCAAAGTGCACACTGCACATTTAATCAGCCTTGTACCAAGTGTAATCTGTACTCCTTGTCCAAGGCTGGTATATACAGTACATGATATGCAACCTCTTGTTGCCAGTCCAGGGGCCAGTTCCTACCTCCAAGACAGCATTACATCAGAACTGTTGTTCAAACGATGTATGGGTCATTATATAAACTACAATTAGCCCAAGGAGGGTAGATGGCATTCTGGTCATGATCAGCCTGGGACGCATACTACATAAGAGACAGTTTTGCTGAAGCTGGCACTGATTTCTCCGGCTCCTGAGAGGATTGGCATTCACACAACAGGCACAGTCTGGTCCTTTAGGTCGGGCAGGCAGAGGGTTACAACTACTATGCTCTCAGATCTAGACATAGGCCCTCATTCCGACATTGGCCGGCGGCGGTCGCCGCCGGCCTGTCGGGGGCCGCCAGAATACCGTTCCGCGGTCGAAAGACCGCGGCGGTGATTCTGACTTTCCCGCTGGGCTGGCGGGCGGCCGCCTTCAGGCCGCCCGCCAGCCCAGCGGGAAAGAGGCTTCCACGATGAAGCCGGCTCGGAATCGAGCCGGCGGAGTGGAAGCTGTGCGACGGGTGCAGTTGCACCCGTCGCGTATTTCACTGTCTGCGAAGCAGACAGTGAAATACATTTAGGGGCCCTCTTACGGGGGCCCCTGCAGTGCCCATGCCAGTGGCATGGGCACTGCAGGGGCCCCCAGGGGCCCCGCGACCCCCCCTACCGCCATCCGGTTCCCGGCGGGAGAACCGCCGGGAACTGGATGGCGGTAGGGGGGGTCGGAATCCCCTCGGCGGCGCAGCTAGCTGCGCCGCCTTGGAGGATTCCAATGGGCGGCGGTACACTGGCGGGAGACCGCCAGTGTTGCCGGTCCGACCGCGGCTTTACCGCCGCGGTCGGAATGCCCATTGGAGCACCGCCGGCCTGTCGGCGGTGCTCCCGCGGTCCTCCACCCTGGCGGTTTGAAACCGCCAGGGTCGGAATGAGGGCCATAGAGTTCTGGTAGGAACCTCTAGACTATCTAGAAAGACACAACATGGTGGGTTTGTTTATCTTCTTCATTTTGGCTGTAATATTGGTTACCTTGCGCTCTTTCATCTGCCTAATTATTGCAGCAAATGCTTTTTATACAAGAATTTGATTGCTTCAATAAACACATTGTAATCCACTTACCATTTTGTGTTTCACCCTAACATGCATGAGCAACTGAGCGAAAGTGGTACGATCTGTTTCCACGACTTCCCTGAGGAGTCAAGGTGTTATGTTGAGGTTGCTGCAATCACCTTTTACCCCGAAAGGTTTGGCGGTCAGGGTTAGGCACTATTAGCTAGCCAGGAGTTAAACCGACAGCCACCAAGCTGCGTGGGTTGCACTCAGTCTCCCAAGCTCAGTGGTGCTGCCGTCCTAAACAGCCAGTCCTATTACCAAAATGGGAACTGCATAACAAGGCACCACCAACTTATCAAGGTCAATTACGTATTTAATGGATTTTCTGAGCAGCTCTGTCTCATATGCCAAAGGTGCCCTGTTCACCTTTTATACAGAGACGTTCGTGGTGTTAGGGAAAACCCTCCTCAGCTATATAGGTAGCATCTATATTAGTTGGTAGGTTGTTCAAGCTTGAACAGTAAAAGGATACCCCATTTGGTATTTCTATCTCTGAACTCTGTTTTACATAAATGGCACACCCATTGGGCTTCTTAATGAGGTGGAGATGTTACGTTTATGCTTGAGCCACACGATGCATACAGAACAGAAGCATTTTTTTCAGGGGTCAGTTTTTCTGCAGTCAATGCCAATAGAAATACATTTCACACATACACGGTAGCTAATGCACCTGTACAATACAGAGCATACAGTTACCTAAAAATACCACTGACAACCAGGAACATAGAAATTGGTTCAAGGGTGTCCTCTCACACATTGTTGAAAACATTAGATTGGGTCCCCTCGGCACACCATATCCAAATATATAAAATTGACAGGCAGCAGACCTGCGCTCATTATACAATAATTTAATAAGATTATAGAGGTCACAACAGTTCCCCAGAATCTTCAAGAGTTTCTGGATGTGACAGCAACTAACAACTACATTGAAGTCGAAACTCCAGAGAGGAGGGTTGCCCCTGTAGATTGTGTTTATAAAATAAATATCCAAATTGAGGGGGACATAATGAGGACAATTAAAGTAATTTTCTGGGAAAAGTTAGCCCTCAGTTATGAAATTCTCTTGGCAGAAAAAGATTGGCTGCCAGAGTTAGTTAGAATGCTCCCACATGAGGAAGTTTTCATTTTGCCATCTTTTCCAGTCCTAGTTCCAGATCCAGTAAAAGAAGCCTATGCTGCAGATTAGGCTCTGGCACAGGCTCCAGCGCTGCACTGAAACGATGTGGGTTGGGATAGGAACTCTCCCTGCCATGTTATACCTATATGGTCCCGCCCATAAGTACAACCTCAATACCCTATAAAACATGATGAAAAAGCCACTGTGAGGGAAATTCTTTCACATCTCCAGTACCAGGCAGTAATTAAACCCTTTGTGTCCCCAATCAACAATCCTTGTTTCCCGTAGCTAAGCCGGACCATTCATATAGATATGGGCCCTCATTCCGAGCCTGGCGGGCGGCGGAGGCCGCCCGCCAGGCTTCCCCCCTCCGAAATACCGCTCCGCGGTCGTAAGACCGCGGAGGGTATTCCGAGTTTTCCCCTGGGCTGGCGGGCGGTCTTCACAAGACCGCCCGCCAGCCCAGGGGAAAACTCCCTTCCCACGATGACGCCGGCTCGTAATAGAGCCGGCGGAGTGGGAAGGTGCGACGGGTGCAGTTGCACCCGTCGCGTATATCAGTGTCTGCTTTGCAGACACTGAAATACTTTTAGGGGCCCTCTTACGGGGGCCCCTGCCGTGCCCATGCCAGAGGCATGGGCACGGCAGGGGCCCCCAGGGGCCCCGCGACTCCGCCTCCCGCCATCCGGTTCCCGGAGGGAGAACCGCCAGGAACTGGATGGCGGGAGGGGGAGTCGGAATCCCCATGCCGGCGCAGCATGCTGCGCCGGCTTGGAGGATTCCTTTGGGGCAGCGGGAAACCGGCGGGAGACCGCCGGTTTCCCTTCTCTGACCGCGGCTGAGCCGCCGCGGTCAGAATGCCCCGCGGGGCACCGCCGGCCTGTCGGCGGTGCCACCGCGTCCCACGGCCCTGGCGGACTTGTTCCGCCAGGGTCGTAATGACCCCCATAGTCTTAGATTACAGACATTTAAAAAGACACACATGTACGTTTGTAATACAAAACTCACAATGCACAGCCTTAATGAGCAATATTGTCCATAAAAAATACAAAACAACCTTGGATATTTCAAATAGCTTTTCTGCCAAAATATAGCGCCTGAAAACAAGTATCTAACTGCTTTTTCCATGCTCAGTTCTCAACACCGATTTTGTTGACCCCCCCAAGGGTATAAGAACAGTCTTGGATTGTTCTGAGCCCTTGTAACATCAATATTACATGATATTGATCCTGAGGCGTTGCCTTATGTAGATGACATTTATCTGACATATGATGACCTCAATACACACTTGGCCTGGGTGGATCGCATTGTATTAGGATTTGCTGAACAAGGCTAGAAATGTAATTTCAAGAAATTCTCCAATATGAAATTGAATACTCCATGCTCATTAATGGCACGCCGCTAGATCTTTACAGATTCATAGTGATGGTTCAGCTCACCCTTCTGTAGGTGCTAATCATCAATACTCCGCGACTTGTGCAACCGTTTACGGGGTCATGAGGGATAGTGTCAGTCAGTCAAGAGTCTTTATTCGGCAAATTACCATGAAAGCACAGAGGGCCATATTTATACTTTTTGACGCAAAACTGCGCTAACGCAGTTTTGCGCCAAACAAATTAGCGCCGGCTAACGCCATTCGGAAGTGCCATGTGGGCGCCGTATTTATTCAATGACGTTATCCTGCGTTAGCCGCCGGCGCTGTCTGGTGTGCGTTAAAAAAAACGACGTACACCAGGCAGCGCCGGCGTAGAGGGAAAATGGCGTATGGGCGTCCACAAATGGTGCAAGTCAGGCTGAGGCAAAAAAATCGCCTTAACCCGATTTGCGCCATTTTTTTACGACGCCCAACCCCCATTGAAATGACTTCTGTCTTAGCAAAGACAGGAGTCATGCCCCCTTGCCCAATGGCCATGCCCAGGGTCCCCTGGGCATGGTCATTGGGCATAGTGGCATGTAGGGGGGCACAAATCAGGCCCCCCTATGCCACAATTTTTTTAAAAAAAGAATACTTACCTGAACTTACCTTAATGTCCCTGGGGTGGGTCCCTCCATCCTTGGGTGTCCTCCTGGGGTGGACAAGGGTGGCAGGGGGTGTCCCTGGGGGCAGGGGAGGGCACCTCTGGGCTCATTCTGAGCCCACAGGTCCCTTAACGCCTGCCCTGACCCAGGCGCTAAAATCCGGCGCTAATGTGGGTTTTTTAGACCCGCCCACTCCCGGGCGTCATTTTTGCCCGGGAGTATAAATACGACGCATATGCATCGGAGTCATTTTTTAAGACGGGAACGCCTACCTTGCATATCATTAACGCAAGGAAGGTGTTCACGCAAAAAAATGACGCTAACTCCATGAACTTTGGCGCTAGACGCGTCTAACGCCAAAGTATAAATATGGAGTTAGTTTTGCGTCGAATTTGCGTCGAAAAAAACGACACAAATTCGGCGCACACGGAGTATAAATATGCCCCAGAATATTTTACCCATAATATTATTTACAACACAGTTATTAAAATATAAAACAGCAACAATAATAAAATACATCATCTGTGCTAATTGCAAACTTTCTTCAAATTAATAAATCCCATACTCACATAAAATACCGAAAACCACAGCGTAATTCTCAGCATAATAAAATCCTGTACACTATCGCTCTAAATTAAGGTACAGCTGCCTCCACTAATTCATAACGTTTTCTAATTGCAATAGCTATTCTTAAAAAATGTAAAGTAACATAACAGATATCAATAGAATTCAAATGTTGTATATACATCAGAGCATCATTATAGGATGTGAATTGTAATTTCCGTAAAAGTGGTAATAAAAATGTACATCTAGGAGCAGAGTAGATTGAACAAAATAAAAGAAAGTGACATGTGCTTTGTTTTGTAATAGTATCACACGGGCATTTCGGGAGCGCATTTTGCCAACAACATTGCTTAGGAAAAGCCACTCTAAAATGTATCAAATTTAATCTGAATAAAGCGAGGAGGGAATATTCTTGAAAATTTGGAACCAAGTTAAATAAGGTTCCATCTGAGACGTTGTTGAAATCTGAACATAGGGGTCAAAGGTTTTCTATTGCAACGCCCCATGTAGTCTCTTATTCGAAATATAATAAAAATATTGAATTTTAATCAAGTCCTTAGCGTTCGGAGGCAAAGACTGAGGATGAGTAAACATATTCTCCAGACCTAAGTTCCGGAAATTAGTTTGTAAGTAAGAAAGCCACGGGATCCTGCTAAAATTGGTCAGCTGAATACAATCAGATAAACAGTCTTGTACCAAGGCGGCCGCTGGATTCAACCAGGCTTTCAACCACAATAAAAGTGGGGCAACACCAATCACACCCCCAATGTAACTTAGTCCCAGTTCCTCGTGACAGATACAATTTGCGACATTCTTAGGCACCATCAATACTTTATGTACAAATTTGTTCTCAGCACGTTGGAGAGAATCAATTTTATTCAAACCCCACAGACCTGCCCCATAAGTAGCTGCAGATACACATTTAGCTTTATAAAGCCTGATTATATGATGAACTGGCCTGTGACCTAGTTTGCGGCCAAAACTGAAAATTGCTTCCAGGTTTCTCCCCATCTGTTGGGTCTTGAAAGTAAGATGAGTCTTCCATTGCAAAGAGGAATGTAGGAATAAACCCAGATAACAAAACTCCTTTACTTTATTTATGGTAAACCCTCCTACAGTAAAACGTTTAGATCTTGTGTTTCTAGGGACACATGTCATCACATACGTCTTCATATAGTTTACTTTCAAATCTAAATCTTGCATGAAGACTGAAAAATAATCCATCAGACTTTGTAAGCCATTAGCAGTGCGGGCGATCAAAACCGCAACATCTGCGTACAATAATACAGGGAGCTGTCTCGCACCCATTCTATGGAAGTCTTTACCATTTTCTATTAAAAAACTGTAAAGGCCATTAATATATAGCAAGAATAAAAATGGTGCGAAAATACAACCCTGTCTGACTCCTCTCAAGGAAGAGAAAGAGGCGGACCTCTCACCATGTGATCCATATTGCACTGAAACCCTCAGGTCCGTATATAAGCGTTTAATTAACTCCAAAAGGTTCTGATCCAACCCAAGGGATTCCATAATTCTCTCTATTCACCTGATCAAAAGCACTAGATAAATCTATAAAAGCCAAACGGATAGATTCCTTCCTTACGGTCACATATTTGCTCAATATATGGTGTAAATTCAACGATTGTTCGATAGTGCCAAGACCAGGTCTAAAACCATATTGGATTGGAGAGATAATCTTTGCCTCAGTAGCCCAATCCTCCAGTCAACTCAAAATTACACTTCCCAATAACTTAGTTATAGAGTCTATAAGGGAAATTGGTCTATAACAAGATGGATCTTTCCTACAACCCTTTTTAAAAATAGGGATGACAATAGCCAATTTCCACGAAGAGGGGATTTTACTCATAGCTACGGACCTTACTACATTAGTGACTAAAGGACCCCAAAGATCCGGCTTAGACTTAAAGAGATCAATAGGAACCCCATCCAGTCCAGCAGCTTTCTCCGATCTCAAACTGGAAAGAGCATTATTAACCTCATGGAAGTCAAACGACAAATCAATAGTAGTCAAGTTGGAGTCCACACGGCTCTGATTATCTCTCTCACCCCCTACAGATGATATATTAATCTCTGGCTGGAAGACTTTAGTAAAATGGGTTACCCACACTGTTTCTGGTATCAAAAATTCATCCTCCTTCTTATTCTGATCCATAAAATAAGAATGATTGACCACCCTCCAAAATTGTGTGGTATCCTTCAGTTCAGTGGCTGCCGTAAGTTCATCCCATGCACTAGACCTGATTTCATTTTTCCTTGTTGCCAAAGCTGCCTTATATTGTGCCCTGGCTGTTCGTACTAAGTCACGGGAGAAAGGGATTTATCTAAGAGCTCTTTTCAAATCTTTATGGGCCTTTGTGCAAGCAGAGTTGAACCAACGGCACACCCTTGGACCACAAATAGGCCTATCAATTGCCAGAGATTCTGAAATAGCAGAGCATCATTTCACATATTCTAATGCTATCTTATCAGGTATGCTTTGATGCGACAAACATAAATGAATACAATCCAGATTTTGTTCGATAATTTCCTGATTGAATGTTTTAGGATCTACTCTTTCCCACTTCATTCGTAAACCGAAGTTTTTATTAAAAATGGTTGCCCTATTTGGTTCCCTGTACTTATAACCGGTTTACTATTACATGCAAGTTCAATAAATAATAGATTGTGGTCACTGGTGCAGTGTGGTATTATCTTGAAATCAAGAATTAAAAGGAAATCAGCAGCCCTAAAAAGAATAAAATCAATATTACTCCCTTTCGAATTTCCCGTAAAAGTCGGTAATTTTTTAATAGCTGCATTTGCCTTATCTCTAGCGTAAACAAGATCAAATCTAGAAATAAAAGTATTTAAAACTACCCCTTGATTAGTATGGATAAAATGATTTAAAGCCTCTCTATCCTCCATAGGAGTGCAGAGAGCATCTGATGCTTCCAAGCTACATAATGGAGTATTAAAGTCCCCGGCCCATATAATAGTGTACTCCTTATCCTGGAGCTTATCAGAAAAATCCAGAAAATCTGTAACCTCTCCAAAACTTCCTTTCAAAAGGTCATTTGGAATGTTATTGTAGAAATGTATTATTAGGTGACCTTTACTCCCCTCATAAAACAGTAAAACAACCATGAAGTTGGATGAAGACCAAATTAATTAAACCTTCAGTTTTGGAAGATGCAAAGAAACAAGAACCATAAGGACCTCGCTTGCCCTTCCCACTGATGAGGGAATTGCCAGTTGATGTAAAGAGTAATAACTATCTAGGAAAAGAGGATCCATTGACCAGGTCTCCTGCAAACAAATCACATCATAAGAGGATATAAATTCTGTTTTTTTTTACCTATGACCGTAGCCCTGCAATATTGCAACAAAGTAGCGTTAGTGATTTTGATCCTGGGCTTACCACCATATTCTCATCGCCCACTTCTTCCAGCAGCTTGAGTGGATGTGTATCTATCTCGTCGGGCCCCCCTTGTACTAAGCACTTATCCAACCCCATATCCAACCTAATATCGACATCAGATCCCTCCCAAACAACATCCAATGCCCTAGCCTTGGTTAGATGTCAGACACTCTCATCAAGGGGGTTTAAGGCCTGTAGATGGCCGTAGGAACTTAAATATTGTACTTGAGATGTGGGGAGCCCTAGGTTATAAACACATTTTGCTGCTTTCGAAGGTGCATATGACAAGGGAGGGTCATAAAAATGGCTAAGAGGGAAAACTATATTTACCTCTTCCTTCCCAACACAATGAGACAAATCTGCCATCAAGCGTTTTACAAGCGTTTTACAAAACAAGGGTTGTCAAAAGGGTTGTCAAAATTAATCACAATACAATCGCCTTCATGTACCTTATTTGTTAAACCAACCCAATTTACTCTGCGAGCCATTAAGATCCTATCATTTAGATCACCCTTATATCTGGACTTTGATCTTCACCAATGAGCACATTTCCTCATTAATGCCTTAGTATCTTCTTCATAACAGGGGTATAAGGGTGGTACTTTCGCAAGGACCAAAACATATGGCATACAAGCAGGAGGTAGTTGCAGTGCCTGTTTGCTTTTAGAACTAAATATAGAATTAGCATAAGTAAGAAGTGGGCGGTCTGGGTAAGACCCAATTCTAGTCTCAGCAGGGGGATTTGTCACCAAAGATGATAAACCATGTCCATCTAATGGCCGTGCTGAAGGTAAAGCTTGAGTGATCGGTGGTGTATTGTACGCTACTTCTCCTTTATCAGCCACAGCGTCCACCATAGGATGATTGCCCAAATTAATAGACTCTAATGTTAATTTAGGATTTAGCTTTGACAATGTTGTATAAAAGTAGTCCAATTTTCTATCTAACAGACTAAGCAATTTCTCCTCCCAAGCAGCATAGAATGATTTAAGTATGAAATCCACTGTGTGTATAAGTTCGTCTTGCCAAGTTCCCTTCTCATTTTTATCAAGTATGGGATTAGCCAGGTTCGTATCAGGAGTCAACAAGTGACAAACAGAATGTTCCGAAGGTAATGAAGATTTCGTCTTAGCCCCAGCATCACGTTTGATGGATTTAGAGCGGCCACCCGCTTTCCTCTTTTTCGATGGTGGAGAGACCGCGGGAGAGCTGGCAGTAATTGGCTCATTGGGGGCACTTGGAGCTTGTATAGGAGAAACTCCTATACCAGGCTGTAGAGCATTGGTTGAGGGAGCAATCAAGGGTACCTCATGAGTAGACTTAATTAAAATATTAGGCTCAAGGAGTAAATTCTGAGTTGATTTATGAACAGCACCAGTTTGTTCTTCAACCTGCACCAATTCAGTTTTAATGGCCCCTATAAAAGATGACAGGTAACTAGAAATGGATGGCAGCTGTATCAGCGGACCATGAGCACCCTCGCCCTTTTGTATGCTTATCTTCCTCTTGCCCATTGCATTCAATAGTTAGCACCCCTAAAGTAATCAGCGTAATATTGCTATGCACTGGTGCAAGTCTCCTACCCCTAAATAAGGGGAGATGATGGTCACCCAGAACCTTGCCGAAAATACTGGGACCGACTCTGCACAGCCTAAGGCAGCTCTAACAAAGGAAACAGCCTCTAGTTATCTTATTAAATGCTCACCTCCTCGGGTAGCACTTTTCAGGGGGGTGGCTCAGCCCGGCCTCATCTGGTCGTTGACGGGCGCAGGACGGGCCCGCCCTTGGCCCGGGCTTTGCACGGGCTCGGCCCGCGTGCGTCCCGCAGCTTGGGAGCCCTGTGGCATTAAAAGCGCTTGAAGAGTTTCAGGCCCCGCCCCCTGGGCGCACACAATGTTCCGAGCCCCCTTCTGTGAGGGTACCGCTGCCTTCACTTGTCCTCCAGCGCGGGAGCCCGGTGGCGCTAAAAGCGCTTGAAGAGTTTCCGGCCCTGCCCCCTGGGCGCACTCAATGTTTCTGGGACTCTGAGTCCCGAGCCCCCTACTTTGAGGGTACCGCTGCCTTCACTTATCCCGCGCACGGGAGCCTGGTGGCACTAAAAGCACTTGAAGAGTTTCCGGCCCTGCCCCCTGGGCGCACACAATGTTTCTGGGACTCCGAGTCCCGAGCCCCCTCCTGTGAGGGTACCGGTGCCTTCACTTGTCCAAGGGAGGGATGGTGAGGTCTACCCTCAACAAACCTACACCTAGCCCCTTGGCAAGAACTGTTTTTGGTACTGGAACATACACATCCCGAATTCCCCACACTTATTGTGTGTGATTCGGATTATTGTGTCCAGTCTTTCAATGAAAATCTACGCTATTGGTTTCAGAGATTCTAACGGAAACACCATCAAGCATAAAATGCTCTGGGGGAAGGTGGCAGAGCTTAAAGACAAAGTGCCACGGGCTCATTTAATACATACACTGGGCCATCAACGTGTTGAAATACACATTGTAGGCAATTAATTTGCTGAAGAAGGGGCCAACTCTGCTGTTGTTATGGCAACTGTTGCTGCAATAAGTTGTTCTCATACAAGGGTGTATGATGACATTTTGGCAGCTAATAATGTTCCGGCTGGGGGCACACCCCTACCAAAAGCACATCCAACAAAATACTCCTACCATTTAGGTGCCCAAAACATCCCTTATAGTACAATACCAAGGGTGGGTGATCATGTGAGCCCCAACCATAATCGTATGCTACAACTAATTAAAGCAGCTCATGAGGGTGTTGCTCCTGCCCATAATGGTGTGGCAGCTACAATTTCACTTTTACAAAAATGCTACTGGTGGCATGGTCTTTACAAACAGACCAAACAGTATGGCCCTCCTTATGATCTCGGCAGCCCAAACAGTGGACCGCCGAGATCACCGCCATGGCAGGACCGCCAGTGCTGGTGGTCTTATGACTGCCATTTAAAGATGCCTGGTGGCACACAGCCATTGATGGCGGTGTGAACCACCAGAAACCATACTGGCAGTCGGAGGCAGAGGCAGCTGCTGCTCCACCCTCAGTGCTACATCAGCCAGACATTGCCACACCTATTATGATGCAATAATAGGTGTGACGGTGTTTTGAGATGAAGCGCTGCTGGCGGAGCAGCATCCACGGAGCCCGTTCCCTCCCGGAGCAGCACCACGGAAAAGGTAAGTGCTGTCCGAGAGGGAAGGGAGGGTGGGTGTGTGTGTGTGTGGAGTGATTGAGTGCATGCATGGGGTATGCGTGTGAAGGGGGATGTGTGTCTGCGTGTATGTATGTGTGTGTGTGTGTATGTCCGTGAATGAGTGTGTGCATGTGTAGATGTGTGCATTTTTTTGGATGGGGAGGGTCCTGAACAGAGGTGGGGGATGGTGAGGGGGGTTGGGCAGGGCTGACAGGGAGATTGGGGGGAGGAGGGATGGAGGGGTTCAATTTTCATGGTTCATGGTGGGGGATGGGGTGGGTCTAGAGGCTTGGGGGTGGGTGGGGGTTGTGGCAGTGGGGGGGCTGGGGTGTCACATACTGGTGACAGGAATGAGAATTCCTGTCACCAGTATGCTTTCTTCCAGGAATTACCTGGCGGGGTATCCCACCAGGAAATCCCTGGTAGAAATGGGATCATTAGCCCACCAGCGGTCTATAGTCGACCGCCGGGTCGACAGTGGCTACCTTCAGCCCGGAGGTCGACTCAGCCCTGGCGGTGGGTAGTAGTGAACTGGCAGCCAGTTCACTACTTGCATTATTATATGGCGGTCCAGCACTACCTTGCCGTCGGCGGTCATACCACCACTGCCGGCGTGGCAGTGCTCGACCGCCAAGATCATAATAAGGGCCTATGGGGGTCATTCTAACTCTGGCGGGCGGCGGAGGCCGCCCGCCAGAGTTCCCCCCTCCGAAATACCGCACCGCGGTCAGTAGACCGCGGAGGGTATTCTGAGTTTTTCCCTGGGCTGGCGGGCGGTCGCCAAAAGACCGCCCGCCAGCCCAGGGAAAAACTCCCTTCCCACGAGGATGCCGGCTCGTAATCGAGCCGGCGGAGTGGGAAGGTGCGACGGGTGCTGTTGCACCCGTCGCGTATTTCACTGTCTGCCAAGCAGACAGTGAAATACTTGTAGGGGCCCTCTTACGGGGGCCCCTGCAGTGCCCATGCCAGTGGCATGGGCACTGCAGGGGCCCCCAGGGGCCCCGCGACCCCCCCCTACCGCCATCCGGTTCCCGGCGGGCGGACCGCCGGGAACTGGATGGCGGTAGGGGGGGTCGGAATCCCCTCGGCGGCGCAGCTAGCTGCGCCGCCTTGGAGGATTCCGAAGGGCGGCGGTACACTGGCGGGAGACCGCCAGTGTTGCCGGTCTGACCGTGGCTTTACCGCCGCGGTCAGAATGCCCTGCGGGGCACCGCCGGCCTGTCGGCGGTGCTCCCGCCGACCCTGGCCCCGCCGGTCTAAGACCGCCGGGGTCAGAATGACCCCCAATGTCTTTAGTTGTGCTAACAAATCAAAGGTTCCACCATCAAGCGCCCACAGCAGACACCCCTCTTAGTGTCCAACAAGACTATGCAGTGTGTATAACTTGACCATTGCAGGCCTTTAAATATACATGGTGCAGACAAATACATTCTACTAGCCATAGATTCCTGCTCCAGATTCCTCTACCACAGACACCCCTCTTAGGGTCCAACGAGCCAATGCAGTGTGTGTGCCTGAACAACTGTGGTCCTTTAAATTCAGATGGTACATACAAATACATTATACTGGCTGTAGATTCCTGCTCCGGATTCCTTTGGGTGTGGCCACAACGAACGGCTGACGCTCACATTGTTATTTAAGATTTGCAAATTTTTATTGGGACATATGCAGGTGCTGCATTCCTTTTGAAACAGGGCCCTGTGTTTGCCTCTAGGGCTTACAAGGATGCCATGGGAACGTTTGGGGTGTAGCAATACATTATTCTTCACCATATCATCCTGAGGGAAATTTGAGAGTAGAATGAAAAAACCCGGACTTAACACTATCCTTAACAGTTAGAGTATTAGGTTCAGATCATAGTTGGATCCATTACCTATATGGGGTCCATACAGCATTAAATAATCTGCTTAGAAGATATTTGGGAGGAGGTACCACATATGAAGTCCTGTTTGGTATCCCTACATAGGTCCCAGATATTGATGGTCCTGGCGCAGTGGTGGCAGACACACCTTTTGACATAAATGAATGTGTCACTGTCTTACAGCAATTAGAACAGTTCCAAGATGAACATTCCTCTATACATGCTGCCACTTTGGGAATGAGGGATTTAACAACTTCCACAGACTGGATTCCACAAGTTGGGGATCTGGTTCGCAAGAAGATTCCTGTGAAGAAGAAATTTGGCCCATCTTACAGAGCACCAGTCCGTGTTCTATGCATTCAGGGCAGCAGAACAATGATTCTGCCACCACTGCCTGGCCCTAAAGTGAATCATTTAATCTCCATTGATCACATAAAACTGCGTCATTTGGCTGATCCTGCACAGTTGACCATGAGGATTTCTGGGTAGTTCCCTTTCCCCTCTAACAACCATACAGAAGATACTTCTGCAAGCATTAAACAACGCTTAACTTGGTTCCCCTAGGTTGGGGAGGGTGGACAATGAACTTTTGTTGATTTCAGTTACTGCCACAAGTACAAGAAATGTCCAAAATAGTAATCTGCAATATATTAATGCAGCAATACTTAAAAGTACGGCCAAGTTCTGACTGTGGCCCTCCTGGCCTTCACCTGCAGCCCCCTGGTCAATAGCAATCCTGGGTTGATGTTTACTTGACTTAGCACTTACATTAAAAAATGTTAAACAAATAGCAATCATTTATTTAAAGGTTAATTGGAGTCAAATAAAGGAAGTAAAGAGGGTGTCCTGCACTGCTTAACTTTGGGTCACCTTCATTTCTAAAGACATCTGGCATCAACATTGTTAAAACATTATCAAGTATCTTTAAAATTCAAAAATTGTATTTCATTAATCCTTTCACCTTAGTAAATCGCATATCAAATCAGTGCACTGAGAAGTATTTTTTTTTAAAGTGATATATTTGAAACATGAACTTAGAAACACTGATGCTAGCCCCCACCCTTACAACTATGCCAATAATGGACAAAGAGCCAAGGCAGTTGTAATGTGCACCCTCTGGGTGCATTGGGTTGCTATTATACATGGCCAGCATGATTAGAGTTTATTAAAGCAAACACAAAAAACGGCTTATACAGCGCACGTCCTGAAGTCATGTATTTCAAGGTCCTTATATATGTGATAATGAAGAAAAGGAGGGAAAGTTAAATAAAGAAATTGCCTAAGATCACACAATTTGGTCAAATGAGGAAGCAGGATTGGTCCCAGGTTTTCTGGTTTTACATTGTGCAGTTTAGCCACTAGATGTGCATCCTCCGCTTCCCCTACATCTATCTTAAATAACAACCCCCTCCCTGCTTAAACACCACCCTGCTGGTATCAATGCGGCCCTCGGACACACCACAGACCAAACTTTCTGGCCCCTGGGAAAATATGTGAGTACTCATGTCCTAATGCAACACAAATTTGATGGGATTGTTTATGATGAACCACCCTCTAATGCACCGGCTCTTGTTTTTGCACAGATTGCTTCTGGATATTTTGCTTACATAGATGACTTTTCTTCATCTTCAACTGTTGCTTCAGTACATGGTATAGGTAACCTTTTCAATTGGCTCAAACACACTTCTTTGATTTGTCCATGGTATTACCTGTGGATTATATTGGCACTGCTTGCTTTTCTGCTATGTATTGGATTTGTTATTGTCTTGTTTTTGCTTATATATGGGCATTATCTTCCTGAATGCTCTGCTGTTGAACTGGTGGATGAGTTTTTAAAGCCGTACTTTGCTTCCCACAAAGTGCGAAGAAACTTGGCCCTAGTGAACATTTCTGCTGTTCCAGTTCCTGACGGGATTGTTTGGGATAAAGTTCCATATGATATATTTGGTCATACTGAAATTATTCAAATTCCTTATGTTTTTAAAATTTCTATGAATAACATTATACACTTGGGGTTGTATCTGGTGACTGGGACGCTGAAACAATTGATTCTATGTTTTCTGAGCTTGAATATTATACTGTATTTGAAAGTGAAGATATGTATATGAACTCTGCACATTATGGCAAAATGTTTTGTTACCATTGTTATGGACATCATTACCTACATAGAGCTAGTACCCCACATATATACACACAATGGGAATATTGTCCAACTCCACCAGTGGCGAGTTCTAAAGAACATGTAGACAAATTCAATTATTTTTCTGGGCATGGTGCTACCAAACTCAAGTGATATTATTTCAAATTACAACAGTTAAAGCTAAGAAAACCCTGCTTATCGACAATAAATTGATTTATTCTAATGTATTCATATCCCAGTTGGGCATAACGGGCTATGATTATTGGAAAAAAGCAACTGATTTAAAAAATAGTTTGAGGAACAAAATATTGGCAAGTACAAGGCATGGAAGCCTTATTCAAACCATGTTTGATTCCATTGCAAATGATTTTCCTGAATGAAACTGTTCAGAAAACAACTTGCCTTGGGTTAGCAAAAGTTAATGCCCAGCATTCCCTCTATAGCAAACTTTGACAATTGGCAAAATGTTGTGAAATTCACAGAAGATCAGCTCAATGGTATGGTTAAGAACCGTACATTCAGTTCAACAGCTTTAGGTCCCAACAGGTGGTTATTGTGGCCAGTGGACACAACTCATTGTCATGCATATTTCACTAACTCTTCACAGGGTTTAAAAAGCATGCAAACTGGACCATTGTTATGCCACCAAACGGCACTCATGTATAGTCACCATATATAGCGTTGACAAATTATGTCAGCAATGGTTGCAACATTCTACACTGATAGTTGTTAAGGAACATCTCTCTCCTCTCTGTGGACATATATTTGCAAGACTATATGCAACATGGCTCTGTTTTCCACTCTCCTTGTAGCCACATCGCTGAGTTTGTTGCTCAGTTTAAATGTATTGCAATTCAGGCACGTAGGATGTATTGTGCTATCAAAGGAGATGATAGGGCAATCTTTGGGCTTACCTGTGGGATGCATCACAACTAGCTGTTTTTAAGAGCAGCGTTCATAATATTGTTAACTTCACAAAAGATATAAAGCTTTTCAATAACAGTAAAAACAGGGTAACATACATTCACAATTTATAGTTCTTAACACCCTCACCATGCTCTCTCTAAGCGCTATGCTAATGCTAGAAGATTAATAAATAATAAGCCTGAGTTTCAGAGGTGGTGCACATACCTGGACAGCACTGGTGGATGGGGGTTTCTATGTCATTGATGGATATGATGCATTTATAGGTAAAAAAAGATTTGACATATTTACAGTTCCTCAGGAAGATAAAGACCACCATGCTTTAGACCTAGGAAGTTAAAGACCATCATTTTTTAGGTAGGCTTATGACCACATGGAGTCTCGTCCTGCACCAAATGGAGTCTGCATTTATGTTTAAGAACCTACAACTAAAATAAAGAAGTCTAAAAGCAAGTGATTAAAATATATAAAATAATAGAATTATAGGGGAAATAGTCATACGGTGTATGCCATTCCTAAGACAATTTCCAAACTAAATAGGCTCTAAATTGTCACTGAATATGTATGTGTTTTTGATTGATCTTGCTTACCACACATATTAATGATACATTTACAGAATAAAGGAACATGCCTGAAATGTGCATTTGGTGAAATAGCAATTCATCACTTGCTATATGTTCAATAATGTCTTCAAACTGAAATAAAAAAGAGTTTTCTTCGCTGGAATACACGATCCTTACAATAGAAGGTAACTTTTTTTTCTGCTGGATTCTTCTACCGGCAGATTCCTCACCTTTTGAATAGTTTTCCATTCTGGAGAACAGAGCACACAAAATGTCCATAATTTCTTCCTTCCAATTCCAAGCAGTAATGCTCTCCAAAGGTAAAAAGGGCTGCTCATGTTACCGCCTTGAAAATTTTGTCCACCGGAGCTTCTCTTACCAAGGAGTAAAGTTGACACTTGCACCCTGGTGAAATGGGCCGTTATGCCCTCTAGCAGTTCCTTATTTGTAAAGGCATAATGCATCCTAATAAACAAGTTGATCAGTCTCGACATTACATTTTTTTGTACAGCTTTGACAATCCTTCTGCCTGCATACCCAATAAAGAGCTGATCATTATTCCAAAAGCCATCAGTGCGATTGATGTAAAAGATGAATGCCCATTTGGGATCCTGTCTGTGTAGCCTCTCCTCCTCTTTGGTGGAATGCTGTGGGGACAAAAGGAGGGTACGGTAACAGATTGACTCAGATGGAAAGGGGTCACCACCTTAGACGGGAAAGCAGCTCTGGTGTGCAAAAGCAACTTGGGGAAAAAAACAAGTAAATGGAAGATGGGCCCTCAGTGCTTGCAACTCACTGACACACCTAGCCAAAGTGATTGCAAGTAAGAAAACAGTCTTCAACGTTAATAATCTCAACTGGCAACTGTATAGTTGTTTGAATGGGGTTCCCATCAAAAATATCAAAACTAGATGAGGTTTTTATTGTGACACCCCAAGGGGGGTCAGATGGAATCTGCTGATTAGGCCCTTTAGAAACCTAATAAAATGCTGCAAGGCTGCCAGGTATCCCTTGCCATTACGTACAGCACACCATTGTTGGGCTAATGAGAGAGTAAACACATACAGCAGACCCTTGGAGGACTAACAAGAGAGCGAAACTGAGGATTTCCGACAGGTGAGAAAACAGAAGCACAGCAGCAAGAACAGCAAAACTGGCAAATGAAAAAGAGTAAAGGGGCAAAAAGGCAGGAAATAACAAACAATAAGCGTGGAGAAAGAAGAGAAAAAGGTGGGAGGCTGCAGTGCCTCAATCCGGTGCAGCAGAGCAGAAGTGGGGTCCAAAAGGGTAAGGCCTAATTGAAGGACCGAGGCAACATAAGGCAGTCAGGCAGGACCAGGAAGCATTCTCTTAATCCATCCTGGGCCTCTGATCACCACTCTATTGTGGCTTTATCTTGGGTTGAACATTCCAGTGCAGGGTCCATATTTGTGCTTTTCTCCTCAGTCACTTTTCCCAATTGCCATCTCAACTTCCTTAAGCGCAGGGGACCAGACATTCTATTTATCACTCATTTCCGTATTACCGTACCACTTGTCGGAACCACAGCACGTTTCTCTGTATCCTTTTTTGTCAGGTCAGACAAAAAAGTGTTTGAGCACTCCCCTCCCCGCATCCCCACAAGCTGCTTTGCCACAATCAACTGGTTAAGAGACTGATAATCTTTCACTTCCATCCCTCTCATCCACCAACTGGAATTACACACTATTATGGCTTTCATTACGAGTTTGGCGGTCAATGGACTGCCACGCCGGTGGTGGTGGCTGCACCGCTGCCAGGCCGGAGGTGCAGACTGCCATATTACGACCACAGCAGAGATCCCACTGCAACACAGCAAAGTTATTGCCAGTGCCACCAGTGCGATCGGACTGCCACCAATGGCGGTAGCCACTTCCAGGCTGGCGGGGACCAATTCACTGTTCGCCATATTACGAGTCAGCAGACCGCCAGGATTTCCGGGGTGGTCCGACCACCACGAAAAGCCTAGCGGAAACGGTCAGTATTAAGGGAGACACTCACCACCAGGTACATAGACACATCTGCAGCCGCCATGGAACCCGAACTGGAAGTCTTCCCACTGCTGTATCTCGCCGGGACCAGCTACAACGACGAAAACGACAACCGTAAGAACCCCCGCCTAGCACACACTGGAAGGAAAGGCAGTATTACACATCCACACAATACACACACCAGGCACGGACAGCGACGGCCACACAAACACACACAACACCTGTATCAACACACACATCTACAGACACACACGCATACACAAAGTACATAAACGCATGCGCTAAATACACACACACCACAGCCAACAGACACGTGCCAAACACACAGCACACCACCGTCAAACACATCCATACATAACACCCCACAATCACACAACAACAACAGCATCACACACAAACAAACGCATTGTCAAAAAGGCACATCCAGCAATTCCACCTGACAACACATACTGGCAGCAATACATAGCAACAACACACAATCAAATAAATAGTACAGACATCCAAACAAGACGTCAGGTGACACACCACATCCAACCAACATACAAAGGACATCACAGATGCATCACTGTACACACGGACGCACACACCACTACCAAACAATGTCACACACCACCATGATATCACATCACAACAAGCACATGGCAAGTCATCAACCCAACACATGCAGCAACACAGATACATCCCATACTCATACAACACACACACCAATGTATACAGATATAACACAACCATGTAAAATCCAGGACAATTTCTTAACCGTGACACCAACATCTCAGTGGTGCAGATGTATTGAAATAATTAATACATTTTAACAACTATATATACAACTTAGGCCTACTGGTCATTCCAATTGTCACGAGCGCCCCAGGCACATTGGGCACAGTCACATGCCCCAACTTGACTCCTGACTGAAAATTGGCCTTCACATGGCAGGGGCATCAATGGGGCAGACAGGCACCTTAGGTGTGAGGGGAGGGTGGCAGTGGTGGGGGCTTGGGCTTGGAAGGGGGGTCCTTGGGTTTAGGTTTGGGAGGGGGTTGCCTTTGATTGTGGGGGATGGGGTTTGGATCTTGGGGTAGGAGTAGGGACCTTAGGCTTTAGAGGGGGTGGTTTCTATGCAGGGGGAGGGGCACAGGCATTTCTAAGGGGGCCATGGAAGGACTGGGAGATGGAAGGACTGGGTTGAGGCAGGGTGACATGGCACTTAGGGGCATCACGGAGTGGGACAGAAGCAGGGAACAGGTCAAAATGGGCAAGGAAACCTTTTTTAGGTATACAGGGTAGTCATGAGTAAAAGGTTTAGGAGTGCAGGTAGAGGGGGTGGTTGTAGGAGGTGTTGGTGTGCTAGACATGGATCCAGGTGTGTGAAATGTGTGCTTGTGTGTGGTGGGTGTATGTTGGGTGGGTGAGTGAGGGCGTTTATGTTTTTTGGGAGGAGGGGGGAAGAGATGAAGGGAGATGGGATGCAACATGTGTGAGTGTATGTTGGGGTGGTGTCTGCAAGTTCTGTGGATGTGCTGCATGTGGTCATTAAGGTTGTCGTGGTGAGTGAGGATGTGGTGTGTGGGGTGGGTGTCTGTGGGTCTGCTCTTGTGGTGTCTGTGGGTATGACATGACTGGTGGCAGGATCAGAGGGTGTTGGTGTAGTGCTAGCAGGTATGAGTGGTGATTTGACTGTGATGGAGGAGGTGGTGGGGAAACAGTGTAGGGAGTGTGTGTGTTGACTGTGTACATGCTTGTGGTGTGTCTTGTGGTGCCTATGTTTGTCTTTGCGCACCTTGTTTGTTGTAGTGGGTGAATGCTGGTCTGAATGTGTGCTCTGGATGGGTGAGGGGAGAGGGTGTAGGATTGGGCACAAGTAGCTGGAGGGGAGTTGGAAGATGAAGGGACACTGGCTGCCCTCAAACAGGAGGCCAGAGCCTGAAACGCTTTCTGCAGGCCAGCCAAGGCACCGCGAATGCCTTCCAGGTAGGCATTACTTTGTTGCTACTGGGATGCTAGTCCCTGGGTGGCATTCACAACGGTTGACTGTCCCACAGACATGGACCTCAGGAGGTCAATAGCCTCTTCAACGAGGGCAGCAGAGCTGACTGGGGCAGTGGCAGAGGTGCCTGTGGCAAAGGAGACGTCCACCCTCCTAGGTGAGCAGGCACAGGCAACTGGGTGGGAAGCCACAGGGAGGGCGGTGCTGATAAGGGGGTGGTGGACAAAGATGGTGCTGGGATGGACCCAGATGGGTCTGCCACCACCAGAGAGCTTTCATCGGAGGAGGAATCTGAAGATGATGTAGCTGTACCGGTCTCTCCCTTGGTGCTCCCCTCGCCCTTCGTCCCACTGGTCCCTTCAGCATCGGTGGACTTTGCCTCCTGGGTCCCGTGGGCTGCAGCTTCCCCACTCGCCATTGCCCTTTCTGGTTCGCCTGATGATGCTGATGCACACAAGTATAGACGAGAACAGGGAGAGAGGGTGAGAGATAAAGAAAGGGAGTAAAGGGTCAATACCTACCCATCTAGTACACATACCAACAAGTACTCTACTCCTCCTCTGGTGTGGCAAGGAATGACCATGATACATTGTCCCCAAATATTTGTCATGTCCCCAAATATTGGTCGTCTAGACCAATATTTTGCTTTGGAATCAAGAGAACTGTTACCTCCTAATTTCCACAAAAAGACTAGTTTAGACATGCTGCAGTCTGTCATCAGTCATTCTACAACGGTAATAACTACCAACTACCCACATATACTTACCAATATGACATTTATGACACTTTTTTTTTTTATGTCCTGGATACGTACATTGCACACAAAATATAGGGCAGGTAGGTAAAGGACTCATGATGTACAGAAGCCCATTGACAATGCAATGATTTCACAGTGGAAGTTCCCTACTCACAGTATTTATTACCCAATATCAGCCCTGACCAGATGGCATTGGCTATCTAAAGCAGACTCAGCGATAGAGTATAGAGGTTTGAGAATCACTCAACATATTAGTGTGTCTAAACGTAACTGGAGAAGGAGGTATAGCACCAACATTACTTCCTGCATGGCGTTGAAAAGCTAACTTACACCACTTCTAAACAGTGGAAGTAATAGCCAGAGACTGTAATCTGATCTTATGTACACACACCTCATTAGTACCTAAGTAATCTAACTGACACAATAGAATCTCATAGAATTGATATTAAACAGTCTGTGCTCACCCCCTTGTGGCTGCTGTGCTGCCCTCAAGCCCCCATCTATCTCCGAGTAGGCTACTGCCAATATGCAGGCCATTACGGGGGGTCAGGGTCCGACGGGTACCCCTCACTCATTGGGAGGACGTCCCCAGCTGGGCTTTTGCGGTTTTCCGGGCCCAGCGTCTCAGGCCCTCCCACCGCTTTCTGCAGTGGGTGCTCTGCCAGCTATGGACTCCCAGGGTTCGCACTTGCTTGGCGATGGCTCCCCATATCCCCTTTTTCTGATGGATGCTGACCTGCATGGAAGACACAGACAAAAGGAGATAATCATGCAGAGTTACAGTACACCTACAGCAGTGTCCTACACACAGCATGCACAGCACATGCTCATACCAAGACCACACTATCATTATCAGTCATACAACACAACCCCAGCAGTCAATCATGCCATGTCAGTATTCACACACTTTCGCCGTCAAACACCATCCTGGCTAATAAGTATTCTACAATGTACTGACCTGTTTATCTGGAGCACCATACAACTGTCCATACAGGGGTAGGACCCCTTCCACCAGTTTCTCCAGGTCCTCCTGGGTGAAGGCTGGGGCCCTATCTCCTACAGGACTTACAATTGTGGTTTTCAAATACAGAACACAGCAGCTCATGCAGTGGAGGGCTTGCTTGCTCGAGTGTCAGGAGTCAAGTGAGTTGGGCTATAGAAATTGGCGGTAACGGCCACCGCGTTCCTGACTGTCACCGCCGGCGGTGATCATCATTGGCCCCAGTTTCCCATAGACATCAATGTTAACTAATGAGGAGATGCACAGTGGTTCCGACCGCCTATCGCCATGACGACTAAAGCTGGCGGAATGAGGTCACTTCCATCTGTCCTCTGCATGCAGGACAGGCGGCTGTCATTTTACATATTTTTTATGATATTTATGTCATCCTAGTGCGTCATAGCTTGATGTTAATCACTAGTTGCTTGATGTACGAGGTCAATTCATGTGAACTCACTGGTGAAGTGAGTGTCACCTGCCAATATGTATGATGTATCATCTTTTCAATGTGTGGAAGTTTGATAACTGTATCCGACTTATGGACGATATTACTATGTCTGACTTCCATCTCTGTACAGACCCCCTGTGACAAGTATAGCAATGGTATTTACAGCCAGGATGTCACAGGTGTGTAGTGTATGAATAATTGTTTCCCTGTGTCAGCTATCAAATAACTTACATGACTTGTCCTGTTTGCTACTTCTATGGTGTACTTTTTGTAGTGACAGTGTAAGAAGTGTTATGAATTTCATTCTATCCTATGCCTAGATATTATCCAATGGGGAGAATGAGAAATGCACTGGTCTAACGGCCTCTAGTCAACCTTACTACTGTGGAAGAAAGACACATTATACAGAAGTATTGTCTGAACCGTCATACCGTCAGGGAACTGTGTAACCAGTTGGAGCCGGATCTCCAGCCAGCCATACGTAATCCCTATGCCATACCTCCAACAGGACAGGTGTTACCGGTGCTCCACTTCTTAGCCTCTGGCTCTTTTCAGGTGACAGTACCTAGGGAACCTAGGTCCTGACAAACGCCCCCAGACCTCCTTTGGCTTGGCAGCAGGTATGCCACAGCCCATGTTTAGTTTTGTGTTGGAAGGTGTACTGTCTGCTTTGCTGAAACACATGACAGCTACATAAGGTTCCCACAATGTGCTGACTTATCCACTGTGAAAGCTGACTTCTATGATGTAGCACATATCCCTCATGGGATAGGGGCCATAGATGGCACCCACATTACTTTGATCCCTCCCAGGATCAATGAACAAGTATTTCGGAACCAGAAAAATTATAATTCATTGAATGTGCAGGTGGTGTGTCGCTGATCAGTACATATCCCAAGTGACGGCCAAGTTCCCTGGATCTGTGCATAACTCCTACATTCTATGGAACAGCAGTGTCCCACACATGATGGCACAACTACAGAGTGAGCCGGTTTGGAACACTGGTGAGTCCATTATTTTGTTGTTCCAGTTAGCTATTCATTTTTCACAGATTACCTTCTGCCACTCCTGGAGTGTAATGTGTGCAAATGTCTTCTACACAGGCGACTCTGGGTATACTACCCTATCATGGCTGCTGACACCAGTGAGATATCCCAGGTAAGAAGGCAAATATCGCTATAATGAGGCCCATGGCAGGACAAAAAGGGTAATTGAACGGACTTTTGGCACACAGACGCAAGATTCAGATATCTGCACATCTCGGGAGGTTCCCTGCTCTACTCTCTGCAAAAGGTCTGCCAGATAGTTGTTGCCTGCTGCATGCTACCCAATTTGGCCCTGAGAAGACATGTTCCTTTACTGGAGGAGGAGGAGGTGGCTGCAGTACCGGTGGCAGATAGAGGTGCAAATGACAGTGATGAAGATCGTGATGGTGATCTTAACACAACGAGACAGAAGGGGAGATGGAGGGTGGGACCCCATACTGCCTCCCCTAAGCACACAACCAATTACACAAGGAGTGTGGGGTGTTACGTAGGTACAAAGTAGAGTTAAATTGCCCTGGACCGTCTGTGTTTCCCAGACTTTGGGACTTATTTGTGTGCTGAATGTGGTTGTCAGGAGGGGAATTTCTCCTTACAGACTAGGTGGTCTCACACTCTATATAGTGTCATGCTTCAGCATACTGTCAGCTACTGTGCAGATGGTGATTGACTTATTTGTACATAATGAGAAAATGAGGGATATGATGTGTACATTCAGCACAAGTGTTGCAGTACAAATTGTCTTACTAACATGTTTATGTTTAGTGTTGTACTACCTTGTGTGACAACTTTTATTGGAAACAGTTTACAGTCTTTTGACATGGATTTACCATTTGGGCTTATTGACACAAACATATCCTCAGTTGTAAGGCTCTCCCTGCCAGAACTCCTAGCCCAGGATGTTAAGAAGCAGCCATTGAAATTGTAACTTTGGATACTGTTTAGATCTGTCAGATGTGAGGCACTGACATATGTTGTAGTGTGGGAGATGTCATATACTGTAGGCAATGTTCCATCATCCACATTGAGTAATTCAAATCCCATTTTGTAAGTTTGTAAGAGTACAGCATGTTTAGTGACCACCTGAATTGAAATCCTAATGTGTCTATTCTCACTTTCTTCCACTATTTACAGGGCATGTTGTTGTGTTAATTCAGTTTCCTGCCTCATCTGCTGGCTGCCTTTGGAGAAGAAATCAGATCCTGTGTAAGGAAGCCCTATTTTTTAGCACTTTCCTCCACCTTCCATCACCTTCCATGACATACATTTGGCTGACATTTTTTGATGTTTTAATTTCGGAGTATAAACATTGGTATATCACTCAATAAGAACACATAAACAGTATATGTGCTCAATGGTGTTTATTCCGACAATATAGTTGAAAGTAGAGAAGAGTGGGGTTGTGGGGTTTGAAATCATCAGAGTAACAGGCACAGCTGTGGGTAGTACAGATCCAGTATCCAGGGGTCAATGGAAAATGGGGCAATGACAGTGGAGAGTCAATAGGTGGTCTCAGTGGCACGCAAGGGAGACAGTTCAGGAGAGGGTCACTTCCTGGCAGTAGAATTGGTCTTGCCTTCATTTCCTGCAGGATGTCTGGCTCGATGACCAAGTTTGCAGGGGGTTCCTCAGCTACAGAGGGAGGGGTGCTAGTGGCCTGGGAGTCTTCTGGCAAGGCCTCCATTCCAAAAGCTGTAGAAGATGTTGAGGGCTGTGTTGGACTCTGGCTAGTGGAGGGGGCCTCCTGGTAGGTGGAGGACTCATACAGGATGGTGGGTACTACCTGTAGCACCCCTGCAATGGAGGCCATTGTGGCATTGAGTGCCTGCCACTGTTGCATGGCTTCCTGGTGGTGTTCCCTCTGCAGCCTCTGGTTCTCCTGCAATGTGGCAAGTATCTGGCCAATCCTGTCCTGGGATTGATGGTATGTTTCCGGGACTTGGGAGCTGGACTCCTGGCAGTTGTTTTCCTGGCTGGCCCCATCCCTTGGCCCACAGGTGCCCTCCCACTGGCCCTAGCCCCTGTGCCTGTGTCCCTGACACAGTGTGCCCACTCCCAGTGGCACAAGGACTTTCATCGTCTTGGGTGTTAGAGGAAGACTCAGGTCCCTGTACTGTTGGGCACACTGCTGATTGAGCTGTCCTTGAGACACAGATTTGGGAATGTGGAGTTGGCTGAGATGTTGTGGCCACAGGCGTGGAGTCCTCTGCAGTGGGCTGGTTGAGGCTGGTTGTGGGTGATTGATCAGATGTCCCAGATGGGCAAGGTACATCATCCAGATCCAGACATCTTGAGTTGTACTCATCACTGGGGCATTCTTCCTGTGGAGAACTAGCAATTTCTGTAATGTGATGTCAGGGGACAGTGGCTGTTGTACCTGTGGATGGACCAGACTGCAGGTTTATATGATTGTAGTCTGATGCCGGGGTGCATGCTGCTGTTTAGGTGCTTCCCATGGATGACAATGACAGTTCCTACAGTCCAATTTTACATTGCTGGAGTATTTTTTTCACATAGGTTTCAGCTTAGATGTGGGATTGTGTCTTTTGTGGTTCATTACTGTGATTGCCATGTCATGGGTTCCAAATAACACCTCACAATTATGTAGCATATGTCTTGCTCATACATGCAGGTGTTCCAATGTTGAATGTGCACCTTTTAGAATACTTTAGTACGTAGTGATGCATTGTGGGAGTAGCAGTCCATGCAGCTGAGCATGCTTTCCTTTAACTTGGGGGGGGAGGGGTTGGTTGGGATGGTGTTGGTGGGGTGGTGTGGACATGCATGGAAAGAGTTTTAGCTGGTTATGGGGTTGAGGATCAGTGTAGGATGGGCCAATGTGGGCAGTGGTAGGGGGATTGAGTCACATGCGGTACAGGTGTACAATATACCAGGGGAGTTTACATGACTTACCAGTCTCTAGTCCTCCGGATATTTCAGTCATGCCCTCTGGATGCAGGCTAGCCAAGACCTTCACCTCCCATGCTATGAACTCTGGCGGAGGAGGTGGGGGCCCACCGCCGGTCTTGTGGATGGCAACCTGGTGCTGTGACACCATGGAATGCACCTTCTCCAGGTCTTTCCATCTCTTCCTGATGTCCTCCCATGTGCGTGGATGGTTTCCCAGTGAGTTTACCCTGTTGATGATCCTCTGCCATAACTCCATTTTCCTGGCTATGGATGTTTGCTGGACCTGTGCTCCGAACAGCTGTGGCTCAACCATGACGATTTCATCTACCATGACCCTCAACTCTTCATCGTTGAAGCGTGGCCGTTTTTTGTGGGGACATGGTGATAGTGTAGTGGTTGTTGTGGGTGGTGCAAAAGGTGGAGTGTTTTTTTGGTTGATGCGGTGTGTGGGGTGGGTGGCTGTGTGTGGTGATATTTTGTTGTGATTGTGTGCAGTGATGATGTGTGTGTTGTAGATAGTGAGGTTGTGTTGTGTGTGCTGAGTGTGAAGTGTAAATGGGCCTATGGTATGTGGGTGCTAAGTGTTGGCTTCTTGGGTCCTCGTTGTCTGTGAAATTGTGGTTGTGGGTGCGAAGGATTGTTGGATATGTGGGTGTGTGTTTTATAGTGGTGTGTGTGTGTATGTGTATCAGCTGTGGGGTATTCACAGTGTCCAATGTGGAGTAGTTTAATAGTGGAGGTGCTATTTCGACCACAACGGTTTGCTCCGCCAATGGTCTTCTGCCATGCAAAGACCGCTGTGCTGATCTGTGGGTCGTAATTTGGAGGGTGGAATGTTGTCAGCGTGGTGGTGTGGGTAGTGGGACCGCCTCTCTCCCGCTGTCGTTCAGCCTGGCGGTGTCGGTTTTGGGGCTGTTGGCAATTTTAAGTGTGTGACTCGTAATACGGCAGTCTTGTTTTTGCCACTATGGCGGTCTTTCGGCGGCCACCACAGCGGCGGTTTTACTAAAAGACCGACAAACTCGTAATAACCACCTATGTCATGGATTCATTAGTCCAACTGAATGCATTGGTATTTTCACTCTTATTGAATCTCAGACGGTACTAGACTATCTTTACAATAAACCACCTAATCAGAGCAATTTTTAAGCACTCACATATCAGACTGTCATTCTTAGGCCACCTTCCAAAGACCTCAGTCTTCAGTCCTGCAAAAGAGAGATTTCTTACTAGAGTTTTCACTGTGGACTTAACATTTATCATTGTCATTCAAACTTTGGGGCATATTTACAAGAAAGTGGTGCATCGGTCCTGATGTGCCACTTTTCTTGCATTGCTCCTGCCCCACTTAATGACACCATATTTGCACTGTATTTACAATATGGCACACCATGTCGGTCGTTAGGGCAATAGTGTCAAAATGTTAGACGCTATGGTGGCGCTTTGCTGCTATAGCATCTAAAAAACTTTTGCTAGTGCATCAAAGCACAGGGAGGCCCATTGATTAAAATGGGTGTGACACTTTAACACCTGCTCTAAGCAGGCATTAAAAACTGATGGAAAAAATGGTGCAGTGAAATGTATCGGAACTCCACCCTTGCATACAATATGCCTGATGCAGGCATAATGTGGCGGAAGGGGTTGCAAAGTGGTGCAATGCAAGCATTGCTCCAGTTTGTAAATATGGCATGGGGAAAAGCCACTCTAGCACTGCCTTAGCATAAAAAATGATGCTATGGCAGCGCCAGGTGTTGCTAGGGGCTTGTAAACTTTGTGCCTTACATAAATCGATGCCAATTTCCATATCATTAGCCCTTGGAGCTCTCCAACCCCTGTTCCAACATACCTCCTTTAACTCATCAAGGGACAGGTTTTCTCATGTCTGTTGCTTCCCATGTCATCTCCAATTTTTATGGACAGGCTGTGAACAAACAAAAACGTATTTTATTTACTGCTATTATTAGTATTCACTGGAGCTTCAACTCAGTGAAGTGGCACAGTTTGCGCCAATTATACAAACCTTTTCAGAAGTACTAGGGCAGACAGGGGTAACTGATCAGAGATTATAATAAACAGGGCCTAAGGTGTCCTCGAGCTTTATCATACTAATGAGCCCAAAACTGAGTATCAAGTACACCATGTTAGCACTTGACCGTCAAGGTAGCGACTTCAAACAGTCTAAGGATTGCTCTCTTAGGTATTGTGGATTTAGAAACTTAGAACTCAATAAAACATTTAATACTAGTGGTCAAACAGGCTAACAATGTCAGCTTTTCTGGTAAAGGTAAAGCTTTTCTTCTTATGCTACATATGACTTCAGTATGGGTACCTTTGTAAATCCTAAAGTCTGTAATTCACAGACTGATCTCCGTTCACCTGGATTACTTTGGTATGCCGGAATTATTAATTCAAAGACTGTAGCTGAGCGAGCATTTGGTGGCTAGACATGAATCCTTCAATTGTCAGTGAGATACCATATCTCACTACACCTAAAGGTTCTTCATTGTCTCTCCATAAAAAAAGTTCTCTCTTTAGAATACTCTTCTTCGCACACAAGGCATTTCGTCAAATTGACCTTGATAAAAGGTACAAACATTATCATTCTAGGTGGGGTATACACTCAGCAAATCTTTCCCTTCCCTGTCCCTTGTATACACTGTGGTAACTTTAGAGCCACTCCTTTTCCTACCTAGCTGCTAAGGATTGTAACCTTTATCTAGAATCCATTTGTTATGTGCCTAACTTTGGTCTGTTTAAAAAACACCTCAGAACATGGGTATTCCAGCAGTGAATCGGAGTCTTCTTTCCTTCTTACAGGAGTATTTGCAGTACCAGGACACTTTATTTAGGGCAGCTGATTTGTGCTTCATAAATACATAAATAAGTTTTAAAAATCATTGTCAAGCCAATGCTTTTACATAAGAGAAAAAAGGACTTTACGCCCGTTACATATTACAACAAAATGGCACAAAAGGTAAGAGGGCAATATTACACTATGCAACCAATAAGCTAATTGTTTAAGTGTGTAGGCACCAGTGCTGATGGAGCTAAGGGCCAGATGTAGCAAAACAAAAAATTGCGACTCGCATTTTGCGAGTTGATGCGAGTCGCAATTTGTAATGCAAGGAAAAAAACTGTTCCGAAATAGCGACTCGCACCCGAACTCGCAACGCAGTGTGCGAGTCCGCAGATTGCGAGGTCGCTTTTTGCGAGTGTGCAAAAAACGAACTCGCAATTAGCGAGTAGGTGTCGCAAATTGCAATTACCTTGCAAATTGCTTACAGGTGCAGCAGAACACTCCAGAAACCACACCAGAACGCTCTGGAAACACTTCCTGGCACATGATGATGACATCACAGCCAGGAAGTTTACAAATACACCTGGGAGGAGGCAGGACCACACCCTTTTATAACTGCCGAATTTCACACAGGACAAACAGCAGCTGCCATGGAGGGAACCCCAAGAAAGAGGAAGCTCAAATTTTCTGAGAGGGAGCTGGAGGTGCTGACAGAGGAATGCTGTCAGCACTATGATGACTTGTTTGGGAGAGCACCCCTCAATGTTCCTGAGGCCACAAAAAAACAGCTGTGGCAGGACATCCAGGACAAGATCAATTCCCTGGGGGTGAGCCATAGGACCATCAACGACATCAAGAAGAGGTGGTATGACCTCCACTCCCGGACCAAGGAGAGGGTGGCTGAAAGGCTCCGGGAGATGAGAGGCACAGGAGGGGGACCATCGTCTGTGCCACCACCCACACCCCTGGAAGAAAGGGTGGAAGAAACCTTGGAGCAGGAGGCAGTGTCTGGATTTGGGGACCTGGACACCTCAGAGCCCAGCACATCAACCGGTGAGTACCATTTGATATGCCTGTACCCCTATCAATGCCATACCCCCACCCACCATGTACACAGGGGCATGCACAACCAAGATAGCTCCAGTTCAGGGTAGCAAATGCCAGAATGATGCATTATGGGAAATGTAGTCTAGTAGGCAGTTCATAGGCAAATGTTTATTAGGAAGTGTGCAATAGATAGTAGACACTGACAGTCTGTTCCCCATGTCCCACAGGTCTCCAGCAAGACACCACCAACCCTCCAAGCAGCCAGGCCCATGAGGACACCCCAGGACCCCCCCAGCACCCCCACCTGCACGGTCAGCAGCATCCCTGCAGTAGCCACACCTGCTGCAACAATTCCATAGGAGGCTGCCCCAGCAACAGGCAGGGATGAGACAGGTGGAAGCACAGGGCAGCCACCGCTGCGCAGGCGTCGCCGGTCCATTCCATCAAGGCTGCAGTCTGCATCCGGGCTACTTCCTCCCACCACCAGTGAGGCACATCTGCTGCGTGGTCAGCGCCTACAGAGTCGAATATTGGGGAGAATTAGTGGTGTGCTGCACCGCTTTGTGTGCAACAACAATGCCAGCATGCAGCACCTCAACACACGGATGGACATGATCTGCAGTAACACTGGGGACCTTGCCCTTGCCATGAGGGAGCTGGCGGGAGGACTACTCGCCCAGGCTGAGGCTGGGCGGCGCAGGGATCGGCAGCTCATGCACAGACTGGACAGGATGGCCACATCCATCGGCAGGCTCGCCATGAACACCACAGGCCTGTTGAGGAGGACAGTTGGGCTGCAAGTGGAGATGGGCCATTTTGCTGGGGATGTGGCTAGGGGCCTGGGACGTCTGACCCACATCATAGAAATGATGGAGACACGGGAAATGTCGAGGGCCACAGGGGAAACACCCCAGGATAGTGAGGAGGGCTCAACAGTGAGCAGTGTCTCTGTCACTGACAGCAGGGTGCTCAGGAGTGGCAGGCACAGCACCACGGAAGCACCAGGGACCAGCCAGGCTGGCAGGAGGGGCAGAAGGTCCTAGAGATCACCCTGGACCATAAAATGTGGCACATGACGTTAATGTGCCACATGCCTGGTTAGCATTTTCCTGCCCATGGACAATCTTTACTTGTGAATAGTTTAATCAATGCACTAATAAAACAGTTATTTTTGTTCCACTTAACAAATTGAGTTTTTGGTTAATAGGTGAGTATGGTTGGAGTTGACACGTACCTTCCAAAGTATTGTGTTGCGATGTGTTCCCGTCTCAGTCTGCCTTGATTAGCTATACTCCTATCCCCATGATGGCGATGTGGTTGTTCTTGCTCTTCATCATCAGGATCTGGGTCTGCAGGGGTGAGAGGTAGCCCACGTCGGGTGGCTATGTTGTGGAGGATGGCGCATGCAACCACAATTTTGAATGCGGTAATGGGGGTGTATTGGAGGGCACCTCCACTGCGGTGGAGGCATCTGAATCTTGCCTTCAGGAGTCCGAAGGTGCGCTCGATGAGGTTCCTGGTCCTCTTATGTGCACTGTTGCACATCTCTGAATCATTGCTGGGTGTTAAAAACAGAGTCATGATCCAAGGCCTGAGAGCATATGCACTGTCACCTGGTGGGCACAAAAGTACACTGTTAGGAAGTCCAGATTGTCGTGCACAGTGACCTGTGTGTATGTCTGCAAGTGTCTGTGGCTCTACCTAGGAGGTAACCGTCTCCGAATTCCCCACGTTCCAGGCGTTGATGAATCCCACTATGCCTAAAAATGTAGGAGTCATGGGTACTGCCTGGAAACTTAGCTACAATGTCCGTGATGACATAATGGGCGTCACAAACAACCTGAATATTGAGTGAGTGGGTACACTTTCTGTTGCAGAAAATGTGTTCCAGATTTGCAGGGGGTCATATTTGAATGTGTGTCCCATCTACACACCCTATGACATGGGGAAAGTGGGCAATGCGGTAAAAGTCCAGCTTGGTGCTGTTCATTTCTGCCTCATTCCTTGGTAAGTATATGAAGTGAGACATGTGCGTGATTAAGGCATCTAGGAATGCCCTGAGGAACCTTGACACTGCACTTTGGGATACCCCATCTGCAACAGCAATGACCCCCTGATAGCTCCCTGAGGCCAAGAGGTGCAGTGAGCATAGCACTTGCACATGCGTAGGGATGGCGCAGCCACGCAGAGTCTGGTGTTCTAGCTGTGGTTTGAGTAAATCTATTAATTCTAGGATGGCTGCGCTGCTAAGGCGGTATTTGTCATAGATCTCTTCCTCAGTTTGCTGAAAAAGAGTCTGCCTTGTTCTATATATCTTCTCCTGTCTGTGGCCCCTCCTCCTCCTCTGCTGGGCTGCGTGGACTCTCCTCCTCACTGCTATCAGGTATATCTCCGCCATCTTGAGTAACCCAGATGCCTTCTGGGTCTCCTTTTATACTTTGGTAATGGTTACCACCTGCTCTGAGTTAGTGGTAAATGGGACATGCAAACTGGGCTTTTTGCGACTAGTCGCAATTTGCGAGTTGCAATTGCATAAGGTTTGCGACTCGCAAATTGCGACTTGGTATTTGCGGGTCGCAAAATGGGGTCGCAACGGATGCGAGTCGCAAACGGGTCCCATCGCTTTTTGCGAGTCGGAAATGGGCTTTTTGCATCCCATTTCCGATTTTGCACTGTCGCAAATAGCGAATCGGCCCGTTTGCGACTCGCAAACGTTTGCTACATCTGGCCCTTAGTTCTTTCTTCCTCCGCTCCTCACAATCTTGTTCTAGTCTAGTTAGCATCTTCCCGGTACAAGGGCACCTCCAGTATCCGTCCCCAACTGTCACTCAGCTCCTTCCCTCAAGACAGGCTCAAGGCAGCTCACGTACCAGGTTGCAGAACTTACAGGATCCTGTTCCCAAAAATGGTGAAGGGGGCTGTCAGCCAGCGACTCCAACCCGGAGCACAGAAGTTCTTGATCGCCAACGGTTTGAAACCCCAGATTCTGGTGTAAAAAAACACTTGTTACCCTGGCCACTTGGTTTGTGCATCATGCATCAGTTAAGTATGGATACGAAGATTGTGTATTCATGCAGTGGGACTGGTTTTGAAGAAGTCTTGCCTTTTACTTATTCCTTCCAGACGGAGTTGGAACTGGGAGCCTCATATCAGGAGAACTCCACATATAACTGCTTGTGATAGTATGCGAGAACCACTTTCAGGGAACAGTGTACCAGGAAACAAAAGGGCCATCCGTACATTTCAAGAGGATCCTCTGTCCAACCTTCAGTACTCTAGAGTTTGGTCAGTACAAAGACCTATTACATGGGGAGTGTCCTGCAACCTACATTTGCTGACTGGCAGACTCATTCCAAGCCTCCATCTTATATTCCTCCTCCACACTGGAAATCCAAAATGGATTTCACTACACCAACAATAAAACCCCTTGTGCATGCTTCATGGTCACCCTACTGCACAAATACTACATCGATGTCCCCGATGGATGAAGCAAAGGACACACTTGAGGGGGACTGGCAGACCACTTTAGACAGGAGAGGCCAGTTAACAACTGTTAGAAATGTGGTCTTTGGTTGGCAGACAGGTTACGTCCTGTCCAAGCAAGGACCCTCACTCTGATCAGGGTAAAGAGAATCACCCTCAGTTAACCCCACCCACCCCATTGGTAGCTTGGCACAAGCAGGCAGGCTTAACTTCAGAAGCAATGTGTACAGTATTTGTACCAACACACACAGTAACCCAGTGAAAACACTACAAAATGAATTTTCAAAAGTATTAGGCCCTCATTGCAACTTCAGCAGTAAAGACCGCCGAAGTCGCAGGAGCCAATATACCGCCAGTGCTGGTGGTATGCTTGGCCCCCTATTATGACTTTTCCGCTGGGACAGCGGATGGAAACAGCGTTTCCGCTGGCTGGCCCAGCGGAAAAGTCACATCAACATTGAAGCCGGCTCGTAATCGAGCCGGCAGCAATGTTGATCTGCAGCAGGTGCAGCAGCACCCGTCGCGCATTTCACTGCCTGTAATTCGGGCAATGAAATCCGCGATGGGGCTGTGCCTGGGGCCCCTGCACTGCCCATGCCAAGTGCATTGGCCCCCAGGGGCACCCCGAGTCCCCCTTACCGCCAGCCTTTCCATGGTGGTGTTTACCGCCATGGATAGGTTGGCGGTTGGGGACTCATAATCCCCACGGCGCGCTTGCAGCGCTGCCCTGGTGATTATGACCGCCCGGCTGAAGCCAGGCGGTATACTAGTGGGACCGGCGGTATGACTGTGGCAAATGCACCATGGTCATAA
This sequence comes from Pleurodeles waltl, assembly GCF_031143425.1. NCBI lineage: Eukaryota > Metazoa > Chordata > Amphibia > Caudata > Salamandridae > Pleurodeles > Pleurodeles waltl. Next base: position 115,457,684 of record NC_090445.1, on the reverse strand, counting down.
TACGCTGGTGGAACACCGCCAGCCTGTTGGCGGTATTACCGCGAGTGTTCCGCCGACCGCTGGGGTCATAATGACCCCCTTAGTGTCTTAGGTGGTCATTTGGAAATTGGTGGTGACTGTTAAAGTGGTGATGATACCGCCAATAGACTGCCAAATTAATGACCATTGCGGAGATAACTCCCATAGACAGCCAATGTACCATACCATCCGCCAGGGCGTTAACACCACTCACCACAGCGGTAGCCATTAACAGCCAGGCCGAAGACAAGGTACCGTTCACCATATCATGACACAGCAAACCATCACGATTTCCAGGGCGGTACCAACACCATCAAAAGCTTGGCGGAAACACAACACAGAAGACCAAAGAGAACATCAGAGACACAGAGAACATCAACGCAACCATGGAGCGGGAACTGCAAGTCATCCCGATGCTTTTCTACGCCATGCTCCACCTGGAACACTAACGCTGACGAAGACGCTTACAACCACCATAAGTACAGAAGTGACAAAAAATATACATGAACAATTGTCCAGAAAGGACCAATGCCCAGACCAAAGTACAAAAGTCCCACATGGCCACAGGGCACCATCTAAGCCCCAACTTGATCCTGACATTCTCTGCACCAAACTGTGTAGGGGCAACATGTTGGAAGTGGGCAGGCACCTCAGGGGCAAGGGGGTGGGGGCACCTCAGCTGAAGTGAAGAACTTGCCCAATGGTTCTGGAGGGGGATCCATGCCCATTTCCCAATGCTGGGGAGGGCAAGGTCACAGTATCTGAGGTGGGGAACTCACCCACTGCTTCTGGAGGGAACTCCATGCCCATTTCCCAATGCTGGGGAGTGCAAGGTCATAGCCTCTGAGGTGGGGAACTTGCCCACTGCTTCTGGAGGGGGCTCCATGCCCATTTCCCAATGCTGGGTAGTGCAAGGTCACAGTCTCTGAGGTGGGGACATCGCCCACTACTTCTAGTGGAGGCTCCTTGTACAACAGTCCCTGGAGGATGGCCTACATGCCCTTTGCATTGTCTCTGCTGGGGGAGGTGTCCTCTGGACAGCCTCTGCTGGAGGTGGGGGCTGCATTGTCTCTGCTGGGAGAGGTGTCCCCTGGACAGGCTCTGCTGGAGGTGAGGGCTGCATTGTATCTGCTGGGGGAGGTGTCCCCTGGGCAGCCTCTGCTGGAGGTAAGGGCTGAATTGTCTCTGCTGGGGGAGGTGTCTTCTGGGCAGCCACTGCTGGAGGTGAGGGCTGCTGTGTCTCAGCTGGAGGTGAGGGCTTCTTGTCTTTCATTGGTGGTTGAGTGGAAACTTCTCCTGTCATTGGTGGTTGAGTGGGAACCGCTCCTGTCACTGGTGGTTGAGTGGGAACCTTTCCCTTCCTGGCTGGTGGAGTAGGAACCTTCCATTTCCTGTCTGGTGAAGTGGCATCATTCCCTTTCCTGGCTGGTGGAGTGGGATCCTACACTTTCTTGCCTCCATGACCAGGAGGCGCCTCCACTGTTCCAGTGGACTGCTTGGCTGAGGTGCTGGGCTGGGTTGTTGGGACCCTGCTCTTACAGGCAGGACGGGGGGTTGGAGGGTGAGGGAAGAGGTCAAGTTCGGCAAGGGAAGTCTGATGGACTTGGGTGCAGGTGCATGGGCAGTGTGCTGATGTGAGGTGGATGGCTGTTGGGTGTCTGAGTGCCTGCGTTTGTGTCCCTTTGGGGGGGGCAGACAGGGTGGGAGAGGACACAGGGGACGTGTGGATGTATGTTGTGAAGGTGTCTGCTAGTTAGGTGTGTGTGCTGCTTGGTGTGGTGATGGTGGGCCTGGCTGTTGAAGCAGTGCATGCAGGTGTGAGTGCGGAGGAGGAGGAGGGGGAAACAGTGGAGGCAGTGGATGTTGTTGTGTGTGCAACTGTCTGTTCTTTGTGTGAGTGCTTGTGGCCTGAAGTGTGCTGCCTGTGTTTGACTGTGCTACTTTTGTGTGATGTCTTGTGTGCATACTTGTCTGCATGTGTGCACGGGATGGGTTGGGGTTGAGGAGACTGGGACTGGGAAGTGGTAGTTGGAGGGAGGATGGTAGGAACAGGGACAATGGCTGCCATCAGAGAGGAGGCCAGAGCCTGAAACAATCTCTGTTGGGTCGCCAATCCACCATGGATGCCCTCTAGGAATGCATTGCATTGCTGCATCTGGGATGCCAGCCCCTGGATGGCATTCACTATGGTTGCCTGCCCTACAGAGATGGTTCTCAGGAGGTCAATAGCCTCCCCACTCAGGGCAGCAAGGCTCACTGGGGCATGGCCTGAGGTGCCTGGGGTGAAGGAGATGCCCACTCTACTGTGTGAGCGGGCAAGGTCAACTCAGTGAGGGGCAACTGGGAGGGTGGTGCTGGTACGGGGTGTGGCGGCTGTACCTGAGGCTGGGGTGGTCCCAGAGGTCTCCGCCACCACCAGGGAGCTCCCATCGGAGGAGGAATCAGAGTCAATGTTGTCACCTCCGTCGTGGTGCTCCCCTCGCCTTCCCTCCTCCTGGTTCCCTCGTCATCGGTGGACTCTGCCTCCTGGGTCCTGTGGGATGCAGCTCCCTCTGTCGTCCGTGCCCCTGCTCCTCTGCCAGATGATGCTAAGCCACACATGGACAGGATGACAGAAGAAAAAAGGGGGAGAGAGAGAGAAAGGGAACACTGGGTCAATTACAGCACCAACACCACAGTTGGCATGCACATTACCATCTCACACAGGGTTCACGATTGAGCACTATGCACCACACTGGCAATCAATTGGCTAGGTGCCACAGCACGATGAGGGCCAAACACTGCCAACTGCAGCTCTCCTGGGACTCACTAAAGCCCTGTCTGACATGGAATACAACCTAGTAAGTTTACCTGAATTTGCTATACACCCATTACCCTTGAGCTGGGTCACGCTGCAGAGTCTGACCTGGTATTAAGGGGTACCCACTGACTCACATCCACCACCTGGATCCCATGCCACCTACCAATGATTGTAGTTACGCCCACTGTCCTCACCCCTTGTGGCTGCTGTGATGCCCTCAAGCACCCCTCCAGATCTGGGTAGGCCATCGCCAGTATGCGGGCCATCAGTGGGGTCAGGTTCTGACAGGCACCCCTTCCTCGTTGGGAGGCCATCCCCAGCTGGGCCTCTACAGTCTTCTGTGCCTTGCGTCTCAGGTCCTCCCACCTTTTCCTACAGTGGGTGCTCCGCCTGCTGTAGGCCCCCAGGGTCCGCACGTCCTTGGCAATGGCACGCCACAATCCCTTCTTCTGATGGGCACTGACCTGCAGAGGTAATACAGATGGGAGGACACCATTACACAGACAATCCAGACTGTCACACATATGGCCCACAAATCCCATTTCCATCTCCATTGGCACGCCTACCATGTACACTACCAACAGACATACCACCTCCCCAAATGACACAATGCTTGCACACACATCTCCATGCAACCTTTCCACATGCATCATGCCCAAGGTGTACTCACCTGTTGCTCTGTAGGCCCATACAGCAGTCCATACTGGGGTAGGGCCCCTTCCACCAAACGCTCCAAATCCTCTGAAGTGAAGGCAGGGGCTCTTTCCCTGGTCACATGGGCCATGGTAGGTTCCCGACACAGGTCATAGCAGCACACACAGTGTAGGTGTTGTCTTGTGGAAAATCAGGAATCAAGTGAGGATTTAGATAGAAAATGGCGGTCATGTCTGCGGCAGTGTACACTGTCACTGCTGCCGCTGGTCCCCAGTGGCCACTGGACTCCGTAGAGCCCCAGATTAGCCAATGAGGAATTGCACAGCAGTGCAAGACTACCTTCCGCCACGACACCCAATGTCAACAGAGTTACCTCACTTCCACCTGCCCCTAAATACAGGACAGGCAGTCGCCATTTATTGGTGTTGGACAACATTCAGATAATCCATAACTGCGTCATTGCTGAAGTTTGCACGTACATTGCCATTCCCATCACATTACTGCTCTATGTACACTGGGGTGGTGGTTCAATTGTTCAAATTGTGATAGCCTACTCACTCTTGTGTTCCTTAGATACCTACCACTGTAGATGAATAGGAGGAGGAGACAAGCCCCCGTGTACAGACCACTTGTGGACTTGGCTACACTGGAGGACAGGCACATAATACTCACCTATAAACTGGACAGGGCCACAATCACAGAACTGTGTGCCCAATTGGAGCCTGATCTGATATCAGCTACCCGTCATCCCACTGGGATCCCCCCTCTTGTGCAAGTTATATCAGTGCTCCATTTTCTGGCAACTGGATCTTTCCAAGTGACAGTGGGCTTGACAGCAGGAATATCACAGCCAATGTTCTTTGTGCTGGCAAGGATTCTGTCTGCCTTGGTCAAACACATGTGGAGCTACATTGCTTTCCCCCAGGTGGATGATTTGGCCACTGTGACAGCAGGATTCTATGAAATGGGACATACACCCAATATTATTGGGGCGATTGAGGGAACATATATTGCGTTTGTCCCCCCCTGCCAGAATGAACAGGTGTTCAGGAGTCAGAAGAGTTTCCACTCACTCAATGTGCAAATGGTGTGCCTGGCGGACCAGTACATCTCCCACATCACTGCCAAGTATCCTGGGTCGGTGCATGACACCTTTGTTCTGAGGAATCCCAAATGTAATTCCACAACTACAGAGGCACAGAGTGTGGCTAATAGGTCAGCCTGAGTGCCAACCCAATGTATGTCAGTGTATTCCTTCTGGTGTTAACCCCATACCATTGTGTAAGGCTAATGTTTGTCCCTCAATACTTGCAAGTGACTCAAGCTACCCAAACCTATTGAGGCTCCTGACCCCTGTGAAGAATGCCAGTTCAGGGGCTGAGAATCGTTACAATGATGCACATGGGCGAACCAGGAGAGTTATCGAAAGGACCTTCGGCCTCCTGAAGGCCAGGTTTAGATGCCTGCATCTGACAGGTGGATCCCTGTGCTACTCACCCAAGAAGGTCTGCCAGATAGCAGTGGTATGCTGCATGTTGCCTTATCTGCAGGAGGAGGAGACTGGAAATGCCCCTGTGGCAGCAGTGTCAACCTTGAGGACAGTGAGGATGAGGAGGCAGAGGATGAGGATGTGGACAACAGAACATCTGTTATACGTCAATACTTCCAATGACACACAGTGTAACTGACCATTCCTCTGACTATTGTTTTATCTGTATGGCTGTAGCAGGATGGCATTCACTTCCTTTGCATCTTAACGTACTGTCACCAATGGCTTCTCATTTTGCAGTGTTGGTGATATTACTACAGTGTACTGATGTGATGACTACAGACAGCTATAGGTCATTAGTTGTATGCTATCACAGTCTTCGAATCATTTGCACATGATTTAACTGTTTCCATAAATGCACATTTTCATCACATAAAACGCTATCAGTCAAGTTGTGTTTAAGGGTGTTTATTGTAGTGCAAATAATTGACGGAAAAGTGCAATGGAATGGGGTGATGATAAAGGAGAGTCCAGGGTATTGTTCCATTTTGTTTGTAGCACAGGTCCAGTGTCCAAGGGGCCATAGGAAAGGGAGCAAAGGCAGTTCAAAGTGGACAATGTGACAGAGTGGGACACAAGGGGGACATTCAGGAGGGTCTTATTTCCTGGCAATGGTCTTGATCTTGTCAAGTGTCTCTGGCTTCTGTCTGGGTCACAGGGAACGTTTGCGGGGTGATTCACCTTCTGCAGCGGAAGTGGAGGGCTGGTCAGTAGGCTGGCTAGTGGTAGGCCATGTCTGCCAGAACCCCTGCTATGGAGATCATGGTGGTGTGGAGGGCCTGCAAATCCTCCCTGATCTCCTGATTGTGTTCCTCCTGCAGCCGCTTGTTCTCCTGCATGTTGGTAAGGATCTGGCCCATCGTATCCTGGGATTGTTGGTAAGCCCCCAGGACTTTGGTGAGTGCCTCCTGGAGAGTCGGTTCCCTGAGCCTGTCCTCCCCCTGGCGCACAGTGGTCCTCCCAGTGTCCCTGTTCTCCTGGTCCTGTGTCCCCTGCATGGTGTTCCCACTGGCACAGACCCCAGGACCCTGATTGTCTTAGGTGTGAGGTGTGGACTGGGGTCCCTGTCCAGGTGGGCACACTGCTGATTGACGTGTCTTGGGGACAGAGGTGTGTGGACATTGGGTGGGTGCTGATGGGGGAGACTCTGTGGTGGACTGTGAGTGGGCTGGGGTGGCCGACTGACCAGTGGTCCCTGATGGGCCAGGTAGTTCATCCAGATTCAGAAGTCCAGAGTTACTGTCATCACTGGGGGCATCTTCTGTTGGGGGACTGGTTAGACATGGCACCTCCTCTCCGCTGACATTGGCTGGGGCACCTGTGGGGATGTAGGTGATGTATTATGCCTCATGTCTGTGACAAATTGTACATCCATAGCTTCCCCTCTATAGTTGCTGTTGCCCTGCCACTTTTGTTTGTGTATGGTGATGTAGTGTGGGATTGTTAGTTCTCCATGCTGTGGATGCCTTTGTGGTGGTACATGCAGGGCTGGGAGGGTTGTCCATGCATTGGTATAGCATGCAGGGCTAGGTATTGGGGTAAGTCATATGTGTAGGTGCAGTGTGTGGGATGGAGTGGAGTGATGGGAGTGAGGGGGTTTGATGGCATTCAAGTATGGGGGTGATATGTAGTAAATATTGACTCAACAGTGTCTAGTCCTTCGGCAACTCCAGTGAGTCCCTCAGGATGCAGTATTGCCAAGACTTGCTTGTCCCATGCTGTCAGCTGTGGGGGAGGAGGAGAAGTCCAACACCAGTCCTCTGGATGGCGAGCTAGTGCCTTGCTGCCACGGAACGTACCTTCCCCCTAAGGTCATTCCACCTCTTCCTGATGTTATCCCTTGTTCTTGGATGCTGTCCCACGGCATTCACCCTGTTGGTGATTCTCCGCCATAGCTCCATCTTCCGGGCAATGGATATTTGCTGGATCTGTGTTCTAAACAGCTGTGGCTCTACCCTGACTATTTCCTCCACCATGACCTGCAACTTCTCATCAGTGAAATGGGGGTGCCTTAGTGGGGACATGGGTGTTGTGTGGTGTATGTTGGTGAGAGGGTGTTGAGTAATGTGGTAGGGTGTGGGATGTGGGGTACGTGACGGATGTATGGGTGTTTGTGGTGTGTAAGTCTAATTGTGTCAGTTGTCTTGGTTTCAGTATGGTGGCAATAATTGGTGTTTGGAAAGGGTTGTGGGTGATGTGGGTGTGTGTTTTATAGTGCTGTGAGCGGGTAGGTGGGTATGGTGTGGTGTGTGTATCAGTGTCAGGTGTGTGATTTCAGTTTTGGGCAATGTAGTGTTGTTTTGTATTTGGGTGTCCATTCTGAGCGCGCCAGTATGTACCGCCAATGGTAGAGAGCCATTGAATGTCCGCCGTGGTCCTTCATAGGTCATAATGTGGTGGCCATTGTATTATTGGCATAACGGTATGGGTGTTGGTCCCAACACTTTAACACTGACCTTTGGGCTGGCGGATTTGTGTATGTGGCAGTATTCTGTCGGATTGGTGTGTGTGTGTCATAATATGGTGAAAGGATATTTGCCACCGCGGCGGTATGTTGGTGGCTGTCACCGCGGCGGTGAGCGGGATTTACTGCCAATGTTATGATAAGGGCCTTAATTCCTTAGAAAACAGTGAGGATGCAGTTGTTACACAAAGTGCCTGGTTAGTGTAAAAAATAAAGCCGCATGGGCAAGCGTGCGTCGGAAAAGGGTAGCGATGCGTTGATTCCTTACTCGCAGGTGAGGACGTGCATCATTTCCTTCTCCGGTCGGGTTGGCAATGCTTCTAGTCACATAGTGTTAGAAAAACGGTTGCGCATCATTTATCAGCCACGTCGTAGAAGGTGCGCCGTAAATTTCCCCATACGACATTCTGTGTGTGGATTTTCAGTACTTGCCTGCCAGCTTCACCTCTCAAGGACCCAGGGACTGGATAGGGCACCACTTGGCAGGGCAGGAGTCTCAGCAGAGAGTCTAGGTGCTGGCAGGGAAAGTCTTTGATGGCCCTGAGTCTTCAACAACAGGAGGCAAGCTCAGTTCAAGCCCTTGGAGATTCTTCTCAAACAGGAATGCACAACAAAGTCCAGTCTTTGTCCCCTTCACAGGCAGAGGCAGCAACTGTAGGATAGCCCAACAGAGCACAGTCTCAGGCAGGGGCAGCACTTCCCCTCAGCTCTTCTCCTTGGCAGAGGTTCCTCTTGATTCCAAAAGTTATCTAATTTTCAGGGAGTTTGGGTCCACTACTTATACTCCGTTCTGCCTTTGAAGTAGGCAAACTTCAAAGGAAAGTCTCTCTTGTTTGTAAGATCCTGCCTTGCCCAGGCCAGGCCCCAGACACAAACCCGGGGGTTGGAGACTGCATTGTGTGAGGGCAGGCACAGCCCTTTCAGGTGTGAGTGACCACTCCTCCCCTCCCTTCCAACACAGATGGCTCATCAGGATATGCAGGCTACACCCCAGCTCCTTTTGTGTCAGTGTCTAGAGAGAGGTGCAATCAGCCCAACTGTGAAACAGACCCATACAGGGAATCGACAAACAGGCAGAGTCACAGAATGGTTTAAGCAAGAAAATGCCTACTTTCTAAATGTGGCATTTTCAAACACACAATCACAAAAAAAAACTTTACTAAAAGATGCATTATGAAATTGTGAGCTCAGAGACCCGAAACTCCATATTTCTATCTGCTCCCAAAGGGAATTTGCACTTTAATAATATTTAAAGACAGCCCCAATGGTAACCTATGAGAGAGATATGCCTTGCACAGTGAAAACTGATTTTGGTAGTATCTCACTATCAGGACATATAAAACACATTAGTATGTGCCCTACCTTAAATATACACTGCACCCTGCCCATAGGGCTACCTAGGCCTATATTAGGGGTGCCTTAAATGTAAGAAAAGGGAAGGTGTAGGCCTGGAAAGTGGATACACTTGCCAAGTTGAATTGTCAGTTTAAACTGCACACACAGGCACTGCAGTAGCAGGTCTGAGCCATGTTTACAGGGCTACTAATGTGGGTGGCACAACCAGTGCAACCAGTGTAATTAGTACCAATTAGTAGCATTTTATTTACAGGCCCTGGGCACCTCTAGGGCACTGTACTAGGGACTTACTAGTAAATCAAATATGTCAATTATGGAAAGCCAATTACACATACATTCTACATAGGAGCACTTGCAATTTAGCAATAGATAGCAGTGGTAAAGTGCTCAAAGTAACACAAACAGCAAAAACAGAGTCCAGCACATATCAACAACCTGGGAAACAGAGGCAAAAAAGTAAGGGGAGACCACACCAAGGATTCCAAGTCTAACAGCAACTCTCCCTGTTTAGGCACAGGTAGAGGTAAAAGGACAATTAGAGTTTTATTCCTCATACCACTGTCAGCTCTCCAGAGGCCTGCAGGCTAATGGTATCTTATGTTATGCAAATTTGTAGAGGGTGCAATCACTCGGAAGGGTATCCTGGCATTGAACAAATGTGAGTCGAGGCACACCTAGCGCCTTGTGGGAGTATCCAAAATGTCAGGTCCTTAGCATCTTGCAGAATTCAATAATTTAGAAAGCTGCTCTTTTGTGAAGCAGGAGGGATTTGTGCAACTAGGAGTCCAGATTAGTGGTGGTGTCTGGAAGGTCTGTGAAGCATATGGGATTGTTGAGGTTTGCTGGGTTAGTGCTATGTAGTCGCTTGAGAAATGTGAGTGAGAAATTTGAATGGTGCTTGTTTGTGAACGGGGAGCCAGTGGAGCTCCTTCAGTTATGGTGTGATGTGAGTATGGTGAAGGAGGCTGAAGGTGATTCTGGTAGCTGTGTTCCGAATCGTCTGCAGGCTTCTGGTGACTTTTTTGTTCATCCAGGCATAGAGGGTGTTCCCATAGTCCAGCTTGCTTGTGATCAAGGTGTGTGAGATGGTTTTCCAGATGCTGATTCAGAGTCATTTGAAAATCTATCTAAGCATCTTCAGGAGAAGCATGAGTCCATGACAGCATTGACTTGGGCAGTCATGTTGAATTTGCTGTCAATGCTGTTGATGATGATCCCAAGATCCTTTGGGTAGTTGGTCCTAGTCCTGTCAGCCACCAGGTGGAGTCCCACAGTGAAGATCCAGATTTCAGTCTTGTCAGTGCTCATCATTAACGGTTGGTCTTCATCCAGTGGGCGATTTCACTGATACAGGTACTGAACTTTCTCCGGGTATTGGGCTTGTTGCATGTGAGGGAGAGAATGAGTTGCATGTTACTGGCACAGGAGAGACGTTACTCTTGTGAGAACGGATTGTGCTGGTTAGAGGGATCACATATGCATTCAGGCTCAGGGAGGATCATTTCGGAACTCCGTAGATGAGGTCGTGGGCATCTGAGGTGCATGGTGCCACGCTGACTGACTGGGACCTTCCGGTCAGGAAGAAGCAGACCCATCAGAGTGTGTGTCTTTGGATTCTGATGTTGGATGAGGATGGGGTGGGAGACTGTATCAGGCCTTATAAGTTCAACAAATAGCTAGAGTCTTGCTATGCGTGAAGTCAGTCCAGGAATGCATCCTCTACCAAGTCTTGCATCAGACCTTTTCCATCTTAACAGCCTACTTTAGATTTTGAAGCAGTAGATGATCTGCTTTGTTTCAGAGAATATCTAAAATATCTATCACTTGTTTTTCTAGTCTAAAAGGCTTTGTCTTGCTTGGTTGCCCGAGTTAAACCTCCCTTATTCCTCACTGCTCGTGAGTTCAGCCTCCCCTATTACTCGTTTTTGGTCAGCCTAAGACTTTTTCATCCTTGTTTTGTTTTCCCATTGCCTAGATGTGTGAAGGCACAGTTATTCTGACAAATTACATATATGATGGATGGTTGGTCCACCATTTATCTTGATGCCATGTTCACCAAGTGCAGTTGCATTTAGGTGCTGTGGTACTCTATGAAAGCCTTTGCCACATTAAATAGAACTGTGTGAGTATCGTGAGTATCGATGCACATAGGTGTGTACCTGTTAAAGACAGAATCAAGGCTGGACTGGCCGATCTGGGCATCAGGCATTTCCCCGAGAGGGTAAAAGGGTAAAGGGCTGGTTTTGTAACAGTGCAGCAGTTTTAAAGGCACTGCAGAGTTCCTTCTATATCCAATAGTTCTCAGGCAACACTAAAATTGCCTAGATAATTCTGGTGATTAATGTACCTGCTGGAGAGAGATCCAGCTTTGTCTACTGGCAGTTTTGGCTCATCTAAGAAGTGTAGAGGTTTAAATGCCTGCTGCAGAAATGTGTACTATGTAGATTACAGAACAGTATTTTATGTGCATTGCTCAGTGGGATACTACTTTTGTCATAGATCCTTTTGGTATTGTGCAGTTCACCAGTTACAATCAGAATCTAGCACACCTGCCATCAAAGAGCTACATGCAAACTGCATGGTAGAAGTTACAAAGTTATGTTTTTCTTAGTCTTTGGTTATCCTAATTTTGCTAAAAAGGGTTTCTTTGGGTAGAAATTAATTGTTATTAGCAAAGTCAACCCTACCCACTGTATTATGTTCTGAATCCTGAATTTATGCTGCCCCAGACAAAACACTCTTAATAAATGCCTGCCAGTATGGATGAAATGTGAATCCTAAACCTTATAGTCCTCTATGTCTTATATAACATTTTCTATACACTGATTTACACACATATGATGATTTGTCTCTGTATGTGTGTGTGTAAGATGCAAAGTGCTCCGACATCCTCCGCTGGTAAGAGAGATGCTATAAAACAAATGAAATAAATGTTAGAGAGGGGCTATACATAGATGAGAGGTTGTCACGGCTCGCTGCACGGTGAAGGGGCGGGACGACAAAACATAGGAAAGCATTAAATAAATAAAAAACGTACCTGACTCCCTGCCGCCGCGCCACTCTTCTGGCTCCACTGGCAGGAACAGGCTCACAGCCTGCCCTGTGGCCAATAGCAATGCTGCCCTCATGCTGCTGGCAACATGAAAGCAGCTTTAGGATTGGCCGGAGCGCCCTGGCTTTACGCTCCCAGGCAGACTGGGAGCCTGGGCCTACTGTCTCCAACCCGGAAACACAGTGCTGGGCTGGAGAGAGCTCAGTGCGCATGTGTGTTTGGCCGGACCGAAACAGCCGGCCAAACACACGTGCACTGAGAGGAGTGCACAGCACTCCCCCTCTGTCACTGTCATCCCCATGGCCCGCCCCTTTAAAAACTTTAAAAATAAAACGATAATAAACATTGTTTATTACTGTTTTATTTTTAAAGGTTTGCACCTTCTGCTGCAGGCGGGGGGCGACGCTCCTCCACCATAGCAGAGGAGCCGCTGCTGATGAGAGGCACATTTAGAGGGCGATGGTGAGGGAATCATTAAAAAGCCCCAATAAAGCATGCTGTAAACTGGTGCTCTGTGAGGTTATCATTTACTTTTAAGTATCCTGGTGCTCTGTGAGGTAATCGTTTACTATGCTTTAAAAACTAATACAATTAAATATATATTGAAAATGTGTTGTAGAATGCACCCTTTTTGAAATTTTTCCCCAAATTGTCTTGGGGGAGAACCCCCAATCCCCATTGTAGTACTCAGGCTCGCTCGCTATGCACCTATGGAGGATGGACTGACAAAATTTTCCACGGCTGCTTTTAGTTCCCAGTCCGGCCTTAGACAGAATACTTGCTATTGTGAGAACAATGTAAGAATGACTAAGGGTGTATGTCCAGGTGTATGTCTGTTTCTCATTGTGCCCATCATTACAAGTCTGGCGGTCCTAGTACTGCTAGACTCGCGGTGGCGGTCTGACTACCACCAAAGCGGTGGTCTGGCCTCCACATTATGACCGTAAGGAAAGCGCTGCGGTCGGACCGTCAGCACCACCACTTCTCCTCCACTGGAGGGACTGGTGGTCCTAATCCACTAGGGCAGTGCTGCAAGCAGTGGTGCCCTGGGGATTACGAGTCCCCTCTGCGCCAGCTTTTACATGGTGGTTGCACTGCCACATAAAAACTGGTGGAGACAGGGCACTTGGTATGGGCAGAGCAGGGGCCCCCATGGCCAGCCCGTTGTGCTTTCACTGTATGCTTGGCAGACAGTTAAAAGTGTGATGGGTGCAGTGTGATGGGTGCTGCTGCACCCGATGCTCTGCAACAACGCCACTGGCTCTATTATGAGCCAGCGGCAATTTTGTGGGCTGTTTCCCGCCCGTCCCTCCAGCGGGAATCCTTTAATAGTCCTTGCAGTCAGATCACCACACTGGCAGTTTTTTGACTGCACGGCTTCGGCGAACAGCCGTTTCCATCCACTGAAGTCGGAATGAGGTCCAGTGTGTCAATTTGCACATTTGTTTACTGGCCTGATTATGATTGCCCTGATGTATGAAGAGATCATTATCTCCAACACCGAGGTGTTCTGAATTCAACATGGTAGCTTATTTGGTCCACAAAAATAGCGCATATCATGCACATTTTGGGGTTTGCTGCACCAAAATCAACAAGTCCCGCTTGTAACTGAGCATTTTTCATCTATCTAACATGCCAATTTAATAGGGCAGGAGGGGAGTTGTAGACTTTATTGCACCAGGTCATTATAAGTGTTTGGGCATGGATTGTTACTTTACAAGGCACCCCTAACCAAGGCCCAAGAGGATCTGCGACAATAATTATGAAAGTGACATGTATGGATGGATGGACAAAGTAAAGGGGTGGAAAATGGATGATCAAAAGGATGGATGGGTAAAAAAATGGGTTCTGGGGTGTTACAAGCCCCCAAACTTAGCAGCTACAACTGGGGTAGGGTTCTTGATGGGCCTCTTTTGTCTGTCACTTGGCAGACAAAGGTGAGTGAGTGATAAGATGGATGGACAGATGGGGGTGAAGAGGTGGATGGATGGGTGAGTGAAAGGATGAGTGGGTAGATAAAATAATAAATGGAAAGATAGATGTAAGGATGGATGTGTTTAAGAATGGATGAATGAGTTAAAGGACGGGTGGATGGATGGGTGAAAGTGTGAATGGATGGATGAAAGGAAGAGTGGGTGGATGAGTGAAAGGGAGGGTGGATGGATGGATAGATGGATGAATGCATCAAAGGGTTGATGGATGGATGACGAGAGAAAGGATAGATGGGTAAGTGAAAGGATGGATGAATGGGTGGGATAAGTGAAAGGGAGGATGGGTGATGGATGAGAGAATAGAAGGATGGTAGAATGGTTAAATGGGATGATCCATGGATAAGTGAAAGAATGGATGCAAGGGAGGATGGATGGAAGGATGAAAGGATAGATGGAAGGATGAGTGAAAATAATGGGAGGATGAGAGAAAGGGAGAGTGAATGGATGGGCAGATAAGTGAAGGCTTGGATGGAGTGAGTGAAAGGATGAATGGATAACTGAAAAGGTAAATGGATGGATGAATGGGTAGAAGGGTAAATGCAGTATTGAAAGATTGGATGGCTGACAAAAAGGGTAGATGGATGGATGAGCAAAAAGGGATGATGGATAGATGGATGGATTAAAAGGGTGGGTGGATGGATGAGCTAAAGGCTAGATGAGTGAATAACTGAAAGGATGGATGCATGGATGTGTGGAAGGGTGGGTGGAGAGATAGATAGCTGTAAGGGTGGATGGGTTGAGAGGTGGATGGATAGATTTAATCGATAGGTTTGAAGATGAGTGGATAGGTTTAGATATGGATGGGAAGACGAATGAATGGTGAAAGACTGAATGATGGATGAAAGAATGAATGGATGACACAATGTAAAGGTGAAATGGTAGATATCAGTAGGTGGACGGAAAGATGAAAGGATGACTGGATAGATGCTTGCATGAAGGACACAAGAAAATTATTTTGGGGAGAGTCGTGATGACTTGTTTTGTTTGCTCAGTACCACAAGAGATTTGGTTCTAAGTGGGTAGTATTTTATTTTTCTGGTTACTCCCTTGCTTTTGTGTGAGCCCTCTAGTGTCTGTGCTTCTTTTTATATCTGCATTTATGTTTGCATTATGTGAGGCATGTGCGATTATGCATGTGCGTGTAAAACAGCATTCTTCTAAAAGTGAGACGTCTGAGAATACCTCGATCACGCTGTGAAAACATGTTAATCCTTGCGTGCCTTTCTGTTTACGTACGTGCGTGTCTATCGGCGTTCATGCGTGCAAGCCTATGTTTGTGGGGGCGTTTTCCCTGTAATTTGCTTTATGGGGCCGCCATTAAATGAATCGCATAAAATTGTAGCCCGTGGAAAAATACAACGTGGGAAACTGAAATGAAATATCTAGCTGGTTTGGGAAAAAATGAACTGCCGAAATGACTGCAGGTAGGTGGTTGCCATGGAAACCTGCAGAAGATGCACGTGAAGGAGTAGAGTTTTAAATTGACCCTTCTATGCCTGTAGAGCAACAGTCCTGCACAATCCAGGGAGAACGGTGGGAAGCCACTTACAACACGCTTTGCACACCACAGTCCGTAAGGACTCCGGCGCTAGTGCCCTCATTCCTTATTTAACTAAATGTGTGAGTTAAGCTTGAAAACGCAGCTTCGCCATATCCAAAAGCAGACTCTAAAGTAAAGATCTAAGGCGCTGACAATGCTATGTATAGAGAACACAAGACGAGCAGCCGAGGTCCCTTTATCAAACAATGCTGGACTGACTTGTGCACTCTGGAGCTGCTAGATGGGCCAGCGTGAAAGGGCCAATGTATGAGTCTGAGTTTTTTAGGTTCCATCATATCCCACTGAACCAAAAAAAAAATAGCTAAAGTGATTAAGGGTCTGATTTAGAGTTTGCCGGACTGGTTACTCCGTCACAAACGTGACGGATATCCTGTCCGCCCTATTACGGTCCCTAAATAGCCTATGGAGATCGTAATACGGTGGACAGGATATCCGCGTCTTTTGTGACAGAGTAACCAGTCCGCCAAACCCTGAGGCAGGCCCTAAGTATGGAATAGTAAACGACTCACTCAGCGCCCACACAAGAGACCAACACTTTCCCTAATGTAGCTGTGGTTGGAGTGGGATTAGTTAATATGACCCCTTCAGAGTCCAATATTTTATGTAATGTAGTTTAGGTTATACATTATATAATTATTTGCCTAACTCTGATAATTATTTTTTGTTATACAAGTAAAACTAGTATACATTTTAATATTTTAGATGTTAAATTAAAAAAAACATTTTGTAATGTTTTTATATTTATATAAAAAAAGACAGTATTCTTTTGTCTTAAGCTCTTTATTTTCTTTCAAATATATGTAATGTTCTTTAAGCCCTTTAATGCGGTGGACGAACAATTAACGTCCACCACATTGCCTTTGTAGTGTGGTAGAAATGAATGGTTCATCCAGCTCACCAAAGGACAAAATCTTTCTGCTGCACCAGACGGATTTTCTTTTTAAAAAACAGAAAGTCGGAATGCAATGGAAGGGCTTCCCTCGCATCACAAATTCTTTTTTTTTCTGCACAATGCACTACCGTCACACAACCGAAACTTTCAGTAAGACTGGTGCTCAGGGGGTATAACTCATCATACACCGTTCAAAGAGGGAGGACAAATCAGTCTTTCTGTCTCACCCTTGACATTAGGGATGATATATTAAAAAAAAATGGGGTGGGGTCGCCCTACCCTGGCATTGGGTGATGCCTATACCCCCAATAGGGCACAGCAGTCTCCTGTACCCCTCGAAAAAGGATAAGCCCCCACTTCATACAATCCCTAGCAATCATTCTGCGTCACTCCGCCCCCCTCCCCCACCCCCATAGTGGGGAGATTGGACAAGTTACTCTCAAATGCCTTTGGGGCTGCAAACATCCCACTGGATGCCAGGGATATTTATAAAACAAAACATGTGGCTGGCTCGTCCTGACATCAGGCTGCACTCCAACCCTTAAAGCACCAACAATCATTGTGCCCCATCGGACCTAGAGCATCCCCATCCTCACCACAAGGGAGAACACATTTGGATTCTTTTGGATGTAGTTCTGGCACATGGGGCGGCAGAGGGAGAGTAGATCCCAATTTTCTCTCAATTGATGAGTGGTCACACTATTTTGGCTTTGGCACATTTCTGTGAGTGAAATTACTAGAATCGGTGGGATCCACATAATTCCTGCCATCCAGCTGTTCTACATCTCTCCCAATAAAACAGAACCCCACTTACATGGCTGGGCCAATTTTCTGAGACAAGAACGGGCCACACGAGGGACCTATTGAAAACCACAATAACTTCATATGAGCATATTTTAGATCTGTTCCTGTCGCAGGAGTACCTTTTTATTGGTGGATGTGTGGGTACACCGAATAATAGCACATTTATTATTATCAGTTGAATATCCATCCATTTTGGCTTCTAATTGTAAACCAGTGAGCAAGAAACAACACATTTTGCAAGCTGCCCTCTACATCACATGATAATAGGTAACCCCAAGTTGTACAAATAACCAGTATTCATAAACTCAGTATTTTGGGAATATTTAAAGAATGGGTGGATTACCTTCATACCCACTTTCATTCATTAGACTTTACCATGTGGATTGCTGCTTGATTGGTACACAGAGAAATATCATTATAAGCTGCATCTCAGTTGTTGGTTGTGGGTATCGTGTGGTTTTGGACAACGGGCCAAAACTATCTAGCCCTGTGACCAAAAGGGTCTGATGGATGTAACAAAAAAGTTACTTACCTTAGTTACCAATTTTGCTGGTGTATACTCTGTCTACCTGCAGATTTCTCACCTGTTGAATATGCCAGGCACTAAACTGGATCAGAAAACGCCTGTCATAGCTCTACTATGGAAGTAAATGGTGCAGGCTCCATCAAAATGCTGGAAGCTAGGCTGTGACAGCATCAATGGAGCCATTTAGTGTCAAACCTGGTACCCTGAAATCAGTTCCCTGTTAATTTTTTCTGTGTCTTAAGAGACAGAGACATGAAAATAATATCAATTGTTGTAGTAGTACAGTCCAATAATGTAGATTGCCATCTTATTAGAGAGAACTATAATATCTTTCAGAATGGGAAGGAGGGATCAGGGAGGAATCTGCAGGAAGAGTGTCCATCAGAAAGTTACTTATTGAAGGTAAGTGACTTTCTTATGATTGATACGTCTACATGTAGATTCCTCATATGTTGAACAGATTTGAAAGCAGTACCTTCTACCACAGACAGATCTAAAGGAATGGTCAAACTATGAAGTTCTTGTGAGCTGTACCACAAAATGGCCATCCCTTACGGGCTGGACATGAGAAATGACCATTCCATCTCCCCTCTGGACCAAAACAATAGCACATGGCGAAAGTGTGAATGAACATCCACGTAATCGCTCAGCAGATCTCAGCCAGCAGAATGACCCTCTTGTTTCACAAGGGCGTAACACATTTTGATGCACAATATTATCAAGTGGGATAAAGTGTACTTCTGGACCACCTTTTCTTTGGAATTGCCAGTACAGCCCTAAAATGCTGGTCATCAGTTGTGAAATCTTTAGTGTGATCGATATAAAAACAGACTCTGGGCAGTCCAGCCTATGCAGTCTCTCCTCCTTGGTGGGATGAGGTGGAGGGTAAAAAGTAGGAAGAGTAATACGCTATGCCAGATCAACCTTAGGAAGAAATGCTTCCCTTGTCCTGAGGACCAGCTTTTTTGGGAAAAAGCATGAGAATGGGGGCTGGACTCTCAATGCCTGCAATTCACTGACACGCCTTGCCAATGTTATTGCAACTAGAAACATAGGCCCTCATGATGTCATTGGTGGTACAAACCACCTACTGCTGCGGCGATGGATGCCAAAAAACCAGTCGCCATGGCTAACATCTGTCCGCCATCATAGGACTCCAGCCGGATTTCCTCCACAAGAAGGGAGGAAATCCAGCTGTGGTCATGCTGGCAGACAGTGTTAAGAAAATAATACGGCCTGGAGGTGTTCTGCTGGTGGGTGCTGCTGGTGGTAGCAGCGCCCCGTCTCCTGCCGGAAGACCCCTTGGATCCAGGTAAGTCGGGTTTCTGACAGGGGAGAGGAGGGTGTGGGGGTTTTGTCTGTGTGTGTGGGTGTTTGTGCATGAGTGTGTGCGTGAATGAAAATGTATGTGTAGTATTGTTTGCATGTGTGCATGCATGTGTGAGAATGCGTGTAAGTATGGGTATGTGAATGCTTGTCTGCGTGTCAGTGTGAATGTGGTGCAGGTGTGTGAATGAATGAATAGATGCATGCATGTATACCTCTGTGTGTGTATATGAGTGGTGCATGTTTGTGTGTGTGTGTGTGTGTGTAGGGGGTGGGGAATTGGAAAGGGGGAGTGTGAATGGAGGGGGTGGGTGGTGTCTGGGGAGTTGTTGGGGGGGAGGGGGCTTCCTATCAGTGACAGGGAAGGAATTCCCTGTCACTGATAGGGCCTACCGCCATGGTTTTCATGGTGGTAGGCAGGGTCAAAATGCCTGAGGTGGTACAATAGAGGCCGCCTGGCTGGAGATTCTTATCTCCAGCCCGGCAGCTGCTACCGCCATGGCAGTCGGAGTGGGACATTGGTGGGTAGGCTTCAGCCAACCCAACAATGTCGTATTGTGGCGGTATGTACCACCAGCCTGTTGGCGATACTGTTGCCACATTACCACCGACCGCCAGGGTCATAATGACCCCCAAAGTCTTTAAGGACAACAAACACCATTGGCAAGGGTCTCCAAGGGAGCATCAAGAAGGTCAAAACTATATTCAGAGCCCATTATGGCATGACAACGGGAGTGGGTGGAAACAGACTTCTCAACTTTTTCAGAACTCTTATAGCTATTGTTGACTTAAAAGACAAATTATTGCTATGGAAGGCTGACAAGGCTGCCATGTATCCTTTGAAAGTCTCCACCACACAGCCCAGCTGGGCCAGTGAGAACTCACAATGGAAGACTTCAGAAAGGCAAGACTTCAAGGGGTCCATATTCTGTTCAGCATACCAAGCAACAAACCCATTCCACCTGCCAGAATAGAAGGACTTAGTAGAGGGTAGTGAGCAAACAGGATTTTTGGACCACCTTCGGTGACAAATGGAAAGAGTTCAGATGTCCTCGATCTATCGTCAGGCATGAAGGTGGAGGTTCTGGAGTTTGGAGTGCAGAACCTGCTCCTGCAACTGAGACAGATTTTCCCTCGAGTCGAAGGCAGCATTGGGGACATCAGGAGAGGTGCAGTAGGTCTATGTAACACACTCTGGCAGGCAGTCTGGTGCAGTAAACATAATCTGTGCTTGTCCTGGTGACTCTTTGTAGGAATCTGAGGAACCAAGGGTATGTGAAGAAATGCGTAATGAAATGGACAATTGAAAGGTATATCTGTGCATCAGAAACTGAAAGACGCAGAACATCAGTCAATGGGTGTTGCTGCCAGTGGCAAAAAGATCCACCTGAGGGGTGCAGCACATGGCAAATATGTTTTGTACAACCTACAGGTAAAGGTGCCAATTGTGGTTGGCATGACTTGATGGTGACTCAGGCTGTCAGCTCTGGTGTTTAGGGAGCCGGCCAGATAATGGGGTGAGTAGCCAAACTCCATGCTATTGTGCATGTGCCCAGAACCTCAGTGTTTCTCCACAGTAGGAGACCCTACTACTCCCTCCTTGTTGGCATGCCACCTCACGTTCATATTGTCTGTCAAGATCTTGACAGACTGACTGCAAAGGGAAAGGAGGAACATCTTGAGCAACAGCAGAATTGCTCTCCATTTAAGCAGGTGTATGTGTAATACCGGCTGCTCTGGATACCAGAGGCCTCTGATATCCAGTTCCACCAGATGAGCACCCCACCTGATAATGGATGCATCCATCAACACTGAAGCAATAGGTAGTGGAGGGCAGAAGAACCCCTAGGACTCTTCGGTCGATCACCAAGCCAGATCTACCACAGTGTCCTAGAAGATCACAACACTATCCACTAGATCACACTTTTGGTGGAATCACTGCCTTCAGGGTCACCACTAGAGAGCCCTTGTATACCAGTATTTGCGAGTGATCAGGAGAATGCAAGAAGCTAGCCGATCAAAGAGGTAAAGACCTGTCAGGACTGGAATGTGAGTTTCCTCTTGAAACATCAGAACCAGATCCTGAATGTTATCGGGTTTTCTGAGAATGAGGGAAGTCTTGAAGTGTTGTCAGTTCCAGTACTGCCTCTATAAATAGGAGGTACTGAGAGGGCACTAAGTGATTCTTGGGCACAATCACAGAAAAGCAAAAGTTGAAAAGCAAAGATGATATTCCCTTCATGTGTTGCGAGCTCCTGAGATAAGCCGGAATTCCCAACATCATCTTCATGAAGACTCAAAGGGCTGACATCAATCTGAACGGGAGGACCACAGATTGGTAGTGAGTGGATCCTACCACAAAGCATAAGTTATCTCCAGTGCGACTGAAGGATCAGTGTATGAAAATATATGTCCTACAAGCCAAGAGGCACCATCAAGTTTTTCACTTCCAGTCTCCGAAGAAACTGAGTTGGGGACAGGATACTGAACTTTTCTTTTCGAATGAAGATGTTTAAAATGCAGATGCCTAGGATTAGACAAAGAAAGCCATCCTTCTTGCGACCCAAGTAGTGTGGAAACTAGCATCACTGCCCAATTTCCTTCTCTGGCACAATTGTGCTACTTAATATGAACCACAAAAATATTGTGCTACAAGAATAACAAGAACAAAATAATAAGGGACAAAATATCAAAAGGTAAGTCCATATAGGGAAGTATAGATTTACTATTCCTAAATCCACATCTACGTACTATGAAGATATATGCACAACATAGGTACATATAAGTGGACATAGGTATAGAAAATCTAGGCTTACTTACCTGATGAAATTTCTATACAATATTTTGTCCTCAGTGTTGTGTCGTATCGATGTTCTGGGGTCAATATTCAGGGTGCACCAACTCCACCACTCCTTTACAAAGAAGGGCTGCCACCTCCTGCAGTAGTGTGAACTGACATTCCTCTGACTTAAGAGGCAGTTGGGGCAAGATGTGGGGAGGGGTTTCCTAAAAGGGTAGGGTATACCCCCTTTCTACAATTTGAAGAACTCATTGGCCTAATATTACACTTTTTCAGGCTTACAGAAAGGAGAAAACGTGTTCTCCAAAGGACCACACACATGCTTCTTCAGGGACAGGTTGAACAGGTTCCCAGGTGATGTGGAAGGAGAGAAAGATGAGGACAGCTGTTGAGAAAGTCAGCTTCTTTTTTTGTCCCTGCATCTGTACTTTCTGACCCGAGAGTTCTGCTGCTGCAGCACCTGACTGTTTTGATGCTGACAAACACGTGATCTGTCATTGAAGTGGTAAAATGAGTGAACTGCCAGTAATCCTTCTGCAGCTTTTGGGAAAGAGCAGTAGCTCCTCCAGCATTAAAATGCTCCAGGGCTGCATCTACGTTGCACCTTGAAGAGACATAGTCGGTCGAATGACCTAACCATAAGCATGGCTTGGTTGTCCCAAAAAAGCCTGTTGATCTTAGTCAGGCATGCCTGTCCAGGGAAGCAGATGAGCCCATGGACCTGGCCACAAAATCAGTTTTGTCCAATCTTGCTTATATGGTGTGTCTAAACGCATCCTGGTCATCATGGTTCACTTTTCTGAAGTGATCTTTGAGGTGTTCCAGCAGGTTTGGTACCACCATAGCCAACATACGCCACAAAGCATGTGAGTATCGTCCCAGATAGCTAGCAGCATTTAGCAAACAAAGCTGCAAACTTCCTGCTGAAAAGGGCTGTTGATTTAATTGTGAAACTTGTGGCTTTAGCAGGTCCAGGCTCCCCTAAAGTGGATAGGTACAGACACGAGGAAGGCATCAAAAGGGTTTGTAAGGTGATCAGCAACAAGTTATATTTATGAATTGTGACGGAAAACGATCTTGAATGAAATTATGCATCTATAATTTCTTGTAAGAGATTATTTTGCTAGAAGTGTAAATATCACTGAGACTGCAATGTTTATTCCGAGAGGCCTCTAGCTTCTTGGACTCTCTGTCAGGTGGGGGCATTGGAAATGATCCTTGGTTTTGTTTCCCACATGAGGGTGCCTGGTCCACAAGACTTTCTGGTGATGGGTGAACTGCTAGGAATGGTGAATCACTTGATGCTGGTCTTCCACAGATTAATTATCCTAAGCATCCCTGGTAGGTTCCATTAGAGCATTGTTGAATGACAAAGGTGTTGATGAAGAGGTGTACAGCAGAACTTCTGTCAAATTATTAGATTTCAGTTCCACCTATGTCAGAGGTAGCTCCAGCTACCTTCTTTTGTTTACACTGAGTGGAACAATGCCATCTCTGCAGAGGTGTGGTCTGATGTTGGTTCTATGTCAATATCTGGTAGGTGTCTAGACCCTGCCACTTTACACTGTTGGTAGCTTCTGAAGAGTGAGGTGGGAATAACTAGTCACTACTGTAATCTGTGTCTTAGGGGTATTCATTTGGCATTTGTAGAGGATCTGAATCAGAGCCAAATATTTTATCCATTCTCTGCCAGTAGGTCTGATGCAAACCATCTCTCCAACCCAAGTATTACTCCTCTCCTATCAACATTGGAGCCTCTCTTATTGAGCAATGAGTCTTAATTTGAAGAGGAGTGGGTTTCAGCTGAGTCAGCTGTGCAGTTGGAGGTGGTGAAGGCGGTGCCACAGCACAGTGAGGGGATCAACTTCAGTGTGACTCTGACTGGCATCCTAAGAGTTCTAATGTAATAAAGGGGGCACTAGGCGCCTGGGAAGAACCTGCCATCAGGAACCTGGCAGTGCCCCACCCATCCCATGAGATGCAAAGGGCACTCCAGAGGTAGTCGAATCACACTAGAATATTTACCACTTAGCACGTACACAGAACGTGGGTTCGGCTTCGGGCACTGGGGCCTTGGGGTAGTTTGGCACTGGGGCCTTGGGGTAGTTTGGCACCAGCACTGGTAACGGATTCCGCAGCAATCGATCTGTGGCAGCAGAGTCAGATTTTTTTTTTAGGTGGGGTGATATACACAAAATCCAGCTCTGAAGATGAAGAATCTTTTGAGGGCAGAGTACGCTGAGGTGACTTACCCCTCAATTTCGATTGACGTCTTGGAGACTCATGTGGTCATTCCAAGATTGGCGGTAACCAGACCGCCACGCCATCTGTGGCGGTGAGACCGCCACCAGGGTGGCGGTGCAGCCAGCCACATAACGAGTAAGGTGGTGAACCCAACGCAACACAGACAACTTACCACCGTACCGCCACCATCGACGAGCAGCATCCGGCAGCGGTAGCCAAATTCAGGGTGGCGGGAACCAATGTCCCACCCACTATATTATGAGTCACAAGACCACCAGGATATCTGGGGTTTTCTGACCACGACAAAAATGTTGGCGGAAACAGAAAGTACAAAAGGAGACGCTCACCTCCAGCCTGCAACCTGGCGATCCTGGCAGTTGTAATCCGCCAGGGCAGAGCTGCAATCAGCGCTGCCCTGGGAATCACAAGTTCCCATCCCCCAGCCTTTCTATGGCGGTAAACACCGCCATGGAAAGGCTAGTGGAATAGGGATGTTGGGGGGGCCCTGGGGGCCCCTGCACTGCCCATGCACCTGGCATGGGCAGTGCAGAAGCCCACATGCACAGCCCCATCCCGCATTTCAGTGCCTGAATTCAGGGCAGTGAAATGTGTGACAGGTGCTGTGGCACCCGACGCACCACAACATTGCCGCTGGCTCAATTATGAGCAGGCATCAATGTTGTGGTGAGTGTTCCGCTGGGCCAGCTGGTGAAAACGTTGCTTTCGCCCGCTGGCCCAGCGCAACACTCCTAATATGGCAGGCAAAATACCTCCGTTATTGGCAGTCTTTTGCATGCAGAGGCTTCGGTGGTCCTGTGAAAGGACAGCCGAAGTCGTAATGAGGACCATAGTCCTTATATCATGGCTCCCAACTTGACTCCTGACAGCAAATAGGCCTCCACATCATAGGGGCATCAATTAGACATGTAGGTACCTCAGGGGTTTGGGAGTGGTGGTGGTGATGGAGGGGGTGGCTTGGATTTGGAAGGGGAATGTCTCTGTTTGGGCTTGGGAGGGGGGACTTTGGCTCTGGGAGGGGTGGATTTTTTGCTGGGTGGAGGAGCAGGGGAAACACCAGAGGGGGCACCAGAGGAATGGGAGGTGAAAGGGCCTGGGAGGGGCAGTAGGCGCCTGGGAAGAACCTGCCATCAGGAACCTGGCAGTGCCCCACCCATCCCATGAGATGCAAAGGGCACTCCAGAGGTAGTCGAATCACACTAGAATATTTACCACTTAGCACGTACACAGAACGTGGGTTCGGCTTCGGGCACTGGGGCCTTGGGGTAGTTTGGCACTGGGGCCTTGGGGTAGTTTGGCACCAGCACTGGTAACGGATTCCGCAGCAATCGATCTGTGGCAGCAGAGTCAGATTTTTTTTTTAGGTGGGGTGATATACACAAAATCCAGCTCTGAAGATGAAGAATCTATTGAGGGCAGAGTACGCTGAGGTGACTTACCCCTCAATTTCGATTGACGTCTTGGAGACTCATGTGGTCATTCCAAGATTGGCGGTAACCAGACCGCCACGCCATCTGTGGCGGTGAGACCGCCACCAGGGTGGCGGTGCAGCCAGCCACATAACGAGTAAGGTGGTGAACCCAACGCAACACAGACAACTTACCACCGTACCGCCACCATCGACGAGCAGCATCCGGCAGCGGTAGCCAAATTCAGGGTGGCGGGAACCAATGTCCCACCCACTATATTATGAGTCACAAGACCACCAGGATATCTGGGGTTTTCTGACCACGACAAAAATGTTGGCGGAAACAGAAAGTACAAAAGGAGACGCTCACCTCCAGCCTGCAGCCTGGCGATCCTGGCAGTTGTAATCCGCCAGGGCAGAGCTGCAATCAGCGCTGCCCTGGGAATCACAAGTTCCCATCCCCCAGCCTTTCTATGGCGGTAAACACCGCCATGGAAAGGCTGGTGGAATAGGGATGTTGGGGGGGCCCTGGGGGCCCCTGCACTGCCCATGCACCTGGCATGGGCAGTGCAGAAGCCCACATGCACAGCCCCATCCCGCATTTCAGTGCCTGAATTCAGGGCAGTGAAATGTGTGACAGGTGCTGTGGCACCCGACGCACCACAACATTGCCGCTGGCTCAATTATGAGCAGGCATCAATGTTGTGGTGAGTGTTCCGCTGGGCCAGCTGGTGAAAACGTTGCTTTCGCCCGCTGGCCCAGCGCAACACTCCTAATATGGCAGGCAAAATACCTCCGTTATTGGCAGTCTTTTGCATGCAGAGGCTTCGGTGGTCCTGTGAAAGGACAGCCGAAGTCGTAATGAGGACCATAGTCCTTATATCATGGCTCCCAACTTGACTCCTGACAGCAAATAGGCCTCCACATCATAGGGGCATCAATTAGACATGTAGGTACCTCAGGGGTTTGGGAGTGGTGGTGGTGATGGAGGGGGTGGCTTGGATTTGGAAGGGGAATGTCTCTGTTTGGGCTTGGGAGGGGGGACTTTGGCTCTGGGAGGGGTGGATTTTTTGCTGGGTGGAGGAGCAGGGGAAACACCAGAGGGGGCACCAGAGGAATGGGAGGTGAAAGGGCCTGGGAGGGGCAGTGGGACATGACGTTTAGGGGTAACACATGGTGGGAGAGGAGCAGGGAGGAGGTCAAGGGCAGCAAGGAAGATTTTGTTCGGTACACGGGGGCAGTTACATGAATGAGGGGTGGGAGTGGAGGTAGAGGGAGTGCTCATGTGATGTGTTGGTGTGCTGTACGTGGATGCTGGTGTGTGCAATGTGTACATGTCTGTGGGGTACGAGAGTGTGTGTGTGCATATCTTGGGAGGGGGTAGGGATGCAGGAAGAGGGAATGGAAGACGTGTGAGTGAATGTTGGGGTGGTGTGTGCAAGTGAGGTGGATGTGTTGCAGGTGGCAGAGAAGGTGGTTGTGGTGAATGCGGATGTGGTGTGTGCTGTGGGTGTCTGTGAGTCTGCTGTTGTGGTGATTGAGGGTATGACAGGAGTGCTAGCAGGACCAGTGTGTGATGATACAGTGCTGGCAAGTGTGAGTGGTGATGTGACTGTAAGGGAGGCAGTGTGGGAAGTGTCTGTTGTTGTGTATGCAGATGTGTGTTGTGTGTGTGCATGCCTGTGGGTTTGTTTGTGGTGCTTATGTTTGTCTTTGCGCACCTTGTCTGTTGTAGTGGGTGTAAGCTGGTCTGTAGGTGTGCCCTGGACGGGTGTAGGGAGAAGGGTTGTGGATTAGGAACAGGTAGCTGGAGGGGGGACGGAAGATGAAGGGACACTGGCAGCCATCAACCAGGAGGCCAGAACCTGAAACGATTTCTGTAGGCCAGAAAAGGTACTGTGAATACCTTCCAGGTAGGCATTGGACTGCTGCATCTGGGATGCCAGTCCCTGGATGGCATTCACAATGGTTGTCTGCTCCACAGAGATGGATCTCAGGAGGTCAATAGCCTCCTCACTGAGGACAGCAGGGCTGACTGGGACAGGGGCAGAGGTGCCTGTGGCAAATGAGACGCTCACCCTCCTGGGTGAGCGGGCACCGGCAACTGGGTGGGGAGCTACAGGGAGGGCGGTGCTGGTAAGGTGGTTGGTGGACATGGATGGTGTTGGGGTGGTCCCAGATGGGTCCGCCACCGCCAGGGAGCGCCATCGGAGGAGGAATCTGAAGCTGATGTGGTGGTTGCTCCAGTCTCTGCCGTGGTGCTCCCCTCTCCCTCCGTCCCACTGGTCCCCTCGGCTTCGCTGGTGCCAGCCTCCTGGGTCCCGTGGGCTGCTGCCTCCCCACTCACCAGTGCCCTTCCTCCTTCGCCAGATGATGCTAATGCACACATAGACAAAGGTAGAGAGAGAAGGAGGGTGGGAGAAAAAGAAAGGGAGGAAATGGTAATAACCCACACATCCACTTCACTTACAAATAATACATACATTTGCCCCTGTTGGCGAAAAAAAGAGCCCATTTTGCGGTCATGAACAATGGAGTCCTGCAAGCCATACCCAAACTTATCACCGATTACCTCATCCTTGCAGCCAAGACACCTGATTAAAAAGTCCGACATGCCTGTCAACTGGCTAACTGACTAGTCCAACAATTTAACCCATTAACATGCCCAACCACGTCAGTCATGACAGGATGAAACAAATGTGACCTCAGAGGAACTGTGCTCACAAACTAAATGACAGGTTAGTGTGGATTACATTTGGTACAGGTGTCCATTGATATTGCAATTAAATCAATTGCAATGTTAACTAAATGTACCTGTCAATACCCAAATAAAGTGGCGCTAAGATCACTTTGGACTACTTAAGTATACACGGAGATGGAACATGAAACCAGTAAAATTCCTGGACATTTGAATAACCCATATGTACAGTAGAATGTGTATTACATTACCACCACTTCTGTTCCTGCATGGCTCTACCTAGCTAACGTGTCACACTCTAACATGGTTGGTGTGACAACCAGGTCTGTACAATCCCCAAAATTCATCTGACCATGTAAATCCCAAGTCCAGTGAGGGTTACAATGGACAACCATGCAGTAGTCACCTAAAAGTCTACACTTATCCCCTTGTGGCTGCTGTGCTGCCCTCAAGTGCCCATCCAACTCTGGGTAGGCCATCGCCAGTACGCGGGCCATTAGTGGGGTCAGGGTCCGACGGGCACCCCTTCCACATTGGGAGGCCCTCTGCAGCTGGACCTCTGCGGTCTTCCGGGCCCAGCATCTCAGGTCCTCCCACAGCTTCCTGCAGTGGGTGCTCTGCCGGCTATGGATCCCCGGGTCTGCACTTTCTTGGCGATGGCTCTCCACAACCCTTTTTTCTGGTGGGCGCTGACCTGCACGGGATATATTCCACAAATAGAGGACATGATGTAAATGATACCAATAAAGCTGCAAACTTTGGTGACACACAACATACATGGACCATACACATTGCCAATATACCACATACCACACACATAATGTGCATGCAAAACCTCAAATCAGTCATCACATGTCAATGTGCACACACATTCACCATCAAACACCACCCGAAATGTAGGACAAAGGACGTTGTACTGACCTGTTGCCCTGGAGCCCCATACAACTGCCCATCCAGGAGTAGGTCCCCTTCCACCAGTTTATCCAGCTCCTCAGCTGTGAAGGCCGGGGACCTATCCCCTGCAGTGCGTGCCATCGTTGCTCCAAGATTCAGGACACAGCAGCAGACAAAATGGAGGTCTGCCTTTCCCGAATGCCAGGAGTCAAGTGAGATTGCCCATACAAAATGACGATCACGACCGCAGCGGTCATGACTGTCAGCGCTGGCAGTGATCGTCTTTTGTGCCAGTTTCCAATAGACGTCCATGTTAACCAATGAGGAGTTGCACAGCGGTTGCGACCACCTTCCACCATGACGACTGCTGCCAGCGGAATTAGGTCACTTCCATCTGTCCAATGCGTGCAGGACAGGCGGATGCCATTTTAGTATGTTACATGACTGTCCTGGGTTCACTATGCGTCATTTCCTGCATGTCATCACAAAATGATTCATGTAGGTTACATTTTGTGGATAATCACATATGTACTGGGTGTCAGGTGACATCACCACACTTGTCACTACATATGTCTGTATTGATAATCAGTCTGGTGGAACACATGGAAAGTCTATGTTTACATGTCCTGTCCCTTGTCACAGGGATTATGTGGCATTGTCTGGCTAGGAATGGAGTGTGGAGTAATGTGTCTTTCCACAACATGACAGCCAACTTGCATGACTAATACTTCATGATTGTTGTACGTCATACTTGGTGCACAACTGTTAGCAATGGGCTCTTTGGTTGGCAGTCAGGTTACCCCCTGTCCAATCAAAGACCCTCACTCCAGTCAGGGTAGAGGAGAATCACCCTCAGTTAACCCCCGCTCAGCCCCTTGGCAGCTTGGCAGGAGCAGGCAGGCTTAACTTCAGAAGCAAGGTGTAAAGTATTTGTACCAACCACACAGTAACTCAGTGAAAACACTACAAAATGACACAACACAGGTTTAGAAAAATAGATAATATTTATCTAAACAAAACAAGACCAAAACGACAAAAATCCAACATAAACAAGTCAAGTTATGAATTTAAAAAGAAAAAGAGTCGTAAATCCTTTAGAAAACAGTGAGAACGCAGTTAGTGCACAAAAGTACCTGGGTAGTGTCAAAATAAAGCCGCACAGGCGAGTGTGCATCGGAAAAGGTCAGCAATCCATTGATTTCCCGCTTGCAAGTGAGAACGTGCGTCGTTCCTCCTTTGTTCGGGTTAGTGTGCCTTGTTTCTTCTCTCCCGCAAGAGAGTGATGCATCAATCCGGACGGGCACCTTGGGTCCGGGCAGGCTTTTGCGTTGATTTTCCATGCCCAGCAATGTTGCATCGAAATCTGGCTGCATGGTGTAAAGAAGCCGCGCTGCGTTGGGGGATTGCGTCGTTAGCACCCGCTGCGGGTGTTGCACGTTGTTTCTCCAGCCGCATTGCGTCAATCTTTCAGCTACGATGCAGGTGGAGCGCCGATTTTAGCCACAAGGCCAGCGCTGCGTTGTTTCTCAGCTGCGAGGCGGGTCGTGTGTCGAAAGTTTCCCCGCACGGCAGTCTTTGCATGGATTTCTGTCCTTTTCACCAGCTACACCTTTCTAGGGCCCATAGACAGGTTAGGGCACCACTTGGCAGGCAGGACTCTCAGCAGAAAGCCCAGGTGCTGGCATAGAGAGGTTTTTGATGTCCCTGAGACTTCAACAACAGGAGGCAACTTTAGTTCAAGCCCTTGGAGATTCTTCACCAGTGGGAAGTCACACAAAAATCAGTCTTTGTCCTCTCTCAGGCAGAAGCAACAACTGTAGGCCAACCCAGCAAAGCACAGTCACAGGCAAAGGGGCAGTACTCCTCCTCCAGCTTCCAGCTCTTCTCCTTGGCAGAGGTTCCTCTTGGTTCCAGAAGTAATCTGATTTTCAGGGGTTTTGGGTGCTCTTCTTATACCCCTTTTTGCTTTTGAAGTAGGCCTACTTCAAAGAGAAGTCTGTTGTTTTCAAGATCCTGCCTTGCAAAGGCCAGGCCACAGACATACACCAGGGGGTTGAAGACTGCATTGTGTGAGGGTAGGCACAGCCCTTTCAGGTGTAAGTGACCACTCCTCCCCTCAGCCTACATGCCCCATCAGGATATGCAGGCCACACCCCAGCTCCATTTGTGTCATTGTCTAGAGGAGAGGTGCAAACACCCCAACTGTCGAACTGATCCAGACAGGGAATCCACAAACAAGCAGAGTCAAAGAATGGTTAAAGCAAGAAAATGCCTACTTTCTAAAAGTGACATCTGCAAACACACAATCTAAAAAGCAACTTCACTGAAAGATGTATTTTTAAATTGTGAGTTCAGAGACCCTAAGCTCCAAATGTCTATCTGCTCTCAAAGGGAATCTTCGCTTTAATCATATTTAAAGGCAGCCCCCATGTTAACCTATGAGAGAGATAGGCCTTGCAACAGTGAAAACTGAATTTGGCAGTATTTCAATGTTGGGCCATGTAAAACACATAAGTACATGTCCCACCTTTAACATACACTGCACCCTGCTCATGAGATAACCTAGGGCCTACCTTAGGGGTGCCTTAAATGTATAAAAAGGGAAGGTTTAGGCCTGCCAAGTGGGTACACTTACTAAGTCTAATTGGCAGCTTAAACTGCAATCACAGACACTGCATTGGCAGATCGGAGCCATGTTTACAGGGCTACTAATGTGGGTGGCTCAACCAGTGCCGCAGGCCCACTAGTAGCATTTGATTCACAGGCCCTGGGCACCTCTGGTGCACTTTACCATGGATTTACTAGTAAATCAAATGTGCCAATCATGGATAAGCCAATGTGCAAATACAATTTATACAGGGAACACTTACACTTTAGCACTGGTCAGCAGTGGTAAAGTGTCCAGAGCAAACAAAACAGTGAAAACAGAGTCCAGCACACAGAAACAACCTGGGAAGTGGAGGCAAAAAGTTAGGGGAGACCATGCCAACGATGCCAAGTCTAACAACAACATTGTGAGAGGTGCCCAGATTGTTGTTTGTCTCCCTTCCTAGATACCGCCAAAATGGAGTGATGAGGAATGCTAGTTTATCAGCCCCTAGTAGATCTTGAAACCATGGAAGAGTGCCACATCATCCTGACCTATCGACTAAAATGTGTGTCCATCAGAGAACTGGTCACCCAGTTGGAGCCAGACATCCTGCCGGCTTTGAGAAATCCCCATGCCATCCCTCCAACAGTTCAAGTGTGGGAAGTCCTGCATTTTCTGCTGAGTGGCTCGTTTCAGGTGACTGTGGAAATGGCTGCAGGGATGTCACAGCCCAAGATCAGTAAGGTGTTACAGGATGTGCTGGATGCCCTACTCAAGCATTTGAATAGGTACATAAGGTTCGCACAACGTGTTGAATTGCCCACTGTTAAAGCAGCCTTCTACAATATATCTCATGTCCCACATGTAATAGGGGCCATTGATGGGACTCACATCACCTTGGTACCTCCGAGGGCCAATGAACAGGTCTACAGAAACCGGAAGAGTACATATTCGCTCAATGTACAAGTGGTGTGTCTTGCAGACGAGTACATAACACATGTAAACGTGAAATTCCCTGGGTCGGTACATGATTCCTATGTCCTGAGGAACAGCAGTGTCCCTGCACTAATGTTACAGCTACAAGGAGAAAGGGCCTGGCTAATAGGTATGTGTACTGCTCTCCATGTCAGATGTTTGATACCCCTCCCTACACAGTTGGCACTCTGCTGGCATTGTTACCTATTGTCATATCTCCTTTTCCACACAGGTGACTCCAGATACCCCAACCTGCCCTGGCTCCTGACCACTGCAACTACAGGAAGCGAGAACAGGTACAATGAGGTACATGGCCGGACGAGGCGTGTGATTGGGAGGACTGTAGGCCTCTTGAAAGCTAGATTTCGTTGCCTCCATGTGTCCGGTGGTGCCCTACAATACCGACTAGGGAAAGACTGAAAGATCTTTGATGCATGCTGCATGCTTCATAATCTGGCCCTTAGAAGGCACATCCCACTGTTGGAGGAGGGGGACATTGATGCTGGAGCAGTGGTTGAAGCCGGTGGCTCTGATACTGAGAAGGAGGTATACGAGGATGAGGCACATGACAACCGGACTGATCTGATTTGTCACTACTTTCAATGATTAACAGGTATGTGTGATTTGTATGTCATGTGCACTTGTACTATGTATTGATAAAGCCAGTCTGTACTCAGATTTTGCATGCATCAAAGTGTGTGTTGGGACTACTGCTTTCCATCTTGGTTTCCGACCCTGAAAGGTAGCTGACTTACCATGAGGGGTAGTGGAGATGCATTGCTGCCAATTACGTGTGAAATGCTGGTGCCATAACGGAACATCCTTATGGTTGTACCAAAGGTTATGGATCCTCAGTCTTCCTGTTTGGGTAAATTTAAGGGGGACTTATCAGTCTTGTCCTGCTGTGTAGGCCTATCATGCTGCATTGTCAGCTGCTGTGTGGCAACTACCTGTTCCTGATGATTCAGGGAGGTGATCTGTAGAGGATGTTACCTAAATTTGTACTTTCCTACACGTGTGTGAGTGGCAATGCAAGCCCTCACATTTGTGGTATCATAGCTGCTGGGGCAGTCATCCTCTGTTTGTGTTCAACTGCTATTGATTTATGGATATGGAGTACATGCCTTACAACAGTGAGCCTAATTCCATGTAATTTTCTCTCTTCAGGTCACATGTCTGTTTGCAAGCTGATTACTGATATGCCTGTTGGCATTGTTGACACTGGATGTTACTACAATATGGATGTACTTTCACACCTGCTGGAGATTCCTACTACATCTGTCACTTTGACATTCTTGTAGTGCCGATATGTGTATTTGATTGTTGCTTGTAAACAGAAAGGCCACTTTAAACAATGAAGACACATGCACCATGACTTGTGCAAATTGGTGTGTATTGAGTGTTCTACATCACAGTCCAGAGGAGTGGGAACCTGGTTTAGGTGAAGATCACAGTCAGTGTTCCAGCTGTTTGTTTCACAGGTCCTGTATCCATTAGCCTTGGGATGATGGGCACTTGGCATTGGACAGCCAACAGAATGTAACAGTGGCACACAAAGGTGACAGTTCAGAAGAGGGATCACTTCCTGGTGGGAGGATTGCTTTTGCCTCAGGTCCTGCAAGATTTCTGGATGGCTGACCTCTTTTACGGGGGGAGCCTCAGCTGCAGCGATAGGGGTGCTGGTGGCCTGTGGGTCCTCCTGCTGGGCCTCCATTCAAGTAGCAGGTGCTGATGTAGAGGGCAGTGGTGTTGTGTGACTACTGGATGGAGCCTATTGTTGGGTGGAGGATGTACGCAGGATATTGCTGTGTTCCTTGAACCCCCCTAACATGGAGACTATGGTGGCAATGAGTACTTGCCACTGCTGCATGGCCTCCTGGTGGTATTCCCCCTGCAGCCTTTGGGTCTCCTGCAAGGTGGTCAGTATCTGGCCCATCTTGTCCTGGGATTGCTGCTCCCAGGACTCTGGAGACGGCCTCCTGGCCAGGCGTGTCCTGTTGCTGCCTTGTCCTTTGGTCCACAATTGCCCTTCCACTAGGCCTTGTCCCCTGTGCCTGTGCCCATGGTGTAGTGTGCCCCCCCACTGACACCAGGACTGTCATTGTCTTGGGATTACAATGTTGACTCATGCCCTGTCCTATGGGGCACACTGATGTTTGATTTGACCTTGGGACACAGGTTTGGGAAGGTGGGCTCTGCTG
Organism: Pleurodeles waltl; assembly: GCF_031143425.1. Lineage (NCBI taxonomy): Eukaryota > Metazoa > Chordata > Amphibia > Caudata > Salamandridae > Pleurodeles > Pleurodeles waltl. The sequence continues at coordinate 115,422,863 of NC_090445.1, read as the reverse complement.
TGCAATGGATGCCACAGGGGAGGTGGTTTCAGTTGTGGGCAAGGTGAGGCTGGTGGTGGTGGACTGACCACTCATGTCTAATGGGCTAGGTATGTCATCCCTATCCAGACATCCAGGGCATTCCTCCTCTATTGGACCTGCTTCCATGCCTGGGCTTTCTGTCATTGGCATCTTCTGCTGTGTGGCAGTACTTGGGAGACCTGTGAAATGAGAGGTATTGTGTCACAGGATGGTATTGTAAAGGTGATACACATGGTTGTATGCCATCATTGACTGGATTTGCAGGCCAGTATTGGCATTTACAGTTACTAGACTACTGCTTGTGTTTCCATCAGTGGAATGTTGTAATGGTCCTATTTTGGGCAATAGTTTGTATTGGTCTTGCTACTGTAATTGACATGAACTGATGTGCATTCCAATTACTTGCTGCTGAAGGGGAGTGACATGGTTTAACATGCAGGTGCAGAGATGTGGAGTGGGTGTAGCAGTCATGCAAGGGTAGGGAGTGTTGCATTGTGGCAGTTGTAGTACTTGCTGCAGTCTGGGGTATCCATGCACTAGGTGGGCCTGTGAGGGAATGGTGTTAGTAGGGAACTGTGGCATGCAAGGGTGGATATTGAGTCCTTGGTGGGTTTGTGTACGTTAGAGTGGTGTGAGGGGGTGAGAGGGTGGTGGGGGGCACATGTTGTGCACGGGGACATGTTGGCCGGGGAGTGTAGTTGACTCACCAGTTTCCAGTCCGCTAGGTATTCCTGTCAGCCCCTCTGGGTGTAGGATGCCCAAGACCTTCTCCTCCCATGACCCTCAGCTCTTCGTCTGTAAATTGTTTTTTTTTTCTGTGGTGCCATTGTGGATGTGTTGTGGGTGGGTGTGTGTGTGTTGTGCAGGGATGATGTGTGTGCTGTATGTTGGTGTGAGTTGGGGTGATAGGATGTATGTGTGGTTTGTGGTGTTTGTGTGCAGTGGTGATGTGCATGTTGTGCTTCTCTTGATTTTGTGTGTTGTGTGATGCGTGTTCAGTGTGATGGTGCCTGTGATATCTAGGTGCAGTGCCTTCTTTCAGTGTGCTCTTGCCTCACTTTGTCTAACTTTCTGGGTGCAAAGTGTTCTGGGTATGTGTGGGTGTGCGTTTTGTAGTGCTGTGGTCAGATGTGTGTGGTATGTGTATGTGTATCAGGTGTGAAGTATTGGTATTGTCCAATGTGGTGCAGTGTTTTAGTAGAGGTGTTTTTTTCCTGCGGCGGTTTGGACCACCAATGGATTGGCGCTGTGCTAAGACCGCGGTGCTGATTTGTAAATCGTGATTTGGCGGGCAGGATGTTCTCGGCGTGGCGGTGCTGGTGGTGCAGAGGCCTCTTTCACTCCGTCGTTCAGGCCGGCGGTGTTGTTTTTTATGGTAATTTTTGGGTGGTGCTGTGTTAGTGACTTGTAATACGGCAGATTTCAGACCGCCATCACTGGCAATCTTTCGCACCTGCTTACACGGCGGTCTTCGATAAAGACCGCTGAAGTCAGAATGACTACATCAGTCTTTTATTTCCTTTTCTTGTGCTTTCTTTTTTAATGAAGACTTTGTTGCTAGAGAAGAGCGACAGAGTAACATAGATCTGGACCGAAGATGCCATCATTCCAGAGGGTCATCTCAAACGTGGTCCATAAACAATGTGACTTCACACACCTTAATGGCCTCAGAAAGCGTGCTGAGGCACTAGTCACATGAACGAGAATCATGCTTCGTGGCCAGGTGCCATTGACAGTCTTCATTTGGGATTTGTCTCGGGTGCAAGAGAGGTTCAACCTTTCAGAGGTGCCATTCCCAATGCTCTGCACCAAAGTTTGATGGCAAAGTTCTGTAAAAAAATCTTTGGGAAGAAACTTGTGTGGAGAGCTCTGGATCTGATTTGAAGCACTCAGAAAAAAAGAACTCAGGGTGTCAGCATGACTGCTATATGACTGTAGGATTGTTACCTGAACCCACTTCTGGCATTGTGATGTAAAAGCATGGGAGTGCTATGTCACAAGTTTCTCATTCCACTCTAAAGCCTGGGCTGCTCAAAAGGTGAGGAATCTGTAGGTATAAGTATCCATCACTCAGGGTGCCAGGGTGAGTGCTATATGGCTCCAAGACTGTCACCTGAACCCACTACTGGTATTGTGATGTACCAGTGTGGGAGCTTTGTCCCAAGTTTCTCTTTCCAGTTCAGTCTAGCGCCTAGGCTGTTCAACATCTGAGGAATCTTCAGGTATAAGAATCCATCAGAAGGTATAAGAATCCATCAGAAGGTATATTACGTTTGTAGATCGGCTAATGGGGCAAAAAAATTGCAGATGAAAAAGTCACTTATTTTTCACTTTTTCCTATGATTTTTACATTATTTTTTTATTTCAATAATTCATTTTTGGGGAAATTCATGAATGATTTACACACAACTCCTTGCTGAATTCAGAATTTTAAAGCTGCAACAAAGTATTGGTAGGCCCACTATTATTCCAAATTGATAGTTTAAATCTTCACATCACAAAGGGGTTTTGAATAACACGTTGAGCCAAGTCAATAAGTCCAGTAGATATTTATTGTGAAACAGTTAGAAAGGAACACCAGCTGACACATGTTTTGCCCCCTGACGGTATGTAAACCTGGGGCTTTCTCAAGGCTGTAAGAATATGAAAGTCGATTAGAAGAAAAACTCTCTTATTAGATGAAAATAATTTTTTTTTATAATGTCACCCAAAGTGCAGAGAAAAAGGTAAGTGCTGGCAAGTGACTAGAAGAGAAATGGACAGTAAGGCCCTCATTACAAGTCTGGCGGTCGCATGTCCACCAGACTTGTGGTGGCAGTAGGACCGGCACATTATGACTGTTGCGGAGGCGCCACGGTCGGGCCACCGACACCGCCAGGCTGCTGCAAGCCGGCAGCCTGGCAGTCCCAGTGGTTTCTCCTCCTTCAGGGCAGCGCTGGATTAGGAGTCCCCATCCACCAGCCTTTCCATGGCAGTTCATACCGTCATGGAAAGGCTAGCAGAATAGGGGACTTGGGTAGCCCCTGGACTGCCCAGGCACTTGGCATGGGCAGTGCAGGGGCCCCCGAGCACAGCCCCATCGCGCATTCCACTGCCTGAATTACGGGCAGTGGAATGCACGACGGGTGCTGCTACACCCACCGCACCGCCACATTGGCTCCGGCTCCATTAGAAGCGGGCGTCAATGTTAAGGCCCTGTTCACCGCAGGGCCGGCTCTGTGGTGAAGTCCTATTAGGGCCTGCTGGGTTCAGGCTGCACAAGAGAGGAGTAGTAAGTATGGATTTTAATCACTCTTCCTTTCTACAGGTTTCAAGCCATTCACCATGGCCTTTCTTCAGGACCAAGGAACTAACTCCCTGATTCCAGGGTAAAGGATAGGCATCTTAGTTGTTGCTCGGCCTCACTTTAAATTGTTACTGTGCTCTCCTATTCTGTTTTTACATTCTGGGTGGTCATCCTGATGTAATGTAGATTAGAAGGGCAGGTTATCATTTACACTACCCTTTGTGTGTTGCAGTTAGTCAGGTTTCTCAGTTTCCATGTGGTGTTGTTGTTAAAAGTAACTGATTTAGTAATCTTCATTAGGTGGCACACATTACAACCACTGCAAGGATAGTGACCAGCTACTAGTAACATTGTTCCCTGGGTTTGCCTGGTGCCTGTGGTTGTTTTTTGGGGATGTCTGTACACTAGGGAGTCCCTTAGATTTTTACCTCGCTTATGTTAAAACATGGGTTTTTGTAGATTTAGGGGGCCTCTGTTCAGGATATGCCAATGTTAATTAATCATCTTATTGACTCTGTCAGATGCTATATTGAATGTTGTAATACAAACTGACCTGTCCTCCTTTTTCTTCTGTGGGACATGGTCCAACAAGGCATTTCGATTGTGATTCCCAGCCTGTTTCAGTGCCTTTTCCACTATTCTGGGTGAGTACTTTCTGGCCTTTAACTTATTTACTAAATTCTCTGTTTATGCCTTATAATCTCATGTATTCAAGCAGTTTCTTCTCAACCTCAAAATTTGGTTGAAGGGAAGGTTCTCCCTCAGGTGACGTGGGTGGAAACTGTAATGGAGTAGTAGGCAGTTCTTGGCTGTCAGTTTCACGTGCATGGTTGTTTTTAGGGTGCCCTGGTCTGCTATTATGTTAAAATCAAGGAACACCAGTTCTTTATTACTTATGGTATGTGTGAACTTGAGGAATTTGTTTTGTGTGTTAAACCAGCTCATGTAGTTCCTAGCTATCACCTCATTGCCTTCCTTTATGACCAGGATATCGTAAATGTACCTCTTCCAGAATTTTATTTGGTTCAAGAAGGGGTTGCTGGGACTCAAGATTTTATGGGTTTCCAGGTGGTGCACACACAGTCCAGTGATACTGGGTGCAAAAGTGCTTCCTATGCTGGTACTGTGCTTCTGTAGACAGAGGGTCCCCTCAAACTTGAAAACAATCATCATCTGTGCCCATTGCAGCAGTCCATAACTATATTCCTGGGTGTGTGGTACTCACAGTCCACTTCAAAAAGGACCGCTTCAATTATATCCAGGGTCTCTAGTTAAAGGATGCTTGTGTAAAGACTTTCAATGTCAAGACTCAGAGGGTGGTGGGAGTCTGGGTCGAAATCAGTGTTGCGCAGGAGGCTTGACACATCTTTGGTGTCTGTTAAATACATACTAGGACTTTAAACTATTGGTCTGAGAAATGTGTTGTATTTGTGTATGATCTTTTGTATAGTAAATGTAAGTGTACCTTTAAGCTTCGAATGCTATATGATCTCTGTTCTAGTGTTCTCATATACTGTTATTGAGTAGGCTTCTTTCTGAGTGCAGATGTGTGCCGGCTGGCAAGGGAGCACCAACTGCGGTCATCTGTGTGCTAATAAAGTGCTTATTTCAACCTCACCTTGACTCTTGGAACAGTATCTCAAGATTGGCAACAAGTTCCAGCTCATGGGACAATACAAGGTGACTGCCAAATTGGATTAAAACAAGAGAAATTGGTGTAGGGTCCAGCATGCAAAGTAAGACAGTTTAATTGTGTTTTTAATGAAGATTGACTTCAGCAAATTCATAGAACTGGTTACTGGCATATTAGGAAGCAATGAGAAGCATAGAGAGGAGTCTGCAAGCAATTTAAGTTTATGTGCATGTATAAATTCAAGGGGACTTGCCTAACGGTCACATCGGCTTGCGTCTTTCATAACGATTGATCGAGGCACGTGGGGCCAGCACACCACGAGTAGTGTGAGAGCCAGGCCTGCTCAGGAAATCATCCTTATCCAGGCACCAAAGGCACGTGTAAGGGCTCACGTAGTGTCGGAAGCAATGCCCTTTAGAAACAAGTGCAAAATAAAGCACAGCTGTAGAATCGTAAGATGGTTTCTTCGAAATAAATCCTCTGACAGCGAGCTCAGATAACGAAGTTGTCTGTTTAATCAGGGTCCACGACAGTCATCAGAAACAACCGTACAGCTTGAGCATCAAGACAGGAATCAAGCACACGGATCTAGAACCCAGCAATAGGTTCCATTCCAACAGTATGGAACCTACTGCAATTAAAAGTAAATACTACCATAGATAAGGATTAATGAACGGGTAAAACAGAATAACAAAATACAATACCAAAATACTAATATAACTAAATATTAAAGATAACTTAAAAGATAATAATATAAATAAGTATTACATAATACAGATTACTTCATCTACTACATCACCTTCCCCCTTAACAACAAAAATAAATAGTGACATGATATAAACTTAGTCTAATATGTAATCATCAAACTTTGAGGGAACTCTGACAAGTCTGTGACTACGCGTATACACAGGATCAGCTGCAGGACACGGAGAATTAATGAGTTCATGTTCGTCACACGAGTTCTCCAGTTGACAAGGATTGCTTCTACTTCCATGAGTTTTCCGTGCAGGATCCTCTATAAAAGTGCTACTAGAGCTGGCATCATCTTCTCGCCCAGCATAAACATGTTTAAAAATTTCTGCTTGTTGAGAGGATATGGGAACAACACAATTCCTGTTCCACCATCCTTTACCTTCCAGGAGAACAGAATACTTAGTAACTTTAATCACTTTAGCAGATAGAGTAAACTTTGATATACCTTTAGACACTTTGTATGGTTTTTTAATTAAAACCCAGTCATTCACATTAATTTGAATATCATACACACCTCTTCTTGAGTCATAATCATGTTTCTGCACCATCTGTTTTTCATTAACTCTTTGTCTCAACTCACTCAAATCCACATTTGTATCTTTATTACACAAAGGAGACATCCATCTTGGACATAAGCGAGATCTAGATTCCCTACCCCTAAGTAACACAAAAGGAGAAATACCGGTAGTAGAATGTGGTGTATTTAAATATGCCCATATTTTTTCATTCAAAAACTCAACTACATTGCAATTAGTCGCTATGGCTGTCTGAATGCCTTCTTTCAAAATGCGGTTGGCCCTTTCCACTAAGCCATTTGAAGCTGGACTATATAAGGATACGCGTGAATGTTTAATGTCGAAACTGGTCATAAAATTTCCAATCTTGGAAGAAGTAAATTGTACCCCATTATCGGTAATAATAACAGACGGTGGGCCTTCTACAGAAAATAAGAACGATAAAAACGAAATGACTGAATCTGTGTCAGCATGCGCAACAAAAGTATAATAAATCCACTTAGAAAAATAGTCTATGGCAACTATCATATAACTCATGTTCTTGGGTAGCATGTGAAACGGACCTGAAAAATCAATAGCGATATTTTCCCAAGGAGCACTAGGAAAAGGAATTGTATGTAATGGTTTGGTGTGACATTTCCAATGTTTATCAGACACTACACAAAAAGAACACTGATTTACAAAATCTGCTACTTGTTTGTCAAGACCCGGCCACCAGTACTTTTCCTTGAGCCTCCTGCATGTAGCTGAAATGCCCAGATGACCTTCGTGTGCAGCTTTTATCAAAAGAGGTTTCAATTCATACGGCGGAATGCAAACTGAACCCCTCATGCAGACCCCATTTTCACACGACAACTCTGAAGCCAGCTGACAAAATGTGTTGAGCTCCCCACTAAACTTCCTGTTGTTAGGCCAACCATGTTTAATGTGGAACATTACTTCAGACAATAAAGTATCCTTGGACATGCTCAAATTCCAATCCTGCTCAGAGAAAAGGCCTTCCGAAGCAGAAACAATGTCTAACGTTCCAACTACACATTCTATATCATCATCCTCAGTATTAGACTGAGACAAAGGCAAAGGCAAACGAGAAAGACAGTCTGCCCTAACATTTTTACCACCAGGAAGATACTTGACATCCAAATTGTATTCTTGTAATCTGGAAAGTAGCCTAACTAATCTAGCAGATGCTTTTCCTAAACCATTTCCATCCATAAGATATACAAGAGGTTTATGATCTGTGTATAAAGTACAACTCATGCCCCAGATATAAGTTTTAAATTTATGAACTGCCCAGACACAAGCTAACGCTTCCCTCTCAATAGTACTATAATTGCTTTCTGCTTCAGTGAGAGATCTGGATGCAAAAGCAATAGTATGTTCTTAATCCCTGACCCATTGTCCAAACACTTCCCCAAGACCTTTAAGACTAGCGTCAACAGTAATAAATGACTTAGCAGAAGGTATGAAAGATTTTAACGCTGGAGCCGACACAACAATTCTTTTGATGGCAGCAAACGCATCAAGTGCTTGCTCACCCCAATCAAATTTACTACCTTTCTTCAACAAAGACCTGAGCGGTTGAACAATCATGGCATAACCTTCAACAAATCTAGAATAGTATTCACACAAACCCAAGAATGAGCGAAGCTCATCTTTGTTGGTGGGGCAAGGTGCATTGGTAATTGCTTCCAAGTTCCCTTGTTTGGGTCTGATTCCTTCTGCAGAAATAGTGTGGCCTAAATATTCCACACTCTTCACCAAAAACTTACATTTTTTGCTTTTAATGGTCATGCCACAACCACTGAGAATAGTAAACACTTTATCCAAGAGAATTCTATGTTCCGCCATGTTCTCAGTGTGAATTAAAATGTCATCCTGGAAAGCACACACATTAGTAACATTGCCAAATAAAGAGTCCATCATTTTCTGGAAGACACTAGCCGCAGACGCTAAGCCAAAAGGTAATCTAAGATATTTGAAAGCACCAAAAGGTGTTACAAATGTAGTAAGATCTTGAGAACATTCACTGAGAGCAATTTGATGATACGCAGAATGTAAGTCTATTGTAGAAAAAACTTTTGAAGTACCCAAACTAGAGATCATTTCTTGAATGCAAGGAAGGGGATGACAGTCTACAAGTATACTCTTGTTAAGAGATCTTAAGTCTACACATAACCTCAAATCCCCATTCTTTTTTTTCGTGAGTACAACTGGCGAAACCCATTCCGACGAATCAGTGGAAGTTATTATGCCCTCATTAACAAGTTTCTCTAAAAGACTTTTTAATTGTCCCCTCACGGAAACAGGAACTGGCCTTACTTTGTGTGCAATAGGAACAGCACCGTCTTTCAACTTAATGCAATGTTCAAAACCTCTAACCATGCCAACATGATTAGCAAACACCTGAGGAAACTTATCCATAAAAGATTTAGGGAGCATGTTACATGATTCTTTTAAAATGTCATTGTCAGAATTAAGTAATGTAATCTCTGACACTTCTACAGGTAAATCTCCTAATGTAATAGGGTTGTCACATCCGGGACGAAGTATAATTCCCAATTTCGCCAAATCTTTCCACCCCACAATGTCTCTACCATTCACTGCCACATACATTTTCGTTACCGTACTTCTTTCTAAAATAGTTAGAGTGGCCAAGAAATAACCTAAGAGATCAATGTCATGATCCCCAAAAGCTTTGGGACTGATGTCAGCATCTTGTAAAATTTTTGTAGACTGCCAAAACTTGCGGTATGTCACATCTGCAAGTATAGTGATAGGTGAACCTGAGTCAGCCATGACAAGTATCTCTATTGAATCAATTTTTGCCTTACAAATAGGTCCTTTGACCTTCTTGAAAGAAGGAATGTCTACTGTTAACACCATATTGGATAACTTATTCATGCAATCTTTCATCATACAACTTTTATCTGGCTGTTCCTCAGAAGTGTATACATTGTTCACTTTCATTCGCATACTATTGAAAGAAGGTCTATATGTACGATTGATTTGTTTGCAAACAGCTTGAAAGTGGCCAACTCTATTACATTTCAAGCACTTTTTGCCCAATGCTGGACAGAATTGACTATTGCCAAAATGACCACGTGAACCACAACGGAAACATAGAGCAATATTTCTAATTTGTTTCACATTTCTATCCTTAATGTAACAGATTTCAGAATCCTCAGTCACTTGATTTAGATTTATATGTTCAGACTGTCCACCAATCACCTTGGATGTAACAATAGATCTCTCTACAGCTTTGGCTATGTCAACTGTTTCATCTACAGAGGGATTGCGACAAGCTAGTAAACGTTCTTGAATTTTCTTAGAATAGCAATGGAATACAAATTGATCTCTAATATGCACATCCACATTGCTACCAAAGTCACATCTTGCAGCGAGCACACGTAAATTTGCCACATATTCATCAACAGACTCATCCATAGCTTGTTTACACATTGCAAAATTAAATCTCTCAAGTAAGACGTTGGACTCATCTGAAAATTGTTTCCTAATCCTTTCTTTACCTTCCATGTACACATTCCACGCGGCATTATCTCCACTACTTCCACTGGGTAAAGAAATAACAGGTAGATTATCAAACACACGTTGCCCAGCCACACCGAGATGATTGAAAAGTAGGGCTAATTTTCTAGTAGGAGAAAAATCATTAGCATCAATGGCAACTAAATAATTTTCAAAAATTCTTATCCACTCACTCCACTTAATGTCAGGTTTACCACCCCTAGATAAAAATGGTGGTGGTTGAACCACTGTATGATTAGAAGCCATATTACATAACTACCAGTTCCCTACTTATCAGTAACTTACTTATATCTATAATATATTTTTTTATTTTTTATATCATAGTGAGAAAAGTTATGACTAAAACATGAAACCTTAAGTGAGACACAGTGGTTCCTTTGGTATCTATCCCAACAGTCCAAATAAACTTGAAGATTTATTCAGAAACGATGAGTGATCACAAATTAAAACACTCAATATGTGTTCAGCTCGAGTAAACTAAAAACAATGACAGAACCAAAATAATGCTGTCCGTAATGAGTCACGTATCCAAGCAACCAAAGGCTCGTGAGAGACGCACTCCGTATGCAACAGGTAACTAGGCAACGCTTGTAAACAAGCTCCCAGAATGTCAAAAAATAGAAGAAGGATTCCGTGTATCCACCTTGCAACGTTACAGTAGAACTGTTCACGCGTTTAGTTGAACTCGCGCATCCACGCCACAACGTCCCCAAATAAATCACTGTTTAAATGCAAACAGTTCACGCGCAATGAAACCGACCTGTGGAGCTTAAAGCTAGACGACAAAACGTAATCATCCAAATAAAGAAAAACGTATACACAGTATTGTCGCTGTCTTCCTCCGGCGAACTGCAAGACCTTTCCGGTGATCTGAACGCTGAGCACTGGTCGGTGAACCCTTCCCAATCGATGACTCAAGAACACAAGAAATTTCTTTAACTCCCCACTCCTGGTACCAATGTAGAATCGTAAGATGGTTTCTTCGAAATAAATCCTCTGACAGCGAGCTCAGATAACGAAGTTGTCTGTTTAATCAGGGTCCACGACAGTCATCAGAAACAACCGTACAGCTTGAGCATCAAGACAGGAATCAAGCACACGGATCTAGAACCCAGCAATAGGTTCCATTCCAACAGTATGGAACCTACTACAATTAAAAGTAAATACTACCATAGATAAGGATTAATGAACGGGTAAAACAGAATAACAAAATACAATACTAAAATACTAATATAACTAAATATTAAAGATAACTTAAAAGATAATAATATAAATAAGTATTACATAATACAGATTACTTCATCTACTACATCAGCATACTCAGTGAACATGCCCTACCTCCTGTGGAAACTACACTGTGCAACACTTTGGCAGCCATATTTAAACGTTGGGCAGTCCTTCATAGACATATATGGTGAATGAGGCATACCACTGATGCTGAGCATTTCGAAACGTAACTGCAGAGGCAGCAAACCCAGCGGGGTCATCCAACAACAGCGTCCTACATATAGTTTATGAAGAGAAAGAAGTGGTGATGGGCACACCTTCGGAGTGAGTGTCTGCTTTATACCATGCAGTAAGTTGTATGCACAGTGGTGGGCACACCTAAAGACAGACTGCTTCATACAGTGATAAGCGCACCTTATGACACAGTGCCTAATGTTATTTAAGAGACATTTTCAGCATGGTGATAGGCAACCCCGAGGCTCAGTGCCTTTACTGTATTTATATTTATAAGTGGTGATAGGCACACTATCAGGACAGTGCCTAACATTATTTACCAGACATTTTCAGCATAGTTTTAGACATACCCTGAGACACAGTGCCTTTATTGTATGTATACACATAATTATAAGCAGTGATAGGCACACCATCAGGACACTTTATACTTGCAACCAAGCAAAGGCAATTTTGTACTTTTGATTAGGTGACGCCAGGTCACAATAGAAGCAGAAGTTATACCTTCACCATTATTACTTTCAGAACTTTGGAGTTCCACCAATTGAGTAGGAAGAGTGGGTGGAGATATTTGAAAATTATACTGAGACTTTAGATGGGAGATAGTTTAGAGGGTCAAGAAAAAAAGCATTGTTGTTAAGTATAGTGGGCAAGGAAAGCCAACACATCTTCAAATACTTACTAGTAGCTATAGTAAACAATTTACAAACTATAGGCAATGTATACTTAAAAGCCAAGGTGAGATTAGAGAAGTGATTTGCCAAAAAAAACAAATATAGGTATGTGTAGGCATACGTTTTATACTCAACCACAGAAGATAGATGAAACAGTAGATCAATTTGTGGCAAGATAGCCTGAGCTATTAGGAAAATGCCACTTCGAAGCCATGAGGGATGAAATGCTACGAGATCAATTAAATGTACAGTGAAAGAAGGAAGGAATAAGAAGATGAAGGAGAGATTGTGGGTGGCAAAATAGCCCATCATTACAGGATGCTATTGAAACAGCAAAGGCGATAGAACAGTCTGACCAGTGAATGAAAGAAATAGAAAAAAAACAGATGGCAATATGAATGTATCATATATTGAGCAGGAGGATGTAGGGGTACTTAACGCTGGCAAACAGAATTCTAAACTGACCAAGAAATGGGTGTTTGTTAAGGAAAACACTAGCAATGGTGTAAGTATGTATAAACAAGTGTAGGCACATAAACAACCTGGTAAAATGTGTACTAGGTGTGGAATTACCCCTGATATCAGGATGGGAGCACCAGTATGATCTTCATTTGACTATTTATCCCAGGGCACCCAATCAGACTATGGTGGTTGATAAGGTCATGGCAGAGGGGATTGTGGAGAGGGCGAACAAAATCTTTTCAAATGAAATAGGTGAACTAAAGAACTATGCCCACAAAATAGTAGTCAAACCGGATGCTGTACCAGTTCAACATTGGGTGAGTAAATTACCTATCATAGCAAGACAGGAAGTCAAACGGATGCTAGAGGAGATGGTGGAGGAGGGAATCATCAAACCAATAGAAACATATAGTTGGGTATATTGGCTGTTATGATCACGGGCAAATCTGATGGCAGTTTTAGGTTCTATGTAGAGTTACGCACAGTGTATCAGAACATTGTGGTGGACAATTACCCCCTTCCAAACATTAATGAGCTAGTGTTGTTATTAAAAGAGGGTATGTGTTTCTCCAAACTTGATCTGAGAAATGCCTATCATCAGATTAAGCAGTACCAAGACCTTAGGGCATTTTTCACAACGGAAGGGTGTTCCAGTTTACTAGGATGCCTTTGGGTCTCTCGTTGGCAACTAGCATTTTTCTAAGGGTGATAGGACTGTCGCGTAGGCTCTCATTATCCTAATGAGACTACTGGATTTTTGGGCGGCAAGATCGTTCACAGTGTGGGGGACTAAGTCTGACCAACAGCAAAGGACCCTTGCCACCCCAAATCCGGGTTATGCTCCGGCTAACTAGCAGTGCCTCATCTCTCCCAAAGGGAAGAGACAATTGGGCAGCCGAGCGCATGACATCTTATTGCTTCCCAGGGAATTCGTGGTCACTCAGGTCACAACCAGTTCTCTCATACAACTTGCGGTCTCATATATAAATGACAAAAGCAGTTTGAGTTTTAAAGATTGGTTTAATAAAACAACTGCATTTTAGATAACAAGGCGTGAGCCGCAATAACCAGAACCATACAACACAGTAGGATTGAAATAGTAACGAGGAGAGTGAAACATAAGAATAATGCTATCATAGTGCAACTAGATTACGTTCTCTCTCTAAGTTATATTTTTAGCACTGCATGTTAAGCTCTAAGCCTGTCTTTCAGATTCCCCCGGGAGGACATCAACCCTCATACCTGAGCAAAAGCCTGTGATCTGGATCAGCATCTGCAACAGGGCAGTCAGCATCTAGTTCTGGGTTCCTGGTCGGAATCTCCCTCTTATGTGTACTGGGACTTGAAAGTGTTTTTATACTATTGATGTGAACTAACACCCCGATGTTCCTGCATAAGAATGTGTACTGTCTACGAACCATAAAGACTAAACTTCTACCACGTCTATCGGCAATGTACGAGACTGTATCCTTCACTGAAGCAGAGAGTGAGCAAGAAGAACGAGTTACTTACCTTCGGTAACGACTTTTCTGGTGGATACATTAGCTACCTGTGGATTCCTCACCTAATGAATACTCTCATGGCGCCAGCATTCGACGGAAATCTTCTTCCTAGTCTCTGCACGTCGACGAGGACGTCACTCTAGCCCACGCGACGCCGTCTAACATCATACAGGCAATAAGAGGTCCTCGCCAACGTGCCGACGTCAGTACCAACATTTTTTACGTGCATGAGAACAACAACCCAATGCAATGAAAGAGCAAGGCAACATCCCATAACATTGTAAAATACACAACATTGCAATAAAATGGCTGTAGATTTAATATAACTCTTTTTTTTTTTTTTTTTTTAACCAACAAATATATGCAAATCATGTATATACACAAAGATATATACATATATATACATATAAATATATACAAGTATCCATATATACAACATCTATTGCAACCTTGAAGACCAAGAGGAGCGCACTCAAGGATTACTTGGTAAGACCAGAAAGGCAACGGGGAGGCGGGTGGGACCGTGAGGAATCCACAGGTAGCTAATGTATCCACCAGAAAAGTCGTTACCGAAGGTAAGTAACTCATTCCTCTGATGGATACAACTACCTGTGGATTCCTCACCTAATGAATAGAGTCCCAAAGCAGTACCACTCCCGGTGGTGGGTGCCGAAATGGTCAAGCCAAGAAATCCTGCAGCACTGACCATGCAAAATGGCCGTCCCTTCTGACCTCAGAGTCCAAACAGTAATGTTTCGCAAAAGTGTGAAGGGACGACCAAGTTGCGGCCTTGCAGATGTCGACCACAGGAACACCCCTGGCCAAGGCCGAAGTGGCCGACTTAGCTCTGGTGGAATGAGCTCTAATGCCATCAGGAGGATCCTTCTTTGCCAAAGAGTAACAGATTTTAATGCAAAGAACAACCCACCTGGAGAGGGTTCTCTTGTGGACTGCCTTTCCTCTCCTCTTGCCCACGTATCCGATGAACAGCTGATCCTCCAGCCTGAAGTCCTTAGTTCTATCAATGTAGAAGCTTAACGCCCTCTTTGGGTCCAAGCGATGTAGTCTCTCTTCCTCCTTTGAAGGATGAGGCGGAGGATAGAACGTGGACAAAGAAATTGGGTGAAACAACCTTCGGGAGGAGAGCAGCCTTGGTCCTCAACACCACCTTATCCCCATAAAAAGTTGTATAAGGGGGTTTTACCGATAAGGCCTGCAACTCGCTCACTCTCCTTGCAGATGTTATAGCCACCAGGAAGACTGTTTTAATAACCAAATACCTTAAGGGGCATGAATGCATAGGCTCAAAAGGGGACCCCATAAGGAAAGTGAGGACCAAGGACAAATCCCATTGAGACATAACAAATGGTTTTGGAGGATATTTATTTAGAAGACCTTTCAAGAATCTGAGAACAATAGGGGATTTAAATAACGATGGTTGATCTGGAAGACAAATGAAGGCTGACAAAGCCGACAAATAACCCTTAATGGTAGCCACTGCACAACCCTTCTGCGCTAGAGACAGAGCAAAAGACAAAACGTCCGACAGATGAGCATGTAAGGGATCAATCTGTCTCTCCCCACACCACATAACAAATTTAGACCACCTATTAGCGTAGATAGATTTAGTGGAGTGTCGCCTGGCCGCTAATATAACATCCACTACATCAGGCGGGAGAGAGAAGGAACTCAGGTTGCCCCGTTCAATCTCCAGGCATGTAGGTGTAGACTCTGGAGGTTGGGGTGTAAAACCTGCCCCTGCGACTGCAAGAGGAGGTCTGCCCTGAGAGGGAGACGGAGCGGAGGGCACAGTGAGAGTTGGAGAAGGTCGGAGTACCACACCCTCCTTGGCCAATCCGGAGCTATTAAGATGACTTGGGCCCTGTCTTTGGGAATCTTCCTCAACACTCGAGGAATCAAGGGTATGGGGGGAAACGGGTAGAGCAACTGGTCGCACCAGGTTATCAGAAACGCGTCCCCTGCACCGGATACTGGAGGCTGCAGAATAACGGACAATGCGCGTTCTCCCGAGTGGCAAACAGATCTATCCGAGGAAACCCCCACATCTGGAAGATTAAACGGACTTGATCTGGATGGAGACGCCACTCGTGGTCGGCCGAGAATTGGCGACTGAGACTGTCCGCACGTAAATTCAAGACCACGGCTAAATGATTTGCTACCAAGCAAATCTGATGGTCCTTTGCCCAGGACCATAGTCGAAGAGCTTCTCTGCAGAGAAGGTACGACCCTACTCCTCCCTGTTTGTTTATGTACCACATCGTGGTAGTATTGTCCGTCAGGACCTGTACCGACTGACCACGAAGGGAAGGGAGGAAGGCCTTGAGAGCCAGACGTACAGCCCGTAACTCTAACAGATTGATATGAAACATCTGCTCCTCTGGAGACCAAAGTCTTTTGATCTCCAGATCCCCCAGATGAGCTCCCCACCCTAGAGTGGAAGCATCCGTTATGACCGTGGCCACTGGTGGCGACTGCGCGAACGGCTTTCCTTGCGAAAGATTGTTGCTCGCAATCCACCACTTCAAGTCCACAGCAGCATCTCTGGAGATCTTGACCGCACCTTCTAGATCTCCCTTGTGTTGAGACCACTGCCTTCGGAGGCACCACTGAAGAGCCCTCATGTGCCAGCGAGCATGCGTGACCAACAGTATGCAGGAGGCAAACAGACCGAGCAGACGAAGGACCTTGAGGACTGGAACTACCGCTCCATTTCGAAACATTGGAACCAATTCCTGAATATCTTGAACCCGCTGAGGCGGAGGAAAGGCTCGATTCAATGTTGTATCCAGTACTGCCCCTATGAACAGGAGGCGCTGAGAGGGCTCCAGGTGAGATTTGGGCACGTTCACCGAAAAGCCCAGGTCGAACAACAACTGGGTTGTTGACTGCAGATGATACGACACAAGCTCCGGGGACTTGGCTTTGATCAACCAGTTGTCCAAGTAAGGGAATACAGCTATCCCCTTCCTTCTGAGCTCTGCCGCAACCACTGACATCACCTTCGTGAAGACTCGAGGTGCTGAAGGAAGACCAAACGGAAGGACCGCAAACTGATAGTGCTGCGACCCTACCACAAACCGGAGATACTTCCTGTGTGACTTGAGTATTGGAATATGAAAATAAGCATCCTGCAAGTCGACAGACACCATCCAATCTTCTTTGTTCAACGCCAAAAGCACCTGTGCTAGGGTCAGCATCTTGAACTTTTCCTGATTGAGGAACCAATTCAAGATCCTCAGATCCAGGATCGGTCTCAACCGACCATCCTTCTTGGGAATCAGGAAGTACCTTGAGTAACAACCTCGACCCCTTTCCTGCTCTGGGACCAACTCCACCGCGCCCTTTGAAAGGAGGACTTGAACCTCCTGTTCTAGCAACAGGAGGTGTTCTTCTGAACAATAAGATGGGCGGGGCGGGAGGGGGGGCGGAAACTCCCAAAAGGGAAGGGTGTAGCCTTTTTCCACAATACTGATAACCCAAGTGTCCGTTGTAATAGTCTCCCACTTGTGGAGAAAATGCCGTAATCTTCCCCCTACAGGAGAGGAGTGAGTGGGAAATGGTGGAAGCCTAAGGCTGCTTTCCCTGCTGCACCCCTCCAGAGGACGAGGAAGAGGCAGAGTGCTGTTGAGAGGCTCCTCTGGTGCGGGCCCTACCTCTCCCTCTAAATGATCTATAGGGGTGAGAAGAGGCGGGTTGCTGGAACCTCCCCCGAAAGGAAGAGGAGGAAGAGCCACGCCCAAATCCACGAAACCTCCTGAAAAACCTGGAAGAGGCAGAGGAAGAAGGAGCTTGCAGCCCTAACGATTTGGCTGTGGCCCTGCTCTCTTTAAATCGCTCCAAGGCCGAATCTGCCTTTGCTCCAAACAGTTTGTCCCCATCAAACGGGAGGTCTAATAGGGTCGACTGCACGTCCGCAGAAAACCCTGAATTACGGAGCCAGGCCTGTCTCCTCGCCACCACAGCCGCGCCCATCGCCCTAGCCACTGAGTCGGTCGTGTCCAGCCCAGACTGGATAATCTGGGTTGCGGCAGCCTGGGCGTCTGAGACAACATCCAAGAGTCCCTGGGGAAGCTCCGTAAAAGAAGATGAAATATCATCCATAAGAGCATGGATATATCTCCCCAGAATGCAAGTTGCGTTGGTGGCCTTCAACGCCAAACTGCAAGAAGAAAATATTTTCTTGGATTGCCCATCCAGTTTTTTGGAGTCCCTGTCTCCAGGTACCCTCGGGAAAGATCCAGGCGCTGATTTCGATGAACAGGAGGCTTGCACCACCAAGCTCTCCGGCGTAGGGTGTCTTGAAAGAAAACCAGGGTCAGATGGTGCAGCCCGATATCTTCTGGCCACAGCCTTATGAACTGCCGAGGAAGATACAGGCTTCTTCCACACCTCCAACACCGGATCAAGCAAAGCCTCATTAAACGGCAAGAGAGGCTCCGCTGCAGCAGAGGCCGGATGCAGCACCTCCGTCAATAAATTCTGCTTCGCCTCTGCCACCGGCAAAGGCAGGTCCAGAAAGTTAGCCGCCTTCCTCACCACCGCGTGAAAGGTAGCAGCCTCCTCCGTATACTCCCCTGGAGATGAAAGGTCCCACTCAGGGGAAGTATCAAGCCCACTGGCCGTATCCAGACCATGCAGTCCATCACCAGAGTCCTCAACCTCTCCTTCCTCCAGGACTCGCTGGTATTCCTGCTCTTCCAAAAGTCGGAGAGCACGCCTCCTTGAATGTAGTCTCTGCTCAATACGCGGAGTCGACATGGCCTCTGCCGAAGTCGAAGATCGGCGCCGATCTCACAAGCATCCGACGCCGCATCCGGCGCCACAGGCAGCTTCGGCGCCGATGAAGGAGCAGGACGAAGAGATCTTGGAGCCGA
Source organism: Pleurodeles waltl (assembly GCF_031143425.1). Taxonomy (NCBI): domain Eukaryota; kingdom Metazoa; phylum Chordata; class Amphibia; order Caudata; family Salamandridae; genus Pleurodeles; species Pleurodeles waltl. Next base: position 115,404,115 of record NC_090445.1, on the reverse strand, counting down.
TGGACCCACCGGAGTCACAGGACGAAATCCCGACGTCGACGGGATGGAAACCTCCGGAGCCAATCCCTCTGAAGCCACCGGAGCGGCCACCGGCGCTGACACCGGCGCCGAGCCCACATTCCCAAAAGGGAGAAAGGACATAAAGGGTGCCGGCCGAAGAGGCGCAGGATCACCCAATGAAAAGGCCAAAGGCCCCCAAAGGACCAGCCGGAGCACCTCCTGGAGCCATCTGCTGAAAGATGGTATACATTGCATTCAGAAATGCGGTACTATCGGCTCCAGGGGCGGGAAAAGCCGGATACTGAGGTGCCTGGATCGAAGGCGACCCCGATGCCGGCCTCGACGTCCGCGACGCCGGAGACATCACAAGAGGCTGCATCACCTCAACCACAGACGCTTGTCCAGGCGAAGTCGGTGACGCCGGAGAGGGCAACGGCATCGATGGATGCGGCGTGACCGTGGGACTGACCTCCCAAGTCCTCCGACGCCGAGCCAAAGGCGACCTCGAACGAGTCTCCTTGCTGGAATGACGCCGTGAATCTCTACGGCGCCGGGAGTCTCGATGACGCCGATGAGACCTTGGCGAGGAAGACTTTTTGTGATGTTTTTCCTTTCTCTTCGACTTCGCCAGGAATAGTTTAGCCTCACGTTCTTTGAGGGCCTTCGGATTCATGTGCTGACATGAATCGCAAGTCACGACGTCGTGGTCGGAGCTCAAACACCAGAGACAGTCGGAGTGAGGATCTGTAACGGACATCTTGCCCCCACACTCTCGACAGGGCTTGAAACCCGACTTTCTCTGAGACATTGTTACCGCAGAGAAGAACTACGCAGCAGAAAATACACTGTAACTACTAAAGTAACAGTAGCTCCCTCGAAGATTATCGTTTCGAATGCACGGAAAAAAGGGAACTGACGTCGGCACGTCGGCGAGGACCTCTTATTGCCTGTATGACGTCAGACGGCGTCGCGTGGGCTAGAGTGACGTCCTCGTCGACGTGCAGAGACTAGGAAGAAGATTTCCGTTGAATGCTGGCGCCATTTGAGTGTTCATTAGGTGAGGAATCCACAGGTAGTTGTATCCATCAGAGTGTATTGTTTGCGAACACAGCGCTGAAGTAAGCTAAACAGTGTGATAGAAGGAAATAAAACAAGACCGTGAAACTGATTATTGTAAAATAACTGTGCAAGGCTAAATAAAATGCATCTAGGGCAAAGTGCACAGAGGCCTAATACTTTAAGCAAACGCGCATAAAGCTACAGTAAAAATGGCTACAATACACCCTCCTCTTGTCGGTAGAAAGTTGTTTAAGTCAAAGCTAAAAATGCCCTAAGCTAAAACCTAATTAAAAACCTACAGAATTTCAATAAGTCAAGAGGACAACAAAGCACACTAATCCTCAATTTAAAAATAAGCATGTGGCTGAATGCCGAATTCATATAACAGTGTCAATTTAGACTAGATTCAATTCAAGCATTGGTCATGGAAAGCAGGAGATTCTCCACTTCAGCAGATGACAAAACCGGAAAATCCACGCCAAAGACTATCAAGGAGCGGGTGTGTTCCAAAGCCCCAGTGTCAACCAGGGCGGCATCCGGTACAGAGTCTGTGAACGAGTTAATATCAACTTCCTCCAGGAAGGGTATCTCGTAATCAGCCTCACGAAGCAAACGCAGCGCGCATGTCTGGTAATGAGCCCTCATCGGGAACATCAACAGATCAGCATCAACCACTGCGGGATGTTGCTGTGAGAGACAGACGTCTAGTGCATGTTCCAAATCGCACCAACGGCACCGAAACACGGGTTGCACACAATCCAAAACCGGTCTGAATGACAAAGACCAGTCACACTCCAAATGTCCCAGGAGTGTTGCTCCAAAAGTGCTGCATCATGCGTCCACGACACAGCTGCGCTGATGGGAGCGCCCACATTTGTCCTTGTTGCAGCGGGACAGCCATTGCGGAAAAACAACAGCAACAGCAAAATGCCGGCTAATAAGGCCAAAGTTATCGGAAATCCCCAAAAAATGCTTCAGAAAATTGAATGAATAGCCGAAGGTATTAAACCGAATATGGAAGAGAAGGTGTGAACCAAACCAACACCAATGGCTTTAAAAAAATGGGCTAATCCAGCCGTGCTGGACGCATTAAATATATGTCCCACGAGTTCACCAAAGTGGCTCGGAAAGTTGGTATTTAATAGGGACTGTATTTCCGCCGATGACCTTGCCACCTGAAGTGCGTAGGTCTCGCGTGCAGATGTAAGCGCCACATGCTTCTGAAACAATAAAGCCTTTAGTCTACTTAACATGTCGAAATTCACCTTGGAAATAGCAATGTGAGGCCAGATATCTGCTACCTCCCTTAATTTAGTGGGGGGAAACAACACACTCCTGCAGCAAGTAACGACCTTAGTGACCGAAACAACGTAAACTATTCCAGCCCGCATGCCACAACAGTCTTCACTATTGAGGGGGATGTAGCTGCCGTTTGAAAGCACCTGGAATGTGCGTTTAGTCAAGGGGACCGGAACTCCCTTCAGATAGCAAGCCAAGTTCGCAACCGAGGCATTACACGCCCCATGCAAGGACAGCTGCTTACAAATCATCGAATGGCTGACTGAAGTCTCGCATTCACTACCGCTAAGAAAGACCTCTTTCATGCTATTGAGGCATTTGTACAAGAAGGGAAGCTCCCACACCTCATGGATATAACTATCTCCCAACTTCTCATATCTGCCTCCCGGAACATATTTCAAACAAGAAGTGAACTGTAACGTAGAAATGGGCAGATTAATAACCCCTTGTATCAACCACTCTGCAGAGGGGATCTCGGTCAAGGTAAAAGGCAATCTTTCTAATTTTTCAATGTTGAGCATGACATAAGTCGCCTCCTTCTTAGCCATTAGTTGTTGTTGTCGCGTTAAATTAAAGGAAAAAAAGATCTCCCTGGCACTGATGTGCTGCCACGGAACGCGACCCGCCTTCAATGTCTGAAGTGTCCAACCCAACTGCACAATGGACCTGGTCTGACTTTGTCCATGATATAAAGAAGACATATCAAATCGTATTATGTCTATTGCAGAAGAAACAATGTTGTTAATCGTATATATTCGGTCGGACAAGGTGTGAATTCCATTATCCACAACAGCTAATGCCTTTTCCATATTTTCCTGATCTATCTGCCTTAACCGGGCTGCAGCCTCCTGCTGGAAAAGTTTGCATATTTCATTGTATACTTCATACAAGAAACGCTTCCTACGTGGTGTCTTTGGGCCTGACAAAAAGTCTTGTAAGTCAGTGTTATTAGACAGGAGAGTGAGATGTGTCTTAACTGCATCTAGCAAGGATGATTTCAACCATTGTTGGCACAACTTTCCCACACTATATGTAGTAATTATTTCAGCATGTTCTGGTGATATATAGCGAGGGTCTGACCTACTCGTCCGGAAATCCCCTGAGGAGGTGACAAAACGTTGATGACACCCGTTGGTGTCTATGGGCCACAATAACCACCCGCCCGGACGTGTCAATGAAGTGTTATATGTACCATTCTGGACCCAATCTGTAAGCTCACTAAAAGTGGCATTTATGTATTTCTGCCAGTTATTAATTTTTTCAGGGACAGGTATACTAGGCATATTCAATTCTCTGATTGTTGCTAAGCCTAAACAGCTAGTCTGTTGTACTGTTTCATTTTAAAAAATCATTTGGACTGGAATGAGACATGCTCTAAACAATGTTTCTCTACCCCTTGTCTGCCAATGTTTTGTTCCCCAAACACTTTTCAAATCAACATTATTTGACCAATATTCATAACCTTCAATCGACAGTCGGGAAACAAAAGAATCGGAGTATATGAATTTCGTATTTGTCAACAACATTTGTTTATCTTTAAACGGAGTTAACCTAAAATAATATGATTCAGCATTTATTTGATTATGCCCAGAAAAATACGTAAATTTGTCAGAATAAGAATTGGAACTCCCTTGCGGGGGAGTTGGGCAATGCTCCCATTGCGTATAGTCAAATATCGTTTTTGGACTACTTGCTTTATGTCTAAACGGTGCCCATAATAATTATAGCAAAACATGTCACCATAATTGTCTTTAAACTGGTAAACATCTTCATTTTCATAGACAGTTTAATATTGTAATTCAGTCATCATGAAATCAACTGTCTTCACATCCCAATCATCAGATACAATGCCTAGTATTACTATATCATTCATAGATAACTTTAGGACATATGGTATTTGAATTATCTCAGTGGGACCGTATATATCAAACATTACTTTATCCCACACAATCCCATACGGAATCGGTACTGCAGAAATGTTCACAAAGGATAAGTCTCTCCGAATCCTATGTGATGAAAAATGTGGCTTTAACACCTCCTCCAACTTTTCAACCGCTGATCTCTCAGGAAGAAAATTACCACGTATCAACAGAAAAAAGGGAATGACAAACCCTAACCAAAGAAAAAATGCCAGCATAGTCAACAAGAGCCACAGATAGTTTCATGGAAAAACAAAATACGTATCTTTAAGCCAACACATCAGCTTACGTGGACCTGATAGGTCAGAAGTCGAAGAGGCAAACGAGTCCGATATACCATCGTTGTTGTTGGCAAAGTAACCAGAGGCAGTTCGTGCAAAAGGCGTTGCCGTATTCAATGGAGGAGTTGGGGTTTCTCGCGGTGGTACACTGTAGATAACACCATCCGTCACGTCAGTAGTCATGGTGACTTGATCAAAAGTTTCTAAGTTATTTGTTGTCAGTGGAACTAATGCGAGACCATCATCCACCCTCCCCAAGCTCGGAGAGGCAACAGTGTTGGTATAGATAACTTGAAGCGGAACATCTTCCCCAGTAGTGAGCGGGATTTGGGAACTACTGGACGTTCCTCTTGGTCTGCTGTGTAGAATCGGCCACATGTTGTAACTTGACATTGTCAATGGAAACAAAGCGATTTTCTTTGGCACCCGGCAACGGTGGTAGAATAACAGTTCTCGTTCCGTGTATCCCCAACACAGGGACTGGTGCTCGATAAGAAGGGCCAAATTCTTTTTTCACTGCGACCTTTTCACGCACAAGATCCCCAACCCTGGGAATCCAGCCGGTAGGTGTTATTGGCACTCCTTAATTCCTGTGGAGGCAGCATTTTTTGATTAATTATCTTCACGGAACTGCTGTAATTCCTGCAAAACATGACTAGATCGTTTATGTCAAAAGGCGTTTCCGCCGCCTCCACACAGGACCATCAAGATCCGGAACAAACATACGTGTTCCGAACAGGCACTCATATGAAGTACAACCCCCAGGGACCTTATAGGCAGGTTATTTAGTGCTCTCTTAACTCCATACAGGTGGGTTAGCCAACTACGACCCATACTTATGACTCTGGCTGTTAAGGATTGCTTTAAATTGCGGTTTAATCGCTCCACAACAGAATTTCCCTCGGGATGAAATGGAGACGAGAACTGGAGCTGGACCCCCAACGAAGCCATGGTGTCCCTGAATGCCCTTGAGGCAAAAGCAGGGCCCTGGTCCGAATGGAATGCTGCAACTGCATATGTACCGACAAAGACTAACAAATCTTTAATAACAGTCCGAGCGTCAGCCGAGCGCTGTGGCCACACCCACTCAAATCTGGAGCAAGAATCAACAGTGACTAGTATATATTTGTATGCACTATCCAGTGTCAGCGGACCGCAATGATCCAAGTACACACATTGTAAAGGTCTGTTGGATATTAAGAGGGGTGTTTGCGGTGGGCGCTTAGCTGTTGAAACTTTAATTTGTTGACAGATGTCACAACAAAGGACATACTGCTTAGTCTCTTTATAGAGACCAGGCCACCAGTAACGGGCCTGTAATAGCGAAATTGTGGCGGCCACGCCAGCAGGTGCAGATGCCACCCCCTCATGCGCTGCTCTAATCAACTGAGGTCTTACAACTTTATTGGGGATGTCACAGACGCCCACGCTAGGAATTCTAATCTCAGTGTTCAGCACACTTCCCATAAAGTATTGGTATTTATTAGGAAATCCTTTAGGATAGGGCTTGCCATCAACCGTAGCTTTTATGGCCGCCAGAATCTCTGTGTCTGGTTTGGTACTCGAACAAGTCACTGCAGCTAGAGTGGCAACTGCCACTGCGACTTTGCGGCTTCATCAGCCAAAGTATTCCCAGCAACGTGGATTCCAACGCGCTGGAGTCCAAGTGTATGTACAACATGGACTTTGGGTAGCGTCTCCTTCAGGTCTGCTACCTTCCCCCACAGTAGTCTGTGTTTAATGGTGTTGCCTTTTGAATCTCTCAACCAATTCAAGCGCCAATAATGTAGGTATTCATTAAAAGACTGGACGCAATAATACGAATCACAAACAATCAGTGTAAACTGCGTCGGATCTGTATGTTCTAATGCCAGCAGTAGAGCCTTTAGCTCAGCTAATTATGCTGTACAATCCCCCAAGGTTTGTGTATAAGTATGATGGGGGCAGAATTTCTCCCCTTCCATATGGCCGCTCACTATTGCACATGCAGCCGAATATTGGTGTTTTGTTCCAACCGCCGGTTGCGCAGAGCCATCGGTGTACATGACTACTTGATACTGATCAATAGGCAACGTGTCAGCGGGAACTGGATATTCAACTTCATACTGTAGAAATTCCTGAGTTTGTAACTTTGGGTCAAAAATGTAGTCAACATCAGTGGCTGTCAAAGAGGTAGCCCACTGTATCCACTGTATGTGGATGTAATGCTTTTGCGTTCGGGACACTAATGTGTGTAACAGCCTCGAGGGCCGGAATAGGAGAAACGGCAATAATGCATTTCCCCTGGGCAAGAGGTCTTTCTTTAATAACAGCCATGTGCACAGCAGTGAGAATTTTCTCTGTGGGTGCAAATCGATGTTCAGCAGCCGAATACAAGTGGGACTTGTATCCAATCAGGACTGTCTCACCTTCATTAAATGTGACATACGTAAACCCAATGGCCCCAGCTATCACCCTGATGACCAAATGCGTCTTATTGTCCTGTGTGTGTAAATGTTTTGCTGCTAGCATATCTGCCTGTAACTCCCGAAGAGTGTGTGTATGTTCAATTGTCCAGAATTTGCTTGAAAAATCAGGACAAATTAATTCATACAAAGGTTTAATGCGTGTAGCATTTTCAGGAATGTATTTTCTGCCAAAATTTAGAAATCCCAATAATGATTGGAGTTTCTTAATCGTATTAGGTGGTTGCAATTGTGCACACTTTTCTAAGAATTGGGGTGCTAGGCTCTTACCTTCATTCGACAGCTCGTATCCCAGGAATATGACGCTGAGTAAGGCAATTTTAGATTTTTTTAAGTTAAATTTGTAGCCAATTTTGACAAACCCTACAACAATGCGGGCTACTCGTCTTAAATGTTGTAGCAACTCGTCATCCGTGAGATATATATCATCCACATAAGACAATGCTTCAGGGTCTAACTCATGTAAAATTGCAGTCACACGAGCCGCAAACAGTCCCGGGCTGTTCTTATACCCCTGAGGCAAATGACAGAATTTTTTCTGGAAGCCTAACACGCTAAAGCTTGTCAAATCCCTAATTTCGGGTGCTTTATTCTGGCAGAAGAATCCATTTGAGATGTCTAAAGTTGTTTTATATTTTTTCTGCACAATGTTGTTCATCAGTGCGGCGCTATGTGAGTTTTGTATAGCATATGTACGTGTATGTCCGTTCAAATGCCTGTAGTCTAAGACTATTCTATATGAATGGTCCGGTTTAGCTACAGGGAAGAAGGGATTATTCATCGGTGAGACACAGGGTTCAATTACCCCCTGGTATTCCAGTTGTGTAAGTATTTCCCTCACCAGTGCCCTTGCTTCATGTTTTATTGGATACTGCGGTTGTGGCTGAGGTTCACCTTTAATTAGAATTACATGATATGGAGAATCCCTGTCCCACCCTACGTGATTTCTATATAAGGCAGGTGCTTGTGCTAGAGCCCATTTGATACAATAGGACTCTGCGAGTTCCCCTGGAACAAGAGGCAACACGAAGGTTTAATAACCTCCTCCCCAACTGGGCAGGTGCGGACAAAATCAGGCGGCCAATCTTGTTCGGCCAGCAAAATGTCATATATCTTGACCACACGATCCCAAAAGATGACAATGTCTCCTTCCAATTGTAAAGTCACTGTATACACCCTATCGGGTTCAGAGACACGCATATCTGCTGTTTCAACTTGAATGAAGTCATCAGTTGCTTTCACCTCCAGATGCTCTAGAAGATTCAGGCGAACTATTGTGACCTCTGCCGCGCTGTCTAGCAGTGCTAGTGCCCATGTCATGTTCTTCAAGAGAACTCTCTTCCTGAGTGGCATGTCTAACTGAGACTGCCGCCATGTTTTTCTTTTTAAACTGTTGTTTTGGTTGTATCGGTTTCTCTTCCTTCTTGACAGAAACCTCCGAAGAGTGTGGTGATTCCTGTCTCGGTTTTACGTACTCTGTTCTCCGCTCTGACCGCCCACCTCTCTCATTTCTCTGTTCCGATGAGTCCTGAAAGGAACGAGATTGACGTGTATCAGTATATTGATATGTATCAGGCGTTTTTATTTTATCCCTATTTCTGAGATTATGCCTATTCTGTGGGGTCTCCGTATGTGGAGATTCTCCCCTTTCTTTTTTAGGTGTCTGTTGTTTTTTCTCCCAGCGCTTTTTATTACCCTCAGGTTGCTGTTTAGCATTTTCTTTACTAATTTTTCCTTGAAATTGAGGTTTTTGCGGTCTAGCCCCTAGGCTATCACGACCTATACTGGAGTATGTTTCCGCTATTATTTTGGGCAGTTCCCGCTCCTGATCTTGTTGCGGGACGTCCCAAAGACGCATGCAACTGCTTCTCCTTTAAGAGATTACTTAGGATTATTGAAGAAACCGTGGCAAAGTTGCCCATCAGTTGCATTCCTAAATCTAAGGCCGGGGCAGCCCCGTATTCATCCTGAATTTGTTTAAGCACTTCCGGTAGGTTGGCCAATGTCGATGTACCGTGTACCGTTGTATAGAGCGCAGCAAACACCGTGCCCCATGTATTACAATGTTCCACTGTGGGAACCATTCCAAATGGCAAACACATAGTTAGTATTCTATGTTTGTCCTGAGGTCCCGTATGGGGAAATACCGCCTCCAGCGTATTTATTTTCTGTGCCAGCCAAAATGGAGTCTCCTCCCGTTTTGCCGGAACCTTACCCATAATAGAGAGTACAATCACTGGGTTCATACCTGGTGCTGCTGCATGTGGTTGTGCTGGAGCAGCACGCGCTGGGTTTGTATTTAGTGTCTGCATCACAAATTGTCCTAAGCGTCTATATGTAGCCGTTAAGTCTGTAAATAAACGACGAACGTCAGCCACTGGCATATTTGCAACCGCAGGATGTGGTGTATATGTGGCCAATAAAGGCCAGGTTGGACCATCATTACTTAGTGGACCTAACCTTACCGGTAATATTGTATGGTGTACGGCGCCATCAAGCCAATTATTATGTTCTTAATAAGATAGAGGTATCTCTAGGTATGCGTATGCCATGTACTGGCCAGGCATGTTCGCAGCCGCATATGTGTGAAATGTATTTGAGTTCCCATCAACTGCTGGAAATGTGACCCAGGAGTAAAAAAGTTCAGTTCTATAGGCTGCGTGGGCGGCCACCACAAACGTGACTGGACCACCCTGGATCGTAAGACCATGCGCAAGCAAATGTGCTGTGAGCGGTTGTCTCATATTAAGAGCTATTTGTATTGCCTGGGGATTCGCCATTAGAAAAACAGCTATAGTTCAGAGAAGGCACACCAAAACGGGGACTTTCCTTTTAAGGTTGAAGCTTGAACAACCATCCACTGTAATTAGGGTTACCTATACCGCGGTGGTGGAAGTCCTCAGTGCCACGGACGTCTCCGCTAAAGGAACTGAGGAATCATTATATAATATGAGACCGAGAGAAGCTGGTGGACCCAAAAATTAGAGCCAGACCAAACGTTTGCGGCGCCATGTCGCGTAGCCTCTCATTATCCTAATGAGACTACTGGATTTTTGGGCGGCAAGATCGTTCACAGTGTGGGGGACTAAGTCTGACCCACGGCAAAGGACCCTTTTTTCAAATACGGGTTATGCTCCGGCTAACCAGCAGTGCCTCATCTCTCCCAAAGGGAAGAGACAATTGGCCAGCCGAGCGCATGACATCTTAGTGCTTCCCAGGGAATTCGTGGTCACTCAGGTCACAACCAGTTCTCTCGTACAACGTGCGGTCTCATATATAAATGACAAAAGCAGTTTGAGTTTTAAAGATTGGTTTAACAAAACAACTGCATTTTAGATAAAAAGGCGTGAGCCGCAATAACCAGAACCATACAACACAGTAGGATTGAAATAGTAACGAGGAGAGTGAAACATAAGATTAATGTTATCATAGTGCAACTAGATTACGCTCTCTCTCTAAGTTATATTTTGAGCACAGCATGTTAAGCTCTAAGCCTGCTTTTCAGATTCCCCCGGGAGGACATCAACCCTCATACCTGAGCAAAAGCCTGTGATCTGGATCAGCATCTGCAACAGGGCAGTCAGCATCTAGTTCTGGGTTCCTGGTCGGAATCTCCCTCTTACGTGTACTGGGACTAGAAAGTGTTTTTATACTATTGATGTTAACTAACACCCCGATGTTCCTGCGTAAGAATGTGTACTTTCTATTCACCATAAAGACTAAACTTCTACCACGTCTATCGGCAATGTACCAGACTGTATCCTTGACTGAAGCACAGAGTGAGCAAGAATGTATTGTTTGCGAACACAGCGCTGAAGTAAGCTAAACAGTGTGATAGAAGGAAATAAAACAAGACTGTGAAACTGGTTATTGTAAAATAACAGTGCGAGGCTAAATAAAATGCATCTAGGGCAAAGTGCACAGAGGCCTAATACTTTAAGCAAACGCGCATAAAGCTACAGTAAAAATGGCTACACTACAGGACGAATCTTAAAGGAAATTGATTGCGTTGTCTTTTTTCGAAATGGCATCTTAGTTATTGGAGAGATGGTTGAGAGTCATAACATAGTACTCAAAAGAGTATTGTACAAGATTGCAAAGGCTGGACTAACACTCAAGAAAGAAGAGTATGTTCTGTGTGGAGGAGGTTGAATATTTGGGATAGACATTGTCAGCCTCAGAGGTCAAACCAAAGAAAGACTTGCTGGAGGCTATAAGGAAAGCACCTATTCCAACAGATAAGGACCAATTGAAGTCCTTTCTTGGGCTCATTGAATATTCTGCAAAATGTGTAAAAAAATGTTTGCGGGAAAAAACTGAGCAGATAAAATAATATTGAGAAAAAGTTCCACATTTGTTTGGGCAGAAGATCAACAAAGGTCTTGTGATAACATAAAATGGGACACCTGTCCTGCTAAGGTGATGACCCTGTTTGACACTACATCTATACTAAGTTGATGAAATGCTGTAGGTGTGGGTGCTGTATTGTCACAATTATACAAGGATAGTGACAAACACTAGCTTTTGCTTCCTGGTCGGAACTACTCAGTCATAGAGAGGGAGGCGGTTGCTGCTGTATGGGCAGTGGAATACTTCAAAATATATCTGTAGGGATTTTACATGACCCTACATATAGATCCTAAGCCTTTGTTGAAGATTCTGTCACCAGGAGAAGCTGGGAGTGGGTCTGCGACGCTATCCCGGTTGTCATCTCGCTCACAAGTTTATCAGAACAAAATGGAATACATTCCGGGTTGGAGGAATTTAGATTGCTACTGCCTTGGCAAGATGTGGACAAGGTGGAGGTTGAAATGTTTGAAGGGAGGAGTAGTTGCAACTGTCTCCGACTTGGTGGAGTGAAACCAAGGAGCCATAAAGCAGGAAAGGTGGTTCGAAAGCATGAATAAAGATGGAGTGTTACAACAAGTGAGGATTTGATTTTGAAAGGGAGCAGGCGTGAGAGTGTGGTGCCAGTAGCAGCAAGGCCATATGTTAAAATATTGGATGAGTTGTCAGTGTGTGATAGTAACCCTATTTCAAGGGGTGATAAATTTGTACCCCTAGAGAGTTTAAGATTTGAACTTTTCAAAATGGCACATCAGGGTCACCTGGAGCAAACACTTACAAAGAAGAGATTGCAAGACAATTTGTGGTGGCCTGGCTTGTAAGGATGGGGAGAAAAGGCTGAAAGTCGGCAGACAGTCGGTTATGGGTGAGATAAGAGATTCAGGACCGCCATGGCATACACTATACTTAGATTTCATTGGACCAATGGGTGGTGTAGCTTCCGAACTAAGATTTTCCCATGTGATGGTAGATGTGTATTCTAAATGGCCTGGGGTGAAATTTATGCGGGAGATCATAACAAGCTTACATAGCAGCCTGGAGTAGACTGTCTTGTTTAAAATGTTTGCATTGCTCCAGCTTTTATATACACAGAAAAACTACCCCTAAAAAATCCCCCCAGGATCTTTTCCAATCAACAGTTCTCCCTCGCTAGCTTTTTGAGAGTGAGGGAACCACTCAGAGTGGCTCCAATAAAGTGTATACGTTTTCGTTTGATGTTGGATGAGGGCAGTTGACGTAACACTATAATTATTAGGTGACACAAATGCTCCCAATCAATAACTGGGACAGAAATGATCCGGCAGTGAGACAGTAAATCGAATGTAATAAGTGAACGGGATTCCCCCGACATTAACGTCAATCACAGCTACACCCATGGAATGTTGGCCTTAGTTGGGCCTTAGTAGAGGGCAGGCTGGGACAAAAACACTGATGAAGGAAATACCACTCTGGCAGGGGACCTGGTTTACAGAGGTGTCCTAGTTGAAGGGGTTCTACATATGGGACAGGATAGGAATATAGATGATTGGAAATGTATAGGTATTCAATCACATATAATCCCTTGGACAGATGGCTGATGAATTTGAGCTTGATGGATCACAATTCTTCCTTTAACTTCTGTTGAGCACATGCAGGAGAGATACAAAGATAGGCGGAACCCTATTCTGCACTTCAACTCACTGGAGCCTAAACTCATCATGGAGCAGCTAGTAAACAAGGAAATCTACAAAGCATTGGTGGTATACATTCCCAATCCTTTTGCGACACTTAGGTAATGAAGGGAAAATGGTCTAGGTAAATTAAAAAAGGCATAATGAGTGGAGGCCAGAATAATGGCCACATGATTGGTGATTTGGGCCAGATTGTACCTCTTCCAAATATTTCTACAGGGTATATTCTAATTATGAGAGGCTGTGGAAAACAGTGCGAAAGACTAACTAATTACTTGAGGTGCAAGATGGACAGGCACCTTATTACAAATGATGTTGAAAAGTATATAAGTGTACTGGTCTGCATATTGGAGACATTGGAGGCTGTGATTAGACATTTTCTGATCAACAGGGACCAAGAACTGGTCGTGTACATGATTGGGATGGCCACAGATGGGCTAGACTGGTGGTTGAAATAGGTTTTATCATAGCCAAGAGAGATATTGCTCTCCAATAGTGATCTAAGAGTGCTCACCCATTCTTAGAATGGATGAAAGGAATGAATTAATATGCCATGGCTGAGGAATCTGTTTACAAAGCAGTTTAATTGCTGGTTAGGAGGGCTATGCATTGATATTAGGCTGTGTTGCGAAATGTTATGGGATTGTATCATGATATAACTGAAGACTCAATGTTGTGATCTGTGAACAGTGTGTACTCGTGATTATGCAAAATTGGCTTTAACATGGTGTTATTTCTAACAACTTCTGTATGCATACCAAAATTAACAATAAGAAAATTTCCGCTCCACTGCATTTCTGGTTAGGTTCACTGTACAAACACCACATACATATATAAGTATATTAATAAGATTTACAAATAATAAATAAATAATAAATGTAAACAATAATTAAAGAAAAACATCTTATTAACTTTTAAAACAATGAAATAATTATTTAATAAATATAGGGGGTCATTCTGACCCCGGCGGTCATGGACCGCCGGGGCCAGGGTTGGCGGGAGCACCGCCAACAGGCTGGCGGTGCCCCGCAGGGCATTCCGACCGCGGCGGTTTGGCCGCGGTCAGATGCGGAAAACCGGCGGTCTCCCGCCGGTTTTCCGCTGCCCATTAGAATCCTCCATGGCGGCGCAGCTCGCTGCGCCGCCATGGGGATTCTGACAGCCCATACCGCCATCCTGTTCCTGGCGGTTCTCCCGCCAGGAACAGGATGGCGGTATGGGTTGTCGTGGGGCCCCTGGGGGCCCCTGCAGTGCCCATGCCAATGGCATGGGCACTGCAGGGGCCCCCGTAAGAGGGCCCCACTTTGTATTTCAGTGTCTGCTTTGCAGACACTCAAATACGTGACGGGTGCCACTGCACCCGTCGCACCTTCCCACTCCGCCGGCTCAATTCTGAGCCGGCGTCCTCGTGGGAAGGGTGGTTTCCACTGGGCTGGCGGGCGGCCTTTTGGCGGTCGCCCGCCAGCCCAGTGCAAAAGCCAAAATACCCTCAGCGGTCTTTCGACCGCGGAGCGGTATTTTGGAGGGGGGAACTCTGGCGGGTGGCCTCCGCCGCCCGCCAGGGTGAGAATCACCCCCATAATCTGCAAACATTAAAGTAGTTTATATATATTGCTACTGTAGTGTTTCAAGTAGAATCAATTATAGTAGCGTTTGTGCTAGGTTATTTCGCCCCCTATTGTTTGGGAAGAGTATGACTTTTGTAGCTACTATCTCATGTACTTGGTCTGTTTTCTGGATACTTTAGGGTATAATTGTTGTACTAGTAGGTTGGTTTGTAAAATCCTGATTCGGAGTGGGTCATCATCCAACCTACCTCACGAAGATTAATGAGGCAGATCTCAAATTGTGACTCACTCCAATTGGTGGTCATCACATGGATGGTGGCCTGCTAGAGTCAGATGTCTGTAATTCTTTGATAGGTAAACTCTTTTTTAAAATGCAGACTCTGTTCCCTAAAGGAAAAGTTTGGTTTGTTTAAGTTTGTTTGAGAGTTGGCAGTGGTCATATTGACCACTGTATACTCTCCAACAATCTTTTTTTTAACATTCACAAACTGAAAGGGGTTCCAAGTGAAGTAATTCTGATTGACTATGTGTGAAGAAATTCCAATCAATCCCATTTACAGAGTGTGGATGTATTGCGTATCCTTGGATCTAGGGAACAAGTCTATAAGGTCCAAATTCCTAACCCATGGCTGCAAAGACTTAGTTCAGTTTCCCACCACTGACTAAGGAAGTCCAGGTTAATTGCAAGCCCACACAACACACTAAGTATTCCGGCAGGTGTGGCTTGTGTGCTTTCTGGGTCACTAACAGTCCCTTAAAGAGTTCATGGATTCAGTGGTAATTCAAACCCAATTTCATTCTTAGAATAGCACACTCAAGCATAGCCCATTGCTCCTCCTTGCGCCACCCTAGCATAATTTTCCTTGGCGCTAAGGAGGTGTTAAGGAGGTCCCCATCGTGTGCAATATTTACAAAGCGGTGCAATGCAAGTCAGCTTTGACTAGATGCAAAATAGATATCGAGGGGTTTGAGGCAGACCTGTGTTGCCTGATGTTATATTAAATCAGTGTTTTGATGAAATAACACTTTTGCAAGTTCTACTGAATGTGGATCAAAAGCAGACAGGCTAGCGTAAAGTTTTGACAATGGAGTTTGACTTTGGGACAGATGAAGGGGGTTGTAATGATAGTATATTATGGAGTCACAGTAAAATCTTTTCTTTTTTGATGACATTTTCATGATTGAAAATTACGCAACAGGGGAAAATTATGCATAGTGTAAACTACAGAACTTTTCAACCATTTTCACTGATGTAAGCGTCTTTTTTGTGAATACCATATATCTACATTTCTAAATTAAAACATTCTTAATTTAATTGTAATTGCCTTGGCTGGTTTTGAAAAATGCAGGCTGGAGTGTCACTTAGTGGCGGCACCATTTTTCCCCCTTGACACTTTTGTAAGGTCTTTATTTTATGTCATTGCCCAACGTATGTTGAGGGCTGGACTGCAGGTACTCATTTTATTGGAACGGGTAAGAAAACTATCATTTTATATATATGTGAATACATAGTTTGGCCATGTTTAATGTTAAAAACTTTAAGACTAATTAGTATGAGAAGTATATGAGGTGCTTGTTTGATATTTAATGTGTATTTTGGGTTTTGCAATGGGGTCTGATATTGTAGTGATAGTACATATGTTGATATTTTTGTTATTTAGTTTTCAAGGTCTGATAATTATATATTTTTATATTTTTATGTGAAAGATACTCTCTTGTAGAGTTGTGTTTGCACTATAGTTTATGAAGTTTTTTTTAGGAAAATGTTGTTACTATTTGTTTCCCAACTAATTCTTTTGTTGTGTTCTATTTCTTAGTTTACCTGAATGTTCTTTAAAACATTTTTGGGGGGTTGGAAGGAATCAGTGGTTTTATTATGAAACCTTATTTTCTTTTTTTTTTAAATAATTGTTAACATTGTTTGGGGGAATAAAGACAATACTGGGAAGACAATCATGGGTAACAAAGGCCAACAATGAAGAGGGGTGAAGCACTTTGAAGGACTGCTGAAGCAGCCTATGCCGCAGTCTCCACCAGACATAAAGCCAGCTAAAGTACTTGCCAATCAGCGGCAGCAGTAGGACCTGACAACATTCCTGCAGATACACTGAAGGCACACATTGAAACATCAGTAGACATGCTCTATCCCATGTTTGGAAGGATCTGGAAAGAGGAAAAGGTGCCATTAGACTAGAAGAAGGGATATATCATCAAGATCCCCAGATAGGTGACCTGAGTAACTGTGCAAACTACAGAGGTTTAACTATTCTATCAACCCCAGGCAGAGTTTTCAACAGACTCATTCTGAAAAGAATGAGGGAACAAGTTGATATTCAGTTGTGAGACCAGCAAGCTGTCTGCAAAGAATAGATACTGCACAGACCGGACTGCAACACTACATTCGATGAAATGGAACTCCCCCCACTATGTCAACTTCATCCACTATGAGAAAGCATTCCACAGCGTGGACAGAGAGACCCTTTGTAAACTCCTTTACCACTATGGTGTACCAGATAAACTCAGAAGAATCATCAGGAATTCTTGCCTTGGAATCACCTGCACAATAGTCCATGGAGGACAACTCAAGGAAGCCTTTCAAATGAGGAACAGAGTCTGCCAGGGTTGTTCGATGTTGCCTTTTTTCTTCTTGCTGGCCATAGACTAGATCAGTGGTTCCCAACCTGTGGCCCGGGGAGCCCTGGGGGTCCGTGAAGCCTCTTCAGGGGGTCCGCGACTGCTTAGAAAATTAAACAATATTACCAGATTAGGTCCCTAGCTTTCAGTAATGACTTAGCGGGGGTCCCCAGACTCCAATAATGAGTCAGTGGGGGTCCCCGAGTTCCAGTAATCATAAAGTGAGGGTCCTCAGATGTCAAAAGGTTGGGAACCACTGGACTAGATCATGAAAACATCCACAGGGAGGAGAACAAATGGAATCCAGTGGACACCTGAGACACAGCTCGTTTACCTGGACTGTGCAGACAAATTCCCCATATTCTCCTATGCCCATCTGCAGGTGCCAGAGAAGACAGACAATGTGGCAGCCGCATCAGCACAACTTGGCCTCAACATCCACAGTGGGAAATCCAAGATCCTGAAGGCAAACACAGCCAGCACAACAGCAGTTGAAACCTTCACCTGCCTCAGCAGGGCAGCACAAAAGCCGAAGTCAAGGCAAGAATCAACAAAGTAAGGGCTGTTTTTATTCATCTAAAGAAGATCTGGAGCTCCAAGGGCCTACTGCTGCAAAACAAGATCAGGCTTTTAAACAAAAACATACAATCAGTCCTTCTGTATCAAGCAGAAACTTGGAGGACAACAGCGACCAACACCAATAAAGTCCAGACCTGCATCAATATTTGTCGAAGGAAAATCCTCCAAATCTGCTGGCCAAACACCATCAGCAACAACAACCTTTGGCACTAAACTTTACAGCTCCCTGCTAATGAAGAAATGAAGAAAAGATGCTGGGGCTGGATTGGTCACACCCGCTGCAAGCCCACATCAAACACCACCAGGCAAGCCCTGACCTGGACCCTCAGGGAAAAAGGAAGGCCAACAAACACCCAGCGCTGAGGCCTTGAGGCTGACTGCAAGGAGGCAGGTTACACCTGGAGTCAGACTGAAAGAAAAGCCCAAGACAGAATGTCTGGAGAGTCCTGGTTGATGGCCTGTACCCCAGGTGGGGTAGTAGGCATAAGTACGTTTTGGGGGTATACCTTTTGCATTATCAACTGTAAAAAAGTGACTTTATTGGATTTTCTACAGCATCAGAAATGTGAATACATACATTTATTTAATATTTTGTAATACTGATGTATTTTGTAATATAATGTGCTCCTACTAATGTGTTTTTATGTTTATGTGTGTTTATATCTAAAAGGTTTGTGTAATATTTAATTCACTTTATAGGGGATGTGGCTTCTTATTTGAGATAACTTTATAAAATGTCTATAGTTATGCGTAATTAGTTTTGTTATTTTTAAATAATTATAATAGTAATGTCTTTATTTGATATACCGTATTTCTAACTTTCAGTGCAAGGGCATTTATTTATTAATATATGTTTTAAATTTCATATTGAAATGTTTATATTTTTCCATTGTGGGCATAATTATGTTTTTTTACTAGATTTTAGATATTGTGTTTACAACATTTTTAATGTCGCTATGTAGAATTTTTCTATTTGGCAAAATTAAGACTTGTTTTGATTTCTGTATTTTTGTTGTCAATATTGTCATCCATAAAATTGCTTCAATTAATACTAGGCAGAAAGTTGTCAATATTTTTGTAGATGATGTTTAGGCAACAATATTTTTGTAACACAATGTTTTTGTGGTTGATATTGTAACATAATACATACAAACCCGGCCAAGCGAGACGGCCGTCTAGATGTTCCAACTGCAAAATCCTGTGCCAATCCTCGTCCATCCTGCTAGTTTTTCCTTCCAGAAACAGTACACCAGCCCCTGAACCTGCCATGGAGTGAGGAGCAGGCCTCTCGCAAGAGAGAGGTACGGGGGGCCCAAGCGACATTATGAGGACTAGTGTTGCACGTTCTGGGGACCTCTCATGTGGCGGCTGCCTATGAGGGCTGGAGGAAGGCTGCTGGGCCCCTTGCTGATGGTGCTGGGGGCCTGTGCTGCCCAACCCGAAGGAGATATTGATGGCTACCTCAGGCTGCCACTACACACAGTGGCATCTTGGACCTTGTCTGTGAAGTACTCATGCCAAGTAAGCGTGCACAGCGACTCTCTTTAGTGCTTATTAGCGGGACCACTTTTTGACTTTCCGGTCTGTGGGTGGCCTCATATCATGATGATGAAGGATAAGGGGACTAAGGCCCTCATTACGACCCTGGCGGTTTGTAACCGCCAGGGCCGCTGGACGCGGAGGCACCGCCGACAGGCCGGCGGTGCCCCGCAGGGCATTCTGACCGCAGCGGTTTGGCCGCGGTCAGAAAGGGGAAACTGGCGGTCTCCCGCCAGTTTCCCGCTGCCCCTTTGAATCCTC
Organism: Pleurodeles waltl; assembly: GCF_031143425.1. NCBI lineage: Eukaryota > Metazoa > Chordata > Amphibia > Caudata > Salamandridae > Pleurodeles > Pleurodeles waltl. The sequence continues at coordinate 115,384,494 of NC_090445.1, read as the reverse complement.
CAAGGCGGCGCAGCTCGCTGCGCCGCCGAAGGGATTCTGACACCCCCTACCGCCATCCTGTTCCTGGCGGTTCGCCCGCCAGGAACAGGATGGCGGTAGGGGGTGTCGCGGGGCCCCTGGGGGCCCCTGCAGTGCCCATGCCAATGGCATGGGCACTGCAGGGGCCCCCGTAAGAGGGCCCCACTTTGTATTTCCCTGTCTGCATTGCAGACAGTGAAATACGCGACGGGTGCCACTGCACCTGTCGCACCTTCCCACTCCGCCGGCTCGATTCCGAGCCGGCGTCCTCGTGGGAAGGTTGTTTCCCGCTGGGCTGGCGGGCGGCCTTAAGGTGGCCGCCCGCCCGCCCAGCGGGAAACTCAGAATGCCGGCCGCGGTCTTCAGACCGCGGTGCGGTATTCCTGCGGCGCAACTTTGGCAGGCGGCCTCCGCCGCCCGTCAAAGTTGTAATGAGGGCCTAAGTCTGCTCAAGCGAATAAAATAGTTAATTATATGCACCCTGTTCCCCCAGAAGGATCGCTCAGAGATGTAGCACCTACTGGCTCAATTGAGCAAAATGATGGGACAGTAGGTTCAGCCCTGTCTCTAGCAGGTCTGTTATTGGCAATACAGAACTAGGATCAGATTGTTCACAAACTCGACTCTGTTGCCATTGATGTCAACCAGTTGGGAACTGATCTACGAAATGTGGAGGTCTATGTGACAACCACAGAGTACTATGTAGACTCCTTGCAGCTAGAGGTCCACTCCCTCTGTGACATAGTCATCAATCCAGAGAGACTAACGGCTCGCCTCAATGAATGGATGGAAGACTCAGAAGGGTGCTCCCACAGGAACAACTTAAGATTTGTGGGGTTCCCGAAGGGACAGTCCACCAAACTGTTTCTGGAGGAGTGGAGTACTATGGTCCTCGTCCCTAAGAGACTCCCAAAGTTCTTCACAGTCGAAAGGGCACACGGGGCACTGGCCTCACCGCTAAAGCCATGCCAAGGGCAATAATCACCCTATGTTAAACGTACACGACCATGACAAGCACTCGGACACAAGCCGATTGAAGTTCAACGGACATCCTATCTCCATATTCCACGACTATACAGAGAGTGTGCAGAAACAACAAAAAACATTCCTATCTGTCAAGAAAAGACTACATGACCTCAAAATGAAATATAGCCTGATGTTTCCGACGAAGCTGAGTGTCTAGCATGAGGGAAAGGTCCTGTTCTTTTGTACTCCTGGAGAAGCAAGCCACTGGTTAGACTCCCTGATGCACACCTCTAGCCATGAGACAGGGCAGCAGGCTTGTCTCATGCATGCATCATCCGTTGCATTTCTTCAGCATTGGAAACGGCTGGAGTGCGGTAAACAATCAGAAAAGATAGTGGTTTGCCTGTGTGCCACCTTGCAGACTACTGCTGTGGTTCTGGACTCGAGGAATGACTCTAAAGCACATTAGAAAGATCATGCCAGTGATCGCTTGGACCAGCTGTGATGGCTACATTGCACTTGATTCATTGTGAGTATGGATGTGCCCAGTGGGACTGAGCCCACCTGAGCTAATGATCACCTTTTCAATAATGTCAGGGGAATGGCCAAGGCCATTTGACTTATGTTCTGAGTGTTGGAGGGGGATTGGACATACAGTGAACTGCAAGTTATATGGACAAAAGAGGATTGGAAATTCTAGGATACATCTTTTTTCTCCTGTATTTTAACAAATGGTGGCAGGAGCATCCACGGGGAGGGATCTTAAATGTCTCGGCCTCACACCTTCCCTGAAGATCTAACCTCTAGCAAAGCACCAATGTTCCTGGGAAGGCAGGATGGGTATTCAATTTGCATTGTTTTTATCTTGATACGGAGTTGGGATAAATGGGTAGCATACGCCGGCTACCGACTGGCCACCAATTGGACATGAGGGTTGGTCACACTACCCATCAGTATGGGGGAGTCGAAGAGGGGTCCTGGTTTTTATCAATTCTAAGAGTTGGGTAAGCATGCTTTGCTCTTGTGTATTTGGGTCCTGTTCGGTGGTCATGTAGTGTCCTAGTGTGGACTGAAAGACTGCAAGACTATGCTGATTGAGACACTGGGAGTGTGCGGTAATAACTACGAATGACGTCTCACTTTCCAAAACGCTTGACCTGAAATGTTAGAGGTGTAGCTTAATTTGAGAAACACAGCCGAGTATATGCTTATTTGAATCTATATAAGGTGTCAAACTCGTTCCTCCGAGAGACGAATGTGGGGTGACTGTATTCCCTGTCTGTGGAAGCACTGGAAGGGCAGATTTACGCTACTTCATATTCAGGATATGCCCGAGGAGTGGCCCCAGGAGTCCCAGAGTCCTGTTCTGCCATGGAGCTCATGTCATTGACTCAGAGGGACAATACATAATCTTACATGGGACCCTGGATTGCCGAGAAGTATGCTTTATGAATGTTTATATGTCAAATACTGATAGTCAGGACTTTTATGCTGGAGTTACAACGGCTGTGTCGCCATACCTTGATACAGACGTCATGATGGCGGGGGACTGTAACTATGTCCTAGACGGTATGCTAGACAGGGAACCACCCAGGGATCACCATAAGCCCCACCTGACTAGGGCACTCCGAGATATGATGCAAAGGTTACACCTTTGAGATATCTGGAGGGATAGACACTCAACGGCGAGAGTGTTTTCATTTTACACTCCCACGGTGGGAACTCACCGTCAACTAGACAACTGTTTGGTCTCCACTGAGATGGTGAAAAACATATCGGAGGTCTCCTACATGGCCCGCTATCTGTCACGCTACTTCCTGGTCCTGCTGAGCTTCAGTAGAGAGCTCAGATGGCCAGCGATCCCACTATGGTGCCTACGTGTGGAGGTACTAGAGGACTTCCTATTTGCAGCAACGGTCAATGAGTCATTGTCACATTATTTTGCTGAGAAATGGGGTTCAGCAAGCAGCAGGCCCCTAGATTGGGAAGCAGTGAAATATTTCTATGGGGGGTTTGTATTAAAACGACCTATGAGGTTCGACGTCAATTAGAACGGGGCATCACTACACATGAAAAAGAGATGGGGTGCTTGTGGCAATCCTTTCTGCACACCCAGGGAAATTTACTGCTTGGTGGGAGACCCATACAGTATTTCTGGAGGACTGGCACAGGCTCAAGAAGCACACCTACACAGCATGTCATCAGCTGCTTCATGCAGAGGGTAACAAGATGGGGGTGATGTTGGCCCAGTTGGTTCGACAGCTGTCCCCCAGAACCCCTATCCTGAAACTATACAATGATGCAGGGACCCTGATCTGTACACAGAGGATCATTAATGGTGTATTTTATGCCTACCTAAGTAATACATATGGAGAACAGTTGAATGCTCTTGCAGACATACTGCTCCAGAGTCTCGAACCGGAGGCTCATGAGGTTTGAATAAACCATTCGCCCATGAGGAGATTCTCACAGAAATCCGTGGTCATAAAACTGCCAAGATCCACAGCAGAAATGGTCTGGCTGCAGAGTTCTATCATAGATACACAGACAGAATAGCCAACAAACTTTTGGAAGTAAATGAGGACATCCTTCAAAAAGGCAGCCTTCTGGCCATGATGCATGAAGCATTGTTTGCAATAGTGCCAAAACCGGGACAAAGCCCCAACAGTCACCTCTGCATATAGGACGATATCTCTCCTAAACATAGAAATGAAACTCTTCAGCAGTGTGCTGGTAGCACATTTACATACCCGGCAACTGCCTTAATGATTCTGATCAGTCGAGATTTGTCCCAAAAAGAAACACCCATCACAGTATACAAAGACTTTCTTGTTTATATTATGACCCACAACTACAAGAGGAAGCCTACGCTTTGGCACTTATAGACATCGAACAAGCTTTTGACTCCCTAAACTGGGTTTACCTTTGGCACGTGTTGCAGAAAGTGGGCTTGGGCCCCAGATTTATCCGGTGGATCCGTCTAATCTAATCTGACCCTTGAGCTAGTTTGAACTTATGGTGAAGTCTCCAAATCCTTCCTGTTGTGTAGAGGGACTAGGCAGGTGTACCCTCCCTCACCACTCCTGTTTTCACTTGCCATGGAGCCACAGGCAGAGATACTGTGCAGGACGATGGGCCCTTGGGGAATAACACTGGTGGACCAACCATATCTCCCTATACGCCGACTATGCTTGGTATGTTTGAGACAGCCGGCACACTCAGAGCCGATTCTGTTAAATGTAATGCAAGAATTTGGGGAGATCTCAGAACTCTTCATCAACCAGGATACGTCTAAAAGTTATTTACACTATGGAGACTAGTTGGGGTCCCGATCGGGACGCTTCCATGAGTGGGACTCCCATGGCCAACGAACGATGTCCATTATTTGGACATCAAATTGGCACACACAGTACAGAACTTTCTAGCTCTCAACATTGAGATGGTGGTGTAGGGGCTTCAAGCCTTGATCCGATTCTGGAAAGACAAGCCTTTGTACCTCATGGGCAGAACAGCCATTATGAAAATGATCATACTGCAGCAATGCCTCTGTGCACTTCAAGGAGATCCCCAGACATTACTTTTGAACCCTTGACAGCCTTATAGTGGACCTGCTATTGGAAAATAAACGGAGAAATGTTGGGCTCCCCATACTGAGAAGGACCTGTAGTCAGGCGGGTCTTGAGGTTCCACATATCGAGTTATACTATATGGCAGCACAACTACAACATGTGGTTCATTGGCTTGACCCAGGGGACAACTGGGAAGAACAGCTCCTAACGCACTCATGATGAATTGTCTCTGCTGGTCCTGATGATGAGCAGATCACGAATCCCCAATATCTTACCTCATGTTGTTCGTCTAGTTGCTGGTATCTGGGAGGGGGCGGTTTGGAGAGTAGTTTGATTGCACGGTATGCCCCAGACATGCCACTATGGGTGTGCACCACTGCCTAAAAACCCTTGACTCCATGTTGATGCAGATATAGAAAGATAGGGGCTGTAACACTATGGGAGAACTCAACCTGGTGGGACAGTTTATGACACAGGAAGACACCATAGAATTATTTTCACTGGGCAAAGGACAATATCTCCAGTATGCTAAATTCTCAACCACAGCGCAAGACTTATGGGCGATCTTCCATGATGAGCTGCCATGCTCTAACACTGATAGCACTACTAGACATGGCCTCAGGCCACAGATTGATTTCCCATATTTATAGGGCGCTGCACGACGATCTCCCGATACCAACAATCTGCATTCAGGAGGGGATACTGGAGGAACCCTGGACAGCAAAAGAATGAGTAAGGGTCCATGAGGGAGAAAGAACGGTCAGCTCCAACGCCTGGCTCAAGCTACTGCAATACAATTATGTACACCAGACATGCCTTACTCCAAAAACTTTATATGCCATATACACCACCCGATTGGATAGTTGTACACGATGCAGGGGCCTCACAGAGGACTTCATACACATGGCATGGGCCTGTCCATCTCAGTCCCATAGTGACAGGCGCTGTTAGACCTGGTTCCCTCTCTCACTAATAAAAAATCTCAGTAGGAAGTGTGTCCTTCTGGGCTTGTTAATAGGAAACGACATATAACAATAAAACTGCTTAGTCCAACACCCCCAACATATATGGACTGGTTCCAAGATGTCTCCGAGTAGGCGACCACAGAGGAAGTGCTCCTGGTCCACCATGTTATCTCATTTAAAGGAGCCTCGAGGGGGGACTTTGTGACGTGATGTGCACACCAGGCCTTTTGGTGGGTGGAGAGAGGGGATGGCCCTGTGTTTGCTAATGAATATACCATGGACTTAAACAAATCATTTACTCTGTACTTATATTTGATCACTATCTGGGACCCAGCACAAGAGCAGAAGGGGGGAGTTGGCTTCAAATTTACTGGGTCTGGACGTCAACAGCTGACTGTTGTTTCCTTTACTGTTTATTGGTAGTAACTGCTATTGGTGGTATCCTATAACTTTTTTTCACATTCTGTGGTATGACACTGATATTAATTTCATCCTGCTGAACTTTAATGAAATACCTTACAAACAAAAAAATAGTACATACAAACCCAAAACAAAATCTTAGACTTAGCCTTAAGTGATGGGCTTTGGGGTCATGCTACTGTCAAGAAGCACTGACCTTGCAATCCAGAAGAGATTCAAGTTTCCACACTTTGATTGAAATCACAGCCAAACTTACATTAAAACATGCAGGCTGGAAGTAGCACTAAACCAAAAGAGAGAGACACTGGATATTGCCACAGTACCTGGTTGTTGGTTGATTTGTTCTGCAGGAGCATTGATATCTAAAGGCAAGAGAAGAGTTTTAGTATGATTGCAGAGTTGAGATTGGTAACTAACTTTTAATATTAGATATGATATAATTCTGATACAGATATTCTTTCTGTATTTCTCGCGTTTCGCTCTGGGATGAAACCTGATTTTTCTTCTGAACTCAAATACAATTAAAACTGATGTGGAAAATATGAACAACACTGTGAGCTTTTTTATATTGTTTGTAAGAAAGCTGTCTTCAATATTGTAGATACATCGTCCATATTTCTTATTATTTTCAGTGTAATAATTGATAGGCGTAACATGGAAAGCATTTGTTAATATCATGAGCTTCGACTAAAAGCTTCAACTGGCATATGCTGTATGTTAATACTTTTCCAGAAATAGTTAATATCAGAGGTGATTCTACGGATTTCTACAGTTGAAACAATTTAATTGAAGACTGAGGTTCCGATTTATTTTTTTTAATGTCCACCACTCAACAGACATTTCAAGCACAGGATCCACTATCGCAAAAAGAACAAATGGTGGACGGAATGCTGAATAATGTCAAAGATTCACCCCCAGCCACAGATCTGGGCCTAAATCCATAGTTTTTTTGCTTGACGTGCCATATCAGTTTTGACCTAGCCAAATGCAAATCTTTCTTGACCCTGCTCCCCATGGGAACAGTCCAGTTCGAACTGCCAGGCCAGGTCCTCTTTGGACTGGAAACAAGCATCCTGGCACTGGTTTCAGGGTATCAGCCCTCATCAGCCAGACTAGCTTAAATCCAATGGCATAGCGAGCACAAGACATCCACCTCTTGGCATACCCTTCCCGCTTGGGGTGAAAACTGCAAAAAGAACAGATGATGGACGGAATGTTGAACAATTCACCCTTCGTCACAGATCTGGGTCTACATCCATGTTTTTTTTGCTTTCCACATCATTCCAGTTTGGACCCAACCATATGCAGTCAGTCTTGACACTGCTCCCCATGGGAACAGCCCAGTCCCAAACTGGAATTTTCTTTTTGAAAATAAAATTATTATAAAAAAAAAAAAATAATAATGCCCCAGTCACCATGGGAGTTGCCTTCCATGGTGAGGGGGCACTGACCACTTTTCAATGCTACTTACCACCAAGTTTTTCCTGGTGGCAATGGGCATTGAAAAACAACTATATGTCAGTCCTCAAGATCTTCTAATGGTTGGTATCCATAAGGGCCTGCAGACCCCCTCCAATCATCACCCAATCCAGGCCAGTCATAAGAATTAGGCACTGGCCTCAACATGGGAAGTCTGCCCACGGTAGCCACCAGAGCTGTGTCGGACAACACCCATCCGGCTCCATGTTGGAGATGGGAATGATGATGGGGGCAGTGCCATCGCTGGGCACCAGTGGCACCGGTGGCACCGGTGGCACCGAAGGGCGTCTGCACTGGAGTGGATGCCATTGGTTTCCATATTGGAGCTGGGAATGATGATGGGGCGGCACCACTGTTGATCCATCACTGTGGCCCAACTGGCACCAAGGGCAAGCCCACTGGCAGAAAACCAGCGAAGGCCCCTCTGGGGCCTGTGGGGCTGAAGGTGCTCCAGAAGGATCGGATGCCCAAAGTTAAGGTGCATGGCCTCATAGAAGTCTTTTAGTTGGGAGGGGGTCGTTCCGGCTCCCGGAAGCACAGGGAGTCACAGAGATGGCCCATGTGCAGGCTCCAGTACAGAGCTTGGCTTCAAGGTCCTACGGCCCACTCCTCATCCAAACACTTGTGTGGTGAAGTTGAAGACCTTTTCTACTGCTTCTTTTTTTTGTGCGACTTACCAACTTCCCAGACTAGGATGACAATCGTTGGATACAACTCTGCAAATGATCTTGGGCGCTTCCTTGCGACTGAGATCTGGAATGTCTCAGGGTCTGTCGGTGTTGGGCAGCGAGGAAGTTGATGGGACTGCTCAAAGGCAAACCAAATGTGAATCCTTCACCAACATCTGGCAATGATAGGCACCACATGGCTTGAAAACTGCCTTTTTGGTGGACACCCTTCACACCAGAAGACAAAGGGGTCATTCTAACATTGGCGGGCGGCGGAGGCCGCCCGCCAATGTTCCCCCGTCAAAATACCGCTCCGCGGTCACAAGACCGCCCGCCAGCCCAGGGCAAATCTACCTTCCCACGAGGACGCCGGCTCCAAATGGAGCCGGCGTAGTGGGAAGGTGCGACGGGTGCAGTTGCACCCGTCGCGTATTTCAGTGTCTGCTTTGCAGACACTGAAATACACAGTGGGGCCCTCTTACGGGGGCCCCTGCAGTGCCCATGCCATGCCATGCCATGGGCATGGGCACTGCAGGGGCCCCCAGGGGCCCCGCGGCACCCCCTACCGCCATCCTGTTCCTGCCGGGAGACCCGCCAGGAACAGGATGGCGGTAGGGGGTGTCAGAATCCCCATGGCTGCGGAGCGCGCAACGCAGCCATGGAGGATTCACCCGAGCAGCGGAAAGTCGGCGGGAGACCGCTGACTTTCTGTTTCTGACCGCGGCTGAACCGCCGCGGTCAGAATGCTCGAGGGAGCACTGCCAGCCTGTTGGCGGTGCTCCCGTGGTCGGTGACCCTGGCGGTCACCGGCCGCCAGGGTCAGAATGACCCCCAAAGTCTCAAAAAAATATCAGTCAAAAAGTGAGTGTGGGTAGCTCCCTCTGGATCTGTGCTGACTGGGGTGGAAAGAAAAGAAATGACATCAGTGCGCTAGGATGGTGCCTATATAGGCACCATGCATGTGCAGATGATGCCACAAGGAGCCAAACGACGTCACCTACGGGCATCCAGGCGTAATGCTCATCAAAAGTTTACAGATCCAGTCTGACACCTTGGGAAATTTTTAAGGTGAGGAATCTGCAGCTAGAAGTCTCTCTAAGATATCTCAATTAAAAACATATAAGGAGAGGTATGTTTTCTTTATCTGTCTAGTCAGTATCATCATGGTATCAGAACATTTATTAGGAAATGTGTGAGCAGACACATTTAGCTACATTGGTGTTACTCTGACGAAAACAGTGACCCTATCGCAGGTCAAAGGCACAGTGTGTTTTCTTTCCTTTTTTCTCATCCCAATCCTGATTCCTCCACCTCTGTGTTCATGCAACAGGAGTTCTGTCACAGAATGTGTACAGGCTGGATGGGGCAGGAGCATCAGTCCTCTTTGGTCATTCATGATGTTCCTGCAAGGTTATTGCTTATTCGACCCTCAGCTATTTAACATAGTGTGTCTTTCTGAGATGAGAAACTTCAAGCCAGACAATGCATTCACTTAACATGCATCTCTATCCTTTTCTTGATTTAAAGATGGCCATGTACTAAGATATCTGAGTAGGGCAATCACCTGTTGTGAGCACAGCCAACTCAAAAAAGTCAGTACCTAAATAGGAACCTAAGGCACTCTTGACCGTGCAATGGTCCAATGAGCAAGGGGCAACAGTTAGTCACCTGGATTTTCTCAGCAACCACCAACAGTCTCAGGACCTGGAGCAAAAGTCTAATTGGTAGATACAGACAAACCTTTTATTTTATATTGTGCCATTGTCAAGAGTGTTTTGGCACAAGTACAACTCATTACATACACTGTAAGCATGTCAGGGGAAACAGAGAATCTCCTCATTTCCAGCACACTTTGGAACACCATACAACCTAAATCTGCTAAACATAAAACTATTCTCCTCTTCCAATTTAGAAAGGAGCTGAAGATTGATTTATTGAAGGATACCTTTTATCAGTGCTCATAGCAACTCAGGGTTGGGCAAGCATTCTACCCTTAGCTACACCAATCAAAACTGAGATTCCATCCCTCGTGCATCACCTTTGCTTTTCTAAGACCATAACATTGTGTGCACCGTCACTGAGCTCCAATGCTCAACTTCTACTAAATCCTCAATGTAGGAAACACACTATAGGCCTCATTCCATGACCGCCAGGTCCACGGATGGTGGTCGGACCATCGCCAATGTGACGGTCTGACTGCCATATCACAAACATGGCGGTGGGTGCAGGAGGATGACCGATAGCAACACCAGGATCCTGGAGGTCTGGTGATCATGGCAATACGAAATTGCTAAACGCTGCCCTGTGGATTACGGTCATGTTCTCTGCCAGCGGTTTCATGTCAGTAACACGGACATGAAATTGCTGGCAGAGAACAGGTGCAGGGGGCCCCAGGGAGGCCCCAGCACTCCCCGTGCACTTGACATGGGCAGGTGCCCACGTGGATAGCACCACCGCAATGGTCATTATCTGCTTTACAAACAGTGAACATTGCAAGGGTGCTGGTGCCCCGGCCACCTACAGCATTGCCGCAGGTTCAATTATGAACCGGAGACAATGCTGTAGGCAACTTCCCGCTAGGCCAGCGGGTGGAAACTGTGGTTTCTGCCCGCTGACCTAGCGGGAAGTCCATAATAGCAATGGTGGGGAGGTCGCCAAGTAGGCAGCGGCCTTCCTGTCGAGAAATTGGCAGACGAGCTTTTGGGTCCGCCAACTTCAAAATCAGGCCCTATGTATTATTCAGACAAATCAGCGCATTTCTGACACACTGAGATCCTCCCCTCATGCCGCAGCCTACATAGTAGTAAGTTTCCACCTGACATTCCAACAACTCACTATGATCCATATATGCAGTTTCAGGCTTCAGTTTTCAAGTTTATTCAAGCACTGATTGTGGTGAATGCTTAAAAAACACCTCAGAGCAAATTTATAGTATTTGTACACTTACAAAATCATGCACATCCTTTTTATACTGATTCTCTTAAAGTAAACCAGAAAACCGCTATCACAGTATTCATGGTTAATGCATAAGAGATGATGCAAATGTGACTGAGGTTGCTCCAAATGCAGTATACTAATAGTCACTTACACACCTATGTGGTGAACTTGCGCACCAATACAGCACTTTTTGCAGGCGGCTATTTCACATTTATTAGATTTGCTAGACTAGTCCTTAAGTAGTAGAAATGTCTCCAAAATGGAAATACAGAAAAAAATTTTTTTAAATTAATGAAATGAATGGATTAGGTGCAAGATATGAGGTTAGTGGGATGTTTAAATTTAGGGCTAATTTGGTATGAGGGAAGATGTGAAAGATTGTTGATGATAATAAAGGAAATGTTTTGTATTAATCAACCAAAAAAAAATATATATATATAAACTATGTCACGACTGGTGCAAACACCAGGTAATTGTTAAAAAAAGGATCAAGACATATAAGCTAAAAACAATGTTTAAGGACAGTTTGCTTAACTCAAGAAGTTATTACTTTATAAGCTTGGTCTAAGAATTGTGTTAGCCTAATTACTGTGCTATTATCTCTAATACTAAAACAGTATCTAACAGCCTCCACAGTAAATTCTAATTATGCCTTATTAAAAATCGGTTGTAGATATATTTTGCTTAAACATCATAGTTTGGGGTAAATACACATAATATGCAGAAGAGTTTTAATTGTGAGTCCACGGAGTCGACAAGCAGATTTTCCTTTAAGTGCTGGATTCCATTTGCCCTCAAATTAATAAATCGGGATATAAAAAGTCTGAATCTTAAAACTTTAATTTTAACATAGTCTGGCATGTTTGGCCGTTGGTGTTTTTGACTCTGTCAAGCAAAAGTGTCAAAAACTAAGTTCATATGGTTGTATTGTTTCGACTTTTGCCAGGCTGGTGTCCCTCTGTTTGCAATTTAAAATCCCACAAAGTAGACTTTTCCGGGCCGGCCAATTTAACTTTGCTAACAACTCTAGATCAGGTAATTTGTATGTTTCTAAAGCTGTGTTTTAGGATAAAACATTCAACTCCAAGTCATCTTATGTTATTTTCCTTAGTTGCTCATGGGTTCTAAGGATTAAGGATTGTAAAGCAGATGAGTTCGCTCTTGTGCAGTCATAGGCATAATTCAGAATGTTTCTGTAATCACGTGATGATAAAGATTTTAGTTTTAATTCGAACCTGATAACACAGTGTGGAGTAGCTGTAAGAAGATGTAAGAGATTACGTACATGTTGCATGAATATTTTATCAAGACTAGTTATAGCATTATAGTTTAACACATAAAGCCAGTAAGTAATGAGTTTCATATGTAGTGCTTCTAGTGATTGATGGACTGCTCAGCCCCAAGCATGTTGGCAAATCTTATAACAGATTTTGTGATCATGGCTGACTCGAGCTTTCTGGTGGCTAGATGGTTGGTACATGTTATCTTGCTGTTGAGTGTAGCTCCATGATATTCATATTGATTAACTGTTTGAATCACAGCATCTCCTAAAAACCATGACACAGGCTTAGGTTTCTTTCCAAAGATAATAATTTTCATTTTTGATAGATTGGCAATTGGTCTATTCTCCAAATTAAATGCATTTAGGTGCTTTAGTAGGTGTTGTAAACTATTTGGAGTTTGTGACAATATCACCCTCATCTGCGTAGGCCAAATGTGATATTCTTGTAGGTGGAATCCCAGGATCTGAACCCAGAGACTCAGTTAAATCGGTGTTTGACTTGTATTACTCTAAAGGACCTGGGAGTGGAATGCCCTCTTATCAAGGAATAGAATGACCTCTTACATTAATGTGGTGGTTTGCTTTTATTGTGGGCATTCCTAAAATTGATCTCTCTCCATTCTTGCCTGGAAATTGTCATAAATTTATTCCAGCATAAGGGTTAGCTAAGCTCCCCTTCCAGGGTGAAAAGGAGACCTTTCTCAGATACCCTACATTTGGTGTGGGTGTGTGGGGATTTCTCCATAGGAAAAATGTATTTGCACAGAGGGCTCCACTTCCCATGAACAGACTTCTCTACTTTGGAGAACTCTAAGCATGGGAAAGGTCACATTCCCAGATGGATACCTGGAAACCTGAGCTGGGCACTGCTGTCAAGGGTTCTTCTGGGAATTGCAAAAAAGAAAAAGTAGACTCTAACACAGGTGTAAATATCGAACCGAACCTTGTTTTTTTTTGTGAACGGAGCTCGCCTATATGCCACCATACTTTCATTTTAGAACATCATTTTGTAGCTTTCAAAAATAGATTTCCATTCAATGGTCTTCAAAAACAGATTTCCGTTCAATGGTGTTCATAAATATATTCACTTTGGCTGGTACCACGTTACTGTCCATTGATGTCCAAACAATCTGAAGATAGTATGTTTTATCATCTCTAAAGTAGTGATGGTATAGAATCATGTGTAGAGTTGTGATAAAAAAGTACAGTATTTCCTTCAAACAAATGTTGTTGTATTAATACTTCCTCTACAACTTTTAGACCTTCTGTATGAGGGATATTCCCATATGAAGTATGCACATCAAACATGAATAATACACCTTGTTTCTCAAATTGTATCCCCTTTAATTTCAAAATGAAATTAGGTGTGTCATTCAATAATATGGTAATAAATGCCTGTTCCTTTTGTAAATGACTATCCAAACAGACATCACATGACACAAAAACTGATTCTTGGCCTGAAGCATTAGCAAACAAATGGAGACAGACAGATGATGTCAGCAGGCATGCACTGTGTTCTCACAAATCATGTCATTTGAGATTTCATGAGTGCTTTATGAATGCTATGATTCCACATGGTATAAGTGATGTAATATGCAGGAGAATAACTAGTGCATGGAGAAGGAGGCGAAAGAGTGTGGCGAGTGAGGCGAAAAGACTGTGCAGGGAGGTGTGCGAAATATTAATTTGAAGATGGTGCGTAAATGGCAAATGTAAGTTATGACTATAACTTTAGAATTTCTAAGGTTTTTATAGTTTACATTTCAGGTTTGTATAGAAAGAATAAATATGTTTTCCTAACTATGACAAAGGTTTAATCTTTGGTTTCTTCCTTGAATTCCAATTTTTTTATTTTTAATAAAACAAATTGTTTTAAATAAAACAGTTTACTGTTGTCCACTGGAGTGTCATTAAGTGGAGTATGGATTAGAGTGGAGGAGAGAGTAGTAGAGGATAGAAATGTAGAGTGGAGTAGAGTGAAGTGTAGTAGAATGCAATGTGATATACTGGAGTGGCATACAGTGGAATATGGTACAGCGGAGTGGTGTAAAGTGGAGTGGCGTAGAGTGGAGTGTTGTAGAGTGGAGTGTGGTGCAGTAGTGTTGTATAGTGGCATGCCATAGAGTAGACTAGCATAGAGTGGAGTGGCATACAATACAATAGCATGCAGTGGAGTTGCGTGGACTATAGTGTGGTAGAGTGTAATAGTGTACAGTGGAGTAGCATAGAGTGCAGTGGCATAGACTTGAGCAGTGTACAGTGGAGTGAGGTGCAGTGTAGTAGCATACAGTACAACAGTGTACAGTGGAGTATTGTAGAGTGTAGTGGTGTAGAGTGGAGCGTCATATGGTGGAATAGCGTATAGTGGAATGGTCTAGAATGGAGTGGCATAGAGTACAACAGTGTACAGTCTGGTGGGAAGAGTGGAGGTTACTACAGCGGAATAGCATAGAGTGGAGTAGCATGGAGGGTACTAACAAAGAGTGCAGTGGTGTAGACTGAAGTGGCATAAAGGGGAGTGGCGTAGGATGGAGTAGCCTAGACTAGTGAGGCGTAGAGTGCAATGACATACAGTGGAGTGGTGTACAGTTCAATATTATATATTCCAGTAGCGTACAATGGAGTTGCAGAGTGGAATAGCATAGTGGGGAGTGTTGTACAGTGGAGTGCCATATAGTGGAATAGTGTAGAATGGCATGTTGTATAGTGAAGTGGCATACAATGGAGTGTTCATGAGTAGACTGGGGTAGAATTGAGTGAGGTACAGTGTAGTGTAGTGGCATAGAGTGAAGCCACATACACTGGAGTGGCAGACAGTGAAATACTGTAGACTGGAGTGGGGCAGATTGGAGTGGCGTAGAGTGGAATAGCGTTGGGTGGAGTGGCATACAGTGGAATAGTGTTTTGTAGAGTGGTGTAGAATGGGGTGAGGCACAGTGTAGTGGCATACAGTGGAACAGAATAGATTGGAGTGGTGTAGAATAGAGTGGCGCACAGTAAAGTAGAGTGGAGTGTTTCAGAGTGAAATACCATAGAGTGGAGTGCTGTAGAGTGGAGCAGGGTAGTGTAGTGGGGTAGATTGTAGCAGTGTACAGTGTAATAGTGTACTGTGGTGTTATACCATTCCTACTAAGATAATAGATCTGCGTATTTAGGATGGCAGACCTTCAGAATGTGAGGAATTGAGTCCCTCCACACCATCGGAAACTGTTGGCTCAACTCCTGGCTAGCTCACAGTGCCTAACCTACACCCCCAGTCCTACTCGGGTGAAAGGTGATTGCTACAACTTGAGCATGACACTCTAACTCCTCAGGGAAATAATGGAAAACCTACACCCCCAGTCCTACTCGGGTGAAAGGTGATTGCTACAACTTGAACATGACACTCTAACTCCTCAGGGAAATAATGGAAACAAATCTCACCCTTTTGTTGTATTACCCATGCATGTCCAGACAAAACACAAGAGTGATATGAAATAAGTTTTCAATACATTTATTGAAACAATCATAATCTTGCATAGAAAGAATGAGTTGTGATAATTAGGCAAATGAAACAAAGCAAATTGACTGTCATGATGAGCATGGTGAAGATAATAAACAATCCAACCATTGTAAATACTTCTAGAAGTTCTAGTGGTTCTTACTTAACCCTAATACTATACTGAGGCCATAGCGGGTGTACCCTTCTGCCTGCCCCGGTCTAAGAGATCAACCTTAGCCCATACCTGGAAATGGAGTCAGGAGTCAGCTTGTAGTGTGGATGGCAATGTTCTCGGAAAGCTGGAAGATTAGCACCAGCAGAGCTGCATGTCGATCACAGTGTTCATCCTAGGATGGTTGCAGCTGGAATGCCCTTCATCGCTTCCAGGTCAGTGCATCATTTACATAATGAAACCACACTATGTTAGAAGCACAGCTCTGATGCAATGCTATGTCTAGATATTAGAAGCTGTCTTCTGAAAGGGCAACACAAGCACTGGGATATCTGTGTACTGCGTTCCTAGCCTTGGACACAATGTACTGATTACATGTCGAGGAAAAGCTAACTAAAGCAAGCAGTTTTGTACAATATATTTCTAGAAGAATATCATGCAGGCAAAGAGAAGTGTGTAAAATGTCACTGCTAAAAGTGATGCAGCTAAAACTTATAAAACATGAAATCTAAAATGAAGCTAAGAAATGTGGGAACCAACTCAGTTCCAAGAGATCCTTATGACAGTAGAGTGGCAAAGAATGTAGTTTTGTAAACTGGCGTGGCGCACAGTGGAACAGCATAGAGTGTAGTGGCGTAGAGTGGAGTAGCATACAGTGGAGTAGCATACAGTCGAGTGGTGTAGAGTTCAATAATGTTAAGTGTTACTAGCATACATTATTATTGACATAGAATAGAGTGGCATATAGTGGAACAGTGTACACTGGTGTAAAATGAAGTTTTGCACAATGGAATAGGGTAGGGTGGAGTAAGCTATAGTGGACTGGTGTACATTGGAGTGGCATAGAATGCAGTGATGTACAGTGGAAAAGTGTACAGTATAGTGGAGTGGGGTGGAGGTGGGTACAGTGGAGTAGTGTATGGTAGAATAGTGTATAGTGGAGTGGCGTATGGTGTAGTAGAATACAGTGGAGTGGCATAGAGTGAAGTGCCATATAGTGGAGTGGGATAGAGTGGAGAAGCATACACGTGAAGTGTTGTATAGTGTAGTGGTGTAGAGGGAAGTGGCATACAGTAGAAGAGCATGGAAAAGCATACAGTGGAGTGACGAAAATTGGAGTGGCATAGAATGGAGTGTGCTAGAGTGTATTAGAATGTAGTGGAATATCATAGAGTGCAGTGGTGTAGAATGGAGTGGCATACAGTAGAGTGAGGTACTGTGTAGTGGCCTACAGCAGATAGCATAGAGTGTCGTACAGTGGAGTGTGTAGACTAGAATGGCATAGAGTGGATTGGTGTGGAGTGGCACACAGTCGAATAGCATACAGTAGATCCGCATACATTGAAATAGCGTACAGTAGAGTATCATAGAATGGAGTGGCATAAAGTTGAGTGGCGTACAGTGGGGTGGCCCAGGTTGGAATATCGTACACTGGAGTCACAGACAGTGCATTGGCTTACAGTGGAGTGTTCAAGAGTTGATAGCGTACAGTGGAATGACACGAGTGAAGTTGCATACACTGGAATAGCATAGACTAGACTAGCGTGAAGTTAAGTGGCATACAGTGAAGTGGCAAAAACTGGAGTGCCACAGAGTGGCGTAGAGTTGAGTAGAGTGTGGTAGAGTAGAGTAGAATACAATGGAGAAGCATACAGAGGAATATTGTAAAATAGAGTGCTGTACAGTGGAGTGGAGGGGTACAGAATGGGATAGCATAGAATGAAGCGGCTTACAGTGGAACAGTGTAGAGTGAACTGGCATACAGTGTAGTGGCTTACAGTGAAGTGGCGTAGAATGGAGTGGACTGGCGTACAGTGGAATAACAGAGTGGAGTGGCATAGAGTGGAGTGGTTTACAGTGGACTAATGTAGATTGGAGTGAGGTACAGTGTAGTTGCATAAAGTCGAATAGAATACAGTGTAGTGGCATATAGTGTAGTGGCATACAGTGGAGTGGCATACAGGAGAATAATGTATACTGGAGTGGGGTACAGAGAAGTGGCACAGAGAGGACTTGCGTAGAGTGGAATAGTTTAGAGTGCGGTGGTGTACAGTTTAGTAGCCCACAGTGGCGTGATGTAGAGTGGAGTGAGGTATGGTGTAGTGGCATAGAGTGGAATAGTTAAGAGTAGTGTAGTAGAGTGAAGCAGAGTAGATAGTAGCATACAGTGTAATAGCATACTGTGGAGAATTGTGTAGTGGAGTGTTGTAGAGTGAAGTGGCGTAGGGTGTACTAGTGTTGAGTAGTGTGGTAAAGAGAGGAGCGGTGTAGAGAGGAGAAGCACATATTGGCATAATGTACAGTGGAGTGTTGTAGAGTGGAATAATGTTGAGTTTAGCTGCGTACAATGTAGTAGCATAAAGTGTACTGACGTAGAGTGGCGTGTCATAGAATGTAGTGTTTTACAGTGTAATAGTGTACACTGGACAGTCATAGAGTGGAGTGGTGTATACTGCAGTGGCATACAGTGGAGTGGCATACAGTGGGGTGACGTACAATGGAACAGTGTTCAGTGCAGTGGTGTACACTGAAGTGGCATGGCAAAGAGTACAATAGCGCAGGGTGTAGTGTGGTAGAGTGGGGTTGCATAGAGTGGAATAGTGTACAGTGGAGTAGTGTAGAGTGGAGGGGTGTACAGTGGAGTGGTGTAGACTAGAGTGGCATAAAATAGAGTGGCATATAGTGTAATAGTGTAGAATAGAGTGGTGTAGCGTGGAGTGTGTTAATTGAAACAGACATAGCGTGAAAGTGTGGGAACAGATGGAGATTTAATGTGGCAGGAATATACATTATGAGGTAAAATTGGTAATTTTTGGTAATATGTGTGAATAGTGTAAGTAGTGTTCAAGTTGTAAGTTTTAACAAAAATAGTTATATATTGTGCCACGGTGTACTGCAGTAAATTTGGGGTATAACAGAGTACATGCAGATGAGAAGTCAGTCAGTTTGTGATTGGCTAATGGCTGTAGTTTTTTTTTCTCACAGTTTTGCTCTATTCTGCGGTCTGGGCTTCACTGTGCTCTGGGTTATTGTCTTAGATATAGGTAAGTAGTAGGTTTTATTGTTGTTCACTACCTATTACCACTTTGTTAAAGTGGTAATAGATAGAGAAATTTACTTATAACTTTCTATATATTTTTGTAGCACTCTAAGGAGAACTGCACATTTTTTTAAAGTAGTGCAGTAATTTGTAGGTATTACCACGCTACTTTGTAGACCTTTTGGGCATATTTAAATATGTTAAAAATAGAAAATACAATTTAGCAAACTATATTTGTAAAATATAGTATATTATAGCGTGTTTTAATTTTTTAACATTTATTTATTTATTTACATTTTTTTGGCACCGGGGTACTCCTGAAGCAGTACTGCAGTGTTTTGTACATTTCTTTAAAATATAAAGAAACATATAAATATTTTGTCCTACCTATTACCACTTTGATAAAGTGGTGATAGGTAGGGGGAAAATACCTAACCTAATACTTAACTAAATCTGGGGGCCAAGCGATGAAACAGCCAAACTGTACCTAAAAACAACATGACTGCCTTTAACTTTTGTAAAGGCAGTCATTAGCCAATCACCTAATGACTTGTCATCACTATGTACCGGGTACTTCTGTGAAATACCAGAAACATTTAACAGATATCACGAAGTTAAAATGCCTTTGAACTTAAAGAAATACTTACCCTACTTACCTGTAGTGCCTAAAAGGATGATCTGTGCACCATAATGTTAAATCCTTCCAAATTTCATGTAAATTAATTCAGCTGTTTTCGTATTAAATGCAATACAAAAGTCTATGAAAAATGCACTGGTGGAAAAACACGTTTTGGGGCTCCTTGCCTCTTTTATCTTTGCCACCCTACCCCCATCCCCACCCCCACCAACCAATCACATCAACTTTGCATCATCTGCCTAAATAGAAGGAGGAATAGATCTGCAAAGTTTCGTGGAGGTTTGTCGAACAGCCTTAAAGTTATCAACAGTGAAACATCTGAGGAATTCCTATCTCTGGTGTCCACTTTTGTATCAACAGAGGTAAATTCTACATCTTATCATTAGTCCTTTCACTAACTTTTATTTTATATTGTTTATTTTGTTTGTTGTGGTGGGTGGAGAATTTCACCCTGACTCCAGAGATCTCTGCCCCACAAGAGGGACAAAGATGTCTGCATATGAGACGAAACCCTCTGCATGCAGATGAGAAACTTTTATATGCAGGAGAGGGCCCCTTGCATATACAGAAACTCAAAAACATTTACATGATTCCAAAAATTTTAACAGAGATTGCTTGTGTACATAAGTTATGTGTCATGAGAAGGTTTTTGAGTATGTACATTCTAAAGCATGAGTGTACAACATGAAAGCTTGTACTTAAGATAAAGTGAAATGAATGCTACATAAAATGAAGTTGTCACTCAATTTCAACTGGAGCATAGCATGTTTGTGGATGACATTAAGCAAAAAAAAGAGAGTTGAATCACGGTGGCCTATATTGACAGTGTAGTAGTCCAGCATTCAGCATTGACAAGAGACTGTCCAGCCACATAAACACAGCAACCAAAGTAGGACCTCCAGTAAAAAATTAGCAAACTAGCCGATCATGCACCAATAAACCCTGACCTTCAGTTCGTATCGCACCCTAAATTCCTGGATGTGGTTGTGGATTATTGTCAAACTCAAAATGTAAGCTCGGTTGTATGTCTTTGTTGTGCAACACACAAAAGTCTACATACATACATAGCTTCTGGTCAGGGAAGTACACCTGCTCCCCCCATGCAGTCAAGACATCTGAATCACAACTTAAGAATCCCAAAAGTGTTTTATATATTGGCTTGTGTATATGCGTGTGATCTATTGTATCTCACTGTAGTTGAGTGTATGTAGGTGTCAGGAGTTGGAGAGACAGCATACCTTGCATCCATTGTAACAAGGACGTGACATTTCTTAAAAGGGGGCTTTATTTTAAATGTAATATACAGTATAATGTTTACATACTTGCAGTGAGTGTCAGGTAATGTGTGTATTGTATTGTGTTGTGGAGATTGAGTATATTTGCGATGCCACTCAACAGATGCACATGTAGCCCAAGAGTGAGATGCTGCTACTTACCAAACAGCAACCTGTGGTTGAAAGCCACAATAACCACGTAATGCGCAAGAGGTGACAGACATGAGATGTAGCTTTTTGTGGGTATGTGTCGTGGATGCTCCCAGAAAACGCAGAGTACACATCTGTGAAGCAGCCACTGGCATTGCAGACAGTTTGTACATTGATGGTGTTCAAGCACTGTCCGTTTCGGAAGAAGTGTGCTGTGTGAAGTGCCACTTGGGTGCAGTCATGGTACCTACCATCTATGAGAAAAGTGGGCAAAGGATTTAAACTCTCTTGCTATCCTTTGCCTTTCCAAAAAGAACAAGGTGATGGATGGAATGCTTGCAGCCACTGGTAGTCGCTTGGGTCCACATCCCGATCCGGTTAAGGGAACACTCACAAGGTGAGGGATATAATACTTGAATTAATCTCAGCCACCAGCAGTCGCTCTGGGCCTTATCCCAATCCATTGTTTTCTTGCCTACCATGACACCTCAGTTTCGACCCAGCCATATGTGAATCAGTCTTGACCCTGCTCCTCATGGGAACAGTCCAGTTGGAACTGCCAGGCTGATCATGGGTTGCTTGTGTTCCAGGTCAGGAAGGACCTGGCTTGGCAGTTTGGGCTGACTCTTTCCAATTGGAGCAGGGTCAAGACTGATTTCCATATAGCTGGGTCCAAACAGAGGTGACATGGTGTGCAAAATAATGATGGATTGGGATGCACAGCGAGTAATTACCAGTGGCTGAGATTAATTTGAGCATTCCATTCATCACTTTTTTTTATACTTTGGTGTTTCACCCTTTGCCTTTCTGTCAGGGACTGTGGCATGGCAATACACTGGTGCACTCTTCGATTGATGCATTTCAGTACCTGACATTAGCATCAACACTGGCTTGCTTATTAGATTACTATGTTGTCAGAACTCACTCCCTGGGACGATCCTGTAGACATGAAATTGAGTGCAGCCAGTATTTTGATATGGGCATTGGTAGCCTATGTCAAAGACCACTTCAGATGAGAAGCAATATATGTAAATTACTACTTTCTTGGGCATCCCAAAGATGCTGATCCTTACCTGTAAACCTTCTCTTTCCTCCACAAATAATATCACCTCAAAATGAGGGCAAAGCAATAAACACATTCACTGACATAGTTAGAGCAGAAAAAATTGTTATAGTTATTTTCTTCTGTGGTCAGCTTGGATGTCAGTGGTTGGTGTTGAACTGTATTTTTCACCTCTAGATGGATAGTTGTGTTCAGAACAATCACTCCTTACATTACTAGGTTTGTTGAAAGTGTAGTAAGACTTATGACATTCCACAGGATGAGCTTTAAAGGAAGAAATATTGGATGGTAAAAAAAAACTTATAGTGTAAATCCCCAAGATTTCTTTTAAGGTTTACAAACTTGTTGGTTCTGAAGACACAAAAAAATAATGTTCCTTTATTTTCCATTATATGTAAATAGTTCCTTAGGGCTTCATTACGAGTGTGACGGTCCGATGACTGCCACACTTGCGTTGACGGTTGGACCACTGTCTGACCACCCAATTACAACTGTGCCCAGTGGACCCGCCAGGGATCGCCGTCCTGATCAGGAACATGGTTCCTGCCTACATGATGGTGGTCAGAGTTGTACTCAGCCAAGGCGACATTGAACTCGGTGCTGCCTGGCTGAATATAACTCCCCTCACCTCCAACCTTTCCACGGCAGTCTAATCGGCATAGAAAGTCTGGCGCTAACGGTGTGCTGGGGGCCATGGAGGGGGCCCTGCACTGCCCAGTGCAGCTCTCCCCCCCCCACACAGCACTCTCAGAATGCACACTGTCTGCTTTGCAGATAGTGGGCATTCTGAGGGTGCTGGCCAGTTCCCCTCTGTGCTACAAGTTAGCACTTGGCTCCTTTAAGGGAGCCAAGTGCTATCTTGTAGCACTGTTCCTGCTGGTCTGACCGGCGAGAATGCTCTATTGCAATTTTCCCACCGGTCAGACCAGCGGTAACATTGTAATAGGGCAGGGGGTGATGCCACCACCATGGCAGTGGCATCCTCCTCACAAATTTTGCGGTCCCACGTAGGTTACAGTTGCTGTTAGAATTATCATTATTGTAAGGATAAAAGTATGGTTAAGGTAAGAGTATCTAGTTTTGTGAATGATTTAACATACATTAAATTAATTTGAAAATAATTCAATAAAAGCTATAAAAGCTCAATATTATTTAGGGTAAAGCTTTAGGTCCGGCTTGTAGTTATCAATTGGTTTAGGGAAAGGTTACTCATTTTAAAAATCCTTTAGCTTCAGTTTAACTTAATTTAATTAATTTAATTAAATAATAAACATTGTTTCAATTTAGGGTTAGAGCAAGGGTTCAGTATTAAGATAACTTGAACTTAATTTAATTTTTAAATGACAGTGGGATGTAGTCACAAGTGGAACTTTGTAGGATTTTCAGTAGTATTACAATAGTACTTACTACAAACTATGAAATGCTGTTCACTAGCCTACATGCAGAAGTCTCCACCTCTGCTACTCCTACATGTAATATGGAGAGATTTCTGACACTTTGCACATATCTCTGCACACGTATGTATACATTTTTGTAGTTGAATGGGGGAAGGGCAGAGGAGGCGCTGAAAAATGGGGAATAATTACTACTAAACTGGATGGCCCGTCGGAGAAATGGCTACATGTCCACATACCTAATTTAGATGGACGCACATGCAGTATTTTTCAGTGTTCCTTACTGCTGGGTAACAACAGGTGGTAAGGGACAGTAAAATCACTCTAATGTTCCCCGTAACCATGGGGGAAGCCTCCCATGGCAAGGGGAGCAATATTTTATGTCTTTTCAAAAAGAAAGTCCCATTTCAGGATTGTCTTTAAAAAAGGACACCACATGCTGCAGGGCTGCGTCCTTCTAATGCAGCCCTGCAGCAAACAGTAAAATGCATTGACAGGAACTATTGTAATGGCCGTTCCTGTAGTGCCTTTATAAATGTCCGCTTGCTTGGTGGTCATTTGAATATTTATCTGATTCACGAGCTGAGTCCACAAAGCAGGAGGCAGACTGGGCTGTATCCCATTACGAACCCACATACAGGACTTTGTACGATGTGAAGCCTTATCAAACATTTTTATCAAATCATTCATTATGCAATAGATTTACACTCTTACTTTTGATGCATTCAATCAATGTTTTTAATATTGCTATGCTGGCCATCACACTTCTAAATGAAATACTTCTGATGGTCTGATAAGTTCTTTGGTCCTTTCACTGCTCCAGCAATGTGACGGGATAGTCTCTGCAGTACTAGGGCTATCTTTCCAAAACATTCTTTTTAAATTCTCCTAATGTGCTAGAGTTTCACATCCTATCCTTTATACAAACGTTTTCCTTTTGGCAGCTCCAACATAGGTTCTAATTTCAGGCATTCCTACCTGAAACGTATATTCTTGATCTTTCATTTGCAGTGTCTTCTTCCAAATCACAGTTTGTTGTTGATATGTGTTTGGTTGCTCGGCTTCCTTTCCTGAGTGATGTACCCTTACTTCCTTAGACACCACCGTGGATAACATCACCATATTCTTCGTAAGTATATAAATAAGCAGGTACTGGGTAACAGATAGAGCTGCAAAGGAGCAGAGCAGCACAATAGGCTCTTTCCTAGATACCCTCAAAAGAAGCACCTAAATGATCTAAATGATCCACCATCTTCAGTTTGACTCCAAAAAGGAAAACAATCCGCAGGAATCCTGGGCTTTTAGGAACAATCACCACTGGACTTACCCTGCCAGGATGGAGTTGATGACATTGGGGAGGGGACCTCACGTGAGGATGCCACGTACCATTTTTTGGTGAACTCTCTTTCTCTGTCGTCTGCCTTCTCCCTGGGACTCTGTCAGACTTGAAATTAGGGTGTATGCTCTGCCCAACCAGAAAATGACCATGGAAGGTGGGTCTCTTCCTTATGAAATGCGACAAGAGCTGCACTGGAGCACTGGTGTACCCTCTTCATTGTTTGGGCTGTAGTTTATCTGCACCGAGTTGGAGTGGAGACCCGTCTGTCCCAACAGCCCTGTGATCAGGAGGCTTGCATCACAGTTGAGGAATCCTCCTCACCCTCCAAGCCCTATTCAGTGACACAGTAAAAGCTCAATAAAGCTCACCACAGGCCGACTGAGGGCTCGTTTCTCTGGTCCAGCAGGAAACCGATAAAGCTGCTGAGAGAGGTGCAGAACAACGGAGTTGGCCAGTAGGAAACTAAGGTCTCCTGTTCTCAGAAGGTACACAGCCTTTTATTGTCATACCTAATAACTACATTGTTCCAAATAATTAATTAACAATCCCATTGCCCTTCATGTTCAAAACCTTTGGCTGTTTGCCGTTCCCGAGACACACACACCACAAGCGACCAAAATGGTTTCCTAGAGATGCAACTTTATTTGTTAGCTAAGCATTGAGTTAATGGCAGTATGCTATTCCTCACTACAACGCACCGAAGATTGGCTTTTCTATCAACCCTTCTATTTCATGTTCTTTGGGATGCCAACTTTTACAATGCTAGGACATAGGCTTTTGTGCCATCACCAGCAACCATTATGCAGCTCTTCACCTGCCTTATCTACTACCAAAGGAGTCTTTGGCTCTACTGTCCACCTAAATCTACCATGGCACCATCACCCTCTCGAACTACACACTAACAGGCCTAGATATGTGGAGAGAAGCAGAGTTCTTGGTAGGACTGGTTTAATTGGGCACTCTAGAAATACTAATAGCTGCTATCTGACTGCCTGCTCTAATCTATGTTTCCCAGCTAATAAGCACAGGAGTTTTAATAGAATTCATGGAGTTCATTTACTGCCACTAAACTGCTGCTTATGGTATTGAGCACTGCCACGGTAGTCTCGATTACTAATACAGATCAAACAGTGACAGCTCTGTTACTATCCTCTTCTCCCAATGAGGTGCTGATCCAAGTACAGGGGCACATTCACCAGTCAAACATCTAATACAAGGGAGACAACATTGTGAAATCCCGTACAGGATCTTACCATATTTCTATTGTCTGTCTGAGGTTCAGATCACCTACAAGTCAGAAGGAGGGAGGGAGGTAAAAAGAAACTCAAGATTACTTGTCTGCCTTCTAGCCAAGCACTAAACTCACTGCATGTTTTGGTCTGAGAAGGCAGTCATTAAGTTGTATCTCTGTGGAGAAGAAACCTCGACAATGATCACAAATATCATGCCACAAGGATCACTACAATGGGGACTCAGTCCAACAAATCACTGCATAGATCTCAAAAGAACAGCAAGGCCCGCAACCACGATAGGGAATCAAATGCATTGCTCTATTAGTCTGAAAGCAGTGTCAAGATCGCTGTCTTTTTTAGAAAATCAACACCCCATAGAAGGATATTTGAAACATAATATTCAGATGATATATGTGTACTATATGCTGACAGACAACTATTCAAAAGCATGAAGAGACAGCTTAGAGATCAAGGATGAGAGGCTACCTCTAACTTTTGAACACAGATTTTTTAGAAAGTTTCTGATGAAGATGGAGTGGTGGCATAGAATTCAGCATTGACATAGGTAGGTAGCTACAGCTCAGAAGCTGCCCCAGGTGGATCAGAAACCTCCAGGAATACCTGTCACAGAGCCTGAAAGTGGCCATTCCAGTGGAACTGGGGGTACGTTATAGCATGTTTACAGTGATATCCCTAGGAGTTACTATTCACTGTTTATTAGCCCCTCTATATGTAGCTCTTGTACTGAAACCAGAGAAAGACTCAAGGCCCGATTTAGGTGTTGGCGGAGAGGGAACTCCGTCTCGAAGGGGACGGAGCTCCATCTAGGCGAACACAGTGGGTGGTTAAATAACCATTTGTTACTGTCCGTCACCGCCAGGCAAAAGCTGTTGAAAAGCTGTTGGTAGAGGACAGTAAAAAACAAAAGAGGCTCCCTTCACCATGGGGGTGACTCCCATAGCCAGGGGTGCATTATCTTTTTAATTTTCAAAAAGAAAATCCTGCTTCAGGATTTATTTATTTTTAAAGAAAAAGAAAAAGAAAAAGAAAAAAGTCTGATGCAAGTCTGTCATTTTGACAGAGACGTGCACCACACTACAAAAAGCACTGACGGGAACTGCTCTAATGGCGGTTCCTGGCAATGCCGTAGAAATGATCGCTTGCTTGGCGGTCATTTCTAAATCTGGCGATCGGCATTTATATCAGGGCAAAGGAGACAGTTTATATATCTGGCCCTCAGTCTCTATGGCATGAGAGACGTGTTATGTCAGTACATTGGGAATATGAATGTTTGCATCCCAAACACAAGCTGCATGCAATAACTTATGCTGCTAGAGTGCTGCTGATTCCATTATCGTCGGTCCCGTTCCGTACTGTTGCCTAAAATGGATGCTTTCTGATTTTATGGCCAGGACCCACAGATAGACCGTGAACGGTGCATAACACGACGAAAATACAGCCAATCAGCTATGCAGGTCAGTCAGCTCTTCTTATGCAGAATCAGAAATTCTGCAGGAATAAAGTTGTTAATACAGATATAGCAGAGATTAACGGAACCTTTTCTGGGTAAATGGTGCGCATCCAATTATGTATTTATATGGCAATTAAAAAGCACTACATGTGTACTGACGCTTCTCCTCGGCCATTTCCAGACTCTGGTTCTTTGTCACAGTCTCTACCTTCCTTCCCTCCAACGCTCCCCCAGCACCCTCCTCTTCTGACCTAGTTTATTCCTCTTTGGAAGGCAGGGGAGATATATTGCAAAGCAAATCAAAGGAACCCTGGGGAACTGACCCCAACAAATGCATCAACATTAGTGTTTCTCTTTCTGCATCAGAAGCCTACTCGTGCTAACGGTTCAGAAATCCAAGACTGAAAGAGTGAAACACAGGGCCTGCTCATGCGGACAGATGTGAGTTTGGAATGGCAGTGAGTGGGCACGAGCGAGAGAAGTTTGATGAGCGCAGTCGCAGTGGCAGGAAGTTTGATGAGCGCAATCGCAGTGGCAAGTTTTGCTCTTCTGGTCATTTAATGCTCTTCTTGTCATTTAATCAACGTCATATTTGTGTAAGTCAATCAATCAATCAATCATGGTATTTATAAAGCGCGCTATGTACCCGTCAGGGTTTCGAGGCGCTGAGGGGGGGGGGGAGCGCTGCTGGATTAGCGGTCGAAGAGCCAGGTCTTGAGGAGCCTTCTGAATGTGAGGAGGTCCTGGGTCTGGCGAAGAGATGTGGGGAGAGAGTTCCAGGTCTTGGCGGCGAGGAAGGAGAAGGATCTGCCGCCGGATGTCTTGCGCTGGATTCGGGGTACGATGGCGAGGGCGAGGTTGGCGGATCGGAGTTGACGTGTTGGAGTGTAGAAGTTGAGTCTGGTGTTGAGGTAGGAGGGTCCGGTGTTGTGAAGTGCCTTGTGAGCGTGGGTCAGGAGTTTGAAGGTTATCCTCTTGTCTACCGGGAGCCAGTGGAGTTCCTTTAGGTGAGGGGAGATGTGACTTCGGCGAGGTATGTTGAGGATCAGTCGGGCGGAGGCATTTTGGATACGTTGGAGGCGTTTGATGTCTTTGGTTGGTATGCCTGTGTAGAGTGCGTTGCCGTAGTCAAGTCTGCTGCTGACGAGGGCCTGGGTCACCGTCTTTCTGGTTTCTGTTGGAATCCACTTGAAGATTCTGCGGAGCATTCGAAGGGTGTTGAAACAGGAGGAGGAGACGGCGCTGACCTGTTTGGACATGGTGAGGGCGGAGTCCAGGATGAAGCCGAGGTTTCTTGCGTGGCTGGCAGGGGTGGGTGGGAGTCCGAGGACGGAGGGCCACCATGAGTCGTTCCAGGCCGAGGGGGTGCATCCGAGGATGAGGACTTTAGTCTTGTCGGAGTTGAGTTTCAGGCGACTGTTGTTCATCCAATCGGCGATGGATTTTAGTCCCTCGTGGAGGTTTGTTTTGGCGGTGAGCGGGTCTTTGGTCAGGGAGAGGACGAGCTGGGTATCGTCGGCGTAGGAGATGATGCTGAGGTGGTGTTGGCGGGCCAGTTGAGCGAGGGGGGCCATGTAGACGTTGAACAACGTGGGACTGAGGGAGGATCCTTGGGGGACGCCGCAGATGAGGTTGGTGGCTTTGGAGCGGAAAGGGGAGAGACGGACTCTCTGCGTTCTGTCGGAGAGGAAGGATGAGATCCAGTGGAGGGCTTTATCTTGGATACCGGCATCTTGGAGGCGGGTCAGTAGGGTGCGGTGGCAGACGGTGTCAAAAGCGGCTGATAGGTCGAGGAGGATGAGGGCTGAGGTTTCGCCGTTGTCCATTTGATGTCTGATGTCATCTGTGGCGGCGAGGAGGGCAGTCTCAGTGCTGTGGTTTCGTCTGAATCCGGATTGTGAGGGGTCCAGGATGGAATTGTCTTCGAGGAAGTGGGTGAGCTGAGTGTTGACGATCTTCTCGATGACTTTCGCTGGAAAAGGGAGGAGAGAGATCGGACGGAAGTTTTTGAGGTCGTTGGGGTCAGCCTTGGGTTTTTTGAGGAGGGGTTGGATTTCTGCGTGTTTCCAGCTGTCCGGGAAGGTGGCAGAAGTGAAGGATAGGTTGATGGTCTTGCGGAGTTCGGGGGCGATGGTGGCGTTGGCTGAGTTGAAAACATGGTGGGGGCAGGGGTCCGTGGGGGAGCCTGAGTGGATGGTGTTCATGGTTGCTATGGTTTCTGCCTCGTCCACGTGGGTCCAGGCGGTGAGGCGGCAGTCGCGGGAGGAGACGTCAGGGGTGAGGTCTGGCGGTGAACCGGTGATGAAGCTGTCGTGGATGGTGGTGATTTTCTGGTGGAAGAAGGTGGAGAGATCGTCGCAGAGTTTCTGGGAGGGCGGGATGTCGTTGGAGTTGGCTTTCGGATTGGAGAGTTCCTTCACGATGCCGAAGAGTTCTTTGCAGTCGTGGGCGTTGTTGTTGATGCGTTCGGTGAAGTGGGCGCGCTTGGCGGTGCGGATCCGTTGGTGGTGTTCGCGGTTGGCGTTTTTGAGGGCGGCGAGGTTGTCGGGTGTGCGTTCTTGGATCCATTTCTTTTTGAGCTTCTGGCAGTTGCTTTTGGAGGTGGTGAGATCGTCTGTGAACCAGGCTGTTTTTTTCTTTCCTTGGATGGTGGTGGGTTTCTTGAGAGGGGCAAGGGTGTTGGCGCAGTCGAGGATCCATTGATGGAGGTTGATGGCGGCTGTGCTCGGGTCGACTGCGTCGGGTGGAGGGTTGTTGCTGAGGGTGCTGGTCAGTTGTTCTTGGGTGACTTTGCCCCAGCGGCGGTGGGGGGGTAGCTGGATGCGGTGTTGCTCTGTGGTTTTCTTATAGGTGAAATGGACACAGTGATGGTCAGTCCAGTGGAGTTCGGAGGTGTGGTTGAAGGAAATGTGGTTGCTAGAGGGGTGTGACCGGCGATGTGGGTAGGCGTGTTGACTAGCTGTCGGAGACCGAGGTTGAGGAGGTTGGAGGTCAGTGACGCGGTGTTGACGTCGTTGGCATTTTCCAGATGGTAGTTCAGATCTCCCAGGAGGATGTAATCCGGGGAAGCGAGGGCGTGGGTGCTTGCAAGGTCGGCGATGGTGTCGTTGAAGGGGGCTCTTGGTCCTGGTGGGCGGTAAATGAGGGTTCCTCTGAGGGTCGTGTTGGGGTCCGTGTGGATCTGGAAGTGGAGGTGTTCTGCTGTCCTGAGGGTGTCGTCCGAGTGGGTGTGGATTTTGAGGGTAGCTTTGTGAGCGATGGCTATTCCGCCGCCGATTCCGTTGGTTCGATCTCTTCTGATGATTTTGTAGCCGTCTGGTATGGTGATGGCGATGTCCGGAGACGAGGAGTCGTTCCACCAGGTTTCGGTCAGGAAAGCCACGTCAGGAGCAGTGGTGTCGAGCAAATCCCAGAGCTCGATGGCGTGTTTTCGTGCGGAGCGGGTGTTGATGAGGATGCAGTTCAGGTGGTTGGGGTTGGATGTTTTCGTGGTTGGAATGGTCGTTCTGGTGCAGGAGAAGTTGCAGGTACGGCAGGAAAAAGGTCCTTTCGTGTGCTTCGGGGATGCCCGGTAGCATTCAGTGGAGGGGCCGGGGTTGAAGGCGCGGAGTTCGTTGATCGAGTAGCGGATGTGGGGGGCGCGAGGGCCAGGGAGTGTGGCGCTGGGCGCGGTCCAGGCGCGGACGGGCGTAGATGGGCTTGCCTCTGGCGCGCCTCCGGCGCCCCAGCGGCGCGCCCGCTGCGCGGACGCGCAGCGCCAGCCATTAAGAAGGGAGGGGGGAGGGAGGAGCAGCTGGGAGGCGGGAGGGAGCGGCAAATGGGGGCGCGAGGGGGGCGGGGCCGCAGGGAGGCAGCGGCAGGGAACGAGGAGCGCACAAGGGGCAGAAACACTGAAAAACGAGCAAAATACGAGCAGATACAATAAGAAAAATCACACAATCAGAAAAACAGTATGGCACAATTTACGATCGGGGAGACAGCAATCAGGGGGGCACAAAGGGGGCAGAAGCGCCGGCGGCGAGGCGCTGAAAAAGCGAGAAAAATGAAAAAACACTTACGGGACGGCGGAAGCGGCACACAGGTCAAGCGAAGCTAGTCAGAGCCCACTAGACCCCAGGGATGAGGCGCAGGAGGATGCCTGCGGGTGGAGGAGGGCCTCGAACACGCAAACAGCAGCGTGGTCAGGGGACAGAGGCAGGAGGCAGCAGGTTGGTGCTGCGGTCGTGGGGGGCGAGCGCAGGACCTGAAACAGGTCAGAGGTCGCTCACTCGCGACGCGCAGCGCCAGCCATTAAGAAGGGAGGGGGGAGGGAGGAGCAGCTGGGAGGCGGGAGGCGGGAGGGAGCGGCAAATGGGGGCGCGAGGGGGGCGGGGCCGCAGGGAGGCAGCGGCAGGGAACGAGGAGCGCACAAGGGGCAGAAACACTGAAAAACGAGCAAAATACGAGCAGATACAATAAGAAAAATCACACAATCAGAAAAACAGTATGGCACAATTTACGATCGGGGAGACAGCAATCAGGGGGGCACAAAGGGGGCAGAAGTGCCGGCGGCGAGGCGCTGAAAAAGCGAGAAAAATGAAAAAACACTTACGGGACGGCGGAAGCGGCACACGGGTCAAGCGAAGCTAGTCAGAGCCCACTAGACCCCAGGGATGAGGCGCAGGAGGATGCCTGCGGGTGGAGGAGGGCCTCGAACACGCAAACAGCAGCGTGGTCAGGGGACAGAGGCAGGAGGCAGCAGGTTGGTGCTGCGGTCGTGGGGGGCGAGCTCAGGACCTGAAACAGGTCAGAGGTCGCTCACTCGCGACGCGCAGCGTCAGCCATTAAGAAGGGAGGGGGGAGGGAGGAGCAGCTGGGAGGCGGGAGGCGGGAGGGAGCGGCAAATGGGGGCGCGAGGGGGGCGGGGCCGCAGGGAGGCAGCGGCAGGGAACGAGGAGCGCACAAGGGGCAGAAACACTGAAAAACTAGCAAAATACGAGCAGATACAATAAGAAAAATCACACAATCAGAAAAACAGTATGGCACAATTTACGATCGGGGAGACAGCAATCAGGGGGGCACAAAGGGGGCAGAAGCGCCGGCGGCGAGGCGCTGAAAAAGCGAGAAAAATGAAAAAACACTTACGGGACGGCGGAAGCGGCACACGGGTCAAGCGAAGCTAGTCAGAGCCCACTAGACCCCAGGGATGAGGCGCAGGAGGATGCCTGCGGGTGGAGGAGGGCCTCGAACACGCAAACAGCAGCGTGGTCAGGGGACAGAGGCAGGAGGCAGCAGGTTGGTGCTGCGGTCGTGGGGGGCGAGCTCAGGACCTGAAACAGGTCAGAGGTCGCTCACTCGCGACGCGCAGCGTCAGCCATTAAGAAGGGAGGGGGGAGGGAGGAGCAGCTGGGAGGCGGGAGGCGGGAGGGAGCGGCAAATGGGGGCGCGAGGGGGGCGGGGCCGCAGGGAGGCAGCGGCAGGGAACGAGGAGCGCACAAGGGGCAGAAACACTGAAAAACTAGCAAAATACGAGCAGATACAATAAGAAAAATCACACAATCAGAAAAACAGTATGGCACAATTTACGATCGGGGAGACAGCAATCAGGGGGGCACAAAGGGGGCAGAAGCGCCGGCGGCGAGGCGCTGAAAAAGCGAGAAAAATGAAAAAACACTTACGGGACGGCGGAAGCGGCACACGGGTCAAGCGAAGCTAGTCAGAGCCCACTAGACCCCAGGGATGAGGCGCAGGAGGATGCCTGCGGGTGGAGGAGGGCCTCGAACACGCAAACCGCAGCGTGGTCAGGGGACAGAGGCAGGAGGCAGCAGGTTGGTGCTGCGGTCGTGGGGGGCGAGCTCAGGACCTGAAACAGGTCAGAGGTCGCTCACTCGCGACGCGCAGCGCCAGCCATTAAGAAGGGAGGGGGGAGGGAGGAGCAGCTGGGAGGCGGGAGGCGGGAGGGAGCGGCAAATGGGGGCGCGAGGGGGGCGGGGCCGCAGGGAGGCAGCGGCAGGGAACGAGGAGCGCACAAGGGGCAGAAACACTGAAAAACGAGCAAAATACGAGCAGATACAATAAGAAAAATCACACAATCAGAAAAACAGTATGGCACAATTTACGATCGGGGAGACAGCAATCAGGGGGGCACAAAGGGGGCAGAAGCGCCGGCGGCGAGGCGCTGAAAAAGCGAGAAAAATGAAAAAACACTTACGGGACGGCGGAAGCGGCACACGGGTCAAGCGAAGCTAGTCAGAGCCCACTAGACCCCAGGGATGAGGCGCAGGAGGATGCCTGTGGGTGGAGGAGGGCCTCGAACACGCAAACAGCAGCGTGGTCAGGGGACAGAGGCAGGAGGCAGCAGGTTGGTGCTGCGGTCGTGGGGGGCGAGCTCAGGACCTGAAACAGGTCAGAGGTCGCTCACTCGCGACGCGCAGCGCCAGCCATTAAGAAGGGAGGGGGGAGGGAGGAGCAGCTGGGAGGCGGGAGGCGGGAGGGAGCGGCAAATGGGGGCGCGAGGGGGGCGGGGCCGCAGGGAGGCAGCGGCAGGGAACGAGGAGCGCACAAGGGGCAGAAACACTGAAAAACAAGCAAAATACGAGCAGATACAATAAGAAAAATCACACAATCAGAAAAACAGTATGGCACAATTTACGATCGGGGAGACAGCAATCAGGGGGGCACAAAGGGGGCAGAAGCGCCGGCGGCGAGGCGCTGAAAAAGCGAGAAAAATGAAAAAATACTTACGGGACGGCGGAAGCGGCACACGGGTCAAGCGAAGCTAGTCAGAGCCCACTAGACCCCAGGGATGAGGCGCAGGAGGATGCCTGCGGGTGGAGGAGGGCCTCGAACACGCAAACAGCAGCGTGGTCAGGGGACAGAGGCAGGAGGCAGCAGGTTGGTGCTGCGGTCGTGGGGGGCGAGCTCAGGACCTGAAGCAGCATTATTCTCCCTCAACGGCGCGTTAATCTGCTTTAGCAAGCGGAATAATGAAAATAGCGACTGCATGTCCACAATACAACTCAACAATTGGGCAGACAAAATAGGACGCTCCCCGAAAAAGACACTCGGAGCGCCCAAAACGATACAGCAGAATAAAATATATCACAATGAGCTGGGTTCAAAAGCTTGTACAGTTCGCAGATATTTGCATACTATTTGCGTGTTCCTGCTGGCGTTTCAAGCTGACAATAAAGCTGCTTTCGATGGCAGCTGGAGAGGACCTCCACACACTTTTACCACAACTTAACAATTGCCAACGTGACAGTTTTGGAGAAATTCAAGAAGAAATGTTTCAGAAACTATAACATGACATGACAGAGTGCAGCTGTAACAATAATATATATCAGATTTGCTAAAAACCGTGTGCACATTAAAGCAATGATAGCTTTTGTACATTTACAGGAGATGCATTTTCATTTGTAGTAACTGCTCCAACGGATTGATTGCCTATAACATTAAAGGAGTAACAATATACCACATTTTAATGGTGCTAGTGGGACACAAATGAACTTTAATATTAACGTTAAATAGTACTTTAACTAGTGAAGCGAGGCAGGAATACGGTAGGATTTTAATTCCAATGGAACTCTTGACAATAAGCAAAAAAATAGTACCGCCTGACCTCTGTTAGCTCTGATGCCTTTAAGATCACAAGAACTCATACAAATGGAAAACTACTGTCTCTGGAAGAAAACACATTGGGCCCTATTCACAAGTAAATTGTCAAATAACAGATCTCCACCTGAACATACTTTAATATTTTATCATGCACGTTTTTTCAAGCATACTTCTGGGAATGTTATGTGACCCAAAGTCTGCTATTTCACCTGTGCAGAGTTCTCCATAACAAGCAACTCTTCATAGGAAGAATAGAAGCCCCTTATGGAAATGCATTTTTTTATTTAAAAGGAAAAGTGAATCATAAACGTACACTGTCAACCGAATTTACCTTTTTAAAAAGGGCCCATTACTGTTTTTGGTGATCTAGTCCAAACAAGATTAGTCAAAGAACAGCCTCCATTTCAAATTGTAATCAAAGAGGCAACATCAGAAAAACTATAAACTTCAAGTTATGGACATATTTCAATTACCACGAACGCTTAACAAATATGCCTCAATCAAAATACCTATAATATGAAAAAAATATAATTGCCACACCAAACCGCAAATTTGTCCCAACTTTAGGCGTAAGCAGTTTTTGTTGAGGGATGCCCAGAGACCAGGATGACATCAACCAACTCCGAAGGAAGATCAAAGGTGTTCAGCTGTTGTCGCTCAATCTCCATGTATGAAGGAGATCCTCCCAGAGGGACAGTCTGATGGGAGGACAGAAGCTCAAGCCCATGTGCTCTGGATACAATACTCTGTGGGACCACTAGGATGACTTAGGCCCAGTTGGCCCTGATGTTCTTCAGAACTCAGGACAGGAAAGGTGTTTGCGGGAAGGCATACACCAGTCCCGAGTTCCACTCTAAGCAGAACGCGTCTCCTAGCGAGAGACACCTAGGAAGCTCCAATGGGCAAAACTGTTGGCAGTGTGCATTCTTGGTAGTGGCAAAAAGATATAACCAATGTTCTCCAGACTCATGGAAGAGACCTTGCATCATCTCCAGGTGTAACTGCCACTCGTGATCCACTGGGCAATGTCAGCTGAGTTTGTCAGCTCTAGCATTCAGATCCTGCCAGGTGGTTCACCACCAGGAACATCACTTGATGGTTTAGTCACTTCCAGAAACACAGTGCTTCCTGGCACCGATTCTAGGACCCCACTCCACCCTGTTTGTTGCAATATATGGTGGTGGTGTTGTTTGTGAGCACCTGTACTAGCCTCCTCTTGAGGGACTGAAGACCCTAAGCAGATTACTCATAGCTCCAGGAGGTTGATATGAAGCCAGGCCTCTGCTGGATACCAGAGACCTCTGATGCCCACCTTTCCCAGGTGGCCACCCCAACCCAGAAGAGACATATCGGACAACACTGGCAGCTTTGGGTGTGGTAGGGAGAGGGGTCTGCTGCTGGTCCAAACTCAGTCCAATAACCACCATTGCAGATCTTTCAAAGTCTCAGACGAAATCTGGAAATCTTGAAGTTGATCCCACAGAAACTTCAGATCCCACTGTAAAGTCTGCGCATGCCAGCTGGCATACTTGACCATCAGGATACAGGAGGCCACCAGTCCCAGCAGCTTCAAAGTCAACTTCACTGAGATCCAGGACAGAGGCTGAAAGAATAGGTTTATTGCCTGAATGCCCTGCAATCTCTTTTCCCAGGAAAAGACACAAAACAAAACCATGTCCGGAGTGGCTTAGATGAAGGAGTCAGGTGTGAGTTTGGCATGTTCATAGTGAATCCCAAAGATGACAGGAGTTTTGCCGTAGCCTGGAGATGGTTGACAACTGCCTGGGGCCAGCTTGCCTTTAAGACCCAGTTGTCGAGGTAGGGGAAGACTGGGACTCCTGACATCTGAAAGTTACTGTGACCACTGCCAGCACTTTTGTGAATACCATAAGTGTGCTAGTGAAATTGAAAAGGAGCACAGGCAACTGAAAATACTCCTGCCCCTCCACCCCCACAAACCCAAACTAGCACTGATAGGCCTGCAGGACAGGTATATGGAAATAGGCATCCTTCACGTCTGATGCCAACATGTAGTCTCCAGGGTCGAAGGCAGACAAAAGCTGGGCCAATATGAACATCTTGAATTTTTCCTTTTGGAGGAAGGTGTTGAGAGGGTGCACGTCTAAAATAGGACATTGGCCTTCACCTTCTTTGGCACCAGAATGTAGCGGAAATAACAACCACAATCAAATTCTAGTGCAGGCACCCTCTCAATAGCCCCTCTAGCAAAAAAGGCTTGCACCTTCTGCTGTAAAATGGACAGATGGACCTCCGTCAGTCATGCTGCAGATGGCTGAATGGCAATGAAGGGCAAGGTATACAATTTTCTGACTATCTGTAGGACCCAGCTGATGTTATTGTCTGCTGACCTGGCATGAATAGTTGGATCCTGCTTCTAACCAGGTGGATGTGCTCCACTAGGGGCATGCTAAAGGGGTTTGGAAGGTGGGACCGAAGAGTGGATAGT
Organism: Pleurodeles waltl; assembly: GCF_031143425.1. Classification (NCBI taxonomy): domain Eukaryota; kingdom Metazoa; phylum Chordata; class Amphibia; order Caudata; family Salamandridae; genus Pleurodeles; species Pleurodeles waltl. The sequence continues at coordinate 115,346,874 of NC_090445.1, read as the reverse complement.
GCAATGAGGGGCTTGTTGACCTTCAATTGAGGTGCGATGGGCACCATGGTCTCAAATGCACAACTGTGGGCCACCATGTTGAGTTTGAATTAGCTGTTGGTATAGGATATGTCTGCAGAAGCCATGAAAGGAATGGTAGGGCTGATGCACAGGCAGATAACCCCAAGGAGCATGCTGTTGCCCTGCTCCAGAATGGAATCTGCCATGTCCCCAAACAGGCGAGTCCTGTCAAACGGCATGTCCATAAGGGACAATTGGACATGTCCTGAAAACCTGCTGAGCTCAACCAGGCTTGGAGCTGAATGGCGTCCCTTGTGCCATTGGCTTGTCTGATGGAATCAATGGTGGCCAAGCCACAATGATTTGCAAACTTGGCTGCATCACAACCATCCTGTGGGGGTTGGGTAAGTACAGGTCAGAGATCTTCTGGGAGACCTGGGAGGACATGACCCACTGAATCACAAAGAGTATGTGTAAGAAAATGGCTCCCTGTTGCAGTTACCCCCCACTTTTTGCCTGATACTGATGCTGACTTGACTGAGAAGTGTGCTGGGACCCTGCTAACCAGGCCCCAGCACCAGTGTTCCTTTACCTAAAATGTGCCATTGTTTCCACAATTGGCACACCCTTGGCACATGTATAAGTCCCTTGTAAAAAGGTAGCAGTGGTACCAAGGGCCCTGTGACCAGGGAAGGTCCCTAAGGGCTGCAGCATATGTTGTGTCATCGTAAGGGACCCCCTCACCTAACACATGCACACTGCCATTGTAGATTGTGTGTGTTGGTGGGGAGAAAAAGGCAAAGTCGACCTGGCATCCCCCTCAGGATGCCATGCCCACAAAATACTGCCTGTGGCATAGGTAAGTCACCCCTCTAGCAGGCCTTACAGCCCTAAGGCAGGGTGCACTATACCACAGGTGAGGGCATAGCTGCATGAGCAATATGCCCCTAAAGTGTCTAACTCTATTCTTAGACATTGTAAGTACAGTGTGGCCATTTTACATATATGGTCTGGGAGTTTGTCAAAACAAACCCCACAGCTCCATAATGGCTACACTGAATACTGGGAAGTTTGGTATCAAACTTCTCAGAATAATGAACCCACACTGATGCCAGTGTTGGATTTATCAACAAATGCACACAGAGGGCATCTTAGAGATGCCCCCTGTATTTTACCCAATCCTTCAGTGCAGGACTGGCTGGTCTGTGCCAGCCTGCTGCTGAGAGATGAGTTTCTGACCCCCTGGGGTGAGAGCCTTTGTGCTCTCTGAGGCCAGAAACAAAGCCTGCACTGGGTGGAGATGCTTAACACCTCCTCCCTGCAGGAACTGTAACACCTAGCAGTGAGCCTCAAAGGCTCATGCTTCGTGTTACAATGCCCCAGACACTCCAGCTAGTGGAGATGCCCGCCCCCTGGACACAGCCCCCACTTTTGGCGGCAAGTCCAGGGGAGATAATGAGAAAAACAAGGAGGAGTCACCCACCAGTCAGGGCAGCACCTAAGGTGTCCTGAGCTGAGGTGACCCCTGCCTTTAGAAATCCTCCATCTTGATTTTGGAGGATTCCCCCAATAGGAATAGGGATGAGCCCCCCTCCCCTCAGGGGGGAAACACAAAGAGGGTGTAGCCACCCTCCAGGACAGTAGCCATTGGCTACTTCCCTCCCAGACCTAAACACACCCCTAAATTTAGTATTTAAGGGTGACCCAGAACCCAGGAAATGAGATTCCTGCAACCTGAAGAAACAAGAAGGACTGCTGACCTACAAGCCTGCAGAGAAGGAGGAAGACGCCAACTGCTTCGGCCCCAGCCCTACTGGCCTGTCTCCAACTTCGAAAACCTGCTCCAACGACACATCCGACAGGGACCAGTGACCTCTGAAGCCTCAGAAGACTGCCCTGGACTACAGGACCAAGAAACTCCAGTGAACAGCGGCCCTGTTCAAAACCAGCTACTTCTTTGCAACAAAGAAGCAACTTTCAAAGACTGCACGTTTCCCGCCGGAAGCGTGAGACTTCATACTTTGCACCTGATGCCCCCGGCTCGAGATCCAGAGAACAAACACCTCAGTGTGGACTCCCCGGCGACTGCGAGCCCGTGAGTAACCAGAGACGACCCCCCTGAGCTCCAACAGCGACGCCTGCAGAGAGAATCCAGAGGCTCCCCCTGACCGCGACTGCCTGTAACAAGGGACCCGACGCCTGGAACCAACACTGCACCCGCAGCCCCCAGGACCTGAAGGAACCGAACTTCATTGCAAGAGTGACCCCCAGGTGACCCTCTGCCTTGCCCAGGTGGTGGCTGTCCCGAGAAGCCCCCCCTGTGCCTGCCTGCACCGCTAGAGTGACCCCTGGGTCCCTCCATTATTTTCTACCTGAAACCCGATGCCTGCTTTGCACACTGCACCCGGGCGCCCCTGTGCCGCTGAGGGTGTGTTTTGTGTGCCTTCTTGTGTCCCCCCCAGTGCTCTACAGAACCCCCCTTGTCTGCCCCCCGAGGACGCAGGTACTTACCTGCTGGCAGACTGGAACCGGAGCACCCCTGTTCTCCATAGGCGCCTATGTGTTTTGGGACCTCTTTGACCTCTGCACCTGACCTGCCCTGAGCTGCTGGTGTGGTAACTTTGGGGTTGCCTTGAACCCCCAACGGTGGGCTGCCTATGCCCCACAACTGAGACTTGTAAGTGTTTTACTTACCTCCTAATCTAACCTTTACTTACCTCCCCCAGGAACAGTTGATTTTTGCACTGTGTCCACTTTGAAAATAGCTCATTGCTATTTTTACAAAGACTTTATATGATATTGCTTTTATTCAAAGTTGCTAAAGTATCTAAGTGAAGTACCTTACATTTAAAGTGTTTAATGTAAATCTTGAACCTGTGGTTCTTAAAATAAACTAAGAAAATATATTTTTCAATATAAAAACCTATTGGCCTGGAGTAAGTCTTTGAATGTGTGTTCCTCATTTATTGCCTGTGTGTGTACAACAAATGCTTAACACTACCCTCTGATAAGCCTACTGCTCGACCACACTACTACAAAATAGAGCATTAGAATTATCTACTTTTGCCACTATCTTATCTCTAAGGGGAACCCTTGGACTCTGTGCACACTATTTCTTACTTTGAAATAGTATATACAGAGCCAACTTCCTACAGTATGGGAATAGCCGGCCAGCAGGCAACTGGCCTTTGTGGACCTGAGGGCCAAGCTGGTGGAAGAAAATACACGCCACCCCCCAAAGGTCTCCACTCGTTTGGACTCCCTATCACGGGGAGTAGTTGGAAAGGTAGTTGGGTTTGTCTGACTGTTAGATACCTGCACCACCAAGCTTTCAGGGAGAGGGTGCTGAGACAAAAATGCAGTGTCGTCTGGGGCCGGACGGTGGGGTCTCGCAATTCCCCGATTGATTAGGGAGTGAGAGCAAGGTATGGCCCAGTATCTGTAAGTGCCTCATTGAAGGGGAGGGAAGACTCAGTAGATGCTTGCCCTGACTGAAGCACTTCCATCAGGACGTTTGTTTTAACCTCTGAGGTAGGAAGCTGGAGGTCTAAAGCTTCAAATGCCCTACACATGGCCATTTCGTAAGATGCTCTTTCCTTTGTGATGGGGCCTCAGGGTTAGAGGAGTCCCGACTCAGGGGTAGTGTCAAGGCCACTGGCTTCTTGAAGATCATGATATCATACAAATTTTCTTCATGGTATGGTTGCCTTATCTCATCACCCACATCTGAACTCAAATCAAATAAGGAATGCAACATGCATGTTCTTGCTTGTGGAAATGGTAACTCCAATAGGGAAAGTTGTGTTTTGATGAAAATGGAGCGTGGTCTCAGACATGGTCATAGCGACGCCGACTCAGAGTCAAAGAGATAATGAGGACCTCGTCCCCTGGCATCAATGGAGTCAGCATAGGTATTGAGGGTCTGGGAACAGGTGTGCAGCATGGTGCTGGAGGCAGAGTCGGTGCAGGAGCTGGAGGAGACCCAATTGTGGATTTAGAGGGTACAACTGGTGCCAAGAGCAAACCTTCCGGCAGTATCCCAAGTGGGGGGCCTCTCAGCTCCTTAAGGCCCATAGGCACACCAGATGGTGTCGGTAGGGATCGAAAAAGTTGGAGCATGGTCTCACAGAACTCTTTGATCTGCCTTGGTTGGCAGAAGTGCCCAGAAACTCTGGTTCTGCCAGGACAAGTTGTGGAATGGGCTCTTAGGTCGGCGGACTTCAGGAGCGAGATCGAGAGGTATGGTAACACCCTTCTGCGTTCTCAGGAGAATGTGAGCGGTGGGAAGGGGCACTGTCATGCTTGGTTTTTATATATATATATATATATATTTTTTTTTTTTTTTTTTTTACTTACTTGAAGACTTAGAATGTGGTGAGGGTCAACCGTGGGAATGTTTCCTGTGACTTTTGAACTGGGACGGGACCGGAACCAACCCTTCAAATTAGACTGGTCTTGATACGGAGTCTTCTGGTGCTTGGTCACTTAGAGTTTCGCCTCCCAATCTTGAATGATCTTTGGGTTCACCAACACGCAGTCACTGCATGCCTTAGAGTCGTTGTTCACCTCCAGGCACCACAGGCAAATCCGATATACATCCGTCACACACATCTGTTTCCGACAGTCCTTACAGGGCTTAAAACCTGTTGTTATGGGAGTTTACATTTTCCTTGCAGAGGTTCCTCCTGCTCCGCACCTGGTAGCACAGAAAGAAAGGAACTGATGTTAGCGTACAGGAGTGGCACTTATGTAGGCTCCGCACATCATTTCCTGAGTGGAACAGCGTCACTGCGAAGCCATGCTGTGCCACCTACTGGTGAAAAGAGGTACTGCTGAAGAAAATTTCCAGATCCAGTCTGATGCATAGGGAATATTCAACAGGCAAGGATTCTGTGGTCAGGAGCGTCTCTCAGAAGTAACTTAACATTTTGATGACCACTCCTCTGTCAGCATCAGGCCATCTTCCCAGTGTATCCACTTGTAACATTCACACTCCAGTATACAACGCCTTCTGGTGATCCCAAGCTCAGGAATGTATCTGGATACTTCCTGTTCATCACCGGCCCTACCAGTTGGAGCACTGGTTGAGTCTATATATTTGTTAACATCTGACCAAATTACCCCAGTTATTTAACTTGCACCGACCTCCATACTTAATTTGTACATTTAAATCATTAGACCAGTTTACTGCCATGACTGTATGAGTATGACCACTGCTATTGTCTCCTTCAATTAGAGTCTGTGCAAACCATCCCAAATATCGGACAGACAAACCAGAGATGTATGTTTTTTCTCTTACTTCCCTACCTCCATTTTCCACTAACAAGGTTGAATTGGTTTGGGTTTTGTAGGTGTACAAATCTAGATTGGTAGAGGATTTTCATCTGAGTTCCGCTCTCATAACTCCCCAATGATCATATCAGGTTAGTACACTGGATGAACATTGCAAAGTACTTTAAAAGTAAATTCATTAAAATAAAACATGATATTAATATTTGTAAGATTTACTCTCAACAGCAAGAATAAACCATCCTTCAGTAGATTTTAAACTTGGACATGTTTCTTTAGGTAAGAAAAAGCCTCTTCTTAAGTAATCATATATTATGCCCATCAGCAACCAATTTATGGATGTTATACTGCATGTGTCTGGAGACCAACTTCATGGTATTAAGTAAATGATAGTGTAATAGCCAACAAAAATAGACTACCATAAAATCTAAACAATACCTACCTGCTACCACTAAAAAATAAAACATTTTAAAAATCATAAATGTGAAGTCAAAAAGGAATTCTCCATCAGAGGGAAAATGCAAATATATATCCAGATACCTTAAAAAACACCTTCTACGAAAAATGAACAATCTCTGAGTTACCTTACATATAAATTTCACAGTATAATACATGTAATCACTAAGGGGCTGATTTAGAGTTTTGTGGAGGGTGTTACTCCTTAACACAAATGTGACGGATATCACATCCGCCCTATTACGATGCCATAATAGCCTATGGAGATCTTAATACGGCGGAAGGGAAACTCTAAATCAGGTCCTTAATTTCTTTAGCTTGTGGAATTATATAGTACTGCATGGATTTTTTGGCAAATTGCTACTTTAAAGTTTGTCGTTTTTGCAATTTATGACTCTATGATTATATCCACATAAAGCGTTAAGTACAATATGAAGGCCACATAAGAAACAAATTAATAAATTACAAAAAAATCTCTTTATGTTATTAACATGCTTCTTTTTTCCAAGAGAAACAAAGATGGCTTTTAAGAACATTTTAAAACTTATACATAACTCATATAATCATTCAAATGTATTTAAAAACTAACATTGAAAGAGAATTAAGGCTGGTTGATATATTTACAGAGGCTTTGCCTTAAGTAATAAAACAAACTTAAGGTGATATCTTCACCCCATGTCCCAACCCTACCACACTAAGGACCTGATTACGAGTTGGGGATTTGAACCGCCACAACTCCAATATGGTGGTGGTGAGGTGGCCTTCAAGGTGATGGCCTCACACCGTCGCATTACAATGGTTCCACCAGGCTCACAAGCGGAAACATCGTATTACGACTTTCCCACCTGTCAGCCAAGTGGAAACAGTGTGGCGTCATTGGCCTCGGTTCTCTTAGGGAGCCGAGGCCAATGCCGTTGCACATAGCACCCTCGGAATGCGCGCTGTCTGCCATAGCCATGGCAAACAGTGTGCATTCTAAGGGTACCTGTAGGAGGGAGGGCCCTGCCCTGCACTTCCCACGACATGTGGCTCACAACTCTGCCTTTCTACCAGCCTTTTCTTGGTGGGGACCCCACCATGAAAAGATTGGCAGAAAGGAAAGTCGTTATCAGTGTGGCAGTGCCGAACTTAGCGGCATCGTGGTGACTTTGAGCGCTGCCAACCCGTTGGGATCCCTGATCCTGGTGGAGGCAGCGGTCTCCTGACGGTCCGACCATCAGGATCGTAATTTGATGATTGGACCGCCAGGATTGCAGCGTTCCGACCACCTGTGCGAGTCTGGCTGTCCAAGGATTGGCAAACCCGTAATGAGGTCCTAAGTCAACCATAGCTCCCACCCACTTCATATGTTCTTCAGAAAAAACAACCACATTTGTGAAGTAAGTGACACAATATGCAGCAAAGCCATAACCTGGCATTTAGATGTCCACAGCATTTACATTATATGTAAAAAAGCACACAATAAGAGGTACACACATTTACCTTCATATGTGAATTCACTGATCATCAAATCACAACTCACTGCCATCGTGCAGTCATCCATTCAGCTTCACATACAATTGCACAACCACCATATATGTCTAGACAACACTATACAGCCACACGTTGCCCATAACTGTACCATGCAGCTATGTTCATAAGCTCACACCAACCAACATACGTTTATATAACCACCATCAATTTCCCACGCCAAACAACTTACACCCACACAGGAACAATCTTAACCCTATACAGCTACCTTCAAACAACTGTAGACTCTAACAACTACTATAATGTATAAACACATAAAAAATCATGTGCTAACACAATATGGGGGTCATTATGACCCTGGCGGCCGGCGGTATGTTGGCGGTAACACCGCCAACAGGCTGGCGGTGTTCCGCCAGCAATTATGACCGTGGCGGAATTGCCACGGTCATACCGCCGGCCCCTCCACTTTCCCGCCAGGATTCCGCACCGCTGCCCTGGGGATTATGAGTCCCCGACCGCCGGCCTGTCCATGGCGGTACACACCGCCATGGAAAGGTCGGCGGTAAGGGGGCTTGGGGTGCCCCTGGGGGCCCCTGCACTGCCCATGCACTAGGCATGGGCAGTGCAGGGGCCCCAGACATAGCCCCGTCACGCATTTCACTGCCCGAATTTCAGGCAGTGAAAAGCGCGACGGGTGCTACTGCACCCGCTGCACATCAGCATTGCCGCCGGCTCTATTACGAGCCGGCTGCAATGTTGATGTGACATTTCCGCTGGGCCAGCGGACGGTAACACTGTTACCGTCCGCTGGCCCAGCGGAAATGTCATAATAGGGAGACAGAAATACCGCCGGCAATGGCAGTATTCTGTCTCCCGCGGCCTCGGCGGTCTTTTGAAAAGACCGCCGAGGTCGTAATGACCCCCTATGTGTCATACACTCATACAAAGATGCTTAACACTATCTCTACAAAAACTTAATTGCACAATCATACGTCCTTTTATGCACTCACAAACATAATGGATGGTTATTTAAAAAAAAATCACATTTCAACCTTAGTCAAGTAATAACAAGGGCAACACAGCATCAGCAAATACACAAAGTTACAATTATACCCCAGTGTAATTGCCATTAGGAAACCAAAAAGTGAACAAAGGAAATGAAAAAAGTTCTGACTGCAAGGAGCATGAGATTTTTGTTTATGGGTAGAGTTTCTTCATTCTAAGACATGCATGTATGATGCCTCTGAAGCAAGTTCTCTACTCAATGCGCTCCCATCCAAGCATTCTGGAGCTGCTGCAGAGACAATTACTCTGATTCTCTCTCCCTCATAATATGAGGTTTACCTCATGTCCTACCACTTTCTCACAATCCCCCAAGATGTGCTTTCATTTTGTTCCAACAAACACCTTAGACCAATCCCTAAACCCCATCCTTCTTCCTGAACTCTACCCAAGCTCAAAGAACCTTTTTGCCAAGAAGGCCTAAGGAAGGGAGGGAAGGATTGTGGCATGTAAGAACAGGGACAAGGAGGGGAGAATCAAAGTAAAATTATCAGTAAGTAATTCAGGCATTGCATACTTATCCTCCTCCTTCTCCTCCTCCCATTGCTTACAATGCAAGGCTATGCCTAAGTAAGAGCAAGGGCTTCTTGTCAATCTACTAAGGGAAGAGGAATACTCAAAAGAAGTGATATCAGAATAGTGCATAGAAAAATGTTTTAATGAAATACTCCAGGTATCACAGAAAATCAAAACTTAATACAACACAGAAATCATAACGAGTTGTGAGAAGTTAATTTACAAAGTACACTAGAACCAAATTGAGGGCTTGATTTTGAGTCTGGTGGTCACAAGACTGCCAGACTCGCAGTGGCAGTCTGACTGCCACATTACGACTTTGGTGGGCGACCTGCCACAGACCAGGGTCTCCGCCAGGATCCAAGATCCCGATGGGCTGACGGTGGTCCTGGTTTTAATCAGCCAGGGCGTTGCTGAACTCAGCGCCACCTTCCTGATTACAACCTTGTTCTCCATCAGCCTTTTCTTGGAGGTTTCCCCACCATGAAAAGGCTGGCAGAGAACAATTGCTGGGGGCCACTGCACTGCCCATGGCTCCCTGCCAAGCACTGTTGGGGTGCTGGTTGGCCCCCTCTGTGCTACGAGATAGCACTCAGTTCCTTTAAGGGAGCCGAGTGCTATCTCGTAGCACTGTTCCCGTTGGACTGACTGTCAGGAACACTCTATTTCAAGGTTTTCGCCTGTCAGCCAGGTCAGACCAGTGAAAATCTTGTAAGAGTGTGGGGGGAGGAAACGCGTCCTCCCCACGAGTTTGGCAGTCCAGCGTTGGGACCGCCAAACTTGTATTCAGCCCTTGATACTTATTTGGTTGTGCTAATTGAAGCCTGTAATGGAAAATGAATGTGGATGGGGAAGCCATGTTGCAGCAGCACAAGTTTCCACAAACGTCCTGTAGGAAAGTAACCTCTGCATGGTTACTCCCACTTTTTGCCTGATGTCAGTGTGTTTTGACTGTGTTCACTGGGATCCTGCTAACCAGCACCCCAGTGACTATGCTCTCCCCTTTTAAATTTGGTTGCTTGGACCACACATACCCCACATTTGCCATACTGGTGCCTCCATATAAGTCCCTAGTATATGGTACCCAGGGCATTGGGGCACCAGTGGTGCTCCATGGGCTGAAGCATGTAATATGAAACCCATGAGAGCCCATGCAAAAAGTATCTGCAGGCCTGCCATTGCAGCCTGCGTGAATGAGTGCATGAACCCTCTTCACTGCAGCTCACTGCACCAGGTTACGGTAAGTCACCCCTATGATAGGCCCTCCTAGCCCAGAGGGCAGGCTACATATACCTCTGTGTGAGGGAACCCCTGCATGAGCAGAGGTGCCCCCACTAACTCCAGCTCCATTTCCATGGACTTTGTGAGTGCGAAGACACCATTTTACAAGTATACTGGATATAGGTCACTACCTATGTCCAGCTACATAATGGTAATTCTGAACCTAGGCAGGTTTGGTATCAAGCATGTCGGAATTATACCTCAATACTGTTGCCAGTATTGGAAGTATGATTCCATGCACTCTGGGGGCTCCTTAGAGGACCCCCAGCATTGCTCCTACCAGCTTTCTGGGGTTTTCCAGGCAGCCCAAGCTGCTGCCACCCCTCAGACAGGCTTCTGCCCTGCTGCTTGATAAGCTCAGGCCCGGGAAGGCAGGACAAAGGATTTCCTTTGGAAGAGGCGGGTAACACCCTCTCCATTTGGAAACAGGTGTTGCATGGCTTGGGAGGGGTAGCCTCCCCAAGCCACTGATATGCTTTGAAGGGCACATTTGGTGCCCTCCTTGCATAAACCAGCCTGCACCGGTTCAGGGACCTCCAGTCCCTGCTCTGGCGGAAACTGGACAATGGAAAGGGGAGTGACCACTCCCCTGTCCATCACCACCAAAGAGGCGGTGCCCAGAGCTTCTCCAGAGGTTCCCTTGATTCCGCCGTCTTGAATTTAAGGTGCGCAGAGGCATCTGGGAGCATCTAAGTGGCCAGGTCAGGCAGGTGATGTCAGAGCCCCCTCCTGATAGATGGTCACCTAGCTAGGTGACTAATCTTCCTTCCAGGGCTATTTAGGGTCACCCTCTTTGGTGGGCCCACAGATTACTTGCAAGATTCCAGCAGGACTCCTCTGCAATGTCTACTTTGACTTCTGGCCACTGGAATAGCAACTGGGCTCCACAGGAAACTACAAACTGCAGCAACAGCGATTACTTTGTCCTGCAACATTGTTTCTCTGGCTCCTTCCAGCAACTGCAACATTTCCCCAGCTGTGCGTCCTCTCAGGACAGCAATTCTTCAGCCTGCACAAGAAGCAAGAAGGAATCTCCCTTGGAGTGACGGAGTCACTCCCCTGCATCCGCAGGCACCAACAGCAACGACGACCAGCTGGGTGGCTCTCCTCTCATCCTGAGCAGAGTGAATCCTGCATCACAGGTGGTGGTCTGGAGTGGTCACCTTGGTCCTCTCTGCCAGCTGTCCATCTTTGGTGAAGGTAAGCCCTTGCCTTCCCACACAGGACAGTCCCCCTGTGCACTGTGTCTCTTTCAGCTACCAAGGCTTGATAGCATCTCCTCCAAGGGATCTTCAGGCTCCGTGTAGCCCCAACCTCCAGCACTCTTCCCTGTGAACACAGCCCTCTATGTGCTTCTCCTGTGGCGTGGGACCCTTCTTCAGATGTGCTGCGTGGGCTCCTCTGTGACTTCTTGGTCTCCTTCCAGTGGGTCTTCTTTGGGGGCTGCCTCGTCTTCTGTGGACTCGCTGCACTGCTGAGGGTCCCCTGGAGCTCCCTCCTGTGGGTTGAGCCCCCCTGGACCTTGCTGGTCCCTGGCAGCTCCAATTTTCTTCTACCGTGACTCTTGCCTTTGCCAAGGCTTGTTGGTGGCTTTTCCATGCCACAGACAGACTGCATTCGTCCATCTGGCGTGGGACGTCAACTGCATCTCCCAGGAGCTCTTCGCCGACTCCAGGGCTGCATTGCTGACCGTCTTCGTCCTCCCGTCGACCAACTCCTGCAACCACAGACAGGTGGGTAGTGGCTCCTGCCTCCACTGGATTCTTCTGTGACTTCTCGACTTGGTCCCCTTCCACCGCTGGTTTCTTGCAGTCTTGCCTGGGTGTTGCATTATCTTCTTTTTCGTCCTTTTAGGTGGTTTGGAGAAAATACAGTAACTTACTCCTTTCTTCCTGGTCGATGGGGGGCACTGTAGTACTTACCTCTGGGGTTTCTTTGTTCCTCCAGCTCCCCTCTCCACGTCCCACTTACCTAGATTGAGATCCTGCATTCGCATTCCATTTTTTTTAGTATATGGTTTGGGCTCCCCCTAGGGTCACTATTGTCTATTTGCTATTGCAGTGTTTTCTATAACTTTTTATGCCTACTTCTGATTACTAGTGTACACATCTAGTGTGTTACTTCCCAACTATTGGAGGGTTGACTCTCTGGCACGTCTTGGTAATTGTGTCACTAAAATAAAGTACCTTTATTTGTGTAACACTGACTGTCTTCTTTAATGTGTGTAAGTGCTGTGTGACTACAGTGATATTGAATGAGCTTTGCATGTTTCCTAGATAAGCCTTGACTGCTCATCTACAGCTACCTCTAGAGAGCCTTGCTTCTAGACACTTCCTACACTTCACTAATAGGGGATACCTGGACCTGGTATAAGGTGTAAGTACCGTAGGTACCCACCACACACCAGGCCAGCTTCCTGCATGTCCAAAATAGAAAGTCTAGTTCACTCAGTCAAAGAAGCGCCATGCTTCTAATGAAACGAGCTAGAATAATGCATGAAAAACCTTTATCTGCCTGTTGATAGCCTAAGAAATCACACATTTAATCCATCTTGCTAAAAAAGCATTAGATACAGCAAATCCTCTTCGTGCAGGACCAAAATTAACAAATAAGTTATTCGATTGTGTTAAATCAGCAGCCCATTTCAGATAAACTGACAACGCTTTTACCACATCAAGGCATACCACTTCAGAATATGTAAAAGAAACATCAGGCGACGATGGCAGAATTATCGCCTGATTCCTGTGAACACAGGTCATTTTAGGGTGAAAATCTAGACCCAAGGACAATACTATCCTATCTTCAAAAACTTTCAGAAAAGGATAACCGCTCTATAGGGATCCTAATTCACCCTGTTTTCCTCCAAGCAGAGGTGATGGGTATGCAAAACAATACCTTTAGAGTCAAAAACGTATCTTGTGCCTTATCCAGATGTACAAAGGGAGGACTCTGTAAATAAGAAGAACCAAAGGAAGATCATAAAGAGAAAAAAATGTTTTAACCTTAGGTCTAACAAATCTATAAACTAGCGCCTCAGTTGTGGAAGCACTACCTCAAGGACTTCTGTAGGCCGTGATGACTGAGCACTGCAGCTTAATTGTAGAGATCGATCATTTTTTCTCAAACCCTTCCTGAAGGATTTCAATATTTTTTCCTGGGAGCAACGTAAAAGAGAGATCTGTTTTGAAGGACAACAATTATCAAAACAGTCCTAATGGTGATGGTATGACTTTAGTGGAATCCTTTGTAGAAGCCTGGATAGAAAAGCAAACAGGAAAAGAGAGATCCTGCTTTAAAAGACCTTCCCCTTCAACCTCCATGCAAATAGCTGAAGATGAGCTATGGGTAATAGCGACAGAACTGAGTGGGCTAGAGGTGGAGAGAAAGAAAATACTCCTCCTTATCCACCACTAGGAACTATATAACAGGGAACTAAGTTTGCCTCGACCAAAATGAATCAAATCTACCTCATCTGAACTTTGAGTAGAACCCTCCAAATCAATGGAAATGGGGGAAGTACATAACATATCCCTCAGACAGGGCTGAAGAAGAGCATCTACTCCCAATGCTTGACTGTTCTGAAACCTTGAGAAAAATAGAGTGACTAAGGACGTAATTTTGAGAGCTGAGACAAAATACTGCTTAATGGATCTGTTAGGATATTCTTAGCTCCCTGGATATAAACTGCTGAAATAGGCATGATTTTTCTGCCCTTAACATTATTTCAAGAACTATTTTATTAAAGGGCTGTGCTGTTCCAAACTGGCGACAGATGCAGGCTTTTGTTGGCAAACTGTCTGTTTGGACTACCAGCACCAACGCCAGAATATGAGGAAGGAAGAAATCCAGAGCTCTCTGAACCACCATCAACTTTTTCCAATTAGACAAGTGGAGCAATTTCTGGTGTGACCAAAGGTTTTAAGTAGGCATGTCCCCCAGAACGCCCCCCCCCATACCTGATTACTGGTGTAGGAAGGTAGCCTCTTTCTAGCCTTGTTACCCCCACTTTTGGCCTGTTTGTGAGTATATGTCAGGGTGTTTTACTGTCTCACTGGGATCCTGCTAGCCAGGGCCCAGTGCTCATAGTGAAAACCCTATGTTGTCAGTATTTTTGGTATGTGTCACTGGGATCCTGCTAGCCAGGACCCCAGTGCTCATAAGTTTGTGGCCTACATGTGTTCCCTGTGTGGTGCCTAAATGTATCACTGAGGCTCTGCTAACCAGAACCTCAGTGTTTATGCTCTCTCTGCTTTTAAAATTGTCACTGCAGGCTAGTGACTAATTTTACCAATTCTCATTGGCAAACTGGAACACCCTTATGATTCCCTTGTATATGGTACCTAGGTACCCAGGGTATTGGGGTTCCAGGAGATCCCTATGGGCTGCAGCATTTCTTTTGCCAGACAATTTTTACACAGGACTACCACTGCAGCCTGAGTGAAATAACGTCCACGTTATTTCACACCCATTTTACACTGCACATAAGTAACTTATAAGTCACCTATATATCTAACCCTCACTAGATGAAGGTTAGGTGCCAAATTACTTAGTGTGTGGGCACCCTGACACTAGCCAAGGTGTCCCCACATTGTTCAGGGCAAATTCCCTGAACTTTGTGAGTGTGGGGACACCATTACACACGTGCACTACATATAGGTCAATACCTATATGTAGCGTCATAATTGTAACTCCGAATATGGCCATGTAACATGCCTAGGATCATGGAATTGTCCCCCCAATACCATTCTGGCATTGGGGGGACAATTCCAAGCATCCCCGGGTCTCTAGCACAGACCCAGGTACTGCCAAACTAACTTTCCGGGGTCTCCACTGCAGCTGCTGCTGCTGCCAACCCCTCAGACAGGATTCTGCCCCCCTGGGGCCTGGGCAGCCTGGTCCCAGGAAGGCAAAACAAAGGATTTCCTCTGAGAGAGGGTGGTACACCCTCTCCCTTTGGAAATAGGTGTGAAGGGCTGGGGAGGAGTAGCCTCCCCCAGCCTCTGGAAATGCTTTGATGGGCACAGATGGTGCCCATCTCTGCATAAGCCAGTCTACACCGGTTCAGGGATCCCCCAGCCCTGCTCTGGCGCGAAACTAGACAACGGAAAGGTAAGGACCAGCACCTCCCAGGGAAGGTGCCCAGAGCTCCTCCAGTGTGTCCCAGACCTCTGACATCTTGGATTCAGAGGTGTTGGGGCACAATGGACAGCTCTGAGTGGCCAGTGCCAGCAGGTGACGTCCGAGACCCCTCCTGATAGGTGCTTACCTTTCTCAGTAGCCAAACCTCCTTTTGGGGCTATTTAGCATCTCTCCTCTGGGCTATTCCTCAGATAACGAATGCAAGAGCTCACCAGAGTTCCTCTGCACTTCCCTCTTCGTTTTCTGCCAAGGATCGACCGCTGACTGCTCCAGGACGCCTGCAAAACCGCAACAAAGTAGCAAGACGACTACCAGCAACATTGTAGCGCCTCATCCTGCTGGCTTTCTCGACTGTTTCCTGGTGGTGCATGCTCTGAGGGCTGTCTGCCTTCATCCTGCACTGGAAGCCAAGAAGAAATCTCCCGTGGGTCGACGGCATCTTCCCCCTGCTAACGCAGGCACCAAACTTCTACTTCGCCGATCCTCTGGGTCCTCTCTCATCCTGACTAGCGTGGTCCCTAGAACACAGGAGCTGGGTCCAAGTGTCTCCCACAGTCCAGTGGCCCTTCTGTCCATATTTGGTGGAGGTAAGTCCTTGCCTCCCCATGCCAGACAGTAATCCTGTGTACTGTGTGATCTGCAGCTACTCTGGCTTCTGTGCACTTTTCCAAGGATTCCTTTGTGCGCAGCCTAGCCTGGGTCCCCAGCACTCCGTCCTGCATTGCCCAACTCGCTGAGTTGGACTCCCACTTCATGGGACCCTCCTTTGTGACTCTGAGTCGACCGCTGTCCTCAGATCTTCTAAGTGCCTATCCCGGTACTTCTGCGGGTGCTGTCTGCTTCTGCGGGGGCTCTCTGAGTTGCTGAGGACCCCTCTGTCTCCTCCTCCAAGGGGCGATATCCTGGTCCTTCCTGGTCTCCAGCAGCACCGAAAATCCTCAACCGCAACTCTTGCAGCTAGCAAGGCTTGTTTGCGGTATTTCTGCGTGAAAACACTCCTGCATCCTCCAGCACGCCGTGGGACATCTTCTGACCGAAGGAGAAGTTCCTGGCACCTTCCGTTGTTGCAGAATCTTCAGCTTCTTCCACCCAGAGGCAGCCCTTTTGCACCTTCATCTGGGGTTTAGTGGGCTCCTGTCCCCCCTGGGCACTTGTGTGACTCTTGGACTTGGTCCCCTTCCTTTGCAGGTCCTGGAATCCATCTTCAGTGTTTTGCTGGTGGTTGTGGTTCTTGCAGAATCCCCTATCTCGACTATACTGTCTTTCTGGGGTAGTAGGGTAGCTTTACTACTACTTTTCAGGGTCTTGGGGTGGGGTATTTTGGACACCCTTACTGTTTTCTTACAGTCCCAGCGACCCTCTACAACCTACCATAGGCCTGGGGTCCATTCGTGATTCGCATTCCACTTTTGGAGTATATGGTTTGTGTTGCCCCTAGGCCTATTCCTATCTATTGCATTCTATTGTGACTCTACACTAGTTGCACTACTTTTCTTACTGTTACTTACCTGTTTTGGGTTTGTGTACATATAATTTGTGTATATAACTTACCTCCTAAGTGAGGGTATCCTCTGAGATACTTTTGGCATATTGTCACTAAAATAAAGTACCTTTATTTTTAGTAACTCTGAGTATTGTGTTTTCTTGTGATATTGTGCTATATGATATAAGTGGTATAGTAGGAGCTTTGCATGTGTCCTAGTTCAGCCTAAGCTGCTCTGCTGTAGCTACCTCTATCAGCCTAAGCTGCTAGAACACCTCTATTCTACTAATAAGGGATAACTGGACCTAGCACAAGGTGTAAGTACCACAAGGTACCCACTATAAGCCAGGCCAGCCTCCTACAACTGGCAACTGTAGTCAGGATTTTTAGAGTTGGGAGAGCAAAGAGAGCCCTCTGATATAATGCTGGAATCCCTATCCTCCAAGTCAATTGATTTTGGATTAGTGAGGTTACTGGGATGCAAATGTCTGAGTCCTATGATGCTGGAGACCAATGGTGAAGAATGTGGAGAAACACTTGCCTCAGATGAAAGGAATGCCCAAGGAATGTCAAATACTATAGCTGCCTGAAAGAAAAGAGAAATTGAATGAAAACAAACTTTTTTACAACCCTTTTCTCGTTGAACACAAAAAAAGAAAAAATAGAAAAGGATTCATAAGTACCACATTTCCCTGGTTCCTGAACCTTTTCTCACACTGTAGTCTTCCTGTTTCCTCAGTATGTCTCTCACATGGCTAAGCAAATTCGATCTCATTGGAACCCCTTTTCCATGTCTTCTCTGTAGAAGCCCCAATAAAGTTCAGATTCTGAGAAGGGAAGAGATAGGATTTTTGTTGGTTGATCAGAAATACTAAACTGTGCACCATGTGACAGTCTTCCTCACTGTGACTCTAAGATTGAGGAAGAGTAAAAAGATTGTTGAGATAAGGATAAATCTTTATTTCCTTGTTAATTAGCAGTGCCAACACTGGAGCCAAGACTTTTGCAAAAACTCTCTGAAAGGTCTTCAGTCCAAATGGAAGAAGGTGTAACTGCCAATAATCTGCAGGGGTCCAGTAATCTCGAAACAGCTCAGGTGACTCCCTTCAGGAATCAAGACAGTCATGGATGTGGCATAGCCAAGACCGGTGTTTTGGGTTTCCCTTTCCTCCAGAAGTCTTTTGAGAACAGTCATTCCCCTGATGTCTAGGTTGAACACGAGATCTGTTGAAGGAAAAACTGGATCTCTTGCTCCTACTTTTATCAAAATTTCTTTTACTCTTAACAAAGTGCCCATGTTTGTACCTGAATGGTTGTGTAATGTTTTAGATTTCTGAATGATTTACACAATACTTCTTCCAGTTCCTAGCCAAACAACTAGACACCTGAAAAGGACATTTGAGAAAGATAATTCAAGTTTATTGACAGATGGAAACATAATATTTCATAGTCATAAAATACAATAATCCATAAAATCAGCATCATATAGGTTCACCAGCAAATAGTAAAATCATACAATATCACATAAAATAGAAGTTAATAATTAAAAATATATAGTAAAAATGGAAAATGAATAAAATCAT
This sequence comes from Pleurodeles waltl, assembly GCF_031143425.1. Taxonomy (NCBI): domain Eukaryota; kingdom Metazoa; phylum Chordata; class Amphibia; order Caudata; family Salamandridae; genus Pleurodeles; species Pleurodeles waltl. The sequence goes on along the minus strand of NC_090445.1, from coordinate 115,328,595 downwards.
ATATATTAATAGTTAAAACAGTATATACATCATGATGTAGATCTGTATGGCCTAGGTCCCTACAGTTACGACAGCTGTTTTTGTCTAATTGACTGTGCTGCAAAGAGGAATTTTGAGACCACCACTACCACAGAGGATGAGTAACTCTTACAGATCCTTCAAAGCGTTAACCCAATCTGTAACTGTCAAATTCCTTCAGAGAAGAAAACTCCTCAACTTTAGTTTCCTCTTTGTGCATTAAAACACAATTAAACAGAGTTCCTCTTTAGTTTGCCTGTTCAGTTTGGGACCTATCTTTTCCCAATTTCTGTTTTTGACGATCAGAGCTGTATTGACCGGGATAGAGATAGGGTCCTTTCAAAACTCCTTTAGGCTCAACTCAATCCAAGATTTTTTTCATGTTCCTTTGCCATTTGATCTTCAGAGCAGATGAGTGGAGCCGCATCACATCGCCAGGTCTGTATCTTTGGAGTTCATTGGTAGTCCAAATATGGATCCAGTAGAGCAGCGGCCTTAAAGCTGCCAGCTCTGCAACAGGATGAATCCCAAGATCTAATGTTAACGGCAACATGGGGGTCCATTTCCCAACCCTGTGATCGCTTTGAAGAAATAATTCTCTTTAGTGCCCAAAGTTCACAATTTATAATGTCTCCAGAGTTCCGACCTGTGAAGTGCTACTCCACGTGCCTGCATTTTGTACATTTCTATTGCAGGAGCAACAGGAAACCACTGGCCTTTTTTGCCATCCTAATGATGCCCCCCAGTCTGTGGTTTACATCATGAGAGTTTTTCGTAATCTGGGGTAACCAGAATTCAGAGTCTGCTAATCTGACTCATAAGTAATCAAACTCAGAAACCCATTCTAATATCTCATTGCTCAAAGTGACCATTTCATTCAGCTTCCCTTTTCTGGTGTATACCAGCAGCTTTGTTTTGGCAACGTTAACTTCTGGGCCAAAGTCTTTGCAGAATGTGAAGAAACTATCTTCCAGGTTTTGAAGGCCTATCCTAGTTTTTGCTAACAGGAGGGTATCGTCTGCACAAAAAAGTCCTGGGATTTCTTGCCCAGCAAGCGAGGGAGAGTCGTTTGCACAGTTAGTTAGATAATCTACACAATTATTAATATACAAGAGAAACTGTGTAGGTGCTAGGGCACATCCCTGGCAAACACCCTTACTAACATATACCGGGTGTATTAATTCACCCTAAGTGCCATAACGAATCTTGGCGTAGTTCCCTTTATGGAGGCGTACTATAAATCTAAACAGATCGCATGGAACCCCATTCCTTGTAGGGTGCCCTACAACTTTTCTCTTGGGACCAAGTCAAAGGCAGCACGTAGATCTACAAAAGCCACAAAAAGATCTCCGCCTTCAAGATCAACAGATTTCCACTTAATCTGCATAAAAAGAAAGGCTTGATGGATGGAGCTGGTGAGAAGTCTAAACCCTGCTTGAAGATTAGAAATTACTTTATTATCATTAATCCGCTCTACTAGCTGGTAAACGATTTGCTTACAGAAAACTTTCTGGAGATTATGCAAAAGGCTGATAGGACGGAAGTTAGAAGGATCATCTGGGTTTCCTTTTTGAAAATAGGCACGATCCAAGCCCCCACGTAGGTGGTATCGGAGCGCCAGCGGTGATTGCATTTATAATAGTATTAAGTCACAGGACCAAGATACTATTGTCGGATTTGTAAAAATCACCTGGGATTTTGTCCAGACCTAGGTCCTTCCCTTGTTTAAGTGCATTTACAGCTAAAGTGGTCTCTTTAAGAGCGAACTCTTGTGAAATACAGTGCTCGTCCCTGGTATGGGAGAGAACTGCTGTTTTTAAAGACTGATCAGTATCAGGGGGACATGAATAAAGATTGCCAAAATGGGCAACCCATTTGCATGGAAGTACTGAAGACCCAGAAGGAGTTTACGAGTTCCCACTACCACTGTTAAATAACTGCCAGAAGCTTCTCTGATCATTAATCAGAGATTATTTGAGCAGATCTGCCAAAAGCGTACTTTGCCAAGCTGTTTTTGCTTGTTTTATTTCTCACCTATATGCAGCTCTAGATGCCCTGATCTCTCTAAAGTTCCCACTTTTAATAGCTTAAAGTGGATTGTTTTCCCCTTCTTGCAGAGATCGTTAAACCACCCACTGGTAGTATTTTGTTTGCCTATGCTATTGGGCCTAGATATTAAAAAATCCATCAGTCTATTAAAAGGTTGGAGATGACTCTCCGTAGTCACCCCAATTTTTGTATATGACCTCCATATGCATGGCAATAATCTGATGCAAGTTGAACATAACCGCCGGGAAACGGTTTACAGACTCCCATTTAACATTTCTGCAATTACTAGTGACTTTCAGTTGCTGGTCTTATTTCCCAGAACGTGGCAGGAGGGCGAGTGTTGGCAACGTGTTGAAAAGAAGTACTAGGGGGTTATGGTCATTTTCAGCTCATACATTATCACCATGTCAACCATATGTTAATTCTGTTTTGAAGAATCTGCTTTCCAGCCTCTCGAATGTGAAGTCTGGCAACCACCAATTCTGCAGAAGTCATAGCCGAGGCTCTGAGACTACCAGACATACATCCAAAATGACCTTAGCCTTCACCTCCATGCATGCCAGCAACTGGGAACCCTCCTCCCCTTCTTCAACAGCTTAAGAAAGAGATAGAAAGTCTTTGACCAAAGACTGAGAGGCATAAAAAGAATAAATCTCCGATCTCATGGCAAGGCTCCATCCAGCACAAACCTTCTTAAGGGCACCCTCAGCCTTCTATCCTCAGGATCAGAAACTACAAATGTCCTCAGTCAAGAAAGAAGGCTGACCTGACAAATTAGTCTTAAGGGGGGGTCAATGGACAAAGTCTGAGGAAGCTCCAGATTACCTCAAGACAACAGGTAGTGTCTCCCCATAAACCATGGAACTGTTACTTTGTCTGGATCAGTACATTTCCTCTGAAAAAAGACCCACAATGGCTGGAATCACTGGACGGTTTGCATGAAGGCCTCTGCTAGTTCCAAAAACAGCCACCACTTGAAAAGGTTTCACAGAATCCACAGAAGTTGAAGATGAAAAGAGAGGTAGAGGTTAATCAACTTCATCTCCTTTTTCAGAACATATTTATCCCTTGGAGTATCAGGAAAAGCCCTGATTTTGTTCTTCATAATCAGGAGAGGTTCTAGATGACAGCCAGGAGGGAGAAAAAAACAAAAACTGGGAGGAAACCAAAGATGCAGGGGAAGGTTGTTCCAGGCTTTGGCTGCCAGGTGTGAGAAGGAGCGTCCTCTGCTGTTAGCGCAACAGATTTGGGGGGGGCATTTGCAAGGAAGAGGGAGGTGGATCTGAGGTGTCTGGTCAGCTGGTGGAAGGTCATGCTTTTGTTGATTTAAGCTGGTCCTTCCTTGTGCAGGGCTTTGCATGCATGGGTCAACATCTTGAACTAACATCTCTTCCGGATCGGAAGCCAGTGCAGTTTCTCGAGGTGGGTCCATCTGGGGAGGTCGAGAATGAATCATGTCGCTGAGTTTTGTATTGTCTGCAGTCTCTAAAGGAGGTGTGCAGTGATTCCTATATAAAGTGTGTTCCAGTCGTCCAGCCTGCTGGGCATGGGGGCCTGTGTGACAGTCCTTCTCGTGTTGATTGGGAGCCATTTGAAGATTGTGCGGCCCATGCACAGGGTGTTGCAGCAGGTGAATGAAACAGTGTTTACTTCATAGATAACTTGCTCTCCAAGATGGTGCTGAGGTTGCAGGCCATGGTCCGTCGGGGTGAGCCGTTTTCCCACACGCCACCATGAGTCATTCCAGGGTGGGAGGAAACAGGTCTTCCCCTATATCACTCATATGTCTCAAAACGTGCTTTAGCCATCTCCTCCAGATTTTGTCTGGAATCAGAGAAGTTCAGATTTTACCAGGAGAGGGACTCCCAACTCCATCTAAAGCCTTAGCTCCAGGAGATGGAGGAGAGAAATTATGACTCTTCTGCGAATGCTTGCCCATTTTGACACTGGAAGCACATAAACAAAAGAAAGAAATCTAGAAAAGCTTTCAAATACATTTCCCAAAGGAGGCAAAAACAATGCCTGACCAAAGAAGAAAAGATAAACCAAATTACCACCATAAGAAACAAACATGGTACAACTTAGATACATAACATAAGCCAAAATGTGTGCAAACAGAAAAACTCAGGCAATGAAATAGCCACCTTAAAAACAATAAAGATGTTTCTCTCCTGTTTTTCTCTCCTTACCTCTATGGGGCTGATCAGTTGCTCCATCTGCCACCAATAGAAGGTAAGCTGAGCTGAAACTAATGAAGGGTCCTGAGCACCATAAAAATGAAGGAGAAAGGTTAAACTACCTAATCCAGGTACAAAGCTATTGGCAAAACAGCTAAATCACCCATAAGCGCTCACAGAATCAAGAGTTATCAGCCCAAAGCACCACACTGAGCCAGAACCGCCCACAGCAACTGTTGTTACAGGTGCAGTGAGCGTGCTACAGTCTGACAAGTGTCACACATCCAGGGTTAGGGTAAAGCATTTTGGGCCACTTCTCTGCATTACCGCAATCACCTGAGATTGACGCATGATGCGAGGTACTTGGCATGGCTGGCGAGTTGAGCAAATAAAGCTATGAGCGTGGGGACACTTCATAGAAACAGTCTCATGCTGCATCTAAGCCTGTCATAGTGGTGCGCAAGGAAAGTGGTGCTGCACTGGGTGCAGAAAAAAATGGTGCAAAGAAATCTTTTAGATTTCTTTGCGACATTTGTTCGGCTCCCCCTAACAGGGAAACAGCCCCTTGCATACTCAATGCCCGGTGCAGGCATTGTGCCACTTTGTAAATATGGCGTGGCGTTTTTGGCCATCTAATGTCACATTAGCATTAAAAAAATGTATGCTAATGTGTCATTAGATGGCGCTATGGGCTCTTAAATATGCTCCTTGGTGTCATAAATACATATAAAACCCAACATTTTAACGCTGCACTGCCCAATAAAAGGGGATTCCTACTGGGCCAGATGTGTTTGATTTTCCTGTTTATTGCATAATCCCCGAATTACAAATTCACTCCAGTGAATTTCATTGTCAAACTCCTTTATATCCTCGATAGTTGTGCTTTCACTCTCAGAGTCACACATATAGCAGGGCAGTTATTTAGTACTTACAATTTTTCACATGATATTTTGATGCAAATGCTGAAGGGTAAAAGGTGATTTTCTGGTGGGCGGGTGAAAAAACCCTTTTAACTATGTGGCATGAGAGACAAAGACCGAAGACTCATCTTGGCAGTGTTCTTTTTTTAATTTCAAAATATATATATTTAATTTTGAGGATACAGAAATAGAGAAATGAGTGATAATCAGTTGCAATGGATACAATGCTTACAACATCAGAGACATTTTTCAGGTGTAAAACAAGATACATACAAGATGCAAGAGCATAGCAAGTTGGCAGTGTTCTAAGAAAATGCGTCCATTTCTTACGATAATGGCATTACTCCTAGTCCTACTCCCTCGCATTCCTTTACAACCAATGAGGCTTCCTGCCTCCCCCTACACCCTCCCTTCCCCTTTTAAACCCCCCTCTACCCCCACCAACTCCTGTACAAAAACAAGCCCAAGCAGCAACTCAGGCGGTCCGTACCAGGGGGGCGGGAGGGAACGGAAAGGAAGGCGAGGGAGTAGGACTAGGAGTAATGCCATTATCGTAAGAAATGGACGCATTACCTCCCGTCCCTCCCTCGCCTTCCTTTCAACCAATGAGACATAGCAAGAGAAAAACAGGAGACGGACACTGAGTTGCAAGAAGTTTATTACAATCCATAAAGACCATCGAGACCCTACCCCTATTACCTCATAGAGGATAAGACCCGGTGACCCAACACCGACTCCAAACTACCCAAGTCCGTCAGCCTATAATGACGAACAAATGTTGAAGGAGAGACCCAAGTGGCGGCCCTGCAAATTTCCACCACTGAAGCCCCCTGAAGCTCAGCCACCGTAGCCGCCATACCCCTGGTAGAACGGCCCTGAATCCCCTGGGGAGGAACCACCTCTTTCAACAAATACGCCAACAGAATCAAGGATCTCACCCACCGACTTAATGAAGCCGTGGAAGGCTTCTCACCCTTCCGGGCCGGACCGAAATTCACAAAAAGCGAATCACCTTTACGGAAAGGAGCCACCACACGCAGATACTCCAACAATGCCCTGCGCACATCCAAAGAATGTAACCGAACCTCCTCATCCGAGGAAGGATTCGGACAAAATGAAGGAAGGATGACCTCCTGGCGAGCATGAAAAGAAGAATTAACTTTTGGAATAAAAGAAGGAACAGGAACAAGCACCACAAGGTCCGGAAAAACTTTACAAAAAGGAAAAGAGCAGGCCAAGGCCCCCAATTCCCCTAAACGGCGGGCCGAAGTAATGGCCACCAAAAAGAACGTCTTCAAAGAAAGATGGCACAAGTCACAGTCCCCCAGAGGTTCAAAAGGGGCAGCAGTCAATGCATCCAAAACTAAGGAAAGATCCCAGGAAGGAAAAGAACGTACAGGGCGAGGAAACAAATTAAGAAGCCCCTGAAAAAATCTAGGCATCAAATGACCCTCATCCGACAGATTAAGCCAAGGACCCCTAAATGCCTGAATAGCCGCCCACTGAACCCGCAGAGAAGCCACCGACAACCCCAATTGTGCACCATCCTGTAAAAATTGCATCACATCAAAAATAGAAGTGAATGTAGGATCCAATTTATGCCGGAAGCACCAAGAAGAAAACACTTTCACTGTCTACCATACGAAATCAAAGTGGAATGCCGCCTTGAAGCCAGTAAAGTAGAACTCAAAGCAACTGGTACCCCAAGACCCGTCAAACCCCGGCGTTCAACTTCCAGGCCGTCAAGTGTAACCTCCTCAATGACCCCTTCGAGAGGCAAGGAAACTCCAGGGGAGACGGACAAAGAGGAAGAGGCCACATCCGACCGGATGCCATCAACTGCAGCAATGGAAACCAATTCGCCCTTGGCCAATGGGGCGCAATCAAGACAACCCTGGCTCCCAGATGCCGCACTCTCAACAGAAAGGACCGGATTAGCTGAAATGGCGGGAAAGCGTACAAAAGGCCCCGAGGCCAAGGACACGACATCCCGTCCACCTAACAAGCCTGAGGAAAACGAAACCAGGAGCAGAAGCGTCTGAGTTTCACATTCTCCGGGGACGCAAACACATCCAACACCAGAAGACCCCAGAGACGAACAAGATGAAGAAACAGCGACCTCCGGAGGGAGAAAATGTTGCGAGGAAGGAATCACCCTGCTTAGCAGATTCGCCCGAACATTGACCACCCCCCCGAATGTAGGTAGCCCGGAGAGAAGGAACCCATTCCTGATCCCACACAAAAATCTTCCTTGCCAGACTGAACAAAGCCCTCGACCTGGTCCCCCCTGTCGGTTTACATAAGCCTTGGCTACTAAGTTGTCTGTCTGAATAAGAACCGCAACTCCTTTCAGGGACACCTGGAAATGAATCAGAGCCAACAACACTGCCTTCAACTCGCGCCAATTCGACGACCGATTGGCCTTCAGCGGGGACCAAAATCCCTGAATCTGTGCCAACCCCATTCAAGCACCCCAACCTGAGAGGCTGGCATCCGTCGTTATCACAACTGGGCTCAGAGGAGACAAAGACACCCCTACCCGAAGATGATTGGACCCCAACCACCATCTCAACTCTCTGCGAATCAACCCTGACCCCGGAATCAGAGTCAGCAGAAAACCAGACCCTGGCGCCCACCTTCTCAGGAACCAGTTCATCAAGCAAAAAAGATGGAATCGCGCCCAAGGAACCAGAAATATTACGGACACCAAATGACCCTGCAGACGTAACTATAGAAGCGCACGGGGGCAGACTGCGACAAGACCTCCCTCACCAGGGATTGGAGTACACCTAACATCTTTTCCGACACAGTCACCAAACCTAGAAGAGTCCGAAACTGAGCCCCTAGAAAAACCAGATCTTGGGAAGGGACCAAGTTGATCAAAAACCCGTGGTTTTGCAGGACCACCAGTAACCGGGCCACATGCCTCCGCAACAGGACCTGTGAGGGTGCATGTATTAGGATATCGTCTAGATAAGGATGAATAAACACCCCTTCTTAATGTAACAGAGCCACCCGAGGGGCCAGCACCTTTGTGAAAATCCGGGGAGAAGACTTGAGGCCGAAAGGCAGCACACAAAACTGATAATGTTCCAGGCCTACTGCAAACCGTAGGAACCGCTGAGAAGTCTTTGCCACTGGCACATGTAGGTATGCATCCTGCAGATCCAGCGACGCCAGAAAATCCCCCTGACTGACCATCGGAAAAATAGTCTAAATTGACAGCATGCGGAAATGCACCGTCTTGATCCAAGCATTCACTCCTTTCAGATTGAGAACAGGCCGAAAACCCCCTGACACCTTCTGAACTAGAAACAAGACAGAATAAGTGCCCCGACCCCTTTCTTCTAGAGGAACGCGGGAAATGGCCCCTTTGAGAAGTAAGTCTCGGACTCCGTTCAACAACGCCTCTCTCCGTGCCTCTCTCCGTGCCCCGACCGCAGGCAGAGGAGTGGGACGCACCCCTGAATCTGGAGGCACCACATCGAAATCTATGACGTAACCATTGGCCACAATGTCCAGCACCCAATGATCGCTGACACTCTCCTGCCAGGCAGAAAGAAAATGCCATAGTCTTCCCCCAACCTGCCCTATGCCAGGCCCACAGTGATTGTCAGGACCCCTTCTTGAACCCACCCCGGTTCGAAGGAGCAGCTTTCTTAGGGGAAAAACAGGGCTGAAAACAACGTTTCCTGAAAGAAAAAGATTTTGCATCCATCTTGGGAGAAGAACAGGAATGCTTCTTCCACCCTTTGCCAGAAGCAGAGCCACCTTTATAAGGCAAGGCATGCTTCCTTTCCTTAAACGCCTTGGAAAGCATGGAAGGCAACTGATCACCAAACAAGCTACGACCTTCAAAAGGCAGTCTTAGGAGAGCAGACTTCTCCCCAGGATCTGCCTTCCATGACCGTAACCCGAGGGACCTACGGGCCCCAATCAAAGCCCCCGATGCCAGAGCCGAAGTACGGACCACATCCGACGATACGTCCGCCAGCAACCTGGCCTGCTGCTCCATACCAGCCAGAAGTTCGGAGCACTCCGCACCTTCCTGAACAGCAACCGCCAGTTTATCAAAGTCCTGTACCAACGACTGGGCCACATAAGCAGAATATATACCTACTCTCAGGGCCAGATTCTCTGCCGCGAAAGCCCTCTTGAGACCAGAATCCACCTTACGGTTCGTGGCATCAGTAGGCACACAATCCTCCGGATTGACTGCCGTCTTGCCAATCAGGGTTGCCAAATTGAATCCAGATGAACAGAGGGAGGTAGCACATCCTCCCCTTCTAGTTAATAAAGCTTTTGAAGGAATCGTGGAGCTTGAGCTTTATCCACATCCTTCCATTCCCGAAACACCATATCCTTCACAGGTCCCTGAAAAGGCATGGCAAACTTAGAAGGCATCTGATACTGAGGGAACAAGTGGGAGTCAGATCCTGTAGGCTGAAACACTGGAAAACCTAAATTGTCCCGTACATGTGACATCACCTCCCACATCTCTTCCCTGGAGACATATTTCCCCCCAGAGGAAGTAGATGGAGCATCCCCTTCCTCATCATCTGAAGAGGACCTCTCCGCAGTAGCAGGCGGACATGTCGCTTTAGACCGACCCTGTCTGGAGAGCCCTAGAAACAGCCACCTCTATCATGTCCTGCACCCCCTCCCTGGACATGAGTGGCACAGAAGAACCACCCGGAACCTGGCGACCCCCAGGTGTAGACCTGGCAGCAGTACCCTCCTCCCCTGAGGAGGAGGAAGAAGAAACAATCCTGCGTCGTTTTGAAGGAACCTTCGGCTTGTCAGTCTCAAATAGTACTACCACCTCACTGAACCCAACCTCTAAATATACTGGGTACAGGACCTCCCACAAAAAAATCATTCAAACAATCAAAAAATAACAATAATTCATGATTTTAGTTAAAAGTGCGGGCAGAACGCCCGTCCTACCAGCCCTGATGCCCAAAATCCACACAGGCACCTCCGCGCGGCTCCGCGGGCCGAGGAACCGGAAATGGACACCCCAGCCGCAAAGAGCCGACTGACCGCGTCAGCCGACTCTCAGGACGGGTCTGTCAAGCAGCCCCGCCTGCTCACAGAGAGGCGACCGGCCAGAGCACACCTCGAGGAGCCCTGTGCCTCGAGGAGTGCAGGAACGACGACCCCCTTGCCCGCCGTGGAGGAAAAAGTGAAAGGTAAGTCTAGCGTGGGCTGGACAGAAAAAACAGGAGGTGGTGGGGGTGAGGGTGGGGGGGGTTTAAAAGGGGAAGGGAGGGTCTAGGGGGAGGCAGGAAGCCTCATTGGTTGAAAGGAAGGCGAGGGAGGGACGGGAGGTAATGCATGAACCGTTACTCATAGATCAGGGTAAAAAAGCAAACAGGAGTGCATCAAACAAACAAGCATTCCCGCCCAACACTCAGTTTGCTTTTAAGGGCGTTCCAAACAGCCAGCAATGCACTACACTACAATAGCGTTTTAACTGAGAACAACAACAACTTCAAAAATTAGTAATCAAAATGCCATATAAACATGTCTTCCATATAATTTAGATGATGGTATTAATTTTTAAATTAAATGTCAATGGTTCTTTTGTGTGCAAGAGTGTCTCAGACAGTGGTACTGGGATTCCACATTAAGGGTTTTGGAATCCTCAAGGCGGGAATAATAAGACAAACGGTAATCCTGCAACTGGCATATCTACCTACAATTTGCACAGAGCCTCCTTCTACGAAAGAAGAGTCACATCTAGGGAAGTATGTGAACTATTTACCTATGGAAACATCTATCTGCCTGGAGATCCCTGCCAACTTCCATCAACCTAGTGAGAGGTGAGGCAGTTTAGAAGCAGAACAGTTGCTTCACTCCTCAATCATAACAAGAGAACCCACTTTGGCAACCAAAGTGGGGCACAGAGCCTCTCAGCAGCCCCTTTGATCTCAGACTCTCCTTCACTAGCAGCCGAAGTAGCCCCAAGGCTTCACTTGTAGAGCATTCTCAGGACCCAGTCTTATTGCTGTGCAACTTCAGTAGTCCAAAATATTTTTCGGAAGTTATTCCTGCTTTTGGTGTCTAATATGTGATTTACTGGTTTTTAATCCCCGTATTAAACCGATGTAAATCACTAAGACTTGTATGTTAACTCAAACAATTGTTCCAAATAGAAACTCGTATTAAGTGAGCACTGCTAAAAAGAAAATAATAGACAATCAATACAGTTCATAGTCCTTTTGGGTCGGGAAACCATTCTGGAATGAAAAGCTCCAACTTGGTGTATTTGCAAGCTGCACAGAGAAGTATACTAAATCCACATTTTGGGCGACTGCCTTGACGGTGAAAAGAAAGATGTCCACAAAGTGAAACGAAAACCATGGAAATATGGGAGAATACATGCAACTAATTCAAGAACCTTCCTTTGCAGGTCTTTTCAGGCTTCAAGATGGATACGTGTTATATTTAAAGGCATGTGGAATTTCTTGTTGATTATCAACATTTTATAAGTTGTATATCCGTCTTTCAAATGTTGTAAAGCTGTTTCGAAACCTTTTCATTGTAAGAATGCGATTATTTTTCTGTTTTGCATCTCATCATGCAACTGCTTTGTTGTCCTCGCAATCAAGTGTCAATAGAAGTGTAACACATAAGGCCTAAAAATTGAGAAAATAAAAAATAAGATACTTTAATCATAACTTGGTGTGCCCAAGCAACTCCTGGAGCCCAAATAATGATAGGCAAAGCCTTTGCACAAAGGTTAAAACAGGACGTGATTAGGAAGAGGAGGGGTTTTATGGGGATTGGACTAAGGTGTTAGTTGGGATAAAAATAAAAGACAGCTTGGAGAATTGTGAGAAAGGGGGTGGAGCATGAAGTAAACCTCATAAAGTAAGGAATTGGACGAGGAGGTGATATTATGTGGGAGGTTACCGCAGATCTCTTGCGCAGGGCATTCACTTTAAAGGAGATCATGCAAACAGGCACACTTGCCTGCTTTACATGACAGCTTTAGGAAATGAAGTGACATGTCTGTAGACGGAGAAAGAAAATAGGAAGAAGTAATGTATGACTTTAAGTAGCCCAGAACGGCGCAGAGTAAATTATTTTTAAAAAAACGTACGTTTGGAATTCTGGGGGAAGAACTTTATTTTTGTTGGAGGGCTTAGAAGTTGTCTCTCTACAAGCCGCTTAACGTTTATGATGAGAAAGGCTTTGCCAGGAATACTCACTCGCTAGGATGTTTCTTTGGCATTGTGTTATAGTAAGGCTTGATTCTCAAGTGTAAGCATAGGTGCTTATTTTATTACCGGATGGCCACAAATGCACAGCTCTAGTTAAAGTGCCTCAAGCGTGGAGCAGCAGCCTGTTTCCATTATTCGAGGAATGCCAACATTTTGGCATTAATTGTAAGTTCGTTTTTTATCTAGATTCCCAGACGTAAAAGGGTAAGACCTCCAGTGGATTACAAATGACCTGTCTGGAGGAACTAAAACAGGACTTAAATCTGCCATGACCTTCCGGATACAAAAATACATGTTTAATTGTAAAACTGCTGACATAACGCATCAGTGATGTGTAGATGTGTTGACTTAGGCTTCAGAGGTGGAAGTTTCAACTATAAGGAATAAACAGGGATGGAACAAGGAAGATTGAAAAATTGTAATTTCCATTAATGTTGGAAAGTCCACAGCGTTGCTTACATGTGTTATAAATGGATTATCACATATTTTATGCACTTTTGCTAGTTGGAAATAATATGGTGATACTGCATAAAATATGCAGTAATTTCACTATACTACACAGGAAATCCATTCCAATTAGCAGCAGCAAACAACTGCTGCTAGTTGTGCAGGTTTAGATGCAGAAAAATAAGAATAAATATTGTGTCCACGTACTGTTATTACTGATTTGTGGCATGACAGCGAATACTCCAAACTTCTCAAAATGAAGATATATAATGCGCAGGTTCCCAAATTGGTTGTTAAGCAAAACGCCCTTTTAAAAGTCGGCAATGTGAAGCATGGCCTAATGGCGTCCCATTGTCCAAGCACAAAGCTTATCAAAACTGCAGGCCAACTGAGAAGTACTCAAATTGCAATGAACAGTCACATTTTTTATTCTACATTGAGTGCTTTTGACCTGAGAATCGGGAGCATTCAAGTGCTTACCACTTCAGAAAAAGCATTAACAAAGCCAGTAAGTCTGTCTTTTTTAAACTGACAGCACATACTGTCATTCATGTGTGCCAATAGGTATTTGGTGCTCCCCACCGGATCCCTCTCCCTGTTAGTTAAAACGTACACATTTTGTATTGGGGTAAAAGCAGTTCTTATAAGAGCGACAGACAAGGACTAAGGTTTAAAGGCTTGCTCAAAAAATATCAGTTACAAAAAATGCACATGCTGGGTCATCAACCAATTAGTACAATAACAGTACAAATCTTTAGGAATGCAGAGAAGAACTCAGTAAAGCTCTCTTGGAAATCCACCATAGATTTGCCTTTTAAGAAAGGGAAAATGTATCCCCCTAGCTTAGAGAAATCACATCCTTTTATACGACTTTGGACAAAGGCTTTCATACATTCACTACACAAGCAAATGGCGTTAAAAATAGCAATATCGACTCCGTGGTTGATGTATAAATGAAGGTATTTATTTCAAGTCTATAGAAAGAAACAGCTCAGCCATCTAACCCTTCCGTTGGCCCTTCTTCATCTCTCCATACTATTTTGAGCTGATGATGTCAGGCTTGCTGACATCAGGTTTACAATATCACACACCCCTTTATTTTTTTTATAAACAAAAAAAACACAAAAAGAATATGCCGGACACCATAGAGAAATATAAAGTATAAAACAAACAAGAGAAATAAATAATATAGTTACATAGTCACTAAGATGAGCTGGACTTCGTATTTTCTTGCCAGACCTCCTGGTTGTTTCCATTTTTGATAATCGTATCATTCTCCTGTCTTTGCAAGAAAGACTGAGTATTGATTCCACCATCAACAACATTCCTTTTCTCATCATCTCTTCTTTGTTTGGGAATCCCTTTCAGCGTTATTCAACAGTTTCCCATTATATATTACCACTCTGTTACGATTCCACACACAATGACCTTCAGTTCTTATAGCATTAGTGAAGACTTTGATGACTCTCATTGGTTTTGACGGTTTGTTTCCACTCACATGCCAACCTGGTTGTCTTACCATAACCAAATCACCCACTTTTACAGTTGTTAATTTGACAGAATGTTTTTCATCAAAGTGTATTTTACTGTTACTCAATTTTAAGGCTTTCCTCATCCTCCACCGCTTAGATTCAACTTTTAATTTTTTACTTCCCAGAAATGTATTCACCCAAGAAGGTTCTTGAATTGTATTCGGGTGTCTCCCCCGAAACAATACAAACAGGGACATTCCCATGGTTGTGTGAGGTGTGAACCTGCACACTCCAACTCTTTTGGAAACTTCTTCCTGACAAATTAGGCAGTTATTTTTAGCAAAGAAATGGTCTCTTTTAACACCTGATTACATCTTTCTACCCTGCCACTGGATTTGAGATGATATAGAGCACATTTCCTGTGCAGAATACCACATCCTTGCAGAAAATTCTCAATTTCTTTAGAAACTAACTGTACCCCATTGTAACGTTTCTGGGAGACCCTCCCTCACAAAGAGATCTTTAAAAAAAATAATTACATGGTGTCTTTCAGTGCCTCTCGGAAAACATATCTCCGATCATCAGGAGTACATATCCATTACAACTATGACATAGCTCTCATGGTCGTCTCCATGTATGGATCCTAAAATGTCTAAGGTAAGGTCTTTCCAAGGCTCACTGGCATGATTTCTAATTATCATTGGTTGAGTTCTTGGTTTCATGCTTTTTTTCACTTAAAGCACATTGCATGGATTCTCTCACTAAACGTTCTACTTGAGTATTGATACCTGGCCACCAATATCTTGATCATAATCTTTCTTTGCTTTTAGAGATACCCAAGCGACACTTATGTGCAAGATTCAACAAACCTACTCGAAGTTTGACCGGAGGAACTAACCTAGTGCCTCATACCAATAAGCCATTGTTAGAGGATAACTGATTTTTCACCAACCAAAAATCTTTGCATACCTCACCCCTTGTTGTCTGTATTTCCAGCTGCTACAAATTAGATTTATTACCTTTTGTAAAGATATATCTCTCTTTACTTCCTCATGCCACCTTTCTTCTGAAATTAGCTCATAATCAACTTCACAGACAAACTCTTTGAGATCTTTAACAGCATCAGAATTTTGGTCACCCTCAACCTTCATGTACTAATATTGACAACATGTCCGCTATCACATTTTCTACACACTAAAATTGTATTCTTGTAAACTTACAACCCATTTGGAGATTCTAGCAAACAGATAATCAATTATTTTTTTGTTGAAGACCTCTCACAAAGATTTGTGATCTATTCTTACTGTAAAAGTACTACCCCACAAAAATGTCTTTCTTTTTTTATTGCCCACTGAACCGCAACAGCTTCTCTCTCTATCACAGAGTACTTGCACTCTGCACCTTTCAGACTTTTTGAAATGAACATGATAGTGTTTTCAGGACCACAGCCTCCTTGTTGTAACATTGCCCAGAGACCCTTGAGGCTGGCATCAGTAGTAATGATAGAGTTCTTCTTTGGATCAAAATTCTTGATTTAATTTCATTAAATTTGCTCTCACACTCAGCATTCCACGAAAAGCTACCTTCTTTCATCAAAATACTTCTCATGTTGTAGGTGATATCAGCAAAATGTTTAGTTGTGATAATACTCTGCCATCGCTAGAAAGCGCATCAATTCTTCTTTAGTACTGGGAAAAAACATTTTCTGGATAGTATTCACAAGATCTTCTTTAGGAATTACCCCTTCGCCAGTTATGGTATGGCCTAAATAACCAATGTTGTCAGTGCCAAATTTGCATTTGTCTAATTTTATGGTAAGATTATGATCATTTAACTTGGTCAACACTTGTCTGATTCTTGCACTATGTTCAGATTTATCTTTACAATTAACAGGTCTGTCACCTTGATATACACAGACCCCATCAATTGTTTTTAATATCTTTTGGATAACACTATGAAAAATGAATGCAGCCAATATTAAGCCAAAATGGAGTCTAGTATATCTGAAAGTTCCAAACAGTGTTATAAACGAAGTAAGAGCTCTAGACGAACGAGTTACTTACCTTCGGTAACGACTTTTCTGGTGGATACGTTAGCTACCTGTGGATTCCTCACCTCATGAATACTCCCATGGCGCCAGCATTCGACGGAAATCTTCTTACTAGTCTCTGCACGTCGACGAGGACGTCACTGTCTCGCACGCGACGCCGTCTGACGTCATACAGGCAATAAGAGGTCCTCGACGACGTGCGGACGTCAGTACCAATCATTTTTTACGTGCATGAGAACAACCAGGCAATGCAATGAAAGAACAAAGCAACATCCATTATATTGTAAAAATACACCACATTGTATGAATAACTGTAAATCTTTTTTATGTACATATATATATATATATATATATATAAAACTCTTTCTTTTAAAAATATATACACACACCAAGTATATACATAAAGATATATACACATATACCCATATATATATAAATATATTATATATATACATCTATTGCACCCTCAAAGATCAAGAGGAGCGCACTCAAGGATTACTTGGCAAGACCATAAAGGCAACGGGGAGGCGGGTGGGACCGTGAGGAATCCACAGGTAGCTAACGTATCCACCAGAAAAGTCGTTACCGAAGGTAAGTAACTCGTTCTTCTGATGGATACAACTACCTGTGGATTCCTCACCTCATGAATAGAGTCCCAAAGCAGTACCACGCCCGGCGGTGGGTGCCTAAATGGTCAAACCAAGAAATCCTGCAGCACTGACCGTGCAAAATGGCCGTCCCTTCTAACCTCAGAATCTAAACAGTAATGTTTTGCAAAAGTGTGAAGGGACGACCAAGTTGCGGCCTTGCAGATGTCGACCACAGGAACACCTCTGGCTAAGGCCGAAGTGGCCGACTTAGCTCTGGTGGAATGAGCTCTAATGCCCTCAGGAGGATCCTTCTTTGCCAAAGAGTAACATATTTTAATGCAAAGAACAACCCACCTGGATAGTGTTCTCTTGTGGACTGCCTTTCCTCTCCTCTTGCCCACGTATCCAATAAACAGCTGATCCTCCAGCCTGAAATCCTTTGTTCTATCGATAAAGAAGCTCAACGCTCTCTTTGGATCCAGACGGTGCAGTCTTTCTTCCTCTTTGGAAGGATGAGGCGGAGGATAGAACGTGGACAAAGTAATTGCCTGAGCCAAATGGAAGGGTGAAACAACCTTCGGGAGGAAAGCAGCCTTGGTCCTCAACACCACCTTATCCCCATAAAAAGTTGTATAAGGGGGTTTTACTGATAAGGCCTGCAACTCACTCACTCTCCTTGCTGATGTTATAGCTATCAGGAAGACTGTTTTTAAAAACAAATACCTCAAGGGGCAAGAATGCATAGGTTCAAAAGGGGACCCCATAAGGAAAGTCAGGACTAAGGACAAATCCCATTGCGGCATAACGAATGGCTTTGGAGGATATTGATTTAGAAGACCTTTCAAGAATCTGATAACAATAGGGGATTTAAATAAAGATGGTTGGTCTGGAAGACATATGAAGGCTGACAAGGCCGATAAATAACCTTTAATGGTAGCCACTGCACAACCTTTCTGCGCCAGAGATAGAGCAAAAGACAAAACGTCCGATAGATGAGCTTGTAAAGGATCAATCTGCCTCTCTCCACACCACGCAACAAATTTAGACCACCTATTAGCGTAGATAGATTTAGTGGAGTGTCGCCTGGCCGCTAATATAACATCCACTACCTCAGGCGGGAGAGAGAAGGAACTCAGGTTGCCCCGTTCAATCTCCAGGCATGTAGGTGCAGACTCTGGAGGTTGGGGTGTAGAACCTGCCCCTGCGACTGCGAGAGGAGGTCTGCCCTGAAAGGGAGACGGAGCGGCGGGCACGTTGAGAGTTGGAGAAGGTCGGAGTACCACACCCTCCTTGGCCAATCCGGAGCTATTACGATTACTAGAGCCCGGTCTTGGCGAATCTTCCTCAATACTCGAGGAATCAAGGGTATGGGAGGAAACGCGTAAAGCAACTGGCCGCACCAGGTCATTTGAAACGCGTCCCCCAACGCTTCCTGCATCGGATACTGAAGGCTGCAGAACAACGGACAATGCGCGTTCTCTCGAGTGGCGAACAGATCTACCCGAGGAAATCCCCACTTCTGGAAGATTAAACGGACTTGATCTGGATGGAGACGCCACTCGTGGTCTGCCGAGAAGTGGCGACTGAGACTGTCCGCACGCACGTTCAAGACTCCGGCCAGATGGTTTGCTATCAAGCAAATCCGATGGTCCTTTGCCCAGGACCATAGTCGAAGAGCTTCTCTGCAGAGAAGGTACGACCCCACTCCTCCCTGCTTGTTTATGTACCACATCGTGGTAGTATTGTCCGTTAGGACCTGTACCGACTGACCACGAAGGGAAGGGAGGAAGGCCTTGAGAGCCAGACGTACAGCCCGTAACTCTAACAGATTGATGTGAAAAATCTGTTCCTCTGGAGACCAAAGACCTTTGATCTCCAGATCCCCCAGATGAGCTCCCCACCCTAGAGTGGAAGCATCCGTTATGACTGTGGCCACTGGTGGCGACTGCTGGAACGGTTTTCCTTGTGAAAGATTGTTGCTTGCAATCCACCACTTCAAATCCACAGCAGCATCTCTGGAGATCTTGACAGTACCCTCTAGATCCCCTCTGTGTTGAGACCACTGCCTTCGGAGGCACCACTGAAGAGCCCTCATGTGCCAGCGAGCATGCGTGACCAACAGAATGCAGGAGGCAAAAAGACCGAGCAGACGAAGGACCTTGAGGACTGGAACTACCGCTCCATTTCGAAACATTGGAACCAAATCCTGAATATCTTGAATCCGCTGAGGCGGAGGAAAGGCCCGACCCAATGTCGTATCCAGTACTGCCCCTATGAACAGGAGGCGCTGAGAGGGCTCCAGGTGAGATTTGGGCTCGTTCACCGAAAAGCCCAGGTCGAACAACAACTGGGTTGTTGACTGCAGATGACGCAACACAAGCTCCGGGGACTTGGCTTTGATCAACCAATCGTCCAAGTAAGGGAATACTGCTATCCCCTTCCTTCTGAGCTCTGCCGCAACCACCGACATCACCTTCGTGAAGACTCGAGGTGCTGAAGTAAGACCAAACGGAAGGACCGCAAACTGGTAGTGTTGCGATCCCACCACAAACCGGAGATACTTCCTGTGTGACTTGAGTATCGGGATATGAAAGTAAGCATCCTGCAAGTCGACAGACACCATCCAGTCTTCCATGTTCAACGCCAAAAGCACCTGTGCTAGGGTCAGCATCTTGAACTTTTCCTGCTTGAGGAACCAATTCAAGATCCTCAGGTCCAGAATTGGTCTCAAACGACCATCCTTCTTGGGAATCAGGAAATACCTTGAGTAAACTCCTTGACCCCTTTCCTGCTCCGGGACCAACTCCACTGCGCCCTTTAAAAGGAGGACTTCTACCTCCTGTTCTAGCAACAGGAGGTGTTCTTGTGAACAATACGAAGGGCGGGGCGGGATGAGGGGCGGAAACTCCCGAAAGGGAAGGGTGTAGCCTTTTCCCACAACACTGAGAACCCAAGTGACGTAACAGTCTCCCATTTGGTGAGAAAATGCTGTAATCTTCCCCCTACAGGAGAGGAGTGAGTGGGAAATGGTGGAAGCCTAAGGCTGCTTCCCCTGCTGCACCCCGCCAGAGGATGAGGAAGAGGCAGAGTGCTGCTGAGAGGCTCCCCCGGTGCGGACCCTACCCCTCCCCCTAAAAGATCTATAGGGGTGGGAAGAGGCAGGTTGCTGATATCTTCCCCGAAAGGAAGAGGAGGAAGAGCCACGCCCAAATCCACGAAACCTCCTGAAGAATCTGGAAGAGGCCGTGGAAGAAGGAGCTTGGAGTCCCAACGACTTAGCCGTGGCCCTGCTCTCCTTAAAACGCTCCAAGGCCGAATCAGCCTTAGCCCCAAACAGTTTGTCCCCATCAAACGGGAGATCCAACAATGTGGACTGTACATCTGCCGAAAAGCCCGAGTTACGTAGCCAGGCCTGTCTCCTTTCCACCACAGTTGTGCCCATTGCTCTGGCTACCGAGTCGGTGGTATCCAGTCCCGTCTGGATAATTTGGGTCGCAGCAGCCTGGGCATCAGAGACAAGATCCAAAAGACCCTGGGGAAGCTCTGTAAACGAAGAGGAGATGTCATCCATCAGAGCATGAATATACCTCCCCAGGATACAGGTCGCATTAGTGGCTTTTAACGCCAGACTGCAGGACGAAAAAATCTTCTTCGACTGCGCCTCTAGCTTTTTTGAGTCTCTGTCCCCAGGCACCGTCGGGAAAGAACCAGGCGCTGATTTGGACGAACAGGAGGCCTGCACAACCAAGCTCTCCGGCGTAGGGTGCCTAGATAGGAAACCAGGATCAGTTGGAGCCGTCCGATACCTCCTGGCCACGGCTCTGTGAACTGCTGGGGAAGATGCCGGCTTCTTCCACACCTCTAAAACCGGATCCAGCAGAGCGTCATTAAAAGGTAATAGAGGCTCCGCCGCGGCTGAGGCCGGATGCAACACCTCTGTCAAAAGGTTTTGTTTCGCCTCCACCACCGGCAAAGGCAGGTCCAAAAAACTAGCTGCCTTCCGTACCACTGTATGAAAGGAAGCAGCTTCCTCGGTATATTCCCCCGGGGACGAAAGGTCCCACTCAGGGGAAGTGTCCAGCCCACTGGCCGACTCCAGTCCACGCAGCCCATCACCCGAGTCCTCTAGCTCTCCTTCCTCTAGGGCTCGTTGGTACTCCTGCTCCTCTAGTACCCGGAGAGCACGCCTCCTTGAATGCAGTCGTTGCTCAATCCGCGGAGTCGACAACACCTCCGCCGAAGTCGGAGATCGGCGCCGATCTTCCGACGCCACCGACGCCGCATCCGGCGCCACATGTAACTTCGGCGCCGACTGAAGAGCAGATGAAACGGATGGACCCACCGGAGTCACAGGCCGAAATCTCGACGTCGACGCGATGGAAATCCCTGGGGCCAATCCCTCCGAAGCCATCGGAGCGGCCACCGGCGCCGACACTGGCGCCGAGCCCACGTTCCCAAACGGGAGAAAGGGCATAAAGGGTGCCGGCCGAAGAGGCGCAGGATCACCCAAAGAAAAGGCCAAAGGCCCAGCCGGAGCACCCCCTGGAGCCATCTGTTGGAAGATGGCATACATCGCATTCAAGAATGCGGAACTATCGGCTCCAGGGGTGGGAAAAGCCGGATACTGGGGTGCCTGACTCGGAGGCGACCCCGACGCCGGCCTCGGCGTCTGCGCCGGAGAAAACACCTGAGGCTCCAATACCTCAATCACCGACGCCTGTCCAGGCGAAGTTGGAGACGTCGGAGAGAGCAACGGCATCGAAGGATGCGGCGTCACCGTGGGGCTGACCTCCCATGTCCTCCGGCGCCGATCCGGAGACCTGGAACGAGCCTCCCTTGAATGACGCCGAGATTCTCTACGGCGCCGGGAGTCTCGATGACGCCGATGTCTTGGAGAAGACTTTTTCTTGTGATGCTTCTCCTTTGACTTGGCCATAAACAGCTTCGCCTCGCGTTCTTTAATGGCCTTCGGATTCATGTGCTGACACGAATCACAAGTCGAGACGTCGTGGTCGGAGCTCAAACACCAAAGGCAATCGGAATGAGGATCCGTCACCGACATCTTGCCTCCACACTCACGACAAGGCTTAAATCCAGACTTTCTCTGCGACATTATTTCCACAGAGAAGAAGTACGCAGCAAGATATACACTGTAACCGCAAGAGTAACAGTTGCTCCCTCGAAGATAACCGTTTCGAATGCACGGAAAAAAGGGAACTGACGTCCGCACGTCGTCGAGGACCTCTTATTGCCTGTATGACGTCAGACGGCGTCGCGTGCGAGACAGTGACGTCCTCGTCGACGTGCAGAGACTAGTAAGAAGATTTCCGTCGAATGCTGGCGCCATGGGAGTATTCATGAGGTGAGGAATCCACAGGTAGTTGTATCCATCAGAAAAAAAGGTACTAAAGACCTTTGCTTCACCTATCATTGTTAATAATTCTGATATGTTGGGTAATGGATGTGGTCCACAATAACACATTTATTTAATTGCCTAAGATCAATGCACAGTCATAAAGATCCATTTGATTTTCTGGCAGCAACTACAGGGGCTTGCCATGCAGTGCCCTCAACCTCCTCTATGATCCCATGGTCTTTGAGTTTTTCCAACTCAGTTTGCATCTCATTTCTTATGTTCATGGGCTCACCTCGTGCTTTACTACAATAGGGAACTGACTCAGGGATTAATTTGCTATTGTGACAATACCCTTTTAAACTTTAAACAGCCAAAACCCTTTCTAAATACTTGCGGGAATTCATGCTGTCATTTTCTTGCAACTCTGTGCCAACCTTATGCAAACTTGTTACAGTTTCTTGCGCTACTGTGTTAATAGAATTCATGTTTTTTAATATGATAGGATTTTTACTATTGGGATCTAGCATGACCCATAAGTCCTATTCATGCCACCAACTTATAATACTATCACCTTTCTTGGAGACATACATCTTCCCAGAGGTGTAACGATTTTCATATTAATCAACCCTATAAAGTAGCCATGCAGTTCAATAGGGTATCCACCATAAGCACATGGTCTAATGTCAGGCTTGCGTAAATTTACAGTTCCTTCTTATTCATCTCTATAGAATTCATTAGATATGATAGTGATCTTGGCCCCAGAGTCAAATAGGACTTTAGTCTTTTTCCCTTCAACCTCAATGTAATCTAAAGAACCATTTTTACTCTCCACTTGTAGAACAATCTGCCCATATTCAAAACTGGAAGTTGCAGGACTTTCATTGGCATTTGCATCAACTTCATGTACCTTTTGTTTTGTGCTCCTCATTCTAGAAACAGAGAAAAAAAAAATCTGTGTTTCTTGCAAAATGTACACACTGCTTTGAGAGCTGGACATGTTTTGTCTTTGGCAAAATGTCCCACCTTATTGCACCTAACACATCTCTTCTCTGTCTTAGTCTGTTTTTTATGTTATTATTGTCTTTATTCTCTTTCCTTCTTGTAATCTCCATTTTCTTGCTATCATTAGCTACAGTGTGCTCCTCACATGACATGTCTTTCTTCATCACTTCTACACATTTGAGAGAATGTTATTTTGTTTTTAGCAATCACTAATACTTCATCAAGAGTAGGCTCATCTCTGAGCCATAACTCCTATCGTACCTTTTCAATATGATACCCTAACATAAATTGATCCCTTACTCTTTCATCGAGCAATGAGCCAAACTTACAGGAGGCTACTAGTCATCTAGGTTCCGTTACATAGTTTTCTATTGATTCCTCTTCTTTCTGTACCCTCTTACCAAAATAGTAGTGTTCCAAAATGGTACTTGCTTTGGGAAAATACTGTATAACTAATTTGCGTATGCATGTTTCATACTCATTAAGATCAACTGCTAAACTATCTGACACATCCAGAAGATGATCAAATACTTCTTGTCCTTCTGTACCAAGGCAATAAAGTAACAAAGCAGTTCTCCTTTCAGCACTCAACGAAGTACCACACACTCTTGCATAGCATTCAAAAACCTTTTTCTATTTAGCCCATTTGATCGGAGGATCTCCAGGGCTGGACCAAAAAATGGAGGTGCTGTCACATTCTGCATAATGCTATAAGGCTGATTGCAAATGTTTTTGTAGAATTTGTACACCTATGGGTAAACTGAATATATATCATATACTAATATATGTTTCATACACTTTGGGGGTCATTCCGACCCCGGCGGGCGGCCGGTGCCGCCCGCCGGGCGGAAGCCGCCAAAAGACCGCACCACGGTCAAATGACCGCAGCGGTCATTCTAACTTTCCCGCTGGGCCGGCGGGCGATCTCCAAAAGATCGCCCTCCGGCCCAGCGGGAAAGCCCCTGCAAAGAGTAAGCCGGCTCCGAATGGAGCCGGCGGATTTGCAGGGGTGCGACACTGAAAATCATTATGGGGCCCTGTTAGGGGGCCCCTGCACTGCCCATGCCAGTGGCATGGGCAGTGCAGGGGCCCCCAGGGGCCCCACGACACCCGTTCCCGCCATCCTGTTCCTGGCGGTAAAAACCGCCAGGAACAGGATGGCGGGAAGGGGGTCGGAATCCCCATGGCGGCGCTGCAAGCAGCGCCGCCATGGAGGATTCCCTGGGCCAGGGGTAAACCGGCGGGAAACCGCTGGTTCCCCTTTTCTGACCGCGGCTTTACCGCCGCGGTCAGAATGGCCCAGGAAGCACCGCCAGCCTGTTGACCCCCTTTGTGTATAAACGGAGATTGATATGTGTAAGGTTGAATACACACCAAGTATAATTATGACAGCACTCCACAATCAATAGAAAAAAAACGCTTGTGATTTTTTTTGCTGTATATGATGTACACATCAGCAATGTGCCTCAGGCATGAAATAAAGAAGATAGATCAATAGGATACGCTGTGCGCATCAGCGATACGTAAATCTCTTAATGCTGTGCACATCAGTGATGTGCCTCTCATTGACGTTAGGTATCCCATCCTTGTCGAGGGTGGCCAAGATGGTGACAAGAGCGGCAGCGTAAATTGGACCTCCGCGCCCGGCCAAATAAACATCCTGTCCCCAGGCGATCACTGGTTCTCTCTAGCCGATTGCCGTGGGTCCTGCTCCCCCTGACTGATTGCATCGGGCTGCCGTAGGGAGCGATACAGGATGCAGACGGTGCTTTGCCTGCGGCGGCGGACAGGCCGAGCCTGGGAGGCTCGCGGTGGAGGAGCGCATCAGCCACAGCGTCTCCTCTAGAGGTCGCCGCTTGGAGTGGGCTTGGCAGACCCCCCCTGGCTGGGGCGACAGGGCCTAGCAGCAGACGGTGTGAAGAAGGGTCAACACTGGAGACGGCTTGCAGAGCAGTAGGTACCACGCCCGCCTAGGCCGAAGGTCCGGACCTGGGCGGCACGCCTCGGCGGCATTGGTCGTACCACGGCGCGCGCCATGGAGATTGGGTCTGCAGAGGAGGCCATTGGCTGATTAGTGCTAATCGGAGAGCACCCCCGTGTTGGGGCCTTCCCTGACACCGGCCCGCTGGCGGGTGGACCCCCACGACTGCCCCGACCTGAGAGCAAGGAGCTGCAGAGCCTGGAGGGCCCGGCCCACTCCCGGGCCCTGCGATTCGACTTGGGCCTAGGTGGCTGACTTTGTGGGATCCAGGAGATATACCAGTAGAGCAGGGGGGACTAAGGTAGTCGCCCTCGCCTCTCCTAGCGCTGGTCGTGGCTCTGCCATTTCCTCAGTGGCGCTGCATCGCGCTGTTTATATACTGCAGACTGGCATTGGCATAACCTGGAGGATATGCGTCATTAACGTCCTTTGCCTTGGGAGGCCAGCAGCGACAGCTCGCTCCCCCGAGTCTTGTGGGGCTGTGCGCTCTGGCGGATGGACAGGCCCTCCTGTTTTGGTGAGGCTCCACCTGAGATTGGTCACCAACACTGGTCCTGCAGACACCGCTTACAGCATACCGGCCGGGGAGCCGTTCGGGGGGCGCCCGCTGGGGAATACCCAAATAACAGAAGTCTGAATGGGCAAACCAAAAACCTCCAAGACGCCAATGGCGCCAATGACCACGCCGGATGCCCCGCCTGCAGTTTTGGACGAGACATCTCATGCCCTACAACAGATGTACGCCACACTCCATACTCATACCTCACAATTTGAAAAGGCACTACATCATCGACACTAAAACCTCCCTAGAAACGAAGATTGATGCAGTGACACTAGATGTTAATTTATTACACGCGTATCACCGCAAGCTGTCGGAAAGAGTCGCCGAAACAGAGACGGAAGTGGCTGAGTTGCTCCCCACAATGAAGGAACTACAAGAGCATATGAGACAACTGAATACGGAAGTGACAGCGTTGCAACGTAGAGTGGAGGACGCTGAAGGGAGGTCGAGGTGCAACAACATCCGCCTCGACCTCCCTTCAGCATCCTCCACAGCAGCGTGCAGAGGGCCCCAACGCGGAATTGTTCTTGGAGTAGTGGCTTGCCGACACGGTCCTCCAGGACAAAGTGTTGAAATTCTTCTCAGTGGAACGGGCACACAGGGTGCCGGGCAGGCCCAGCCGCCGGGGGTTCACCCTGACCTCAGATCGCTCGCTTACTTAACTACCGCGACAGAGACTTGGTGCTCCAGCTTTTCAGTAAAAATGGACTGTGAAAATTCGAGGATGCAATCATCACTGCCTAGCCAGACTTCACTGCAGAGGTTCAAAAGAAGCGTAACTCCTTCTACCTGGTGAAGCAACACAACCTCAAGTATTCCCGCTTGTTTCCTGCAAAGCTGCGTGTGCAGGATGGCTCCAAAACTCATATCTTTATGTCGCCAGAGGACGCCTGGACCTGGATCCACGTCACAGGCCTGGCCCAGTCCACGCGCCCGGAGGATGCAGAAGGCCAGTGGTCGACTCCTAAGAAGACTCGTAAATGTCGCACAGGAATAAAGGCCAAGCCCACACCAGCTCAGGCCGTCAAGGAACTATCCCGTGCACTGCTTGAGGCTACGCAGTTCGCGGCCAATCCATTCTCTGCGCTGCGGGAGTCCCATGACTCAGAACCTGAGCAGGGAAACCGCACTGACTCACTCCCCGTTCGGCCGATGATATCTGAAGCCAACTCCCTTCGCCGGAGGGGCCCATGCTTCCTCGGATCCCTTTGCTTACTCTCTGGGGAGTAAAAGTCTATGCCATATGGGCCCTTAGGGAAGCAACATCAAAACTTTAAGGGGGAACCCTGGTCCCTCCACAGACTGGTGTGGCTGCAGGATCCAGCTCAATATCCGGTGTGGTGGGCGCCCAGGCCACCTCACCTGGCTCTCACCTCCGTGCCTTACTCCGTATGGACCAGTTGTCCCTCATGCCTGATCTGTGGCTCTGTTCTTTTGGCTTCGTGTTGTTTGGGAAGCACAGTCTTGGACTTCTGTTAGACCCAATTTTGTTCTTCTTTCAGCATATTCTTTCAATTGTTTTTTTATTGCCACTATTCAATATTAGCGGGTTGGGAACTGGGAGTGATGGCAGACTCATGCGCAGTAGTATACTTCCAAGGCAGGTGGGCCCCACTAACATAGCCACGGAATGGGCTCCTGAGGGCCTAGGGCTGACTCAGGCTCTTATACAGACATGGCTACACAGACACAAGCTCTTACAACATGCTATAATGTGATCACATGGAATGTACGAGGCATGGCCACACCACACAAGAGACATCGTATTCACACATACTTGAAGCGCCACTTGGTGCATATAGCCATGCTCCAGGAAACACATTTATCGGAGACCACCCTTAGGAGGCGGCGCCCTAGTTGGAAGAGTCAAATCTTTGGTACCATTTCCTTATCCTTTGCTCACAGTGTGGCAATATGGATTGCGCCTAGAGTGCCTTTCGAGGCTGGCCGCACACAAGTAGATCCCAATGGTCGGTATGTTGTAACCGAGGGCTATCTCGATGGTGCACCATTGTCACTTGTAACTCTATACGCACCCAACACTAACCAGGGATGCTTCTTGAATACAACGACTCCTGGTGTGCTCCGAGACCTTGCCGGGGATAGTCTGTTAGGTGGCGACCTTAATTGTGCCCCTGATCGCTCCTTCCCCCCATTGTCGAATGCACCAAGTAGGCATACCTCCCTTGAATTTGAGGCTTGGAGAGCGGGTAGTGGATTGTGTGATTTATGGTTACAGGGGCATCCAGTAGAGCATGAATACTCATTCTACTCCCCTGTCCACGACTTGCACACTAGAAGAGACCTGATCTTGGCGCCGTCAGCCATGATTCAGCGGGTGCATAGCTCAGAGTACCTGGCTCGCACTGTGTCAGACCATTGCCCCTTAAGGGTGGTCTTGGGGTGGGTACTTCCGAATACAAGGATACCTACGTGGCACCTGCGAGTTGAAGCAATATCTGACCCCCCTTTCCGCGAGGAGCTCTCCACATGCTTATCCACATACTTTTAGCAAAATAATAACACAACATCACACCGAGCAATTGAATGGGATGCGCACAATGTAGTAGTGCATGGCCATTGCATGGCTGCCTATGTGGGTGTTGGGTATTGTTCCATAAGTGGGCTGCATTAGAGGCCAAAATGCATATAGCAGAGGTCGGTGTGGCCAACGGTGAGTCGCGCCCAGAGGAGCTTAGCTCTTAGGGGGTAAACCATAAGGAGACCGACGCCAGACTGGGCAAATATGATTACAGACATTATATGAAGAGATAGTACGCGGAGGGCGACAGATCGGGCCGCTTACTGGCTTGGCTGATCCAGGACACCCAGCAGCGCTCACCCATTAGAGCAATTAGACTAGACTCAGGAGTAATAGTTAACACTCAGGTGGCTATAAATGCTGCTTTCTACTCATACTATCAATCGCTGTACGCGGCCTCCCCTGCCCCCTCACCTGAGCGTACGTCCACTTTCCTGGCTGCCTTTTCCCTGCAGCGCATACCGCCGGCGCGGTCGGCTGCGCTAGATGGCCCCATTTGCATGGAGGAGCTACGTGCCGCAATATCCTAAATGGCCCGCAATAAGGCTCCGGGCACGGACAGTTTACCCATAGAATATTACACAACACAGGTGAATCACCTTTTGGAGCCCGTGCTCACCATGTTCAATGAGGTGCACGAAAGAGGGCAGCTGCCGGTATCTCTGTGCGAGGCCCTCACAGCAGTGCTTCCAAAGGCCGGCCGGGATCCTCTAGAGGGGTGATCATACCGCCCGCTTTCTCTGTCAAACACAGACTGCAAGGTTCTAGGGAAAATACTGGCGAACAGAATCCTCCCACGCATTCCACATTTGATTCATGAGGATCAGTCTGGATTTATCCCGGGCCGTAACACCTTTATGAATACCAGGAGACTGCTTTGTCTTCTGCACAGCATTTCTAAGACGTACCATTGCGGTGTGGCCATATCTTTGGATATCAAGAAAGTGTTCGATACCCTAAACTGGGACTTCCTCATTAAAACATTAGGTACAATGGGCTTCTTCGGGACTGGATAAATAACGTGGATCACTACATTATACTCTAACCCGACAGCTCAAGTCAAGACAGGGCAAATAATTTCAGACACATTTCCCATATATCGGGGCACTAGGCAGGGCTGCCCGCTCTCCCCACTGTTGTTCACTATGGCTATAGAGCCCTTGGCCACCATATTGTGCATGTATGCATATCAATCGGGCATACCGGAACTCCACACGCATCACATTGTCTCTCTGTATGCAGATGATGCCTTGATTTATTTACGAGACCACGTCGTCTCTATGTCAGGGGTAGTGGCCATACTGGACTCCTTCACCAAAATATCAGGGCTGGGAGTTAACTGGTCCAAGTCCTGCATATTCCCCTTATCGCCTGTTCCTGTGGACCTACCGCCTGACCTACCGGGCTATTACCCACCATGGTACCATACCACCTTTAAGTATTTGGGAATACATGTGTATCATTCCATTAATGACCTGAGGGAGGGCAACATCGATAGGGCTCTTTGCTCTGTACGGGGATCACTCCCCTTCTTGGGCTCTCTCCCATTATCACCCATGGGCAGAGTGACATAGCTAAAATGCTCATTCTTCCTAGACTATTATACTATTTTGCAGCACTGCCAGTTGCTCTCCCTTGCTCATTTTATAAATCCCTACAGTCTGCTAACTGACCTACTACGGGGTAAGGATAGATGCTCTGTGGCACTGACCACAACACAATGCCTACAGGACAGTGGTGGCCCAGGTATGCCCAATTTCAAATTCTATTATGCTGCCGCCCAGCTACGGTGGCCGCTCAGCTGGATATTGAAACACTGCACTGCAGAACAAACAGTAATAATAGATACACTGGCTCCGACATCACCATATACCTGGTTGTCGGACAGAACATGTCCCACTCACTGTGGTAACATCATACTGGAAACTGCTAAAACATGTTGGCTAAGATATGTTCACTGCAAACAGCCCAACATACCATACTCACCACTGATACCACTCTTACATTTGCCCAAAGCCCGCAACATGCTTGCAAACCATAATATGACTCCGTGGCGGGAAGCGGATCTGGCAAGGGTAGGTGATTTCTACTCTGAAGCTACATTGTTAATGTTCAACGAACTAATGGGGGCACACGCGGGCACTTTTCAGACCTACTGTACAATACGACATTTGCTACGAACCTCTTGGGACTCGGGAGATGGCAAACCTCCCGCATCACAAATACTCACACAGATGCTATCCACAAATGACACCAAAAAAGTGATATCAAGGCTTTACAATCCATTGTTGGTGGAGGCCTGCCGGAGCCTAGAGGCTGCTCGCTCTCGATTAACTGTAGTACTCACCACTCCCTTGTCGCAAAAAGCCTAGACAGCAGCACTTTCCACTGTTAAATGCGTCTCGCGCAATTCCAGGATTACCTTCTGGACCGACCACTACTGACGGCAGCCTGGTGACATATTACTGAGACAACGGCGGAAATAACCAACCATGCCTTAATATTAAACCCAAGAGTCTGGCTTATTAGGTCTGCGCCAGCGGGCTGAAGGTGATAAACAACTCCATAGATTCATTGATTTGGCCTTCATAACTTTTAAATGTTTAATTGCCACACATTGGAAGGCTCCTCATGCCCAAGATATACTAAGTGGCTACAGGGCCTGCTCCAGTGGTCCCTTGCAGAGGCCCAAACCCTGCGCCTCCTGCAATCCAAGGGGCTGGCGGGTGGTGGCTGCGAGGTATGGGACGCTTTTATTGTAAACATTGAAGCCAAAAATGACACACGCCCCCCTTGATCACTCAAGGGCCCCCATACCACCTCCTGGTGAAGTTATGTTGCTTTTATGATTGGGGAGTAGGCCCCCTCGCCTGGTAACCTCTCTTGCTCACTGGTTGGGAGGTCTGCCGTTGCCAAGTACCCACACATGCAAGATGATGAGTGACACCCTCATTTGATATTGTTACATATGTTATGTTATGTTAAAATTGCTTATATAGCGCCTAAACTGCCCAGGGGCCTCATAGCGCTTATACTACAACGCAAAATCATCATTGTTCATAACTGCATAGGAAATCACGCTCTAAATAGCCAGGTTTTTAAGGCCTTCCTAAAGGGGATCTCTTGAGAGCTTAATTTAATATTAAGAGAAAGACTATTCCAGAGTATAGCACTTTGATATGACAACGACCTTCCTCCCCATCTTGCTTTCTTCACTGTTGGGACTGTAACTAACATAGCTGAGGAGGATCTGAGAGGTCTGCCTGGTGTGTAAAAAGAGGCCAATGGTTTGAGCATTTCAGGGCCTTGATTGTATAAAGCTCTATGAATATGGCATAATGCCTTGAATTGAATCCTTTTGTCTACTGGGAGCCAATGTAAGGAGGCGATTCCGGTCCGTATGGATTGTTGCTTAGATGTTTTTTAAAGCAGTCGTGCAGCTGCATTTTGCACCCTCTGTAGTCTTTGTATTACATATCTTGGTGATCCTACAAACAGAGCATTGCCATATTCAAGGCGAGGGCAAAGGAAGTTCCAGCTACTCTGTTGGCGTGTTGCGACATTGAGAGTTGGGGGTCCAACCATACCCGAGACTATTTATAAGGTGTTTAGGGGGCGGGATAGTGGCCACTCCTGTTGTCATGATAGGATTAGCTAACACATTTTTTGTTTGCCCAAAGAACATAACCTCAGTTTTTCCATCATTGAACTTCAATTTACTTCCCGACATCCATACAGCAACTGCTTTTAGGCAGGGACCTAATGCTGTCCCCAAATCCGGTTGAGTGTTGGAAAGGGAGACAATAAGTTGAGTATCATCTGCATATGATACTAAGTTCAGACCAAATGACTGAACAATCTCTGCTAATGGCAGCATATAGATATTAAAAAGCAGAGGGCTCAAGGCAGAACCCTGTGGGACTCCACAGCTGCTTATGATACGCTTGAATGTGCAAGATCTGTCCAACACCTGGAAGGATCTTCCATGATACACCCGGAAGGATCTTCCATATCACATATGCAGTGTTTCTCTCTGCCCCCGCTCCATCACACGGTGCCTTCATGACTACTGAAGCGAGGTTGAAATACATCCCAACCTATTGCTGGGCATTAGATCCTGTACCCCAGTGACTGCTTTCCACATTAGTAAACCCCACTGGAGTAATATCTCTCATTAAGTGGCATAATTAATTGTTGTGTTTTTCATTATGTATATTCTTTATCTCTCTTTCTTTTCTTTCTTTCCATTGCTGTATATTGCTGCATTACAGTACTTGGTTGTATTAAACCCAATAAACAGATCTATAAAAAAAAAAAAAAAGGTATCCCATCCTCGTCACCAGTGTTAAAAATAGCAATATCGACGCCGTGGTTGATGTATAAATGAAGGTATTTATTTAAAGTCTGTAGTAAGAAACAGCTCAGCCATCTAACCTTTCTGTTGGCCCTCCTCATCTCTCCACATTCTATGGACTCTCCAAACATACTAATCTGAGCTGATGATGTTAGGTTTGCTGACATCAGTTTCATAGTACCATGAATGGTTCACAGGGGTTTCACCAAGCAGAAAGAAACATTCTACTTCAGAATACAATTGGATATTCTTTGACTCGGACATAACCAGAGTCTTATTAATGCGACATGACTTGTTACATAGTTTGTTAGTTTCAGACAGTCAAGTTTTCTTTGGATAGGTACATCACATTCAATGCAGGGGGGTGGGGAGTCTTGGTCTTTTTTTATTTAGAAAGCCTACAGTCCTTTACTACAACAAACTAATAACAGCTGAAATGAGTATGTGGTATACAATGGCATTGCCTCTAAGATGGATGAAAATCAAAGTTATCCTAGGTTAGCAAAAGCTCGATTTCTTGTACAGTATGTACCATGATTGGGAAACAGCCTCTTCTGCGTGGCCCAAAGCCATGCAGGCTGTAACCACGCAAGCGTTACCACGCTTGCCTGAACCACACATGTGCCTGAACCACGTAAATGTGTGGTTAAGGCACCATGCATATGCGTGGTCCAAGCACACAGCGGTAACAGCTGGGAGAAGAACGCAGTGGCCGGGTAAGTGGGGCTGGGGGGGTCTTTTAGGACAGAGCGGGGTAGGTTTTAGGGTTGAAGGTGGAGGAGGGGGTCAAGGTAGTTTTTAAGACAGGGCGAGGTAGGCTTTAGGGTTCAGAGCAGGGGCATTGGATAGTTTTTAGGACAGGGCGGGGTAAGTTTTAGGGTTCAGGGTGGGGTAGAGGGTCGGGGTAGTTTTTAGGACAGAGCAGGGTAGCTTTTAGGGTTTAGAGCAAGGTGGGGTAGTTTTTTGGAGAGGGCAGGGTAGGTTTTAGGGTTCAGAGTGGGGACTGGGGGGGTCAAGCTAGTTTTTAGGACAGGGCAGGGTAACTTTTAGGACTTAGGATGGAGGAGGGGGTTGGGGTAGTTTTTAGGACAGGGCAGGGTAGGTTTTAGGGTTCAGGGCAGGGGTCGTGGTAGTTTTTGAGACAGAGCAGTCTAGCATTTAGGGTGGGGTAGCTTTGAGGGTTTAGGGCGCGGAGGGGGTTGGGGTAGTTTTTAGGACAGGGTGGGGTAGGATTTATGGTTCAGGGTGTGGGAGGGGGTTTGGGTAGTTTTCTGAACATGGTAGGATAGTTTGTAGGACAGGGTGGGGTAGGTTTTAGGGTTCAGGGAGGGGGATCAGGGTAATTGTTAGGACAGGGTGGGGTAGGTTTTAGGGTTCATGGTGGGGTGGTTGTATCACACAACCACGCATGTGGTTACCACATATACCTTTAATAATCATGCTTTTACAACAATATTCAGTGTAAATGCATATGTTGTAAAGGCATGCGTGGTAAAGGTGCGGTCGTGGTTCCAACCGCGTTGTTAAGCCATGCGTGGTTCTGTCATATAACCCCGTAAAGGCTTGCAGTACTGATTATGATGACCTAGAGAGGCGTCATAAGCATTTTTAGTATTCCTCTGCCTACACTTATCAGCCATTCACCCTCTTCAGCAAATCCCTGTCTGATAGACACAAAAACAGAGCCTTTTTCCTGCCAAACACATGTCTCTTCTGGTTCAGCTAGTTCATAGGTGATATTAGTAATATTGGCAATATAGATGTTAATCTGGTTATTTAATTTTGTATACATTTGTGCAATTCTCTAGCATGAACTTCCTTACAGACCCAACCTTCCTTTGCGAGGAACATGTCTAAGGCAAGGCTGTTCTGTGTAATCATGGCTCTCATTGCAAGCAATTCTTTGTTAGTTATAGTCAAGGCACCAACAGTGTTAGTAGCAAGTCCATCTATTAGGTTTGAGAGTTTTCTAATCTTAACATCATTCAGTGACACACCCACTGAGAGTATTAGTTCTACTTATTATTTGCTTGAAGCTGCACCTAATTTGCCTTATGTAGTGCTCGAGTTTGTGAAGTATGTCGTTAGTATGGTAGATTTTTAGGAAAACTAAAGCTCCATAGAATCTAGCTACCCCATTGTGTGGCAGCCAAAAGTAGGCTGATTTACCACTTGCAAGGTTAATGTCTTAATACTTACATTGAATTCAGAAAATACTCTATCCTTAACTAGATAGCTGTGCTCCCACTCACTCCATCCCACATCTTCTCTTGTTTCTTTCCCTTCTTGTCTTCCTGTCATACACGAGGTTCTCTTCTTAGCAAGATCAATATTCAATCTTGGGGCAGGGTCCTCTGTATTCCCTTTATCCTTCCATCCAGTTTCTTTCATTTCAATAATTGACTTCCCTTCTCTCCATCTTGCCTTATTATTTCATTTAGTTTGAAAGATTCTCTCATCCTCACTAATTTTGCATGTTAGGTCATGTGCGAAATCATTACTAGAATTTGTATTCTTTAATGGGGTACAAAATTTCATCCTATACTCACCCTGATTTGTTCACTTAAAAGCTTTCGAGAAACTGTAAACAAGTGTAGTTTTCCACAAATACATATTTGTTCCTCTAACCGGCTCATGAACTCCAAGAGGCCTGTAGAGCTCCAGAATTAGTAACGTGCCTCCAATAGCAAAGCGCCATCACCGCTCCCCTGGGACGCCGCCAGTGATTAGCCGGAGCATGAGGGGAGCTCCCAGCACAGCCATCTTCTCCTGCACTGGACATTCATAAATTGTGTTAAACAGTTTAATCAAATGTTAATGATAAAACCGATTGAAGTAATTCTTCAAGAAAAAGAATATGAAGGGGGCAGACGATAGTAAGCAGATCCCTTGGCTAAAGAAGATGGAAGACAGGAGCAGACAAAGTATTTTTAATCCCCATCATTTCAACCTATTCAGCAAACAACCAATGTTTTATAAACTTTCTCAGAATGAAGAGCATGCAAAAATCTTCCTTCGTGGATTTTCTTACTATTTAGAAGCTTGCCAGGTTGATTTAACTGCCAGTGCAAAATATTTCCCTCCAGCATAAAAATATCTATCATCCACCCAACTACAGAAACAGCAATGGCAATTACCAATATTATGAGCAAAATTTTGCAGCATCGCTGAACCATTTTAGTTTGGATACGATGAAGTGAATAGACTGTAGCATTGGCTGAAGAGATTAGTCCTTCTAAAACTACTTTGTAATCACTACCCTATCTTGGAATCTATAGTGATTTTTATTCTATGTCAACTGGAGACCTATGTCCTCTATAGTCCTCTGACTGTGACATAACTATATTTTTGTACTTTCAACTTTGTCAATAGTCTGTGTAAATTGAACCATTTTGTCTGTGACTTGACTCATGGAGGTTCAACAATGTCAGACACTCATCAGATTCAATGTCTAGCCTTGTGAAATATGCCAAATCGGGACCTGAATACTTGTCATTCGAAATGTAAGTAACTTTCATCTCTATAAAGAAAGTCCATATCCAAGCATTCAAGACACATAGATGCAGATTGCTGACAATATTTGGAAAACATTAAGCAAAGACCACAAAGGTTATGCAACAAAAGGACCCCTGATGAGGGTTTGTATATCTGCGAAGCACAATGCCACAACCAAAGATCGGAAGCACACCAAAACACCAAATATACGGAATATCCTTTGTGGTTTGAGAAAGGGAACTATGGGCATTTATTGTAACATTAGATCCCTGGCAAAACATGCTACTGCAATCTAATCTCCTCCTTGTCACCTTGTTTCTTTAATGAAACTTGGTTAAATGTGGCCACACTCCTGAGTATTCCCCTAGCTAGTCCATATCATCTGCTAATTGTGAAATTTTGCTGGTGTCAGGATACTGGGCACATGCAGTTCTCTTATTTTTTCTAACCACAGGCAGGTTGTTTGTTGAATTGCGTCACTAAGAAATATTATTTTTAAGGAAATAAGGCATGCTCTACATGCTTCCCTACCCTGAATCTACCAATCACGTGTTCACCATACACACTTTAACTCAACAGAGTTCTTCCAGAATTCATAGCCCTCAATGGCCAACCAGGAAACAAAGGAATCTGAATAGATCAATTTTGTACCAGTTAGCAATAATTTCCTCACCTTAGAAGGAGGCAATTTAAAGAGATATGGCTGCATTTTGAACATCATGCCCAGAAAAATATGCAAACTTTTCTATGTATGTTTTGGCACTCCCCACTGGAGGAGTAGGACAACGCTCACATTGTGTGCAATTAAAAACAGGTCTTGGGGTACTAGCTGAGTGCAGAAAGTTATGTCCATAATGGTGGTAACAGAACATTTCTCCATAATTCGCTGTACTCATATATACATCTTCATGTTCAAATACAGTATAATATTCAAGCTCAGAAAGCATGGAATCAACTGTTTTAACATCCCAATCATCAGAAAGAACTCCAGGGATAATAACATCATTTATAGAAACTTTTAAAATGTATGGACTTTGAATGACCTCAGTAGGATCAAATACATCATATGGTACTTCATCCCACACAATCCCATCAGGAATAGTAACGGCTGAAATGTTCACAAGGAACAAGTTTTTTCGGACTTGTGGGAAGAAAGGTAAGGTGTCAAAACCCCATCCACCAGTTCAACTGCAGAGCGTTCAGGAAGATAATGACCATTTATCAGCAGAAAGAAAACTATGACAAAACCAATCCAAAGCAGGAAGGCAAGTGTGTAGGAAAGTACCATCTTGCCTGGCATGTTACCCCCATATTTCAATGTATATATGTTGTTTTAGTCTATGTGTCACTGGGACCCTGCCAGGCAGGGCCCCAGTGCTCATAAGTATGTGCCCTGCATGTGTTCCCTGTGTGATGCCTAACTGTCTCACTGAGGCTCTGCTCACCAGAACCTCAGTGGTTATGCTCTCTCTGCTTCCCAAATTTGTCACTAACAGGCTAGTGACTAAATTTACCAATTCACATTGGCATACTGGTACACCCATCTAATTCCCTAGTATATGGTACTGAGGTACCCAGGGTATTGGGGTTCCAGGAGATCCCTATGGGCTGCAGCATTTCTTTTGCCAACCATAGGGAGCTCTGACAATTCTTACACAGGCCTGCCACTGCAGCCTGCGTGAAATAACGTCCACGTTATTTCACAGCAATTTACCACTGGACTTAAGTAACTTATAAGTCACCTATGTGTCTAACCTTCACCTGGTGAAGGTTGGGTGCAAAGTTACTTAGTGTGTGGGCACCCTGGCACTACCCAAGGTGCCCCCACATCGTTCAGGGAAAATTCCCCGGACTTTGTGAGTGCGGGGACACCATTACACGTGTGCACTATACATAGGTCACTACCTATGTATAGCGTCACAATGGTAACTCCGAACATGGCCATATAACATGTCTAAGATCACGGAATTGTAACCCCAATACCATTCTGGCATTGGGGGGACAATTCCATGATCCCCTGGGTCTCTAGCACAGCACCCGGGTACTGCCAAACTGCCTTTCCGGGGTCTCCACTGCAGCTGCTGCTGCTGCCAACCCCTCAGACAGGTTTCTGCCCTCCTGGGGTCCAGGCAGCCCTGGCCCAGGAAGGCAGAACAAAGGATTTCCTCTGAGAGAGGGTGTAACACCCTCTCCCTTTGGAAATAGGTGTGAGGGCTGGAGGGGAGTAGCCTCCCCCAGCCTCTGGAAATGCTTTGATGGGCACAGATGGTGCCCGTCTCTGCATAAGACAGTCTACACCGGTTTAGGGATCCCCCAGCCCTGCTCTGGTGCGAAACTGGACAAAGGAAAGTGGAGTGACCACTCCCCTGACCTGCACCTCCCAGGGGAGGTGCCCAGAGCTCCTCCAGTGTGTCCTAGACCTCTGCCATCTTGGAAACAGGTGTTGGGGGCACACTGGACTGCTCTGAGTGGCCAGTGCCATCAGATGACGTCAGAGGCTCCTTCTGATAGGCTCTTACCTCTCTTGGTAGCGAATCTTCCTCACCTGGTAGCCAAACCTCCTTTTCTGGCTATTTAGGGTCTCTGCTTTGGGGAATTCTTTAGATAACGAATGCAAGAGCTCACCAGAGTTCCTCTGCATCTCCCTCTTCACCTTCTACCAAAGGATCGACCGCTGACTGCTCAGGACGCCTGCAAAACCGCAACAAAGTAGCAAGATAACTACTAGAAACCTTGTATCGCCTCATCCTGCCGGCTTTCTCGACTGTTTCCAGGTGGTGCATGTTCTGGGGGTAGCTTGCCTCCTCCCTGCACCAGGAGCTCTGAAGAAATCTCCCGTGGGTCAACGGAATCTTCCACTTGCTAACGCAGGCACCAAAAGACTGCAACACTGGTCCTCTGGGTCCCCTCTCATCCTGACGAGCGAGGTCCCTGGAACTCAGTAACTCTGTCCAAGTGACTCCCACAGTCCAGTGACTCTTCAGTCTAAGTTTGGTGGAGGTAAGTCCTTGCCTCCCCATGCTAGACTGCATTGCTGGGTACCACGTGTTTTGCAGCTGCTCCTGCTCCTGTGCACTCTTCCAGGATTTCCATCATGCACAGCCAAG
This sequence comes from Pleurodeles waltl, assembly GCF_031143425.1. NCBI lineage: Eukaryota > Metazoa > Chordata > Amphibia > Caudata > Salamandridae > Pleurodeles > Pleurodeles waltl. The sequence continues at coordinate 115,289,244 of NC_090445.1, read as the reverse complement.
CCTGGGTCCCCGACACTCCTTCCTGCAGTGCACAACCTTCTGAGTTGTCCTCCGGCGTCGTGGGACTCCCTTTTGTGACTTCGGGTGGACTCCGGTTCACTTTCCTTCCAAGTGCCTGTTCAGGTACTTTTGCGGGTGCTGCCTGCTTCTATGAGGGCTCCCCAAGATGCTGGGCGCCCCCTCATTCTCCTCCTCCAAGTGGTGACATCCTGGTCCCTCCTGGGCCACAGCAGCACCCAAAAACCTCTACCGCAACCCTTGCAGCTAGAAAGGCTTGTTTGCAGTCTTTCAGCGTGGGAATACCTCTGCAAACTTCATCGCAACGTGGGACATCCGTCTTCCAAAGGAAAAGTCCCTAGCTCTCTTCTTTCATGCAGAACTCCAAGCTTCTTCCATCCTGTGGCAGCTTCCTTGCACCCTCAGCTGGCATTTCCTGGGCTCCTGCCCACTCTCGACACTGTCGCGACTATTGGACTTGGTCCCATTGTCTTACAGGTACTCAGGTCCGGAAATCCACTGTTGTTGAATCGCTGGTGTTTTTTCTTCCTGCAGAATCCCCCTATCACGACTTCTGTGCTCTCTGGGGGTAGTAGGTGCACTTTACACCTACCTTTCAGGGTCTTGGGGTGGGCTATTTTTCTAACCCTCACTGTTTCCTTACAGTCCCAGCGACCCTCTACAAGCTCACATAGGATTGGGGTCCATTCGTGGTTCGCATTCCACTTTTGGAGTTTATGGTTTGTGTTGCCCCTATACCTATGTGCTCCTATTGCAATCTACTGTAATTCTACACTGTTTGCATTACTTTTCTTGCTATTACTTACCTAAGTTTGGTTTGTGTACATATATCTTGTGTATATAACTTATCCTCAGACTGAGGGTACTCACTGAGATACTTTTGGCATATTGTCATAAAAATAAAGTACCTTTATTTTTAGTACTTCTGTGTATTGTGTTTTCTTATGATATTGTGCATATGACACCAGTGGTATAGTAGGAGCTTTACATGTCTCCTAGTTCAGCCTAAACTGCTTTGCCATAGCTACCTTCTATCAGCCTAAGCTGCTAGAAACACCTCTTCTACACTAATAAGGGATAACTGGACCTGGCACAAGCTGTAAGTACCTCTGGTACCCACTATAAGCCAGGCCAGCCTCCTACAACGTATTATCCATAAATAGTACCATGGATGAACTAAATATTTGTTTTAAAGCCAGTTATAAAGTTTACACATTGCTGAAACAGGTGCAGTTGCAGATGCAGATGCAGAAGAATTTGAAGAAAAGTAGTCTATGTCAACAAAGTAACCAGAACTTGTTTGTCCAAAGACAGGAGCTAGTGCAGAGCTGGTACATGGACCCAGTGGTGGTGGTTCATAATAAACAATGTCATCCATCTGTGTTGAATTGGAATATATATATCTATAGTTTGGATGTTTCTTGTTGGTGAAGTTGTGACAGTAAGCAGCATAAGCTTATTCTCCACCCTCCCCAAGCTAGGGGAGACAGCTGTAGTATTGGTATTTCCAGAAGCATTGTTTAGTGCTTGAAGAGGTATATCCCGTTGAGTTTTGGGGGAGGTTAGAGAACTACCCAGAAATCCTTGTGGACTACTGTGCAGGATTGACCACATTGTACAATCGGACATTGTCAATTGAAATAAAACGTTTTTCTTTAGAACCAGGCAGCTGTGGTATTTTGACAGTTCTGGTATGTGTATTCCATGGACTGGAACCAGTACTCTGTAAGATGGACCAAACTCCTTTTTTACAGCAATCTTTTTTCATACCAGATCCTCAACTTTAGGAATCAAGCTGGTAGATGTTGTTGGCAAATCCCTCATTCCCAATGTGGTAGCATAGGGCAATGATTTTCATAGCTGAATTTTGTATTCTCTGTAAAATAGCGACACATTAATTTATGTCAAATGGTGTTTGTGCCACCACTGCACCAGGGCCATCAAGAAGTGGGACATACATAGGTATCCCAAACAAGACCTCATAAGGGGTGCATCCTCCCAAGGACACTCTGAAGGACCTCCACTGGCTCCCCGTGGACAAGAGGATCACCTTTAAACTCCTCACCCACGTTCACAAGGCTCTACACAACACCGGACCTACCTACCTCAACTCCAGACTCAACTTTTACGCCCCCACTCGTCAACTCCGCTCTGCCAATCTCGCCCTCGCCATCGTCCCCAGGATCCAGCGCAAGACCTCCGGCGGCAGATCCTTCTCTTTCCTCACCGCCAAGACCTGGAACTCTCTCCCCACCTCACTACGCCAGACCCAGGACCTCCTCACCTTCAGGAGACTCCTCAAGACCTGGCTCTTCGACCGCTAACAGCTCACCCTACCCCCCCCCCCTAGCGCCTCGAAACCCTGACGGGTACATAGTGCGCTTTACAAATTAAATGATTGATTGATTGATTGATTGGGCACATTATTTAGTGCTCTCTGGACCACATATAGGTGATGAAGCCAACTATAACCAGAACATAGAAGCAGAAGCAATACCATTGTTTTTAAGGATTGCTTTGAGTCTCTGTTATTCCTCTCCACAACAGAATTTCCCTCAGGACTCAGGATGATATGCTGAGGAATGATGGAGTTGAGCACCCATCGTTGCAATGGTGTCCCTGAATGCCCTGGAGGGAAAAGCAGGGTCTTGGTTCAAGTGCAATGCTGCAACCGCAAATTTTTCGCATGAAAACTTTCAAATCTTTAATAACAATTTGGGTGTCAGCTGGTTGCTGTGGCCATACCCACAGGAATCTAGAACATGAATCAGCAGCGACTAAGTTGTATTTGTATGCACCATCAGATTGTAAGGGACTGAAATGTTCCATGTACACACATTGTAGTGGTTTGTTGGACACTAGGAGGGGTGTCTGCAGTGGGTGTTTGATGGTGGAACCTTTAATTTGTTGACAGATGTCACAGCAAAGGGCATACTGTTTGGTCTGTTTATAAAGACATTGGCACCTGTAGCATTTTTGTAGTAGGGAAATAGTAGCCGCCACACCAGCATGGGCAGAAGCAACACCCTCATGCGCTGCTTTAATGAGATCTGGTCTCTGATCTAGGTTTGGGATCACACAATCGCCCACCCCTGGAACTGCTCCAAATGCAATGTTTTGTGCACTGAGGTGGTAGGTATATTTAGCAGGATATGCCTGCAGTAGGGGCTTGCCTTTGGTCGATGCTTTCACAGCAGCCAATGTCTCATTGTTCAGGCTCTTGTGAGAATGAGTAATTGCAGCAACGGAAATCGTAGCTAATATGGATTTGGCAGCTTTGTCAACAAATGTGTTTCCTACGACGTGTATCCTACACGTTGGTGGCCCAATGTATGGACTACATAAGCCCTTGGAAGTCTGTTGTTAAGATCAGCTACCCTCCCCCACAAGTTTTTGTGTTTTTTGGTGTTCCCTTTTGAATATCTGAATCTGTTCAAGCGCCAATGATGTAAGTCATCATTGTAGGAATGGGCACAGTAGTGTGAATCACACATAATCAAAGTGGAATGTTCAGGATCCATATTTTCCAGTGCCAGTATTAGAGCCTTAAGGTCTGCAAGTTGTGAAGTGCAGTCCCCTAGGGTCTGCGTGTAGGTATGCTGAGTGTGGAATGTACCATCTTTCATGACTCCGCTAACTGCTGCACAAGCAGCGGAGTTCTGATGTTTTGTACTTATGGCTAGTTGTGCTGAACCATCAGTGTAAATGATCATCTTGTATTGATCAAGAGGCATGATGTTAGAGGGCATGGGGTACTCAAGTTCATAGTGTAGAAATTCTTAGGTCTGTAGTTTGGGGGTCAAAAACATAGTCCACAAAGTGGCACTCAGGGAGGTTGCCTATTGAATCCAGCGTGAATGTAATGCTTTTGCATTTGGAACACTAACGTTGGTAACCAACTCAAGGGCTTGTACCAGGTTGACAACAATAATGCATTTTCCTTGGGCAAGTGGCCTTTCCTTAATGGTCACCATCTGTACAGCAGTCAGTATTTTTTTCTGTTGGGGGAAAACATTGTTCTGTGTTGGAGTACAAATGTGATTTGTAGGCTATGTGTACTGTGTCACCCTCACTGAACATGACATAGGTGAATCTAGTGGCACCAGCAATTATTCTGATGACCATGTTTGTTTTGCTGACTGTGTCAGCGTCTGTCAACACCAGAGCAGTACGCGCTCTATTGGTGACTAGAATGCAAAAACCCAGCACTCTCAAAACAACATAATTTATGCATTGTGCTGAATGTTGTGGTTTAACCTTTTGCATTGCAGAGTTCAATCCTAAAAACTTATTTTTAATATGCTTACAAATACTGTTCCTTTGCAATGTATTGCTGCAGGTTTTCAGAGTGTGTTAGGGTGTGGCCCCTTTCCAGGGCCTTCCAGAGACTTTCCCTGCAACATGCCTGGCCGTGGTTGTAGGCTGGGCGAAGACTCTATAAAAGAGAGCCAGCCCAACTCCCAGTGCTCACTATTCAGAGGTCCCGGTGCAGAGCAGCATCTTCTACCTGAGCTCCTGTCCCGGCAGCCTATTGGATCTTCCAGGCTTCTGCCCTTCATTCTTCATTGGTGATCATTGTTCCAGGCGGTAAGACGGTGTTTGGACTGTCCCAACACCGTTATCGAGAATTTTCATATTCTGGGTTTAATTCTTTAATGATTGACAGATTACTTGCGCGCTACCATTTCTTGACATAAGACGCGCGATTCGTTTCATAGTGTTTTAACATTGTTGTCCATTGCGCGCTACTATTTCTTGATATTTACATGATGTCTTACGAATTGGCAAGACGCGCGATTAGTTTCATTGTACTTTGATCTTGTTATTCATTGTGAGCTGTTATTTCTTGGCATTTACATTGTGGTTTACGAATCGGCAAGACGTGTGATTTGTTTAATGATGATTTGACTTTGATATTCATTGCGTGCTACCATTTCTTGTCATTTTACATGGTGAGACTCGAATCGGCAAGACGCACTATTCTCTCTTCGAGTTTAATTCATGTTGTTTATTGTATGCCACTATTCTAAGATATTTATTATGTAATATTCGAGTTGACAAGTTATGTGATTTGTTTCCTGAATCCATATTGTGTTATTCATGGTGCACAATCCTTTTATGGTGTTTTACTATATATATATATATAAATCTGCAATATACGCAATTTGTGTTGAAACATTTTAAGAGTACACAGAAGGCCAGAGTTTCTAGATGCAATATTGTATGGTCCTAGTATGCATTCTCAAAAAAGGATTTATATGACTGGTTTAAAATTTAGTCAGAATGTTTTTTTTCTGATTTTCATGTAAAGGAAAGTACTTGAATAAGAAAGTTTTCATTTCATCCATCTTGATTCCCTTACAGGTATCCGGCCATCTTGAAACTTAGTCATTTAAGCTTAATTCTTAGATTTTTCATGTTTTCAGAATGACTAGGCTTAGAATCATAGTCTAGTATTGATTTCAGGAGAGATAATTTTCATATTGTGTGTTCTGACCTTTTTCTTACTACAGGTCTCCTTCCCAGCTGTTCCCTTCCTAATCCCCTCTTCCCCTCTTGAACTCTCTTAGCCTCTGTGATTTATCTATCAGAGTCTTGGAGCTGTTCAGTGGTGGATGTGTTGGGAACGTGCGCAGACCCCGAGGATCTGGTGACTCTGATAGTGTTGTGCTTCTAGCATGTCTTGCTGCAAGTCTCTAAGTATGCATGTATGTTCTGGTGTCCAGTGTTTCCTTTAAAACTCTGGACAAATTAAATCATAAAGTGGTTTTAAGCATTATGCATAATCTGTAATGTATGTTCAGCTAAAATTAAAGAAACCCAGTAATGACTGAAGTTTCATGATTGTGTTTGGTGGTTGATGCTGAGCGCACTTTATGAGAATGTGTGGGGGTAGGCTTTTGCCTTCTTCAGATACCTTGTATCCTAGAAATTGGACACCTAGTAATGCAATGTTTGTTCTCTTAAAGTTAAATTTGTAGCCTTGGGCAGCGAATCCTAAACTATTTGATCCACCAGGGCCAAATGTGCATTGAGGTCATCGTCTTAGGTAAATGTCATCGACATGAGACAATACCCCAGGCTCAATATCATGTAGTCTTGATATTACATGGACAGAAAATACCCCGGTGCTGTTCTTATACCCTTGGGGCAGGAGACAAAAGTGTCGTTGAGAGCCTAACACACTGAAGATAACGGCTTTCAGGCACTAGATTTTGGCAAAAAATAGGAAATCGCTATTTGGGAAATGCAAATTGGCCCATTGTCTCAAATGGCATGTTATTTCTTATTTGGATTTCCAAATTCCGATTCCAATTTTGTAGGAATCGTTATTAGGAAATCAGTATCTGTGTACATAGCATTTTACATTTCCTATATAGCAATTTCTATGAAGTATATCTGGCCCTTAGCCCATGAGAGGAGTACCCACCCCATTACCTGAAGGAAAGGGGTCTGCCTGCCTTTTTTGTGGGTTGGCAGTAGAGACAGGGCTGAGATCAGCAGTGAAATAGCATGCAGCATGGATGGAATCCTGGCCAGAATGACCTCCCTGTTGTCCTTTGAGCTACATAGTGTTCTTATAAGAAAACATATTTTTGTTCTGTGAAAAGACCTGACCTGGGCAAGTGCCTGAGTGTTGGACTGATTGCAAACTCTTGTGGCAACAGTTGCTATCTGGATTATCATGTACTCAGACTCATCAACCTTAGACAGGTGTACCTGGTGAAATGTCATGCACAGAATAATAATGACAATGATTTTGCAGAATCACAAAGTTACAGCTGGATCGAAAATAAAAACATGCCAGCTGAAAGCAGGCTAACAAAAAATGAATAAAATGGACTAAATTAAATCAGAGCACATATGTAGATTAAGGGCAGAGGCCTAAGCTAAGCTATAATAGGTGTGCGCAAGCAGAGTGTAAAATCGACCCACAACAGTATGTGAATTAGGGTGTACTACAAAAAGTATATGTAAATAAAAATATATGAGTGCATGGAAGCTGAAAGAAAATGTGTATGTTTTACACAACAGTAAAAAGCAAAATAAAAGGGAGGGCAGATGAGACCATTAAGTAAAAACATAGTTAGCTGGAAAGGAAGAAGATGAATTGGAATACAGAAAATATAGCAATTTTATTAAGCCAGTATCAATGAGTGTGTTTGGAAGTAGATGTGGGTGATTGATTATATGTGTGTAATTTAATGGTATGTCATTTGCACTCACCCGCATAGTCATGCAGGTACTTAGACACCCAGTTACATTCCTACAAATGCACTTATATACCCAAGACTCTCAGTCCCATATCCATAAAAGCATTTATACATCCATTCACTCAACTATACTTGCACTTATATAATCATTGACACACCCATACAGCCACTGTCACACCTACTCAAATATCTACACAGCTATATATGTACCCAGCAGTCGGAGCACCCAACTTACCTTTTGTGAGGGGGGTCCTCCAGTAGAAGACGGGACATGGTGCTGCTGCCAGCAGCAGCGTTCACCAGCAGAACACCGCCAGGCCGTATCATGTGTCATAATACGGCCGGCGGCGGTCTACTGGTGTAGAGCTGCTGCTGGCAGCAGCGCCACCTTACCGCCATCTGCTGGCATGGCCACAGCTGGATTTCTGCCATTCCTCTGGCCAAAATCCGCCCGTGGTCATAATACGGCTGACGGTTGGTAGCCACGGCGACGGTCTTTTGGCAGCCGTCGCTGCGGCGGTATATACCGTCAATGTTGTAATGAGGGCCTTAATCTCTTACACACTGACATAACCACTAATGTAGCTACTCATTTGATTATAATAATAGTATCAAATATAAAGTTATATGTATTCTATATTTGCTTTTGAGATATCTACTTGTGTTTAAAGAGGAAAATTTACAATGCCGAGAAAGACACAAAAGAAGAATCAAACAGACAAGTACTATCTGCTAAAAACCGAGATTAAAAAGGACATGATGTGGAGAACTTGCTGGAATTAAAAGAGCTGCTGGTAAGGGAACTAAGGAGTTTCGTAAAACAGTATGTGGAAACATGTAAAATGTTGAAAACATTGCAAATAAAAATTGAGTTTTAAAATCAGTTCACAAAGAAGAAAGAGTAAGTAACATTGAAAGTGAGAAATCTTATAGGAATACACCTACCGCCTCATTATGAGGCTGGCGGTCATAAAACCGCCAGCCTCGTGGTGGTGGTCGGACCTCTGCGGTGGTCTGACCACCACATTACGAGTTAGGCAGTCAGACCCGCGTAAAGACCGAGTAAAAATTGCAAATGCAAATACCAAATTGCAAATAGGAAATCTCTATTTGCGATTCGCAAATGGTACGTTAACGTCATTCAAAAATAGCAAATAGTCATAAAATGGACCTTTTGCAAATGCAATTTAGCACAAATTATGGTGGTAAATGAGTGGAGACTTAGGGCCAGATTTAGCTAGGAAAAAAATAGCGACTCGCAAATTGCGAGCATTTGCGACTCGTAATTTGCGTGTCGCTAACTGCAATGCAGGTAGAAAGTGCGCGGACAAATTGCGACTCGCACCCGGAGTCGCACCGCAGATAGCGAGTCCGCTGTTTGCGAGGTCGCTTTTTGCGACCACGCAAAAAACGGACTCGCAATTTGTGAGTGGTTGTCACAAATTGCGACTGTGCTGAAAATTGAAAGCAGGTGCTGCAGAACACTCTAGAAACCACTCCAGAACACTCAGGAAAACACTTCCTGGCACATGATGATGACATCACAGCCAGGAAGTTTACAAATACACCTGGGAGGAGGGAGGACCACACCGTTTTTAACTGCAGCACAGCTAACAGAGCACCAGCAACCATGGCTGACACTCCCAGGAAGAGAAAGCTCAAGTTTGCTGAGAAGGAGCTGGTGGTGCTAACAAATGAGTGCTGTCAGCACCATGATGAGCTGTTTGGCAAGGCAGCCCTCACTGTGCCAGACTCTGAAAAAAAACGAATTTGGCAGGATATCCAGGACAAGGTAAACTCCCTGGGGGTCAGCCACCGTAGTGTGGAAGAACTAAAGAAGAGGTGGTACGACCTCTGCTCCCGGACCAAGGAGAGGGTGGCAGAGCGGCTCCGGGAGATGAGAGGCACAGGAGGGGGACCATCTACCATACCACCACCCATACCCCTGGAGGAAAGGGTTGAGGAGACCCTTGAGCCGGAGGCTGTCACTGGATTTGGAGAACTGGACACCTCTGAGCCCGGACCATCAACCGGTGAGTACCATGTGATATGCTTGTACCCCCATCAATGCCATACCCCCACCCACCATGTACACAGGGGCATGCACAACCAAGATAGCTCCCTTTCAGAGTAGCAAACACCAGAATGATGCATTATGGGCAATGTAGTCAAGTAGGCATTTCATAGGCTATTGTTTATTAGGAAGTTTTTAACTAATAGTAGACACTGACAGTGTTTTCCCCATGTCCCACAGGTCTCCCACAAGATACCCCCACCAGCCCAAGCAGCCAGGTGCCAATGGTCAGCCAGCACAGAGAGGAGACAACAGGACCAGCCACCACTCCCACCTGCACCACCAACACCATCCCCTCTCTGGCAACACCTGTTGCAACAGTGGTGTTGGAGCCTGCACCAGGTACAAGCCAGAGTGCCACATCAGACATTACAGGGCCTCCACCGCTGCGCAGGCGACGCAGGATGATGACAGCAGAGCAGCAGGCAGAGTCAGGGCTTCCCTCCACAACACCAACGGAGGCCCAACTGCTACGGGGTCAGCGCCTGCAAAACCAACAGTTAAGGAGGATTAGTGGGGTTTTGCAGCGCTTTGAGAGGAACCATGCCAACAGCCTGCAGCAGGTGCATTCACAACTGGAGGTCATTGGGAACAACACAGGTGACCTTGCCCTGTCTATGCGAGAACTGGTGGCTGGACTGCTAACGCAGAGTGACGGTGCGCGGCGCAGGGACCGCCAGCTGCTGCAACGCCTGGACAGGATGGCCTCCTCCATCGTCAGGCTGGCAGAACAGTCAGCCTCCAGGTTGACATAGGCCACTTTGTGGGTGATGTGGCACGGGGACTGCGCCGGATCACCCATGCAATAGACCTCATGGAGGCACGGCAGGTGTCCAGGGTACAGGTGACACCCCACAAGACAGTGAGGAGGGCTCCACTGTCAGCAGTGTCTCTGCCGGTGACACCAGCGTGCTACGGAGTGGGAGTACAAGGCAGAGCACTGCTGACCCACCTAGTACCAGCCAGGCTGGCCGAGCCCGCCGTAGGGTGTGAGCTAAACACTGTCCCTGATGTTGGGGCACATGATGGCAATGTGTCCCATGCCAGGTGGACTTTTGAAGTCCCTGAACAGTTTTTTCTTGTATATAGTTTGGTAATTTGCACTTATTAAATCATTTGTTCATCCACTTAACACATGGACTGTTTGTTCTATTGGTGAGTATGGTAGAAATTGGCACGTACCTTCCAAAGTATTGGTTTGCAATGTGTTCCCGTCTCAGTCTGCCTTGATTTGCGATGCTCCTATCCCCATGATGGCGATGTGGTAGCTCTTGCTCTTCATCCTCCGAATCTGGGTCTGCAGGGGTGAGAGGTAGCCCACGTCGGGTGGCAATGTTGTGCAGGATAGCACATGCAACAACTATTTTGAATGCCGTTATGGGGGTATACTGGAGGGCACCTCCACTTCGGTGGAGGCATCTGAACCTTGCTTTCAGCAGTCCGAAGGTTCTTTCGATTATGTTCCTGGTCCTCTTATGTGCACTGTTGTATCGCCTCTCACATTCATTGCTGGGTGTTAAGTACGGAGTCAGTATCCATGGCCGTAGTGCATATGCACTGTCACCTGTTGGGCACAAAACGTACACTGTTAGCAAGGCATGGGCGGTTTGCACATTGATCTGTGTGCATGTCTACAAGGTGTATTCAGCTCTACCTAGGAGGTATCCGTCTCCAAACTCCCCACGTTCCAGGCGTTGGTGTATCCCACTGTGCCTAAAAATGTAGGAGTCATGAGTACTGCCTGGAAATTTAGCAACCATGTCAGTGATGACATAATGGGCGTCACAAACCACCTGAATATTGAGTGAGTGTGTACACTTCCTATTGCGGAACAGATATTCCAGGTTTGGAGGAGGGCATATTTGAATATGTGTCCCGTCTACACACTATATGACATGGGGAAAGTTGGCAATCCGGTAAAAGTCCAACTTGGTGCTGTTAATTTCTGCCTCATTCCTGGGTAGGTAAATGTATCGGGATATGTGTGTGAGTAAGGCATCTAGGAATGCCCTGAGGAACCTTGATAGTGCACTTTGGGATACCCCACCTGCCACAGCAATGACCCCCTGATAGCTACCCGAGGCCGAGAGGTGCAGTGAGCATAGCACTTGCATATGCGTAGGGATGGCGCAGCCGCGCACAGTCTGGCGTTCTATCTGTGGTTTGAGTAAATCTATTAAATCTAGTATAGCTGCGCTGCTAAGTCTGTATTTGTCATAAATGTCCTCCTCAGTTTGCTGGAAGAGTGTCTGCCTTGTTCTGTATATCTTCTCCTGTCTCTGGCTCCTCCTCCTCACTGCTATCAGGTATATCTCCGCCATCTTGAGTAACCCAGATGCCTTCTGGGTCTCCTTTTATACTTTGGTAATGGTTACCACCTGCTCTGAGTTAGTGGTAAATTGGAAGTGCAAAATGGGTTTTTTGCGACTAGTCGCAATTTGCGAGTTGCTATTGCATATGGTTTGCGACTCGCAATTTGCGACTTCCTATTTGCGGGTCGCAAAATGGGGTCGCAAATTTTGCGAGTCGGTACCGGCTCGCATCGCATTTTGCGAGTCGGAAATGGGATTTTTGCATCCCATTTCCGATTTTGCGGGGTCGCAAATAGCGAATCGGGCCATTTGCGACTCGCAAAAGTTTGCTACACGTGGTCCTAAATGAACTGGCCCAGGGTTTACCACAATAGCTGCCCTTTACCTTACAGTAAGGAAGATGCAAATCCTGGCTATTCAGCAAAGGAGGAGATGAAGACAAGAGAAGGTTTTTAGAGTCAGGCAGACCCTTTTTCAACAAACTGAGGAAGAAATACATGGGAAATACAGGTTAAGTAGCACTGTCATATTGGAGACAATTTCACTCTTACACCCACATCTTGAAAGCAGGAACCTGCACAGTAATGCAATCCCTACTCATGTACAGGTGTTGTGTTGGTTACACCTGTTAGCCTCTGGCAGTTGCCAGGGTGTAATTGCAGTAGAGTGTCACAAAGGGAGCTTTCACAGTTCTTCTGTACATTCTTAGATGCCATAATGATCTACATTCAACAACACACATACCGACCCATGAACGCCCAGGAAATGCATAGTACCAAATTCGATTTTTTAAAGGCTTGCAAATTTTTCCCAATGTCATAGGATGTATAGATGGGGCATGTGCCCATATGTCCCCCATACTATTTGGAATACATACACAGTCCCTCAACATTCAGGTGGTATGCAGTATAATAACTGATAGTGTGTTGCAATATCCAGTGGAATTAACAGATGAGGGAAAGAGGGGATTATGATGATGGATATTTATTAGGTACAGAATAGAAATGTATTAAGAGACATGTGTGTGTGGTCAACTCTTCAATGTGTCATACAGCCTCACAACTATGTCTATTTTGCAGGTGACAGCGCATGTTCCCTATGTCATGGGTCCTCACACCATATCTTTCTCCCACCTCCCAAAATAAGCGCCAATGTACATTGTTGCACCAGGAGTGTCTTTGAGCAGACATTTGGCCTACTGAAACCATATTTCAAGTGCCTGCACAAGAGTTGGGGTGTGTTACAAGATTCACCCGAAATAGCTTTCAATGTAATTGCCATGCATGCTATACTCTACAATATTGTCACCAGGAGAGGCATATACATCGAGGTGTCAGTCATATTCAGAGGGTAAAGATCCTGAGCAACCAGTACAGCAGCCAAGAAGTGGGAGCAGAGCAGTGAATAGGAAAAGGCACAGGGACCACATTGCAACACATTACTTTGGGAGGTAAGTTGTCAAAAATAATGCATTGTGTATGTTAAAGAAACACAAGATGCTTTTGATGCATGTAGACCAAAATACCTTCAGTGTCAGTCTGGAGTGAAACAAAAAACACATTTGTACATGAAAAACAACTCTGTTGGTTAATCCACCAGATAGGAGTGAACTCAGGAATATTCAGCTCAATGTTTCTTGACCCTACAACCAGACGTGCTACCTCCTTGTTGTGTTGCAGCATATGCTCGGCTGCCTCTCCATCTCAAAGACCTGGCATGTGAGGTAAAGACACTGCTGATGCTAAATCTGTCCCCACTATTTCAACCTGTACATTGACAGTCCTTCTGCACAGGGTTGCTCTAGCATGTGCTGGTCACCCAATAAACCGGCTTAGGGTGTCTATCTAGGCTGCACTGTGTTCATCCCTGCGTGACCTACCAGAGTCAGTGTCTGGAAGTTGTAGAGACAACCTCCCAAAAGCAGCTGTTATGCTGTCCATTTTGTGGTTCATTTCGGTTTGGTTCCTTCACATTTGTCTTGCAGCATTTTCAAATCCCTCTGACATATAGTGATGCATGCTCTGCAACTTCCTGTTCATGAGCTACATTTATTTCTGTTGCAGGCGTTGAATGTGTAACAAGGACTTTTCTAGCCCTCCATACACCTGTGTTTCCTCTGATGCCAGTGGGATTGGCAAATTGTGATCACCTATTAGCAATTCACAAACTTTTGCAAATAGAAAATCACAATTTCTTGGCCTGTTACTCATGGCATCATGAATGTGGAGATTGCTCATACACATCAGCTACATAAATAGAATCGGAGCATTTTATTAATTTAACATCGCCAGATTGAAAAAGTGTGCCTTTTGAGACATGTGTCCATCAATGATAGCATTTGTAAAGCGCAGTACTATCCCCCCTAAGGGCATCTGGGCGCTGAGGATGCCTTGTCTCCATCGAAAAGCCACATCTTGAGTCTCTTTCTGAAGTCCGCTGTGGGGTGAGCTCTTTGGAGGTGGAGGGGCAGGCTATTCCAGGACCTGGCTGCTGTGTAGGCGAGGGAGCAGCCTCCGCTGCGGCTGCCATGGATGCGGGGTGTGTGCGAGGTTTAGTGAGGTGGAATGTAGTTGTCTTGCTGTGACATAAAAGCTCAGTCAATGGTTGCTGTCGGACGGTCTTCTGGATGGGGAGCCAGTGGAGGTTCCTGAGGTATGGGGTGATGCTTGAGCACTTGGGAGTTTGAGAATGAGTCTGACTGCCTTCTTCTATAGAGTCTGGAGTCTTTTAAGTAGCTGGGAGCACACTTGGCATAGACAGCGTTTCCATAGTCGAGGCGGCTGGTGACCAGAATGCCTGTAACTGTCTTTCTGGTGTTCATAGGGATCCATCTGAAGATTCAGCACATAATATGGAGGATTTAGAAGCAGGTGGAGGTGACTGAGTTTACTTGACGATTCATGGATAGTTGGCAGTCGAGGATGATGCAGAGGTTACGTCCGTGGTCTGATGGAGAAGGCATTGGTCCGAGTTCTGCTAGCCTCCAGCTGTGGCTCAATCGGAGATGTTATTCCCAAAGATTAGGACTTCTGTTTTGTCAGTGTTTCATTTGAGGCAGCTGTTTTTCACCCATGTTGATACATTGGTCATGGCATTGTGGAAGTTGGCTTTGGCATCGTGGGGATCCTTGGTGAGTGAGAGGATTAATTGAGTGTTGTTGGCATAGGAGACTATAATGAGTCAGTAGAATCTGACGATGTTTGTGAGTTGGTCATGTAAATGTTGAACAGGTTTGGGCTGAGGGAGGGTTCTTGAGGTATGCCGCAGGTGATATTCTTGGGTGTAGAAGTGAAGGGAGGAAGGCGGATGCACTGCCTGCGGCCTGAGAAGGGTCGAGAAGGTGGTTTTGTTCAAGGTAGTTGGTGAGCTGTTGGTGGATGGCTTTCTCAAGCACTTTGCGGTGGAGATGGAGGTGTTGAGGATGCAGTTAAGTCCTGTGCTAATAGTGTTGGCTCGGAGGTTGAAAAGCAGGTAGGGGCAGGGGTCAATGGGTACCCCAGAGTGGATGGATGACATGATGGCTACAAGTTACTGTGTGGCTAGTGTTCATTGCTTGAGAGATGTTGTCTAGGCTGGAGATGGATGGTTAGGGGTCGTAATTGTTGTATATGTTGGTGATCTTGCTGTTGAAGTAGTCTGAGAAGATGTCACAGAGTTTCTGGGATGACTGGATGGTGGTCTTGGTGGCCATTGGGTTAGGGAATTCCTTGATGATTCTGAAGAGTTCTTTCACGTGGTTGGCTGCAGTACAAATTCATGCTCTTTTTGATGCCTTAATGTGGTAGTGGTAGTTGTTGAGGGCTGCCTTGTAGGCGGCTCTGTCGGAGGGGTCCTTGGTCACGTGCCATTGTTTCTTGGGTTGGTGGCAGTCGCATTTGGAGTTTCTGAGTTCCAGAGTATAACATCTCTCTGGCTAGGAGGTGTTGTTGGTTCCAGCTGGTTACAGATGGCCAACTCTACCGGTGGATTTGGTGATCCATGTGGTGAAGTTTTGCATGGCCAGGTTAAGGACCAGGTCTGCCATGGTCTTGGGTTGTACAGTGCCTGAGGCCTGTGCCATAGGGTCTCGGTTACCTTGACCCAGCTTCGGTGGGGGATGCTGAGGTGCTTGGAGGTAGTGTGCTGGGAACTGGAGATGGTAAAGTGGACGATGCCGTGGTTGGTCAAGGTGAGTTCAGTCACCTGGGTGAAACTGATTTTTGTCACTACAAGTGAAGATGGTATCCAATGTGTGTCCAGCTTTGTGTGTGGCTTTGGTGACCAGTTAAGTGAGGCTGATGTTGCTGAGGTGCTCTCTGAGGGAAGTGGAGTTGGTCTTGTTGGGGGTCGTTAAAGTGGAAATTGAGATGGCCGAGTAAGATGCAGTGGAGGAAGTCGGTGGGAAGGGGGGCAATGAGGTTGGTTTTGGCATTACAGAAGGCTAGGGTTTGTCCCGGGGGTCTGTATGTGAGAATGCCTCACATTGTGGTGTGAGCAATGGTCTGGAGTCAGAAGTTGAGGTGCTCCATGAGGGGCATTGGGTTGATGGTGCATTGGATGGTTTCCTTGAAGATCATGGTGACGCCCCTGCCATGCTTGCTGGTGCTGTCTCAGTGTATCACCTTGTAGGTGTCAGGGGTGGCAATGGAGATATCTGGATTTGAGGAGGATATTGGTCATGTTTTGGTGATGAAGGCAACATCCGGGTCGTGGGTGGTGAACGTGTCCCAGATTTTGTGGCGTGTTTGCATAGGAGGGGAGGCGTTTAGCAGGATGCACTTGAGTGGTGCTTCATTGTTTGTAGTCTTCTGTGTGGGTGCAGTGCGGGTGTTTGTGTGTGCAGGTGGGCCTGCGCTGCAGGAGAAATGGCAGTGTAGGCAGGTGAAGGGTCCTTTGGTTGAGTGTGGGGATGCCGTGAGGTAGCTGTTGAAGGGGTGTCATGTAGCTCCTTGGTGGTGTAACGGTGGGGGTTGGCAGGACTAGGAATCCTGGTGCTTGGCGCGGTCCAGGTGTGGATGTGCGCAAACGGCTTGCCTTTGGTACAACTTCGGAGTGATGGTGGCGCGCTCGCTGTGCGGCTGCACTGCGCCCTCCATTATATGTCCTGGAAGGTGGGAGGGGCCAGGATGGGAGACGGGAAGGCAGGAGAGGCAATTGCATGAAAGAGATGTCAGCAGGCATGTCAGCAGATGCAATCACACTCAGGAATGCGGGAGGAGCTGTCACAATCAGGCTCAGCAATGCGGGTAGTACTGTCACTGCGGGTGGAGCTTCAGCGGTAAGCAAGAAGGCCGCGGAGCGGCTGGGGAGCTGTAACTGGCCCAATGGGTCAGGCACTTCTCACTGAGGCCACACTGCGGCCTCCATTATATGTCCTGGGAGGTAGGAGTGGCCGGGGTGGGTGGTGGGAAGGTGGGAGGGAGCAGCAGTGGTGCAAAGGAGGCATCAGCAGTGGTGTCAGCACACGCAATCAGGCTCAGGAATGTAGGCGGAGCTGTCACAATCAGGCTCAGAAATGCAGGTGGAGCTGTCAATCAGGCTCAGGAATGCAGGCTGAGCTGTCACAATCATGCTCAAGAATGTGGGCGGAGCTGTCGCAATCAGGCTCAGGAATGTGGGTGGAGCAGACAGTGGTAGGTAGGAGGACCGTGGAGCAGCTGGGGAGCTGTGACTGGCCCAATGGGTCAGGTACTTCTGATCAAGACCACGATGCAGCCTCCAGTATTTGTTCTGGAAGGTGGTAGGGGCCATTGTGGGAGAGTTGGGTGCAGCAGTGATGCAAAAAAGGCATCAGCACAGGCGTCAGCAGACACAATCAGGTTCAGGAATGTGGGTTGAGTTGTTGCAACCAGAATAAGAAATGCGGGCGGAGCTGTCGCAATCAGTCTCATGAATGAAGGCGGAGTTGTCAGCGGCAGGCAGGAGAGCCATGGAGTGGCTGAGAAGCTGTGACAGGCTAATTTCGTGAGAAAAGCTACGATATTCAAAATAATGTATGTCCAAATTGTCAACTTTATGTATACAGAGAAGTGGAAAATTTGTCATTTTAATGCTACAATGATGCAGAGCAGAAGGTAGTACATTACATACTGAGATTACTAACTTGAAAGCAGGTAAAGTTATTTATTTCAGGTAAGACATATATTACTATTGCTATAATTTTCAATGAAGGAGTTAGTATTAGATATGGTCATTATACAGTCTATCTAAAAAAAACAGAAGTCAAAGAACAGAATATAATGATGGGAACCTTAAGTTCAGACAATGATTGCCATGGAAGTTACCAAATTCCTATCTTTTGTTACTGGAACCAACATTCTAAGGAGGGTCACAGTTTTAAAAGTGGAATACTGTAGTTATTGTAGATGCGTTATCAGGATATATGACATCATGAGGCCTACCAAGGGTGATGTCTTTATAAGGCGTTGCCTATGCTGGTGTCCTTATACATCTAGTAGTGCTTTTGTAGCACTTCTAAAGACGAAGATCTTATTTTCAGCATATTTTGTTTTTTATTAGGAGTGGAAGTATAAAGTAACCATATTCCTTCTGTTTTTGATTCATATATGTATGTGACGAAATACAAGTTTCAAAAGTTGCACCCAGGATACCAAATCAATAGTGGCTGAGTTAGCATGTATGGTATATGCAGATTATTCAAGTTGTGAATCAAGTATTGGGTCCATTCACAGAAAAGGTACTATGAGATATGAATAATAAATTAAAGAAAATCAAACCAACAACTCAAGGGTCCCTGGGGTAAGGTATTAGTCCATACAGTCCAGCTCGTCCCCCGAGGGGGCAGTCTAGCCACTTCAGTGTCAGCACGTTTCTGTACATAAGAGGTCTCTATGACAGGGGAGGGGTCAAACCACGGTGTCAAGGTGTCCATCAGCTGAGGCTGGTGTGCCATGCTCAGTGTACATGTCAAGTGTTTGTCTCCGTAGGTAGTTGTCAGTTTGTAGGGGTCCCTTCGACCACTTGTACGGTTTAGTTCTTCCAGTGTTGTTGTATTAATTTACATTGTGAGGGTGTTCCAAACTACAATTTTAAAAACAATACACCTACTTGCAGAGTCACACACCCACTTACACTTCCATACAGCCACTCATACACGCACTTACACACCTATACAGACACTTACTTTTCACATGCCCAGTCATTCAAAGACCCAATTGCACACCCACACAGCCCACTCACACACCCACAAACCCTCTCACACACCCATTCACAAACCAACACAACTACTCATACAGCCAGTCACACAGCCATACAGCCACACACACACATTCACTCAGAGACTCACACACCCACTCACAGACCCACAAAATCACTCACACATCCGTTCTCACACACACACTCACAGAAAAGCATAACCACTCATACACACACCCACAGACCCACACAACCACTCACAAACCCACAAATACACTCACATATCCACTCACAGGCCCACACAACTACTCACACAGCCATTCAGAGACACACAGTGACCCTCACCCACTGATAGACACACACCTATACAGACACTTACTTTTCACATACCCACAAAGTCATTCAAAGACCTAATTGCACACCCATGCAGCCACTCACACACCTACAAAATCACTCACACAACCATACAGCCACACACAAACCCACTCAAAGACCCACAAAACCACTTCTACATCCATTCACATACTCACACACCCACTCACAGGACACAACCACTCAAACACACGCTCACAGACACACAAAACTACTCACACACACACAAAAAACACTCACATATCCACTCACAGACCCACACAACCACTCACACAGCCACCCAGAGACTCACACAGTGACTCACACACCCACTGACAGACCCACACAACCACTCACACTCCCATATAGCCACTCAGACATCCACTCACAAGCCAACAAAACCACTCACACATCCACTCAGAGACCCGCACACCAACTAACAGACTCACACAAGCATTCAACACTTAGGGGGTCATTACGACCCTGGCTGTCTCTGGCGGTACGGAGACCCGTATTACGACCGCGGCGGTAGCGCCGCGGTCGCACCGCCGGGGCCGGTGGTTTCCCGCCTTTTTAGCCCCGGCGGTGATAATCCGCCAGGGCAAGAAGCGGGATTATGACTCCCCTACCACCAGCCTGTTTCTGGCATGGGCAGTGCAGGGGCCCCCTAACAGGGCCCTGTGCATAGCAGACAGTGAAAAGCGCGACGGGTGCTACTGCACCCGTCTCACGGCCGCAACACCGCCGGCTCCATTCGGAGCCGGCTCCTATGTTGCGGCCGCATCCCCGCTGGGTCGGCGGGCGTAAACTAGGTTTGCGCCCGCCGGCCCAGCGGGGATGTTGTAATGGGGTCCGTAGGAGTGCGGCCGCATTGGCGGCCGCACGGCGGTTACCGCCGCCCGCCAAGCTTGTAATGACCCCCTTAGTCACTTACACATACAACCACTCACACACCCACTGACTGATCCACACAACCACTGACACACCCACTCACAGACCCATATAGCTACCCACACAATCATACAGGCACTGACACACCCACTCACAGACCCACAAAACCACTCACACACCCACTCACTCACACACACACACCCACACACACACAAAACCACTCACACACCCACCAGCAGACCCACACAGCTACTCACAGGGCCAGTCACAGACCCACACAGGCACTGACACACCCAGTCACATATGCATACAGCCACTCACATGCGCGCTCACACAGTCACACCCACTTACAAACCTATACAATCAGTATTGCAGCCACTAACAGACTAACTGATTCACTCATACAACCACTGAGTCAACTGCACAAACACTCACACACACTTATAGTGACATACCTGTAGAAATATGGTAACAAGTATTCATACATTCACAAACAAACATAAAACATATCGGTTCTCTTTCTTCAAGCCAAAATAGGCGTTTCTAAAAAATAATCCTTTTTCTGTTTTTGGAACTTTTTTATTTTTGGAACTTTTTGGGGTGTTAATTAGCTAGAGAAATGCACAGAACTTGTCCAAACAGCACTTGTGGTTTACCACAACCTGCACAATTGCTTGCATAGATGGCTCACCAATTAATAATCTTACTGCAACTGTGCAAAAGGATGCAACTTTTAGCATATGTGGAACAACAGCAGGAGTGTAGCAGTAACAGCTGTAGGGACCGGGTCTCTAGGAGCAATTTGTGGTGCCGCAGACAATGTTGATGCCTACACTGCATCCCTCTCTGTTTCTGCTCCCACAAGGTGATGAGAATGGATGGTTCGTAAGTACTTCAGCATGCTGCTGGTGCTGTGCAAATACTTCTTACTAGTCCCACTGGATAGTTCTTTGCTGAAAAAGATACATTTTACAACCTTTCCAATGATCTTCTCTCCACAAGGCATAGAGATAAAGACTCCAAGCAATGGATTGGATTCCCTTTTCTGTGATTGTTGTTCTTCCTCTTCTTCGCTCTGCTGTTCTTCCAGCTGTTCTCTTTCTCCTTCTGATGCCATTTTGGATTTTCTTTCAGAAAAATATCAAAGAAAAAGAAGAAGTTCTTTGTGTGCTGCAGAGGTGTGAAGAATGAAGAGACACACCCAAACAACAAGGATGGGAAGGAACTTCCAGTAGAAGAGGTTGACAGGTGTTTTAACCTATCAAATGTCTTTGCTGCTGTGTCACATTTGAGTTGCTGATTCATTGCAGCGCCTTCAGGAAATATAAATTAAATCAGGAAATATAAATAAAACAACTGTGTAAGCTTTAACTACATATTAGAATATACCTTTCTATGTTATTTTAACAAATTATTTGCTTCAAATATCAATTTTATAGTGAACATTGACGTATTTGAGTGTTGTTAAACATCACGCTGGATCCACAGATCCCCCGCGCAGGTCAGAAGAGGAAGTATGCATAATCTGGCCTTGCGACTGTTCCGCGAATCCAAAAACACTGTTTTTGTTTTTTTAATAATTTGTTATGTAATTTTATATTTTTATATAGTTTTTGTCCTAAAACATTTGTTGTTGAAAATCAGTCAAAAACGTAAGGTGAAAGTAATTTTACAGTGAGGGCCACCAGAATTATGTGATTGTGCGGTGACAGTAATTTTTGCATAATTATTAATGTGCTGCATTTGCCACATAAACCATTATCTGCTGCATCATCTCAAGATTTAAAAAAAAAGTTATTTCCAATTTAAAGACCTCAAAATGTATTAACAATGCAGTGACATGTGTTACTGCGCAGTGTAAAGCCCTTTTGAATGCTGGACTGGTCCCCTTTCTGCTTCTTATTGTTATATTTGGGTATTAAACTGGTATTTTTAAGGTGCATCCTATGCCTATACGATGCTACCAAATTTAAAATCAATGAAATATTGAACTAATATTAGTACAAAATGTGCCACATTATGCTGCAGAATTTGCATTTCCTTGCTGCATAATCTCCTCAACCCTGCCACATAATTTGGCCCTCTCCTATTACATAATACTAGTGGCCCTGGTTATAGTTAGGAAGTTGAATAGAAATCGTAGAAATTTACTGAAAAAAACAAAGTTTAAAGGGACGTTATAGTTAGGAAATAGATTTTAAAAAACCTTAGAAATTCACTGAAGAAGACAAAGGTTACAGGGACATTATAGTTAGGAAGTAGAATTAAAAATACCTTCGAAATTCATTGAAAAAACCATAGGTTACGGAGACATTATAGTTAGGCTCAGATTTTACACATACAAAGCCATAGAAATTCAGCAGTTATAGTTACCTGAGCTAACTATAACTTACGCCCCCAATGACCTGCTTATGACCTCACAAATTATATCACTCATGACAAGTTCAGTGACATCATTGATGACATCATCCAGCAAAGTAAACTTCAATATACATAAAAAAATACCATTAATCTTTAAAAAAAAAAAAAAAAAAAATGGAGTCAGGGGAGAGATGTACAGCACTGAGCTCGTTTTTACCCTATCAACTACTACACTCACTTATTACCTAGAAGAGAGTTCTCACTGGACAGTCCTGTCTCTTGTAAATCACTGCTCTAAACACTAAAGTAAGAAATCTAACCATACAGGTTAGTCTGTTACAAACCACAATAACACCATTTGCCAACATAAAATGAGGTTTTAGTGCAGACATCAGTTTTATGCATACCACTACAACACACACCCTGTAAAGAGGTCTTAGCGGACAGGGCACTGTCTCACAAACCACTAGTACAATTATTCTTCATCCTGCAAAAAGAATTCAGCAGAGAGGTCAGTCTGTTATAAATATCTACTACAATGACCTATCATCCTAAATAAATGTCTTACTAAACATATGAAGTTATTGCAATGTACCACTACAGTAATTCATCACAAAGGAGAGAGGTCTAATAAAAATGGTCAGTATGTCCTAAAAAATAACTATACTCAGCCATCACTGTGGAATGAAGTCTCACTAAACAGCTTAGGCTGCTGCAAAACACTACATACACATATATCAGGAGTATATATGTGCCAGCGTAGAGGCTAATCCATTCATAAATAGTACACCCACTTTAAAAACGGTATTATACTTCAAATGATATGTTAGAAATACTTAATTTCATTAGTACTACAGAAAGAATACAAATTTAATTTATGCAGTAGCTCAGTATATATTTTTCAGTGTGACAAACGTCTATAAAACACACTTATTAGATGATGTCAGCAATGAAGTTATTTCAGATGTCAGGAGATGTCACTGACCATGGCATGAGTGATGTAATATGTGAGGTCATAAGCAGTGCATTGCGAGAGTTTAAGTTATAGTCATGTCAGTTGACTATAACTGCTGAATTTCTATGGTAGATTTGTAAATCTGAGGCTAACCTATCTTCTGTCAGTCAGTAAGATATATGGAGATCACTAGTAAAATATATACATATATATATATATATATATATATATATATATATATATATATAGAGAGAGAGAGAGAGAGAGAGATATACAAATATAAATATACACACACACACATATTGGCTAGAGGTAGTCACCACTAGGTAGTTATAGTTAGGACCTAGTTTCTATAGAAAAAGCGTTTTTTGTTTTGCTAATACCTTTGGAGGCGTTAGATGAATCCTCACATTTTCTTAAAAAAATATGACGCTCACTTCAGCGTCTGTGTGAAACGTTTTGGGGTGATCCGTCAAGCTGGGACTGAGAAAAAGGGATGGTCCCAAAACACTTTTTCTTCCATGCATTTTTCCATAGGGATGTTATTTGGTGTAAATCTTTTCAGTAGTTCTGGAGGTATTAAAGAAAACAGGCTAATGTATATCTAGCGGCCAGTGCGTGGGCTAGCCAGCTAAGATGGCGGATGCACCCCGGTAGAGCTCTGACTGTCAGCACGCTCATTGGATTTCATATAGGTCGGAGACCCAGCAGGGAGGCTGTTGGGTATCCCTGGTGACCCCAACACCATTCTTCATGGCAGCCCTGACCTCATGCTGCCGTAAACATCCCCTGGCTGCATCGCATGTCTGGACCTCAAAGGCTAGGACCCCTGGGAGATTGATTATGAGCTGCAGAGTGGTCCCGACTGCCTCACGTGTGGGGCCCTCACACCCTCAGCGGTGATCTGGGATGTTTCTGGCCCCTACACCATGTTTCTGGGCTCGCCCGCACCTGTCGGAGCCGTGGACGGAGGGGCTGACTTGTCATTTTCACACAGTGGGCCTCTGTTTGATGCTGTGAAAGGCCCACGCTGAGCTGTCCCTGAAAGAGCTGAACACAGAGGAAACCCGGTGGGACCCGATCGAGTGAGGGGGCCACGATCCGGTGATCTCACTTCCCCTCCCCGTATTGACACCACATTCAAGATGTGCCGGGGCGGTGTCTGTGGCAATGTCCAGCGATACCTGAAACATGCCTCAGCTCCGTCATTTGGCTGGTCGACATGCGGTCAGAGACCCCATGGCCCCCATGACTGGCCCATGCAGTAATTCCTGGGCTCCACTCGCCCCCATCGGGGCTGGAGGTGAGTGTCACCATGGACTGTCCTATCAGGGTTGGGGTCCCCCCTTTTGATTCACCCAGAAGACCCACAATGTGACAATGCATAATATCAGTACTTATCCAGAGTGGCTCCCTGTAGGACTTCTTTGGCCACCTGGCGCCACCCACATCTCCATATTCTTGGGGCTAATGTCCCCTGCCTAAGCGCTCAGATCACAGTGCGCGGGGTGATTATCGCACAGCATCAAGATGTGGTGGCCCTACACATTGGACCTTACATTGTTCGAGGATGGTGCTGGTGTCCCCAAGGATGGCTCCCTAGCTGCTCCTGTGGTGAGCCCATAATAGGCCTCCCCCCCTTCATGGTGCCTCTGAATTTTGTTACCCTTGCGGGGACCCCCCAGGCATCTCTATGCACAGGGTCCCCTAGGAGGGCAAAAGGGACTCACGACAAGTTGTTTAACTACATTGTTGGAGGCCGGCTCTGGGGGACACTTTGCATTGCCTGTACAGATACCCAGAAATGCCCTGGTACCTCTCCTCCTGGCCCCCCACTTCGGCATTTGGATCCAAACCCATCAGGGAGGTACTAACTCTCCTGGCCTTGACTAACACACCCCACAAACCTTGAATTTAGTCTGTTTTTCAGAATCACAGCATCACACACTATGGGCAGACTGCGCTCCACCACACCCATGCCACCTCCAGCCTCTGTGAATCCCCCTCCATCTTCCCAGACACTCCGCTATTTGACGCTACCCCACTGTTCTCCACGTCAGACAAGCTAGACAAAGTACTGACCGCCACTTGAACACTCCAGGGTCTCCATGGATACCTGGCTTGGGTCCTTAACTACTGAAATGAGATGTCTGCATGATGACTACTGCAAATTTCGGATAAGGTTTTAGATGGAGAGAAGAACCTGGCTACCCTACAACCACGGGGAACTGACAACCAGGCAGAGATACAAGATTAGCAGGAACGTGAGTGACATCTTGAAAACAGAGCTGAGGATGCAAAAGGTCGCTTGCGGAGAAGTAACTTATGAATTCTGGGGTTTACGGAAGGTGTTGAGTGTGAAGAACCCCTTTCCCATCTAGAGTCTTGGTTCAAGACATTCCCCTCACCATTGGATATCTCTCCGTTCTTCTCCATGGAAAGAGTGCATTGTGTGCCTACCTACCCTCCTCCCAGGGGGCCACCCACACACCATGCTGGCTAAGCTCCTACACTTCAGAGATTGGGATGCTCTCCTGTGGGCTGCCAGAAAGGCTGGTAATTCCGGGTAAAACACAAAAGTCATCATGTTGTTCTCTGACTACACCCATGCTGATCAGCACCAGGGCTCCTCCTTCTTAGAGGTCAAATGTCACCTTTGCCAGTTGGGGGTCATGTACTCACTGCTATTCCTGGCACACCTTAAGGTCATGACAAATGGGACCTCTACGTTCTTTACGGACCTTGGAGTCACCTGGGACTGGGCAGATCGATGCGATGGGATCTAACTTCAGAAAGGACCAGGACCCACCCAAACTACGCTTGCGGCAATGTGGCAAATCACGAGTGGAGTTTGCACCCCACTCTTCTTCGACAGAACCCCCATGTCTTGAGCAAATAATTGAGGACCGTAGATGGGCCTTGCAGGCTGCAGCTGACCTGGGTACCAGTACCAGAGTCCCAGATGATGAGAAGGGCTGGCACATTTTCACCTACAAGCGGCGCTGTTACCCCCGTGCCTTGGCCGGTCACTCTGTATCATTTTTCCTGCCCACTGTCAATAACCGTGACACAATCACCCAGACCCCCTGCTTTACCTTTATTTGTTCATCCATGCCCATCACAGGGTGTGATCCGGGGAGGCCGATGGTCCTTGCTGGGTTTGACGTCCCTCAGCCCTAGTAGCACAGGGTTAACTGGACACCACACTATATTTCCGAGATAGGCTACACTCCCATGTTATGCTAGAGTTTTTCTTTGACAATGCTTAGTAGGCTCTACAAGTCGTGCCTCCTTTCTTTGATAAGTTTATTCAACCACTTCTCCCATGACTAGCCATGCCAGACAGGCCTTACACATCTTGCACGGCTCGAGCAGGAGGGTCTCCAGGGTGGGAGTTCCCACAGGTCGCACAGCACACAATTCCCTTCATTGTTATGGTCCCCAGGCCTGACATCCGACTCCTTACCGTAAATGTGCATGGAATGCACACAGCTAAGAAAAGATAAGCAATGTATTCATATGCCAAACACCAACAAGCACACATAGGCCCTCATTAAAACCCTGGCGGTCGGTGTTAAAGCGGCGGTAATACCGTTAACAGGCCGGCGGAAAAAAATGGAATCACGACCATGGTGGAAAACGGCAACATAGACAGCCACTTTAACACTCCGACCGCCACGGCGGTACAAACAAACAGCGCGGCGGACACCGCCAACAGACAGGGAGAAGACAATGTACCGCCCACACTATTATGAGAGGCCAATCCGCCACCTTTTCCGGGGCGGAACCAACGCGAACAAAAACACAGCAGAAACAGGACTTGGAAGGGAACACACTCACCACTCCACACCCCACGAGGAACCAGGACGCCATGGAGCCAGAACTCCAAATACTCCCTGCGATGGTATTCCTGTCCCTCTATCAGGAGCTCCGAAGACGGCGGCGACGACCACTGTGAGTACTGCACCTACAACACAGGGGCGGAGGGAGGGAAAAGAGAGTGACACACACACACAACACGCAAAACCCCCACCCTCACCCACAACACCATACACACAAATACATGCTGCAACATTACATTTACACCCCCCTGGAAGAACGCAAGGACAAAAGGAAATGAGTTGAACGATTGTAATAAATAAAAATCCATTAGTCAAAACATGAAATACAGTATATACAATTATGTACACCAACTACACAAGTCCGGATAGTGCACCAATTATAGTTCGTGGACCACTGGGCCCAAAATGCATGGGCGAGGTCCACACTCGATACCAGACTCCAAACAGAGAGAACACTGCAGGGGCATCAGATTGAAATGAAACAAGCACCTCAGGGGGAAGGGAAGGGGGGGCACCTCAGCCGGATGAGTGCACAACGCCACTGCTCCACGAGGGGGCTCCATGCCCACTGCTGTATCCTGGGGAGTGCAAAGCCACAGCCTCTCAAGTCTTTACAGTGGGTGGTTTGCCCACTGCTGCATCCTGGGGAGTGCAAAGCCACAGCCTCTCAAGTCTTTACAGTGGGTGGTTTGCCCACTGCTGCATCCTGGGGAGTGCAAAGCCACAGTCTCTCAAGTCTTTACAGTGGGTGGTCTGCCCACTGACTTATCCTGGGGAGTGCAAAGCCACATTCTCTCAAGTCTTAACAGTGGGTGGTCTGTCCACTGCTGCATCCTGGGGAGTGCAAAGCCACAGTCTCTCAAGTCTTTGCAGTGGGTGGTCTGCCCACTGACTTATCCTGGGGAGTGCAAAGCCACATTCTCTCAAGTCTTAACAGTGGATGGTTTGCCCACTGCTGCATCCTGGGGAGTGCAAAGCCACAGTCTCTCAAGACTTTATAGTGGGTGGTCTGTACACTGCTGCATCCTGGGGAGTGCAAAGCCACAGTCTCACAGGTGGATGTGATTCCCCACTGGTTCTGGAGGGCGCTCTGTGACCAGAGTGCTTCATCCTGCTAAGGACAGAGGTAGTGGATGTGATTCTCCACTGGTTCTGGAGGGGGCTTTGTACCCAGAGTGCTTCATCCTGCCAAGGACAGAGGTAGGGGATTCCTTTCTCCACTGGTTCTGGAGGGGGCTTTGTGCCCAGAGTGCTTCATCCTGCCAAGGACAGAGGTAGTGGATGCCTTTCTCCATTGGTTCTGGAGTGGGCTTTGTGCCCAGAGTGCTTCATCCTGCCAAGGACAGAGGTAGTGGATGTGATTCTCCACTGGTTCTGGAGGGGGCTTTGTGCCCAGAGTGCTTCATCCTGCCAAGGACAGAGGTAGTGGGTGCCTTTCACCACTGGTTCTGGAGGGGGCTTTGTGCCCAGAGTGCTTCATCCTGCCAAGGACAGAGGTAGTGGATGCCTTTCTCCACTGGTTCTGGAGGGGGCTTTGTGCCCAGAGTGCTTCATCCTGCCAAGGACAGAGGTAGGGGATGCCTTTCTTCACAGAAAGTCGTGCATCATGGAAGCTGCCCAGGCTCCTGGAACTGACCACCAGCCTCGGACGACTGACCACTGGGGATGGCAGCCATGTCTGCGGTGGTGCCACAGGCTCAGGATGTTGTGGGGTCGCTGGCGGTGCTTGCAGCGGGGTCATTCGTGGCAGTGCTTGAGGAGGCCTCTGTGGCATCGGTGCTGGTGGCGGGCTCTGTGGCGGCGGTGCTTGCGGCAGCCTCTGTGGCATCGGTGCTGGAGGCGGGCTCTGTGGTGGCGGTGCTTGCAGCGGTCTCTGTGGCATCGGTGCTTGCGGCGGGCTCTGTGGCGGCGGTGCTTGCGGCGGGCTCTGTGGCATCGGTGCTGGCGGCGGTCTCTGTGGCATTGGTGCTGGCGGCAGGCTCAGTGACTGCGGTGCTGGTGGCGGGCTCAGTGACTGTGGTGCTGGTGGCAGGCTCAATGACAGCGGTGCAGGTGACGGTGCAGGTGGCGGTGCAGGTGGCAGTCTTCTCCGCCGTACAGGTTGGCGTTGGCATGGACTGAAGGTGTGACACTGCTCCAATTGTCGGTGTAACCATGCCCTCTCCTGACCTGCCCTTTATTTTCTGGGCCTTCCCCACCTTGGATGGTGGCATAGCTGTCTTGCCACCATCCCCTTTCGTTTTCCCTGAGCCCTTTGTGGCAGCTGTTTTCTGCTTCTCCCTCCGGGATGTGGGCAACCTTTTGACTTTGGCAGGTGGCGGAATGTCCTTGCCCTCGCTCCGTGGCACACTGGCAGCCCTCTTGGTTGGCACACTCTAATAGCCCGCAGTTGCTGGCACCACTGTGCCTGGTGATGTGGTGGCTGAGGTGATGGGTTGGGACCTGGAAAGCCTGGCCCTAGGGGAAGGACGGGGGGGAGGTGTAGGGAAGAGGTCAATATTAGCCAGGAAACGTTTTTTAGACACACTGGGAAGGGTAGATAGAGGGGTTGTTTTTTGAGTGAAGGAAGAGGTAGTGGTTGTAGGAGGTGTACGTTTGCTGAATTTGGGTGAAGGTGCATGGGCTGGAGGCTGTTGTGAGGTGGATGGCTGTTGGGTGGGTGTGTGCCTGCGTTTGTGTACTTTGGGAGGAGGACTCACAGACACACTGGGAGAGGACACTGGGGATGTGTGAATGGTAGTGGGGGTGGTGAGTGCACGTGAGCGGTGTGTGGTGATGGGCGTGCTGGTGATGGAGGTAGTGGCTGAAGATGTAGTGCATGTAGGTGTGAGTGGACACAAGACAGGGAGGGAGGAGGACGACGTGGAGGAGGGGGACACAGTGGAGGCAGTGGATCTGGTATGTCTGCATGGGTATGATGCTTGTGTAAGTGCCTGTGGGATGTGTGGTGCTTATGTTTGCCAGAGCCACTCTTGTGTGTTGAGGTGTGTGCATGCTGGTCTGATGGTGTGCTTGGGATAGGCTGAGGTAGAGGGGATTGGGTCTGGGTAGTGGAAGTTGGAGGGGGGAGGCTGGACACAGGGACAATGGCTACCATCAGTGCTGAGGCTAGAGCCTGAAATGCTCTCTGTTGGGCTGCCAGCCCAGAATGAATGCACTTCAGGTATGCATTTGTTTGTTGCAAATGCCTCTCGACACCCTGGATGGCATTCACAATGGTAGATTATCCAACAGTGAGGGATCTCAGGAGGTCAATAGCCTCCTCACTGAGGGCAGGAGCGCTGACTGGGGCAGGGCCTGAGGTGCCTGGGGCGAAGGAGATGCCCACTCTCCTGGGTGAGCGGCCACGGGACACACGCTGAGGGGCTGCTGGGATGGCGGTGCTGGTAGGGGGGTGGCGGCTGTACCTGTTGATGCGGGGGGCACAGAGGGGCCCGCCACCGCAAGGGAGCTCCCATCAGAGGAGGAGTCGCTGTCGCTGATGTCACCTCCTGTCCCCGCCGTGGAGCTCCCCTCGCCCTTCGAACCACTGGTGGCTTCAGACTCTGTTGTCTCGCCCTCCAGGGCCAAGTGGGATGCAGCTCCCTCCTGCTCTGGTGCTACTGCTCCTCCGCCTAATGATGCTATTGCACACAAGAACAGGGAGACCACAAAAAGGGGGGAGAAAGACAGAAGAAGGAGATGTTTAGTGCATGCAATACCACTACCGTTGGCGGACACTACAGACACAGCAGCCCTCTGCACTACGCTACGCACATGGAGTTTCCATATTAATCACAGGGCCATGGGGTACAAGGCCTATGCCCGATTGCTGCACACATGGAGGTCACAGGAGCCTGACTAGGTGTAGATGGCTTTAGACCACTGGTGGGGTTAGGGTGCCACATAGCCTGCCTCACAAAGGGACCTTGCCTACAAAACTCGCCCTGGCCTAGGGGAACCCACTGCCCACCTCCCCCACCCAGACACCTCATAATGCGCAGAGTCAGATGGATGTGACGGTACTCACCCCCTTGTGGCTGCTGTGATGCCCTCAAGCACCCATCCAACTCCGGATACGCCACCACCAGGACCCGGAACATCAGGGGGGTCATGCTGCGAAGGGCACCCCTCCCACGTTGGGAGGCCCTCCCCAGCTGGGCCTCCTCCGTCTTCTTGCTCCAGCGGCGAATGTCCTCCCATCTTTTCCTGCAGTGGGTGCTCCGTCTGTGATGGACCCCCAGGGTCCGGACGTCCTTGGCGATGGCACACCAAATATCCTTCTTCTGGTGGGCACTGACCTAGAGGAATAGTACAGGGGAAAAGGAAAGTCTTTAACCATCCGGGCTGTCACAGTCATTGACCCACATTCCCACCCTTGCCCTGACGCACATACACTCACCGTCCGCTCATGCAGGGCTCAGTCCCCCCCCACTATCTTCCATCCACACCACTCCATACAGGCATTGCCCATACAGCATGCTCACAGTGTACTCACCTGTTTGTCTGGAGGACCAAAGAGTAACGTGTACTGGGGGAGGACCCCATCCACTAACTTCTCCAACTCCTCCGAAGTGAAGGCAGGGGCCATTTCCCCAGACACATGAGCCATCGTCGCTTCCAGACTGAGGTCACAGCAGTACTTGCAGTGTAGGTCCTCTCCTGTCGAAGGTCAGGTATCAAGTGAGTGAACAGACAGAAAATGGCGGTCACGTCCGCAGCGGTGCGTACCGTCACCATCGGCGTACATCGTCATTGGCTGTTGGGACCCATAGGGTCCAATGTTAACCCATGCAGCATTGCGCTGCGGTCTTCGACCGCCTACCGCAACGGTGTACAAAGGCAGCGAAGTTACCTCATATCCCCGTGTCCCACCTTACAGGTCAGGCAGCCGCCATTTCAGGGGGCCACATGGCATTAATTTTAAATGTGTCAAACCTATCTAGGCCTTGCATACACACAGTGACAGGCACATTGCGGATTGACAAATATGTGCAATAAATATTTTTTAATACCTCAGTGTTGGCTGACTCTCTGCTCGCTGTTCTCGTCCATAGGGCACGTCCGCTGGGGCATGTGAGGAGATGGTGGCATCCTCCAGTGTACAGACCGCTGGTGGAAGAGAGACACATAATAGTCACCTACAAATTTGATCATGCAACAATCCATGAACTGTGT
Source organism: Pleurodeles waltl (assembly GCF_031143425.1). Lineage (NCBI taxonomy): Eukaryota > Metazoa > Chordata > Amphibia > Caudata > Salamandridae > Pleurodeles > Pleurodeles waltl. The sequence continues at coordinate 115,256,935 of NC_090445.1, read as the reverse complement.
GCCCAGTTGGAGCCAGAACTGTTGTCAGCAATCCGCCATCCCACAGGGATCCCCCCTCTAGTGCAGGTCCTGTCAGTACTCCATTTCCTGGCAAGTGGGTCTTTTCAAACTACAGTGGCCATTGCATCAGGGATGTCCCAGCCTATGTTCTCAAACGTGTTGTCCAGAGTGTTGTCTGCCCTGCTGAAACACATGCGCAGCTACATCGTTTTCCCTCAGGTGTAGGATTTGCCTACTGTGAAAGGTGACTTCTATGCCCTGGGACATATCCCCAACATCATAGGTGCCACTGATGGGACACATGTGGCCTTGGTACCCCCCCCAGGAGTGAACAGGTGTACAGAAACCGGAATAGCTACCATTCAATGAATGTGCAGATGGTGTGTTTGGCCGACTAGTACATCTCCCGTGTGAATGCCAAGTTTCCTGGCTCAGTGCATGATGCTTACATTCTGAGGAATAGCAGCATCTCTTATGTGATGGGGCAACTCCAGAGGCACCGTGTGTGGCTAATAGGTGAGGACCCTATACCCTGTGAATAGTTGTCTGGGTCTGGGGTTGTCCCTAAGGGTTAGTGTGTGTCTAACAGTTGTACCTCGACATTTGCAGGTGACTCTGGGTACCCCAACCTGTCATGGCTACTGACCCCAGTGAGAAATCCCAGGACAAGGGCAAAGGAACGCTACAATGAGGCACATGGGCGAACTAGGAGAGTGATTGAAAGGACCTTCGGCCTCCTGAAGACCAGGTTCTGGTGCCTCCATATGACAGGTGGTTCTCTCTACTACTCACCAAAGAAGGTGTGCCAGATCATCGTAGCCTGCTGTATGCTGCACAACCTGGCTTTGCGACGACAGGTACCTTTTCTGCAGGAGGATGGTCCAGAAGGAGGTCTTGTGGCAGCTGTGGAGCCGGTGGAGAGTGAAGAAGAGGAGGCAGAAGAGGAGGATATTGACAACAGAAACAACGTTATCCAGCAATACTTCCAGTGAGACACAGGTAAGAAGATGTCATGCCTCACACATCTCATACAATTGTTAGACCTATCGTATATCCCTCACTTTCACCCGGTGTATGGACCCTGACTTATCACTTTGGGTTCCATTTCACAGATGTGGGTCCCACTGTGTGACCTCTGCTATATTACCTCATGGACTAGAGTTGTGTTACATCGGTATGTTGACAATACAATCGACATTGCTATATTCCATAGTTATTGTAAATACACATTTGTGAAAGCACAGACTGACTCCAGATGGTTTCAAGGTTGTTTATTTCAGTGCAAATTAGTGGAGGGGGCTGTAAAATGGGCAGGGGTGATAGTGGAGAATTGTCCATGGCAGAGTCCAGTCTATTTGTTTCACAGGTGCATTGTCCAAAGGGGCATAGGAAATAGAGCTAGGGCAGTTAATGGATGGACAGGGTGACATAGTGGGACAGAAGGATGACATTCAGGGGGGTCTAATTTCTTGGCGGGGTCTTGGCATTGTTCTCTGTCTTGGTCCTGGATCTCAGGGACCGTTTGCGGGGTGGTTCTCCATCTGCAGGGGGTTGGGTGTTGGTGTCGTGGTCCTGTGGCGGTGCCTCCTGTCCACTAGCGTCAGCAGAGGTGGTGGGCTGTTCATCATTCAGGCTAGTGTTAGGGGCCCCTTGTTGTGCTACAGTGTCCCTCCTGGTGTTCACAAGGTCCTTCAGCACCCCTACAATGGTGACCACGGTGGTGCTGATGGACTTGAGTTCCTCCCTGATCCCCAGATACTGTTCCTCCTGCAGCCGCTGGGTCTCCTGATACTTGACCAGTACCGTTGTCATCGTCTCCTGGGAATGATGGTACGCTCCCATGATGTTGGAGAGGGCCTTGTGGAGAGTGAGTTCCCTGGGCCTGTCCTCCCCCTGTCGCACAGCAGTCCTCCCAGTTCCCCTGTTTTTCTGTTCCTCTGTCCCCTGAACTGTGTGCCCACTACCACTGCCCCCAGGTCCCTGGTGTTGTTGGGGTAGTGGGTTAGCCTGGGTTCCCTGTAGTGGTGGACACACTGCTGCTTGACATGTCCTGTGGACAGAGGTATGGGCCCGCTGGGTGGGTGCTGTGCTGGTGTTTCCAGAGGGGGAAGCTCTGTAGTGGCCTGTGCCAGTATCAGGGGAACTGACTGTCCTGAGGTCCCAGATGGGCCGGGCTGATCATCTTGATCCAGTTGGACAGAGCTGCTGTCATCACTGTGGACCTCTTCTGTGGGGGTAGTGGACATGTCTGGAACCTCCTGTCCGGTGACGTTGGGTAGGGGTCCTGCAGGGGTGTAAAGGCATGATTAGTGCAGCTGTGTGTGCCATTGTGTGCAATGGGTGAGTGACCCTGTACTCAAGTGCTTGCATTCTTGTCTAGGACCTTGTGTGATCATTTGTTTGGGGTCTGTGTGGGTATCTGTGGTGGACATGCTTGGGTGATGGGTGTCCATGCTTTGGTGTTGCATGCAGGGCTTGGTGTTGGGATGGGTGGGTTGTGATAGTGGGACATTTGTGAGGTGTTGGAGTGATGGGGGGTGAGGGTGAGGGTGGGGTATGTGATGGCATGCAGGTAGGGTGGGGGATGTAATAGTAAAGGTTTGACTTACCAGAGTCCATTCCTCCTACTACTCCTGCGAGGCCCTCAGGATGCAGTATAGCCAAGACTTGCTCCTCCCATGTTGTTAGTTGTGGGGGAGGAGGTGGGGGTCTGCCGCCAGTCCTCTGTACTGCAATCTGGTGTCTTGAGGCCACGGAACACACCTTCCCCCGTAGGTCGTTCCACCTCTTTCTGATGTCATCCCGTGTTCTTGGATGCTGTCCCACTGCGTTGACCCTGTCTATGATTCTGCGCCACAGCTTCATCTTCCTAGCTATGGAGGTGTGCTGCACCTGTGATCCGAATAGCTGTGGCTCTACCCGGACGATTTCCTCCACCATGACCCTGAGCTCCTACTCAGAGAACCTGGGGTGTCTTTGAGGTGCCATGATGTGGTGTGGGTGATGTGTGTGTTGTGATGTGTGAGGGGATGTGTTTGTGTGTGTTGTCTGAGGTGCGTGAATGTAGTGTGAGTGATGGTGTTGTGTGCCTGTGGATGCTAGTGTTGTCTCTGGTGGTGTCTCTCTCTGGCCTTCTTTCAGAATTTTTGGTAGTAGGGGTTTGTGGGTGATGTGGGTGGGTGTTTTATATTGGATTGGGTGTGTGGGAGTGGTGTATGTATGTGTATCAGGTGTGTGTATTTTGAATTGTTCAATATGGTGTAGTTTTGTAAATGTGTGTGTATTTTGATTGCGGCGGTGTGTACCGCCAATGGTTTACCGCAGTTGAAAGACCGCTGCGTTGATTCGTGGGTCATGATAGAGTGGGCGTATTCCTATTGGAGTGACGGTGGAGCTTTTGTTATCGCCAGTTTATCACTGACCTTTGGTGTGGCAGACTTGTGTGGGTGTCTGGATTTTGGCGGATTCTGAGCTGTGGGTCGTAATAGCTGTAACGGAATTCCGCCGCCGCAGCGGTGTGGTGGCGGTCTTCTGCACAGCAGTAAGCGGCATTTACCGCCAATGTTGTAATGAGGGCCATAGTCCTTTTACAGGATTCACATACTACGGAGGTGCAGCTGGCAGTTCTTTGTAAGCACTGATGAGGCACCATACATGCTACTACCTACTCTACATATGCACAGGGCGCCCTTGTCTGGGTACGGCCTGGGGTCCCCTTTCAGGAAATCAACACGATCATAGACAAGGGCGGTAGGTATGTGCTTCTTGAGGGCCACCTAGATGGCCGACCCAGTCTCATTGGAAGTATTTATGCCCCCAGTGTAGATCAGCCTTTTGGGACACCCTTTCCACCACCGTAGCACTCAAGATGCTGATGCCAATGGTATTAGGGGGCAACTACAATTTGGACAGGTTCTACTCTTCTCTGCATTCTCCCCCTTGTGTGAAGGCAGATCGCCTTCGGAGCTGGGCACATCATTGGTCTATCTCAGATGCCTGGAGATCTCTTCGTCCTAGGGCTAAGCTCTACTCCTTCCATTCAGTGCCCCACAGCTTCTACATGTACCTGGACCACTTCCTTTGCTCCTCTTCCTTGATACCCCTTGTACAGCACTCAGACTATCTAGGGCGTATTGTCTCAGATCATGATGCCCATTTAGTGGACCTGCAGTGGCAGCCCCCACATCCGCCAACGCCCACATGGTAGCTCTGATAAGACTACATGAAAGTCTTATTGTATCAAGACTACGTGAGGCACAGGAGACTCATATCCAGCATTTTTTGGCTGAAAACCACAATACAGCCTCCACCAGGATCCTGGAATATGACCCTTTCAAGGTGTAACGAGGGGTGCTTGTATACAGGAGGCAGTAGGTGTCCACAAAACTCTTGACAAAGAAGTAGTGGAAGCCAAGCAGCTTCTTGCTAAACTGGGAAGAGCAGCAATTTTGTGACCCCAAGGCTGCTCCAGCCTTTGTAAAAGCTAAAACTGACTACTCAGCTCCCCCACACCCAAGGTACACAGAAATGGGGATAAGTTGTGCCGCTTACTGGCTTGGCTGCTTAGACAGGAGAATTCTATCAACCCCATCATGGAAATATTCACCTGCTTAGGAGCAGTGGTGAGCACACAGAGCGAGATACTGCAGGAATTTCACGCCTACTATTCTTCCATTTACCAAGCCCCACCAGCTAATCCAACGGCATCTTTGTGTGCATTTCTTGTGGCTGTTACCCTTCCGTGCAACGTGGACTCTACTTCAATTTCCATGGATGCCCAAATTACTTCATCCAAGATGGTGCAGGTAATTTGAAAGTTGGCCTGCAACAAAACTCCAGGTCTGAATGGGTTACCATTAGTATTGTGCTACTTTCTCTTCGATTCCCTGTATTGCGGAGAAGTTTGAAGCAGTCCGCCATATTATTGAGCTCCCGCAGTCATTTCGGGAGTCCCTCCTAGTTTCAGTCCTTAAGCCTGACAAGGACCACGCTGACCTGGGATTTTACTAATCTACTGCCATACTTGGTGCAGATTATAACATTTTATGAAAGACCCTTACCAGTAGGTATACCAAAGTCTTCCCAGAGCTTATATACTCAGATCAGAGTGGATTTGTCCCAGGCCAGAGAACGTCCCAGAACATACATCGTCTTTTTCTCATGCAAGATTGAGTCCAGGGACGATTAATGTGCAGTGCCTGCCTCATTTTAGACTTGGAGAAGGCATTTGGTACACTGATGTGAGATTATCTTTTTCTGGTACTGGCCCGAACGGGCACTGGGAAGAGGTTGTTTGCTTATACCCAGCTGCTCTATACCAGGTCATTCTCTCGGGCTTGCCTGGGTTGTCTCATTTCAGCCTCCTTTCCAGTAAGTCAATACCAGGCAGCGATGCCCACTCTCCTCCCTGCTTTTCTCGATGGTGATGGAGCCCCTGGCCATTCGGTTGCGCAGGGAGGGCCAGAGATGGGGTATACTTCTAAAGGACAGGACACATGCTGTGTCTTCATACGTGGCTGATCTACTCCTATATCTAAGAGATGCCACAACTGATCTCTCTTTGAGATTCCTTGTCTGCATTTGCTGATGCCGCGGGCCTTTGGGGTAAATTGGACGAAGTTAGCGATCTACCCACTTCACCCAGTCACTTGCCACAAATTATACACCTCAGCAAGGCGCAGCTTCGTTGGTATGAGGAGGCGATTCGCTACCCAGGCATCCGTCTTTTATCATACCCCTCTCGATCTTTATGAGGGGAACCTCAGAAGGGCCCTAGCTGGCATCAGGTCGCAGGTGCGCTTTTGACAACCTTTAGCCCTAGCCCAGATTTGCAAAATCAAGCTGGCAAGAATGGTGGTTTTACCTCGCCTCCTGTATTTTTTTGCCAACCTACCCATCATTCCACCAAAGTAATTCTTTAATTAACTGAAATCCCTTTTATGTGTCCTTATCTGGGTAACAGAAAAAGTTATCTTGTCACCCTCATAAAATTACACCTGCTGACAGGAAGGGAAGGACTGAGTGTCCCCTCCTTCAAAGCGTACTCTGTGGCAGCATAGCTGCAGTGGCTCTCACACTGGACAGCTGGGTGTTAAAGGGGACAAGACAGGTGGTGTGGGAGGGGTCATGCAGGTGGCTGTAGTGCAAGGCTTTCTACTCCCAAAGGTTCTGCCTTCTCTCCCTTTGCTCTTGCATGTGGAAGTGGCTCGTTCCTGCATGCTCCAAATATATTGTATCACACTCAGGATGCTGCCGTATGTCCCATCCTTTCCCCTCATCAGCCTGCCCCGATTCCCGGGCTTCTTTTCATCAAAGGACATGTGGGCCTGGATAAAATGATCGCTAATTACGGTGGGAGACTTATTTTCTGACAGCCAGACCCTTTCCTTCAACCAACTGACTACAGACCATGGCCTCCCACGGAACATCTTCTTGTTCACTGGCAACTTCTTATCACTTGTCGAACCCTCTAGAGCACATCGGAAACGGAACCTGTCACTCATCCGGTGTTACAGGCCATGCTTACTATGGGCGATAGACGTCACCTGATCACATGGTTGTTCTGGGCCATTAGCAAACTTGCGAGTGTTCCTTTTTCACAGTAATGAGGGCTAAATGGGAGGAGGACTTCGGGAGGGCACTTTATGATAGAGAATGGGAACAAGCATTAAAATTCCCCCAGCAGGGCTCCCAGATCGTCCGGTTCAAGAACATCCAGTTCGTTATGTTAAAGCAGGAACTTTGGGGCATTTCCTGTCGCGGGCACTAGGCCTACCTCCACAAGGTAGGCCACAAGTGAAGTACCATTTTTATCGGGAGACTTAGGGAAATGCTGGGTGGTAGGAAATGTGTGGCTACTCTCAGATTCCAGAACTTTCTGTCACAGAAATGTGAGGATAAAGTGTTCTTTGCCACATTTTGAGGTTTGCAAAGGGTTCTGGGTAACAGAACCTTGTGAGAGCCCCAGAATTCTGAATTCCCCTAGGTGTCTAGTTTTAAAAAATGTATAGATTTGCTAGGTTTTCCTAGGTGCTGGCTGAGCTAGAGGCCAAAATCCACAGCTAGGCACTTTGCAAAAAACAGGTCAGTTTTCTTTGTGAATGTGTCCATGTTGTGTTTTGGGGTATTTCCTGTCGGGGGCACTAGGCTTACCCACACAAGTGAGGTACCCTTTTTATCGGGAGACTTGGGGAAATGCTGGGTGGTAGGAAGTTTGTGGCTCCTCTCAGATTCTAGAACTTTCTGTCACTTCATACCTAATGGCCAATTTAAGGATCTAATCACTGTTTTCAGATGGAGCAATTACATTTTTGAAGTCCTTTCCACCCATTGCTGTGAGGTCAAGGGGAGAGGCCCCCTCCCTCAGGCACTGCAGCACTGCAACATCGCTGCCCTGTTGCTTGTCCCCACATGACGGATCACCCCAAACCTCCAGGCATGAGATGGAAGAACATTTGCTAACTAGAACCCTACCGTATCCAGTATTGTCATCAATGATGTAATTGAACTTGTCATGAGTGATGTAATCTGTGAGGTCAGAAGCAAAACATGGTGGAGGCACAAGTGACAGCTGTGCACGCCGTGAGGTTGGGCACAGAGCTGGCCTGTGACTAGGCCCCAAGCCCACCCTTCAGTGAGGGTCCAGTCCCCGGCTACACACACCCTTGAGCCATGCACTGCATGAGGCTAGTCACAGAGCCTGGCCTCAGGCCCGATTTTGTAGACAACACTCCCCCCTTGCTCCCCCTTACAGGCCCCCAACCCTCTGTGACACAGCCTTCGGTTGTGCGCTGTGTGGGGTTAGTCACAGGCCATGTGCCCAACTTCCCACTGGTAGCCAACCCCACAACATCCAGTGGGAGTCCCTCTAGACTCCCACTGGATCGCAACAACACCCCATTTATTTATTTTTAATAATATTTCCACCAGGGGTTCCTTTTTGAAACCCCAACACGAGGGTCAGAAAGTCAGTAGACCTCTAACCTGTCCCAACATATGGCATTTGTTAAATATTTTAGGATATGGGGACTGAGTCACTGTGTCCTGCAATAGCTGCATCAACATTTCCCTTTCCTCTGATGCTATGGCCCGCCAAACAGAGAGCGTGTTCAAAATGGATCGATCTCAGTACCTCAGGAGTGAAATGACCAATGGGAGAAAGAGACTGCTTGGTCAATCAAAACACTTTCTTACAGGTTACAGGGATGTTATAGTTAGGTTCAGATTTTACACATCCAAAACCATAGAAATTCACAAGGGAGCTGTCAACCAGCCCAGCCCAGACATTGACTGGTGACAGACTGTAAGGCACAGATGGTTTTTAAGTGCAGAGAATTGCTCACGTTCTAAAAGTGGCATTTCTAAAATAGTAATATAAAATTCAACCTCTCCAATAAGCAGGATTATCTGTTACTATTCTGGCCATACTAAATATGACCTGGTTACCCCTTTCAAATCAGAATCTACCACTCAAAATGTATATGAGGGCAGTCCTAATGCTAGTCTATAAAAGGAGCAGGCCTCACAGTAGTGGGAAACGAATTTAGGAGTTTTTCACTACCAGGACATAAACAACACGTAAGTACATGTCCTGCGTTTTACCTATATAGTTCCCTGCCCTATAGGTTACCTAATGCCTACCTTAGGGGTGAATTATATGTGGAAAAATGGGAATTTAAGGCTTGGCAAGTACTTTTAAATGTCAAGTCGAAGTGGCAGTGAAAACTGCACACACAGGCCTTACAACGGCAGGCCTGAGGCACGGTTAAGGGGCTACTTATGTGGTTGGCAGAATCAATGCTGCAGGCCCACTAGCAGCGTTTAATTTACAGGTCCTGGGCATCTGTATTGCACTTTAAAAAAAAAAGTAATTTATTAAAGTGACGTAGAACACAACAAGTCAGTCCCAGCACATCGGTCAAAACGCAGAGCGAGCAAATTATGGTAAGCGCGTCTCATGTTCATATCGCCCAATCAACTTGTGGTCTTATAGCAACCCTTATTCCATTACCGGTGACTAACCATGTAGCATAGGTTTGCGTAGGCAAAACATAAGCAGAAGACTCATATAGCTCAACCATACATGTCACCATCTGCACCAGGAAACAATAAAAGGGAAGAAGGAACAGAGGGAGGAAGGAAGGAAGAGGGAAAGGGAAATGGAGTGGAGGAATCTTCACAGCTATATTGTTCTACTTAAAGGGGTATAGCGTTGGTTCATAACATCGGGGGCTACCACAGTCGCATCTGGTCCTATGTGACTACTGCAGTCTCACATCATTACGGCTGGGACTCAAGGTAGGACCGCAGAGGAGTCCATATATCTTGTGGCTGAGAGCTAGACAGCATCAATTCACCATAGGCCATTAGTTGTTCCTGATAGTACGCGGCTTCCCGCAGCCAATCTCGATAGCAGGGTGTCTGTCTCTTACCCCAACACATCGCCTATCTGCACTTCGCCAGCACCAACAACGGCCCCACTAATCTCCTGTGTTTCGGAGGGAACCTCCCTTACATACCCTAGGAGAGAAACCTTGGTAGACCGCAACAGCTCGAGCCTGACCATCTCCCCAAGTGCATTCGGCACATTCATCCAGTATCCCTGCAACGTCCTGCAGCTCCATGCCAGATGCAGGAAATTCGCCTCTGGTGCTGAACATCTACAGCATCTGGCATTTGGCATCTAGCCGGATTCCCATCCTCTTAAGGTGCCTCAGCTTATAGTACAAGTGGTGCAGGAATTTAAAATGTATTAGGTGCAGTCTGTAATTGGGGGAAAGCTCTCGCATATGTGTACAACAATAACGACACACATCATCTGGGAGGGTCTTGCCTAAGTCCACTTCCCACTGCGCTCTTGCCTTGGGCATTGTCGAGGGCGCAGTCATCTGCATGCATACATACAGGCCTGTGATAAGTCTGCGAGGGGACGGGGAGCTGTACAACAGCTCCAGGGCGTGGCACACCGAGGGCGCCCCAGGGAAGCCAGGATATCTAGCCCGCAAAAGAGCTCTGATTCATAGGTAAGTTAAGCGATATAGCACAGTATCATGCAGCTCACAGAGCGCAGCCTCCAGGGAGATGAACGAGCCCTCTGGATACCAAGACCCCCGGGTAGCCATACTCATGTAACACAAACGCTCGCAAATCCGGCCGCCCTCCAATGTCCGCCAGTTCACAATGTGCCACACCGGTGTTGAGGACGCAAAAAGCTTTTCAGCCCCAGCGCTCCTCAGGAGCGCCCACCAACCCCGCACTGTGCACGCAACCGTATCAATGCTCCGCGCCCTAGTCCAGGTGGCCCTTAAATCACTTCAGAGAGCCTGTTGGGCAAAACAGAATCGTGTTCCAGAGCCAGATGTGGTAAGTGTTTTATATGGTGTTTTCAAAATGCGCAAAATGGGCCTGTGCGCAATTATAACAAAAGTTCCAGTTCCGGAGCAGCCACCCTGTAGTGCACTTTACTAGGGACTTATAAATAAATCAAATATGCCAATTGGGGATGAACCAATGTTACCATGTTTAAGGGAGAGAGCATATGTACTTTAGCACTGGTTAGCAGTGGTAAAGTGCACAGAGTCCTAAACCCAGCAAAAACAGTGTCAGAAAAGTGGGGGGAGGCAGGAAAAAAGTTGGGGGATGACCACCCTAAGGCTATCAGGTCCAACACCTATCTACTAGAAAAAGCAGACAGGGCTTTAAGAAAAAACAAAAACCCTTTTAACGTTGGCATTATTGAGGAGAAAGTAGCAGAAGTTTAAAGTCAATCTATGTGTAGTAATTTGTACTGGGAGATAGCCTTCCAGTGCAAAACCTGTGCTAGACTTGACACAGCCACTTTTTCACTAAGGTGCAAAGGTGTGTGTGGTGCTGGCAGCCTAACTCTGTGCCAGGGCTGGGTAGAGAGCAGGATAGCTTCATATCTCTTTGGATATGGTGCTGTTTTGTTCTCTCCCCCTCTCACACACCACAGCACAGCATTTTTGGTTGTTGCTCTGCATTGCATGACATATTAGTAAATATACCAGCTCGGAGAGAGATGAGGTGAAAGGTATAGAATATAGAAGTGGGCAAGCCACCGAATTAACAGAGAGAAACAACGAGAGCCTAGCCAAGGGTCGACTTTGTCTCTAAGAGCCTGTGCACAAGCCAAGCCTTGAAAATATGAGGCATGTAAATAATTGAACAAACATCATTTTAGAACATATTAATGTATCACCAAAATTCATAAAAGCATATTTCCTTAACATGTTTTACCTTGGTAAATAAGATCATAGAACTGTATTGCGAAGTATTTATTAAAAATAATAGTTTTAAAACATGAATTAAGGGCCTGATTTAGATCCTGGCAGAGGAAATACTGATTCACAAACATGATGGATATCCTGTCTGCCGTATTACGATCCCCATAGGCTATAATGGGGCTGACAGGATCTAAATCAGGCCCTAAGAAACACTCCTGCCTCTCCACTGATGATAATGGTATTATTGAACTAAGAGGCACATCAAGGGTCATGTTAAAGCTGTAAGTGGGCTAGATTTTTATCATACATAGAGCAAAATTAGCCTATTACATCAAACACATGTAGAGAGCACATTCTGGATTTTTCATATTTGAAAGTGCTCTGAGGTGGGACAATGAACAAAATTGAGTCATGGTGAAATAAAGCGTTTGCCTAGGATCACAAAATGTGGTCAAGCGGGAATCCAGGATTGACCTAAGAATTTTTAGTTTCTCATTGTTTATTTTTAGTTTCCTACTGTGCAATTCAGTCAATAGATTTATGACATTAAAGCTTAATGCTTTGTCTTTAATTCTTGGAAGATGAGACTAGAGCATGGGTGACAGGCAGGGTCTACATTATCTTTTTGGCTGTTTTGCATAGTGAACCTTAACAATGGACATAAGGACATTTCACAAGATACCCAGACTACTTTATTTATTTATGTTTTCGGCACAGGGAGCTTTGCCTGGATTCACAAAATGTTAATACGAGGCTGGGATTGAAGCCGGGCTCCCCATGATGCATTGTGGACAATGATAACGCGTCCAGCCCTTATAAATTACCTGTACCTGGACACGTTGGCGGTCAGTGAATCTTTTAGCCGAGTCGGGCTCTCCTCATCCTAGGATAGTCGGGTCACTTAGATCAATAATCAATAACTATTGTAATCAGCAATTGATACTCAATGAATCAATATAGCACATCAAAATCAATAACAGCTGGTATTTCGGCGCACCATGACCTTTCAGTCATGAATAACCACACCAGTTTATTAAAAGTTAGTGAATTTATTTCCCTATATTAACAAAGCTAGCACGATGTATATAAGTCTCAAAACCAAATGATATATGTATATGAACATTACTAGCTGTCCACAGCGGCGGAAGAAACGCAATCTATGCAAAATCTGGATAATGATACATTCAGTTATGGCAATGCAAATCACTAATATGACTAACTGTATTTGACTAATTTCATACATTGGTCAGCATAACAAGATTTCAAATTTGCATGGTGCATCGAATGAATACCTCGACTAACCTCTAATTAGCATTGGCATGTGGGGCTCCATGCAAAACGAATTTAGTCAACACAAATTTGGAAAACTTCTAGCTTGGGCCCTACCAAAATAGCAGTTGGTACCTAAAAGGAAAAACACAATGCATAATACAATTATCCTTTCATGTTTGAGTGCCACGCGGGAAGGCCGAATAAATGTCTAAGATTTTTTTCTGAAAAAAAGATTCCAAATTATTAATGTGTTTATGAGATGCTTCCACTGAATCTATGTAAGAGTGGGTATGGGCAATTTCTTTTAATAGGTGAAAAATCGCTGTAGAAGAGTTAGAGCTCTGTTCAGTTCAGTTTCAGCGAGTTCTCATAAGTTTTTTCTCCATCTTCTTTCTAGGTGTCTACAGGTCCTCTTTAAAGACGTAGATGGAGAGAGAATCAAGGAGCACCTTTTTTCAGATGTCCCCTTACCCTTGATGTATAGGGGAAGACAATATCTAATCCAATCATTAAATAGCTCTAAGGAACAAGTCATATTCCCCCTTAAGGCAGGTTTCAAGCTCTCTAAAGTGCTTATCCATTCTTCCACGTTAAGCATATGCACGCGCCTATAGTGCTGAGTTAAAATTTGCTTGCTACCAAAGTAGGCATGTTAAGAGCAATTAGAAAATGGTCCGACCATGTCAAACTCTGCATGAATATTAAAATCCCCAAGAATAGTGAAATTTGGCTTGTTACAGGGTAATTCAGCGACCTGTTCCGGGAATGATTGTAAAAACTGTTGCACTGGACCAGGAGGACGATATACTAAGGCCCCTGAAAAACTATACTGTGGATTTAATAAAATCGAGAAAGCCATACTCTCGCAATCGGGCAGCGTGAGAGGACGGGAAGTGACCTTAACTGAGTCCCTGCAAATAAAAGCAATTCCCCCTCCTTTTGCAGTAGTTCTGTTAACCTGATTATCAAGTAGTCTTTGGGCAACGCCAAAGCTACATCTAGTGCCGATTCCTCATGGAGCCAGGTCTCTGTGAGAAAAAGAGCTGTGGGTTTCCGATCACTCAAGAGAAGATTAATATCCAAATTATGGGCGACCAATGAGCGACAGTTGGCCAGGAGAAAAGTACTTTGTAAGGTTATATAAGGCGCATGGTCTGACAGGGCATTAGACTGTGGGCACCAGTGGCAAGAGGCACATGTTAAAGCAACATCGGTGAAGTTTGATCAGACATGACAGCTCTTTCTAGGTTCTGGTCTAAGTGACATTAGAAAATCGGCACTATAAGATATCCTGTGTCTATTAAGATGGGCAGGGGTCCTGGGCCCGGCCGGTTGCGGACGAGCTTGCCTTAGGCGACCGCAGCATTGCCGCTCTTAAATGTGTTTGAAATTAAGGAGAGGCAAGCGGCTAGACCGCTGACCTCCAAAGATGGCATCTGAAAACGTCCAAAAGCCAGGGGGGAAAAATGGCTGCCCGCCAGGTAGAACGAGGCAGACCAATACCCTAAATGTCAGTGCCAGAGAAGCACTACCGGTAACAAATAGACTACGGAGCTGTGAGCTGGCAGCGGGCCTGCTGACAACCCTGCTTTAAAGGTGAGAGGTGTGCCCTCCCATCCAGCGGCCTCTTATCCTGTCATTGAGCCCCCCAACACTGGAAAGACTGCCCACTGCTGTGACTCTGGTTTGCAGCGTATTTGAATGAATGTGGGCCCTGTTGAGTAATGGGAACAACAGCGCTGATGTGGCTACCCTGACAAACAGATCTACAGCACTGGCCAGTGATCATCGGGGTGTGTCAGTGCACACTCTGGGTTCTTCGGGTGGCCATGGAAACTGAAATACCCCCCCCCCCCCATTATCAGCCGCCCCCCTGTAGAACATATTACTGGACTAGGTGTAAAGAGGGCAAAATATTACTAGCTCCAAGACTGTCCTGCTATTGACACTGCGGCGCAATGTACAGTAATGCGCCTGCTTGAGCATAGTGCTTGCTGGTGCACTCATTAGGGACCTATATGCAAAGACTAAACACTTTAAAACTTACAAATACGAGTTGCCCCATAGAAAAGTACTAGTTAGCAATCGAGATCGAAGGATCCCATTTAATATTGGAGCTCCACATTCCCTTTCACCTCTCGTTGGTGGCAACGCTTCCCCAGATCTCTCACCAGAAGCACCAGTGCGTCAATAACATGGGAGCACCATCCAGAAAGTGAAGCGGATGCCAAAGGGATAATAAGTTTGTTCCCTGAGAGGGTGACAACTGAATCATCCCCGCCTCTAGCACCATTAGCCAAAAAGGGTATAGGAACTGCCACCTCACTGATACATATAGAGAGCCCTGAAACCGGTGAGCTTCACTGTGCCCAGGCACCCTGGACACCAGCCCAGCACGACTTGCTATTAGCCCTAAGGAGAACAGTGGGAGGGAGCCAGTTCCCTCTGATCTGAGAGAGGCAACTTACACTGACCTGCTGCCACCATGGGAAATACCACTGAAAAAAAGACATCGCTGACCATTAACCGTCACATGGCCGGGGTCCCAACATACAATATAGTTCTCACCTGCAATGGTAACCTTGGAGGATGAGTGACAGGGGCTCACGTTAGATACGATTCTTCAGGCTATTGCTATAGGCCCTTGGATGGAAAATAGATTTGCTGGTGGCGGACATGAGCCTGCTGCGGGACGACCACTGTCAGTTAGCAGAACGGGTCACCATCACAGAATGCACCGTGGATGAACTACAACTAGGAAAGACATCATTACAAACCAAACTGGTTGCCATGGAAACAAGGGTTAAGTCCCTGGAATCTCAAGCTGACGCAGCCGAAAAGAGGGCAAGCCATAACAACTTTAGAACCGTTGAACTCCCTGAACGTATTGAAGGCTCGGCCTCCAACATGATCAACTTTCTTGAACAATTGATAAAAGAATGCACTGGAGCATGCTCAACAAGTCACTGCACGGTCCCCACCACCAGGAGCTGCGCCCCATCCAGTAGTAGCAAAACTATTACTTTATAGGGACCGTGATTATATACTAACTCAAGCCAGACTGTATGAAGAAAACCTAATTGAGAATTACAAAGTAATGTTCTTTCTATATTTCTTGAGGGAGGTTCAGAGACAGAAAGCATTGTTCACTGACTCTAAGAAGCACCTTCAACAACAGGGCCTTCAATATGCTATGCTATTTCCATCATGATTGCGCGTCACAGCTAATAGTGAAGTACACTTCTTTACCTTCACGCAAACAGTGTGGAATTGGATGGATCTCCTCCCTCAACAGAACGGAGGTAACCAATCGATCCAGGATAACTTAGCCAACCCAACCTAAGAAAAAAATCAAACTTGGTCGGGGGGCTGCTCCTTCCCAGTCACAACTAGAATGCAGAAGAGTGGTGAAAGTGGTCGCAGCCATGAGCGGTAGAGGAGATTCCGCTCCACTTTTCATTGACAGCAGGGAGACTGTACATGATACTGATTCCAATGGGGCCTCTGTCTTCTCCTGCAACTCTGAGGCTTCTTTGCCCAAAACCACTTGCAGCACTATTAACCGACTTATTTTCACTAATATTGTATCCTTTCATGTGAACATATTATTCTTGTTTTTATTGCTGTTTCTTCCATATAGGTACCCGATGTTGCGAGGCATGTACTATGTATTCCACTCAGGTGGTGAATCCCCCAGCCCGGTAGCTACTATACAGGTGGAACACCCACCACCTGCCTTTAGTTATACGAGTGGTGCATGCATGTATGTTTGTTGTTATACAGCTGATTTGGATGGGAAGTAGTTCCTGGGGATGAGGATTTTTGGTTTGTTGTAGTTGCTTATGGGAGAATCCTTGGGTTGCCACTGCCCGTCGTTCCATATTATTGTGAAACAGAAAAATGGTTTATGCAATAGGGATAGCTGTGTCCCCCATCCATGCAAACTTATTCCTAAAGAGACGTTGGTCTCAATGGCGCCCCCTAACCTATAATTTCCCATCCTAGAATGTCTGGGGTCTTAACAGCATGTCCAAACGCTATAAAGTGTATGCATACCTTAAAAGGTGAGGTGTGCATATAGCACTGCTCCAAGAAACCCACCTCGCTACAGCCGAAACGCAGGCACATTACAAAAGATGGAGGAGTCAGATATATGCCATGACCTATTCAGCCTTCGCCAAGGGGACCCTAAAACGGGTGAGACCAGGAGCACCTTTCTTGAAAACAATGAAGGTCACTGACCCAGAGGGCAGATATGTAGCAGTAATGGGGAGGCTGGTGGGTCAATATCTAGCCATTGTGGGAATATATGGCTTTAATATAGACCAACTGAGATTCTTTGAGGAAATTTCCAGGATACTTGCCCCTTTCTTAACACAATGTGTTTTATTAGGGGGCGATTTCAGTCGTATTGCAGACCCTGTTCTTGACAGGTCCCACCCACTATTACATGACTCTGCCATGTACCATATAACCCGCAGTTTCAAAGAATGGCAAACACAATGGGGCCTGGAGACAACTGCATACAGGATTGTGCAACTATTCCTTTTTTTCTGGCATTCAAACTTGATGTTTGTCTTGATACCTTCATTTGCACACCAAACGCTCAGGGAGCGGTCCGTTAAGTAGAATACAATTGTCAGGCAGTATCTGACCATAACCCGGTCATACTCTCCCTTGGCTGGCAGCGTGAATCTACTTGTATAGCAAACTGGCACCTCCGTGTTGAGGGATTAGATGACCCAGTTTTTAAACACACCATTGGGGAAGCTGTCTCCACTTACTTTGCAAAAAATGTTGAGATTACTTCCTCCCCTCTCATTGAGTGGGATGGATTAAAAACAGTCATCAGAGATAGGTACATAGCTGATGTAGTGGGCGTCACCCGTACATTGCTATCTAACATTGAAACCCAGGAAAGAGTGTTGTGGAACCTTGAGACATACAGACCCAGGAACGTAGCACTTAAACGACCGCTACTGGTAGATGAGAGCTACTGGTGTTCCAAACCGAAAAAGTAAGCTGCTTTGATTATCGGGAATATCACACTCGTGCACCTGCGGAGCATGATAAAGCGGAATTATTATTAGCATGGCTTGCTAACCCCATGGCTAGGAACGCCATGATCCTAGAAGTGGAATTAGATACCGGGACCCCCTCTATAACCAATCTGCAATCAACACCAGATTCCAGGGGTATTAAGTGACTCTTTATGCCCCATCACCTGCCGTACCACAGAGTGCATTTGAGGACTTTCTCAATCCTGTTACATTTACAGTGCTCTCCCAACACGCTGCAAATGACTTGGGAGGCACCATTATAATTCAGAAAATTAGAGTGTCTCTCAAGACCACGGCACACAGGAAGGTGCTGGCTCAGATGGGACGCATATAGGGATCTTGTCGCACCAAGATTGGAGACACTTTATGCAGCTGCTCAAGATGCAGGTCACCTACTGGCATCAACTTACGAGGCATTAGTTGTACCACTTCTGAAACCTGGGCGCCCCCTCCGACCCTTACTGACATCTGTGCTTACCATCCTCTGTCCATACTTAAAATGGACTATAAACTATTCAGTCGCATCCTGGGAACTCACCTTCTCCCACACATGACCACACTGATCCATAAAGATCAAACCCGTATTATACCAGGAGGTAACACAGTGACTAATATTCAAAGGCTTCTCACCGTCATGACAGATGACAGTGCTGTCATGGCTCTGCACATAGAGAAAGCTTTTGACAACCTAAGCTAGGATTTCCTATATCCGGTCATGCAGAAAGCAGGTCTGGGCCCTAGGTTTATTAAGTGGACCAAACTCTTCTACTCTGGTCCCACTGCACAAGCATGCACTGGCAGAACTATACCAAATTCTTACCATGTCGGGCAGGAAACCCAATAGGACTGCAGCCTTTCCCCATTGCTATTCGCAATAGCTGTGGAACCAATGGCTAGCAGAGCACATATGGGTAGACACTATAATGGATTGAACGCAAGAGGGCGGACGCACCGCATAGCATTATATGCTGATGACATGTTACTTTTCCTCTGCAATGCTGACTTACATGCCTCGGGGCGATAGAGCTGTTGGAGAGCTTTGGAGTGGTTTTGGTCTTTGTATCAACTGCCAAAATCCCACTTGTTTCTGATAGATAGGGATGGCCTCCTGCCCCAGGATCTTCATGGCCTCTCCTGGAATAATACCTGTCTGAAATATCTGGGAGTATAAATATATCACAACTCCCGTGACCTATTAAATGGTAATATTGAAGCAGCAATCAGGACACTCAGTTCGAATGTGAACTTCTGGAATTCGCTGCCTCTTTCTGTGCGGGCAAAACTGCAGTAGCCAAAATGGTGGTGCTTCCAAGTTTACTTTATTTCTTTGCCCCCACTGCCACTGATCATCCCTCTCCGAATGTTTAGAGGCATGGACACTACTAATTGAACTGTTCGGGTGGAAGGTAGATGCAGAATAGCCCTGACAACGTTGCAACGAACTAAAGCAGAAGGGGGGTTGGCGGCACCAGATCTGGAGGAATATACCTCATTGCACGGCTGTAATGGCTCAATTTGTGAATTTATAATAGTCTGCGTTCGGTGGAAGGTGCCGCCATTACTATTCCCAACAGTCGGGTAGTTGCTGTCTTCCTCCTGGTCCCCAAACGACGGCTCCTTGACACATCCCTTGAGGTACTGGTGATGCAGAAATGCTGGAGCCGTTGTCTTCAGAAGACTCATACTCACTATTTGCCCGACGAGCCATTAAGATGGCTAGAGCATTTGACCGCTGGACTGGCAGGATGGACTTCTTATGGGATTACCCGTGTTGGGGATCTGTAGGGTATGGCTCCCATTTGAGGGATTAGCAGTGGAATATGATGTACCGGACGGTAAATTTCTTTTGCCCCGCTCACTGGCTGCTGCGGTGGTATCCACTTGAATAGGGGGAAATCCGAACCTGCAGCACACCAGAGCAGCAAGCACCAGGGTCATAAGTGCTGATATTGGTACACCCTTACACAAACTAAAATCAAAATGGGAAGCTGACACGATGCAATAAATCACTGATGCCAACTGGGATAAAAACCTAGCGAACTCCCCTACTGTATCTCGCAATGTCAGATTTAAACTAATCACATTTTATTTTTTCACAGGGCTTACCCAACACCTGGCGAGATAAGTAGGCTCTACCCCTCAGCTGTTGTGGCCAGCCCTAGATGTGGTGAACTGGGAGCTGAGATTTACCATATCATCTGGGCGTGCCCCTCCCTAGCTGGGTTCTGGGAGTTAATACTTCTCTACATTAATGCTGTAACCCTCTCGGCGATACCTTGTATCCCTATTAACTGTATCTTGGTATCTTGGGAGGATTCCCTCAACCACACAAACGTAAAATAACTACCCGGTTTACAGACTTGGCATTAGTTTTAGCCAAACGTGAATTGGCCATGTAATCGAATGCAAATGAAGGAGCAACGTTTAATAAATGGCGGAGGAACTGATCAAATGGACTGGAGAGTGCGGTACTGCACAGGAAGCTGACGAAGTGTAGGGGGGCGATAGATGATACACATGCTTTGGATAACCTCGTTGACACTCTAATAGCCCTGGACACAGACAGGGGTAGACCCGACATCAGACACCCTTTCTTCTGAAGAAGAATCGGGAGACGATGGTAGATGAAGGACAGCACTACTGACAGATAGCATAGGCTATATCTGATATGCTAATAGACACACATATCTGAAGAGACCAGCAAATTATACCATGATTTATAGCATTAAACGGGGTGGGTAAGCAGGGGCGAGGAGGGTGGGAGGGTAGTTGCCAGCAGGTTGGTTGGACATTGCAACAATGGTTAATGGTGATTACTCTACGATCCTGCTGAAATCTACACAGAATTGTTTGTATACTATATAAAGCGGTATACTGATAAATGGTTGTAATGATGACTGGGAAACAGTCTACTCTTTTATTGAGCTACCATTGCACCATATGGTTTTGTTTATAAATGTCAATAACATTTGTTTAAAAAAAATGTGGATTGGTGTTTACAAACTCCTCTACATTTGCAGTCAGAGAAAGAAAAGTAAAGTGAGATGTGATAATCTTGCTGTGGTTCAGCTAGTATGAAGAGAAAGGTTCTAACATACAATAAAATGTAAATACCTCTAAATGAACTGTACACATTCAGTAAGGAAAGTAAAAATGAAGCATTTTTTTGGAATTTTGAAGTTTGGTGGAAATTAAGATTTTTAATAAGATTAAAACAAATCAAGACACTTTACTTGGTGATGCACAAATGATAAATATTCACTGAAACCCTATATCCACACTTAGGTCCTGATATAGAGTTTGGCGGAAGGAGTTACTCTGTCACAAATGTGATAGACAGCCGATCCTCGGTATTACAATTCCATTATAGCTCATGGAAATTGTAATACTGGGGACGGGATATCCGTCACATTTGTGATGGAGTAACCCCGCTGCAAAACTCTAAACCAGGTTTATTTTTTGTGCAATATATGTTTATCATTAAAATTGTATGTCTGTGTAAATTTAGTGGCCATTTCAATAGAAAGTGTGCAGTCTGTAAATGTCAGTGCACTATCACACAGTGCTTTAGTTACATTAAAAAAATTGCCAGTCTCACATCCATTAAAGGTAGGAGGGTGGCAAAAGTTTGTTGTTCTAAAAATTGGTTTGTGTTTCTAAAAGATTTGGGAAGCACTGCATTACAGGCCCAGGGACATGGTCCCCCTTGAAAGTGCATTGTAGTGAATGCCACGTTTTGAGTGACACATAAAGAAGCACATATAAAAGGTGATAACAGGTTTTAGTCACAATACATTTCATGGTGGTACCATACTCATTTTAGGAACTGTGGTGTATTCTAAGGTGATGTTATCCTGCGAAAAAGTCTGACCATTTGCTGGACCATATTTGAAAGAAAACTGTTTTCCCTTAAGATGTGTCATGTAGGTTATGGAAGGCAACCCAGTGGCTAAAATGAAAGCCCATTTTCCATTAATTTTATCTTCCTCAGCCATTTGTGAATAAAGGCTGACATTCTGAGTAAAATGTGCTTCTAACAACGGCAGTAGCCTGTCAGTCAATTCCCCAGGGTTCTAGTGCACTCTCCCTCACCTCAGGGTTTTAAGAAACAACTAGCATGAGAACATTCTGTATTCATGACAAACCTGTGGACACCAGACATCATTTGGATGGAAAAAGGTTAAAGTAGGGGGGGATATTTTATCACCGAAATTATGGATATTGCTCTAGAATGAATGCACATTTTCTATGAGTTCTCAAATATCTTCCTGTTCTGTTATAATGAAATATTCTGACATGGAGATTGAAAGATACTTCTAACACCAGCAGCAGTCTCTCAGTTAACACCTAATTATCAACTAAGGATTCACAGTGGTCCAATGAACCATGTTTTGCCACAGAAATTATGGTTAGAGCTGTAGAAAACTAAAATGAGGACAAGCAGGTGATGGGGCAGTAGCAGCACAATGGAACGCCAAAGGTAAGAGGGAGGGTGTAGGGAGAGGCAACACAGACATTGGAGAGCAGCGGGGGGCACAGACAGCAAGCTGCCATGGAGGGCAGGCCGGCTTAGAAAGTGGCAGCACAACCGACCACTGAGGGCAGAAGGGAGGGGGCAGGGGCATACACACGACCAATAGTGGGCAGGGGAGAGGGGGCAGCAAGCTGACCATGAAAGACAGAGTGAAG
This sequence comes from Pleurodeles waltl, assembly GCF_031143425.1. Classification (NCBI taxonomy): domain Eukaryota; kingdom Metazoa; phylum Chordata; class Amphibia; order Caudata; family Salamandridae; genus Pleurodeles; species Pleurodeles waltl. Next base: position 115,234,671 of record NC_090445.1, on the reverse strand, counting down.
AGGCAGGGCTACATAGATGGTGAACGTGGGTCAGGCGAGAGAAAGGCAGGGGTCCCATGCTGAACAGGTAGGGCAGACTGGCATGAGAAGGGGTACTGAAATTGACCATGGAGGCCATGAAAGAGGGGGAAGGGGCACGTGCATGGAGAACTGAGAGCATGGAAAAGGGGGAGGAGCAAGGGCAGAAAGATGACCACGGAGGGCAGGCCAGCAGGGACAGCACAAGGGGCTACAGAGGGCAGTAGGGAGAGAGCAGTGGCGCATATACATAGAAGAGAGGATATGGGGGATAGAGGCGGACAGTGCAGGGGCAGCAAGCTGACTACAGCAATAACATTCTGTTTTCATGACAAAAGTGTGGACCAACTTGATGGAATCAAAGCTGTGCAACCTACAGCATTCCCTTCAGAAACAAATACAACTAGGGGACTCTTTTTGTCATAGGAATTATGGTTACAGCTCTAGAAAGCTAAAACAAGGACACACTTTCTATGAGTTCTCAAAAATCTTTCTTATCCATTTCAGTAAAACATTCTGACATGCAGATTGACACATGTGCTTTCAACACCAGCAGCAGCCCGTCAGCTTGCTCCCTTGCGATCAACAGCAGCTTTGCCACAAAGTTCCAATGAGCATCTAGAATGATAACATTCTGTATCTATGACAAAAGTGTGACACACCTGAACACCATTTTGAAGTAATGAAAGCTGTAAAACTAAAAGCATTTCATTCTTACAGAACATACTGCAGTAAATGAAAAATGAGGGTTTCTTTTTGTAATAGAAACTGTAGCTAGTGCTCTAGAAAGCTAAAATCAGGTCATGATTTCTATGTCTTCTTACAGGTCTTTCTCATCCATTTCAGTAAATATTCTGACATGCAGAGTCAAATATGTAGTAACAACAGCAGAAGCAATCTGTTTGTTAAGTCCTTGGTAATCAACTGCAGCATCATCAAAGAGTTCTAAATAACAACTAGAGCATTCACATTTTGGATTCAAGAAAATAGTGAGGTTCTCCAGAAAGTTATTTTGCAGAACTAGGAATATAAAGTATCTCTTGAAGAGGAGGCTGAAGTAAATGAGCATTGAGATGTTAATGCAGATGTATGGTGGAAAGCACTATATATATATATATATATATATATATATATATACGTGCGCCTCGTCCCTCGCTCCTTCTCATCTGGAGCCTAGTGTCCTCGTGGAAACAAGAAGATGCGCACTCAGGTGTGCTATTATGAAATAGTAGCATTTATTGCCTTAGGTGTTTTATGGCTCCGTACGAATTGTCTGAGCATAGTTTCAATGTCGCGAAAATATTTTACTTGTTTTAATGGGAATGTTTGAAAATAAGAACAGTAGAAGCAGGAGAGTAGACATTTTAATTAAAGCCACTCTGCCTATCAAAGTTAATGGGAGAAGTGTCCATCTGTCCAAAAAGACCCTTTATTGTTTAAAACACTGGGAGAAAATGTAGTTGGAAATTTTTTTTGTTACATAAATCCCAGGATTCCGAATAGGGGCTTGGGACAGAGCTTGCTGCTGTAGAGAGGGAACTCTCCCAGCACACTCAGCACGTTCTCCCTCTCAGGTTTCAGATAGAGAATGACATTGTCAGTTTAGACATACCCGGTATGGGGGCTTCAATGGCCATATTGGACCTTATCCTAAGGGCAAGGGGTTCTTAAAAAAAAAAATATATATATAGGAGAGAGAGGACATCCCTGTCAAGTTCCCCCAACGTTTGACTTTCAATGTTTTTATATTAGCCCACTCATATCAACAAGAATATGCATGGATGGCAAAAGCCTCTTCTGCTCACTAGAGGCTCTATTTTGCAGCTTATGTTGCAGTCCATTATTTACACAAGAGGATGTATGAATGGTAGAATTTGCCCACTTGGGCTTTATGATTCATTGCCATACAATTTTTATAGTTTGCATGAGAGGACATTTGCAGCCCCAGTTTCTGTCCATTAACTCGGCAAATCAAGTTATTATAATGTACTATCAGGTTTGGCTCGTAATACTCTAACAGTGCCTTTCCTAGAAGCGGAATTATAAGGCTTCATGAGCAGCTTATCATGAAGTTCATGTCTATTGATATTCCTGACATGTTCACTTGGCTCTGAGTGTACTTACTCACCAGGATTTAGTTTTTATACATTACTATGGATGCCTGTTTATATTTTTCAAGATGGCATCTATTGACTTTTAGATATGCAAAGTAATTTGTCTATTTTAGTTAAACACACATTAGTATCACGTATTTCAACACTGTCAACATGGTGGATTGTATTGCTTAAAGTGAACAAGACCTTATAATCGAAACAAGTTGAGTTTGGGGCAAGAAACACTATTACTTCATCACAGCACACCTGAGTGCGCGTCTTCTTGTATCTAAGAGGTTTTGATATATATATATATATATAAAATGTATATTTATTTATATAGATATATAGGTGTGTTTATATATGTGTGTGTGTGTGTATATTTTTTATTTTCACTGAAAAAAACAAAGGTTACAGGGACGTTATAGTCAGGAAATAGAATGTTAAAAAAACATAGAAATTCCCTTAAAAAACACAGGTTACAGGCACGTTATAGTTAGGCTCATAATTTAAATGCACAAAACCATCAAAATTCAGCACTGATAGTTAGAGTTATTTCAAGTAACTATAACTCTCGCCCTAAGGTAACTATAACTTGCATCCTTGCCATGCACTGCTAATTATCCCAGATTTTACAGTACTCATGACAACTTCAATAACATTATTAAAAATATAAATGAAGCATTAGCAGTCAACCAAATGAAGAAAGAACTGTGCATGGCGGGCACCCAAATTATAGTTATCTTAGGGCGCGAGTTATAGTTACTTGAAATAACTCTAACTATAACTGCTGAATTTCTATGGTTTTGTACGAGTAAATTCAGAACATAACTATAACGTCCATCTAACCTTTGTTTTTGTTCAGTGAATTTTCTATGTTTTTTTTATTTCTATTTCCTAACTATAATGTACCTGTAACCTTTGTTTGTTTCCAGAGAATATATATATATATATATATATATATATATATATATATATATGTCCTATTGGTGGTCGCCAGTAGGTAGTTATAGCAAGGACCATTTTTTCCATAGAGAGAGCATTTTTTGTTTTGCCAATAACTTTGGCGCCGCTTGCCTAATCTTGGCGAAATTTTCAAAATTTATACTTTGGTCAGTTCAGCTGCTGTGTTGAAAGCTTCAGGGTGATCAATCAAGCAGGGGGCGAGAAAAAGGGGGGTCCCCATCTTACGTCAATTTTACGTCAATGGGATTTTACAAATTTCTGAACATACCTAGAGGCCAAACCGCTGAACGGCATTACACCAAATTCAGTAGAAAGCAAGCTCGTGGTCCAGAAAGCATAAATCCCTTCAGTAGTTCCGGAGAAATTAGAGTTTAAAAAATATAAATATATAAGGATGTGGATCCTCCATAGATCCAATTGTCCCCGTGCTGAGATCTGATTTTAAGGACACCCTGGCCCTTTAGCTCTGGTGCTGGGGTCCCAGAGGGACCCTGCCAGAGCTAAAAACATATATTTTTTAAAAAGGTCAAAAACAATTGTGCAACCGAATCGACAGATTTTTCCAGTGTTTTAAAAAAAAAACGGGCAGTGTCCCGCTCTTTTCTTTTACTGAAGCCTATCGGGTGGGTCCGAGGGTATGCCAAAAATATAGGAAGGTGTGCATGAGCCCCCCTCCTAGGCTTGCTGAAACCCCTGGGGCTGCCATCTCCCTGGGGTGATTATTAGATTGCATGCAGGGGCCCGGACACCCCTGTAAACCAGGGACTGCTACCTCCCCAGGGCCAATTTTCAGTAATATTTGGGGGGGGCATGTGGCCCCCCCAGCCCTAGGAACCACCACCTCCCCAGGGCAAAGATTTAGTTTTGTGCGGGGGTGCCACATGCCCCCCGCAGTCCTAGGGAACCCCACCACCCTTGGGTAAAGATTTAGTTGTGTGCGGGGGTGCCCGACCCCCTCCACACCCCCGGGGACCAGCACCTCACCAGGGTTAAAATGAAAGAATGAGTGGGGGTCCTTTTTGGACTCCCGGCCCTGGTGACCACCACCTCCCTGGGGCAATACACGTTGGAGGTGGGGCCTCATGGCCATCCCCCGCTGCTCACGGCCAAAGGCCATGTGCAGCACAGGGTCAGGTGGTCATAGTGGTTGCCTGCAGGGCCTGGTCACAGACTGCGGAGGTTGGATTAACGTATAGTAATGAAAATTACTTCACATTAAAATGATCATAGAAATTCACTGAAAAAAAAACAATTGTTACAGGGATGTTCTAGAATTAAAAAACAAACATAGAAATTCACTTATAAAACCAAAGGTTACTGGGTGGTTATAGTTAGGTTCACATTTTAAATGTTGAAAACCATAGAAATTCACCTGTAAGAGTTAGAGTCATCTCAAGTGACTATAATACGCACTCTAAGGTAACTATAACTCGTGTCCTCACCATGCACTGCTAATTACCCCACAAATTACGGCAGCAATGACATGTTTGATAACATCATTGATAATATCAATGTCATTTCTGCAGCAACATTTTTGACAAAAAACTGTGCATGGCAAGGGCGCGAGTTATTGTTACCTTAGGGCTTCCAGTGCCGCATAAATTATACAAAAAAATAAGAAGGGAGCTCTGGGTAGTTTCCAAGTTCGGTAGAGAACAGCTCTTATATAGCACACCCTACAACACCAGCAACAAGCTAAATTTCCTTACCTCAAATGTCTGGTTGTCAAGCAGAGTTTTTATGCATAGGATTGGTGAGGTGCCATCCACACGAGCTAGAAAGGGACAATGCATTTCGCCATTTTTACAGCAAAGTCTTTATGCATAGGATTAGCTAATGCCATACATGGTGAGCAGAAAAATGACAAAAGCCTTTTACCACTCCAGGCAGAGAATGGCAGCTTTGGATTGATAAAATACCATCCACGTCAACACAGAACGCAGAAAAAGCAACCCCTGACAGATGTGTTTAACTTGAGTTAGAGCTCATTGGAGAGTTATATCTTTGTCCAGACACAAGGAAGAACTATGTATAAGTCATGAAAATGGCAGTTCAGGCTTAAAGTGCTGCATAAATTATACAAAAGAGGTAGGACGGAACTCAGGGTAGTTCCAAAATATAGGTGGAGAGCAGCTCCTTTATATGGAGCACCCTACAACACCACCCACACTCTGACTCTGCTCACATCAAATGTCTGGTCAACTAGCAGAGTGTTTAAGCATAGGATTAGCACAGTGCCAAATTGTGGAAATACCCAGTTCTGTGCTTAATGTTTTGCATAATTTGTGCAACACACTAAGCCTGAAAGCATACTATATATAGGGGCATGTTTATAGGCCCCTAGCCCCACCTTGCGCCACATTAACACTATTATTTTTTATGTTAATGTGGCCCAATGAGGCCCAAATCCCTGTGCCTTATTTACAAGGTGGCACAATGACCCTGTAACCCTTTGCGCTACATTATGTCTGCGACAGGCATAATGTATGCAAGGGGGGCGTTCCCCCATTAGGGGAGCTGGAAAAATGGCGTAAGGAAATCAATGAGTTTTCCTTATGCCATTTTTTTACGGCACTTTTAAAGCCTGCTCAAGAGCAGACGTTAAAAGGGGGCTTCCATTCTTTAGATTGGGGCCCTAGGTACTCTGCAGGAGTAGTGCCAATATTTTGGCGCTACTCCTACTGAGTACATCAATAGTGTCATGAAAAATGACACTATTTCCCCCTACACTGCACCATGGTGCACCCTATATTAAATACGGCGCACACATGGTGGCGGAAGGGGATTGCTAAGGGGCACAGGGAAAGTGGTGCTGCACTCAGTGCAGTGCCACTTTCCATAAATCTGGCCCATAGTTCATTCACTCCAGCTCCTTCCTGGAGAGTTTTATGGTGATCAAAAATGGGAGGATCACGAAACAGTGATTTCTCATGTTAATTCCCATAGGAAAATTTGGAAAGTGATAACAAAAAGCATTTCTGATATTTGGTGTGAATCAGTTCAGCCATTTGTTTGAGTAATTTGTGCTTGAAGAGGTGCACGCAGTAGTCATGAAGGGGTTAAAAGATATTGATAGCTAGACTGATGGTGTCCAGATATGCTCTGACTGGCCATTATAAAAAGGACTAGTCAATCCTAATTGCTTGGTTACAACCTAAACAAGCCATTACAGGGATAAAGGACATGGGTCATGGACCTGAAAATTAATTAACAAAATATATAAGGGGTTAGTGTGAGTACACGCTGACACCAAGTGGCAGGTGTTGGGGAGATGGGGGTCCCAAAGAAACGTCCCTTGATTGTCTGATGACAACATGGACAGCATGTTATGGCAGCCATTATAAGACTCCTCATTATGATCCCCAATGAAATGCATTGTAGTGATTGGCAGGATTTGAGGGTCACAAAAAGGAGCACATTATATAAATTGTGATAGTAGATTTTAGTCACAATATAAATCATTTGTTGATGGTCCCATACTAATTTTAGGATAGTGATGTGTTCTATGATGATATTACCCAGTTAAAAATGGTGAGCCTTTGCTGAGATTTGATGAATCAAATCAAATCAAATCAAATCAAATCATTAACATTTATAAAGCGCGTTACTCACCCATGCGGGTCTCAAGGCGCTAGGGGGAAAGGGGGTTACTGCTGCTCGAAAACCATTTTTGTGTCTCTCATGTTTTTCTCCTAGAGGCTACGGAAGGTGCTCCAGAAGATAAAATCATAGCACATTTTATATGAATTTACACTATCTTCCTCAGCCATATGAGAATACATTCTGTGTAAAACATGTACTACCAACAGAAGCAGCAGTCTGTTAGTTGATTCCCCAGTATTCTACCATAGTCTCCCATTGTGTTTCTGAATATTTGCAACCATGATCATTGTCCATGATTGCCCGTGATTGCTGCTCTTTTGGCCAATACTGCTTTGAAGTGTGCTCATTAGTCCTCTGATTTCTTTCGGTCCAGTCTATATATTTCACAGAATTTCTTGGTACATTATCCCTACTTTAACATTTGATTGGGCAAGTTTATTGTCACCCAACTACTGCATGCTTGGCTATCATTCGCTATCTGCACTCCCAGGTCTTTAAGACCATTACTTTTATGACTCAATTGTTTGTTCGCACTGTATGGAGTTATGTGGAGGCACATTTACTTACCTGGGAGTAGCACTAGCCCCTCCTACAACAATTGTAGTTTTGAGTGTCTCTTTGCTTCACCTCTGTAGTTGACCAGGTACTCACAATCTACGCCACCAGTTTGTTTGCCTAAATAGCTGTACTTAGGTACTACACAGCAGAATCTATCAAAGTCTACTACAGCGGACACTGTTTCCTGATATGAAAGATCATAAAGATAAAGAGTGCAAAGCCAGCTTAAAGATAAGAAAACAGTATGCTTCGATTCCAGGTTCACTTATAAAGGACTACCTGGACAATACAAGTTATTTGGACCATCATCAAGAAATTTAACTAATTTCATGATATTGCACCAAAACTAATACAGACCTGCTCCTAGTGGCAGTCAAGGTTGAAACTCATTCCACGCATGTGACACGTGTCACTCAGGCATTTGGTAGATGTCACAATTTGTGTGACGTGTCAAAGCATGTCACAGATTTCTGTCATGCTATTTCATGCCTTACTGCTAGTGAGTGGTTTCCAAAGTACCCTCTTTCATTTGGGTAAAATAAAAAAAATATGAAAAATGAAAAACTTTATAAAAACACATTTCTTCAGGTGGCGTTCGAACCCTTGTCAAAAGGGATAATATGTCCATGTATGGACCCCTATTCTAACACTTTCAATGACAGGAGTCAGATGCTACATGCTTTCATATCAGAGATGGCACAGGAGTTCTTTTTCTATTTCCATGACAATTGTTTTACATGCCACAAAGTCACAGTTGCTTTTCATATTTCATAAACAAATAACCCTTCCTTTCTTTCACCATGGCACTAGTCCCATGCATTTCTTTTTCGTACAGAAGCTTCCTCTATCTCTCAACAAATTAAGGGGTTTCTTTCACTGCAAACCTTGCCTCCCTTCCACATACCACAGCATTACATGAATTTCTGACATGCTCTACCATGACTAAATAGGCCACACATCTCCCAGACAGTGCTAGGGTGTGATTTACAAAGAGACCTCTTTCATTTGGGTACAATTAAAAGAAATATGAAAAACATAAAATACAAATTTCTCCAGGTAGGGTTTGAACCCTGGTCAAAAGCAGTACTAATCCATTCAGTTAACCACTATACCAGCCAAGACATTACTAACTATGTTGGCTAGATGCCATGTAATCATAGAAATGGTGTTGACGTCCTTCTTTTTTGTCCATGATGATTTTATGTTACATACCACAAATTCACAGTTGATTTTCATACTTTATAAACAAAGAACCCTTCCTCTCTTTCACCCTGCCATTGGCCCCATGCATTTCTTTTTCTTATACAAGCTTCCTCTATCTCTCATTCAATAAATTAAGGGATTTCTTTCACAGCAAACCATGCCCCCCTTCCACATGCCACACGTTACAAATTCCTGACATGCACTGCCATGACTAAATAGGCCCCAATTCTCCCAGATAGTGCTAGGTGGGGATTTTCATTGGGACCTCTTTAATTTGGGTAAAATTACCCAAAAAATAAAAAATAACAATAATAATAATAATTCCAGGTGGATTTGAGCGCTGGTCAAAAGCAATAGAAATCCACACAGTTAACCACTACACGAACCAAGTTTTGACTGAGATATTTGGCTAAATACCATGTAACCATAGAAATGGTCTTGAAGTCCTTCTTTTATTTTCATGATGATTTTATGTTAGATGCCACAAATTCACAGTTGCTTTTTATACTTTATAAACAAATTACTCTTCCTCTCTTTCACCCTAGTACTGGCCCCATGTATTTCTTTTCCTTATACAAGCTTCCTCTATCTCTCATTCAACAATTTAAGGGGGATTTCTTTCACAGCAAACATTGCCCCCCTCCTCATGCTGCAGTATGTCACAACTTTTTGACATGCACTGCTATGACTAAATAGGCCACAAATCTTCCAGGCAGGTGATTTGCAATGGGACCTCTTTCATTTGGGTAAAATGAAACAAAAAATGAAAAACAACATAAAAAAAGATTTCTTCCAGGTGGGTTTGAACTCTGGTCAAAAGCTATACAAGCCACAGGACTGAGCCCTGGCACAGGCAAGCACCTCCCTGCAATCTGGAGGGATATCTAATCCATCGAATTCATAGAATTCAGGAGCCAGGCTGATAAACGAAGAGATGTCGGGTTGGGATGACGAACCTGACCCTGGCTCATTATTAACAAATCCGGTATTGCCTTCAGTCGAATGTGAGGTTGTTCCGAAAGTAATAGAAGTTCTGTGAACCAGAACTGGCGTGGCCATCTGGGAGCAATTAATAGAATTCTGCATTGTTCCCTCTTCATCTTTTGCAGAAGTCTCGGGATGAGTGGAAGCAGGGGAAAAGCGTATGCATAAATCCCTGACCATCTGATCAAAAACGCATTCCCCTTTGATCCCTTCTGCGGTCGCCAGCTTGCGAAGTGTTGGCATTTCTTGTTGTCTCTGGTCGCGAACAGATCTAGACTGGGTTTTCCCCAACGACGAAAGAGACGGTCGAGAACTGACTGATTGAGTTCCCACTCGTGGCAGCTGGTTCGAGTCCTGCTTAGGGCATCTGCCCAGGTGTTGGTGATCCCTGGGAGATGTTCTGCTCTGATGGAGATTCGATGCTGAATTACTCAATGCCACAGTTTCTGCGCCTCCAGAGATAATGCCCGAGATCTTGTGCCTCCTTGCTTGTTGATGTAATGCATGACCGTGGTATTGTCTGTTCTTATCAAAACTGAAGAATTTCTGATGTTCGTGAGGAAGGATTTGAGTGCCAAGGCAACCGCTCTTAACTCCAATACATTTATGTGGAGAGTTGATTCTTGAGTGGACCATTTTCCCCTCACGGAAAGATCCTGCAAATGAGCACCCCATCCCTCTAGGGATGCATCTGTTGTTACTACGTGCATGGTCCTGTCCTTCAGAAATGACAGACCGTCTGAGACGAGGGGAGTTTCCTTCCACCACCTGAAAGCCTGCTTTGCTGAAGGGGTTATTCGAATTACATCGTCGAAAGAGCCTTCTATCTGTTTCCATTGATTGTCTAATTGCTGCTGAAGTGTCTTCATGTGCAGACGACAGTTCTTTATCAATGGAATGCAAGACGATAGCATCCCCAGAAAAGACTTGTAAGTCCGCACTGAAGCAGACTTTCTTTTGCTGAGACGTGCTGCTAAGTCTCGAAGTTTCTTTCGCCTGTCCTGTGAAGCAAAGGCTTTCGCTTGCACAGTGTCCAAGATGGGTCCTAGAAACGTGATGTTCTGGGTGGGATCTAGGTGAGACTTGGGGTAATTGACTGTCAAGCCCAAAGCTCCGAAAAGGGATAGACATGTCTCCGTGTCTCTGGCAGCCTTCGATGTTGTGCGTGCCTTTATTAGCCAGTCGTCTAAATACGGGAACACCTGTACCCCTAATTGTCTGAGGTGGGCCGCCACCGGTGCCAAAACCTTGGTGAATACTCTTGGGGCCGACCTGAGGCCAAAAGGCAACACTCTGAACTGGTAATGAATGCCTGCAACCCTGAATCGCAAGAATTTCCGATGATTGGGGTGAATGGGAATGTGGAAATATGCGTCCTGAAGATCTAACGATGTCATAAAATCCCCTCGGTTGAGCAGGCGCAGGACGTCTTGAAGAGAGATCATGCGAAAAGATTGTTTCTTGAGGTATTTGTTGAGCGAACGAAGATCTAGAATAGGCCTCCAGTCCCCGGTCTTCTTCCGGATAAGGAAAAAACTGGAGTAAAAACCTGTTCCCCTCTGGCTCCTTGGTACGACCTCTATTGCTCCCTTCTTCATTAAAATAGCAATCTGATCCATAAGCTCGTTGAGATGGGCTGGCGGGGGACCTCTTGGTGGTACCTGAGGGGGAGGTTGGTTGAATTCTAGTGTATGTCCCCGGTTGATAATATCCAATACCCATTTGTCTAAAGTTATTCTGGACCACTGGTGTAGAAATTTGGAAATTCTGCCCCCTATAAGAGTGTTGATATAGGGGCTGGGTGCAGACACTTGATGAGGGTCACTGCTTCCTTGCCGTCTCTTTGGCCTTGAAAGCCGACTTTCCTCTCGTTTGTTGCCTGAAGCGAGCGGATGACTGCTGACAAAAGGAATGCGGTTGTTGCTGTCCGAAGGTTGAACGAAATTGACCTTGGTAAGAGGAGTAATGACGATATTGTTGAGAGCCTCCTCTATATGAAAAGGTTCCTCTCCCTCTCGCTCCCCGAAAGGGCTGTCTTTTGTATTGTAGCGTTGCCAGTGATCTGGCTGTCTCAGTGTCTGCTTTAATAGACTGCAATGCATCATCGACATGCTTGCCAAACAAAAGCTCGCCATCATACGGCATGTCCAGAATCTTCAATTGCACTTCAGGCCTAAAAGAGGTAGCCTTAAGCCACCCCTGGCGCCTGAGTACGGCCGACCCCGGCCAACTGTCGAAAACCTGTAGAGGAAACATCAATGACAGAGTCTATGATTTCAGCCGAAATCTTTTCTCCTTCTTGCAGAATCCTACGTGCTTCTACTCTACTGCCCTCAGGTAACATATCTATGAATTGTGACATGTCAGACAACATCTGGCGATCGTATCTCCCCAGGATTGCTAGAGAGTTAGCTGCTCTCACAGTGGTGGCAGCCATAGTTGAAAACTTTTTGCCTATGGAGTCCAAACAACGTCCTTCCTTGTCTGGGGGGCAGTCAGAGATGCCGATGGATTCCTGGACCTCCTCTGAGCTGCCTGCGAAATAACCGAATCCGGTTTAGGATGGCTGATCAAACATGCTGGGGAGTTGTCTGGCGCCTTATATTTTTTCTCTAGTCTCGGTAAGACTGCGGGAATGGAGGACGGAGTCTGCATGACCTTTAGGCCTTCCTCCCAAATGAAATCAACAATGGGTATGGCCCTTACCGACTTCCTAGTGTCTTCTTTAAAGTCATAAAGAAAGCAGTCTGACTGTTTCGAAGTAATTGGCAGCTGGAATCTTTTCGCAGCTCTTTCCATGACACTATGGAAGCCACCAATGTCCTGCGTTGGAGAGTCCACTGGTGGTGGTGTAGAAGGAGATGGAGTTTGGATTTGATACTCATCCCACTCAGGAATGAGAGAGTCCGAGTCCTGTATCTCCCCTTCTTCTTGCTCCTCCTTGGATGAAGGTGAAGCAATACCCTGAACCGATGAAGGTGCTGTGGTAGGGTCTGGAAATTCTGAAGGTCTAGCCGGAGTGGACACTGGTGTCTGTGGAGGTTGTACCGGTGTAGAAGAACCAGCTGGAGGAAATCTCGAATAATAATCCTGCATCATCTGTTGAAGGTTGTTTATCAACGAGACCGGCATCTGAACTGTCTGTTCTTGTTGTTGTAGATGACTTTGATCCTGCTGGTCCGAATAAGGCTGAAGACCCTCCTCTTCATCCTCCTCTTGGCACTTAATGCGTAGTTCAGATGGACTATGTGCCACCGGAAAAAAGCCGTCATCAGAATAAACATCACCGTCATCATCTTCGTCAGCAAATAGATGCTGCGGAGGAATTGGTGCAACCTTACTGGGCGATGTATGTGATGGAAGCAATAAAGAAGACTTGCTCTTTATGGGTAAAATTCTCTGCGGCAGGTAAGGAGATGTTCCAAAGTGAGGATAATGAGTCGTCGACGGAGCTGCCTTCGACGGAGCACTCGGCGATGGTGTTCTCGTCGACGGTGTAGGCGTCGACGGAGCCGTCGTCGGTTTAGTCGCTATCGGTGCCGCCAGCGTCGACGAAGTTGTCGTCGACGATGTCAATATTGCTACGCTATCCGTCGACGGGGTTGCCGTCGACGGGGTTGTCGTCGACAGGTGCGTCGTCGGTACTTTCGTCGGCGAAATCGACGGTGATTTTCTGAATTTTCTCGTCGATGAATGCGTCGACGGCAAAGATTTCAGCTTCTTACCCGTCGACGGCTTCTTTGTGATCTTCAAGGTGTGCGACGACGATGGACCATACTTCAAACTCACCGACGTTATCGTCGTAGATAATAGCGGAGACAAAGTTACTATCATCGGTGATGGAGGAGCCGTAAACGTGGCCGTCGCTGTAGTCGTCGTCGAAGGAAGGCCTGTCGTAGACAGAGCGCTCGTCGACGGTGTCGTCGACGGTGTAGATTTTCTGGACGTCGACGGAGGCAGTGAACTTGAAGGCCTTTTAAGCTTCTTTGATGAAGAAGCAGGTGTGGATGGCTCTGAGTGAACCTTGCCACATGCTACCTTGGATGTTGAAGGTAGATCCCCCGGCTTGTCCTTAAATGCATGCAGCTTCTTAGCTGACTTACTGCTCGTAGGGGATAGGCTCTCCACAGACCTCTTCCTTTTCTTTGAGGTCACTGAAGTGTCACTCTCCTCCTCAGAAAGAGCTTCCTTTGCCTTTCTTTTCTGGAGCCAAAGTAGGAGCCTGGCTTCTCTGTCCCTCAGAGTCTTGTTGGGAAAGGTCCTGCAGATCTTACAGTCCTTGACCTTATGCTCTGGATGTAAGCAGTAGATACATTCCTTGTGAGGGTCCTCACAGTGAAGTCTCAATTTTCCACAGGTCCCACAAGGCCTAAACAGACCTTTTCTTGTTGTAGACATGATGGAAAACTTCTGCAGAAAAAGCCAAGTGAAAATTTCGAAGAATTTCTCTTGAAGAGATAGAAAAACTGAGCAGAGCTCAGGGAGACTCCCTTACACACGACGTGCGGTAGAAAATCTGAGAGACTGAGCCTCTGTGCTGAGGATTCTAAAGGGGTGGTCACACCTGATTGGCTGAAGTTTGGGCTCTTTCTAAAGAGGCTGATAGTTCTACAATTGAAGGTGTTTCTTCTATTGACTTCAATAAAAATAAAATTAAAAAAAAATTCTAATTATTGCTTTCTATGTACCGTGGGACTCCCACTTCGACGACGGGGAATGATTCAAGCATGTGAATCTATGAAAGATACCCCAATACTGGAGAAATGTGAAAAATAAGAAAGGAAGAGAAAGAGTGAGAAAGAGAGAAAGCAGAAATGAAAAAGACCTGCAAGAGTTAGATGGAGACGCATGAAGCTTATTGTGGTGGATGAAACATGAATGTCTTGCAGTCAGCTAAAACAATATACGATGAAGATAAGCTTTGGCATTCTAGTTGTTTAACATGCTTGCACAAGATAAGGCAGCAGTACTCAGTCAGAGTAATTAAGTAGGACTATTGAACACAATAGGCATGTACTTCAGCTGCATGAAGGGTGATATGTGGTGATGTATAGAAAAGCTTAAGCGTGGTGTGATGAGAATATTGGTAGTAGTGTTTAATTTTTAAAATACTGAGTGTGGGTGCCCACAATCAAAAGTTGGAGGGTGAATATCAAGGCTGGTTGTCTTAAAACTCTTGATGCCTCTTTATTCCACTGCCAGAAATATATCAGCCCATTTATCTCACCCTTGCTTCCCCTCCTTTCCCTCTTTGTGATGTTGTTTCTGTCTTTTTCTTTCTCCATCTATGTCCTTTGTTTGTTTTTCCCTCTGTTGCTCTCGAGAAATGACTGATGCTTAAAGATAAGTGCCAGTCCCCAAAAATGAGTGCTGGTGCCTCCCACTGGCAACCACCGGCTCAAGTTAAGTCCTGGCTGGCAGAAGGGTAAGCTAACTTCGGGTAGCAGACAACTATCATGGAGGAATGAACAGCTGAGGAAAACCAGACATGAAAAAGCAAGTGTTCTGCAGTGTACTGCCCTGACACAGAACGTTATGGTATCTTGCAATGTGAAGGATGACACACTGCAGTGTAAGCAAGTTTAGTATCTTACAGTGACACACTTTATAGCTTATGGGCATAGATTTGCTAATCAAGACATTCATGATAAATTGTGCGAATAACATACAATGTAGGAATGATTTCACATATTCATATTTCACCAGTAATTGGATTCCACTTCCCATTGAACTCATTAAATTCAGCTTGGCTGATTAATTCATTCAATGAGGTATGATTGCTGTCTTAAGATGTATGTGATTGTTTACATGTTCACATGGTACATTCATTTTGGAAGCTTGTAATACTAAAGTAGCTCAAAAAAGTTCATACAAATCCCTCCTTGTTGAGAAATACAATTTCTGAACATCAACTGTTTTGTAAAACACGGAATGTTGTCAACATAAATAATTTCCATACCTTTTTGTTTTCTTTGGCTACAAAGTCGAAATGCTAACAATCTAAAGAAGGGCTCAAGCTTGAGCCCGAAATGCACAGGGGACTGGGATGTTAAGAAAAACAGTGACTATGGGCATTGAATTAATTTACAAAGCTGCATTTATTCTTATAAAAGAAACATCAACAAATCATGAAGACATGCGAAGCATTTGTTGATACACTTTAAGTGAGTGAACAAAAGTATATATATCTATATATATATATATATATATATATACATATATATATATATATATATAAGCATTTCAAAGATTGTCCCTGTTTTGGCATGTAATAGCGCACTTAATTCAGCGGTGGTGCTGGTGACGGCAGGACACTCCGTAATTTATCAACAACATTCATGAAATACTTCACGAACGACCGCACTCCGGGATCTCTTATTTCACAAAATTCATTTATTCAGGCTAATATAATTTGATATAGGTTCCAATAAAGATTGATTCGCTGAAACTATTGGCCTCCCAGGTGGATTTTTGGGATCTTTGTGAATTTTGGGTGAAAATAAATTGTGGGAGTGACCGGATGTTCAACTGTCAGGTATTTAGCCTCCTCTTGATTAATGAGGCCATGTTCTATCCAATTTTGTAAATATGCTTGAATCTGAACTGCCACATGTTTCGTAGGATTGCTATTTATGGGTTGATAATAAGTTTCATCTGATAGTTGTCGCATTGCCTCCTGTACATATCTGTTTTTATCTTGAATTACAATATTCCCGCCTTTATCTGCGGGTTTAATTATTAAAGTTTCATCTTTTTTTAAATCACGCAAAATTTGTACTTCAGTTTTTGTCAAGTTGTTTTTGCCACAAATCCATTCTGCTTTCAAGGACATTGCAACTAATTCCAAAACTGATCATGGGGGCACAGGTCAAGGCCCTTCAAATGTTAAAGCTAAATTACGTGAATGGGAGAAATTGTCTCGGAAGGAAATAAATAAATGGTGGGAAGTGGTGACTTTGAAAAAATACATTGAAGTAAAACGTATACATAGAGGTTTGAGAATAAGAATTATGCCAAGTTACCAAGATGCCAGCAGTGCCCTATTGGAAGAATGGGGAACATATATTTTGGAGTCATCGAGAGGTTTGGTTGAAATTCTTATTAAGCATGCAGAGATAGCATTGGATAAAATTCAAAATGAACTAAAACATCTTGAACAAGATTTGGACTCTCTAACTCTGACTGAGGAAGAAAAGAAAATTAAAAATGATTTAGGTTTGAAAGTACAGCAACATGAGGAAACTGTTATAGCACGCAAGCAATTTAAATTTCAGAGAGATAAACAGGATTATGCAGAAGGAAAAATATTCACATTTTCGCGCAAATTTCAGAGTGCAAAACATGGAGCTCAACTTGATTCGCCACAATCTCAAAGATCGGAAAATTCAAGTATTGAATCTCTTTCTGTGCATAGTGACACCAGTGCAAGTGAGGATGGAAGTGCAACATCATATGAATCGAATCCTACACTTTTAAACGAAATGCGCCTCGCCCTCCAACAACAATCCAAGGACCAACAGAGCAGCAGACGTGGAAAAGGACAAGGACGGGGCGAAAGAAAAACAAACGCACAAGAAGGGGACAGAGCGGGAATTCAAAGAAATACCGGAGCGAAACCCGCAACATTATTCAAGAATTAAATGTGATAAATCTCTCTGATAGAGTAATGTCATCACAAGAAGAGTCCCTATTGAAAAAAGGCCTACATTTTTGTCCTGCCATCGACATTGACTTAGTACAGACACGGATTGACGTATACAAATACATAAGGAAAATCAAATTGGCAAAGTTTCACAGAGATGCAAATCTGATTAGTAAAACAAGTATCACCACGCCAACTTATACATTAACAGTACAAGATAAAGATACCTTAATGACTTTAATAAATCTGGATTGCACGCAAGAGGAAGAGCCGATTAGCGAATCACAGGCGATAATACCATTAGGAGCAGGCCTAACTAAAAAAAGACCTAGGTCCAAGTTTTGCCCAGCATTACCAGCAGGAAATAAAATTGATTTATTTGCTGAAATTGTTGTTGATGACTTGTATAAAACAGAATGGATTCGTGGCAAAAACAACTTGACAAAAACTGAAGTACAAATTTTGCGTGATTTACAAAAAGATGAAACTTTAATAATTAAACCCGCAGATAAAGGCGGGAATATTGTAATTCAAGATAAAAACAGATATGTACAGGAGGCAATGCGACAACTATCAGATAAAACTTATTATCAACCCATAAATAGCAATCCTATGAAACATGTGGCAGTTCAGATTCAAACATATTTACAAAATTGGATAGAACATGGCCTCATTAATCAAGAGGAGGCTAAATACCTGACAGTTGAACATCCGGTCACTCCCACAATTTATTTTCTTCCCAAAATTCACAAAGATCCCAAAAATCCACCTGGGAGGCCAATAGTTTCAGCAAATCAATCTTTATTGGAACCTATATCAAATTATATTAGCCTGAATAAATGAATTTTGTGAAATAAGAGATCCCGGAGTGCGGTCGTTCGTGAAGTATTTCATGAATGTTGTTGATATATATATATATATACACACACACACTTGTTTAATATATCTATATACAGATATATATAACTATATATATATATATATATATATATATATATATATATATATATATATATATATGGAGAGAGAGAGAGAGAGAGAGTAGTTGCACAATTAAAAATTGTGTTTGTCTACATCCTTAACAGTCCATCAGTTTTGTTACGAGGACTTGCGCCCGCAACGGAGCACCAGCACGTCAAGTGGACATGACATAATGCTGCAAAAGCATATATACATACATACAACAAAAATACTAAGTCTCACTATATGCCCTACATTTGTGCAATACAAGAGATGCCATCGACCCTAGGAAGGGAACGTGCTAGGAAAGGGAATGTGCAATCACACGTAGATTCAAGTGTTGGAAATTGGGTTACTAGTTGACCACAATGTAGCGCTGTCTGGGGACAGGCATCCAGTTAGGCCCACTGAACAAAATACTTTAAATCTTGGTGTGTAGCCCGTGCGGCATTGCTTTGCGAGGCTTCACAACGTTTGGCACCACTTTCAATGAAGCTGTGTAGCGATGCTTTGTGGGGCATTGTGGCACTCTGCGTCGATTCCTATGAGGCAGGCAGCTCTATGATGAGGTTTTGCTGGGCTTCAGGTCACTTTGCGTCAGTTACAATAGAGATCATAGCTGTGGTGGTAGAGCACCTTCAGGTGCACTTCCAAATGTCCAGGACTGGGGTGGCTTCACTTGGTTGGCAGGACTCACAGGAAGCAGAGTCTAGGAGCAGGGTTCAAGGTAATTTCTGTCCCTGAGACTCTGATTAGGAGGCAAGCCAACTAAGCCTTGGAGTAACTCCAGTGGTACTAGGTTCAAGATGCAGGTCCAGTCCTTCTCTCATACAGCAGGGCAGCAGGCACCGGGGCAGCAGGCAATGGAGTAGCAGTCCTTCTTGTAGAGCAGCACAGCAGTCCTTCAGAGCCTTCCACGGGTCCAGAGGTGTACTGAAAAGTAGAGGCTGAGGGTCCAATATTTAGATCTGGTGCCCACTTTAAAGTAGGAGAAGGTTCTAGATAATTCCCTTTGAAGTGCTTGAAGTTCCCAGCCTCCTCTGTCGTTACTTCAAGCTGACTGCATGAACAATGCAGTCGGTGACAAGTCCTTTATGTAAAGGCATGGCACAGCCTATTCACTTACAAGTGAGGCTGTGCCTAGGTTCGTTCCCCCATCCATCCTTCCAGTTGATGGCTAATCCAGACACACCTAATTCCTCTATTGTTGGTTGTATGGGAGGAATTAATGAAGTCCAACTGCCAACTACACCCAGGAAAAGGCTGCAGGGACCACATAGTTAAGGCAGTAACTAAGTTTGTTTCATTAGAGAAATTAATTGCTTTCCATAAGTAGAGCCAGCTGAAGCAGTCTAAATGATATTTGCTAATGGTAACTATTACCTCAATGTGGCCCCTAAAAGTAAAAAAAAACAGCTCTATTGAACTTTAGTCCATGATATTTACCCAGTCTTCTTACTATCATAAGCATCCATACTTCAAATATCAAAATGATTTAATAGATAATATAAACTGATTTTCATCCACTTTTATGTCTGTAAAAACGTGAAACAGAAAGAAAGTGTATTTGAGAAAAATAATTCTAGCAAAACAGCAACACAGAGAAAGGCAGTTGTAGAACCTCTTAACATCAACCACCAGGATGGCAATCATGAATAAGTTTTAATTGATTTCTGACTACAATATCCTTGATGATGTTGTACATATATAGTTGTTAATTAATTTGTTTCATTTATTGTATTTATATTCCTGTCACTTGATATTTTGCTTTTTCTCTTACTATATGTTATCATCAAAGTATGTAATGTGAAATGTATTTCATGTTAAAATAGAACTATATTCAAGATAATTTATTCACTGAATATTGTATATAAAAAATAAGTAAGAAACATATTTTTAAGTTTGAGATATTAATTGAAATATCTTTAGCTGAGTTGTTTAAAAATATATAAAGTATTAGGTTAATATTCTATCTAATTAAACATTAAAAAAATGTGTTCATAATACACTATATATTTGCATTAGATGTAAAAAACATTAATGTATATATTTTTAATGTATCTATATATTTATGTTCAGTATTATGACATGCAACCCTTTCTTCTAAGCCACTAATAATGGCTCTAAGTAGGGTCCTATATTAGCCTCTCTTGTTTGTTCTTAATGGCCTTCCCCTGTTGACTAATAGCACAAACACATATCTAAAAAGTAGATGTTGTTTATTTAAGCATGTTATTATATGTTTATGTTTTGGCATTATTGAATCTCAAACTATTTGAAATACAGAGCAATATCACAGCTTCCAGTAATTTTTGTGAAATTGAATAACCATACAACTAATATTGACAAAACAAAGGTGTTAGTCTTTGTAGAAAAGTATTAAACATTCTCTGTGGCTATATGCGGACACATTTCAGATAGAGGACAATTTCCAGTATTTCCAGTATTAATCGTTTAAAAAAAAATACCATGTAATGTCCCTGTGTATCAACCTCAAATAAAAACAGTTGGTTCCATTACTAAATTGATGCAGTTTTGGTGTTATTTAATGTCGTGTCTCGCCAATGCAATCCAGGTACATATTGTCACGTTAATACTATATGGATGTGAATAACCAGTTCTTGCTGTGGGGTCTGGTAAGCTACACCAGAATTGAATTAAAAATTGTAAAACACTCCTTTAATATTACAAAACTGATGAAGTTACAGGTGTTAAGAGATGAACTTTGAGTTTGCAGTTGAGATTTGATGAACCAGCAATAACTTTGTACTCTGTGAAATGGACTCAACAAATCAAATATTGCTGTCTGCGTGTCTCAATCAAATACAATATTGTGTAGCAAAATTAGTTGCTTGTCTTTTCATTATGTCATGGTTTTATTTGGTGATTTTTCTGCAATTGCGGAATTAAGTGCCTTGAAAGAAGCTAGAAAACTAACAATATGTAGAGTGATGCTATATAATGATTAAAATACACATCATGTGTATCTGGAGATTTAAAACTCTATGGCGGGAGAAGAAGGGAGTAAGGCAGAAGAGGGAGAGAATCCCACTGTTGCAGACCCTTGTCCCTGGAACTTCAGCAGGTGATCGCTACCAGAGAGATGGAATGTGCTTCCAGCAGCAGGGTGAAATCTTCAAAGACCAGAGTATATACTTCAGTAGTAGTTCAATAGGAATGACAACCTTCAGCTCTCATTACACATTAGATTTACCGTAAGCTCTAAGTGGTGACTGTGAATGCCACAGAGCTTACCAAGACACTATCTCCAAGTCAGGAGGACAGGAGGCAGTAGGTTGACAGAATGCAGGTAAATGCCACATGGAACATCAGTGAGATGAAAAATTTGTTTAAATTAATGTACTACAAAAGGAGGGGCAAACAAAAGAAATCTTATAAAACACTAATGTGAAGTAACAGAGAGAACCAGGAACCTTACCTTAGGAACCATGGGCCAGATGTATCAAAGTATTTTGCATTTGCAAACAGTGCAAAATGCAAACTTCCACTATTTGCGAATGCAAAATAGCCTTTCCGAATGTATGAAAGGCATTCGCAGGGCAATGTTAAGGAATCGCAAAAATAGCAATTCCCTAAAACTGCAACTCAATATTGCGTTTCGCAAATTGCAAATTGCAAATAGGTAATCGCAAAAACAATGTATGAACCATTTGCAAATTGCAAATGGTCAAAAATGGGGAATTTGCATGCGCAATTTACCACCAACTCAAATCAGGTGGTAAACAGGTGCAATCTATATAAAGAGGCCCAGGGTGTATCAGCCCTTTTCAACAATGGCTGCACTCTACGTCATTGCATGGAGGATGAGGATACTGGCAGGTTCGAGGAGAGAGAAGTGGAGACAAGAGCGCACTTTTAGAGTGTTCATTACTTTGTGTGACTAAACAGAGGAGGAGATTCATGAGAAGTATAGGTTGAATTCTACCATGATATTAAACCTAATAGCTGATGTGCAACCACAACTGCTGCAACACACACACAAAACCAAAGAAGTACCCACTCATGTGCAGGTGTTATATTCACTGCACCTCTTAGCCTCAGGCAACTATCAGGGATTAATAGCAGCAGCTAGAGGTGTGTCCCAAAGTGCTTCTTCCATGCATTTCTGAATACAATGTTATCTAAAATCAATGAGCACATCAAATTCCCCAACACCCCAAACGACTTGCAGCTCACAAAATTAAAATTCTATCAAGTAACCCAATTCCCATACGTCATTGGCAACATTGATGGGACACATGTTGCAATCTGTCAATGCCTATATCTACAGAAATATGAAATTTAGCCATTCCATGAATATATAGGTCATCTGCAATGCCTCACACATCATCACAGATTTAGTCGACAGATTCCCTGGTAGCACACATGACTCCTATATATTCAGGCATAGTGGAATATACACACAACTACTCGGTGGAGAGGTTGGAGAAGGATACCTACTTGGTAATTTAACACAGAACAATGTGGCATAGTGTACAGGTGAGTTTAGAGAAGAAAATGACTCAATATTCACTTCTGTCATTGTGGGAGACAGTGCATATGCAGTGCAGTCCTTCACCCTCACACCATAAATCAATCCAGCTGCCCCAAGTGAATAGCGTTACAATGCTGCACATAGGAGGACACGTCCTTTGGCCTGCTGAAGGGTTGCTTTCAATGCCTGCACAAAAGTGGTGGGGCACTACAATACAGTCCAGAGACCTGCTGCAAGATTGTGGCTGCATGTGCTATGTTGTACAACATACCCCTGGAACCCTCAGATACGGAGTCTGATAAGGATGATGACCCATTACCACCCCGTCACCCATCAGATGGATCAAGAGCAGCAGAAGGCAGACAAAGACGTGCAGAGATTACACAGAATTATTTTTAATGTAAGTAATGAAAAGACCATGTATTGCTTCTTACTGCTACAGGTATCACATTTATTGCCTTAACTTCAGGTTAAATATGTGGGCATACAACATAGGTAGTCCAAAAGCACTATCTGTACTTAAATCAAATGCTTCACCATTAACATCATATCAGTAGTGCAATGTCACAAAACAACAAGCCCTAAAAACATGTCCCAATTACTTTTTGTGTCCACGCACTCCACTGGAACGGTCAGTGGGCTCAGCAGCATATCATGTTCAGGCTTCTGAGACAGCATTGTGTCTGGAACTTAGTAGCCTATACTCCATTACAGGGGCAGTCACACTACTGAGGCTTGAGAGCTCCTCACTATCCCCACCTCCTAGATCACTGTTCCCAGCAATGCGGGCTGCCTGCATGTTCTCCAATGCATTGGTAACCTGCACCAATGCCGTGCAATGTCTCCACTGCAATATGCCATTCCCACTTGCATGCCCACGGCACGTCGTCACAGCAAAGCAGTTGCATTTGTGAGGCGATTGACGGATCTGCTGAATCCTTCCAATCTACCCATCAATTGGTGATGGCACCTACGGTGGGTGACATAGTCCTGCTGCATTACTATGCAGAGTTCCTTAGTGGCATTCGTCCTCTCCCTTAAATTGTCTGCTGTTGCTTTCTGTCCTTCCAGCACTGTTGCATTGAGCTGGCACATGTTGTGATTGAGAGACACCAACTGCCTGTGCATTCATTTCATGTACTTACATTGTAGGCGCTGCACCTTTAACACTGATGCCTCTAGACCTCCAAACAGAGATGGGCCCTCACCTTCCAATGAGCTCTCTCTGACACCTACTTTATGCTTCCTGAGGGGAATGTTTTAAAGCTGGAAATGGGACTGGCATATGTGCATGTGTCTATCCTCAGACAGTGGTGTATGCACATCGTTTGTCAAGTCATCGGACTCCAGATTAAACTCAGGGAGTGGTTCCACTGTTGCCCTACGTCTGGGTTGTGCAGCTGTTATAGACACAACGTTGTCGACCTCAGACGGTGTCTGGCTTTCCTCATTCCCCCGAGTTTCTGCTTCTGCTGCATGATGTGCAGGGGCATCTGCAACATTACCGAGCAGTATGTCAGTTACATATTACTTTTGCATGTCTCACTTCACAGTTTCATTTTTGGAGTAAATAGTTTCCCTGAGATTACGTTGTTACATCGTATTTAGTGAATTCCAAATAGCGATTTGGTAAAAATCCCTACTTGGCAATTGCTAATGTGGTTCTTCATACATATGACTCCTCTATATTGAGGCATAGTGGAATATACACACAACTACTTGGTGGAGAGGTTGGAGAAGGATACCTACTTGGTAATTTAACACAGAACAATGTGGCATAGTGTACAGGTGAGTTTAGAGAAGAAAATGACTCAATATTCACTTCTGTCATTGTGGGAGACAGTGCATATGCAGTGCAGTCCTTCACCCTCACACCATAAATCAATCCAGCTGCCCCAAGTGAATGGCGTTACAATGCTGCACATAGGAGGACACGTCCTTTGGCCTGCTGAAGGGTTGCTTTCAATGCCTGCACAAAAGTGGTGGGGCACTACAATACAGTCCAAAGACCTGCTGCAAGATTGTGGCTGCATGTGCTATGTTGTACAACATACCCCTGGAGCCCTCAGATACGGAGTCTGATAAGGATGATGACCCATTACCACCCCGTCACCCATCAGATGGATCAAGAGCAGCAGAAGGCAGACAAAGACTTGCAGAGATTAGACAGAATTATTTTTAATGTAAGTAATGAAAAGACCATGTATTGCTTCTTACTGCTACAGGTATCACATTTATTGCCTTAACTTCAGGTTAAATATGTGGGCATACAACATAGGTAGTCCAAAAGCACTAGCTGTACTTAAATTAAATGCTTCACCATTAACATCATATCAGTAGTGCAATGTCACAAAACAACAAGCCCTAAAAACATGTCCCAATTACTTTTTGTGTCCACGCACTCCACTGGAACGGTCAGTGGGCTCAGCAGCATATCATGTTCAGGCTTCTGAGACAGCATTGTGTCTGGAACTTAGTAGCCTATACTCCATTACAGGGGCAGTCACACTACTGAGGCTTGAGAGCTCCTCACTATCCCCACCTCCTAGATCACTGTTCCCAGCAATGCGGGCTGCCTGCATGTTCTCCAATGCATTGGTAACCTGCACCAATCCCGTGCAATGTCTCCACTGCAAAATGCCATTCCCACTTGCATGCCCACGGCACGTCGTCACAGCAAAGCAGTTGCATTTGTGAGGCGATTGACGGATCTGCTGAATCCTTCCAATCTACCCATCAATTGGTGATGGCACCTACGGTGGGTGACATAGTCCTGCTGCATTACTATGCAGAGTTCCTTAGTGGCATTCGTCCTCTCCCTTAAATTGTCTGCTGTTGCTTTCTGTCCTTCCAGCACTGTTGCATTGAGCTGGCACATGTTGTGATTGAGAGACACCAACTGCCTGTGCATTCATTTCATGTACTTACATTGTAGGCGCTGCACCTTTAACACTGATGCCTCTAGACCTCCAAACAGAGATGGGCCCTCACCTTCCAATGAGCTCTCTCTGACATATACTTTATGCTTCCTGAGGGGAGTGTTTTAAAGCTGGAAATGGGACTGGCATATGTGCATGTGTCTATCCTCAGACAGTGGTGTATGCACATCTTTTGTCAAGTCATCGGACTCTAGATTAAACTCAGGGAGTGGTTCCACTGTTGCCCTGCGTCTGGGTTGTGCAGGTGTTATGGACACAACGTTGTCGACCTCAGACGGTGTCTGGCTTTCCTCATTCCCCCGAGTTTCTGCTTCTGCTGCATGATGTGCAGGGGCATCTGCAACATTACTGAGCAGTATGTCAGTTACATATTACTTTTGCATGTCTCACTTCACAGTTTCATTTTTGGAGTAAATAGTTTCCCTGAGATTACGTTGTTACATCGTAATTAGTGAATTCCAAATAGCGATTTGGTAAAAATCCCTACTTGGCAATTGCTAATGTGGTGCTTCATACATATGACCCCATGTTGTTTGTCACCAAGTAATTCCAGCTGCTTGTAGTTAAAAGACCCTAAAAGTGCCCACCCCATCCTGTAGCCTGGGAATGGAACTCTGATTGGTCCTTCTGCTCTGCCACTTTCTATTCCTCAGACCCAGCACCATAGGCTGATCCTCTACTTACCTCACACTGGCCCTGTTCTTTGTCTCTTTATCTGTACTTTCCTCAGTATAACTCCCTGATTAACTGCCACTGTAAATCTGCAAGGCTCCCACCTCCCCAAAAGTCGAGGTTGCCTTGGTGGCCCATCAACCAAGGAACCAATAGGTGAGAGTGATGGTCATTCTGCACTATTGAATGCAAATTATCACTCATTTTCCAACCATTGTGTCAGCTGTATGATGCACAGTGACCCATGTAAGGAAAGTTAATAATGGCGGAGATTTCCCGGGAGCAAATTCCCTGGTATTCTGGCCATTATTTTTTTTTCAAGAATCAAACTCCTGCTTTGGCAGTTTGTTTTTTTAAAACAAAAAAGGTTTGCTTTAAATATGACCCCCACTGTGAAAGCCTCAGTGCTATGGATGGTATCATCACTGTGGTTGTTCCCTTCGCAGCAGAGATATCCCCTTCAGGCAGTCAGGATCTCTCAGTATGGTTAATATTTCTTTATCTATCTAACAAACCGGTGGATAATTTGGCAGTGTCTAAATGATCTACTGAGGATTGATCAGATGGTAAATTAAAGGCTTCATGGACTCTATTAAACTACCTTAGGTTTTATATGTTTGAGGAGTGGTATGTTGTTGTCTCATGAAATATTATTTTGCTGCATGTTTGAAGCAGTTACATGTGTATTGTAAGTGGTGCCTTTCTCTAGATGTGGTTAATAGGCAGGTGGTGTGTGTATGAGTCCGGATGTATTATGTCATGATCTTCTGGCAGGATAAGGGCTATTTAAACATCAATTGTTTTCATTTTACATTGTGTTTTGTACATTTATTGATCGCCAGCACTTTCCAGTTCTGATACTTCATCATTATAGTTTTTCTAATGCATATTTGTAAAAAGCACTGTAGAGAGATATATAGCAATTTAGGGCCAGGTGTACGATACGATTTTGCATTTCTTTACGGACTGAATCGCTATTTCGGTCCGTTAAGAAATGCAAACTTCGCATTCGGTATGTACATTGGCAGTCACAAAGTGTGATTTCTATGGTGTAGGAATCGCATTTGAGAAATCAATAAAATAGGAAATTGATATTACTGATTTCCTATTTGCGAAACGTATTATAAAATTGCAATTAGTGACTGAGCCCAAAAAGTCAATTTAAGAAATGCAGGGCCAGATGTATGAAAGCTTTTTGCATTCGCAAACGGTGCGAATGGCCGTTTGCAAATGCAAAAAGCCATTTCAGAATGTATGAAAGACATTCTGAACGCAATTTTAAGGAATCGCTAAAATAGCAATTCCTTAAAATTGCGACCCTGTTTCGCGAGTTGCAAGACTCTCTAAATAAGAAATCGCAAATAAGGATTCCTTATTTGCGATTTCTAAGCACATGCAAGAAGCAATTCCTAAATGCGAATTGGGCATTTAGGAATCGCTATTTACCACCAAGTTGAACTTGGTGGTAACTATGCGCAAATTTTTAAAACGCATTTAAAATGCATTTTTAAAATTTACATGTAAAGCACACATGCCCTTTTGGCATGTGTGCACCTTACATGTTGCAAAAAATTATTTTGGGGTGCAGCAGAGGGGGCCTTAGGCCCTCAGCACCCTGGGGTTTTGCATTTCCAAAATTGCGATTTCTGGTTAAGAAATCGCAATTTTGAAAACATTTGCAGATATTGGCATACAGGCCCATATGTGGGAATGGGGCCGGTATTGCAATTTGCGATTCGGTAATAGCATTTGCGATTTTTAGGAAATCGTTATAACCCATTCGCAAATGTGATACATTGCATTTTGCGAATCAGAAATAGCAATTTCTTAAAAATCGCTATTTCCTACTCGCAAAAGGCCTCCTTGATACATCTGGCCCGCAATTACCATCAACCTGAAGCAGATGGTAACCATGTGCAAACTATAAAACGAGTGCCAAAATGCATCTGGCTCATTACGAACAGATCATTCTACATTCTAGCAAGGCGGCTGAGGATCCGGGCCCTGAGGGACAGGCAGAGGAGAATGAGACGGGAGGGGATTTTTAGGGTGAGGGTCACCCTATTTAATATGACAGAGAAGGAGATAATAGACAGATATTGACTGTCTAGCCAGGTTATACTTTACCTAATAGCTGATACAGAGCCCCAATTACAGGTCCCTACAATGCGTAGAAACCCCATACCTCTCCACGTGCAGGTATTATGCTGCCTCCAACTACCTGTGACAGGGAACAACCAGTCAGTCATAGCAATGGTGGAGGGGGAGGTGTCACAAAGCTCATTATCTAGGTTCCTCCATATATGTCTTGATGTAATGGTTGCTCAGTTGCCCCAATATATCTTTTTCCCAAATACTCCACAAACATTGCAGCACACAAAATTGGATTTCTATACAATGGTACAGTTCCCCAATGTAATTGGCTGCGTGGACGGAACACATATTGCCATATGCCCCCTTCAGTAACAGAATTCATATATAGGAACAGGAAGAGTACACTTGTGTCATGCCAGACCTTGTGGCCAGGTACCCAGGCAGCACACATACCTCATTCATGTTTTGCCAAAGTGTAATTTACAACCGACTGGCAAAGGGAGAATTTGGTAGAGGATTCCTGCTTGGTAAGTTTACCACATACTCTTTGCACACACTAGCCAGGAAAGTATGTGTCAACTGGTCTAATGATTTCCCCGACCATGCCTCAAAGGTGATAGTGCATATGCCTTACATCCATGGATCCTTCCGCCTTACCTGACTGCTCGGACACCAAGTGAGTGACGATACAACCATGCACACAAAGCAACATGCTCAATCACTGAGCGCACATTTGGAATCTTGAAATCCCGCTTCAGGATTATCCATAAGACAGGAGAAGCACTAGTATACAGGCCACAAATATGCTGCAAGATAATAGCTACCTGTGCCATGTTGCACAATATCTCAATGGGGAGGGGACTACAGGATATCACCATTGAACCTGAATCAGATGATGATTCAGATGGTGAACAACAGGAAATGCAGGGACAACAGGACAGCAGCCATGCAGCTGAGAGACGGGCTACATGCACAGATTTCACTAACAACTTCTTCTGAGGTAAGGCATGACATGTCATGTTGTCAGTCTGATAACTCACACTTGGCTAAGGGCTTGGTGCACAAAGTGATTACCACTTTTAATTTAGGGGACAATGATTTTCCAAAAACAAATATGTAAAAAGAAAAAAATGCCATGCATGCAAAAACTAAACAACAAGGATTGCGCCCTGTCTGCCTATTTCTTGCGACCCCTTCCTGTACTCCTCTTTCTATTCACGTGACCAGGGGCCGTAGACGTGTTAGTGTCTGAATGTTGTTGGGGAACATTCATGGTGGCACAGGTGTCCAGGGCAGACACCGCACTTGTGTTTGACCCATCCTCGCTCCAAGTACTAAGTTTATAGGGGTTGGTGGGTTAGCTGGCAGGGTGAAACTGTAGGTGTGGAAGGTTTCAACAACCGTTGTCACCAGCAAAGCCCCTGGCAACATGCTGGCAGCAATGTGACATTTCTGCCCGAATGTTGACTGTACTCCTGGCCGGGCTGGAGGTGGCATTGGCCAGCCGGTTCATTGCACAGGTGTAGGCATCAAATCTGGCCATCAGTTGTTTACACTGCAGGCACTGTTGCCTGTGCTCCCCCTCCATTGCACTGTTCCTGCACTCTTGCCCCTTTTCAACAGTTTTAGTGAGGCACTGCAGCTCCCTGATCACACCACTTATATGTTTTATTTTTCAGGTGCTCAGTTCTGATCATACCCCTCTTCAAATTACCAATTGTGTCTGTACATGCTGCAGCTGATGGAATGGAAACAGTAGCAACACAAAAGGATGATGGACGGAGTGTTACAACTTTTCAAACGCTCACTACCAGTCACAGATTTGGGTTTAATCCATCGTTCTTTTGCTCACTATGCCACCCCAGTTTGGACCCATCCATTTGCAAATCAGTCTTGACCCTGTTCTCCATGGGAACAGTCCAGCCCGGACTGCCAGGCCAGGTCCTCCCTGAACCAGAAACAAGCATCCTGGGACCGGTTTCAGGGTATCACCCTTCATCAGCCAGGCTAGCTTGAATCCAGTGGCACAGTGAGCAAGGGACCCACGTCTGGGCACACCCTTCCCACTTAGGGCAACTTTAGCAACACAAAAGGATGGTGGACAGAGTGGTGTGGTCTTACGTCTCTGTGCTGTTAGTGTGGTGGTGGATGGGCCAGGTAACGGTGTTATTGACGGCTCCACCTGTTGAGCTATGGCTGCTGTGGTGTCTGTATTAGCAGGGTTGGGATCTGTTGGACACATATGCAGCACACATTTAGTATGAATAAATGTTACAGTTTTGGACACAATTATGTGTGACCTTGTGATTGGCTTGCATGTGCTGTGGGAGTTGTAGCAGATTGTTACGTGTGGCCATTGGCATACAGTACAGCATGGGGATGGAGTGCAGTACAACTCCCAAGATGCACTGGATGGGTTATTGAAACAACTGACTGGAGTAGTCCAAACTTTGTATTCTATGCTGTGATTTGCCTAACTGTGTGGTCTACAAACAACATACAGGTATGTCACTTACCCTGCCTGGTGGCTGCTGGGAGTTTCTATCTCTCCAACTCCTGAGACACTGGCAGGTTCAAGTGTCCCCTCAATGAGCCGTTCCATGTCAGTCAGTGGGGGTTGGGTGGATGGTCCCCCTCCTGTTGCACGCCCCTGAGCCACCCTGTTGGCCAGCCTCTCCTTTGCCCTGGAGCACAGGTTGTACCACCTATTGCGCATCTCAGGGATGGTTTTCAGTGTGACTTCCAGGGCATTCACTTTTTCCTGAATGTACTTCCAGATTTTGGTTTTCTGTGAGTCAGGGCCATAAAAAGAAGCCTTTCCAAACAGCTTGCCCATGTTGGCCACACATTGCTCTTTGAGGACCTCCAGCTCTCTCTCAAAGAAACTGATTTTGTGCTTCCTGCTGCCTCCAGCATCCTTGTTCTCTTTTGTAGCCATGGTGTGATGTTCTCACCCTTCCTTGTGTCTGCAGCAGTGTGTCTGGGCCTCTCCTTGCTCCCTGTAGCTGAGTCTGGGCTCAGTGTGGCCACACCCTGTTAATTACTTCTATTTGGGCCTCCAGCTGCATTTATGCCTAGAATTCTGAAATAGCAATTTCTTATTAAGAAATCACAATTTTGTGATTTCTTAATTAACGATTTCTTATTTGCCATTTCTTCCAATTAGAAATTGCAAATAAGGAATTGATTAATACATATATCGCAAATTGCGACTCACAAATACTAATTTCTAAACATTTGTTATTTGCGAGTCGCAATTGAAGAATTTTGTACATCTGGCCCTAACTCTTTTATTATCATCTGTTTTACAGAATACCTGAACAGACATGAAGTTTAAATTTTCCAACAAACATGATTTTCTCCCAGGCTGCAGTGAAAGTGATTTTTTGCTGCTATTGCCCAAAGAAAATAAAATGCACAGATCACCATCTCCAATGGAAATGGGCAAGTCTTTTTGCTAGTAGATCTGAAGGCACTGTAATTTATAATGCATATGTAAAGAGCTATTCCATTATGCAGCATGGAGGACTACATTAGGTGGCAAGGGCTGCGTAATTATGATGCCTAGAGCATAAATGACACAGCACATTCATTAGCAGCCATATATTCAGACATTTGTGTTCTGGAAATATTTTTGTGAAATTTGCAAATTTTGCCAGAAATTATGTGACATATGAGTAAACTCCAGAATAATGTAGTAAATGTAGTAGCTACAGAATCAAGTTCCATTTTGTGCAACAATTTATATAAGAGATTTAAACAAAACCTAAACATTCTAATTAGTTCCTACTGTTAGCTGCAGTTTGAATAAAACGTTTGTCAAGCTAACTCTTGCTAAGTATACACGTTATATAAAAATGTGTAAAGCATAAAAGGTTCATAATGGTCTCATATTGACATTTTGAGGTTCTGCTAATATTTTAAAAAAAATACACTCAGGTATCTGTGTCAAGGTTTAAGATGTAAGCAGAACCCCTATTCGTATCATATGCAATAATCAATCACTAAATGTGGAAAGGCGGCATTACTGACAGGGGAAGCCTAAATTGTTTATTGAAGTCCCTCATTATGGCACCTTCAACAATGGTAACAGATTGCATATAACAACTTTGTGCACCTGCAAAAATAGTTTATGCTACAGCACCTCTTGGGTGCATGTGTTTTACAAAAAGATATGAAAAAAGCAGAATGCAAGTGTCATGTTTGTAGAGCACGGTCAAATCAATTTGAGAGGCCTCCAGCCTCTTAGTAGGATTGTTTGCTAGAGTAGAGTTCTTGTGAATGCAATTTGTGAGGCAGTAAGTATTTTTCACTTATATCACTTTAACTCTGATTTTGTAGTAATATGAAACTTGACATTTTTACTGCTGTAATACACACGCAACTGTACAATTCTTTGTACTCTTGCATTAAATAATGTTATTGAGGCACATGATATTTCAGCCCGCCAGCTCTCTCAAACGTGTCCCAACTTACAACATTAGTGTAAGAGCCCAGTGCTGGCTTTAGGATAGTGTGACCGGTGCCATCAGACCGGATGCCAGGGTCAAGGGAGCGCCCACTGCATAATATGCTAAACCAAGAGAACAGCAACCTGGAGAGATGTTTGTGTGCATGGCATTTTTCAAGGGGTAATTACAAAGGCATGATAAGTCTGTTGGTTAATGCACTTGATAGACTTGATAGAGAGATCTGTGGCTGATCAAGGTACAGTTTTGAGTCGTGAAAGAGTGCAGAGAGAGGTATTAATGTTCCTGCTGGAAAGCACAACATATGAAATGCACATCACACATTTGTATTTTATGAAGATAGCTCAGTGGTTAATTGCTTTTGTCACAGAGATCCTTTTGTTACAACGTTACAATCCTGCTGTAGGACACTGAGCTACGAACTGGGATCAAAGTACAGGGCATATTTAGGCCCAGATTTATACTTGCTTTGTTCCAGATTTGCGTCATTTTTTTGGCGCAAACCTAACTCCATATTTATACTTTGGCGCTAGACCCGTCTGTTAAAGTCATTTTTTGCTTGCAGGAAACTACGTTCGTCAATGAGATGCAAAGTAGGTGTTCCCGTGCAAAAAATGATAATATGGCCTTAGCGCCATATTTATTCCCATGCTAAAATCAACCAAGGGGGAAGGGGCCCTTAAATAATGGCGCCAAGCTTGCTTAGCACCATCATTTAACGCCTGGGGTTTTTACGTAAAAAAATTACGCTAGTCTGGTTAGAGGCATTTTTATGCTTCTGACCATACTAGAGTCATCATTTGACGCACAACCACCTGTTGCCCCTAAGCCTTCCTACTGGCTAGCGTCCTTTTTCATGACGGTAGCCGGGCCTTACCGCTGGCTACCGTCATTCCATTAATATGATGCCCGGCTGGCGTCTTGGAATGGCGTAAGCCGGCGGTATACTTTTTCATGCAAAACTGAGTTAGCGCAGTTTTGCGTGAAAAAGTATCAATCTGGGCCTTAGAAACATATTGTATTTCTTCCTCAATTGTTATTCTAAGGTTGCTACAAAGGGTTCCTTTGGGTAGTAACATAATTCTATTAGTCTGACACCCAATCATGTTTTTTTCCCAATCCTCAGTTGATAGTGTAAAGTTACTAGCAATTTATTCCTGGTTTCCATCACAAAAGGCATGCAAGCCTGATGCAAAGTGTTATTATGAGGATTATTTTCCAATGAAAATCCTGAATTGCACTGGACAGTAGTCCTAAAGTAATACAAAGTAGCACCATGCACTACTTTATGTAAAGTAGCTATAGCATGTGTGGTACATGGATGGTCTCCTGCACTCAACAATGGATGGGACACTAATCCTTATCTATTAACTTTGATAAAAAGGGCTTTGGAACAAAATATTACACCTCTTTGAGGCACCGTACAGAACACATACAAAATCGTAGAATTTTGAGCTGAACGGATAACCTTCCATTCTCAAATCTATGCTTGACATCACACACACTCACTATAGTGCAAGAGTGTATATGTTGGTGCAAGGCAGCCAAAGGTACGCAAGCACTATAGGGAACAACAAAAACACAAGTTAGTAGATATGGTAAAACTGCCCATTTCGCCAGTCAAAGGAGGTCATTCTGACCCTGGCGGTCACCGACCGCCAGGGTCAACGACCACGGAAGCACCGCCAACAGGCTGGCGGTGCTTCCTGGGCCCGTTCTGACGGTCAGAAAAGGGGAACCAGCGGTTTCCCGCCGGTTTTCCCCTGGCCCAGGGAATCCTCCATGGCGGCGCTGCATGGGGATTCCGACCCCCTTCCCGTCACCCTGTTTCTGGCGGTTTTTACCGTCAGGAACAGGATGGCGGGAACGGGTGTCGTGGGGCCCCTAGGGGCCCCTGCACTGCCCATGCCACTGGCATGGGCAGTGCAGGGGCCCCCTAACAGGGCCCCACAAAGATGTTCACTGTCTGCTATGCAGACAGTGAAAATCGCGACGGGTGCCACTGCACCCGTCGCACCCCTACAACTCCGCCGGCTCCATTCGGAGCCGGATTCATTGTTGCAGGGGGTTTCCCGCTGGGCCGGCGGGCGGCCTTTTGGGGGTCGCCCACCGTCCCAGCGGGAAAGCCAGAATGGCCTCCGCGGTCTTTTGACCGCGGTGCGGTCATTCGGCGGTTCCCGCCGCCCGCCGGGGTCGGAATGGCCCCCAAAGTGCTCTTAGCATACAATGCCTATCAGTATGGATGACGTGGCTCCTACACCTTTCAGTCCCACTGGCTTAAGTAGCTTTTCATATAAATTGATTTACACACTTGTATCATTCATTGTCTCTTTATGTTTGTGATGCAAATCAGTCTGACTAACTAAGTTGGGATGAGAAGTGCTATAAAATAAATAAATGTGAAAAAGGGGCAAAGGAGAAACGAGGGGCACCACCAGTGGGTGGCAGTGAGGGAATCCATGCAGAAGGAGGTCAATGGGGGAGCACTAACATAGATTGTTTGTTATGAATGCCCAGTGGCAGGATTCCCTATATAAGAAAAGACAACAGGGAGTTAGATTGCTCCTTCTTTTCATTCTTATTAAGTTTTCTTGTTATTCCCAATTCTCTGTCAGGGAGGCCAGGTTTTCTGTCCATCTTTTCTCCCCTCTCTAGACTCCCTTCCAGTACTTTTGGATTTTCTTCTGCTGGATTATTTGTGCTTGTCCTGGCATCAGCCCACTTCGGGAAAAAGAGGGACATATACACTGTCAAAGGCAAGTTTGGCTCAAACGATTTTTCCAGAAACAGGAAGTAGGGGTGTTCGTGAGAAAAGAAGGAAGAACTTCAACCACAGGTATAGGGCCACTGGGGTTGCTCAAAATGCATTGTCATCATACTTCACCACCGTGCTCTCTAAGGTGCTGTGAGACTTCTTTTTTTTCCCTTCTCACTTCCCAACTCGCACCCCTCCCTTTGCTTTCCCTTATCCGGTGCCCCTCCTGAAATACGACTGTACCTTCTCCTACCTCTAGGAGCGTGGCTCGGTCTTGGAGCAGTTTCTTATTCTCTCAGCATTGCAGCCACTGTTGGTGCTTGCTCCCTGTCTTTGCTCTCGGACAGGCTCTCCTCTGGCTCGGAGTCCTTCCCGCTGGGTCTTGCTTTTTCCCATCTCCCGGAAACCATGTCTTCCTGGCCGGTGTTGACAGGTTCTTGCTTTTGGGGTCCCTCATCTTCTTCGTCTCCTTTTTCTCCCCACATCCCCCTTCCGTTCTCTTTGCCTCTTTTTTCCCTGTCTTCCCCGAGAAGCACTCCTCCACGCTTCTGTGCATGGCATAATGTATGCAAATGGGGTGTTCCCCAGTTAGTGGACAGAAGCAGCAAGAGTGGATGAGCAGTGCAAGGGTGTCACCAGTTGAGGTGGTTCCTGGTAGCAGGAGTGCCAGCAGTGCTTTGAGTCCAAAGTGACCATCCTAGCTACCCAATCTATTCTGGGTTGTGTACCTGGAGCCATGGGATACCTAAAATAGCACCAAAAACTGGATTATCAATGAGATCAAATTGGATCTCCTCAAAATGTTTATTGGCACAGATCATGGTTAAAGGACTAGTCTGATGGTCGATAAGTCCGGAGGATAATTCTGAACCATCAACAGCTCTTACTGGCTCTGGAGTGTCTCTCTTAGTCATAGTGATTCCCAAGGCCTTAGAAAGACCTATATCCAAGAAATTCCCAGTGGCTCCTTAGTCAAGTAATATCGGAAGAACTTTTCATACTTGGCCAGAAAAAATCAAGGAGACTATTAGGGTGAGGTGACAAAGTACCTGAGTCCTGGTATTAGCTAGGAAATGTGAGACATTACTCATAGGGTTTCTCAAAAAGACGGCCCCAGGTTTTACTGAGCCTGGTAGTTTTCCACCTGCTCGGAAGTTCCTGAATCTAACAGGTTATATAAATGATATAAATGATTTATTTGTACATTTTTTAGCAAAATGCCCAGATTTGCCGCAATACAGACAAAGATTCAACTTCCTTCTACACTCCTTCTCTTCCTTGGACAAGGGTCCTCTCACTCCTCCAATTTGCATGGGTTCTGAGGAGTTGTGTCTAGAAGTGGTTGCTTCTTTCCTTTCTGGCTTAACCACCACTATTCGAGTTTCACCTCATGATTTCTCACCTCTTCTTTCTGCCAAACGGTTATCTAAATGAACCACCAGGTCAATAAACTGAGAGCACTCACTGGGAGGGTCAGCTATCTGGGCTAGAACATCCTTAAGTTTGTCACAAGGCTTCGATAGAAGATAGAGGTGCATTTTTCTTCAGGCCACTCAGTCTCAGCAATCAGGCGATTAAAAGAGGTGATGTAAGTTAACAAGTCTTTATTTCCCTGACGTAGACTCAGCAACTTATTGTCGCTGGCTTGAATAAAAGAATGTTTAGCGAAAAGCCTACGCATGGATTCCTTAAAGCAAGCAAAGTCATAGAGCAATGGGTTGTTCCGTTCCACTAGGGAAACACCAGGTTGCAGCATTTCCTCCTGGCTGCATCATTTGGGAAGGCCATTAGACGGCAGAGAAACTGTAAGTGGCATTGGTTCATAAAGGTTTGGTATTTGGCACTGTCACAGTGAACTGAGGTAGGTGTGGTGACGGTGACCTGCATGGGTTGTGTAGGGGAAGCGAAACATGGGTTAGTACAATGGCAGAAGGTGGTATATTGAAAACGAGGTGGATATACAATTGGGGTTCTTGGCTTGTATCTAGTGTCTTCCCATGAAAAATCATGGGGCTTTTGTGTATGTAACTTGTAACACAATTCAGTATTTTCAAGTCGAAGGGCTTACACCTCCTGCTGTAAGCCCTGGAGGGTCCTTATGACATCTGCCAAAGAAGGAGAGTCCTCGTCAGGTGGCAACACATGCTTAAGGGCTTCAGAAGACTCATCCACAAATTTTATCTCCCAGGCAGCCTTGGATGTTGTGGCTTGGCTTTTATGTTGGAGCGTGGCCACTCACCTGAAGACCAGGCTGTCAGCAGGGGCAATGACTGTCCTCCCGACCTCCTGAGGCACCTCTCGGTGCTGCTGATTGCACCAGGATCCTCAGCAGCTGCCCCAAACGGGAAGGGGATTTGGAAAAAGAGAGAAAGAAACACTTTTTTTGCATATAAACCTAAAATAACAAGTTTTATCTTTTCAGGTTTGTTATTGCTTACTGATGTTTTAGGAACTGAGCAGAAAACCCCTTACTGCACACAACTTGACTACTGAAACTTTGTTCCTTGGCTTGAGAGTGCAACCAGGGTGGGCCCTAAGGTGCCAAAAAGTGAAGGGTTGCCATTGAGGAGCAGAGATGAAAATGTTATAAAAGAAGAAGACAAAACAATGAATAAAGATAAAACCCTGGTACTCCTAGAATCAACAGGTATTAATCTAAATATGTTACAAACGTTTCAATGGAAGCCACTTGACATGTGGATATACATGGTTTATCAAAATCATTGATCAGGCTGTATGATATCATGGTCTGAAGGGTGTATCTTTTGATTGTTTTTCTGATTTACTTACAAATTAGGTAATACATGTTGTAATAACTGTGCTTTAAGGATTTCTAAGAAAGTTATTCTTTGTGAACCCTTCAAAGAGCTGTATTGTGCACTTTCAAATCATTTGTCTGCAATGGTGAATTCTAGATTGCTTTATGGTGTTTCTAAAGAATGCTGGACACTTTTATCCCTACTATATTTTCCGTAGCTACTTTAACGATTTAGTTGACCTGGATTTAATCACAGGTTCAACTATGAGCTAATTACTGTAGTTGAGAGTCCTAGCAGCAACATTTCAGAAATGCAAAATGTAAAACTATCTTCCTACGATAAAAATAAATAAGTGAACTGGTAATTACAAGTTGTAATGGTGGGAATGAGTTTTAAAATGTTGGTGTATAAAAAGAAATGTTTATTTTCAACACTATAAAATATATTCTAAAATTGTACATGTAATTGAACCTCTGCACACATTTAAGACTTGGGGCCCGATTTATATATATTGGTGGAGAGTTCCCTCTGTGCCAATATAGTGGTCCACTTGCCATATTTAATTAAGGGTGGACCTTACGTTTGTCCACAGCGGAGACTAGACTGTCTCTGCTCTGGCTAAACTTCTCCAACTGCCCTGGCTGGAAAAACAGCTACATGCCTGCCCGTCCAATTTAGATGATTTTTTTTACTGTTTGTTACCACGAGGTAAAACCTGGCGGTAAGAAAAAGCTCAATCTTTATACTACTCCCCCTACCATGGGAGAAGACTCCGATGGCCAGGGGAGCATGATATTTTTTCTTTAAAAAACAAAAATTCTATTTCAGGGTTTTCATCTTGAACACAAAAAAAAATACTTTTTCGCTACAGGGCTGTGTCTTCGCAACACAGCCCTGTAGCAAACAGTAAAACGGACTTGCAGCAACTGCGATAACGGTGGATCCAGCCAATGCCCTTGTAATTGACCACCTGCATGGCAAGTCATTTATAAATCAGGTGGGCAGTCTGACCACCATGGGGACGGAGTAATTGACTACATCTCCATGGCGGACCCAAGGGCCGTCCTCCCAGATATAAATATGGGCATAAACTTCAGTATTACATACTTTCACTTTATACTACTGTTGCTTGAGGTGTTTGTTGCTAATTGGATTGCAGGGTTATACCAGAAGTCTTGAATGAAAAGTTGTGAAATATCAGGTTTTTCTTGTGATATGTGTCTGAAGTATATCCTAATCTCAATTTGTGGATATGAATTAAATTCTGTATACTTATTTAAAATAGTTGTGTTCATCATCTGCATTGTGCCTTTGCCATATGTTCTGAGAGAGGTTACAAATGTGTTATATGAAGGGGAGAAATATAAAAGAAGAGAGCTATATGAGCATCCCGCTGTAAAGGTCAAATGTGCAAGGAGATGTGGCTGACACAATACTTGACTCATGACTTTGGGCCTGATTCTAACTTTGGAGGACGGTGTTAAACCGTCCCAAAAGTGGCGGATATACCACCTACCGTATTACGAGTCCATTATATCCTATGGAACTCGTAATACGGTAGGTGGTATATCCGCCACTTTTGGGACGGTTTAACACCGTCCTCCAAAGTTAGAATCAGGCCCTTTATGTGCTAACAGTGCATTGGCAGTCCTTTACATGAATTCTCTTGTAAGCTAAATGTGTTTATCCCCAAACTGCATGTATGTGGGCATGCAATTTGGAAAAGCATTTTCATTTCAGGACATAAATCTTTGATCATTGAATGATTCCTTTCATTTTTCTGTATGTTGGAACAATGCAAATTCTCTGCACCTATAACTCAAAAGCTGAAGATGATAAATATAAGCAAAATATACTATTTGTAATATGTGAATCTGGCATACACAAAACAGCAACCACATGTATATTAGTCCTAAACATATTTTAACTAAAATCAGATGTTATATTGTTGTAGACAGAATGGACTTTAATTAGGCTAATCCGTCTTAACACTAAGGGCCTCGTTATGAGTTTGGCAGTCCAAGGACAGTCACATTGGTGGTCTGACTGCCAACAGGCTGGTGGAGTGGACCGCCAAATTATGACTTTGGCAGTGGTGCACACAGAAGACCGCCCTCCGGTACTGCTAGCCAGCACAGAACACGTCTGTCGTCTGGAGGCACAAACAGTTTGGTGGAGGCCATGTTCCTACCAGACCTACTAGGAGGTTGCACACCGCCAATGTGACCGCTGCGGTCCAACCACCACTAAGCATCAGGAGGCGGCTACAGACACAAAAAAGGGAGACACTCAAATCAAATAAAATCAAATACATTTCTTAAGCGCACTACTCACCCAGTAGGGTTTCAAGGCGCTGGGGGGGGGGGATTACTGCTCGAAAAGCCATGTTTTGAGGTGCTTTCTGAAGGTTAGGAGGTCCTGGGTCTTGCATAGTTTGGTGGGGAGGGAGTTCCAGGTTTTGGCGGCGAGGTGGGGAAAGGATCTGCCACTGGAGGTGGTGCGTTGGATGCAGGGGACTTTAGCAAGGGCGGCGGAGCGGAGCTGTCGAGTTGGTTTGTGGAAGTTGATTCGTTCGTTGAGGTAGGCCTGTCCAGTGTCGTGGAGGGCTTTGTGAGCGTGGACAAGGATTTTGAAAATGATCCTTTTGTTGATTGGCAGCCAGTGTAGGGATCTGAGGTGGGCGGAGATGTGTTCATGGCAAGGGAGGCTGAGGATGAGATGTGCGGCTGCGTTCTGAATTCGGGGCGTTTTCTCTGAAGCTTGGCTGTGGTCCCTGCGTAGAGGGCATTGCCTTAGTCGAGTCTGCTGCTTATGACGGCATGGGTGACTGTTCTTCTTGTTTCTAAAGGAATCCATTTGAAAGTCTTGCGTAGCATGCGAAGAGTGTTGAAGCAGGAGGATGATATGGCATTGATTTGTTGAGTCATGGAGAGAGATGAGTCCAGTATGATGTCAAGATTGCGTGCGTGGGTGGTGGGTGTTGGGGATGGTCCAAGGGTGATGGGCCACCAAGAATCGTTCCTTGCTGTCTTGTTGGGACCGAAGATGATGATCTCTGTTTTTTCTGAGTTCAATTTGAGGTGGCTTGCTGTCATCCAATTGGCGATGGCGAGGAGTTCCGCATGTAGGTTATTCTTGGCGGTAGCTGGGTTCCTAGTGAGGGAGATGATGAACTGGGTGTCGTCAGCGTATGAAATGATGGTGAGGCCGTGGGGGCGCAAGATGTTGGCGAGAGGGGACATGTAGATGTTGAAAAGGGATGGGGTTGAGGGAGGATCCTTAGGGGACCCCACAGATGGTCTTAGTGGGTGTAGACCGGAAAGGAGGAAGGCAAACTCTTTGGGTTCTTTCGGAGAGGAAGAAGGTGAGCCAGTCCTGGGCTTTGTGGCGAATTCCAGCGTCAAAAAGGCATGTGCGGAGGGTTTGGTGGCATACGGTGTCAAAAGCTGCAGAGAGGTCTAGGAGGATGAGGGGGACGGTTTCGCTCTTGTCTAATCTGGTCCTGATGTCGTCTGTACAGGCGATTAGAGCGGTGTCGGTGCTGTGGTTTTTGCGGAATCCAGACTGGGAGACGTTGAGTATGTTGTTGTCTTCTAGGAAGCAAGACAGTTGTATGTTTACTATCTTCTCCATGACCTTAGCGGGGAAGGGGAGAAGAGAGATGGTCTGCTTTGTTTTTTTTTAGAAGAGCGTTGACTTCGGCGTGTTTCCAAATATCTGGGAAGGCTGCGGTCTCGAAAGAACTGTTGATGACGGCCCGGAGATGTGGAGCGATGATTTGGCTGGCCTTGTTCAAGATGTGGTGGGGGCAAGGGACTGTTGGGGAGCCTGAGTGGATGGAGCTCATGGTTTTGCCAATTTATTTGTCGTTGGTGGGGGTCCAGGTGTTCAGTAGGTTGGTGCGGCAGTGTGTTGTGGTGTTGGTTGTGTCGGCGGTAGTGATGGTGGGTGTTTTGACAATGTGAAGCTGTTGTGTATGTCTGCGATCTTGTGGTGGAAGTAGTTGGAGAGAGAGTTGCAGAGGTCTTGGGAGTGTGGCGGGTCGATGGTGCAGGATTTGGGTTAGGTGAGTTCTTTGTTGATGGCAAAAAGTTCCTTGCTGTTGTGTGTGTTGTTGTCTATGCGCTCTTTGTAGAAGGACCGTTTGGTGGTCCGGATGAGATGGTGGTGTTTACGCATGGCTGATTCGAGGGCGGAGAAGTTGCTCATTGAGGGTTCTTGGTGCCAGCCTTTCTCAATTTTTCGGCATTCTCGTTTGGAAGACTGAATTTCTGTGGTGAACCAGGGGGCGGTCTTGATGGTGCAGGTGTTGTTGTTTATTTTGAAAGGGGCGAGGGAGTCTGCACAGGTTTCTAGCCATCGTGTGAGGTTGAGGGCTGCGGCGTTGGGGTCGTTGGTGCTGGGAGGTGGAGCTTGTGCAAGGTTGGTGATCAGGTGCTCTTTGGAGATCTTGTTCCACTTGCGGTAGGGGGTAGGATGTTGTTGGTGGTGGGTGATGTGTTGCAGGAAGGAGAAGTGGATGCAGTGGTGGTCAGTCCAGTGAAGTTTGGTGGTGTGAGTGAAGGCGATGTGGCTGCTGGAGGTGAAGATGGCGTCTAGTGTGTGTCCGGCTGAGTGGGTGGGTGAGGTGACCAGTTGCTTGAGGCCGAGTTTTGCAAGGTTGTCCAGCAGGGACTAGGAGTTGCAGTTGTGGGTGCTTTCCAGGTGAAAGATAAGGTCACCAAGGAGTATTTAGTCTGTGGAGGTGAGGGCGGGGGAGCTGATATTGTCGGCGATGGTGTCACAGAATGGGGGGGGGGTCCTAGTGGTCTGTAGATGAGGGTTCCTCTTAGGGTGGTGTTGGCGTTGATGTCTATCTGAAAGTGTAGGTGTTCTGCGTTGTCTAGGGTGTTGTTGGTGGAAATCTTGATGGAGTTTCTGTGTATTATGGCGATACCTCCTCCTGGTTTGTTGGTGCGGTCTCTATGGGTGATTTTGTAACCTTCTGGGATGGCTATGGCCATGTCGGGTCCTGATGAGGAGTTCATCCATGCTTCAGTGACGAAGGCGATTTCAGAAGAGTTTGTGGAGAGTAGGTCCCAAAGCTCGATGGCATGCTTGTGGACGGAGCGGGTGTTAAGGAGGATGCAGTTGAGGTGATTGGGGGTATGGTGTTGTTGTGGTGCTTGTTGGTGTTGTTGGTGTTGGTGTGAGTGCAAGAGAAGTGGCATGAGTGGCATGTGAAAGGTCCGTGTGTGTGTCTGGGGTTGGCCTGGGCGCAGGCGGGGTGCCGGCCGGCGTTGAGAGCAAGGAGCTCTATGGAGGAGTAGTGGTGCTTGAGGGGGCCGGAGGAGCGTGGACCAGGGGGATGGGCGCTGGGGGCGGTCCAGGAGCGGACAGGCACAGACGGGCTTGCCTCTGGCGCGCCTCCAGTGCGCCCACTGCGCACGGCCGCCATTAAGCAGGGGAGGTGGGAAGGAGGAGCAGCTGGGAGGTGGGAGGGAGTGTCCAATGGGGACGGGAGAGGGGCTGGGCCGCAGGGGACGCAGCGGGTGGGTCAGAGTAACCGACGAGAGCCAGAAAAAAAAACTGCCACAATTAAGAGCGAAAAATACGAAGCAGGGCAGAAAATGGGCACAGTTTAAGATAAAACAGTGTGTAAAACGAAAAACCAATTACAAGAAACAAAATACGAATTACATAAAAGGAAATACACGGTACAAGCACACTAGACACGCCTACCCCTAGGCACCAGGGATGAGGCGCAGGCAGGTGCCTGCGGGTGGTGGAGGGCCTCGAACTTCTTTTTGCAGCAACGGCGGGGTCAGGGGCATGGAGGCAGGGTGGTGGAGACGAGTGTACTTCTGGCCCAAAGCAGGTCAGGGGGTCACACTAGGTGGAGCAACTGGGAGGCGGGAGGGAGTGTCCAATGGGGGCGCGAGGGGGGTGGGGCGCAGGGGACGCAGCTGCTGGGTCAGAGTAACCGGCAAGAGCCGGAAAAGAAAAACGGGCACAATTAAGACCGAAAAATACGAAGCGGGCAGAAAATGGGCACAGTTTAAGATAAAAACAGTGTGTAAAACGAAAAAACAATGACAAGAAACGAAATACGAATTACAGAAAATTAAATACACGGTACAAGCACACTAGACACACCTACTACTAGCCACCAGGGATGAGGCGCAGGCGGGTGCCTGCGGGTGGTGGAGGGCATTAAACTTCTTTTTGCAGCAACAGCGGGGTCAGGGGCATGGAGGCAGGCTGGTGGAGCCGAGTGTACTCCAGGCCCAAAGCAGGTCAGGGGGTCATACTAGGCGCCGCGCAGCAGCTGCCATTAAGAAGGAGAGGTGGGAGGGAGGAGCAGCTGGGAGGTGGGAGGGAGTGTCCAATAGGA
Source organism: Pleurodeles waltl (assembly GCF_031143425.1). NCBI lineage: Eukaryota > Metazoa > Chordata > Amphibia > Caudata > Salamandridae > Pleurodeles > Pleurodeles waltl. The sequence continues at coordinate 115,190,088 of NC_090445.1, read as the reverse complement.
GTGCGAGGGGGGGCAGGGCCACAGGGGACGCAGAGGCTGGGTCAGAGTAACTGGCAAGAGATCCAGGAAGCCATACATGTCCGGAGCTGCACAGAACCACAACTAGACGTCATCCCGCTGCTGCGGCTTGCTGAAAGCCAATGAAATCCTCAACAACAAGGACGACAACAACCATAATTACACACACACCTGTTTTTTTGGGGGGTAAAATGTAGTCATTTGTACTGTTACAAAACATACCATGGGGAGGGGGGTGCAAAGGGCTGCAATTACATGTAACAGCATGGTGACACACACACTCACATACTACATCAAGGGAACCCACACACATATCACGCACATTTCAGCCAGCACACACACACCACACATATTACCATGGCAACACAGCACAGGCCCAGGGTCACAGAACCCCACACAACATGCAAACTCATAACAACTGCACAAATACAAATACTCACTCTCACCCAACAATGGCCAGGGACTGAACACACATACAACACTCATGTACATCCATGTGTAATGGAACACACACAACACCACCATCAAACAACCCAGCAATCAACACACACAGCACATCAGACCTATTATACCATGCACAGTACACGCAGACACAAACAGTCAAAACATACAAAACAACACATCTCAACAACACCGGCACAGCAACAATGGGAGCAGCAAAACCATACATGGAAGGAGACCGTACTGGGACACATCTCATGTTGAACAAGGCCCATAAAAACATGCCCACACGAACAGGCCCCATTTAGATCTCATGGACAAGCCTCACCAACACCAAATGTAATGCACAGTCACAAATATGAGTGAGGGCAAGGCTACAAAACATACGCTACTCCAGACACCACAGAAGACAACAGCCAGCTCTGAGGGACACACACCTAAATAATCAAAAACCTGTGTACCAAGGCACACCACAATAGTTCTTATAGTCCATTCCTTGATCTATTGAGTCAATCAAAGTCAACCAATGAAAAATGAATCCAATGAAATAACAGCCAATCCAATGAGACAACAGCAGACACGTGTTTTGTCAACATGACTTTCTCAAGGCTGTAAGTTGAACATACAAGAAAAAGAGTACAATCAAAATTATGTACGATAAACAGGGCATCTAGTTCTCATGATGATCTAAAGCAACACCCATATACAGATACTGATATTGTGAAACCACAATGTGATAGTAGATGGGCAGCGGAAAAGAGGGTCCAGCGTAACTCCAAGACATGCATGTGAAGATATCATACAAGTGTGACACAAACTGAATATGTCTGGTATACTAGCAATGATGTGTTGTATACATATTGGAAGTCATTGACCATTAGATATGTGAAGAAAGCGATACAGATAAAATAAGTGCAATATCACCCACGTGACTGCTCCCCGACACCGTTTCTCATTAGACAGCCACCAGGGACTGGTGCAAAACATGCGGTAAAATATGAAATCTATATGCATCTGGAGTGAAACCCTTTTAAGGGAGGCAAGAACAAGGTAGAAGAAAATAATACATCAAAATGACGACATACCATAAGTATGAGTATACTCAAATGTTCCAGGAATGCTGTGAAGTTCCCAACATCCAGACAACACTGAAAAAAGTGTTTTTGTGGTTGACAAAGCATGAGATAGCATGTAATTCAGTTGGTAGATGCGACCATGATAAGTCTGGATGGAGAAGAAAAGAATTATAATCAAAACAGAAAAATAAAGTATGTATATAAGGGTGTAGTACCATCTCTTACTTCTGTGAACGTCCACAGACAAAGGGGGTCATTCTAAATCTGGCGGGCGGCAGAGGCCGCCCGCCAGACTTCCCCCACCAAAATACCGCTCCGCGGTCGAAAGACCGCTGAGGGTATTTGCCCTGGGCTGGCGGGCGACCGCCAAAAGGCCGCCCGCCAGCACATGGCAAATCAACCTTCCCACGAGGACGCCGGCTCAGAATTGAGCCGGCGGAGTGGGAAGGTGCGACGGGTGCAGTGGCACCCGTCGCGTATTTCAGTGTCTGCAAAGCAGACACTGAAATACAGAGTGGGGCCCTCTTACGGGGACCCCTGCAGTGCCCATGCCATTGGCATGGGCACTGCAGGGGCCCCGCGGCACCCCCTACCGCCATCCTGTTCCTGGCGGGAGACCCGCCAGGAACAGGATGGCGGTAGGGGGTGTCAGAATCCCCATGGTGGCGGAGCGCGCTCCGCCGCCATGGAGGATTCTCAAGGGCAGCGGAAAACCGGCGGGAGACCGCCGGTTTTCCAAATCTGACCGCGGCCAAAGCGCCGCGGTCAGAATGCCCTGCGGGGCACTGCCGGCCTGTCGGCGGTGCTCCCGCCGACCCTGGCCCCGGCGGTCTCAGACCGCCGGGGTCAGAATCAGGGCCAAAATGTGGTGAACTTCCTGTGAGGTACGTGTGCTGCAGTATAAAAGTCCAGAAACAGTAATAGTTAAAAAGCCCAAGGCAGTCATTGACAACAACCGAAAGAAAAAAAGGGAATCAGCAGTAGAAAAAATAGGTAAAAAATTACTGTATCGGTATTAAACCATGTGTCACACATGGCACCCCCCTGCATCTACTAAAAACAAATACAGTATAAAAAGTATACTGGATTTGGCGGAGAAATATAGAGGCAATGAGAAAATATGTGTCCGCACAAATACAAAACAAATATAAAGGCATGGATTCTGGCCGGTGGAGACAGGATGCATACAAAACAGGAAAGTGGCCAGTAGTGTCATTAATGTAATTAATATCAGAAATGTATCAGGGAGCTTCTAAAAATCACACAAATGTGCAGTGTAGTTTAAAAAATATAGAACATTAATTAAAGTTCCATAAGGACATTGGGGTAGTTGCAAAGATAGCGTCTTACCGCGTTCGTCCGTATACTTCCCGCGTAGTGAAAACAGGAATGAAACTCGTACGAGTGCTGCCATTTTAGCCCATACACACCTAGCATCATGGTGTAGAAAGAGTACTGGAGGCAGTTGAAAGATATGTAGAACAGACAATAAAAACACCATGTTGGAGTGTGTTTGTAAAAAAAGCACTGCTGCAGAGAAATGTGAATGTTAGCAGGGTGAATTAATTTAGAGCCCATGCAACGTGTAGAAATATGGAATGCAGCGAGAATACTGGCATATTGGATTTTGCTAGAGAGAAAAACAGAAAAAGTAGACCATACACATTGTAGATAATCTGTTAAGGGGTCATCCACTATAGAAAGCACATTGAAAATACCAAATATTGTATATATTAGAGTCAATTGATTGCATATTAGGAATAGGCTACATCGCCTAAGGGAAAAAGCAAACGTTCCCTTGTACTTTTTGATGGAAAATATGTTATGGTACAGAAAGAGTATAAAAGTAACCTTGCCATGGCCATATTAACGATCTTATTGCCTGCAGCTCAGGCTTTGGAACACGAATGCTCCTTGGTTTTCCTTGGCGAAGAACTTCCTACTTTACCACCTTCCGGAAAATTTCCTGTCTTCAATTATCCTAGATTTAATTGGCAACTTCCCAAATGATTCTGAATTTTGAAATTCAGCCTTTCGTTGACGCCACAATTAAGATTTTAAATTTCCTTCTTACACATCCCTAAGTGTCTTTTTAACTTGTCATCATTGACATTCCTATGTAAATGCCTTAGGTTGAATTTTAGTAGCTTTTATACATAATTAGGCTTGGAACCACATTTGAACTGGCAAGGGGAGGGTGTTGTGTAGCCATTTTAGCTATAGCTTTACACAAGTTATTTTAGCAAACGAGGCCTGCCACTGTGCACTTTAGCCTAGACATATTTTATTCAGCTTTGTTTTATTATTTTAACAATAGCCACATTTGCGGTATTGTTTTATTTTGTCTATCTAGCTGTTCTTTGCCTAGGCCAGCACTGCGTTCTTAAACAAGACATTTCTTTCACTCTGTGCTTTTCTCAAGGCTGCTGTAAGATAGGTTGCCGGAAAAAGTGGTACGCTTTGTCTCTATTGTTCACAGAAACATACATACTCTTACATGGGGATCCTTTCTTGGAACATCAGCTGTTTAATTATAAAAACACTACTTTGACCCATGTACTTTAGAGGGAGATTCCAGCCAGATGACCGTGACTGTATGCTGATTGCTAAGTGCTTCTCTGCAGCTACTTATGTAGACTACAGGCCTCTTGCTCAGGTATGAGGGATGATGTCTCCCCAGGGGAACCTGAAGGGCAGAATTAGAGCTTAACATGCTGTGCTCTAACATAGCCTAGATAGGACTATTCTTAACGATCATAGTGACAATATGGTAGCAGTATTTTTATGTTTTGCTCTCCTTGCCACAATTTTAATCCTGTCATGCTTTATCGTCCTAGTTATTACAATCCATGCTTAATTATCTAAGATGTAGTTACTTCAATAAAACCTTATTGAACTATGATCTACCTCTGATTGTCCTTGCATATGTGAGACTAATGTAACTGAGAGAAAGGGATGAGATTTGAGTGGCCACGATTTCCCTGAGGAGTCAATTGTGTCATGCGCTCGGTTGCTCAATCATCCCTGCTCTTGGGTGGAGATGAGGCACTGCTAGTTAGCCGGAACAAAACCCAGATTAGGCCAACAGGTGTCACCTGTAGTGGGTTCAGACTCAGTCCCCCACAGTGGAAGTGATTCTGCCACCCAAATACAGTAGTCTCATTAGGATAATGAGAACCTACGCGATAAGGTGTGCCACGCTTTCATCATAAGTCAGACAGTTAGTGATCTAGTTGTTCTTTAGAACACTCTGGGAGGCTGCAGTAGACCACAGGTAATACAATTTTTTCTAGCAAACACGCCAAGAGTTTTAGATTCTATTAAGGGCTCAGAGGCGCGGATTATGCTTCTCCTTCTTTGCTATTTATTAACCATAAATCAACGGCAGCCAATCAAAACAAACTTTTTTAACAAACTACCTTTCCCATAAAACATAACATGACCTCATATCACTTGCACCAATCCCCATGTTTCTATCTTTATAAATCACAGAGTCGCCATTTTGAACACCTCTTTCTTTGCCCCAATGGCTAAATGTACTTCGGAATCTTTCTTCCATAGCTGGCTGCGAATGAAACGCTTTTATCACAAACGAACATCGAGGATAAACTGAAGTATGTAATGCAAGAGACCAACAGGGTCCCCTAAGAGAAGGAAACCTGCAGCACCACTCCCCACAATCGGCTATGTGGTCGATCAAAGCCTGAAGAAAAAACAGAGAAGACACTATCGTAATATCTCATACTTTGAAAATAAAATACATCACATAGGATTTTCATATTGCATAGCATCCAAATCATGTAAAATGTGAAGGACACAATATCAGAATACTTTATTACATCTCAAATCTTATAAAACTGAAGGACATATCAGAATACTTTATTATATCTCAAATCATGTAAAACTAAAGGACAAAACATCCGATGCATGCGGGTGAGTAATATACTCAGGTGACGTTGCATTGAAATAATCTGACATTATTTATGTGTGGGTGGGATAATCATTGCCTCTGAGACCTTAATCGGATAAAAAAATCTTGACTCGTTTGCTAGAAAATATTTTATTCTATGTCAGGACGGGAGCCTTGGGTTATGCTTGTTCAAAGCTGATCTCATCCAATGAAGGCTTCAACCAAGTTCATTTGTAGGAAAAAAGAGAAAACTGAGGGCCTAATTTATGAAAAGTTAGCGCTGCCATTTCATCATTTTTTGGTGCAAATGCGGTGCAAACTTACAAAATATTGTTATATTTTGTTAGTTTGTGCCGCTTTTGCGCCAAAAATGATGTATAGGCAGTGCTAACTAGTCGTAAATCAGGCCCTGAGTCCATAGACCCTTTTGTTTGTGAAGTCGAAACCCTCAAAGAATATAAAGGCTACAAGAACATATATATATTATAGTGTTGAGACCTCAACCAGTTGGACTGAATAAGCTCTCAAACATGTAACACGTGCTAACAAGCAACACTCTCCTTCAGTTTGTTAAGGAAACCATCAGGCTGAAGAATAGTGAATATATATATATATATAAAATCCAAGAGTACATCTCTTAAAGAATTGATGCGAATTCCCAAGAGAGAGATAATGACTGTTTTTTCGCTCAGAGTAAGCGCAAAACTGGGATCACTCAGAGAATAAAAAATAAATTAGCCTATTAGAGAAAACACCATCAACGCCTAACAATGATGACCGAAAACCAATCCAGGAAAAAAGGCTCCACTTGAGGAACAAAAGCTTAGTCATCAACCTTGGATTGTATAAAACAAATTATATGATAAAGTTAGCTTGCCATCTTCGTATGTGAGCTGCTGTTAAAATACATTCTCAGACGACACAGATTATCGGAAGGGAGGAATCTATTATGAGAATACTCCATACATCTCAATGTACAGACAGAAGAAGAGACCACTGGACTGTCCTACATTAAAAAAGGATATGCAGGTAGGGTCACATACGCAGAGAACTCGAAAAAGGTAAAGAAAACCACTTGAGTGCCGTATGCCTACTAACAGGCAACAGAAGGGAAAACGGAATTCGTTCTGTTTTAAAACTATTATGCTCTCCCGGAAAGCCCCCCCAACCTCTAGGGAAAAGGCATCTCCTGAAGGACAGTGCCTAATTATAATCTGAAAAGATTAATGTTAGAACAGACTTGCAATAATAGGGAACGCAGATACGTTGGCTAAAAGTTAAGGGGAATTGGGTAATTGTAGGGACTCAGAAGCATCAGGGCCAGAATGTTTGCAACTTCATGGAGAAAATAATATATATATATTTTTTTATATTAATACTCTGAACTACTTACCCCAGAATATTCAAAAACTATGAAAAGGAGGCGGCCTCCCCTGGCATAAACCCTTAAACAAGAAATGAACAACCCCAAGGTAAAATACTTCATATGAACTATTAGGTTAGGGACATTCATTCCCTAATTAGACCAGAAACGTACAGGCAAGTAATGACCGTTCTCCGCTAAAATGCCGCATAGAGGGACCAGAGTATCAATATACCTGAGACTAACATCACTGAACATTTCAACTTCAAGACTTGCGAGGTTTGCCGACCTCTAAGGGAGATTGATCTGTATGAGTTCTTTCAGTTACGCACAGTGGAAAGAATCTGAAGAAAACTGAAAATGTCACTTCAATACTTGACCGTCTTGCAGGGAAAATATATAAACCAGAAGGATCTAACGCAGTCACTAGTGGGTGATTGATGAATGTAGGGTAGGTTACTCGCTTCTGGAGAAACACCATGTAGATTGAATAGAGAGAGGGGAAGATGGTATGGACTAAAAGATCAACCGATCTGTGAGAAGCTCTAGAAGAAAGAAGATGAACTGGACTGACCAAGTCCAATTGAAATTAAAGAAACCATCTGCATTGAGAGCACATAAGAATATGTTATCTTTAGAATAGTCTTATTTCAAATGGAAGATATACAAGAAGTACAGAACTAGACTTATAGCCTGCTGCATGAAGACACGTACTTCTACTTCAGAGAACCAACATTGTTATTGATGATGAGCTATCAGTACCATACATCAAATGGAAAATATAAACTACAGAATCAATTTGTAGTCTCATGCACAGTAATACTTACCTCTAATTCAGAATATTAATGGTTATATGTTGAAAACAAAAGCTGTAATAGATAATTACGGAGCTTAAGCAATCGAGTTTAAGAGAGGGAAATTTAGAGAACACCATCAGGAATTCAGATACTGAGTGACAAACAATGGGTAATCATAGAAACCGTGAGCGTTATTCTCTAAGTAACTGGAAATATGGGTGTAACGCTATATGTTTTTTAACACAGACTCTATCTTTACTATCGACTCAATTTTGTGCTTCAAGTGCCGTCACAGTGGCGGTGCAGGGTTTTTCCATATAGTGCTTGTTTTCCACACTGACCGTGTTTTCGCTCTTCTCACCACAGCAGTGTCATACTGGGTGAGAGCATATTATGGGAGATGTGGCTACAATAAGAGTGTACACGGATGAGAATATTTTTATCAGGGAAAACTGCAGGTCTGTCTGGCGGCTGTTGATTTCTGGTTTATAAACAGCAAAGAAGGAGAGGCATAATCCGAAGCCTCCGGTCCTGACATAGAATCAACTGACAGGCTACTCCTGTTGGAAGTTCATGTTTTAATGAGAATACCAGACTTCATTCTCATATGGCTGAGAAAGATAGTGTGAATTTAAATATTTGCTGTCATTTTAGCTTCTGGAGCACCTTCCATAACCTCTATGGGAAAATCATGAAAGAACAATTTTCTATCAACATGGTTCATGAAATCACAGCAGAATGCTTTTTCATGGGGTAAAATCACCTTAGAACACACCACAATTCCTAAAGTTAGTATTGGACCATCAACAAATGATGTATATTGTAACTAAAATATGTTATCACCCTTTATACGTTCTCCTTTTTGTTACACTCCACAACACATTTCAAAGGGGTGCTATCATGTATATTGTTACCAGGATGGCTGCCAGCACTTCTTGGATGAAATGCTGATAGCCAATCAGATCTCACCATGAGATCTGTGCTTAGGGTCCGCCTCCATATCTATATGTCTTTTTCCTTTAATAACTCCAAAACTACTGAAAGGATTTACACTGAATAACAAAGAGCACAATCTTTACACCAAGATGTAGCTTCCTGCCAAATTTGGTACAATTCCGTTCATCAGTTTGGGCTGTAGTTGAGTATAAAGCCTGTATGGGAAAATGCATGGGAAATATGTGTTTTGGGATCCCCATTTTCCTCAGCCCCCGCTTGAAGAATCACCACAGAACTTTCAAGACATAAGACATAAGATGAACTGACTGACTAATTTTAAAAGTTTCTTGAAGATTTGCCAAACAGGGCCAAAGTTATTGGCATAACAAAAAACGCTTTTCCTAAGAAAACTAGGTCCTAACTAGAATTACCCTTTGGCTACCACCAGCAGCGTTTGCTGCTAGGTAGTTATAGTTAGGACCTAGGGGGTGATTCTAACCCCGGCGGTCTTAGACCACCGGGGCCAGGGTCGGCGGGAGCACCGCCGACAGACCGGCGGTGCCCCGCAGGGCATTCTGACTGCGGCGCTTTGGCCGCGGTCAGTGCAGGAAAACCGGCGGTCTCCCGCCGGTTTTCCGCTGCCCCTTGGAATCCTCCAAGGCGGCGCAGCTTGCTGCGCCGCCGAGGGGATTCCGACCCCTCCTACCGCCATCCAGTTCCCGGCGGTCCGCCCGCCGGGAACCGGATGGCGGTAGGGGGGGTCGCGGGGCCCCTGGGGGCCCCTGCAGTGCCCATGCCACTGGCATGGGCACTGCAGGGGCCCCCGTAAGAGGGCCCCTAAATGTATTTCACTGTCTGCTGCGCAGACAGTGAAATACGCGACGGGTGCAACTGCACCCGTCGCACAGCTTCCACTCCGCCGGCTCGATTCCGAGCCGGCTTCATCGTGGAAGCCTCTTTCCCGCTGGGCTGGCGGGCGGCCTGAAGGCGGCCGCCCGCCAGCCCAGCGGGAATGTCAGAATTACCGCCGCGGTCTTTCGACCGCGGAACGGTAACCTGACGGCGGGACTTTGGCGGGCGGCCTCCGCCGCCCGCCAAGGTCAGGATGAGGGCCCTAGTTTCTATAGATCTTTAGCGCCGCTTGACCAATCTTCAGAAAACTTTCCAAAAACATTTGCCAGTCCCATCAGCTGCTGCCTGGAAAGTTTTGGGTTGATCGATCCAGGGAGGAGCTGAGAAAAAAAGGAGGTCCCAAAACACGTTTTCCCCATTCATTTTTCCATAGGGATTTTGAACAGCAAAAGCACAAAAACTACTGGACGGAATTATACCAAATTTGGCAGGAAAACAGGTCCTAGTCTAGAAAGAGTGTTTTTTTGTTTTGGTGTAATTCCATTTAGTAGGTTTTGAGAAATTAAGGTGAAAACAAATTTGTATATCTAGGGACACGAAGGACTTGCAACACCTAACGATCTTGTGCTGAGATCTGAGCAGAAGCTGTTGAAGTGTTGTCATCCATTTTGGGACTTGAGCCGAGTCCAAAAAACAAAGTAAAACAAAAAGAAAAGGGGCCAAGGTACGAACACCCTGACCCCTTAGCTCTGGTGGTGGGGTTCCAAAGGAACCCCCCAGGGCTAAAAAGATATTTTTTTAAATTTCACAAGCGGAGTCGCAGTAAATCCATGGATCCGCCGTAAAAGTTTTTGAATATGAAGCACGGTCTCCCTGCTTTGTTACTATAAAGCCCCTAGGTGGGCCAAGTCCCAGGGGCATTTCTACCTCCCTGGGCTTATAATTGATATGAGGGGGCTGCATGCTGCTGCCCCGGGGACCACCACATCCCTGGGGCTAGTAATTGATATGCAGGGGACTGCATGTCCCCCCCTGCTGCCCAGGGTACCGCCACCTCCCCAGGGTTGTGTTTTAATATGTGGGAGGGGACCTCCTGGACCCCTCCCGCTGCCCCAGGGACCGCCACCTCCCTGGGTTTAGGAGTTGATATGCAGGGGGGCAGAGTATCCCCCTGCTAAGCTGGGGACTGCCACCTCCCCAGGGCTTTGATTGAATGTGCAGGGGGGGCTGCATGCCCCCGCTGTCCCGGGACAACCACCCCTGAGGCAAAATGCTATTGATTTGCGGGGGCCACACAGCTCCCCCGGTGCCCTGGGGACCATCACCTCCCCAGGGCAAAATTAAAAAAAAGAAAGGGGGCTATGTCCTTGCTGGAGGGGGGCCATACATCCCCCTCTCGAGGAGCCTCTGATGGCCCTGGGGACAGTCACCCCCCAGGTCTGGCTCCTGCTATGTCCCGGGGTGCCACCCCGGGACATAGCTGTCTGCAGTGGCTTGGCTGCAGCTTTGCACCTGTAGCCAAGCCACAACAAACACTTCGGATTTTGACAACAGGACCTGTAAAGCAGGTCCCGCTGTCAAAATTAGAAGCTTTCATCTCTTTCCTCTGCAAGCGTCCAGGGGACAGAGATGAAATGCTTCAGCATGCAAGGAGCTGCTGTCAAAGCGGAGCTGCTGTCAAAGCACTTGAGGAGCCCTTGTCCAATCAGCACTCAAAGAAATGGCCGCCACAACACTCAAGATGGATCCGAAAACTGGCTCATAGATGATGTAAGAATATTTGTACACTAATTTACAAAGCACCGTGCTACCAACAACAAAAAAGTAACTTTATGAGAATAAATGTTACTATTTTTAATAAAAAATATTAAACTTTGCTTTCTAGGTACTTAATGCACGTATTTATCAAATAGTTTCAGACAAAAGAGATGCAAGTGGATTCCATCTATTTTTCAATTTAGTTATGTACAATTTGTAATAAACCCAATAAATATATAAGGGATAAACTACCCCCGCCATACATTACAAAGGTACTGGAAATCACTGAGGAGTACCATAACCATTATCAATCAATCAAGGCATTTATAGAGCGCGCTACTCACCCATGAGGGTCTCAAGGCGCTGGGGGGGGGGGTTATTGCTGCTCAAAGAGCCAAGTCTTGAGGCGCCTCCTGAAGGCGAGGTGATCTTGGGTAGTTCTTAGGTGAACGGGAAGGGAGTTCCATGTCTTGGCCGCCAGGTAGGAGAAGGATTTACCTCCCGCGGTGGTTCTGCAGATACGCGGGACGGTGGCGAGTGCGAGGCTGGCTGACCGAAGCTGACGGGTGGGCGTGTAGAATGAGAGGCGTCTGTTGAGGTATTCGGGGCCCCTTTTGTGGAGGGCTTTGTGTGCGTGGGTGAGGAGTCTGAAGGTGATCCTTTTGTTGATGGGGAGCCATTGCAGGTGTTTCAGGTGGGTGGATATGTGGCAGTGTCGCGGTAGGTCGAGGATGAGGTGAGCCGAGGCGTTCTGTATACGCTGGAGACGTTTCTGTAGCTTTGCGGTGGTTCCTGCGTATAGGGTGTTTCCGTAGTCCAGGTGGCTTGTGACGAGGGCTTGGGTAACAGTTTTTCTAGTTTCGGCGGGGATCCAACTGAAGATTTTTCGGAGCATGCGAAGGGTGTGGAAGCAAGAAGACGAGACGGCGTTGACTTGTTTGGTCATAGTGAGGAGGGGGTCCAGGATGAATCCGAGGTTGCGTGCGTGGTCTGAAGGGGTGGGTGTGGTGCCCAGGGCCGTGGGCCACCAAGAGTCGTTCCAGGCGGATGGGGAGTGTCCGAGGATGAGGACCTCAGTCTTGTCTGAGTTCAGCTTCAGGCAGCTGAGCTTCATCCATTCCACAACGTCTTTCATTCCATCCTGCAGGTTGGCTTTGGCGGTGGCTGGGTCTTTGGTGAGGGAGAGTATCAGCTGGGTGTCGTCAGCGTAGGAGATGATGTTGATGTTGTGTTTGCAAGCGATGTTGGCGAGGGGGCGCATGTAGATATTGAAGAGGGTAGGGCTGAGCGAGGAGCCTTGTGGAACGCCGCAGATGATCTCAGTGGGTTCTGAGCGGAAGGGCGGGAGGTAGACTCTTTGGGTTCGGTCAGAGAGGAACAAGATGATCCAGTCCAGGGCCTGTCCTTGGATTCCAGTGGAGCGGAGGCGGGTTATTAGGGTGCGATGGCACACAGTGTCGAAGGCTGCCGAGAGGTCCAGGAGGATGAGGGCGGTAGTTTCTCCGTTGTCCATTAGGGTTCTGATGTCGTCGGTGACTGCGATGAGGGCGGTTTCCATGCTGTGGTTGGCACGAAAACCAGATTGAGAGGGGTCGAGCAGGTTGTTATCTTCAAGAAAGTTGGTCAGTTGCTTGTTGACGGACTTCTCAATGACCTTGGCCGGAAAGGGGAGAAGAGAGATGGGGCGGAAGTTCTACAGGTCGTTGGGGTCAGCCGTGGGTTTTTTCAGGAGAGCGTTGACTTCTGCGTGTTTCCAGCTCTTGGGGAAGGTGGCAGATGCGAACGAGCAGTTGATGATGCTCTGGAGATAGGGGGCGATGATGGCGTCGGCTTTGTTGAAGATGTGATGGGGGCACGGGTCCGAGGGGGAGCCGGAGTGGATGGTGTTCATGGTGAATCTGGTCTCTTCGAAGCTGATGGAGGTCCAGGCGTTGAGGGTGGTGACTGGGGCTGTAGGTTCCGTGGTGGGCGGCGTGGACTGGGGTCCGATGCTGTTGTGTAGGTCGGTGATCTTTCGATAGAAGAAAGAGGCGAGGGAGTTGCAAAGTTCTTGTGAGGGTGAGATGGTGTTGGAGCTGGCGTTGGGGTTGGAGAGCTCTTTGACGATGTTGAAGAGTTCTTTGCTGTTGTGGGTGTTGTTGTCAAGTCTCTCTTTGAAAGATGCCCTTTTGATGGAGCGGATCAGCTGGTGGTGTTCAGGGGTGGCGATCTTGAGGGCTGACATGTTTTTTGCGGTGTGATCTTTGAGCCAGGTTTTTTCGAGGGTCCAGCAGGATTTCTTGGATTCTTTGAGGGCGTCCGTGAACCACGGGGGTTTCCTGATGTTGGTCTCTCTCGGGTGGCTTCTGAGAGGGGCAAGGTTGTCGGCACAGTTGGTGAAGCACTGTGTGAGGCTGAGGGCTGCGTTGTTGGCGTCGGTGGTGATGGCTGGTTGGTTATGGTTTAGTGTTAAGAGGAGCTGCTCTGTGGAGATTTTGTTCCAGGGTCTGCGGGGGATTTGTTGTGTGCGATGGTGGTGGGTCTCACGTTTGAAGGTGAAATGGACACATCTTTGGTCGGTACAGTGTAGTTCAGAGGAGTGGCTGAAGGATATGTGGTTGCTGGCGGAAAAGATGGGGTCGAGCGTGTGGCCAGCGGTGTGGGTGGGGGTGTTCACCAGTTGCTTGAGTCCGAGGTTGTCGAGCAGGGAGGCGGGGTTGGTGTCATTGTTCTTCTCCAGGTGGAAGTTCAGGTCCCCGAGGAGGATGTAGTCTGGCGAGGCTAGGGCGTGCGGGGTGATGAAGTCAGTGATGGATTCGCTGAATAGGGCGCGTGGGCCAGGGGGCTTGTAGACGAGAGTACCTCTGAGGGTGGTTCTGGGGTCGGTGTGGACCTGGAAGTGCATGTGCTCGGCAGCGAGGGGGGTGTCTTCGGTGAAGGTCGTGATGCTGATGGAGTTCTTGTGGATGATGGCGATTCCTCCCCCGATTTGGTTGGCGCGGTCCTTCCGGGCGATCTTGTAGCCGTCGGGGATTGCTACGGTGATGTCGGGGACCGAGGAGGCGTTCATCCAGGATTCTGTGATGAAGGCGACGTCTGGTGCTGTTGTGTCCAGTAGGTCCCATAGTTCAATGGCGTGCTTGTGGACGGAGCGTGTGTTGAGGAGGATGCACTTGAGGTGGTTGTTGGTGCGAGTGCCGGTAGGAGGTCTGCAGGCTCGGTGGAATGTGGACTTGCAGATTTGACAGGTGAAGGGTCCGTGAGTGCGTTTAGGGCTGGCTTGATGGCAGGTGGCTGTGCGTTCGGGGTTGAGGGTATTGAGGGAGGCGGCGTCATATCTAAGACGGGTATTTTGAGTGCAGTGGGGGCCAGGGGTTCTGGCGCTGGGCGCGGTCCAGGCGCGGACGGGCGCAGGCGGGCTTGCCTTTGGCACGCCTTTGGCACGCAGCGGCTGCCATAAGAGGGAAGGGGGGGAGGAGGGGTCAGCTGGGAGGCGGGAGGTGGGAGGGGGGACAACGAATGGGAGCAGGGGGGGCGGGGCTGCATGGGGCAGCAGCGGGAAAGCGGGGTGGCGGGAGAGCGGGAGAGTGGGAAGGCGGGAGAGCGCAAAAAGGCAACCAGAGGGAAGGCGGCAACAGGAGAAAAAAGGCAGCAATGTAGAGAAGGCAAAGAGGGATTAAGGCAACAAGATAGAAAAGGCAGCAATATAGAAAAGGCAAAGAGAGATTAAGGCAACAAGATAGATATTGGCAACAAGAGAGAAAAACGGCAACAGGAGAAGGAAAGGTAGCGAGATGCAAGAAGGCAGCAAGAGAGAAAACGACCACAGGAGAAGGAAAGGCAGCAAGATGCAAGAAGGCAGCAAAGGAGAAAACGACCACAGGAGAAGGAAGGCAGCGAGATGCAAGAAGGCAGCAAGGGAGATTAAGGCAACAATACAGAAAAGGCAGCAAGAGAGTACACGGCAATAGGAGAAAGAAGGCAACAAGAGAGAGAGCTGCAGAACGGAAGCAAAGCGCAGAGTGGAGTCAAGACCTACACACAGGTGGCAGGGGTCTGGGCAGGTGGAGCTGCAGCGGCGGGGGAGCGACCTACCCGAGGGTCAAGGGTTTAAAAGGTTATGGAACTTCGAGGTGTCTTGCAAAGTCCTTATCAGGTATCTCAGTGGGTACTTTATCCCATGTAATGCATTGCCACACCATCACCTTTCCCACAAACCACTTAAAACTTTGTTGCGTAGCTCTTTTATATGATAGAGTAAGCAAGTTTGTAAACACGACGAATACAAATAAAACCTCTAATGTAAAATTAAACACACCAAAAACCTGTTAGATACTAGTTGGAAACAGGTATTGAAAACAGTTATAAAAAGTCAGTGTTTAAAAAAAACTGCAGTAGCTCAGAATGTGTAGGAACATGCAGAAATAATCTAGCCCTTCTCCATCTAGGAAGCACAAACAATCTTCTGTCCGTTTCTCACTGGAAACTACTAAAATAGAGCAGAAGAAAGAAAAGAAATGCTCCATTTATTGCTTTAGACAGCTGTTTCAGTTATGCTCCATGGCCTGACCTGCCTTTAACCTCAGCTTCTGGCTCCAGCAGCAGGCATTGTGAGGTCAGAACTCGGCTATAATAACTTAAAATTGTCAAGTTCTGACATCCTTTCTTTATAATTGGTGACTTGGTGTGTCACAAGTCACAGATTATAAAGAAATTAGTGACTGCCATGTATACAGGGATCACAGAATTCCATGTATTATAAAAGGATATATGCAACATTATCACTTTGATATTTACATGCTAGATTATTTTATTGGTACAAAAAAATCATGCACAATTTTTTGAAAAACTGTCACTGTACAGTAATGAATCTAGGAACCATAAATGGTGGAAAGGTCATGGATTTCGTGAATAATTTGTTAATAAAAATCTTATGCATGCATTTACCGAACACGAATAGATGCATACATCTCTAATACGTTATATATATATATTTATATATATATTTATATACATAGGTGTGTGTTCATGTATAGATATACACACATATCTATATATACACATTTACATTTATATGTGTGTGTGTATATATATATATATATATATATATATATATATATATATATATATATTATGAGAAACAAAATATATAAAGAGAGCCCAAACAGCTGTTATACAAAAAAGAGATGAATGGAAAGTTTGAATTATTCTCAACCACTGATAATTACGCGGGCTGCATCCCAGTCCATCGTTTCTGGTCTTCCCTGCACACTGAGTCACTGGAACCAAGCTATACCTGGCTGGGGAGCCCTAACAAGGGCACAACCAGTCCCAGGGTTCTTGTGTTCTGGTTCAAGGAGAACCTGGCCTGGCAGTTCAGTATGGTCAAGACTGATTTGTATAAGGCTGTATCAAAACTGAGGTGAATGCTGCCCCAAATAATTACCAATGGCTGTGATTAACTCAAGCATTCCATCCATCACTTTTTGTACAATTTATCAAGTTATAAGCACACAATATTTCAATCTTTTGAATCAATAAGAAGCCACTAGATTGTCATAGGGCAACTCATTTTTGGTTTACTCGCTCTGTCCTAAAATTCTAATTTCTATCTTGCTATATCTCCTTTAATTTTAACAATGCCAATTAGTAAAACTTTAAAAATGTATCTCAGCCTTTTTGTGGTGAGGCCATTTGGCAATTGTTTATAAATACTATTGCCCAGAGCAGAAGACTATATTGGTATATTACTATAGACATTAAGTATGCATGCCTGTGCTTCTGTAAAGGAACATATGTTATTATAATACCTGGGTCATGATCTTGAGGTTAAACTTTTTTAAGTTATCTATGATAATACCAGGGTCATGATCTTGAGGTTAAACTTTTTAAGTTATCACACAACTACTATACTCAGATTAAAGCAGCTCTTTATTAGACTCTGAAACTTCGGGCCAAAGAAAAGTACCATAGCATATTACAGTTGTGTGACTTACTGTAAGTATGATAAACTACCTTTGATAATATTTAGGATGTCATTATCCGCCAAACTCTTCCCATAATCAGACTGCCTGTGCGGCCTGAACTCCGCTGGCCCTTATAGGTCTACACCGCAGGGCCTTAACATTGACACTGGCTGGCGCCAAAGTGTCGGTGCAGCGGGTGCAGTAGCAACAGTCCTGCATTCCACTGCCTGTAATTTGGGCAGTGGAATGCACAATGGGGCTGTGCATGGGGGCCCCTGCACCGCCCATGCCAAGTGCATGGGTGGTGAGGGGGCCCTTAAGGCCCACCACCAACCCCCCCATTCCGCCAACCTTGGAGGATATGAATCCACCGGGACCAATAGGCTGCCGGCTTGCAGCAGCCTGGCAGTGTCGGTGGTCTGACCATGGCGGCTCCACCACGGTCACAATGTGGCGGTCCCACTGCCAGCCTGTTGGCGGTGGGGCCGCCACCGCAAGTCTGCCGGTCGCATCTCGTAAGGACCCCCTTAGTATTTCAAGAGTAAAACTGAAAACCAAAGAGCAAAATATAGACCTGGTGCAATTCTATGCTGTTAGTTTTTTGTTGCTTAAAAAACAGTCTATAAGTGATGTCACATATCCAAGTTAGGAATGACATATTACAAAGCATTGCTGACTATGAAATAAATAACACTGTCTGCACTTCTATTTGTTTAACCCCTTGGGTGCTGGGGGCGAGCTGGTTACGTCCTCGGCCACGGTTGCCGTGTGCCGAGGACGTAACCAGCTTGTCCTGCACCCAGCCTCCCGTGGGCCTCCTAACCCCCTTCCCTGGGCCAGGATGGAAAGGGAATCGCTTCCCCTTCCACCCCAACCCCCCCACCAGTGACGTCTAATGACATCAGCCAGCGATCGCGCGCTGACCTCCTCAGAGGTCGTCCCCATGGCGGAAGAGAAATGAAAGCATTTCTCTTCCGATCGGGGGCATGGGAGATCGGAAAGGCCTGAAAGAAAAGGAAAGGCTTTTCCTTTCCTTTCGTGTCACTCTGAGCATTTCTGCAGCCCGAACGCATAGCAATCGGGCTGCAGAAATGGCCACTAGACAGCAGGGAGTTCATTTTTTTTATGAAATTGATATGAGCAAGGGTTGATCCTCAAGGGGGGGGCATTTTTTATAAGGCCATTTCTGCCCCCATTGGGGGTAGTTTGGCCTATATTAATTAGGCCCATCTGCCCCCAAGGGGGGGCAGAAACCTCTAGATGCCAGGGATTGTTTACTTTTTTTTTTACAGGTAGGGAGCGACCCCTTAGGCAAGGGTCACTCCCCTCGGGGGCAAATTAATTTTAGGACATTTCTGCCCTCCTTGGGGGCAGATCGGCCTATTCTTATTAGGCCAATCTGCCCCCAAGGGGGGCAGAAACCACTAGACACTAGGGATTTTTTTAACGACAATTTCACGAAAAGGGGAGTGACCCCTTAGGCAAGGGTGGCTCCCCTGGGGCAAATTCATTGTATGCCATTTCTGCCCCCCTTGGGGGCAGACTGGTCTATTTTAATTAGGCCGATCTGCCCCCAAGGGGACAGAATCCTCTAGGCACCAGGGATTTATTTTTTATTTTTATAGATGGGGAGCGATCCCTTAGGCAAGGGTCACTCCCCTGGGGGGCAAATTTATTTTAGGTCATTTCTGACACCCTTAGGGGCAGATCAGCCTATTTCTATTAGGCCCATCTGCCCTCAAGTGAGCCAGACATCACTAAGGCACCAGGGATTGGTGTGTGTGTGTGTTGTTAGGGGGGGCAGCCCCTTGGGCAAGGGTCGCTCCCCATGGGGGGCAGATTACTCTTGGCCATTCCTGCCCCCTTGGGGGCAGATCAGCCTATTTTTGTAAGGCCCATCTGCCCCAACGGGGGCAGAAAGCCCACCAGACACCAGCAAAGAATTTGTTTTTTTTTTAAAAGGGTGGCGGTATGGCCTTACCCCACCCCAAATAAACGGGGACAAAGTTGTTCTGCCCACCGGTGGGCAGATGGGGCAATTACCACCGATCCACTCCCGGGGAGGGGGGGGTGGGCAGAAAGCCTCCTAGATGCCAGAGAATTAAAAAACAAAATAGTGGGTTGGTGGCTATCCACCAGCAAAGGCATGGTTATACCCCCACCCAAACTGAAGGGGGTAACAATCTTTCAGCTCTCCCCCGTACACTAAAATATCTTATCCCAATGGCAAGCAAGAGGATATTTGATTATTTTGGGTTTTGGTTTTACATTTGGGCCATGAGAGCTTGTCTAACTCTCAAAATCATCCCACTTGGAATGGTGAGGGCTGCACTTTTTGGACTTTGGGATGCTGCCAAGTACAAAAATCTACAAGACCTGAACACATCTGAAAACTAAACATCTGGGTGAGACTAGGGTGGTGTGCTTCACATGCACCCCCACCATTTTCTTACCCACAATCCTCCAACTTTGCTTGAAATCACACATTTTTCCCATATTTATGTGATGGAACCTTCCGGAAAGAACAGGAATCCACAAAATTCCTACCACCCAGCATTGTCGCATCTATACCGATAAAAATTCTGCCCCACTTGTCAGCCTACATTTTTTTTTTCAAACTGTCCTTTTGGACCCGCTTTGGTTCCCCCTAAATTTCGACTTGTTTTTGGCTCCTCCCTGTCACAGGTACTTGGCCCACCTGCACAAGGGAGGTATCATTTTTATCGGGAGGCTGAGAGAAACGTTAGGTGCTAGGATAGTTGTGCTGTGCGGTGATCCCACACAGAAATGTGGGGAAAATGTGATTATTTAACTAAATTTGAGGTTTGCTGAGTATTCTGTGTAAGAAAACACTGGGGGATCCACGCAAGTCACACCTCCCTGGACTCCCTCGGGTGTCTAGTTTTCATAAATGTCTGGGTTTGGTAGGTTTCCCTAGATGGCTGCTGAGCCCAGGACCAGTAACGCAGGTGCCCCCCCCTTACAAAAACAGGTAGTTTTATAAATGATAATTTTGATGTGTCCACATAGTGTTTTGGGACATTTCCTGTCACAGGCACTAGGCCTGCCCCCACTAGTGAGGTACCATTTGTATCGGGGGATGTAGGGAAATGCTGTGTTGGAAGGAAGTTTGAGGCTCCTGTAGTAATCACATGTGAATGATAATGCAGAAGATGTTTTTTCCTTAACTCCTCACAATCAACTTGCTCTTCAAAATCTCAACATTCCATGGCAAGCTCCAGGTTGGTCCAAGGACCCAACATTCTAAGGTAAGTGGAACGTACCACGTTAAATACATAAAGAACATTAAATGTGTACATTTTAAGTTAACCCTACTTATCTACATCTGAAACATAATAATCTATAATACATATTTACAAATCAATAGAGGATATACATATATATTTTTTTCCACATGCTCTATGCTTACAACATATCTCCCTCCCTTACGAAAGGAGTACAAAGTCTTTATGCCACTGTGGAGTCTTTCGGTTATGGGAACTTTCTCTTCTCTGGAACGTATTCAAACCATGTCTAGCATTGTCCACAATCTCGGTCCCCGCTCCCTGCCTGTCTTCTCTTCCACCATAAGGTACGATGCGGTCCATGCTCCAAATTTTACCATCCTGTAATTTAACTACATTACGATGCACTTCTTTAATTTTATGGGATCAGAAAATGTACTCTCGCTACTTTGAGTACATCTAGGAAGTCGAACCTTGACCCATTGACCCACATACCATGACTTGTTTTTGGTTCCAAATTTGTTATTGTACCACTCCACATACTTTTTTTGTTTTCGCTTGAAGCACTCTGCAGATACATCTCTTTGTTCACAAACATGTTGACCACCTCTTAACCAATTCGGATTCAATTTGGTACCAGGCTGTCTTCCCTTCAGTGATTGGAAAGGTGACAAACCCGTGACTGAGTTCGGTATAGTATGATATGACCACAGCATCTCATTCAGTGCTACTTCACCCTGCATCCCTGATACTTTGGCCCTTTGAATACACTCTTTCATTACTCTATTCATCCTTTCAACTAAACCATTAGCTTTCGGATTGTACAACGCTGTTCTAAAATGATGCACTCCCCATTTCTTAAGGAATTCTCT
Source organism: Pleurodeles waltl (assembly GCF_031143425.1). Taxonomy (NCBI): domain Eukaryota; kingdom Metazoa; phylum Chordata; class Amphibia; order Caudata; family Salamandridae; genus Pleurodeles; species Pleurodeles waltl. The sequence goes on along the minus strand of NC_090445.1, from coordinate 115,168,875 downwards.
CATGTTGCCAGAGGCGAACTGCACACCATTATCTGTCACCAAAGTGTTTGGGATACCTTCTCTCATAAACGCTTCTGTTTGAAATTTAATGGCCTCGGCTGTGGTTATTTGGCTAACTATCTTAAACATGGTCCAGTGTGAGTGATCAACCAGGACGAACATGTACTGACCCTTGTTCCCTAGATGACTTATGGGTCCCAAAATATCAAGTCCAAGCTTATCCCATGGCTTCACGGGAATGTTCACAGGAGACAGTGGAGCCTTGCGCGTTGAGTGAGATTTATCACTCACAGCACATGCCCAGCAATCCCGCACTACCTTCTCTACCTCACCATCCATCTGGGGGAACCAGTGCGTGGCACGCAGCTTGTTTTTCGCGAGGCTTTGGCCTAAATGTCCTTCATGTGCCAGTTCCACCAGTTTGCTCCACAAATTGCAAGGAGGTACAATTATTTCACCTCTCATTATCAAATCATTTGAAACATGAAGTTCAAATTTAACATTCCAATAACTCCTTAAAGTTTTCTCAACATCTTTTGCCTTATCAGGCCACCCATTAACAATTCTATTCTTGATCAGTTGTAATGTTTGGTCCTTTTCTGTTTCCTCCACCCATTCCCTTTTTGTGAGGCTAGCTAGGTCTACCCACAGTATGGATTCAACCACTTGCAAATCCTCTTTTTGTTCCTCAACCTTCTCTATCACTCTGTTACCTCCTGTAGATCTGGACAAGAAATCAGCAATGTTGTTTTTGTCACCAGGAACATACTCCACATTAAAATATAACCTTCCAACCCTAATAACCATTTGGCTATCCGTGGAGTAGCACGTTCCCTGCCTTGCGTAGTGAATACATTGATCAAAGGTTTATGGTCTGTTTTGATCACAAACGCTAAACCCCACAAGAAAAATTTAAAATGAGTTATGGCCCAGAAACAGGCTAACGTTTCCCTCTCAATGGTTGAGTACCTTCCTTCTGCTTCACTTAATGCTCTTGAAGCGAAGGCCACAATTCTTTCCTGCCCATTAGTTTGCTGACATAACATTGCTCCCAACCCTTGGCCACTGGCATCTGTGGATACATACATTTTTAATTTAGGATCGAATTTCCCTAAGTGTGGTGAATGAATGATAGCCTCTTTAATGTCACAGAATGCTTGTTGGCATTCACTACTCCATTCAAATGGAGTATCCTTCTTCAAAAGTGTCCTTAAAGGAGCTGTAACCATGGCAAAATTTCGTCCAAATTTTGCCATGTATTCAGCTAGGCCCAAAAAGGATCTAAGTTCTTGTTTGTTTGAGGGAGCCAAAGCCTCTTTTACCGCTCTCACTAGATCATTTTTAGGTTTAACGCCCTCCTCCGTAATTTTGTGACCCAGATACTCTACTGATGACACTCCAAACTGACATTTTTATTTTCTAATTGTCATTCCTGCTTTGCATAGAGCTCGAAGAACACGCCTTAGTGTGTCATCATGCTCAGGCCTACTGTTTCCATAAATCAACACATCATCTTGGAAGCATAACACGTGTTCCACATCTCTCAAAATATTCTGCATAATGCTTTGGAACACAGCCGCAGCAGATGCCAATCCAAAGGGCATCCTGCGGTACCTGTAAGCTCCGAAAGGCGTAATAAATGAGGTGAGGGAGCGTGAGGAGGGATGAAGCTCCACTTGATGATACGCTGACGAGAGGTCCAGGACACTAAAAAGTTCGGCTGTTCCCACTGTACTTAACATTTCGTTGATTTTTGGTAAAGGGAACCTCTCTACCCAAATGTTAGCGTTCAAATCCCTCAAATCTACACAGACACGTATTCCACGACCCCCTGATTTCTTGGTGATCACAACCTGAGCAACCCATAAGGCACTATCAATTGGTTCAATAACACCCAACTGCTCTAAAGGACACAATTCTTGTTTGAGATGTTCCTGCATCAAGAGCGGTACAGGCCTAGCTCTATGTGCAATTGGAACTGCACTTTCCTTAACAACGATCTTGTGCTGATAATCTACTAACCGACCTAGTTTATCATCAAAAAGGCTTGGAAACTCGCTGCACACTGTATAATCATTATCCGGATTTCCCACCAGTAACACTGGCTCCTCCCTGCTAGGGTCTAGGCGTATACCTAAATCACGTTGGTGCTCCCATCCTAACAGGTTTGAACCCTTGCTGGTGAAGTACACTTTACCTGTAGTCGATCTGCCTTTGAAAGTTATGTGCATGGACATCATTCCCTTCAAAGGTATAGGATCACTATTATAACCACCTGGACAGATATCTGCTGGTTGTAATTCATATCCCTTCCTCTTGAATTTACTCTCAAAAGTGTCAAAATTTATAAAAGTGAATGGAGAGCATGAGTCAGCATATACCCTTACATGTTCCCTGTTAAGAATTATTTCACACGACGGATAAGTGGTTTTCAGACCTGTGTTCTCATTGCTCTCTCTCACCTGCAGCACACATTTACTGTGAATGTCTTGAGTATCCTCCACTTTGTACACAACCTTCCTGCCATAACTCTCATTTTTCTCTCCTTTACATGCCCTCGCAAAATGTCCATTGGCCCCACATTTCCCACATATGCAATTTCAGGCCGGACATTCCAGGCTGTTGGCCAAATGTCTGGCATTCCCACACCTGTAGCACCTGCTTCTAGAGTTTCCAATAACACTTTTCCTATGAGTGATTTCTTGAATTTTAAGTTCCTCCTCCCCTTTAGGTTCCTTGCCTTCTTGGTTAGAGATAGTTCTAACTTCTTTTACTTCATCCACAATGGTGGAACTTTTAAACGCTCTTATACATTATGCTGTTCGCTCAATGCTTTTAGCTACCTCAACAGCTTCTTTTAAGGAAGGGCTCATAATTAACAGTTTCTCCTGTACTTTGCTATTGTTGGTACATCTCACCAACTGATCTCTGATAAGAGAATCTTCAAGGCTACCAAAGTCACAGGTTGCAGCCAGACCCCTAAGACTGGCCATGTAACTAGAAACTTTCTCATCCCTCCCTTGAACTCTACTGAAAAATGTATGTCTCTCAAGAACCACATTTACTTTTACACCAAAATGTCCTTCCAAATTTTTTTAAGTCTCTTCATACACGTTCAGTCCTTCATCCTCATCCTCCTCCTCCTCCTCAAAATCTGTCAAATTGTCATAGACCTTACACCCATGTACTCCTAAATTGTGCAATAAAATATGTTGTTTCCTTAGAGGAGAAAATTTCTCTCCTCCAATCGCTATAAGGTATGATTCAAACAAACGTCTCCAGTCCTTCCACAGTAGACTGGGTTCACCAGTATCATTTAGGAAAGGAGGAGGTTGAGACATACTAGCTGCAGCCATGTCCCGCACTTTTAGCTGTTCCTATTACTCAAAATTTACTTACAGCGTCTAGATATATATATATATATATATATGCTCTTAAATTAACAATAATATAATTTCAGTAACACATAACTTGAATTGCTTCAATGCATTCATGCCGTATTTTACATTTGTTATCAATAACAAATCTTTTGTATGTGTCCCTTCACTTCAAATATTCAGTCTGTCCACAAGCCCTTGGTAAAAAGAAAAGAAAGGAAGAAAAAAAACACAAAGAAATATTGCCTGGCGTTAAATACAGAAATTTTACAAAGGTTCCACTCTTAAAGGTCTTCACCTTCCCTTCTCTGCAGCTTAGAAAATACTGGGAAGGCAGGGGTTAATCTCTCGATGACGCTCCGTGAGGAACGTCTACCCAGCACGTTAATAGAGAAACGCTGCCGAGTTGTCCGACGCTTGAAGAGATTCACAATCCCGAAACAAATTCGGGCTTGCCTCCTGAAACGCTTCCGAAAAAACTACGTGTGTGCTTTGATGTTATGTGGAGCTCAGAAATCATTCCATTTAACACAGGTCCCAGAAGCTAAAAGCCTTTAACAAGCTGCCCCTCGCGCTCGGAGACGCGCAGGCTGTCTTCTGTTACCTGCAGCCGGCAGGGATACACTGAGTCCACTCCTTCACCTAGGTTGCTTACAACAGCTCCCCTCAGATTCCAGAACTTTGCAGCACCAAAATATGAGGAAAATGTGTTTTTTTTAGCCAAATCTTGAGGTTTGCTAAGGATTCTGGGTGACAGAACCTGGTGAGAGCACCACAAGATACCCCATCCTGGGTTCCCCTAGGTGTCTAGTTTTCAGAAATGTCCAGGTTTGCTAGGTTTTCGTAGGAGCCAAAATCCACAGCTAGGCAATTTGCAAAAAACAGGTCAGTTTTCTTTGGGAAAATGTGATGTGTCCATGTTGTGTTTTGGGGCATTTCTTGTTGCTGGCACTAGGCCTACCCACACAAGTGAGGTACCTTTTTTTATCAGAGACTTGGGAAAATGCTGGGTGGAAGGAAATTTGTGGCTCCTCTCAGATTCCAGAACTTTCTGTCACTGAAATGTGAGGAAAAGTGTTTTTTGCCACATTTTGAGGTTAACAAGTCACCCGTTTCTGACTTTCCCTAGGTGTCTAGTTTTCAAAAATGTGTAAGTTTGCTCGGTTTCCCTAGGTGCCGGCTGAGCTAGAGGCCAAAATCCACAGCTAGCCACCTTGCAAAAAACAGGTCAGTTTTCTTTGGGAAAATGTGATGTGTCCATGTTGTGTTTTGGGGCATTTCCTGTCACGGGCACTAGGCCTACCCACACAAGTGAGGTACCATTTTTATCTGGAGACTTTGGGGGATGCTGGGTGGAAAGAAATGTGTGGCTTCTCTCAGATTCCAGAACTTTCTATCACTGAAATGTGAGGAAAAAGTGTTTTTTTGCCAAATTTTCTGGGTAACAGAACCAGGTGAGAGCGCCACAAGTTACCTCATCCTGGGTTTCCCTAACTCTCTTGTTTTAAAAAATGCACAGGTTTGGTAGGTTTTCCTAGGTGCCAGCTGAGCTAGAGACCAAAATTCACAGCTAGGCACTTTCCAAAAAACACGTCAGTTTTCAATTTAATATTTGATGTGTCCATGTTGCGTTTTGGGGCATTTCCTGTCGCGGGCACTAGGTCTCCCAACACAAGTGAGGTACGATTTTTATCAGGAGACTTGGGGAAATGCTGGATGGAAGAAAAGTTGTGGCTCCTCTCGATTCCACAACTTTCTATCACCGGAATGTGAGGAAAAAGTGTGTTTTTTTGCCAAATTTTGAGGATTGCAAAGGATTCTGGGTAACAGAAACTGGTGAGAGCAACACAAGTCACCCCATCCTGGATTCCCCTAGGTGTCTAGATTTAAAAAATGTATAGGTTTGCTAGTTTCCCTAGGTGCCGGCTGAGCTAGAGGCCAAAATCCACAGCTAGGCACTTTGCAAAAAACAAATCAGTTTTCTTTGGAAAAATGTGGTGTCCATGTTGTGCTTTGGGACATTTCCTACCGCAGGCACTAGGCCTACCCACACAAGTGAGGTACCATTTTTATTGAGAGACTTGGGGGGATGCTGGGCGAAAGGAAATTTGTGGCTCCTCTCAGATTCCAGAACTTTCTATCACTGAAATGTGAGGAAAAAGTGTTTTTTTGCCAAATTGTGACGTTTGCAAAGGATTCTGTGTAACATAACCTAATGAGAGCCCGACAAGTCACCCCATCCTGGATTGACGTAGGTGTCTAGTTTAAAAAAATGCTAGGTTTGGTAGGTTTCCCTAGGTGTCGGCTGAGCTAGAGGCCAAAAGCCACAGCTAGGCACTTTCCAAAAAAAACGTCAGATTTCAATGTAAAAATTTGATGTTTCCATGCTGCATTTCCTGTCGTGGGCACTGGGCCTACCTACACAAGTGAGGTACCATTTTTATCAAGCGACTTGGGGGAACACAGAATAGTAGAACAAGTGTTATTGCTCCTTGTCTTTCTCTACATTTTTTCCTTCCAAATGTAAGACGGTTTGTAAAAACGAAGTCTATTTGAGAAATGCCCTGTAATTCACATGCTAGTATGGGGACTCTGGAATTCAGAGATGTGCAAATAACCACTGCTTATCAACACCTTATCTTGTGTCCATTTCATAAATACAAAGGTTTCTTTGATACCTATGTTTCACTCTATATATTTCACCAAATGAATTGCTGTATACCAGGTATACAATAAAAAAGCCATTGCAAGGTGCAGCTCATTTATTGGCTCTGGGCATCTCGGGTTCTTGATGACCCTACAAGCCCTATATATCCCCGCAACCAGAAGAGTCCAGCAGAAATAACGGTATATTGCTTTGAAACATCTGCTGTAGTTGGAAAACGGTATAGAAGAAGTGTGGACAGAAATGGCTCTTTTTTCACCTCAATTTCATTATGTTTTTTATTTTAGCGGTTACTTTCTGTGGGAAAACCTTGAAGGATCTACACAAATGACCCCTTGCTAAATTCAGAATTTTGTCTACGTTTCAGAAAAGTTTAGCTGTCTGGGATCCAGCATTGTTTCACACCCACTTCTGTCACTAACTGGAAGGAGGCTGAATGCACAAAAAAGAGTAAAAGTGGGGTATGTCCCAGTAAAATGCCAAAATTGTGTTAAAAAATGTGGTTTTCTGATTCAAGTCTGCCTGTTCCTGGAAGCTAGGTAGATCGTGATTTTAGCACCACAAACACTTTGATGATGCCATTTTCAGGGAAAAAAACACATGCTTTCTTCTGCAGCCCTTTTTACACCTTTTTGATTTTTTTTTTTAAATAAATACATTTTAGCTGTATTTTGGCTAATTTCTTGGTCTCCTCCAGGGGAGCCCAGAAACTCTGAGTACCTTTAGAATCCCTAGGATGTTGGAAAAAAGAACACAAATTTGGCATGTATAGCTTATGTGGACAAAAAGTTATGAGGGCCTAAGCGCAAACTGTCCCAAATAGCCAAAAAAAGGTTCAGCACAAGATAGGAAAAGGCCTTGCAACAAAGGGGTCCACCATAGATATTTTATTTGTTGACATTTGTTCAGTGCCTTTCAATTTAGTGTGTTTGGGGCAAATGCGATGACAGATAGGAAACAGAACTTACTCCATTACTACGGTATACATAAATGAATTGCAGTAACCAGGGCCCATGTTCTTGGGTGGCCTCTTCTACTAGTCAAATAATTTCTTGTGATTATGTGATTGATTAAATGTGCAGTAAACAGCATATCCCATAATATAATTTTATGAACTTCAATGAATTACTTAGGATAAGGTAACCAATTGCAAATGTTACAGTTTTACTGGTTATTGAATTTAACAACTGTGTGTGTGCACACATGATGTGCATGTTTGAGCATGAATGTACGCTATGTGATATATTTGAGCAGTGCCAGAAAACAAAAGAAACAATCCTTTCTTGCAATACAATGATAGTTTTATGTATTCATAGCACCACATGATAGAAACATTCCCATTTGTGTTTTGGTGAAGAGAATTACAAGCTTTAGGAACAGTGAAGCGAAATATCTCAAGTTTAAAGGTAAGCAAATAACAAAGTCTCCTCATGGGGTTTTTGAAGCAAATAAAGTTTACTTTAGAGTTTTGCCTATAATGCTTGATTAAACATCATTATGAACAACTTATTTACAAGTAAAATCTTGTTTTATAGTCATTCAGTGTAGATGGTAATTTTAATTGACATTTCTTGATTTGTTTTAAAGTTAAATATTGTTTAAAATCATCGTTAAAATTGCAGTCCAATATACTACAAGAATCACAGTATTTTAAGAAGCAGAGACAGAAATGTAATGGATAGACATTTTGGAATGAATGTATAACCCTGATAATTAATCCACTCAATATTGTAGCTCATATGCACCATTACAGATAAGGATTAACCAAAGGGCAGGGCTTGAACAGCCAAGATGGCGGACAAGTTTTAACCCTGATTATCCAACATTTATCCGTTGCCAGGCGCAACATCAGGCATGACTGCATAATTAAATATAGCAGTTGTACATAGAAGCTTTTGGGGTGCCCGTAGCGTGAGAGAAGGATCGGGTGCTGAGGCTGAGGTGATGCCTGCACCACTGGCACACAAGTGGACTGGAGCCACAGGTGTGTACAGAGGGCAGCGGCGAGCGCAGCGAGTCAGAGTCGACAATGGAAACGTCCCTGCCTTGATTTTTGAGGGGGGGCAGGGACCCACTGGGGGCGAGGAGCTGCAAGTTGGACCCACCGTGAGAGAAGCAGCGGTGAGTGGATCTGCAACGGGTGTGGCTGCAAGGGAGGAGAGACCTGAGAGGGCATGCTCTGCTGCCTGTATCGAGCCGGCAGATGCGCTTCTGTGCCTTGCGTTAGTTCGAACATTGTGCTCCTCTGTGAGCCCCAATAGAGGTCGGAGCACTGAGCGCTGGACTCATCGCTGCTCTGATGGAAGGCAGTGCACGCAGTAGTCACCAGAAGCGAGGAGCTCCACATTTCCTTCACAGAGACTACGCAGGTGGGGTTGCAGCCTGAGGCTCCCTGGATTCGCCTGGGGGTCTCCCTTCCCCCGCCTGACTCGAGACTCCGCGGCAACCCGACTGAACAGACAGGGGGCTCCTGGACATCAGACTGTGTCCTCATTCCTACCTCATAGACAGAGTGATGGCAACAGAGGGCATGAAAGTTGTGTTCAACAGACCCGGGATCAGACTAGCGCTGGACCAATTTACGTGGGTGTGTGAGAGGTGGGTTGCAAAACAATCTCCTGAGCCGATCCGAAGCCACTGCCTCTGACGTGGGGGCTGCTCATGCTGATACACCTCGTTGAATGTTACATTCCGCATGCAAGTGGGGCCCCATTCCTTTGGATCTCCGCCATGGTAGATGACTTTGCACATGTGTCCACCAGGGGACAAATCCTACAGATGCCCGCCAAATACTCCGGCTTAATGCATTGGCCCACCATTCAGTCAAATGCAGACTATTGACGCCCGATTCACTGGTGGCTGGCTGCTGTTACCCTGAACCTCATAACAACTAGCTTTATCAGCCTTAGCCACTCGACTCTAGCGGTTGGCACTATGGGGCGTTTACGTTCTGGAACTGGTGGCAACGCCCCAGAGCTGGGATCTGGTGCATCGAGGTCTGATGGCCATAAGCTAGATGCTGTCCTGACGGCAGTGGAACGACTTGGCACATCCCTGGGTCAAACAAGAGAATCACTGGAGAACAACACTGATAAAGTGAGTAATGACCTCTCCTTGCTTCACGTGGATCATCGCAAACTGGCTGATATAACTCATTCTCAAGAGTGCAATTAGAATGACCTTGCCCCTAAAACCTGCCAGCTGGAAACCGAGGTGCAGACACTACTTGATAGGGTAACGGCATTGGAGCACAGAGCTGAGGATGCAGAAGGATGTACTAGGAGGAACAACATCCATGTGGTGGGCCTCCCAGAGGGAGTAGAGGGCACTGATGCTTTCTCCTATATAGAGAAGTGGGTACGTGAGCAGATCCTCACTGAGTCACGTACACAGTTTTTCTCAGTTGAACGTGCCCATTGCGTTCCTGCAAGACCTCCCCCACTGGGGTCAAGTCCACGACCCCTCCTGTTCTGCTTGCTACATTACATGGACAGAGACGTTATACTACGCAAAGTGAGGTCACTCCCAACCCTCCAAATGGACAATGCTAAGGTAATGATGCTTCCTGATTACACCATCGCCATGTAAAGACAGAGAAGCTCCTTCTTATCCATGAAGCGTAAGCTGCAAATCATTAACCTGAAATACTCTCTGTTATTTCCTGCCAGACTGCCCATCGTGGTCGAGGGGAAAACATGTTTTTTTGACACCCCTGGAGTTAGTTGGGAGTGGCTGAAGTCGACAGGTCTAGTCATCAGCAGACTACACCGATTGATCGTGATGAGACATGGGATTCGAGGCCTCGTTGAGATGGGGGTCGGAGTCGAAGTGGGACTCTCCCCTCATGGCCAGGTCATGCTCCTGACTTGGTATAGATCATACAGGATCAACTCCATGCCCTGCAGACTGCTGCAGCTATCAGAGAAACAGCACCTGTCTCCGACATTGAGAAGGCCCTCAATGGCTCTGGTAGTGAAGATAACTCTCTGAGTGGAGAACTCCCTGAAGCTGAATCTGCAGTTCCTCCTATTGTGACGCTGCAGACAGAAAAATAATCTGAGCTGAAAATTGTATTGAATTTCCATTCCTACGAGTACTATGCTACTTATTGTTGATATTGCAAGCTGTTGGACTCTAATGGCATGCTGTCCGTTTGAAATTACCTAAGGCTCAGAAATGGGATATTACGTTTGTTCTCTCTTCTTCCCACCCCTTTTTCCTCGTCCTCCCCTCCTATTCTTTTCTTTTCTACTTCTATTTTTCCTTGACTGTGTTTTCTACTGTGGCTCTGTATGCATTTCGCTGGGCTATTATGGAGCACGCTATATCAAATATACGGTTCCTGCCTGCACACGTGATACATGTGGGGCTTCCATTCCTGGGCATTCTCAACAGAACCCCTGCCTTTTTTCATGGGTACTTTCTTCCACTATTCTAGTTACGCTGGATTGACAGGTTAGGTGGTTTGGGCAGATACTGGTTGTCCCTCTGCTCTAATGGTATGTTTTTGTTTTGGTTCTGTGGCATCTGTTTGTTTTATTGCTGTGTTCGTTTGCGGTTACATGGAGCACCAGGCTCTCCTGCCCCCGTACCCCCAGCTCAGTTGCTAGCTGTGGGGCATTGCTGTGGCCACGCAGCAGTACTATGTGTATTTGCACCCCTGCTAATATTCTCACATGGAATGTGAGAGGTATACATATGCCTGCACGACCAGGCTTCCTACTTTTGTCAATGGTCTCCTGTGGCTTGTGGGAGGGGATTTCAATAGTGTCCTTGATCCGGAGCTTGATCGCTCATTTCCACCACTGCTTACTACGCCCACAGTAAATGCTGCCCGTCATTGCAGGATTGGCTCCAGCATTGGCAATTGATAGACGTATGGCACCAGCAAAATGCAGCGGTAAGAGTTAATTGGTTCTTCTCCGTTCTACACCAGTTGCATGTCCGGTTTGACATAATTCTCTGCACAGTTAACCTGATCCCCGCAGTGCTGCAAACCGACTATTTAGGTCGCACTTATTCTGATAACAAACCGCAGTTTCTGCACTTGGTATGGGACAACTCCATTCCTGTTGTTCCCACTTTGCAGCTTTGACCTGAAACGCTAGAGAACGCACCTTTCCGGACATTTCTGGGAACTGTCATAACCAAATATTTCAACTGTAATGATGGCACTGCATCCTCCAGGCTCCTTAAATGGGATCCTTTCAAGGTTACAATGAGAGGACACTGTTTAGGCACACAGTGGAATATGTGCAAATCTATCGAAATTGATTTAACTCGAGTAGAAGGATCCCTCTTACAGTACGAGAATTGCGCTATCCAAGCCTCTGTGGAGCGACACAGATTTGCAGACAAGCACAGAGAACATGCATCCCTGTTGGAGAGACTGCGCTGCCTTAATTATACAGCCCATTCGGCCCACACACATGCCACAGCTGATAGATAGGGCCAGTTGTTGGCCTGGCTGATACGCCAGGAGCAAACATGCACTCCTATCCTGGAATTACACTCGCCTGTGGGATACATGCTTCACACTCAAAATGAGATACACAATTAACGCACAAAACATTATAAATCCTTATATCAATCGACTGTAGCAGCAGGCCCGCGGACTTTGAAGCACTTCTTTCTTTGCTTCCCCTGCCCTACCTAGCAACTGAGCAGTGAGAGGAGTTGGATGAGCCTTTAATGCCGCTCGAGATACAGGACAGTATACGCGCTCTGGCCACTGGTAAAAACCCCAGGTCTTGATGGCATCCTGGCCGAATTTTATAAAGCATATTCTTCCATGATTGCTCCTCTCCTGCTGCGGCTATGCGAGGAGGCTTTATCGGCGGCTGCCTTGACTGATTCGCAGCGGGAGGCGCTGCTGATCTCTCTTCCCAAACCTGGTAAGGATACAGCAGAGATGGCCTCTTATAGACCATTGGCGATGCTCAATACAGATCATAAGATCCTGGCCAAAACTTTGGTGCCTCGACTGGCACCTAGGATGCCTCAGTTGATCCACACGGACCAAAATGGGTTTGTGCCAGCGCATAGCACGTCATTGAATATTAGACCTTTTTTTAATTTGCATGAAGAACTCAACACAAATCTGGCCTGAGGCGGATTGTCTCCTGCTGAATCTCGAAAGGGCCTTTGATTCACTGTAATGGCCTTCCCTGTTCGCACTGATGCACTTGGTGGTACAATATCTGCAGGTCATGCGGCTGGGGAGACATTTGGTGCTTTGGCTTGCCAGCTCATGCTTCTTAAGGCTGGTGTAACTGCTATATACCCAGCCTTGAATGCGAGTCAAGACTGCCACCAAGCCAATCTCAGTCGGCCGAGGGACGCGCAAGGGCTGCCCCCTTTCCCCATTGCTATTTTCTCTGGCAACTGAGCCGTTGGCAGCGGAGTTCCGTTGATTGAGGGAGGCCTGGAGCATCCCACTGGGTGATGGACCACATACTGTTCTTTTTATGCAGATGATCTCCTTCTGTATTACAGAGACATCTCTAACATTCGGGACAAAGTTGCTGACCTACCGGCCACCTGACCAGGGTGGCATAGCAGTGCCGAATCTGGAGCAATATTATTTAGCCTCCCAACTACAATGGGTGGCTAGGTGGCCCTCCGGATTGCAGTTGTTGGACATGGCTACAGACCTGCCACCCTGGATGCTGCCTAACGTGTCTCATTTGTTTCACCCAATCACACGAGTGGGGACGCCGGACTCCCTGTTACTGGGCGTTGCACACTGTTGCTACCGTAGGAGTCTTTACCTCATACATACAGTGGTTCTTTAGGCACCAGCATTGGCCTTATTAGGTACCCCTAGAAATGCTCTGCTCACATCCGCGGCAGAGCTGAAAACCTGGCACGCTGTTGGAATACACATGCTGGGAGATTTGTATAATGATGGCACGCTGCCATTTGCCATATTAGCAGAGAACAGTGGCTTGTCGCAGGGACAGTTTGTTCTGTACAATTTCTTGATAGCAAAACTGACCCAGCATTTGGTGGGCCTCTCTACCGAACCACCGATGCACTATTGGTACAATATCTGCAGGTCATGCGGCCGGGTAGACATTTGGGCCCTCATTACAACCCTGGCGGTCAAAGACCGGCAGGGCTGTTTTGTCGATTGCACCGCCAACTGGCTGGCGGTGCAATCTTGGGTATTACGACCGCGGCGGAAGCACCGCGGTCGCACCACCGGAACCGGCGGTTTTCCACCACAGTGGTCCGGCGGATTTAATCCTCCAGGGCAGCGCTGCTTGGAGCGCTTCCCAGGGGATTACCGGTCCCCTTCCCACCAGCCTTCTCATGGCGGTAGGAACTGCCATGAAAAGGCTGGCGGAAAGGGGAGTCGCGGGGCCCCTGGGGGACCCTGCACTGCCCATGCACTTGGCATGGGCAGTGCAGGGGCCCCCTGGCACAGCCCCATGGATCTTTTCACTGTCTGCTATGCAACTGCACCCGTCGCACTGCCGCAACACCGCCGGCTCCATTTGGAGCCGGCTCCCGTGTTGCGGCCGACATCCCCACCGGCCCAGCAGGGATGTCGTAATGGCCACCACGGGGGTGCGGCCTGCACGGCGGATACAACTTGGTGGGCTGCGTTTGTCTTTATTAAATTTTCACTCCAAGTATCAAGTACAGGAGACGTTTAACTGTAGGATATTTCAACATAGATAAATATTTGAGTCTGCCTCACGTTCTTCCACAATATTTTCCATGATACATAAGGAATTTCACAACACTTCTTTTGATTGTTTAGCATTCCTACCAGCCTGCAGTATTGACACAGCCTGTAGTTCATTCTGGTAAAATATTTCAAGTATATCAATCGATAGGACATGGCCATCTTTTACAGCAGCTAGGGCTACAACTATGGAGAATAAATATTTAATGCAGTTGTAGCAGCTATGTGAAATATTAAAAGCAAATCTGTAACATGTCAATTTTTTATATCCAATTCTAAGCTGATAGATAATCTTTATTTCAATCAGAAACTGTAGCTTTTTGTATACTCAAACCATTATTTTTCAAATAGCATATTTATTAAAATGTTGCTCTTTACAAGTTTAGACAATTATGATTGCAATTGCTCTTTTTCTCAAGAGACTTTCTGCATAAAAAAATGGTGATGTTAGAAGGTCAGCATGTTCTGCAAGATTTGACTATTTAGAGATGAAATGATATATACTACTCTTCAATCACATGATTGTTATGAAGAAAAGAAGCATTTTGGGCCAGATGTAGAAAGGTCTTTCTTAACGGGCCAATTCACACTTTTGGCCTGTTAAGAAATGCAAAACACCTTTTCCCTATGTACAAATGCCTTCAGGGAATCGCCAAGTGCAATCTCTATCCTGTAGAAATCGCATTTTGCGATTCCCCAAATAGAAATCGCAAATAGGGATTTCCAATTTGCGAGTTCTTGGCACACGTACAAAGCTTTATCCTAAATGCAAAATGAGCATTTAGGAAATGCAATTACCATTGACTTCAAGTTGATGGTAACCATGTGCAATTTAAAAAAAAAGCACCTAAAGATGCAAGTGCAATAGAGCACACACATGCTCCTTAGGCATACGTGGGCTCTACAAGTGCAGGTTTGCTGGCTGTTAACTACACTGTAAAATTGTGACAATTATTTTTATGCTTTAAACATTTATGTCCCCCAATGCAAATAATTCACAATTCTGGACATCTCAAAAATGAAAGCTTGCGCTCCTCCTAAGGATTCGTCCATCATTTATTGGGGTGACTTTAACCTCCCTATGGATCCAATGCTTGACACTCATCCTCTAAATTTAAATCACCCAAAGGACACAAAGCCATGCGCAATCTTCGTACTTATCATTAACTCAATGGTGTAAAGAGGTTACCTAATCCTGCGGTAAATCACTCCACTTTCCTCTCCCCTTCCGCACTTATGATACTCATGCATTGACTATGTACAAACTGATAACACACTCAGTCAGACTCTGATGTGTCGAATGAACCTACAATTATCTCTGTTTGTGCATTTTGTGAATGATCAGACCCCACGTAAAACCAATTCTTGATGCTTAAACTCTGAGTTACTAGAAGATGCATGAGATATCTTAAAATGTTATACTATAAGCCTAGCTATTAGCAGAATGGCTAAAACAAATAAAGAGATCACACTCTAACTGAAAGCTTTAAATGTTGACATCAAAGCAATGGAAATACAACCTAAACATACCAAAAATGTCAAGCTTCTATATGAGCTCAAATACAAATACAATAAAAATGCCAGGAAACGTTCTCACCCATGGATTCAGGCTCAGAAAGCTGAAAAACATCTGCACCTTAATAAAGAGGGAAAATCACTGACAGCTCATTTAAAATTCAAAAGAAATAAGGGGGTCATTATGACCCCGGCGGTCAGCGGTAATATGGAGGAAAGTACTGCCAACAGTCTGTATTATATTATGACATTATATTATGACATTGGTGGGTTGGCTGAGGCCAAACCACCAATGTAACACACCGACCGGCAAGGCGGGAATGGCTGCCGGGCTGGAGATTTCAATCTCCAGCCCGGCGGCCCTCACTGTACCGGCTGCGGGATTATGACCTTGCCTACCGCCATGGTTTTCGTGGCTTCCTTAACACCACGAAAACCATGGCGGTAGGCACTATCAGTGACAGGGAATTCCTACCCTGTCACTGATAGAGGTCTTCCCCTCCCGTTCCCCCTCCACCGATTCCCCCCACCCCCTTCCTCTTCAGACCCCCCTTCATACACACCCCTCCCTTTACACACGCATACACACACCCTTTCCCACATTCATCCAGGCATGCATACATCCATTCACACACACCCGCACACACTTTCATACATACACGCAGACACGCATTCACACAACTCAACATACGCGCACTCACACCTCCAGACATGCACACACATACAACAAGCAACACACACCCGCATACACGCACGCCCAGACATACACACACCCTCACACACACACACAACACCGCCTCCCCTGTCGGAGCACCCACTTACCTGTGTCCCGGGGGTCCTCTGGCAGGAGACGGGACGGGCGCTGCTGCCAGCATCAGCGTCCGCCAGCAGAACACCACCAGGCTGTATTATTTCTCATAGTACGTCCGGCGGTGGTCTACTGGTATGGCGCTGCTGGTGGCAGCAGCGCCACCTTACTGCCATCCGCCCGCATGGCCACAGTCAGATTTCCGCCATCCTTCTGGTGGAAATCCGGCTGTAGTCATAATACGGCGGACAGCTGGTAGCTGCGGGTGACGGTCTTTTTGCGGCCGTCGCCGTGGCAGTAGGCGGTTTTTACCACCAAGGTCTGAGAAAATGTACATAAACTTAATCATACACCATAGCTGCTAGGCATCTGTTTATCTTTATTATGTTGCCATGTGCTCGGCAAACCTTCTGAACTTTGATGTTTGCCCTTGTGCTCACAGCCTTGGGCTGCAATCTGCTTATCGCTGCCATTTACTTTTTGCAATCACAGTTCAGAGAATTGTCGTGCTTAATCAGTAACTGCCAGAACAGGTTCGTACAGGTCGTTGCCACCTCCTGCCAGCTGCATCTGTACCTTCTCCCACCACACGTGTATCCCTGAAATATTCTGAAGGCCGCAGAGGACCTTGAATACGCCAGGGTTGGAGTTGTCCTCTGACTAAGCAGTTTTGTGTGTATATAAGGTTGGATGCCTCGGAGTGAAGGGACAGCCTCCGTAGGATAGACACTTGACTGTCCTGGGACTCTGTATTAGCTCGAGCTATAAAACATGTAATAAACTTCTCTTTTTTCCTCCAGTTGGTGACTCCGCCTGATTTGTGTACTCTCTGCTAAACGGACCCTGAGGACAAGGGTGTCCCTCCACCGCTGGGAAGGAGACCCCGGGTGGGGGTCTAATCTTTCCTGGTTCCTCAGTTGGCGCCCGAACAAGGACCTGAGTCAGGCATCCAAGTGACCAGCCCGGTGACGGAGGACTCACGATTGGACTTCCAAAGGAGGCGCCCCACACCAGATTCTGAGCTCCGTTCTCTGTTGTGGACCTGCGGATCTCCACTGTGTGTCTTCCAGCCGGCTCGACTTCTCCTGGCGCTGTCTGAATTTGGGTCTCTGTTTCCTATGAACTACTGGAGTCCCCAACTGTCGGACCATAACAGAAGTGTCAGGTAAGGACGGGAGTTGAAAGATTCCTGTCTAAAATCAGTCTGTGAGTATTGTACCGTTTCTATCGCACTTTGCAAAGATCGACGTCAGTGATAAGACTGACCCTAGTTGTCATTTAAATATATAGGAAGCAAAAGGCATATTTGCCATTTATTTGGTGTATTTAAACCACTGATGTAAGTATTTATAAAATTTTAATACTAAAAAAATGCCAGCGTTCAGTTGTTTCAGGAAATTATGTTGTTGTCTTTGCAGTACGGACTCCCGCCTGGAGGAAGCATGCCCCGCTCCTCAGGCCGGGACTCCGAATCATGATATATATGTTAAATATGGCATAGGTCCAATTATTTGGTCTGATATATGGAGAAAAAGAAACAAAGGTAGTTCTGATTTACAATGGCCTATTCACTGGACATTTGATAAAGATAAATTAGACTATTTACAGGAACGTTTGTTTGTGACAAAAAGTAGACCAGGGATGTTTGACTCACTACGGACTTGGCAGAAAGAAGCAGACCAAAGACGTAGGAAGGCAGAGAAAGAATTACAGAGACATAAGACCAGGACTGTGACTGAAAAGGTATATGACTCTAACGTAGCTGAACATCAACAGAAGATTTTAGAACATGACCGAAGGCTTCACTTACAAACTGATAAGTGTTACCCTTCCAGGACAGTAGTGGATAAGCCACAAGAGGAAGACCCCCTTTTAAACGATATGTTAGATAAACCCCCGTTATATACTCCACCAATACATCCTACACTACATCCTCAACCTGCACCAGGTGACCCTATTGTGCCACCCCCGGTTGGATCTCAGGCGAGTGCTCCGCCACCCACCACCACCCTCCTGTCACCAGACCTATAGAGGATACACCCCGCCCGACCGTACCCACCCCTCGAGTGGCCCCCGTTTGGCCCACCCCTGACTCCTGTTTAGACACCACACATACCCCCAGTCCCATGACCCCGCAAAAGCGCACCTTCCGCGGACACTTGTTCTCTAATTCACAAGAGGAAGATGTAATGGAAGAAATGACATGGAGGTGGATGACTAATTGGAATGACTATGGGGTCAGGGACATTGTCCACACTATGAAACAATGCAATAGTTTAGTTCAGTTACATGCAGCTACCCTTATGTGCAACATTATAATCCAAGAATATGAGGATGATGGTTCCTCAGCTCCCGCGGGACTGGTGGACCTCCGAAAACGCGCCTCTACTGGACTGCCTTTTGGTTCTGGTCTACATGATTATGTTGTTACTCTCCTCGCATATAGGGACCGCCTGTGGATGTGTAGTCCTTCTGTAAAGGCATCCATGTTTCCCATGAGAGAGGTTCCGCTGGTTTGGCGAGAGCCGGTGATGGATGCCGCTGTCCAAGTTATTACCGCAGGGCATTTTCAACAAATGTGGGTACACACCCCATGGAAAAGATCTGAAACATATACCCTAAAAGCCACCTTACCTGACCCCCATAAGAATCCTGCAGGATATTATAAAGAACTGCAACAAATTCTTGAATCTTGTACTATGACGTTGTCCGATATTGACATGTTAATGGCAGCAGTAGTCCCGCAGGAAGTATGGTCAAAAGTACAGAGGCACGACCATGCTGAACTAGGGGGCACGTGGGACCAATTGCAAGCAGCAGAAAGGGACAGCGTTGGGGGAGCGAAACCAGACCCACTTATATTGGCTCTCCCACTGCATATTTTGGATTTAATGAAGACCATACTTGCACCACACAGGATAAATTGGGATAAATTGTCCGCCTGTAAACAGAAAAAGGATGAGGGTGTTTCGGACTTTTATACAAGGTTTGAGGGTGTCTTTTCTGATTACAGCGGCCAAGACATGACTACTGAAGGGGGGATAAGACTCTTTGTTGACAAATTCGTGGACAATTTATTGCCAGACATAAAGGGAAAATTGAAATTGTGTGAAAGCACGTGGCCGGTCTCTACTGCCACTGGAATACTGACAATGGCCCAATATTATGAGAACAGGTAGATAGAAGAACAAGAAAAGAACGAGAAAAAAATGAAGGAGTTGTAAACGAAGGTGTTATTTCAGCAGGCCTCAGCCCCGTCAACAGCAGTCCAGATCAAGGTCACAAGGACCTCCCAATGACAGAAGGCAGTCCCAACGCCCTCCCGGTTCTTACCTCTCCTACAATCAGTGCGCCTATTGCAAGCAGGAGGGCCACTGGAAGAATGACTGCCCCAATAAGGACAACTCCACAGGCCGCCCCATGCCCCCACCACAACAGGACAACAGCCCACGCGGTAGGTCTGATCCTGCAGACAGACCCCGCCAGCAGGCCCCTTCACGGTCCCACAGTACCCCCCGCCCGAATTATTTTGATGCTTCATCCCAGCGTCAATATTTTAATGACGACTATGATGCGTATGAAGGTCAGGGGTCCTCCTTTGACTAGGACAGCCTTTGACAGAGGGGGGTGGGACCAGTTTCTATTCCTGTTAGGCAGAATGGCACTCACGTTGAGGTACAATTAGACGGTGCGCCACATGATTTTTTGGTAGATACTGGGGCCACCAAAAGTTCTGTTAAACAGGAAGAGGTCAAGGGGTCCCTCTGTCTGGCAATATTAACGTCTATATGGGTTTTTCTGGTGTTCCGGTGGCTAACCCCGTCTCCCAGCCGCTGCATGTTGCTATAGGTCCTTACACCATTAGCTCCCCTCTCATTCTTACTTCGGCGTGTAGTGAGAATTTATTGGGTTTGGACCTATTAAAGAAATTGTACGCCACCACTTATTGCTCTCCGGATGGAGTTCATGTCACTTTAGGTCCAAATATTTCCCAGTCACAATTTTTGTCAAAACCACTTCCACCCGAACTTCGAGATTTGCCAGACATTTTATGGGCCACACATAAGGACGATGTTGGATGTCTGGACATACCACCGTATGTCATACGCTTGAAAGACAATGCCAAATTACCTCGTCTTCCCCAATACAAATTATCCCAACACATTGAACAACAACTCAAAAATATTGTGACCCAGTTGATTGATTTGGGTGTCATTGAAGAAACGCGTGGTAATGATTGTAACAGTCATGTCCTTCCTGTTCATAAAAAATTATCTGATGGCACCGCGTCTCCAGGACTCCGATTTGTTATTGATTTACGGGCGGTCAATAAGATTGTAATACCCCAGTTCCCTGTTGTTCCTGACATTACGACATTATTAACAATGATACCTGCCTCCGCTACTTGGTTCTCTGTTATTGATCTTAAGAATGCATTCTTTAGCATTCCTATTCATCCAGATAGCAGACACATCTTTGGGTTTTCACTGGGTGGTCGCAGTTTCCGGTTCTGTTCCGCTCCACAAGGCTATACTGAATCGCCTAGCATTTTTAGCCAGGCCCTCAAGGGCCAATTGGATACCCTTGTTTTTCCTTGCTCCTCGACGCCGGTTCAATATGTGGATGACCTTTTAATAGCATCCACTTCAGAACAAAATTGTAAAACAGATACTGTAGTGTGGTAGGCTGCGGTGATATAAAAGAAAAAAGGCTGAGTCTGATATGTATATTTTTAGAAGAAAAACCAAACTTTTATTTCCTTTCTATTTTTAGAGAGCATCCAACGTCCGTGATATGTTCTCTGTAGCTCTGTGGGTTTATTTTCTGGTCTCTATTAATCGTCCTTTTCCTTTCCCCTCCTCTAGGTTTGGCGGACGTCTGGTTGTTGGGCCTCCCGAGCGTTACCGAAAAAAAACAAAAAAAAAAAACAAAGGAAACGAAGGTGAGTCTTTTTGGGGTAATCTGGTGGGGTTTCTTTCTTAGAGATATATGTGGGGAGGGACTTTAGAGGGGGGGGTTAGGATATCCCACTGTGCAGGTGATGGGACCTGAATTTGGTGCCACGTTCTGTCTCTTTTCTCTCTCTCTCTCTAAGACCAAGCAAAACAGAGAGTTCAGTTCTCTCTCCCCAGTGGTTCAGTGCCGTACCCCCTCCCCTCTCCCACGTCCCCTGTTCCCTTCCCCTGTGCCCATGTCACTCTTGGTTTCCCTCGTCCCTAGGAGGGACCGTACCTTAGAGAGCCACGACACTCCTGGGTCGTGGCGGGCTCCTAGCGTCCTCGGCTCCTTTCCGCAGTTGGAATCGGCTCTGGTTTCCTCTGCTCCTCAGGAGGATATGTGGTCTTTCTCCACCGTCGTCTCCGTGTCTCTAGCTCCGTACGGCTTCCTCTCTTCCGTGGCGTTCTTCTCTTCCGTGGCGTTCTTCTCTTCCGTGGCGTTCTCCTTTTCCGACGCGTAGTCCTTCCTCTCTTGTAACGGCCGTCCCAGGAAGTCGTCGTCTGTGACGCTTGGCAGCGTTCCCATGTTACTATGGGAACGCGGAAGCGCATCGAGGGAGCTGGTCGAATGGGGTCAGCTCAAGGAGGGAGAGGACGCGGTCACGGAGACCCGTCTACACTCCCCATCCCATGATCAGGACTGTTCGAGGACCGAGGAGGAAGAGGAGGGGAACTGAGACAGGTAATCGGCAGGGCCCTGCTGAGAACCTGGGACGTGGCGGACCTGGAAAGTAAAAGGTTGTAGCTCTAGGAACCATCGCAAAACTCTGGAATTGGAGTCCTTGTGGGAGGCGAGCCAAGTAAGAGGGGCATGGTCAGTGTACAGTATAAACGACCTGCCCAAAAGGTAGTATTGCAAGTTTTCCACAGCCCATTTTATGGCTAAACACTCTTTTCAATAGTGGGGTAGTTGCATTCACGGGGAAGAAGTTTCCTACTTATAAAAACAACTGGGGGGTCAAGCCCCTCCTCGTCGGGTTGGGTGAGGACGGCCCGAGGCCGATGTTAGAAGTGTCAGTATAAAGGTGGAACGGTCTAGAAAAATCAGGACATTTTAACACCGTATCAGTGGTAAGAGATTTCTTTAACTGCCCAAAGCTACTATTCTGAGACTCTGAGAATGGAGCTAAAGTGGTGGGACGTTGTTTGGCCAGCAGATCAGTAAGAGGGGCAGCGATAGTAGAATATCGGGGTATAAACCTACGATAATAGCCTACCAACCCTAAAAAGGATCGTAGGTCCTTCTTGGTTTTAGTTTTTTTAACTTGCATTATGGCCTCAATTTTATTTTTTTGTGGTTGAAGGGTCCCATTGCCTATCACATAGCCTAGATAGGATATTTCTGTATTCCCCAACATACATTTTTTTGGATTGGCCGTTAGCCCTGCTTCCGCCAGAGCAGTAAACACTTTGTTGAGATGTAGTAAGTGATTAAGCCAAGTGTCGCTATAAATGACAATGTCATCTAAATAGGCTGCTGTGAAGTCTTGAAATGGTTTTAGCAATCGGTCCATCAAGCGTTGGAAAGTAGCAGGGGCTCCATGGAGACCGAAGGGTAAAACCGTGAACTGATAGAAGCCTGACGGAGTGTTAAACGCAGTTTTTTCCTTATCATCCGGAGCAAGGAGAATTTGCCAGTACCCCTTGGTTAGATCAAGGGTTGACAAATATTTTGCCTTCCCTAATTTCTCTAAGACGTCATCAACTCGAGGGATGGGATATACGTATCAAACAGTGATATATCATTGAGTTTGCGAAAGTCGATGCAAAACCGGACAGACCCATCGGGTTTCGGGACGAGGACTACCGGGGAATTCCAAGGACTAACAGAGGGTTCAATTACCCCCAGGGTTATCATCTTCTTTATTTCTTCCTCAATAACATGTTTCCGGGCTTCGGGTATACGATAGGGTCGGAGGCGGATAATCCGTCCTTCGGGTGTTTTTATTTTGTGGTATATCAAGGTGGTTCTACCCGGTGTTTCTGAAAAGAAGTTTGAATTTTGTTTTAAGAGTGTGGATAGTTGTCCCTTCTCAGTTTCTGTCAGAGACCTATTTATGCAGGGATTTCCTTCTGGGTTTGTTCCTCTAGGGGAAATAGTTCTAAGTCTAGCTCTCTGGACGGCGAGATAAAGCATCCATTAGCTAATCGATTATCTGCCTCTTCTGCTGGTTTCCATTTTTTTAGTAAGTTTATATGGTAGATTTGGGTTCTTTTCGGGTGTGCATTTAACTCTATGAGGTAGGTGACGGGAGAGACTGCTTTAATAACTCTATATGGTCCCTGACATTTGGCTAATAATTTATGCTCAGATGTTGGTCACATTATGAGGACTTGATTGTTCGGGAGAAATGATCGTAACTTACTTCCTTTGTCATAATAGGCTTTTTGATTGTTTTGTGCTTTCTCAAGATGTTTAGGTACATCTTCCCAAAGGTTTTGTAGCTGGGTTTTTAAATTGTGAACATAGTCGAGCAAGGGCTTTCCTTCCTCCTCTTCCTCCTCCCACGTTTCTGCTGCCATGTCCAGAAGGCAACGTGGTTGCCTTCCAAAGACTAATTCAAATGGGCTATGACCCGTAGAGGACTGTTCGTGAGTCCGGATGGCATAAAGAACCAGGGGCAACTTCTGATCCCAATCCCTTTCGGAGTCGTCTACTATTTTCCTTAATAGTGTCTTTATGGTACGGTTATAGCGTTCCACTAAACCGTCCGTTTGGGGGTGGTATACCGAGGTCTTTATTTGAGTAATCCCTAATAGTCGACATATGTGCCTCATAAGGTTTGACATGAAAGGGGTGCCTTGGTCAGTAAGGATCTCTTGTGGGAAGCCTGCCCGAGAAAAAAACGTTATCATGGCTTGGGCTACCGTTTTTGTAGTCATACTGGATAAGGGAATCGCTTCGGGGTATCTCGTAGCGTAGTCTACTATGACTATAATTTAGGTGTGTCCTGTGGATGAGGGAAGCAAAGGGCCGACTAAATCCATACCCACCCGGCTAAACGGAACTTCAATAATGGGTAAAGGATGCAAGGGGGCTTTCCTGGGTATTCCCAGTTCGGTAAGTTGGCACCTAGGACATTGTAAGCAATATCTCCTAATGTGGGCATAGACTCCTGGCCAATAGAACCTCCGTAGGAGGTATTCCTCTGTCTTTTCTCTACCGTAGTGACCTCCTCCTGGTTGATTATGAGCTAGAAACAGTACTTGGGTTCGATATGGTTCAGGGACAACTAGTTGTTGTTTGGTTTCTCCTGTGGTAGTCGTGGTTATTCTATAAAGAAGATTTTTCTGTATTAGAAAATAAGGACCCACCTCGTTCGTGGCTTCTGTTTTGGCCGTATTCCAGGCATGAGCAAGGGTAGGGTCTTCTCTCTGGCTGGTTCGAAAAGTCACCGGTGCGTTACTAATCTCTGCCACTACCTTGTTGTGTCCTGTCTCTTTTCTGGCCACCTGAAATCGTATTTTCTCCTGTCTTTTCTCATTTCTGGTGAGTTTTCTACGACTCGGAGGGCATTCAATAAAGCTATTAGAAAATGGTGCTTCTGTCCACCACTCTGGGATTTCCTTCTGGATTCGGGTCTGGTCTAAGAGATTATAGAACCGGATATAGTCAGTCCCTATAATACAGTCTTCAATCAATCGGTCCATAACCCCTACTGGGAGGAAATCGTGATATTGGCCCCATTCCACCTTGACCAATGCTAGGAGATATTTTTCCTTATCGCATGTATGCAACAAATAGTGACCCATTGGTTGTAGGCCAGGTCTGTGAGGTCCACTAAATCTTTCCTGATTACGGACTTACTACAACCCGAATCGATTAGGGCAGAGATGGGATGCCCGTTTATCTTGATGACATCTTTAAACTTCGAATTCCCCTTCCCTGTACATAATACTCTACGACGGGTAACCCCGATTTCTATGGGTTCAACTCCATCTGACTTCCTGGGACATACCCTTGCTATGTGACCCCACTCTCCACAACTAAAACATTGGGGTAATTGCATTGGATGACTCTCCCCCTGTTTGTGGGACCCAGATTCTTCCGGTGGATATCTTAGGTTTGGTTTTAGTGGGGTTGGTGTGGGCTTTAGGACTTGTCTGGGCTGTAGAAGTTTAACATCCGTAGACCGGTGGTAAGCACAGGCCAGATCTATAGCGAGCTCAGTATCTACCTTCGGGTGTTGTCTTATCCAATTCTTGGTGCTATGTGGTAAGGAATCCAAATACTGTTCCAGAATAATTGTTTTTATCACATCTTCTCTGGTTGTCCCTATAGGCCCAACCATTTCAAGGCTAAGGGGGTCATTCCTACCCTGGCGGTCTATGACCGCCAGGGTAGGTGACGGAGGAAGCACCGCCAACAGGCTGGCGGTGCTTCCGGGGGCATTCTGACCGCGGCGGTAAAGCCGCGGTCAGAAAAGGGAAGCCGGCGGTTTCCCGCCGGCTTCCCGCTGCCCCAGGGAATCCTCCACGGCGGCGCTGCAAGCAGCGCCGCCATGGGGATTCCGACCCCCTTCCCGCCAGCCTGGTTCTGGCGGTTTTCACCGCCAGAACCTGGCTGGCGGGAACGGGTGTCGTGGGGCCCCCGAACAGGGCCCCACATAGATTTTCAGTGTCTGCGTGGCAGACACTGAAAATTGCGACGGGTGCAACTGCACCCGTCGCACCCCTTCGACTCCGCCGGCTCCATTCGGAGCCGGCATCCTCGTGGAAGGGGGTTTCCCGATGGGCGGGCGGGCGGCCTTCTGGCGGTCGCCCGCCAGCCCAGCAGGAAACTCAGAATGACCGCTGCGGTCTTTTGACCGCGGTACGGTCTTCTGGCGGTTCCCGCTTGGCGGGCGGTGAATGACCACCTAAGTCTTTAACCTGGAAGTAAAAAGTGCGAGGATCCTCATTCTGCCCCCATTTAACTTTTTCGGAACTTCAATCAATAGTATTCTATGTCATGACCAACCCGTTCCAGGATACTCCTTTTTATGTCCTTGTATGGAGTGGTACCGCCCGGATTGGCAGCTTGGTAGGCCGTTTGCAGAATTCCGGTGAGTAATGGCGCGATGTATTGTCCCCATCGGTCCTCCGGCCACTGGGCGGAGGAGGCCACCCGTTCAAAGTTCATAAAAAAGGTGTCCGGGTCTTTGCCTTCCTGGAATTTTTGTAAGGCAGAGCTCGGGACATTGGGGTGTACTTTGCTGGCTGCTATGGTGTCCGTTAATTTTTGCAGCGCAGTCTCATGTACAAGCTGGTTGCTGGCCAAGATCGTAGCTTGGCTTTTTAGGGCGGATTGTAGGGCTTCTCTGTCTTCCTTGGCCTCGCGTTGATGTGCCTCCCACACTAGTTGTAAGTGTCGCTGGCCCTCCTCTAGCTGTTTAATCATGTCCTCAAAGGTTGGTTTTTCGCTCATGTTGTATACCGCCTAATAGCCTCCGGGATATTGATCCCACTTCTGACACCACTGTGGTAGGCTGCGGTGGTATAAAAGAAAAAAGGCTGAGTCTGATATGTATATTTTTAGAAGAAAAACCAAACTTTTATTTCCTTTCTAATTTTAGAGAGCATCCAATGTCCGTGATATGTTCTTTGTAGCTCTGTGGGTTTATTTTCTGGTCTCTATTAATCGTTTTGTCCTTTTCCTTTTCCTTTCCCCTCCTCTAGGTTCGGCGGACGTCTGGTTGTTGGGCCTCCCGAGCGTTACCGGAAAAAAAAAAAAAAAAAACAACGGAAACGAAGGTGAGTCTTTTTGGGGTAATCTGGTGGGGTTTCTTTTTTAGAGATATATGTGGGGAGGGACTTTAGAGGGGGGGGGCAAGGATATCCCACTGTGCAGGTGATGGGTCCTGAATATGGTGCAACGTTCCGTCTCTTTTCTCTCTCTCTCTCTAGTGCCAAGCAAACAGAGAGTTCAGTTCTCTCTCCCCAGTGGTTCAGTGCCGTACCCCCTCCCCTCTGCCACCTCCCCTGTGCCCGTGTCACTCTTGGTTTCCCTCGTCCCTAGGAGGGACCGTACCTTAGAGAGCCACGACCCTCCTGGGTCGTGGCGGGCTCCTAGCGTCCTCTGCTCCTTTCCGCAGTTGGAATCTGCTCCGGTTTCCTCTGCTCCTCCGGAGGATCTGTGGTCTTTCTCCACCGTCGTCTCCGCATCTCTAGCTCCGTACGGCTTCCTCTCTTCCGTGGCGTTCTTCTCTTCCGTGGCGTTCTTCTCTTCCGTGGCATTCTCCTTTTCCGACGCGTAGTCCTTCCTCTCTTGTAACGGCCGTCCCAGGAAGTCGTCGTCTGTGACGCTTGGCAGCGTTCTCATGTTACTATGGGAACGCGGAAGCGCATCGAGGGAGCAGGTCGAATGGTGTCGGCTCAAGGAGGGAGAGGACGCGGTCACTGAGACCCGTCTACATGTAGCCTTATTGAAACATCTTGCACACCATCACCATAAGGTCTCCCTCTCCAAATTGCAATATTGTAGACAGGAGGTTATATACCTAGGACACCTCCTGTCTAAGGAGGGACGTACGTTGGCGGCTGAGAGAATCCAAGCTATACGAGACATACCTGTTCCAAGGACACAGAGAGAGGTTAGGGCCTTTATAGGTATTACCTCCTTCTGTCGTCAATGGATTCCTAATTATTCTCTTTTGATAAAACCATTTTTGCATCTCACCCACAAAGATTGTCCTGAAACAATTGAATGGAATGACGATTTTCAGTTTGGTTTTGATGAATTGAAAAATACACTCTGCACAGCACCTGTACTGGGTACGCCTGGTTATCGTAAAGATTTTCAGTTATATGTGAGCGAGAGAAATGGATGTTCACTATCAGTGTTAACCCAAGAGCATGGCGGCAAACAATGCCCCTGTGCTTATTTTACGGCTCTACTGGATCCAGTGGCACGTGCACTCCAAAGTTGTCTACGGGCAGTAGCCGCTGCAGCGGTCGCAGTGCGCCAGTCGGCCGGGATAGTCATGGATTTACCCCTCAACCTGTTGGTCCCACACACTGTTGACGCACTATTAAACAAAACAAAAACACAGCATCTTACTAATGCACGATTAACTACTTATGAACTGACACTTTTAGCTAGTCATATAACATTAAAAAGGTGCAACACGCTCAATCCTGCCACTTTATTGCCAATTACTGAAAAAACTGAAGATTCTTATGATGACATACATGACTGCATTCTCCGGACGGAGGATGAAACAAAAGGGAGAGTGGACTTACAGGACACTCCACTGAAAGACCCCGCCGGGGTCGGAATGACCCCCTTAATGTGAATGTTTACATGGACAGTCAGTATGCACTTGGCGTAGAACACAATTTTGGTCACTTGTGGGCAGAACGAGGATTCCTCACCTCACATGGGAAACGTATTCAACATGGGACCCTTATAACTAACTTACTTTCTGCCCTGGCATTGCCCAAAACAATGGCTATCATGAAGTGTAGTGCACACAAAAAGGTGACAGATTAAACTGGACGGGGCAACGCCCTAGCCGATCAGACAGCACAAGATACAGCGTATGCAAAGACAGGCCACATGTATGTGGTAGATAGTACAGAGAAGGTTCGTCCCCATGAAATATTTGGGAACACGGTAGAGAGTGTCAGGAAGATACAGGATGAGGCAACTGAACAGGAGAAAAAGGAATGGGAAGAAGGGAAGGCCCAGTTAGATGAAAATACGCTGTGCTGGACAGATCTGTCACAGAGGGAAAGATGGATGTTACCCGATGCAATTGTTCTGCCAGTAGTGACTATGGCCCATGGTCCTGCACACGTTAGTGCAAAAAGTATCTGTGATTTGCTTTATCCGGTTTGGTCTAATAAAAATATCAAAAGAGTAGCTGACCAACTGGTCCAATCCTGCATGATTTGTTTACAACATAACATAGGGAAGGGTGCCTCAGTCCCCGCTGGGCATTTTTCACCACCAACGTATCCCTTTGAAGTACTACAGATGGATTATATTGAGATGGAAAGGTGTAACAACTTGAAATATGTCTTAGTTGTGGTATGTATGTTTAGTAAGTGGGTAGAAGCCTACCCTACTAAAGATAATACTGCCCTTACCACCGCAAAGGTACTTCTGAAGGAGTTCTTCCCACGGTTTGGGGTCTTAAGGTGTGTCTGGTCAGATAATGGGAGTCATTTTGTAGGGCAGGTGATGAAAAGGTTGTGTGAAGGGTTGGGCCTCCGACAGAAGTTTCATGCAGCTAACCACCCCCAGTCAGCAGGACTAGTTGAAAAATATAATGGCACACTTAAATTGAAGATGTCAAAAATATGCGCAGAACACGGTATACGGTGGCCGGACGCGTTGCCCCTGGCTTTAATGTCTGTCAGGATGACGCCTCATTCTAGATCAGGGTTGTCACCCCATGAGATAGTGATGGGAAGGCCAGCAAATGTCTGGGGGGTCCCTCGACCTCGCAAGTATTCAGAACTAGAACATCCTGTTTTGATGAACTATTTAAATGAACTCACTAATTCTTTGCGTTCTATTCACCAACAGGTGTGTGAAGCACTCCCATCTGTATCCACTGATCCAGGCCACAAGATACTACCTGGAGACTGGGTCCTCACAAAGAATTTCCAGCGGAAAAAGAGTCTCGAACCTCGATGGAAAGGTCCGCGACAGGTCCTTCTTGCTACTCAAACAGCAGTTAAAGTCGAGGGAGCTAAGAATTGGATACATGCATCCCACTGTAAGAAAGTACCCCTGTTCGTACCCTCTGATGAAATAAAAAGTGGTGACCACCCGACGACTAAGGACAGTTTCAGCAACACTACGCGGAGTAATAAAGAACAGAACGACAGTGTGTTGCAGGAGGTTCCCTCAGATTTTGGTCACACTGAACAATTGTTTCCTGACCATACCATACCATACCACAGTCCACAAGATACGATTTTCGCCCACGAAAATAAGAAAGTAAACAATGAACTGATTGCTTGTCCCCTGTACTAAGTCTGACGATAGCTGCAGGGCCGTGATTTTGTCTGTCGGGGCGGACCCGAGTGTGTCAATAGGACTGCTGGAATCACCCCACAGTGAAGCAACCACCAGTCACAGGCAGCACCTAGGTTGGACTGAACTGCTAGTGGGACAAGCAATAAAGAGAAATGGGTGTTATACAAGAAGACAAGAGGAAAAAGAAGAAAATAAGTAATTTAAAAAGACTATTAGGCCCACGTATCGCTTGTCTAACCATAACAATACTATTTTTGGTACTTCTGTCCTGCATTGGGTGGGTAATACATGATTCTGATTCAGAGGTCTCACCAACTACGCCACCGCCTTCAGAACACAGCCATGTTTCCTTACCACCCCATGAGGAAGGATGACGTAAGGAATATGAAAACAATATCTTCATATCTATGTTACATCAACATCAGCTGGCTGTAAATAGAACAAATTGCTGGATATGTGGCTTGCTACCGAGTTCCGTGCAAAGAAGGTTGCCATATATTTCATTCCCTTTTTCTTTTGATGGCTCCTGCAGCACCTGGTATGAACTATCAGCCATTTGGGCTACCTCAATGGATGCTACTAATTCTGGACTATTGGTCACCCACCTATACCGGTTATGCTGGCCCACTGGAACGAGAGTTTATGGAACAAAGGAAGAAAAGTCAGAATATGCTGACCGACGAAATAGGTCTACTGACATATATTTTTTATCCTTTAATACCACACCCCGGATTGGCCGAAGATTTTTTGTAACACAGGTCAAGGCTCCACTTTGTTTTCAGAAAAGTGGTAATAGAAGTGTAGGTGCCAGTAACTGTAATGCTACAGTAATATTGAATGGAACTGATTGGCCTACCATGATACCATCACGAAACTCGTATTTTGTTTGTGGTAATAATGCCTACACCTCCTTGCTGCCCACCTGGACCGGTACGTGTTACATTGCTTGGTTACTACCACCAACTTACACAGCTGGCCCTCAACACCACAGGACTCGGAGAGGGGTAATATCTGCAGAAGATACCTCAGCACAAGAAGCATTGGACTACTTTAAAGGAGTCCTTCCATTTTGGGGCCCTATGATGAACAGTAGGGATATCAGACATCTCACACGAGTCGTGGAAGCAACAATAAATGAAACAGCAGGAGCTCTGAGTAACATCACTGCAGAGCTCGCTGCTGACCGCCTTGTTAGTCTTCAAAACAGAATGGTTCTTGACATCATCTTGGCGGACCGTGGTGGAGTTTGTACTTTTTATCGGATCGAGCTGCTGCGTTTATATACCGGACAATGCCCCTACAGTGTATAGAGCCATTGAAAGGTTGCATACAATAGCGTCCGCAATACACCAAGACGAAGGCACATGGTCCTTGACCGACTGGTTTTGGGGCTTGATTTCCCAATGGGGCTGGAAGATACTAATATTCCTTTTTGTGCTCGCTGCTGTATTCCTCACCTGTTGTCTTTGTGTACAGTGCCTACCTGCTTTGTATGGTTGCTATATGGCATCCCGTGCCCCCTGGCCTGTTTGCCCTCCTCAACACACGGCTATGCTGTCCTTTGAGCAGGAGATAAAAGACCTTATGTCCATTAACATAGACACTGAATGACGTTCAAGCTTGCCTCACAATGGCAAAAGGAGGGATTGAGAAAATGTACATAAACTTAATCATACACCATAGCTGCTCGGCATCTGTTTATCTTTATTATGTTGCCATGTGCTCGGCAAACCTTCTGAACTTTGATGTTTGCCCTTGTGCTCACAGCTTTGGGCTGCAATCTGCTTATCACTGCCATTTACTTTTTGCAATCACAGTTCAGAGAATTGTTGTGCTTAATCAGTAACTGCCAGAACAGGTTCGTACAGGTCGTTGCCACCTCCTGCCAGCTGCATCTGTATCTTCTCCCACCACACGTGTATCCCTGAAATATTCTGAAGGCC
This sequence comes from Pleurodeles waltl, assembly GCF_031143425.1. Classification (NCBI taxonomy): domain Eukaryota; kingdom Metazoa; phylum Chordata; class Amphibia; order Caudata; family Salamandridae; genus Pleurodeles; species Pleurodeles waltl. Next base: position 115,136,909 of record NC_090445.1, on the reverse strand, counting down.
GCAGAGAACCTTGAATACGCCAGGGGTGGAGTTGTCCTCTGACTAAGCAGTTTTGTGTGTATATAAGGTTGGGTGCCCCGGAGTGAAGGGGCAGCCTCCGTAGGATAGTCACTTGACTGTTCTGGGACTCTGTATTAGCTCGAGCTATAATCCATGTAATAAACTTCTCTTTATTCCTCCAGTTGGTGACTCCGCCTGATTTGTGTACTCTCTGCTAAACGGACCCTGAGGACAAGGGTGTCCCTCCACCGCTGGGAAGGAGACCCCGGGTGGGGGTCTAATCTTTCCTGGTTCCTCAGGTCCAAATGAGGGCCTAAATCTCTAATTACTAATATCAAAGATATGGATGGCTTCATTAAAACTGAACGAAGGAAATATTGAATGTCTTTGAACATTTTTATGCTTTATTAAAAAAGCCATCAGTTTCAACATCCAGACAATTGTTTAATGTTTTTAAAACAGAACTTACACACTAAGGGGGTCATTCCGACCCCGGCGGGCGGCGGGCACCGCACGCCGGGCGGAAACCGCCCAAACACCGCCCCGCGGTCAAATGACCGCGGGGACCATTACAACTTTCCCGCTGGGCTGGCGGGCGATCTTCAAAAGATCGCCCGCAGGCCCAGCGGGAAAGCCCCTGCAAAGAGGAAGCCGGCTCCGAATGGAGCCGGCAGATTTGCAGGGGTGCGACGGGAGCAGTGGCACCCGTCGCGATTTTCAGTGTCTGCAAAGCAGACACTGAAAATCATTATGGGGCCCTGTTAGGGGGCCCCTGCACTGCCCATGCCAGTGGCATGGGCAGTGCAGGGGCCCCCAGGGGCCCCACGACAACCGTTCCCGCCAGCCTCTTCCTGGCGGTGTACACCGCCAGGAACAGGCTGGCGGGAAGGGGGTCGGTATCTCCATGGCGGCGCTGCATGCAGCGCCGCCATGGAGGATTCCCCCAGCCGGGGGAAATCCGGCGGGAAACCGCCGGACCCAGCTGGGCGACCGCGGCTTCACAGCCGCGGTCGGAATACCTGATGTAGCACCGCCAGCCTGTTGGCGGTGCTACATCCGGCCTCCACCCTGGAGGTCTATGACCGCCAGGGTCGTAATGAGGCCCTAACTCTATTTCTGAAACCAAAAGAGTAACCCACCACAAGGGAGATTATCTTGGCAATCAGATCTATTCCAAGTGGTAAGGTCCCAATGGTAAAGGTTCAGGCTTGACAGCTAAAGCAGCCATAGCAGTGATCCTGAAAGAAGGTCAAGTTCATTCAGACCCAAAATATTTCAGGCCTAGTTCTTAAATAATATGGAAGCAAGAGTGTATGCAAATGTCCTAGCTAAATATCTAGAACCGATTAATGCTGCATTGGTTCATAAATACCAAGCATGGTTTTTTAAGAGGTATGATTCTGCACCTTCTGCCACGTCCATCTTGTCACCACTCCAACAGCATCCATTGCCCTAGTGATGAAAAAGGCCTTTGATAAAGTGTCTTACCCCTTACTAGAAGCGGTTGTACAATGTTGCAACATAGGTTCAGTTTTTATAATATTGCTATGGCTTTGTATGATTACCCAACAGCTCAGGTAAGAATCAATGGTTCTCTATTGGTCTCCTTCCCGCTCCAACAATACACCCAGCAGGGATGAACACTTTCTCCATTACTATTCCTTCTGGCCATTGATCTTTTGCTGCAACTTCTAACTAGCCCTAAGGATATCACAAGTATCAAAGGTAGGATATCAAAGGTATTGATTTTAATTTGGTCATATTTAATACAGTGGCGTAGGCTTACAACATACTGATTATCTTAAAACCAGATGTAGCAATCCCTGCGGTTCTAGATATCATACAGAGCTTCTCAAAAATGTTAGGCTACAGGTTGAATACAGACAAAACTGAAGTCCTTCCCTTCAATGTACATTGCCTCCCACAAAGTAAAGGTGACTCTGGTCTACAAGAGAAACCCATATTTATTAAATACCTTGGAGTCTGTTTCTCCAGTGACCGTATACCTTTGTCAAAATATAAAGAAACAAAAACCCTAGATAAAATGAAAGACCTGCTAGACTCATGGTAACCCAAACACAATTTGTGGGGGAGAAGATTAGAATCGTTAAAATATTTTTTTTTACCTTGGTGAATTTTATTGCTAGCATCCTCCTGTTTCATTTTTCAAATAATTTCTGCTCCTCAGTACATACAATTGTTTTAGCATTTCTATTGACTAATACAAATGCCAGAGTGTCTTATAAAAAACTAAGATTAAATTACAATGAAGAAGGATGTAAACCTTCTAACTCGGCTAACTACTAAACCACTTGTGTCTCCTCGCGCCACCGCCCTGCGCCGCCTCCACTTTGCTGGTTGTACCTTTTTTTTTTACTTTTCCTCCGTCCACTTCATTGTTTCCCAAATCCCTGCCGCTGCGTCCCCACGGCCCCTCACTGCCTCCACTTTGCTGGTTGTACTTTTTTTTTTCTTTGTCTCCGTCCGCTTCATTGTTTCCCAAATCCCTGCGGCTGCGTCCCCGGTGCCCCTCCTTGCCTCCACTTTGCTGGTTGTACCTTTTTTTTTCATTTGCCTCCGTCTGCTTCTTTGTCTCCCAAATCCCTGCCGCTGCAGCCCCGCTGCCCCTCCACCTCCCCCACCTCTTTTCCTTTGCCTTCTCCCACTGCCGCTGATCCCTGCGGCTCCACCCCCCAAGCCTTCCCATTTGCCCAGCCCTCCCAGCTGCCACTCCCTCCCACCTCTCCATTTATGGTAGCCGCGGCGCGGTAACATGAGCAACCCTTGACCCGCTTCCAGCAGGCAGGTCGCTCCTCGCGCCGCCGTCCCGCGCCGCCTCCACTTTGCTGGTTGTACCTTTTTTTTTCTTTACCTCCATCCGCTTCATTGTTTCCCAAATCCCTGTTGCTGCGTCCCCGCAGCCCCTCCCCGCCTCCACTTTGCTGGTTGTACCTTTTTTTTTCTTTGCCTCCGTCTGCTTCATTGTTTCCCAAATCCCTGCCGCTGCGGCCCCGCGGCCCCTCCCCGCCTCCACTTTGCTGGTTGTACCTTTTTTTTTTTCCTTTGCCTCCGTCTGCTTCTTTGTCTCCCAAATCCCTGCTGCTGCGTCCCCGCGGCCCCTCCCCGCCTCTTCTCTTTCGCCTTTTCCCGCCGCCGCTGATCCCTGTGGCCCCACCCCCTCAGCCTTCCCATTCGCCCAGCTCTCCCTCCTCCCAGCTGCCACTCCCTCCCACCTCCCCATTTATGGCAGCCGCGGCGGGGACGCGCAGCGTGCGCGCCAAAGGCAAGCCCGTCTGCGCCTGTCCGCGCCTGCACTGCACCCAGCGCCACTCCCCCTGACCCTCAAGGCCCCCACACCTCCCCACATCACTATACTGCCAGCCATCTGCACGCCCTCAATCCAGGACGCCTTCCACCTGCTTCCTGTCCTCCCTAAAGAACACCAAGGGACCTTTCTCCTGTCAAGCCTGCAGCTTCACCTGCACCCTAAAACACCACAACCTGCTGACAACCACCTCAGCTGCATCCTACTCAACACCTGTTCCATCCACAAACACGCAGTTGAACTCTGGGACCTACTGACCTCAACCTCGCCGGACATCGCCTTCCTAACCGAAACCTGGACACACTCAGTCTCAGAACCCGACATAGCCATAGCCATCCCTGAAGGCTACAAAAGCACCAGAAGAGACCGCACCAACAAACCAGGAGGAGGGATCGCCATAGTCGACAAAAGCACCATCAGAGTCTCGACCAGCACCCATGACACCCTCAACCTCGCCGAGCACCTCCACTTCGGAATCCACATCAATGCCAACACCACCCTCAAAGGAACTCTGATCTATAGACCCCCAGGCCCCCGCTCTCATTTCTGCGAAGCTATCGCCTACATCGTCAGTACCAACGCCCTCGACTCCACAGAGTACATCCTCCTCGGCGATCTGAACTTTCACCTATAAAACAACCACAACACCAACACCACCAAACTGATGGCCAACCTCGCCAACCTCGGCCTCAGACAACTCGTAAGCTCACCCACCCACTCCACAGGCCACACACTCTACCCCGTCTTCTCAGCCAGCAACCACACCATCGAACTCAGCTGGACAGACCACCAATGCATCCACTTCTCCTACCAGAAGCCAGTCACCCACCAGCACCGCACACAACCCCCCGACGCAACTGGAGAAAAATATCAACGGATCAACTGATTTCCACACTCGGCCAGGAACCACCCCCCGAGACCACGGACCCCAACACAGCCGCCACCAACCTGAACCGCTGGATAGAGAACTGCGCCAACACCCTCGCACCGCTCCAAAAAAAAAAAAACACCCTCCACAGAATCAAGGCCAGATGGTTCACCCCAGACCTACAGGAATCCAAACGGCTATGCCGCAGAATGGAAAAAACCTGGCACTGCGAACCTACCAACTCCAACCACATCGCATTCAAGAATGCCATACATATGCAAACATCACCAACTGTTCCGCACCAACAAAAGGACCCACTTCAAAAACTGCATTGACACCAGCGCTCACAACAGTTAAGAGCTCTTTGGCATCATCAAAGAGCTCTCCGCTCCCAAGACTTGCTCCAACGAACCCCCGCCATCACAGGAGTTCTGCAACTCACTCGCAACCCACTTCCGTCGAAAAATAGAAGAAATCCACAACAGCTTCAACCCCCAGACCCACCAGCTGCCTACAAACACCCACAAACCCAATCCCCCAAGCAACACCCACCTCCTCCACACCTGGACCCCTGACAACAAAGAAGACACCGCCAACACCATGGCCTCTATCCACTCCGGATCACCATCGGACCCCTGCCCACACCATATTTTCAATAATGCAAATATCATCATCGCTCCCCACCTCTGCAACACCATCAACAGCTCCTTCAAGTCAGCCACCTTCCCAGAAAGCTGAAGTCAACGCCCTTCTGAAAAAACCCAAGGCAGACCCAGACGACCCGAAGAACTACCGACCAATTTCCCTCCTCCCTTTCCCAGCCAAAGTAATCAAAAAAATCGTGAACAGCCAACTATCCCGATTCCTGGAAGACAGCAAGGCACTCGACACTTCCCAATCCAGATTCCGCAAACACCACAGCACCAAGACCGCACTCATCGCTGCCACAGACGACATCAGGACCATGCTCGACGAAGGAGAAACAGCAGCACTCATTCTCCTGGACCTCACCGCAGCCTTCAAAATGGTTTGTCATCACACTCTCTGCACACGCCTCCATAAAGCCGGAATCCGCGACAAAGCACTCAACTGGATCTCATCATTTCTTTCAGGCAGAACCCAGAGAGTCAGCCTTCCACCATTCATATTAGAAGCCTCCAGTATCATCTGTGGTGTCCCCCAGGGCTCATCTCTCAGCCCCACACTCTTCAACATGTACATGGCCCCACTCGCCAACATCGCACGAACACACCACATCAACATAATTTCCTACGCAGACGACACTCAGCTAATCCTCTCCCTCACAAAAGACCCTACAGCTGCAAAAAACAACCTCCACAACGGACTCCAAGACATCACCAGCTGGATGGAAGCAAGCCGCCTCAAATTAAACACAGACAAAACAGAGATCCTCATCTTCGGAGCCAACCACTCAGCATGGAACGACTCCTGGTGGCCCACCTCCCGAGGATCCGCACCACCACCCACGCACGTAACCTGGGATTCATCCTGGATTCCACACTCAGCGTGACTCAGCAGGTCAACGCCATCTCCTCTTCTTGCTACAACACCCTCTGCATGCTCCGAAAAATCTTCAAGTGGATTCCTGTCGAAACCAGTAAAACTGTCACCCACGCCCTGGTCAGCAGCCGACTGGACTATGGAAACGCCCTATATGCAGGAACAACAACCAAACTCCAAACAAAGCTGCAAAGAATCCAGAACGCATCCGCCCAACTAATTCTGGATGTCCCACGCCGCCACCACAACAGCCCCCACCTCAGAGACTTACACTGGCTACCAATACCAAAGAGGATCACCTTCAAACTCCTCGTCCTCGCACACAAGGACCTCCACAACACATGCCCAACCTTCCTCAACGAAAGACTCACCTTCCACACCCCCACCCGCAACCTTCACTCGCCAGCCTCGCCCTCGCCTCCGTTCCCCGCATCTGCTGCACCACCGCCGGAGGAAGATCCTTCTCCCACCTGGCCGCCAAGACCTGGAACTCCCTACCGCTCCACCTTCGCCAGACCCAGGACCTCTTAACTTTCAGGAAACAACTAAAGACATGGCTTTATGACTAGTAGCTTCCCCCCCCAGCGCCTAGAGACCCTAACGGGTGATTAGTGCGCTTTATAAATCTTGTGATTGATTGATTGATTGATTGATCTATCTATCCAATTGGACCTTGTGCAAATTGGCCAAGCTTAAACCAATTGATTCCAACACATGCTGGAATTGTAAAGAAGAACAGGGGGATTAGGAACACCTATTTTATAGATACAAAATAAAGGCTTATTGGGTTAAGTCACTGATCAATTGTCTAGAAACCTAAAATATTGGACTTCCCCCACAGTTAAAATAGGCCCATTACAATCCGCACATGTCCCTTCTCTGAACTGATTAGATTATGCCTTACTAGATCTACATTTACCCATGGGGGTCAAGAAGATTCTTTTGGATGGGAAATCTGTTTATCACATCTCATTCCACACATGGTGGACCTGTGTGACTTACATTCAGAATGCTCATGTCTCACAAAAAACTCTGCAGTGTTCTAACAGAATGTCTTCCAGTATCTAGTACCAACTCGATAGATTTATTGAAGATGCTACAAGTTTATAATCCACCAAGCTCACCAGGGTTTCCTCTTCCCACAGGACGCTACAGTGTTGGCACTGCTCCTTGACTAAGCTTTTCCCTCTTCACTTCCCTCCCTCCTTTACTTCTTGATTTTGCTTATCCTTACTGTTTTGCTTCTCTTGGTCTATTTTGTTTCATTGAAATCACCAAGTTGTCCTGCAAGCAGGATCTTCACGTTTTCCTACATTAAGTTTCGGTTTACCAGTATATATTATAATAGCATGTACTTTGATTAACGTCAAACATTATGCATGTCATCCATCTTTTTCATACTACGGGCTGAATTATGGGGGTCATTCTAACCCTGGCGGTCGTCGACCGCCAGGGCTAAAATGACGGGGGCACCGCCAACAGGCTGGCGGTGCCCCGCAGGGCATTCTGACCGCGGCGGTTCGGCCGCGGTCAGAAGTGGAAAACCGGCAGTCTCCCGCCGGTTTTCCGCTGCCCTTCTGAATCCTCCATGGCGGCGCAGCTCGCTGCGCCGCCATGGGGATTCAGACACCCCATACCGCCATCCTGTTCCTGGCGGTTCGCCCGCCAGGAACAGGATGGCGGTATGGGGTGTCGTGGGGCCCCTGGGGGCCCCTGCAGTGCCCATGCCAATGGCATGGGCACTGCAGGGGCCCCCGTAAGAGGGCCCCACAATGAATTTCACTGTCTGCATTGCAGACAGTGAAATTCGCGACGGGTGCCACTGCACCCGTCGCACCTTCCCACTCCGCCGGCTCCATTTGGAGCCGGCGTCCTCGTGGGAAGGTTGTTTTGCACTGGGCTGGCGGGTGGCCTTTTGGCGGTCACCCGCCAGCCCAGTGCAAAACCCAGAATACCTGCAGCGATCTAATGACCGCAGTGCGGTATTCTGGAGGGGGAACTCTGGCGGGCGGCCTCCGCCGCCCGCCAGAGTTAGAATCACCCCCTATATGTTGATGGGCAGAGTTTAAGTCTGTCAGGGCAACAGAGTTAATTACTCCGTTGGCCTGACAGAGCCCCTACCTGTCAAATTTAGAAACAACCTCCGAGCTGACAGTCAATTCGTAAGCATTGGCAGGATCCGGCAACACAGTGGTTCCGGTAAATGGTTTTTTTAAGTTTCACGCACAGCTTAATCAACATGATGGAGTTGTGCATCAAAGCTTTTGTTAAAAGAATAATAAAGAGCTCTTACTATGGGAGTTGTCTCCCATGGTAAGAGGAAGGGGGGGCCTTGAGAGTCGCCTCAGACAGGGCAACTGCTGACAAAGCTGCATGCTTTCACTCTACTGGAGCAGGTAAGACTGATAACAGGCCTACCCGGCCCAGGGGATTTGCTGCTGAGAGCGCTACAGTTCCAACAGAGAGCGGGGTGGACTCTTGAGTTAAAGTCTACTAGTGAGCATTCCCTGGATGTGGCCACCAATGAATGGGGACCACATTGCGAGATGCGGGTGGAGCAGCGATTTGCCAGGTAAACACTAGACCCCTGACCTCAAAAGGGAATTTGTGTTGTGCTCTATAAATGTTGTAACTTGCCTCTGAACGGTTGGAATTAGAAATAAAAAAAACTTTACAATATAAAAATAAGTATTTAACTGGACATTTGCTTATTGATACTGCTGTGCGTTTTTTAAGTTATTGAGTTATGAGTTGTGTTCAATAATATGTGTCCACACTACCCAACCCCGGAAGGAGAGTCTGACTGCTCGTCCACACCTACCACTGAGAGTGAAGTGCAGAAGGGTAACTTGGCCCAGTTGACCAGGCTCTATAGTAGGTCGGGCTCTGGGACATCAACCTGGGGCTAGTAACCCTGCATGACCCGTAGCCCTCTGAAAGGGGTTCTGAAAACTGCCTTCTGATTTTTTTTTTTTTCTGGAGGTCAAAATTTTCCAGTAGTTTGAGGTTGAAGGCTGTATCCAATGAAGTGCTCTTGAAGTAAGACACCTGTTGGCTGAGTTCCCACTGAGTGTGAATATTCAGGGCATGAATATTTAATTTTTTCACTTGCCAAAATTCTCTTGTGATCTGGATCCATTTTGTGTCTTCAGCCGATAAATATTTCGTAGCCTCTTTTTTGGAGCTTGAAAACCTTTGGTGGGGTAAGCCTGGAAGCTGTAGCAGGGCAGGCAAGTCCAAGGCCAGATCACTTAGCCACAAGGGTCTACTGAATCCGTCTTTTGGATGGCACAACATTTAGAGCGTGACACACCTTATTTTACTGCCCACTGAGGTTTCACCTTCCTTCAGTGGTTCTTTCCAGTTTTCCACAGGTCGCACATTTCCTAACTCCCAACTGTTTCTTTTTACTTTGCAGTTCCTTTTGGTGATTTCTAAGGCTCAGAGGAGGTGGACAGGACTTAGAGTGCAGGACCCTCTCCAGCAGAGATCATCAGCGTAGTCCAGTCCTTGTTCACTTACCACTGATCATCTGGTCACTCTATTAAAAGTCTTGTTGCTGCTTCTTATGTGTCTATAGCCACATAGTAGGTCAGATAACTGACCTTTGGAGTCTACTTCTCAGTCCTAGATGAAAATGGGCGTATGTCCAGCCCTCCAGGTCTCTATGCTGGTCACAGACAGTAGGATTCTTCCTCTTCTGAACGTCATAGGTACACATGTCCTGAGTAGCTAGGGGGTGAGGTGCCACTTTGTACAATTCACCACCTAGTGGGTGGGGTGACCCCTATACACTTCCTAATCAATGGACACATAGGCCCTCATTACAACCCTGGAGGTCGGTGTTAAAGCGGCGGTAATACCGCAAACAGGCCGGCGTTAAAAAAAATGGAATCCCGACCATGGCGGAACCCACCAGCATAGACAGCCACTTTAACACACCGACCACCACGGCGGTAGCAACAAACACCGCGGTGGTAACCGCCAACAGACAGGCGGAAGACAATGTACCGCCCACCCTATCACAAGCCACCAATCCGCCAGCTTTTCCGGGGTGGTACCAACGACATCAAAAGCTCAGTGGAAACAGGACTTTGAAGGGAATCCACTCACCTCTCGACAAGAAACGAAGAACCAGGACGCCATGGAGCCCGAGCTGCAGGTCCTCCCCATACTGGTGTATCTTCTCATACACGACGGATATCAAAGACGGCGGCGACGACCACGGTGAGTACTGCACCTAGCAAACAGGGGAGTGGGGGAGGAAAAAGAGAGTGACAGACACACGCAATATGCAGCTGGCGTTAAAAAAAATGGAATCACGACCATGGTGGAACCCGCCAACATAGACAGCCACTTTAACACACCGACCGCCACGGCGGTAGCAACAAACACCGCGGCGGTAACCGCCAACAGACAGGCGGAAGACAATGTACCGCCCACCCTATCACAAGCTGCCAATCCGCCAGCTTTTCTGGGGCGGTACCAACGACATCAAAAGCTCAGTGGAAACAGGACTTTGAAGGGAATCCACTCACCTCTCAACAAGAAACGAAGAACCAGGATGCCATGGAGTCTGAGCTGCAGGTCCTCCCCATGCTGGTGTATCTTCTCATGCATGGTGGATATCAAAGACGGCGGCGACAACCAAGGTGAGTACTGCACCTAGCACACAGGGGAGTGGGGGAGGAAAAAGAGAGTGACACACACACGCAACACGCAACACGCAACACCCCCACCCTCACCCTCACCGACAACACCATACGCACAAAAACATGCATCAACCTTACAGTTACACCCCGTAACCCCCTGGAAGAACGCGAAGCACAAAAGGAATAGAGTCCAATCATAGATATATTAGAAATAGGCAACATAGTAAACGTTTAGAAAAACATTATATACAAATATTTACAATATGTACAGAAGGCCGTACACTGTCCTTTGCAAATGTCCATGGCTCACTGGGCCAAAAAAGCATGGGTGAAGCCCACACTTGATTCCTGCCTCAAAACGGAGAGAAAACTGCAGGGGCATCAGGTCAAAAACATACAGGCACTTCAGGGGGAAGGAGAAGGGGGGGCACCTCAGCCGGAAGATGGTACTATGCCACCGGTCCTGGAGGAGGCTACATGCCCACAGCGTTGTCCTGGGGAGTGCAAAGCCACAGTCTCTCTAGTGGGTGGTTTGCCCACTGCTTGGTCCCGGGGAGTGCAAAGCCACACTCTCTCAAGTGGGTGGTTTGCCCACTGCTTGCTCCTGGGGAGTGCAAAGCCACAGTCTCTCTAGTGGGTGGTTGCCCGCTGCTTGGTCCTGGGGAGTGCAAAGCCACAGTCTCTTGAGTGGGTGATTTGCCCACTGCTTGCTCCTGGGGAGTGCAAAGCCACAGTCTCTCTAGTGGGTGGTTTGCCCGCTGCTTGGTTCTGGGGAGTGCAAAGCCATAGTCTCTCAAGTGGGTGGTTTGCCCACTGCTTGCTCCTGGGGAGTGCAAAGCCACAGTCTCTCACGTGGGTGGTTTGCCCACTTCTTGGTACCTGGGAGTGCAAAGCCATAGTCTCTGTAGTGGATGGCTTCTTCCACTGGTTCTGGAGCGGGCATGGTGCCCAGTGTGCTTCATCCTGCCAAGGAAGGGTGAGTGGATGCCTTTCTCCACTGGTTCTGGAGGGGGCTGTGTGTCCAGAGTGCTTCATCCTCCCAAGGATAGGGTGAGTGGATGCCTTTCTCCACTGGTTCTGGAGGGGGCATGGTGCCCAGTGTGCTTCATCCTGCCAAGGATTGGGTGAGTGGATGCCTACTCCACTGGTTCTGGAGGGGGCTGTGTGCCCAGTCTGCTTCATCCTGCCAAGGGTAGGGTGAGTAGATGCCTTTCTCCACTGGTTCTGGAGGGGGCTGTGTGCCCAGTCTGCTTCATCCTGCCAAGGATAGGGTGAGTGGATGCCTTTCTCCACTGGTTCTGGAGGGGGCATGGTGCCCAGTGATGCTGCACTTGGGGTGTGGCAGTTCACATTCCCTCACCTGGGTGTCTGAGGCACGAGATTTGCAGGGAACAGGTAGCATGATACCCCATTGAGGCAGAGCCAGACTCCATCCTGCGGTGAATAAGGCTACAAACTAGTGGTGTTGCTGGTGCTGGTGGAGGTGCTTCAAGTGTTGGTGGGAGGGTCCTGGCAGCCTCCTGCAGCCCCGGACGCCTGCCCACTGGGGATGATGCTGCTCACAGTTGGTGTTGCACCGGCTGGGCATGTGGCGGTGTTGATGGTGGTGCAGGTGGTGGTGCTTGCGGCGGGGTCTGCGGCGGGGATGCTGCTGGTGCTGACCGTGGTGCAGGTGCTGGTAGTGGTGGAGGGAGACACCAGGCCGTCTCCTGCAGCTTCTGACGGTTGCCCACTGGGGATGATGCTGCTCACAGGTGGTGTGGCAGCGGCGGTGCAGGTGGCGGTGTAGGGGGTGGTGTAGGTGGCGGGGAGGTGGCGCTGCAGGTGGCGGTGCCTGCAGCGGTGCTTTCCGCAGTACAGGCTGCAGGCTTCCGGTACTGATGGTGGGCACTAGTCCCTCACCTGGAGCCTACGAGGCCTGAAGTGGCTTGCCTTGGGTTTTCTTCCCCACCTTGGATGATGCTGCTGGGACCTTGGCACTGGCAGCTTGAGTTTTGGAGGAGGCCTTGCTGGGTGGCTGCTGCATGCTGGCCCCTTCTACACCTTGGCAGGTGGCGGGATGGGTTGGTCCTTAGCAGTGGTCAGTGGCACACTGGCTGCCCTCACGGGGCCCCCTTTGTTCCTCTGGGACTTGCAGGTACCACAGCAGACGCCAACTTGGTGGCCGAGATGCTGGCCTGGGATCTGGACACCCTGGCCCGAGGGTAAGGGCGGGGGTTGGGGGAGCGGTAGGGGAGAGGTCAGCGTTAGCAGGGCCGGGAAGATGGAGAGGGTTTGGGAGTGGAGGAAGAGGGAGTGGTTGTAGGAGGTGTCTGCTGAGTTTGGTTGAAGGTGCATAGCTTGAATGCTGTTGTGAGGTAGATTGCTGTTGGGTGGGTGGGTGCTTGCGTTTGTGTACTTTGGGATGAGGGGTCACAGACACACTGGGAGAGGACACGGGGATGTGTGCATGGTTGTAGGGGTGGTGACTGCCAGTGAGGGGCGTGTAGTGATGAGCGTGCTGGTGATGGAGGTAGTGGATGAAGATGTAGTCCCTGCAGGTGTGAGTGGAGACGATACTGGGAGGGAGGTGGAGGAGGAGGCGGAGGGGGACACAGTGGAGGCAGTGGATGTTGGTGTGTTTGCATGGGCATGGTGCTTGTGTGAGTGCCTGTGAGATGAAGAGTGGTGCTCATGTTTGCCTGAGCCACCTTTGTGTGGTGATTTGGGTGCATGCTGGTCTGAAGGTGTGCTTCGGATAGGCTGAGGTAGAGGGGATTGGGTCTGGGTAGTGGAAGTTGGAGGGGGGAGGCTGGACACAGGGACAATGGCTGCCATCAGTGCTGAGGCCAGAGCCTGAAATGCTCTATGTTGGGCCGCCACGCCAGAGTGAATGCCCTCCAGGTATGCATTTGTTTGTTACAAATGTTCTGCTAGACCCTGTACGGTATTCATTATGGTTGACTGCCCAACAGAGAGGGATCTCAGGAGGTCAATAGCCTCCTCACTGATGGCAGCAGGGCTTACTGGGACAGGGCCTGAGGTGCCTGGGGCGAAGGAGATGCCCACCCTCCTGGGTGAGCAGGCACGGGAAACACGCTAAGGGGCTGCTGGGAGGGCAGTGCTGTTAGGGGGGTGTTGGCTGTACCTGTTGTAGGGGTGGGCACAGAAGTATCCGCCACCGCCAGGGAGCTTCCATCTGAGGAGGAGTCGCTGTCAGTGGTCTCCCCTCCTGTCTCCGTCGTGGTGCTCCCCTCGCCCTCCTTCCCACTGGTGCCTTCACCCTCGGTGGATTCGGCCTCCAGGCCCATGTTGGATGCAGCTCCCTCCGTCGCCGGTGCATCTTCTCCTCCGCCAGATGATGCTAATGCACACAAGGACAGGGTGACAAAACAAAAAGGGGTTGGAGAGACAGAGGATACACTTGGTCAATGCCAGCAACACCACTACTGTTGGCGTACACAACACACAGTGAGCTGCCCTATGCACTAGGCCATGCCCAACCAGTCACTAAGATAGTCACCAGCCCATGGGGTACAATGCCTAACGCCAGCATCTGCACACCTGACACCCACAGGACCCTGCCCAGTAGTAGATGGCCACTTACACCATTGGGGTAGGAGTGCGCCAGAGCCTGCACACAAGGGACCTACCCTGCCATGATCGCCCTGGCCTAGGGGCACCCTCAGCCCATATCCCCCACCCAGGTAACTCCTAAAGCGCTCAAAGTCAGCTTTCTGAATCTGTACTCACCCCCTTGTGGCTGCTGACCCTCAAGCGCCCATCCAACTCCGGATAGGCCACCGCCAGGATGCAGAACATCAGAGGGAGTCATGGTGCGACGGGCACCCCTTACACGTTGGGAGGCCAGCCCCAGCTGGGCCTCTGCCGTTTTGTTGGTCCAGCAGCGAAGGTCCTCCCATCTCTTGCGGCAGTGGGTGCTCTGCGGGTGATAGACACCCAGGGTCCGCACCTCCTTGGCGATGGCACGGCAAACACCCTTTTTCTGGTGGGCTCTGACCTGGAGGGAAAAGACAGCAGAAAAGGAAATCACTCACATGTCCGGACTGCCATACCCATTGCTCACCAGTTCCCACCCATGCCCTTGAGCACATACACTAACCACCTCTCATGCAGCACTCAGGCCAGGACACATCAGCACCCCCCAACATGTGGCTTACATCCACACCACACCAAACATGCATTGCCCACACATCATGCTCACAGTGTACTCACCTGTTTGTCTGGAGGACCGTAGAGTAATGTGTACTGGGGTAGGACCCCATCCACCAGTTTCTCCAACTCCTCCACAGTGAAGGCAGGGGCCCTTTCCCCAGACACATGAGCCATTGTCGCTTCCAGTCTCAGGTCACAGCCGCACTTGCAGTGTAGGTCCTCTCCTGTTGTAGGACAGGTAGCAAGTGAGTGAAGAGATAGAAAATGGCAGTGACGTCCGTGGCCGTGCGTACCGTCACTGCCGGCGTACATCACCATTGGCTCCTGGAACCCATAGGGCCCAATGATAACCAATGCGCAGTTGCGCAGCGGTCATTGACAGCCTACCGCAACAGCGCACAACGCCAGTGCACTTACCTCATTTCCACTTGTCCCTCCTCACAGGTCAGGCAGCCGCCATTTCAAGGGGCACATGGCATGGCACCTAATTGCGTCACAGCAGACATTGGCACATCATCTGACTCTCAACTTCACATACTGCTTCTGTGATGGAAATTCAGCAATATCAATGGAATCTATGTGGAAATATGACCCTCTGCTCACTGTTTTCCTCCATAGGCTACAACTGCTGAGGCAGATTATGAGATGAGAGCATCCTCTGGTGTACAGAACCCTGGTGGACCTGTCGACAATGGAGGACAGGCACATTATCATCACATACAGAATTGATCGTGACACAATCCACGAACTGTGTGCCCAATTGGAGCCAGACCTGATGTCAGCTATCTGCCAGCCCACAGGAATCCCCCCTCTAGTGCAGGTCCTGTCAGTGCTACATTTCCTGGCAAGTGGTTCCTTCCAAACAACAGTGGCTATGGCATCAGGGATGTCTCAGCCAATGTTCTCCAACGTGTTGACCAGAGTGTTGTCTGCCCTGCTGAAACACATGCACAGCTACATTGTGTTTCCCCAGGTGGATGAATTGGCCACAGTGAAAGCTGACTTTTATGCCCTGGGACATACCCCCAACATCATAGGTGCCATTGCTGGTACACATTTGGCATTTGGCTCCCCCCCGGAGAAATGAACAGGTTTACAGAAACAGAAAAAGCTATCACTCGATGAATGTGCAGATGGTGTGTTTGGTGGACCAGTACATCTCTCATGTGAATGCCAAATATCCTGGCTCTGTGCATGACGCCTATATTTTGAGGAATAGCAGCATCCCATATGTGATGGGCCAACTCCAGAGGCACCGGGTGTGGATAATAGATGAGCCCAAGGTCCCTACCCAGTATAAGTAGGTGTCTGGGTATGGGGTTGTCCCTAGGGGTTAGTCTATGTCTAACAGTTGTCCCTCGATATTTACAGGTGACTCTGGTTACCCCAACCTCTCATGGCTACTGACCCCAGTGAGGTATCCCAGGACAAGGGTAGAGGAACATTACAATGAGGCACATGGGTGTACGAGGAGGATAATTGAGAGAACCTTCGGCCTGCTGAAGGTCAGGTTCTGGTGCCTCCATCTGACTGGTAGATCCCTGTACTACTCACCCAAGAAGGTGTGCCAGATCATCGTGGCATGCTGTATGTTGCAAAACCTGGCCTTGAGACGCCAGGTGCCTTTTCTGCAGGAGGATGAGCCTGGAGATGGTCTTGTGGCAGTGGGAGAGCCTGTGGACAGTGACAAAGAGGAGGTAGAGGAAGAAGATGTTGACAACAGAACAAACATAATACAGCAGTACTTCCAGTGACACACAGGTTAGAGACTGTAGGTCCACTTAACATTTCAGTAATCTGTTGGACATTATAGATGGCAGACTCTTACCCTATGTCTCTGGCCACTGACTGTTCCCTTTGGATTCTCTATTTTCAGATCTGTGTGCCCCATTCTGGCTCCTGCTATATGTACTGCTGCCCACCAAAAGTCATCCTGTAGTGTATTTCACTGTACATATACGTTGCAATGCTTTGAGAATGTTGTGCTAATACATTTGAGATTCATTACACTGACTCCAGATTGGTATTTGTTTCAAGGGTGTTTATTTAGGTACTAATAAGTATAGGGGTATGTGCAATGGGCTGGGGTGATGGTGGAGGAAAGTCCATGGTAGAGTCCAGTCTCTTGATATCACAGGTGCATTGTCCAAGGAGTCATAGGAAGGGGAGAAATGGCAGTTCAAGGAGGACAGGGACGGGGACAGGGGAAGTGAGTGGGACAGAAGGGTGACTATGAGGAGAGTCCTATTTCCTGGCGGGGGTCTTGGCAATGTTCTCTGTCTTCTGCCTGGATCGCAGGGACCATTTGCGGGGTAGTTCTCCTTCTGCAGGGGTTGGGGTGCTGGTGGCCTGTTGGTCCTGCGGCGGGGCCTCCTGTCCACTAGCACCAGTAGAGGTGGAAGGCTGTTCCTCGGTTTGGCTAGTGTCAGGCGCCCTTTGTTGTGCCACTGCCTCCCTCATGGTCTTGCCATTGTCAGCCAGCACCCCTGCAATGGTGACCAGGATGGTGTAGATTTTGGTCAAGTCCTCCCTGATCCCCAGGTACTTTCCCTCCTGCAACCGCCGGGTCTCCTGCAACTTGGCCAGTACCTGGCCCATGGTCTCCTGGGAATGGTGGTATGCTCCCAGGATGTTTGAGAGTGCCTTGTGGAGAGTGGGTTCCCTGGGCTTGTCCTCCCCCTGTCGCAGAGCAGTCCTCCCAGCTTCACTGTTGTCCTGTGCCTCTGTCCCCTGAACCGTGTGTCTACTGCCACTGACCCCAGGTCCCTGATCGTCCTGGGTTTGTGGGGTTTCCTGGGGACACACTGCTGATTGTCGTGTCCTGGGGACAGTGGCAAGGGCCCACTGGGTGGGTGCTGTGCTGGTGTTTCCGGAGGGGGGAGGCTCTGTGGTGGGTTGGGACTGTGGCAGGGTAACCGACTGTTCAGAGGTCCCTGATCGGCCAGGTTGTTCATCCTGATCCAGGCGTGCAAAGCTGCTGTCATCACTGTGGGCCTCTTCTGGGGTGGACTGGATGTAGCTGGCACCTCCTCTCCGGGGACATAGGGTAGGGGTTCTGTTGGGATGCAAATGCATTGTTAATGTATCTGCATGTGCCATCTTGTGCATGGGTGTGTTTCCCGGGATGATTGTGATTTCCCTGTCGGCTTGGCCTTATGTGAGTGGTGATTTTGTGGGCTGGGTGAGTCTATCTATTGGGCATGCTGGGGTGATGGGGGTCCATGCAGATCTTTAAGTGATGTCCAAGCATTGTTGTTACATGCAGGGCTTGGTATTGGGATGGGTGGGTTGTGCTAGTGGGGTATATGTGAGGTGTTGGAGTGATAGTGGTGAGGGTAGGGGTAGGAGTTTGTGATGGCATGCAGGTATGGTAGGGGGGATAAGGTAGGTAAGATTTGACTTACCAGAATCCAGTCCTCCTGCTACTCCTGCGAGGCCCTCAGGATGCATGGTTGCCAAGACTTGCTCCTCTCATGTTGTTAGTTGTGGGGGAGGAGGTGGGGGTCCACACCAGTCTTCTGTACAGCAATCTGGTGTTTTGATACCACGGAACACACCTTCCCCCTTAGGTTGCTCCACCTCTTCCTGATGTCATCCCTGGTTCTTGGGTGCTGCCCCACAGCATTGACCCTGTCCACGATCCTCCGCCATAGCTCCATCTTCCTTGCAATGGACGTCTGCTGCACCTGTGATCCGAATAGCTGTGGCTCTACCCGGATGATTTCCTCCACCATGACCCTTTGCTCCTCCCCTGAAAACCTAGGGCGTCTTTGGGGTGCCACGGATGTGGTGTGAGTGATATGTGTGAGGATGTGTGGGGTGATGTGTTGTTGTGTATGCTGTGATGTGCGTGAATGGTGTATGGGTGATGGTGTTCTGTGCCTCTGATTGGGTGGGTGCTCCTGCCTTGTCTCTCTCAGTTAACTATCTTTTTTTTGTTGTAAGGGGTTGTGGGTATTGTGGGTGGGTGTTTTATAGTGGTGTGGGTGCGGTATGTGTATGTGTGTCAGGTGTGTGTAGTTTGAATTGTCCAATATGGTGGTGTTTTGTAAGTGTGTGTGTATTTTGAGCACAGCGGTGTGTACCGCCAGTGGTTTACCGCGGTTGAAAGACTGCTGCGTTCATTCGTGGGTCGTGATACTGTGGGCATATTCCTGTTGGTGTAACGGTCTGGGTTTTGCTATCTGCAGTTTAGCACTGACCTTTGGTGTGGCAGACTTGTGTGGGTGTCTATATAGTGGCGGTATTCTCTGTGTGGGCCATAATACCCGTAGCGGAATACCGCCGTGGTCACGGTATGTTGGCAGCCGTCTGCATGGCGGTAGGTGGCTTTTACCACCAGGGCTGTAATGAGAGCCATAGTTTCCACAGGTAATCCCTCCCTCTTTTACAACACATCCTATTTACCTTACTGTAAACTTTTCCACAGTGAATCATTCCCAGTGAAATCCAACATAGCAGAATCCAAGATGTAGCTTTTTTCAAGTCACTGTTACAAAATGCTAACTACACTTTTCTCATAGGAAAATCCATAATACTTATGCAGTCAAAATGACTTTCAGGGGCTAGTTACATTCAGTAATGTCTTTCTGGTGAATACTCCTTCTAACCTCCATTTCCTCTCCTTAAACTACTCTCCAGGCACCAGACTAGAAACGGAAAACATTTCTACAGCAATGCTTAAAAATGCCATTGAGTGGCATTATGTAGCTATGTGCTTACTCAATGCTTCTTCAAAAGTGCATGTGTGAGAATGCGTGAATGAATGGAAAAGTGAATGCATGGAGCGTGGATGTAGGGCGGGATGGGGGTTGTATGGGGAGTGTTGGGGGGTGGGCCGCCTATCAGTGACAGGGAAGGAATTCCATGTCACTGGTAGGGCCCACATCCATGGTGGTAGGCAGGGTCATAATGCCGCCGGCGGGACAGTAGCGGGCGCCGGGTTGGAGATTGTTATCTCCAGCCCAGCGGCTGCTACCGCCATGGCGGTCAGTGTGGTACATTGGCGAGTTAATGTCATAATGTGGCGGTACGTACCGCCAGCTTGTTGGATGTACTACCACCACATTCACACTGACCGCCAGGGTCATAATGACCCCTATAGTTTCTTATAATTTATCCTTTCAGCGTCCTCAGATACGAAGTGTGAAAAATTGTTTGTAACTGTGTTCTGATTAATAACTTGGGACCTTTTTTAGATGGTAAAAAGAAGCCACGCTACAGAAAATGGAGGTGTAGTTAGATACAGTATCTACCAGAAAGAGCATTGCCGAAGCTAAATAACTTGTTCTTAAGGATACCAAAGCAGTACGTCCCCAAGGTGAAGGGTTTGTGAAGTCAGCTTAGACCAGAAAGTCTTGTAGAACCATGCGGGCAAAATGCCCTTTCCATCAACCTCACTGTCAAGGCTTTAGTGAATTCCAAACATTTGCACTGATGCCCACGTCACAGTCTGGCAGTTGCCCACAGCCTCAAAAGACTGGGAATCTGCTGCATCACAGGCTGGGGAGGCTGTCTCTGTTTATAAGCCAGCCCTCTGGAATAACCACAAATGTTTGAAATTGATACAAAAGTACAAGTTATTTGCCTTTGGTAACACCTTATCTGGTAGAGTCTATCAAGCCGCAGATTACTTACCTTAGAATCCCCATGAGTCAGATTGGATCTGGAAAGTTTTCGAGCAGTACCCCTGCACGCCAGTAGGTGGCATTGTCAGCATCATGCAGTACCTATGTAGGTGCCACTTCGGTGCGCTGGCATCAGTTACTTTTGCGATTTTCCACACCAGGCGCGCGGAGCCAGAATGAGCGCTAACCACTATTGTGACAGACTAAGGTGGTCATTCCAACCTCGGCGGTAAAAGGCGCTTACCGCCGTGCAGAAGACCGCCATAACACCGCCGTGGCCGCGGTAAACCGCCACGGTCATTCTGACCCACAACAGGCAAACCGCCAAAATACCGACATCCACAAAAGTCCGCCACACCAAAGGGCAGCGAGAAACTGGCGATGACCAAACCTCCACCGTCACACCAACAGAAATACGCCCATGCCATTACGACCCACGAATCCACGCGGCGGTCTTTCAACCGCGGTATTCCATTGGCGGTACACACCGCCGCGCTCAAAATACACACACATCTCCAAAACACAGCCACATTGGACAATTCCAAATACACACACCTGATACACATACAAACACCACACCCACACACCCAACACAATATAAAATACACACCCACATCACCCACAAACCCCTATGACCACAAATCCTGAGAGAAGGCCAGAGAGAGACAGCACAGCAATTGAGAAGTCCATCACACAGAGGCACACCACACCATCACCCACACAACATCCACGCACAAAACACCACACACCACCACACTCACCACACTCATCACCACAAACACAACCCCACACCTCATCCACACTACCGCATGGCACCGCAAAGACACCCCAGGTTTTCTGACGCTGAACTCAGGGTCATGGTGGAGGAAATTGTACAGGTAGAGCCACAGCTCTTCGGGACACAGGTGCAGCACACCACCATTGCTAGGAAGATGGAGCTATGGAGCAGAATAGTGGACAGGTTCAACGCTGTGGGACAGCACCCAAGAAATCGGGACGACGTCAGGAAGCGGTGGAACGACCTACGGGGGAAGGTGCGTTCCATGGTATCCAGGCACAACATCGCGGTGCAGCGGACTGGCAGCGGACCCCCACCTCATCCCCCAGAATTTACAACATGGGAGTAGCAGGTCTTGGCGATCCTGCATCCTGAGGGCCTCGCAGGAGTAGGCGGAGGAATGGACTCAGGTAAGTCAAATCTTAACTACTTCATCCCCCCAACCCACCAGCATGCCAACCCATACCCCCACCCTCACCCCCACCCCCATCACACCTCCTCCTTGCAAATGTCTCACCATCACAACCCACCCATCCCAACACCAAGCCCTGCATGCGACCACAAACCATGGACACCCATCACCTAAGCATGGCCACTGCACATACCCATCCCCCCCAAACCACCGTCACAACAGCCCCCACAAGGGAATGCCAGCACTGGGGTACACGGGCACCCACCCATTGCACGCTATGGCACACACAGAAGCAATAACCATACTTTTATACCCCTGCAGGACCCGAACGCCACGTCACCGCGCAGGAGGGTCCACAAATGTCCACTCCACCCCAGAAGAGGCCCACAGTGATGACAGCAGCTCTGTCTCCCTGGATCTGGATGACCAGCCCGGCCCATCGGGGACCTCGGGACAGTCGGTTCCCCTCAGACAGCCACAGGCCACAGCAGACCTACCCCCCTCTGGGAACAACAGCACAGCACCCACCCAGCGGGCCCATTCCTCTGTCCCCAGGACACGTCAAGCAGCGGTGTGTCCACCACTACAGGGCACCCAGGTTAACCCACCACCCCAACAACAACAGGGACCTGGGGGCAGTGGTAGTGGGCACACGGTCCAGGGGACAGAGGCCCAGGGAAACAGGGGAACTGGGAGGGCTGCTGTGCGACAGGGGGGGGGACAGGCCCAGGTAACCCACTCTCCACGAGGCCTATCCTCCATCATGGGAGCATACCACCACTCCCAGGAGACGATGGCGACGGTCCTGGCCAGGTTTCAGGAGATCCAGCTTCTGCAGGAGGAACAGTATATGGGGTTCAGGGAGGAACTAACAAACATCAGTTCCGCAATGGGCACCATCGTAGTGGCTCTGAATCAGGTAGTCACCACATTGCGGGACACTGTGGCACCACAAAGGGCCCCTGTCACTAGCATGGACCAAGAAATGCCTACCACCTCCGCCGGCGCTAGTGGACAGGAGGACCCGACACAAGACCAACAGGCCACCAGAACCCCACCCCCTGCAGAAGGAAAACCACCCCGCAAGCGGGCCCTGAGATCCAGGAAGAAGACAGAGTAATGGATACCACCCTGATTGTCATCCCACTGTCCCACATTGTCAACCTGTCCAACCTTAAACTGCCCCTGCTCCACTTTCCACAGGCATTTGGACAATGCACCTGTGAGAGTGATAATCTGGACTCTGCCATGGACATTCCTCCACCATCACCCCTCACCGAATGGCAAACACTTACCAATTTAAAGCACTTTAATAAACACACTTATTGCACAAAACAATCTGGAGTCTGGCTGTAATTTTGAACAAATGTATTAGACATAACCGTGGCAAATTGTTCATTTACATTGTGATGACAACATACCACTGTCACACAGCTGTAGTCAATGGGGAAACAAAGCAGATGTCACGCAGTGGGGCCCACATCTCTGAAATCGGAATGGAAAGTCACAACTCAGTTACCATACACTGGGGGAAAAGGTCAGACAGTAGAGAGGTAGTAGTCTTTAAGTAAATGTAATATGCCGGTGTGGATTCTTACCTGTGTGTCATTGAAAATACTGCTGTATTACTGTGTTCCTGTTGTCTATGTCGTCCTCTTCGCCTTCCTCCTCTTCACTCTCCACAGGCTCCACAGCTGCTACAACACCACCATCTGGACCATCCTACTGCAGAAAAGGCACCTGGCGTCGCAAAGCCAGGTTGTGAAGCATACAGCAGGCCACGATGATCTGGCACACCTTCTTTGGTGAGTACATTAGGGATCCACCTGTCATTTGGAGGCACCTAAAGCTGGCCTTCAGGAGGCCGAAGGTCCGCTCGATCACCCTCCTAGTACGCCCATGTGCCTCATTGTACCGTTCCTCTGCCCTTGTCCTGGGATTCCTCACTGGGGTCAGTAGCCATGACAGGTTGGGGTAACCAGAGTCACCAATTAGCCACACACGGTGCCTCTGGAGTTGACCCATCACGTAAGGGATGCTGCTATTCCGTATGATGTACGCGTCATGCACTGAGCCTGGGAACTTGGCATTAACATGGGAGATGTACTGGTCAGCCAAACAGACCATCTGGACATTCATGGAATGATAACTTTTCCTGTTCCTGTACACCTGTTCACTCCTGCTGGGGGGGACCAAAGCAACATGTGTCCCATCAATGGCACCTATGATGTTGGGAATATGTCCAAGGGCATAGAAATCACCCTTCACGGTAGGCAAATCCCCCACCTCAGGGAAAACTATGTAGCTCCGCATGTATTTCAGCAGGGCAGACAACACTCTGGACAACACCTTTGAAAACATAGGCTGAGACATCCCTGATGAAATGGCCACTGTTGTTTGAAATGACCCACTTGCTAAGAAATGGAGTACTGACAGAACCTGCACTAGAGGGGGGATCCCTGTGGGTTGGCGGATGGGTGACATCAGGTCTGCCTCCAGCTGGGCACACAGTTCCTGTATAGTGGCTCGGTCAAGCCTGTATGTCAGTATGACATGTCTTTCTTCCATTGTCGACAGGTCCACCAGCGGTCTGTACACGGGAAGATTCCTCCATCTCCTTGCATGTCCCAGCGGACGGTGCCTATGAAGGACAACAACGAGCACAGAGTCAATCAACCCACAGGTACGTTCCCACAGCTGGCACATAACACGATTCCCAATGCATTGCATGGCTTGTATGAGTGTCGATGCAAGGCCTAGGTATGTGTGACGCAGTAGAAATTAAGCTATGTGGGCCCTTGAAATGGAATCTGCCTGACCTGTGAAGTGCGACAATGGGATGTGAGGTCAATGCGCTGGTGTGGCACACCGTGGCAGTAGGCGGTCGAAGACCACGGCGCAAAGCAGCATTGGTTAACATTGAACCCTATGGGTTTCAGGAGCCAATGACGATGTGCGCCGGCGGTCGCGGTACGCACCGCCGCGGTACGCACCGCCGCGGGCGTGACCGCCATTTTCTATCTGCTTAATCACTCGATACCTGATCTTCCACAGGAGAGGACCTATTCTGCAAGTGCTGCTGTGACCTCGGTCTGGAAGAGACAATGGCTCATGCGACTGGGGAAAGGGCCCCTGCCTTCACTGCGGAGGAGTTGGAAAAACTTGTGGATGGGGTCCTCCCCCAGTATGCGCAACTCTACGGTCCTCCAGACCAACAGGTAAGTACACTGGGACCATGCTTTGGGGGCAATGCCTGTGTTGAGTCGGGTGGATGAAAGATGGTGGGGAGGGGAGCGATTGAGGCATGCGTCAAACGACAGATGAGAGCATGTGCCACATGGCAAGGGTGGGGATGGGGGGCCACTCACATGGAGCATGCAGAAGGTGATGATTATACTTCTCTCCCTGTACATGTCACATAGGTCAGTGCCCACCAGAAAATCGATATTTGGCGTGCCATCGCCAAGGACGTCCGGACCCTGGGGGTCCACAACAGACGGGGCACCCACTGCCGGAAGAGATGGGAGGACATCCGACACTGGAGCAGGAAGACGGCGGAGGCTCAGCTGGGAATGGCCTCCCAACGTGGGAGGGGTGCCAGTTGTACTTTGACCCCCCTGATGTCCCGGATCCTGGCGGTGGCCTACCCCGATTTGGATGGGCGCGTGAGGACATCACAGCAGACACAAGGGGGTGAGTACATTCTCATTCTGGTGACTTTGCACGCAGTGGAGGTGTCTGGGTGGGGGAGGAGGGCTGTGGGTATCCCTAGGCCAGGGCGATTTCTGTAGGCTAGGCCCCTCCGTAAGGCAATGGCCCTGTGCCCCCGCCCCCCACCTCTGTAGGGTGCCAAGTACAGCTATTCATGGCCCTGTGTCATCTATGTGTGCAGTTGTCGCCCATAGGCTTGTAGGCCATGTCCCACGGATTGAGTAGTGGACCCCAAGTGCGCGGCGTAGTGCAGGGGGCTTCTGTGTCTGTCCTCTCCGCCAACGGTGTCGCCAATGCATGCACTCAACATGTCTTTATTTCTCCCCCCCCCCTTTTTTGTGGTCTTCCTGTTCATGTGTGCATTAGCATCATCAGGCGGAGGAGAAGTGGCATCGGAGCACGAGGGAGCTGCATCCCACATGGCCCTAGAGGGCCATGCAACAGAGTCCGAATACACCAGTGGGACGGAGGGCGAGGGGAGCTCCACAGTGGGGACCCGTGCAGACATTAGTGACAGCGACTCGTCCTCTGAAGGGAGCTCCCTTGTGGTGGCGGCAACATCCGTTCCCCCCGCGACAACAGGTACAGCCGCCACCCAGCGCACCAGCACCGCCCTCCCAGCAACCCCTCAGCGTTTGCCCCGTGCCCGCTCACCCAGGAAGGTGGGCATCTCCTTTGCCCCAGGCACCTCAGGCCCTGCCCCTGTCACCCCTGCTGCCCTCAGTGAGGAGGTCATTGACCTCCTGAGGACGCTCATTGTTGGGCAGTCTACCCTTTTGAATGCCATCCAGGGTGTAGAAAGGGAGGTGCACCAGAGTAATGCATACCTGGAGGGCATTCATTCTGGTCAGGCTGCCCATCAGCGATCGTTCAACACTCTGGCCTCAGCACTGATGGCAGCAATTGTCCCTGTCTCTAGCCTCCCCCCTCCAACTTCCTCCACCCAGACCCTATCACCTGTACCTCTGCCTATCCCAGACACACCATCAGACCAGCCTGCACACACCTCAACACCCAAGGGAAGCTCATCCAGACATAAGCACCACACATCACACAAGCATTCACACAAGCAACATCCACATACAGACATACCAACACCCACTGCCTCCACTGTGTCCCCCTCCTCCTCGTCTCCCTCCTCCCTCCATGTCACGTCTCCACTCACACCTGCATGCACAACATCTTCAGCCACTACGTCCATCACCAGCACACCCACCAGAACCCACCGCACATGTGCAGTCACCACCCCCACTACCATTCACACGTCCCCTGTGTCCTCTCCCAGTGTGTCTGTCACCCCCTCTTCCAAGCTACACAAACGCAGGCAGCCACCCACCCAACAGCCATCCACCTCACAACAGCCTCCAGCCCAAGCACCTGTACCCAAAGACACCAGACTTCAAACTCCTACAACCACAACCTCTTCCTCTACTCCCATACCTACTGCACCTACCCGTCCCTCTCTTCCTAAACTTATTTTCCTTTCCAAACTTGACCTCTTTCCAACAACTCCCCCACACCGTCCATCTAACAAGACTCCAGTCAGCACCTCAGCCACCACAAAAGCGGGCCCTGTGAAGACAGTCTGCCATGGACTGTGGAGTCCCCCACCCTCAAGGGCAGCCAGCTCAGTAGGGAACCAAGGCACGGGCAGCCCACCGCCGCAAAAACATGCAAAGATTGTCAGTGGCCGGCGCGAGAGGCCTAAAACACCTGGGACAAAAATACCTACCATGGCTCCGGCAGGGAGTGTGGTGCCACCTGGCACACCACCAAAGGTGGGGAAGGGCCACAGGCGACCAGGGAAGGCTGGGAAGGGCAGCACGCCCAACAAGACCGCCAGCAGCCCAGCTGTGCAGGAGGGCCCGCATGCCCCATCCCAGGTGGGCAGGAGGACACCAACAGGCCCGGTACTGCAGCCAGGAGGGCCCCACCAGGCCCATCCCAGGTGGGCAGGAAGGCACAGCCAGCCACAGGTCAGGTGGCGAATGACCTCCACGCCATGGGCTGATCCGCTGAACTGGGCACTCATCCGAAGCACCGCTCCGCTGGGCACCGCCGTCTCAAGCACCGCAGCGCTGGGCACCGCTGTCTCAAGCACCGCTCCGCTGGGCCATTCATCCCAAGCACCGCTGCGCTGGGCCCTTCATCACAAGCACCGCTGCGCTGGGCCCTTCATCTCAAGCACCGCTCCGCTGGGCCCTTCATCTCAAGCACCGCTCCGCTGGGCCCTTCATCTCAAGCACCGCAGCGCTGGGCACCGCCGTCTCAAGCACCGCTGAACAGGGCACCGCTGTCTCAAGCACCGCTGAACAGGGCACCGCCGTCTCAAGCACCGCTCCGCTGGGCACCGCCGTCTCAAGCACCGCTGCGCTGGGCCCTTCATCTCAAGCACCGCAGCGCTGGGCACTGCCATCTCAAGCACCGCTGAACAGGGCACCGCCGTCTCAAGCACCGCTGAACAGGGCACCGCCGTCTCAAGCACCGCTCCCCTGGGCCCTTCATCTCAAGCACCGCTCCCCTGGGCCCTTCATCTCAAGCACCGCAGCGCTGGGCACCGCCGTCTCAAGCAGCGCTCCGCTGGGCACCGCCGTCTCAAGCACCGCTCCGCTGGGCACCGCCGTCTCAAGCACCGCTGCGCTGGGCCCTTCATCTCAAGCACCGCAGCGCTGGGCACCGCTGTCTCAAGCACCACTGAACAGGGCACCGCAGTCTCAAGCACCGCTCCGCTGGGCCCTTCATCTCAAGCACCGCTCCGCTGGGACCTTCATCTCAAGCACCGCAGCGCTGGGCACCGCCGTCTCAAGCACCGCTGAACAGGGCACCGCTGAACAGGGCACCGCCGTCTCAAGCACCGCTCCGCTGGGCACCGCCGTCTCAAGCACCGCTGCACTGGGCCCTTCATCTCAAGCACCGCTGGCCCATTGGCGGAAGGGGCAGGACCGCATCTGTGTCGGGCAGGGCTGCACAAAGCACTCTGGGCACTATTCCCCCTCCAGTACCAGTGGAGACTGATATTGACTTGAGAGACTGTGGCTTTGCACTCCCCAGGATGGCACAGTGGGCAAGACACCCACTGTAGAGACTTGAGAGACTGTGGCTTTGCACTCCCCAGGATGTAACAGTGGGCAACCCACCCACTGTAGAGACTTGAGAGACTGTGGCTTTGCACTCCCCAGGGTGGCACAGTGGGCAACCCACCCCCCACTGTAGAGACTTGAGAGACTGTGGCTTTGCACTCCCCAGGATGTAACAGTGGGCAACCCACCCACTGTAGAGACTTGAGAGACTGTGGCTTTGCACTCCCCAGGATGGAACAGTGGCCATGGAGGCCCCTCGTGGATCTGGCGTTGTGGACTCATCTGCCTGAGGTGCCCCCCCTTCCTTTCCCCCTGAGGTGCCTGTAGTTTTGGTATCTGATGCCCCTGCAGTGTTCTCTCCGTTGGAGTCAGGTATCCTGTGTGGGCTTTGCCCATGTGATTTGGGCCCAGTGGCCCATGAACAATGCCTGATACACATATCGGACTGGACAATTTATGTATATAAAGTTTTAGATGTGTGATATATTTTAATGCCAGTTATACAATATATTCCAATTTTTATAATCATTTCCTTTTGTCTTTGCATTCTTACGGGGGCTTTGGGGGGAAACTGTGATGTGTTGCTATGCATTGATGTGTGTGTTGTAGTGGGTGAGGGTGAGGGTGGGTGTGTCGCATATGTGTGTCCCCGTATTTTTTTGCCTCCCCCCTCCCCTCTGTCGTAGGTGCAGTACTCACCGTTGTCTTCTGCGCCGGCGTTCGTGCTCCTGGTAGAGGAGCAGGAAGACAATCGCTGGGAGGATGTGGAGTTCTGGTTCCATGCTGTCCAGATTCCTCGTGGGGTGTATGGAGGTGAGCGTTTTCCATTTGAAATGGCTGTTTCCGCCGTGTTTTTATCGGCGGGGCTACCGCCCCGGAAAAGGTGGCGGATTGGTGGGTTGTGATAGGGTGGGCTGTACATTGTCTCCCGCCTGTCTGTTGGCGGTGACTGCCGCACTGTTTGTTTGTCCCGCCGTGGCGGGCGGTGTGTTGAAGTGGCGGTCTCTGTTGGCGGTTTCCGCCAGGGTCAGAATTGCATTTTTTTTTTCGCCAGCCTGTTGCCGGTTTTGCCGCCGCTTTAACACCAACCGCCAGGGTTGGAATGACCCCCTAAGTCCCTTGGAAGGGTATTCCCTACATCGTAATTTGCAAAGCGTGGAGGATGAAAGGGTTGCTAAGGAATATGCAACTACATGGAGTTTCTGGCAGATGAGGTATTACAGAAGGTATGTAACTTGTTGCTCTGACAGAGACCTCGAGCCACAGCCTCCTTAACTTAGAATAGACACCCAAGCAATACCTACCCGGAGTTGGGACTGCAAAACCAATCATATTAGAAATGGGCAAAAGTGCTGGTCATGACAGACCTGACTATCAAAGCAGTAGTGTTTGGTGAACGTGTGCAGTGAGGCCTACATTGCTGCTTGGAAGTGTCCAGGACCAGGACGCTGAGTGCTAATGCAGTGGTGGAGTGAACCTGCAAGCCATCGGGAGGGGGAAGCTAGAGCAGGGCCTGCTTCTTGCATAGAATGCGTAGAAGATCTTAATGCACATGACAACTCATCATGAGAAGGTTCTCTTCTGTGCTGCCTTCCTTTTTTCGGTCCCACTTAGCACACAAAGAGTTGATCCTTTGGCACCAAAAAGTAGCGGGAATAACAACCACAACCCACTTCTGATGCAGGTACCCTCTCTATGGCTCCCTTGGCCAAACGAGCCTGCACTTCTTGACGGAGGAAGGAGAGATGGTCCTCCGTCAGCCAATTGTATATGGCTGGTGGGGCAGTCACAAAAGGGAGGGAGTAGCCCCTTTGGATGATCTGTAAAACCCAGTGGTTCGATGTCACTGACCATCAGTGGGGCAGGTGATGGCGAATCCTGCCTCCCTCTGGATACCCATGGTGGTCGGAGGGCAAACTAAAGAGGCTTGGAGGCAGTGGCTGCCGTGGGAGTGGGGCACTAACTCAACCGCTGGCCCCCTCTCCCACGCTGTTTGTGGGACCTGCATCCTCAGCCACAAAAAGGCTTGGAAGCCTGTTGGCCATGGTGGTTGGGACGGTAAGGGTGTGGGTGGAGACCTCTTCCGTGACCACAAAAGGGGCAGAAGGCAGATTGGGGTTGGCAAGTGGCCATAGACAAGACATAGAAACTGATTGAAGCTCTGCTGTCCTTAAAGTGCTACAGCGCTGAATCTCCCTTTTCTCCAAAGAGGCAAGAGCCTTTAAAAGCATGTCCATGAGGGAAGACTGTACATCAGTGGTTCCCAACCTGTGGTCCGGGGGCCCCCGGAGATCCGCAAAGCCTCCTCAGGGGTTCCACATCTGCTTAGAACAGATTAGGTCCCCAGCTTTCAGTAATGACTCATTGGGGGGGGGGTCCCCAGATGCCAATAATGATTCAGTGGGGATCCACAGAAGTCAAAAAGATGGGAACCACTGCTGTTCATTACCTGAAAAACCAGATACTCTCAGCCAGGCATGGCACCACAAGGCCACTGACGAGGAATTTGTTCTGCCCTGTCTGTCGGTTGTGTCAAGCCCACACCATATGGTGAACTTTGCTGTATCTCATCCATCTGCAATAGCCTAGGGGAGTATGGCTCGGGCCTCCTCTGAGACCATAGGCAGAACTTGCACAACTGAGTCCCATATCATATGGGAATAATGGCCCAAAAGGCAAGAGGTGTTCACCCACTGAAATCCTAGCCTGGCAGAAGAGAACATTCACATGCCAAAGGTGTTCTACCTTTTGGATTCGCGATCTGGTGGAGTTGTAGGGAACACGCTCAGGTCAATCATGGATGTGGAGGCTTGGACCACCAAGCTCTCCAGGGTGGGATGCTGGTTAGGGAAACTGGGATCCCAGGAGTGGGGCGATGGCAGCAGGAAATCATCCTCTGCACAGGAGCCCCTGTGCAGGGCTTGGACAATGCCCCAAGTGGGACATCTGTAAGGGAGTCATTGAATGAGAGAAGGGATTTGGAAGAGGAGACTCCCGGCTGCAGCACCATCCTTCATCCTTTGTAGCCACAGTAGGAGGAGAGACTAGGCCAGTGTCAGTTCTTCATAACAGTTGTCCTGTTCCTGATCTTCTTCAGAGAAGTGGTAACCATAAGGGTCCACAGACCCCTCCCAATCATCTCCCTCACCTGGTCTATCAAGTAAATAAGGTACTGGCACTATTGGAAGCATGGCCCCAGTTGGCGTCAGAGTCACCATCAGTCGATGCTGCTCCGGCTCTGTGCTGGGAATAACAATGGGGGCGGTGGTGCCTAGGAGCGATGCCATGCTGAGGGCATCAGCACTGGAGCAGGAATTGAAGAAGGTCTCAGTCTTGCAGACGGCTCTGCTCCAGATCCAGCAAGGGATCCAAGGGACCCGACTGGTGCCGAGGGGGAACCCACCGATGTGGATCCAGTAGGTGCCCCTTCCATGCCTCTGAAACCCAAGGCACTCCAGAGGTGCTGGGCCGCCCAAATATGAGGAGCATGGCTTCATAAATGTATTTTCCCTGGGTGACGGTCGCTGCGCCTCTGGGAAAATCATGGAAGCGTGGGGTGAACCCAAATCCAGGTTCCACCGACTAGCAGGGCCTGGTGTGCTGGCGCTCCTGCATCCGTCAGAACACTTCTATGTACACGGTGAAGTCTAAGATCTATTCGACTTCATTGCCTTCTTATGTTTGTGGGATTTACCTGAAGATTTTGAGTGCAGCAACGATGGTTGGGATGGAGTCCAAGAATAGTCCTGGGACTTTCCACATGAACGGGACCTCAAATGTTGTGGAGTTGACCAACACCGGGAGGCAAGGAGCTGAGGGATTGCTTCCTCGGCTCCTTGGGGTGCATGACACGGTAGTCCTCATAAGCCTTGGAGTCGTGATCCCACTTCAAGCACCAAAAATACAGCAAGTGGGGGTCTGTCACTGACATCTGACGGTGGCCCAACATGGCTTGAAAACAGCTGGTTTCTTAGGTGACATACTTGCACACCAGGAGAAATCTCAGAAAATTCAACAAAAAGCCAATCAAAAAGTGCACCAAGGTGGTGCCTATTTAGGTAATGCTTGTGTCACTTCTTGCACGAATGATGACACATGGAGCCTAATAATGCCACCTTCTGGCGTGGAGGAGTACTGCTTGAAAATGTTCTGGATCGAGCCTAAGACCTGGGGATAATTGAAAGGTAATGAATCTGCAGCTAGAAGTCTCTGTCAGATACTGTTTTGGCAGGGGTCACCTGCCCCAAGGAACTGACTGTATTTCTGCTGTCTTTAAAGATTACTAGTGGAGAAAGATCTTGCTGACCATGTCCCAAAGGGTATGTGTGTAACTGCCCAGCAGACAAACACCATTTACAGATTGCAGTGCTAGGCAGGCAGAAGAAAACATGCACTTGCCAAAGACTGGAGGGGACAACACAGACTCTGATACCTCCTCCGATGGGAGCTCCCTGGTGGTAGCCGACACCTCTGTGACCACCACAGCTGCAGGTACAGCTGCCGCCCCGTACCAGCACCGCCCTCCCAGTAGCCCTTCAGCGAGGTTCCCGTCCCGCTCACCCATCAGGGTGGGCGTCTCCTTCGCCCCAGGCACCTCAGGCCCTGCCCCTGTGAGCCCTGCTGCCCTGAGTGAGAAGGCTATTGACCGTCTGAGATCCATCTCTGTAGGGCAATCAACCATTGTGAATGCCATCCAGGGGCTGGCAGCCCAGATGCAGCAATGCAATGCATTCCTGGAGGGCATTCACAGTGGATTGGCAGCCCAACAGAGATCGATTCAGGCTCTGGCCTCATCTCTGATGGCAGCCATTGTCCCTGTTTCTACCGTTCCCCCTGCAACTTCCACTCCCAGTCCCATTTTCCTGAACCCCAACCCATCCCAAGCACACAAACAGATGAGCATGTACACAAGGTAACACCCAAGAGTGCCACATGCAAACACAAGCACCACACTTCATCCCACAGGCACTCACATAAACACCATTCAGTTGCAGACACAACAACATCCACTGTCTCCACTGTCTCCCCTATCCTCCCCCTCCTCCACCTCCCACTCAGTTATGTCCACACTCACACCTGCATGCACTACATCAATATCCACAACCAGCATCATCACCTCACCAAGCAGCACACTTCTCTGGCAGACACCTCCACAACATCCATGCACGCGTCCCCTGTGTCCTCTCCCACTGTGTCTGTCCCCCCTCCTAAAGGACACAAATGCAAGCACTCGGACACCCAACAGCCATCCACCTCACAACAGCATACAGCCCATGCACCTGCACCCAAATCCAGCAGACATACACCTCCGACACTACTCCCTTATCCTCCACTCCCATTACTCCTCTCGCCCCAACGTCCCTAAAAGGCTTTTCCTTGCCCAGCTTGACCTCTTCCCTACCCCTGGCCTGCACGTATGGGCAGGGTAGCAAGGACACAGCCAGCATCTCAGCCAAACAGTCCACGGGGACAGTAGTAGCACCACCTACTTGTGGTGGTAGGGATACCAGAACAACAACACTGAAGGGGAAGGAGGCAGCACAACCTAGGACGAAAGGGAAGAGTCCAGCACCAGCTGTGAGGAAGGGGAAGGAGCCTGCACCAGCTGGGAAGAAGGGGAAGGAGCCTGCACCTGCTAGGAAGAAGGGGAAAGGAGCCTGCTGTTCTGTGTTCTGGGGTTATGGTGGTTTGGGGGAGAGGAGGTTGTTGGAGGAATGGTAGTTGGAGTATGGGTAGAGGAGGGATGCTGAAATGGTGGGTCAGGTGATGGTGGGTGGGAGGCAGTGCCATCTGAGGAGGGCTCTGCTGTGCACCAAGACTCTCTGTATGGCAGACAGCAGAGTGTATGCCACCCAGGAAAGCAACTAACTGGGTGAACTATTGGCTGACTCCCAATGGACATCCAATTTTCCAGCTTCTTGGTCAACGTCTCCTTTGCTTGCTCTGGAGGGTGCTTAAATGAGAAAGAAAAGTAAATTGATATATATTTTCTATGTGTTTTAGGCATATTAGTGGGTACATTTAATATACTTAGCAGATGTTGTTGGTGGCTTGATCTGTCACAAATGACACAAGAGCATTTTGTTTTATGACTGTTGAATTACATCAAACATGTTTGTCGTCATATTTGTGAAGCAGGCTTCTGTCCTCAGCAAATACTTTTTCAAATTATTTTTTAAATATCTAAAAATAAAATTCAAAGTTAGGCCCGCAAGGCTCAAAGGAGTGCATGTAACATTAAAAGGACATCTTAATTTACTGAATAAATATGAAATAATATTTTAATTAACCTAATAGCAAATTCCACTAGTGTAGGGCATAGCACTCCAATGGACTAACACTGCATTTCCATAAACATCATATTTAGTGGTCCTTTGTGTTAGGAGGGTGTGTAATTTTATTCTCATGGAATATGTTTTGGGACAACACATTCTCCAGTAAGAGCCGGGTGTAGAGAGTGGTAGATACTACTGGCAGGATGGCTAGAGTAGAGCGGATTTCTGGCCCACTTGCATTTCAAAGGAAAAAATGGTGCTAAGTTTGCATAAGTTGGCATCTGGAGACTTGTGTTCCTGTACCTCACACAGGAGCTTAGTCAGCTAGCCCGCGGAGTCACTTTTAATGTCCCTGGTAAAAAGAGAGTAGCTCCAGTATTTCTCCCAGTTTTCAGACAGTACAGCAGTCCTTCTGGTCTCCTCAGGTCCAGAAGTAAGTTCATTTCTGTCTGACAGTGCTGTTTTTAAGGGCGGTGCCAGTCTGTGTGTGGTAGAACAGCCCTTGTTTACACTGAACACTAGGTCCAAGGGTAGGTCCTTTCTTCCTTCTCTGAAGATGTCAAGATGTTTACCTTCATAAAAGCAAGCTCTGACCTAGTGTCACAGTAATCTTTGCGTGCAGGGAGCAGAATAATTTCATTTGAAAGTAGGGCATCTCACTGCCCCTAACACTCATCCTGCCAGGATGCATCACGTTTTTCTGTACCCAGCCTCTATTGCCCAATGTCTGTGCCCAATATACCCAACACCTGAGAAGAGCCATCCCCACCTAAGGACAGCTGGAAGCTCCCAGGCAGGCCTCAGAACCGTTTGCAATGCAAATGGCAACTGTAAAGAAATTGCATTATAAAAAAACATGTTTTAACATCCTACTTTAATGTTAAAAATGATTTAAAATGATAAATAAAAAGAGTGAAATAAGTATTTTCCTACCCCTTCAAACTAATTTTAGGTTTTGTTAGTTGTAAAAGAGTAACCCTGTGTTAGCATATGCAAAGGTTAGGTGTACACTAGTGGTAATTGTTTTTATGGGACTGTCTCTCTAGTAGGACATGTTTCAACATTACAAATGCATATCCCACTTGTAAACCACCATGCACCATGCCCTTTGAGCTGTTAGGGACTACTATAGAGGTGACTTATAAGTAGTAAAAATGTAGGTTTAGTATTGACAAGTGGTGTAACATGCCAAGTCAAAATGACATTTTAAAACTGTACTACAGCCTGCAAATAGCAGACCTGAGACATCTTTAGGGCAACTTTAGTGGTTGGCACAACAAGTGCTGCAGGCAATTAGTAGCATTTAAATTTCTAGGCCCTTGGTACCTGCAGTATCATCTACTAGGGAATTATAAGTAAAGTAAATCTGCCAATGAGTAAACTAATTCTACCATGGGAGAGAGCACGTGCTCTTTACCACTGTTGACCAGGAGAAAAGAGCCTAGAGTACTAATGGCAACAAACAAGGATTCAGCAAAAAGGTGGTCAATAAGCCAAAAATCCGGTGGACAAACCACAACAAAAATGCCTGATCGAACAAATATGTTTACTATGGAATCTGTGCAAATCAGAATAAGAGGAATCGAGCTGTGTGAACACTGGAATAAAGAATGGGCCTGCTTGCGCCGACTCCAGCACTCCAGCAGTATTTTCTAGATTGACATGTGCTAGCAACAGGTGCACCAAAAGTCTACACAGCCATTGTTAGAGCTGGCCCTCTTGCAAGGGTCAGTCACAGATTTTTGCCTTCTGTTACTAACCTCATTTTTGCTGAAATCAGAACTTGTGGATTTTTACCTGCTAACCGTGTTCCCTTAAAAATGTTACCACTGGCATACACCTAATTGGCACCGTTAATTTTCTGATAGGTGTCCTGCCATTTGATAAGTTTTGTTTTGACCAATGACTTTGTGTTTCACCACTGCGCATATTAGTTGCTCAATGTTCACCAGTAGCACATGGTATGTTTTGTTCAGTTTAGCCGCCTATGGGCTTTGACATTGCATTAGCCATTACATTCTGTATTCTGCCTATTGGCTTTGACATGCTGTATCCAGTCTAGCCGCCTATTGGCTTTGACATTGCATGCCTATTGACTTTGACATGATGTATTCAATTTAGCTGCCTATTGACTTTGACATGCTATTAGATATTCTGCCTATGGGCTTTGACATGATATTATATATTGCATTTTGTATTCAGCTTAACTGCCTATTGGCTTTGACATGATATTCAGCTTAACTGCCTATTGGCTTTGACATGATATTAGACATTGCATTTTGTATTCAGCTCAGCTGCCTATTGGCTTTGACATGATATTATACATTGCATTTTATATTCAGCTCAGCTGCCTATGGGCTTTGACATGATATAAGACATTGCATTTTGTATTCAGCTTAGATGCCTATTGGCTTTGACATGACACTAGACATTGCATTTGATATTTAGGTTAGCTGCCTATTGCCTTTAACATGACATTGCATTTGATATTTAGGTTAGCTGCCCATTGCCTTTAACGTGGAGTTAGACATTGCAGTTGAGAATCCAAGCTGTATTTTTCCAAGCTGTGTTTTTGCACCAGAGAACCAAGATGTTTTGCTCTCACAGTAGACTAGACCTGATAAGAGAGAGTACATGGGCGTTGTTTCTCTTCCCTTGAGCTTGGGAACAGGAGTAGTCTTGGAGACCTGGCCAGTCTCCAAAAGGCTTGCTCAGTTTCCCAGGTCTGAGAGGAGGGGGCACACCTTTGTAACGAATGTAACAGGCTGCAGAGGGTCAGATTCAAATCTGCCGGACCTCGTGCTGGAGCTTGGCGCCAGCTGCCAGCATCCCGTGTGGGTAGATGACACTCTTTCTCGCGGCTGACAGGGGTCATCAGCTTGCAGACCTTAGAAAGATGTAGCTGTAAATAGTTCCTACACGGTGAAGTATTTGTTTTGCTTTGCATTCAATATCTTATAAATATAACCTGCTGTGTATATTGCAAACTGATATATTTTGTTTGATTAACGCGGACTTGAAAGCTACTAATTCGTCATTCATTCATAAACATTGTGGTTGGGGAAGAATAAAATAACAATAAAAGTCTTCTTTGACCTCAGAAGTGCATTTCTGTTGTGTTATGTTAGTGCTTAGAAACTAAATAAGAGGAAAGCACTACAATAGGTCTCTGGTAAATTGTACTAAATGCATCCAGGGCCTCTAAATTAAATGCTACTATTGTGCAGCAACACTTGTTACGCCACCCACTAAAGTTGCCATTTTAAACATGCCTACAGGGCCTCCCACTGCACCCTGTGTGCAGGTTTAAACCATCATTTCAACCTGGCAACATAAACAATTAGCCAGGCTTAAATGCTCGATTTTAAAACTCATATATCCACCCTACTATAGGCACTAACAGATGCAAGGGCAGTGTGCATGGTATGCAAAATGATTGGACATGTGCATTTCATTTTTACATGTCGTGGCAGTTGAAGGATCTTAAAGTCTTTTTTCACTGTTGTAAGGCTATCTGTCCTATTGACTAGTACAAAGATTGCGAACATCTAGGGAAATACTTAGTGGACTCAAAACTGTTATTTAATTAACATTTTTAGAAATACCACTTTTAGAAAGTTTGCATTTCTGCGCCCAAACCTACATTGTATTTCTGCCAGTAGTAAACAGGGTCACATGACTGTGACTGTCTTTTCTTTGATGGGATGTAGATGCATTCAAAACATGGGGACACAAAAAAGGTTTACATGTGACAAGATAGCCCATCCTGTAGTGCTAGAGTGTACTCGTCTCACCAAAATGTCGAACCTACCTGCAAGACGATTTAACAAAGGTGCATCGCCTGTGGTACTGACTTCGCAGCACCCACCACAATATTTTTCTCACAGCAGAAAATCGTTTTCATCGGGACCTCTCGACAAATGTATCCTTCCTCATGGAGTCCTCTTGAGCTACAGCTTGCTGCCTTGTCCCACTGAAGTCTCAACCTCCTCCAGGAAATCTTAGTAATAATTTTTAAGTCAGAAGTTACCATTTTGACGATGGCAAACCTGATGACTGCATCCGGAACCCACTGCATTGCGGTCAGCCTTAACCTGTAACTTTGTCCACATCTCACTCATACCCACAGTAGGCGCTGCTTTGTTCTTTTTGGTGTTATTTTTCACTGCAAACTTTAACATTCATAACTCCTCTTCTACTTATTTGGTTTAAATTGTTTTGGTGGCATTTTAATTATTGCAATTAACTCTCATCTATCAAATTGTTGTGAATTGTTTTTTCTATTGTTTTGTTTTTAACCTATCACTGTTTGAGTGCTGCATAAATACTGTACAAACCAACAAACATTTGTCTATACGTTTGAGAAGAATTGCAATGGCAATTTCTGTTCTTTTGACAAGGTGCATGGGAGAGTAAATATATTTTCTTCTACACATGTCTTCACTCACAGTTCAGAAATAGATTTTGGAAGTCTTCACTTCTCATTGTAATAGTACAGTCCTGAGTATAAACAGGGTGACACCTTTGTTACACTTGGAAAACCAAACTGATAAATGTCAAAGACAATTTTGCTTATAAAATACACTTACCCCCTTGCTGAAGCTCACAGGCCTTCAGCTCCCCATCTAGCTCTGCATAGGCCACAACCAAGACATGGGACAGTAAAGATTCCCTCACCTTCTCTCCAGGTAGGACTTTCCAAGCTGTATCTCTGCTGTTATCTTGGTTCAGCACAGTGGGTCCTCCTAGTGCTTGCAGCAGTAGAGACTACTTCGGTCTGCAATTTCCTAGCAATGGCCTGCCAGATTTCTTTCTATTGATGTAGGCTGACCTGTATAAAACACAAAAATAAAAACAGGAAAATAATTGAGCATAATTGTTCATTTTAATGTCATGTTTAAATACAAAATAATGTAAATTAATAGTCTCTTACTATTTCTCTATTTAAAATATATACAATTATATTTCTATATATTATTTTTTCATATCCTCTTGTTTTGACACATACATTCATTTAAGAATTGTATAAATAATATGGTATATAATTAGTTTGTTTTGAATATTAAAAATGTTTAGAGGCATTATCTATACCTTTTTTTTGTAAAAAAAATATTATACAAATAATAAAAATTTTATGATGTTTTTTTTTAGCTCATAACTTTATCTACACCTAATGAGACTTATAAACAAAATATATTTTTCTCTATATCTCTCTTTCTCTGTGCCTAATTTTCCCTCTGCCTCTCTTTCTCTCCACATGGACCTAATAAATAAGAAGGAATCATAGTATACGTGTTTTTATAAATATTTGTTTATATATAATCATGTAATTATTATAAATGTATAGACTAATTTATGTTGTTTATTTGATATTAAAACGTACATATATAATGTATTGAGAATATTTGAAAATGACAAAGAAGGTGAAATCGTATTGCTATGTTTTAACAATGTCAACTCAAATAGAAGGTAAAAATATTCTCTTCCATCATGTTCAGTTTTTTAACATATGGAACGGAGTAGTTGAATAAATTTTAAAATATGCCTAATATTTAATGACTTAAAGGCATATATATTTTAGCAAAGAATTCATGTAGGTGACAATATATAGAAGTCCTGCAAATTGTTTCTCAACAGTGAGATTACTTTCATCTATTTGACAAATGCTTACCTAAAAGAAATATTAATATTATATCTATGTAAATAAATGTACATCAATCCCAAATTAGTTCCTAAGAGGTGGCTTTCTTACCTGTTGCTTTCCAGAGACATACAGCTGGCTGTAGTAGAAAAGGCCCTCTTCAGTCAACATCAAATGTTCCTCTTTGTGAAGCTGGGGGCCTCTCTGGAACTCCCAGCTATTTTACCTTTGCAAAGACAGTAAAACAGAAATCTATGAGGACATGTGTACTGTTCCAAGTTTAGAAGGCAAGTGAAATCTAGTTACAGATGCATGTATGCCACAATGATGTATGCATACATCAACGGATGTGGACACTAATCATTACTTTTTACAAAGCAAATTACTCAATGGCAACCAATGGGTTTTTTCATCATCGACGGTTGGATGTCCAAGTTATCATTGTTTGTCCGCCTCTCATGACAGATAAGTTAGGCATCCGCCTTTTTAAATATGCCATGTGCATCATTCTAGATAGATGGATAAAATGGAGGATTGTCACAAATATGACATATTTACAGTTTTCCATCAGTCACATATAACCAGGCTATGAAAAAGATTTTAGTAAGACATGCACATTGTATGTGGTGTACTGTAAACCTCAGTTGACAGAGTGAAAAAAATTAAAAACTAATTTTAAAAAAATATATATTTTACAAAATAATGGCATTCAAAATATATTTAAAAACTTAACAAAAATTACATATTTACACATAAAGGGCCTTATAACGACTTTGGTGGATGAAAAAGCCCATCCACTGAAGTCCCAACATGTAGGTTACCACCAGTGCAGCAGCCTTCCCGCCAGGCCCATTACGAGTTTCCCGCTGGGTCAGTGGGTTGCCCAGCAGGAAACAGCCTACAGCATTGTCTCCGGCTCATAATAGAGCCGGCAGCAATGCTGTAGTGCATGGGGTGCAGCAGCACCATTGCAATGTTCACTGTCTGCAAAGCAAAGCAAAGCAGACAGTGAACTTTGCAACTGTGCTGGCCAGGAGGGGCTGCTGCACAGCCCATGCCAAGTGCATGGGCAGTGCAGGGGCCCCCCCTGGGGCCCCCTGCACCCCATTTCTGACAGCCTTTTCATGGCGGGGTTACCGCCATAAAACCACTGGCAGAGAAGGGGTTGTAATCCCCAGGGCGGATTAGGACCACCAGCACCACCACACTGTTCTGTCGACAAAAAGTAGCAATGCTAGCGGTCCGACTGCAGTGCTACCACTGCCGATGGAATGTGGCGGTCGGACTGCCACTTTGGCAGTGGTCCGACTGCCACCACCACCCTGGCAGTCATTGGACCACCAGGGTCGTAATGAGGGCCAAAGTGTTCAAACTCAGAATAACAAAAACATTTTTAGACCACAACAATTACAGGCATAACAAATGGCCCCTGCCAGAGTCAGAATACTCCTGGCCAGAATACTCAGACCTTTTCCTGACCGTGACACCATACAGGAAAGGGAAATTAAAAAAAATACATCAATTGATTGTCATGTCAGCTCTCATCAGAACGTCTGCTGCTAAATAGGAACCCAACCACAACTGCTGTACTGCATTTCACTGCAACTGGTTCCTTCCAGTACACCTGTCGGGATTGTAGTGGAATGTCGGAAGCCACCTTCTCATGTGTGCTACAGCAATTTCTAAACATACATTAATAATTGTAAATAATTTCCTAATGATGCTGATATCCTGAACAATATAAAGTGTTCCTTTTTTTTTAATTTAAGAGGCATTTTACATGTTAATGGTGCCACTGATGGGACAAATATTGTTCTGATACTACCACATGACCAGGAGCAATTAAACAGAAACAGGAAAAAATTCCATTCAATCAATGTGCAGGTTGTTTGCATTCCAGACCTCTACATCACCAGTGTAGTTGCAAAATTGTCAGGATCCACACATAATTTGTTAGTGCTATCTAAAAGCAGCTTACAACAGCGATTGGCACAACTTCACTATATGAGCAGCTAGCTTCTGATTAAGTTTTGTGATAAAATGTAAATAAAAAATGACTTAACAATAATGATTAACTTAATGTAACATTACTTGACATGTCTGCCATTTTTTAAATATTTTTCAGTATACTCACAGTGTCCAAGCAGACCATGGTTGTTACCACCACTGTGGAATCCAACAATGCCAGGGGAATTCTGCTTCAATGAGGCAAATGACAGAAGAAGGGGGCCTGTGAAGTGGGCTGTTGGGTTTCTCAAAGCACAATTCTATTGCTTGGATACGTCTGTTGAAGCACTTATCTACTAACCTGAAAAAGTGTGTCAACTTGTAGCTGTCTGCTGCATACTGCACAACAATGCCCTGCACAGGAACATTCTACTCATACCTGATGATGACTTCCATGATGAAGACCAGTATGATTTTGGAGAATGGGATTCTGAAGATGACAGTGGGGAGGAGGAAGGAATAAAGTAATTGAAACCTTCTTCACATGACGGTAAATGTTATTGTCTGAATAATTTTATAAAACTGAAAAAAATAGTTTGCAATCAACTTCTGATTTAATGTTAGATTGACCTACTTCCCTTCAATGACGCCTCATGTAGGGGATACAGATTATTATTATAGATATATTTTCTAACTTTAAATTTATTTTTAATGATATATGTAGCAAATGTTATGAATTGTTATGGTTAGGAGGATAAAGTACAAAATATTTTTAAATGTACTAGTAAAATAGAGTTTTTGTTTTTTGAATGATTGTTTATTAGGCATAATGTGTAAGAATCCCAAAATATTTTGAAACATTTTTTAATAGGAAACATCTCACTGTCATCTTAGGGATCACTAACGAAACATTGTATTTTCAATGTGAGAGCACAAACTCGTGATTTATATGTCTTGAAGGTAAGATGCCTGTATGTTGATGTGTTTCTGTGTAGTTAGCTCTCAGATCAAAATTCTCTGAGTCAGGTAGTTACTGAAAGGTGAATTGGTTTGATCGAATGATACTAATGTATGGGTACAGTGCTACCTCACAGTATTCTTTGTTTAATTCCTAATTTAAAATGATAATGAGAAGGTAAAGGCCAATTCAATGTACCAAACATTTGTTTTTACAAGTAAATCTTAACACATTAAAATAATATTTATTTTTAAGAGTGGCTTAATAAATAAATATGTTGTTTAGCCATCAAAAGTTTCTGAGGTCTGCCTCCAAGTTTTAAAATAACCCTGATGATTGATTTGCTCTCTGCTTGGATTGTGGATTCTGTCCAGCCAGGGAATAATAACTCATGAGTGTGTAGAGGTGTGGCTTATCTTTTCATGGGAGGGTGTTGTAGTTTCCTACCCCACTTAGGTTTCAAATGGCCATGCTCCATCCACACACAAAGGAACCTGATACCAGGCCTTTGTGTACCTATAGATTTTGACATCTCTAGAGTAAAAAAAAAGGAGGCATCCTATGACCCATTGCTTATAGAAAGTAAGGGCTATCCCTCACCTACAGCCTGACCCTGTCATTATAAGCAGCATTCTCAGAGAGCGAAATTAGCACAATCATGTACATCAGATGATCAAAAGAGAAACAGCAATGTTGTGTGAAACCTCAAAGGAATACTGGACTTGCTCTTCTGTTCTCAAGTAGCTCAGTAATGACTCAAAGTGCTGGGTGAGTTACCTCCTGCTTGGGCTACAGGAACAAAAATCTACAATGACACCAAAGTTAATCTAACATTTTGCCACAGGATAACTTCAAAGCTTGCAACTCTTGAGGGTGGTCTGCAAAGGCTCTTCTTCTATTCGTCCTGATGACCTTCCCCTCCTAAGGGGCATTGATGTGTAAAGAGTTGCAGGCTCTGATGTGACAGGTGTTGCACCGGATTCTGGGTCAACTCTTTCTGTGGAGGTCTCTTGTTCAGGGGGTAGATGAAGTTGTTTGCCCACAGAAAGAGGGCAAGCAATTCCGGATTGCATGGGAAAGGTCCCGGAACCCATACTGCAGCACATTGGTAAAGATGCACATAACTGCAATGGCATGCTCCAGAAGGACATTAGTGGCCTTCGGCTGATAGTTGTGCACCCTCTGCAACTATATTTCCTGCCCCAGGAGGTCCCTG
Source organism: Pleurodeles waltl (assembly GCF_031143425.1). NCBI lineage: Eukaryota > Metazoa > Chordata > Amphibia > Caudata > Salamandridae > Pleurodeles > Pleurodeles waltl. Next base: position 115,092,743 of record NC_090445.1, on the reverse strand, counting down.
TGTTTTTGAAGATTAATCAACATTCCCATCTTATCTTGATATCCGGAGATTGCACCCATGATATTATGGCTCACAGTGTTTCTAAAACTTTGGCCATCATTGTCTTTACTCAGCTCCTGCATTCCAAGCCTCTCCCTGACATCACTACCCTGAACCTTTATGGAGGTGTGCACTGTAACAGTGGGTTCTGACTCTATAGTAAATGTTCCAGCTGTAATACATTCAGGAGCCAGGACATAGATGCACACAACAGAGATGGTATTAGTGGTAGGAGCAAAGGAAGCAAAATCAGAACATTGTCATATAGGGGCCAGGGATAACGCTCTCTGTAGAAAGATATAGGCTGAGTGAGGCTCACCTGTGGGTTGCCCTGTTCCTCCTAACAATCAAGTCCATTAGAATAACTTTGTCCACTGAAGGCTTCAGCATCGTTTGAATTGGTGGGTGGGATGCTTCTCTTGTAGGTCTGGACCTCCACTCTGACTGAGGGTCCTGAAATTAGATTATTAAAAAGAGGCATGGGTAGTTAGGAGCAAGAGGAGATGAGGGTGACTTAAAGCCGGCTCAGGGGTGGTTAGAGGTAAAGGGAGGTGAGGGTGAAGTTACGGTGGGTAGAGGTAAAGTGAGGTGAGGGTCTCTTGAGGGCTCAGATCTGGGTGGAGGTAGAAGTAGGAGAGCATAACTTGAGGGCTCCGGAGTGGGTAGAGGTAAAGGAAGGTGAGGGTGAGTTGGGGGTTAAAGGAGGTTAAGTACTCAGGGGGTGGGCAGAGGTGAAGGAAGTGAGGATGACTTGAGGGTTCAGGGGTGGGCAGAGGTAAAGGGAGGTGAGGGTGGCTTGAAGACGCAGTGGTAGGCAGAGGTAAAGGAAGATGAGGGTGGCTTGAGGTCTCAGGGGTGGGTAGAGGTAAAGTGAGGTGAGGGTGAATTGAAGGCTGAGGACTCAGGGATAGGGAGACGTGAAGGGGGTGAGGGTGACTTGAACGCTCCGGGTTAGGTAGAGGCAAGGGGAGGTGAGAGTGACTTGAGAGCTCAGGGGTGGGTAGAGGTAACAGGAGGTGAAGGTGACATGATGGCTCAGGACAGAAGAGGTAAAGGGGAGTGGGAGTGGGAGTGACAAGGATTATGGGTAGGTAGAGGTAAATGCTGGTGAGGGTGACTTGAGAGCTCAGGGGTGAGTAAAGGTAAAAGGAGGTGAGGGTGACTTGAGGTTTCAGGGGTGGGCAGAGATAAAAGGAGGTGAAGGTGACTTGAGGTTTCAGGGGTGGGCAGAGATAAAAGGAGGTGAAGGTGACTTGATAGGATGATATGATATTATGATCTGCCACTGTAGGTATGGTATGGGCTGTTATTGTTTGGTATGTTATGGCTTATTATTGTATATTATGGTTATATTATGGTATGGACTGCCATTGTGTTGAACGGTATGGACTTTTACTGTATATGAAAAAATATGGTTTGTTATTGTATAATATGGCATGTTATGACTGTTATTGCATAGCATGGTATGGTGTGGTATGATATGGCCTGATATTGTACAGTATATTCAGGGCCACTAGAATTATGTGATTTTGCAATTGCGGCTACTTTTGCATAATTATAGATTAGCCTCATTTGCCACACAATCCATCATCTGCTGCATAATCTGCAGATTTTAATAAAAAAAATTATTTGTAGCTCAAACTTTTTAAAGGGTACTAAGAACCCATCGACACATGTTGCAGCGCAGTGAAAGACTTTTCGAGAAAGTTCACTGGTTGCTTATTGCTATATGTGTTCGTGTTAAGATGAGGTGTAATCAATGCACAGACAGTGTTAACAAGTATAACAAGCATTTGCAATGCAATGGGTCTTGAGTTTGCTCGAGTAAGAGCTATTTGCATTGAAAATTCCAAATTGGACATTTCTTGCTACATAAATTGAAAATAAAAAGTAAAACTGAAGTTTGCTCACAGTCAAATGTATTATCGGCAAAAATGCAATTATCCATGTAACAGGGTCGATGTGATGCAAAGCGCTCGACTACTGCAAGATCGCCCTGCGTAGGAAATAAATAGAAAAAAGTAGTCCAGAAATCATATGGAAAACACAGAGGTGGTCATTACAACCCTGGCGGTCGGTGTTAAAGCGGCGGTAAGACCGCCAACAGGCCGGCAGTAAAAACTTAGCAATTACAACCATGGCGGAAACCGCCAACAAAGACAGCCACTTTAACACTCTGACCTCCACGGCGGTACAAACAAACAGCGCGGCGGTCACCGCCAACAGACAGGTGGAGGACAAAGTAACGCCCACAGTATCACAACCTACCAATCCGCCACCTTTTTCGGGGCAGATTTACAGCGGATAAAAACACAGCGGAAACAGGATTCCGAAGGGAATACGCTCACCTCTACACACACCGCGAGGAACGAGGACACCATGGACCCGGAACTCCAAATTCTCCCTGCGATTGTCTTCCTGCTCCTCTACCAGGAGCACGAATGCCGGTGGCGAAGACCACGGTGAGTACTACATCTACGACACAGGGGAGGGGGGAGGGAAAAAACAGGGACACACACATGCAACACCCCCACCCACTACAACACACACACTAATACAGCATGATACATCACAGTTACACCCCCCCAACCGCCCAGAAGAATGCAAAGACAATAGAAAATGAGTGTAACCATTGTAATATATTAAAATCAAGTAGGCAAAAATATATATATATACACCATGTACAAAATATATACCAAGCATAGTAGTCCAGGTAGTGCTCCAATTAAGTCCGTGGAACACTGGGCCCACACGGTATGGGCGAGGCCCACACAAGATCCCCGACCATGACGGAGAGAACACTTCAGGGGCATCAGAGAGCAAGAAAACAGGCACCTCAGGGTGATGGAAAGGGGGGGCACCTCAGCCGGTTGAGTACACAACGCCAAATCCACAAGAGGGCCCCATGCCCACTGTTCAATCCTGGGGAGTGCAAAGCCACAGTCTCTCAAGTCTCTACAGTGGGTGGGTTGCCCACTGTTCAATCCTGGGGAGTGCAAAGCCACAGTCTCTCAAGTCTCTACAGTGGGTAGGTTGCCCACTGTTCAATCCTGAGGAGTGCAAAGCCACAGTCTCTCAAGTCTCTACAGTGGGTGGTTTGCCCACTGTTCCATCCTGGGGAGTGCAAAGCCACAGTCTTTCAAGTCTCTACAGTGGGTGGTTTGCCCACTGTTCAATCCTGGGGAGTGCAAAGCCACAGTCTCTCAAGTCTCTACAGTGGGTGGGTTGCCCACTGTTCCATCCTGGGGAGTGCAAAGCCACAGTCTCTCAAGTGGATAACAGTCTCCACTGGTTCTGGAGGGGGCATGGTGCCCGGAGTGCTTCATCCTGCTAAGGACAGAGGTAGTGGATGGATCTCTCCACTGGTTCTGGAGGGGGAATGGTGCCTAGAGTGCTTCATTCTGCCCGTGACAGACTCAGTAGCGTCAGTGCCCTTGGCGCTCATGGGCCAGCGTTATTTGAAACGGCGGTGCCCTGTTCAGCGGTTCTCGACACGGCGGTGCCCTGTTCAGCGTTGCTTGAGACGGTGGTGCCCTGTTCAGCGGTGCTTGAGACGGCGGTGCCCTGTTCAGCGGTGCTTGAGACGGCGGTGCCCTGTTCAGCGGTGCTTGAGACGGCGTTGCCCTGTTCAGCGGTGCTTGAGGCGGCGGTGCCCTGTTCAGCGGTGCTTGGTGCGGCGGTCTCCTTTGCAGTGACTCAGCTGCTGGCGGTCCTTCATGGCCCAGCGGGGCTTTTGCTGGCGGTCCTTCATGGCCCAGCGGGGCTTTTGCTGGCAGTCCTTCATGGCCCAGCGGGGCTTTTGCTGGCGGTGGCCTCCTGGGCAGCTGGGCTGGTGCTGGCGGTGGCCTCCTGGGCAGCTGGGCTGGTGCTGGTGGTGCCCTCCTGGGCAGCTGGGCTCGTGCTGGCGGTGGTCATCTGGGCAGCGGGGATGATGGCGGTGGCCTCCTGGGCAGTGGGGATGATGACGGTGGCCTCCTGGTCAGCGGGGATGATGGCGGTCTTCTCCGCCGTGCTGCTCTTCCCAGACTTGCTGAGTTTCTTCTGCCCCTTCCCTACCTTGGAAGGTGTCGCAGCTGACTCCACACTCCCACCGGGACCCCTGGGAGCGGCTTTGGTGGCTGGAGTCTTCCCCATCTCCCGCCGGGCACTGGCCAACTTCTGATGCTTCACAGGTGGGGGACTGTCTGTGCTGTGGCTCCGTGCCACACTGGCTGCCCTGGTGTGCGGTGCACTCCAGATTCCAGTGACTACAGGCACCACTGGTCCCGGAGATATTGTGGCTGAGGTGCTAGTTCGGGCCCTAGGAGACGGACGGGGTGGGGGAGGTGTGGGAAAGAGGTCAAGATTGGACAGGAAAAGTTTTTGGGAGACAATGGGACAGGTAGCTGGAGGGGGTTTGGGAGTGGAGGAAGAGGCTGTGGTTGTAGGAGGTGTCCATTTGCTGACTTTGGGTGAAGGTGCATGCGCTGGAGGCTGTCGTGAGGTGGATGGCTGTTGGGTGGGTGTGTGCCTGCGTTTGTGTATCTTGGGAGGGGGCGTCACAGACACACTGGGAGAGGACACAGGGGACGTGTGAATGGTAGTGGGGATGGTGAGTGCACGTGAGCGGGGTGTGGTGGTGGGTGTGCTGGTGATGGTAGTAGTGGCTGTAGAGGTAGTGCATGCAGGTGCGAAAGTGGACGATACTGGGAGGGAGGAGGGAGACGAGGAGGAGGGGGACACAGTGGAGGCAGTGGATGTTGGTGTGTCTGCATGTGTGTGATGCTTGTGTGAGTGCCTGTGGGATGTGTGGTGCTTATGTTTGCCTGAGCTACCCTTGTGTGTTGACGTGTGTGCATGCTGGTCTGTAGGTGTGCTTGGGATAGGCTGAGGTACAGGGGAATGGGTCTGGGTGGAGGAAGGTGGAGGGGGAGGCTAGACACAGGGACAATGGCTGCCATCAGTGCTGAGGCCAGAGTCTGAAAAGCTCGCTGAAGGGATGCCTGACCAGAATGAATGCCCTCCAGGAATGCATTTGTTTGTTGCAACTGCCTTTCTACACCCTGGATGGCATTCAAAATGGTAGACTGCCCAACAGTGAGGGACCTGAGGAGGTCAATGGCCTCCCCACTGAGGGCAGCAGGTGTGACTGGGGCAGGGCCTGAGGTGCCTGGGGCGAAGGTGATGCCCACCCTCCCGGGTGAGCGGGAGCGGGGCGAAGTCTGAGGGGCTGCTGGGAGGGCGGTGCTGGAAGGAGGGTGGCGGCTGTACCTGTAGATGGGGGTGGCACAGATGTTGCCACCACCACAAGGGAGCTCCCATCAGAAGACGAGTCCGTGTCACTGGTCTCAGCTCCTGTCCCCGCCGTTGAGCTCCCCTCACCCTCCGTCCCACTGGTGAAGTCCGATTCCATAGTGTGGCCCTCCATGACCATGTGGGATGCAGCCCCCTCGTGCTCCGGTGCCACTGCTCCTCCTCCTGATGATGCTAATGCACACAAGAACAGGGAGACCACAAAAAGGGGGGGCGACAGAAGAAAGACATGTTGAGTGCATGCATTACTGCTACCGTTGGCGGACATGACAGACACAGAAGCCCCCTGCACTACGCCGCGCTCTTGGCCTCCACTGTTCAATTCCTGGGAAATGGCCTACTAGGCTATGGACGACATCTGCACACTTGATTGACACAGGGGCATGACTAGGTGTACTTGGCACTCTACAGAGGTGCGGTGGGGTGCCACATGGCCTGCCTTACAGAGGGACCTTGCCTACGGAACTCACCCTGGCCTCAGGAAACCCACAGCCCACCTCCCCTACCCAGACACCTCCACTGCGCGCAAAATCAGCAGAATGTGAGTGTACTCACCCCCTTGTGGCTGCTGTGATGCCCTCAAGCACCCATCCAACTCCGGGTACGCCACCGCCAGGATCCTGAACATCAGGGGGGTCATGGTGTGACGAGCACCCCTCCCACGTTTGGAGGCCATCCCCAGCTGAGCCTCTGCCGTCTTCTTGCTCCAGCGGCGAATGTCCTCCCATCTTTTCCAGCAGTGGGTGCTCCGTCTGTGATAGACCCCCAGGGTCCGGACGTCCTTGGCGATGGCACGCCAAATATATTTTTTCTGGTGGACGCTGACCTACATGATTTATACAGGGGGAAGAGAAAGTTATTACCAACTGCACCGTCAAAGTGATTGGCCCCCATCCCTATCTTTGCCATGTGGCATATGCACTCACCGTCGTCTCATGCACACCGCACTCTTCCTCCTTCCTTCTTACATCCACCCCTCTCCACACAGGCATAGCCAATACAGCATGCTCCCAGTGTACTTACCTGTTTGTCTGGAGGATCGTAGAGTAGCGTGTATGGGGGAGGACCCCATCCACAAGTTTCTCTAACTCCTCCGATGTGAAGGCAGGGGCCCTTTCCTCAGACACTCGAGCCATTGTCTCTTCCAGACAGAGGTCACAGCAGCACTTGCAGTGTAGGTCCTCTCCTGTCGAAGATCAGGTATCGAGTGATTGAACAGATAGAAAATGGCGGTCACGTCCGCAGCGGTGCGTACCGTCACCGCCGGCGTACATCGTCATTGGCTCCTGGGACCCATAGGGTCCAATGTTAACCAATGCAGCATTGCACCACGGTCTTCGACCGCCTACAGCGACGGTGTACAACGCCAGCACAGTTACCTCACATCCCATTGTCCCACTTTACAGGTCAGGCAGCCGCCATTTCAGTGGCCCACATGGCTACATTTTCAACTGTGTCACACATACCTAGGCCTAGACTCAACACACATACAGGCCACTTTTTAGATTATGAATGGTGTTCTGTGTAAGCTGTGGGCACATACCTCTGAGTTGTTTGACTGTGTGCTCGCTGTTGTCCTTCATAGGCACCGTCCGCTGGGACATGTGAGGAGATGGCGGCATCCTCCGGTGTACCGACCATTGGTGGACCTGTCGACATTGGAGGAAAGACATGTGATCATCACATACAGGCTTGACCGTGCCACAATCCAGGAACTATGTACCCAGTTGGAGCCAGACCTGATGTCAGCTATCCGCCATCCCACAAGAATCCCCCCTCAAGTGCAGGTGCTGTCAGTGCTCCATTTCCTTGCAAGTGGGTCATTTCAAACAACAGTGGCCATAGCATCAGGGATGTCCCAGCCTTTGTTTTCCAACGTGTTGTCCAGAGTGTTGTCTGCTCTGCTGAAACACATGCGGAGCTACATCGTTTTCCCTCAGGTGGAGGATTTTCTTACAGTGAAAGGTGACTTCTATGCCCTGGGACATATCCCCAAAATCATAGGTGCCATTGATGGGACCCATGTGGCTTTGGTGCCCCCCCACAGGAGTGAACAGGTGTACAGAAACCGGAAGAGTTATCATTCGATGAATGTACAGATGGTATGTTTGGCAGACCAGTACATCTCCCATGTGAATGCCATGTTCCCTGGCTCTGTGCATGACGCCTACATCCTGCGGAGTAGCAGCATCCCTTATGTGATGGGTCAACTCCAGAGGCACCGTGTGTGGCTATTAGGTGAGTACCTGGAAGCTAGTCAATGGGAATGGTTGTGTGGGTCTGGGATATCCCTCCAGGTTAGTGTGTGTCTAACAGTTGTCCCTCGCCATTTGCAGGTGACTCTGGTTACCCCCACCTGTCATGGCTACTGACCCCAGTGAGGAATCCCAGGACAAGGGCAGAGGAACGTTACAATGAGGCCCATGGGTGAACTAGGAGGGTGATCGAGCGGACCTTTGGCCTCCTGAAGGCCAGGTTCTGGTGCCTCCATATGACAGGTGGATCCCTATTCTACTCACCAAAGAAGATGTGCCAGATCATTGTGGCCTGCTGTATGCTTCACAACTTGGCTTTGCAACGACAGGTGCCTTTTCTGCAGGAGAATGGTCCAGATGGCGGTGTTGTTGCAGCTGTGGAGCCTGTGGACAGTGAAGACGAGGAAGCAGAGGAATGAAGACATGGACAACAGGGACTCAGTGATCCAGCAATATTTCCAGTGAAACACAGGTAAGAATACAGAGCTGCCTACCACATGTACTTAAAAACTACTGCCTCTCTACTGCCTGTCGTTTTCACCAAGTGTATGGTCACTGAGTTGTCACTTTCCCTTACGATTTCACCGATCTGGGTCCCACAGTGTGTCATCTGCTTTGATTCCTCATGGACTATGTAAGGAAATGGCTCCCTGTTGTAGTTACCCTACACTTTTTGCCTGATACAGATGCTGACTTGACTGAGAAGTGTGCTGGGACCCTGCTAACCAGGTCCCAGCACCAGTGTTCTTTCACCTAAAATGTACCATTGTTTCCACTACTGGCACACCCCTGGCACACAGATAAGTCCCTTGTAAAAGGTACCAGTGGTACCAAGGGCCCTGTGACCAGGGAAGGTCCCTAAGGGCTGCAGCATATGTTGTGCCACCCTAAGGGACCCCTCACCTAACACATGCACACTGCCATTGCAGACTGTGTGTGTTGGTGGGGAGAGAAAGACAACATCGACATGGCATCCCCCTCAGGATGCCATGCACACAAATTGCTGTCTGTGGCATAGGTAAGTCACCCCTCTAGCAGGCCTTACAGCCCTAAGGCAGGGTGCACTATACCACAGATGAGGGCATAGCTGCATGAGCAATATGCCCCTACAGTGTCTAAGTCTATTCTTAGACATTGTAAGTACAGTTGTGGCCATATTAAGTATATGGTCTGGGAGTTTGTCAAAAACGAACTCCACAGCTCCATAATGGCTACACTGAATACTGGGAAGTTTGGTATCAAACTTCTCAGAATAATAAACCCACACTGATGCCAGTGTTGGATTTATTAAAAAATGCACACAGATGGCATCTTAGAGATGCCCCCTGTATTTTACCCAATTGTTCAGTGCAGGGCTGACTGGTCTGTGCCAGCCTGCTGCTGAGAGACGAGTTTCTGACCCCATGTGGTGAGGGCCTTTGTGCTCTATGAGGACAGAAACAAAAGCCTGCTCTGGGTGGAGGTGCTTCACACCTCCCCCCTGCAGGAACTGTAACACCTACCAGTGAGCCTCAAAGGCTCAGGCTTCGTGTTACAATGCCCCAGGACACTCCAGCTAGTGGAGATGCCCGCCCCTGTGATGCTATTAATTGTGTTTGACCAATGACTTTGTGTTTCACCACTGCTCATATTAGGTGCTCAATGTTCAACAGTAGCACATTATGGCCCTCATTCCGACCCTGGCGGTTTCAAACCGCCAGGGTGGAGGGCAGAGGAAGCACCGCCAACAGGCTGGCGGTGCTTCCAGGGCCATTCTGACCGTGGCGGTAAAGCTTGCAGCGCCGCCATGGGGATTCCGACCCCCTTCCCGCCAGCCTGTTTCTGGCGGTTTACACCGCCAGGAAGAGGCTGGCGGGAACGGGTGTCGTGGGGCCCCTGGGGGCCCCTGCACTGCCCATGCCACTGGCATGGGCAGTGCAGGGGCCCCCTAACAGGGCCCCACAAAGATTAGACAGTGAAAATCGCGACGGGTGCCACTGCACCCGTCGCACCCCTGCAAATCCGCTGGCTTCCTCTTTGAAGGGGCTTTCCCGCTGGGCCGGCGGGCGATCTTTTGGAGATCGCCCACCGGCCCAGCGGGAAAGTTGAAATGACCCCCGCGGTAATTTGACCGCGGTGCGGACTTTGAGCGGTTTCCGCCCGGCGGGCGGCAGCCGCCGCCCGCCCGGGTCGGAATGACCCCCTATATGTTTTGTTCAGTTTAGCTGCCTATTGGCTTTGACATGGCATTAGCCATTACATTTTGTATTCAGTTCAGCTGCCTATTGGCTTTGACATGGCATTAGACATTACATTCTGTTTTCAGTTTAGCTGCCTATTGGCTTTGACATGACATTAGACATTACATTTGATATTTAGGTTAGCTGCCTATTGGCTTTGACATGGCATTAGCCATTACATTCTGTAGTCAGCTTAGCTGCCTATTGGCTTTGACATGACATTAGACATTACATTTGATATTTAGGTTAGCTGCCTATTGGCTTTAACGTGGGGTTAGACATTGCAGTTGAGACATTGCAGATGAGCTGTGTTTTTCCAAGCTGTGTTTTTCCACAGGATGGACCAAGCTGTTTTCTTCACACTAGACCTTAGCTGATAACAGCACATACATTGCAACTGAGAAGTACTTTGATATATTTTGCTTTCATTGCTGCGACTACTTTTGAACGTGTGCTTCCAATCTACTAATTTCGTCTCTCAGGAACCTCGTGGTGGGGAATTAATAACAATAAATGTCTTCTTTAAAAACAGAAGTGCATTCCAGAGAGGTTCGGTAAGCTTGGTTATGAGATAAGAGGGAAAGCAGAACAGCCCCCTTGACACAGCCCCCACTTTTGGCAGTAAATCCAGTGGAGATAATGAGAAAAACAAGGAGGAGTCACCCACCAGTCAGGACAGCCCTAAGGTGCCCTGAGCTGAGGTGACCCCTGCCTTTAGAAATCCTCCATCTTGGTTTTGGAGGATTCCCCCAATAGGAATAGGGATGTGCCCCCCTCCCCACAGGGAGGAGGCACAAAGAGGGTGTAGCCATTGGCTACTGCCCTCCCAGACCTAAACACACCCCGAAATTGTGTATTTAGGGGCTCCCAGAACCGAGGAAGACAGATTCCTGCAACCTGAAGACAAAGAAGGACTGCTGACTTGAAGCCCTGCAGAGAAGGCGGAGACACCAACTGCTTTGGACCCAGCCCTACCGGCCTGCCTCCCCACTTCAAGAAAAACTGCAACAGCGACGCGTCCCCCAGGGTCCAGCGACCTCTGAAGCCTCAGAGGACTACCCTGCATCTAAAAGGACCAAGAACTCCTGAGGACAGCGGCCCTGTTCCACAAAGACTGAAACTTGCAACAAAGAAACATCTTTTAAAGGACTACACGTTTCCCGCCGGAAGCGTGAGAATTTCCACTCTGCACCCGACGCCCCGGCTCGACCTGTGGAGGACTCCCCGGTGACTGCAAGCCCGTGAGTAGCCAGAGTTGACCTCCCTGAGCCCCCACAGCGACGCCTGCAGAGGGAATCCAGAGGCTCCCCCTGACCGCGACTGCCTGCTTCAAAGAACCCGACGCCTGGGAAACCCACTGCACCCGCAGCCCCCAGGACCTGAAGGATCCGACCTCCAGTGCAGGAGTGACTCCCAGGTGGCCCTCTCCCTTGCCAAGGTGGTGGCTACCCCAAGGAGCCCCCCCTTGCCTGCCTGCTTCGCTGAAGAGGCCCCTGGGTCTCCCATTGAAACCAATTGCAAACCTGACGCCTGTTTGCACTCTGCACCCGGCCGCCCCTGTGCCGCTGAGGGTGTACTTTTTGTGCTGACTTGTGTCCCCCCCAGTGCCCCACAAAACCCCCTTGGTCTGCCCTCCGAAGTCACGGGTACTTACCTGCTGGCAGACTGGAACCGGGGCACCCCCTTCTCCATTGAAGCCTATGCGTTTTGGGCACCACTTTGACCTCTGCACCTGACCGGCCCTGAGCTGCTGGTGTGGTAACTTTGGGGTTGCCCTGAACCCCCAACGGTGGGCTACCTTGGACCCAACTTTGAACACTGTAGGTGCTTTACTTACCTGAAAAACGAACCAATACTTACCTCCCCCAGGAACTGTTGAATTTTGCATTGTATCCAATTTTAAAATAGCTTATTGTCATTTTTGCCAAACCTGTACATGCTATTGTGTTGATTCAAAGTTCCTAAGATACCGGAGTGAAATACTTTTCATTTAAAGTATTGTTTGTAAATCTTGAACCTGTGGTTCTTAAAATAAACTAAGAAAATATATATTTCTATATAAAAACCCATTGGCCTGGAATTGTCTTTGAGTGTGTGTTCCTCATTTATTGCCTGTGTGTGTACAACAAATTCTTAACACTACCCTCTGATAAGCCTACTGCTCGACCACACTACCACAAAATAAAGCATTAGAATTATCTCTTTTTGCCAGTATCTTACCTTTAAGGGGAACCCTTGGATTCTGTGCACACTATTTCTTACTTTGAAATAGTATATACAGAGCCAACTTCCTACAGACTAGAGCTGTGTGACATAGGTATGCTGACATTACAAATGAAAGAGCTTTTTGCAACAGTTATTGCTAATACAGTATTCCGAAATCACAGACTGACTCCAGATTGTTTTGTGCTTTAGGGGTGTTTATTTAAGTGCTCAATACTAGAGGGGGTTGTAAAATGGTGAGGGGTGATGGCGGAGGAATGTCCATGGCAGAGTCCAGTCTATTAGTCTCACAGGTGCATTGCCCAAATGGGCATAGGAAGTGGAACTGGGGCAATTTAAGAATAGACAGGGTGACAAAGTGGAACAGTAGGATGACAATCAGGGTGGTCTCATTTCTTGGCGGGAGTCTTGGCATCGTTCTCTGTCTTGTTCCTGGATCTCAGGGACCGTTTGCGAGGTGGTTATCCCTTTGCAGGGGGTGAGGTGCTGGTGTGGTGGTCCTGTGGCGGTGCCTCCTGTCCACTAGCGCCGGCGGAGGTGGTGGGCAGTTAATTGTCCATGCTAGTGTCAGGGGCCCCTTGTTGTGCCACAGTGTCCCTCCTGGTGTTGAGTACTTCCTTCAGCACCCCTACGATGGTGCCCAGGGTGGAATTGATGGTTCTGAGTTCCTCCCTGAAGCCCATATACTGTTCCTCCTGCAGGCGCTGGGTCTCCTGAAACTTGGCCAGTACCGCTGCCATCGTCTCCTGGGAGTGGCGGTAGGCTCCCATGATGGAGGAGAGGGCCTCGTGGAGAGTGGGTTCCCTGGGCCTGTCCGCCCCCTGTCGCACAGCAGCCCTCCCAGTTCCCCTGTGTTCCTGGGCCTCCGTCCCCTGGACCGTGTGCCCACTACCACTGACCACAGGTCCCTGTTGTTGTTGGGGTGGTGAGTTAGCCTGGGTTCCCTGTAGTGGTAGACACATTGCTGATTGACGTGTCCTGGGGACGGAAGTATGGGCCCGCTGGGTGGGTGCTGTGCTGGTGTTTCCAGAGGGGGGGTAGCTCTGTGGTGGCCTGTGACTGGGTGTGGGGAACCGACTGTCCAGAGGTCCCCGATGGGCCGGGCTGGTCATCTAGATCCAGTTGGACAGAGGTGCTGTCATCACTGTGGGCCTCTTCTGTTGGTGGTGTGGACATGTGTGGACCCTCCTGTCCTGTGACGTTGGGTAGGGGTGCTGCAGGGGTGTAAAAGGATGTTTATTACATCTGTGTGTGCCATGGTGTGCAATGGGTGTGTGACCGTGTACCCCAGTGCTTGCATTCCTGTGTGGGACCTTGTGTGATGATGGTTTAGGGGGGTGTATGGGTATGTGCAGTGGCCATGCTTTAGTGATGTGTGTCCATGCGTTGTTGTTGTATGCAGGGCTTGGTGTTGGAATGGGTGGGTTGTAATATTGGGACATTTCTGAGGAGTTAGAGTGATGGGGTGAGGGTGAGGGAAGGGGTATGTGCTGTCATACAGGTAGGGTGGGGGATGTAATAGTTAAGATTTGACTTACCAGAGTCCATTCCTCCACCTACTCCTGCGAGGCCCTCAGGATGCAGACTCGCCAAGACCTGCTCCTCCCATGTTGTTAGTTGTGGGGGAGGAGGTGGGGGTCCGCCGCCAGTCCGCTGAACCGCAAGGTGGTGTCTTGAGACCACGGAACGCACCTTCCCCCGTAGGTCGTTCGACCTCTTCCTGATGTCCTCCCGATTTCTTGGGTGCTGTCCCACTGCGTTGACCCTGTCCACTATTCTTTGCCATAGCTCCATCTTCCTTGCAATTGAGGTGTGCTGCACCTGTGATCCGAATAGTTGTGGTTCTACCCGGATGATTTCCTCCACAATGACCCAGAGCTCCTCCTCCGAGAAACTGGGGTGTCTTTGCCGTGCCATCGGGTGGTGTAGGTGATGTGTGGGGTGATAAGTGTGGAGATATGTAGTGGTGTGTAGTGTGAGATGCGTGGAAGTTATGTGGGGGATGGTGTTGTGTGCCTGTGGATGCTAGTATTGTTGATGGTGGTGTCTCTCTCTGGCCTTCGTTCGTGAAATTTGGTCGTAGGGGTTTGTGGGTGATGTGGGTGTGTGTTTTATATTGTATTGAGTGTGTGGGAGTGGTGTGTGTATGTGTATCAGGTGTGTGTATTTGGAATTGTCCAATGTGGCTGTGTTTTGGAGATGTGTGTGTATTTTGAGCTCAGCGGTGTGTCCCGCCAATGGAATACCGAGGTTGAAAGACCGCCGCGTGGAGTCGTGTGTCGTGATAGTGTGGGTGTATTTCTGTTGGCGTGACGGTGGAGGATTTGTTTTTGCCAATTTATCACTGACTTTTGGTGTGGCGGACTTGTGTGGGTGTCTGAATTTTGGCGGATTCTGTGCTGTGGGTCATAATAGCTGTGGCGGTTTGCCGCTGCGGTGTGTTGGCGGTCTTCTGCACGGCGGTAAGCGGCTTTTACTGCCAATGTTGTAATGAGGGCCAGAGTCTTGTATGTTTTCAGTAGTTGGCCGGTGCGCTCTAGGAGGGCTAAACATCGGAAAAGGCCTGACATATGCATGCCTTCCACTAATGAAAGCAAGCGAATTTTAAATAGCAAGCCCACAAACCAGCCAAACTCATGGGCATGCGGTGGGCGTGGTTACAAGCCCATTGGGCGATTACAGCAGGGACAGAGCCCTTTGCACTATACCCTAAAAATGACAAAATAACTAATACTATCACAAAATGCGCTACATTATGCCGCATAATTTGCCTTTTCTTGATGCATAATTTACTCTACCCTGCGCCATAATTTGGCCCTCCCTTGATGCATTATTCCAGTGACCGAGTGTATTATGGTATCATTATGGTATGGTATGTTATTGAGGGGTACAACTTATTAACAACTACGCATACATATGCACTTAGGCAAGTACCAATTAGTACAATTTAAAATCATGTAACTTACGTTGGCTTTCCCAAATTGAGAAGGAAAGCAGCATTACACAGAATGCAACCAAAACAGAGACGAATCATAAACAAATTCACCCGAATGCTGCAACATGTAACTTTATTAACATTTAATAAATTGTTTTGTTGTGTTGTTAGGCGTCTCAAACAAGAGTAGTTGGAGAACAGCAGCATACTAGAAAACGAAGTTCTGAAAAAACTAGATAGCATTCAACCAGCGAGGGCAAGAGTGGGTTCAAGACGAAAAAGCAAGGGGCATAAAAGCAGTTAAAAACGACATAGAGTGGAATAGGAGCGTGTAAAAAGAACATACCAACAATCCACAATATGACAAAAGTACCACAATCGGGGCGCAAGCAACACTGAAGAACCCTAATCAGGAAATCAATCAGTAGGTCTATATTCCAGGGAAGAATCCAAAACATGGAGATGAAGTGAATCCGGCATGCATAGGCGCTCACCAATGAAAAGGAAGAAATTAAGAGTGGCACTGAAGATATTGATAAGTAAACACAAAAATAAGCTGAAAAAAAACCGATGCATCATTGAAGGAGAACAAAAAGGTGGCAGGCAAATATAGCTGTCAAGCAACTTAACTTTTCGTCAGATCGGAAACAAATGCCCCCCTATATTTAAGTTTATTTCTATAACTTTGTTTTAAACTTGAAATAGAATAATTTATAGATCATGTAGCCTTGTCGAATATATGTCGTGTATTAAGATAGATAACACTCGCTAGTGTAACTTCGCATGAACTGAAGTCTATTCTTATTTGATGTAGTATACATTCAGATAGGAAGTACACTAACAAAGAATAAAATCTCGTGACAGAAGGAGTCGGCTCTACAGAAGCGGCATAACATCAGCTCCTCAAGCTATTCAGCCCAGTTCTGTGCATTCTTATTAATACTACTTCCTTCAAAAGCTGCACATTTTCACTTCATGCATATAGTGACACCTAGTGCTATCAGATGGTAGTACGCCTACGTCATTTTAGAAATTACCCTCTTAAGTGGGGAGAACTCTTTTTTCCGAAATTTCATAGATATAAAATGTTAATAAAGAAAAATATCAACAATGGTGATTTCCTAACACGGAGGCAATATGGGATTTTAGGCTTCATCTGAACTACAGACGGAAACTTGATTTTACAGCTACACAGAGGCAGTAGAATTTACAAGGACATAAGCCGTCCAGGACTCAGTCACCAGCATGGTACACTGTCAGCTCCTTATTTAATTACTTATACAGGATCAATCCGCAGCCTTGGCGATATCTTCCTGCTTCAAGCCAGTAAAAAAAGCTTTGGACAGCATAGGTCTCCAGTGCAGCTGTTGGACAAAATACTGAGTTGTGAGGTCACCTGAAAAAGTTCATAGGAATAGTTTTTATTCGGACTGTTCCTATGTATTCAGAACAGTGACAAGGCACAGCGAAAGAGAAAAAAAATCGAGTTACAGGAGAAAATGGGGGCTGCTTGATTTGGGCTGAGATGTAAAAAATGGCCCCATCTGGGGACAAATGCTACCCAGAAACAGTAAATCACAAAACCTGACACTCATTTATAAGGGATAGGACAGAAAAGATGGAATATTAGTGGAGAGATTATTATGAGAGAAACGAATCAGGGGCTTTCCAACACTGAACAGAGTGAAACAGAGAAACATTCTAGGTGGAAGAGCATATAAGAAAAGGAGGCTCTTGAAGCAAATGTCCTTCCTGAAATGGAATTTCAAAGATTTAACAGGAACCTTACTAAGAAAGTAGGAGAGGCAACAAGGGGATCCAGACTCCTATCACACACACACAAACGGAGCCACATTGATCACTCTGACTTAAAGGCATATATGGTACCTGCAGCGTCTGTCTCCTTGTTCAAGCCAGCAACTAGTCCCAAAATAAATTTAATTTCCATCACGAGGATCGAGAGAGAGAGAAAGAAACTCTACATGAGGAGGCGCGGGTGACAATGAAGTTCTAGATCTTAGGAAACACCTAGCTTCCAAACACAGAAAGATAGAGTCAAACCAAAAAAAACTGCTGTGAGCTTTAGATGTGGAACCCTTATCTAGCATGACTAGTCCCGGTTCCCGCGGACAAACACCTTGTGAAGGACGAAACCATGACCAGTCGTTGATAAAGGCATCTGTCACCTTGGGATTTAGGTCTGGGTGCAAGCTCACAAAATGCAGAAGTGGATAGTTTAGGAGGGATGCAAAGCAGTCCAAGTCACGAAAACTGGAAATACTGGCAACAGCCTGAAAAACTAGAGTCCAGCCTTCAGTTGGTCAGGTCCTGGAGAAATCAGGAGTACCAATCTGCCACTGAGTTCAAGAGGCCCAGAGGTACTCTGTGATGATCACAAGATCATTGCATAGGCAGTGCCCCAGAGATTGTTGGAGAGCTCTAGATAAGGATTTCACCTCTGACCCAGTTGCTTGTTGGCATAACTCACCACAGACTATTTGCTCATCCAGATAAGGAATTGGAACAGCTGAAATTTTCACAACGGACAAGTATCTTCGGACCTTATGTAAAGAACAGAAAGGTGTCAAAACCTCATCCACCAGTTCAACAGCAGACGGTTCAGGAAGGTAATGACCATTTATCAGTAAAAAGAAACCAATGATAAACCCAATCCAAAGCAGGAAGGCAAGCAATGTCAGAAGTATCCATAGATAGTACCATGGACGAACCAAATAATTGTTTTAAGCCAGTTATAAAGCTCACATGCTGCTGAAACAGATGCAATCGCATATGCAGAGGAATCTGAAGAAAAGTTGTCAATGTTGACAAAGTAACCAGATGCTTGCGGTTTGTGTAAGGACAGGAGCCGGTGCTGAACTGGTAGACGGACCTAATGGTGGTGGTTCATAATAAACAATGTCATCCGTTTGAGTTGAGTTGGAATAGTAGAGATCCATAGTCTGGATGTTTCTTGTCTGTGAAGTAGTGACAGGAAGTACAGAAGTTCATTCTCCGCCCTCCCCAAGCTCAGGGAGACAACTGTAGTATTGGTACTTGTAGAAGCATTATTCAGTGCCTGAAGAGGTATATCCTGTTGGGTAGTGAGGAAGGCTAGGGGACTATCCAGGAATTCTTGTGATCTACTGCGCATGATCGGCCACATAGTGCAATTTAACGTTATCAATTGAAACAAAACAGTTTTATTTAGAACCAGGCAGCAGTGGTATGATGACAGTTCTGGTACCATGTGTCCCAAGACTGGAACCTGTGCTCTATAGCATGGGCCAAACTCCATTTTTACAGGCATCTTTTCTCATAGCAGATCCCCAGCTTTAGGAATCCAGCTGGTAGATGTTGCTGGCAAATCCCTCATTCCCAAGGTGGCGGCAAAGGCAGGTGAATTTTCATCATAGAACTGTTGCATTTCCTGTAAAATAGTGACACACTAATTTATGCCAAATGGTGTTTCTGCCACCACCGCGCCAGAGACATCAAGATTTGGGACATACACAGGTATCCCAAACAGGACCTCGTAAGGGGTGTATCCTCCCAATGACCTTCTGGGCAGATTATTTGGTGCTCGCTGGAGCCCATATAGATGATGAAGCCAACTACGACCAGAACCCAAAACCCTTACTGTTAAGGATTGCTGTAAGTCTCAGTTTTTCCGCTCCACAAAAGAATTTCCCTCGGGATGATATGGAGACGAGAAATGGAGTTGAACACCCATCATTGCCACAGTGTCCATGAATGCCCTGGAGGCAAAGGCAGTATCCTGGTCGAAATGGAATGCTGCAAACGCATTATGTCCTGATGAAGACTTGCAAATCTTTAATAACTGTTTAGGCGTCAGTCGATCGTTGTGGCCATACACACAGGAATCCAGAACATGAATCAACAGCGACTAAGATTTGTTTGTATGCACCATCAGATTGCAAGGGACCGAAATCGTCCTGGTACACCCACTGTAGCCGTTTGTTGGACACTAGGAGGGGTGTCTGCGGTGGTCGTTTGCTGGTGGAACCTCTAATTTGTTGTCAGATGTCACAGCAAAGGAGATACAGTTTGGTCTGTTTACACAGACCTGGCCACCAATAGTGTTTTTGTAGCAGAGCTATAGTAGCTGCCACACCAGCGTGGGCCCAGGCAACACCCTCATTAAGGATATGTGATCTCTGAACTTGGTTGGGGAATCACATGATCACCCACCCCTTGAACTGTTTCAAATGCAATGTTTTAGGCACTAAGGAGGTAGGTATATTTAGCAGGGTATACTTTTGTTAAAGGTTTCTTTTGGCCAAAGCTTTCATAGCAGTAAATGTCTCTTTATCCAGTCTTGTATGAGAACAAGTAATTGCAGCAACAGAAGCCGTAGCTACTGCGGATTTGGCAGCTTTGTCAGCCAAAGTGTTTCTTACAAGGTGCACTCCTATATTTTGGTGGACCAATGTATGTACTGCATGAGCTCTTGGTAGTCTGTCTTTAACCCCTAGGGTGCCTGGGGTGAGCTGGTCTCGTCCTCGGCCATGGTTCCCGTGTGCCGGGGACGAGACCAGCTCTTTCTGCAAATGGCCATGGCCCTCCCACCCACACCCTGTCAGGGATGGAAGGGGAATCGCATCCCTTTCCATCCCTGACCCCCTGCGTCGCACACTGACCTAATCAGATGTCAACTCCCATCACGCTAGAAGCTCAGCTTTCAGCGTGATCCGGAAGAGAATGCTAAGCATTTCTCTTCCAACCAGGAGGTGGGGGCAGGCAGAGGCATGAAGGGAAAGGAAAGGCCTTTCCTTTCCTTTCATGTCTCTGTAAGCATTTCTGCAGCCCGATCGTAAAGCTGTCGGGCTGCAGGAATGCCTACTAGACACCAGGGAGTTTATTTTTTTAAATGTTTATAAGGAAGGGTAGCAACCCCTTGGGCAAGGGTCACTCCCCTGGGGGGCATTTAATTATTAGGCCTTCTCTGGGCAGAAACCACTAGACACAAGGGATAATTCTTTTTTTCTTTTAGACGTGGGGAGCAAGGGTCGCTCCCCTGGGGGGAAATTATTTTTAAGCCATTTTTGCCCCCCTGGGGGCAGATCAGCCTATTTTTATTAGGCTAGACACCAGGGATGTTTTTTTGTTAGTCAGTTTTATGCATGGGGACGACCCCTTAGGCAAGGGTCGCTCTGCTGGGGGAGGGCAAATTTATTTTAGGCCATTTCTGCCCCCCTTGGGGGCATATCGGCCTAGTTTAATTAGTCCGATCTGCCCCCAAGTGGGGCAGAATCCACTAGGCACCAGGGATTCATTTTTTTTTTAACAGATGGGGAGCAACCCCTTAGGCAAGGGTCGCTCCCCTGGGGGGCAATTTTATTTTAGACCAGTTCAGTCCCCCTTGGTGGCAGATTGGCCTATTTTTATTGGGCCAATCTGCACCCAAGGATGCAGAAACCACTAGACACCAGGGCTTGTTTTTTTGTGTCAATTTTACACAAGGGGAGGGACCCCTCAGGCAAGGGTCGCTCCCCTGGGGGGCAAATTTGTTGTAGGCCATTTATGCCCCCCTTGGGGCAGACAGGCCTATTTTAATTAGGCCGATCTGCCCCCAAGGGGGGCAGAAGCCACTAGGCACCAGGGATTTTTTTTTTTTTTTTTTACAGATGGGGAGCTACCCCTTAGGCAAGGGTTGCTCCCCTGGGGGGCAGATTTATTGTAGGCCATTTCTGCCTCCCTTGGGGCAGACAGGCCTATTTTAATTAGGCCGATCAGCCCCAGGGGGGCAGAAACCACTTAGGCACCAGGGATTGGTTTGTGTGTGTGTTTTGTGTGGGGGTAGCCCCTTGGGCAAGGGTTGCTCCCCATGGGGGCACATTACTGTTGGCCAATTCTGCTCCCCTTGGGGGCACATCAGCCTAAGGGGCAGAAAACCCACCAGTACCCAGGGAAGATTTTTTTTTTTTTTAAAGGGTGGGAGTATGGCCATACTTCCACCCCAAATAAATGGGGAAAAAGTTGTTCTGCCCACCGGTGGGCAGATGGGGCAATTACCCTTGATCCACTCCCGGAGGGGTGAGGGGGAAGAAAGCTTACTAGATGCCAGGGAATTAAAAAAAAAAAATAGTGGTAACAGTCTTTCAGCTCTCGTCCTCCACACTAAAATATCTTATCCCACAGCAAGCAAGAGGGCATTTGATTAATTTGGGTTTTGGTTTTACATTTGGGCCATGAGAGCTTGTCTAACTCTCAAATGCGTCCCACTTGGAATGGTGATGGCTGCACTTTTTTGGACTTTGAGACGCTGCCATCTAGAAAAATCTACGAGACCTAGACACATCTGAAAAGTAAACATCTGGGTGAGTCCACGGTGGTGTGCTTCACATGCACCCGCACTATTTTCTTACCCACAATGCCCTGCAAACCTCCAACTTTGCTTGAAATCACAAATTGTTCCCACATTTTCGTGATGGAACCTTACCGAATCTGCAGGAATCTACAAAATTCCTACCACCCAGCATTGTCACATCTGCACCAATAAAAATTCTGCCCCACTTGTCAGCCTAAAAACGTTTTTGTTTTTCAAACTTCCCTTTTGGACCCGTTTTGGTTCCCACTCATTTTGACATGTTTTTGGCTCTTCCCTGTCACAGGCACTTGGCCCACCTACAAAAGTGAGGTATCTTTTTTACCTTGAGACTGAGGGGAATGTTGGATGGTAGGAAATTAGTCCCGGTGCGGTGATCCCACACAGAAATGTAGGAAAAATTAGATTTTTTTAGCTAAATTTGAGGATTGCTGAGGATTCTGGGTAAGAAAACACTGGGGGATACACGCAAGTTACACCTCCCTGGACTCCTTCGGATGTCTAGTTTTCAGAAATGTTTGGGTTTGGTAGGTTTCCCTATATGGCTGCTGAGCCCAAGACCAAAAAACGCAGGTGCCCCACTCAACAAAAACAGGTAGTTTTGTATTTCATAATTTTGATGTGTCCACACAGTGTTTTGGGGCCTTTCCTGTCACAGGCACTAGGCCTACACACACAAGTGAGGTACCATTTTTATCTGAAGACCTGGGGAATGCTGGGTTGAAGGAAGTTTGTGGCTCCCCTCAGATTCCAGACCTTTGCAGCACCGAAATGTGAGGAAAAAGTGTGGGTTATTTTGCCAAATTGTGAGGTTTGCAAAGGATTCTGGATAACAGAACCTGGTATGAGCACCACAACTTACTCCATCCTGGGTTCCCCTAAGGGTCTAATGTAAAAAAATGCACAGGTTTGGTAGGTTTTCCTAGGTGCCAGCTGAGCTAGAGACCAAAATCCCCAGCTAGGCACATTCCATAAAACAAGTCAGTTGTCAATGTAAAAATGTGATGTGTCAATGTTGCGTTTTGGGGCGTTTCCTATCACAGGCACCAAGCCTACTCATACAAGTGAGGTGCCATTTTTATCTGGAGACTTGGGGGAATGCTGGGTGGAAGGAAATTTGTGCATCCTCTCTGATTCCAGAACTTTCTGTCACCGAAATGTGAGGAAAAAGTGTTTTGTTGCCAAATTTTGAGGATTTCAAAGGATTCTGGGTAGCAGAGCCCCACAAGTAACCCCATCCTAGATTCCCCTAGGTGTCTAGTTTAAAAAAATGCACAGGTTTGGTAAGTTTTCCTTAGGTGCCTGATAAGCTAGAGGCCAAAATCCACAGCTAGGCACTTTGCAAAAAACATGTCAGATTTCAATGTAAAAATGTGATGTGTCCATGTTGCATTTTATGTCGCAGGCACTAGGCCTACCCACACAAGTGAGGTACCATTTTTATCGGGAGACTTGGGGGAACACAGAATAGAAGAACAACTGATATTGCCCTTGTCTTTCTCTACATTTTTTTCTTCCAAATGTAAGAGAGTGTGTAAAAAAGACGTCTACATGCTAGTACGGGGACCCCGGAATTCAGAGATGTGCAAATAACCACTGCTTATCAACACCTTATCTTGTGCCCATTCTTGAGATACAAAGGTTTCCTTGATACCTATTTTTCACTCTTTATATTTCACCAAATGAATTGCTGTACACCCGGTATACAATGAAAACCCATTGCAAGGTGCAGCTCCTTTATTGGCTCTGGGTACCTAGGGTTATTAATGAACTCACAAGTCCTATTTAACCCTGCAACCAGAAGAGTCCAGCAGATGTAACGGTATATTGGTTTTGAAAATCTGACATCTCAGAAAAAAGTTACAGAGTAAAACATGGAGAAAAATGGCTGTTTTTTTCACCTCAATTTCAATGTTTTTATTTCAGTTGTTATTTTCTGTTTGAAATCCTTGTAGGATCTACACAAATGACCTCTTGCTGAATTTAGAATATTGTCCTCTTTTCAGAAATGTTTAGCTTTCCGGGATCCAGCAATGGCTTCACACCCATTTCTGTCACTAACTGGAAGGAGGCTAAAAGCACAACAAATAATAAGATGGAGTATGTCCCAGTAAAATCCCAAAATTGTGTTGGAAAATATGGTTTTCTGATTCAAATCAACCTGTTCCTGATAGCTGGGAAGATGGTGATTTTAGCACTGCAAACCCTTTGTTAATGCCATTTTCAGGGAAAAAAAAACACAAGGCTTCTTCTGCAGCGTTTATTTTAAACAAAATTTGTGCTGTATTTTGGTGAATTTCTTGGTCTCTTCCAGGGGGACCCACAAACTCCGGGTACCCCTATAATCCCTAGGATGTTGGGAAAAAAGGACGCAAATTTGGCGTGGGTAGCTTATGTGGACAAAAAGTTATGAGGGCCTAGGCGCGAACTGCTCCAAATAACCCAAAAAAAGACTTGCCACCTGAGGGGGAAAAGGCCTGGCAGCGAAGGGGTTAAGATCTGCTACCCTCCCCCACAAGTTTTTGTGTTTCATGATGCTCCCTTTTGAATCTCTGAACTCGTTCAGGTGCCAATGATGTAACTAATTATTGTAGGACTAGACACAGTAGTACGAATCACACACAATTAATGTGGACTGTTCAGGATACGTATGTTCCAGTGCAAAAATCAGAGCCTTAAGCTCTGCGAGTTGTGCAGTGCAGCCCCCTAGGGTCTGTGTGTAGGTATATTGAGGGTGGAATGTACCATCCCTCATTACTCCAGTAACAGCTGCACAAGTAGCGGAGTATTGTTGTGTTGTACCTACAGGTGGTTGTGCTGAACCATCAGTGTAAAATGAAGGTTCTGTATTAATCAAGGATATGATGTTAGAGGGCATGAGGTACTCAAGTTCATATTGTAGAAATTCTTGGGTCTGTAGTTTGAGGTAGAAAACATAACCAATGTCAGTGGCAGCCAGGGAAGTTGCCCATAGAATCCAACGTGGATGTAATGCTTTCACGTTTGGGACGCTAGCTTTGGTAACTGCCTCAGGGCTGGTACCAGGATAACAACAATAATGTGTTTCCCTTGGGCAAGTGGCCTCTCCTTAATGACAGCCATCTGTACAGCAGTCAGTATTTTTTCTGTTGGTGCAAATCTTTGTTCTGCATTGGAGTACAAGTGTGATTTGTATGCTATGGGTACCATGTCACCCTAATTAAATCTGACACAGGTGAATCCAATGGGACCAGGAAACATTCTGATGACCAAATTTGTTATGTTGTCTTGTGTGTGTAAGTGTTGTGCTTCTAGCATGTCTTCTTATAAATCTCTGAGTATGCGTGTTATGTTCTGGTGTCCAGTGTTTGTTTGAAAAATCTAGATGAATTAAATCATAAAGTGGTTTTATGCATAGTGCATAATCAGGAATGTATGTTCTGCCAAAATTAAAGAAGCCCAGTAATGACTGCAGTTTCTTGATGGTGTTTGTAGTTTGAAGTTGAGCTTACTTTTCTAAAAAGTGTGGGGCTAGGCTTTTGCTTTCATCAGATAATTTGTATCCTAAAAATAGGACACTAAGAAAAGAAATTTTGGTTTTCTTAAACTTAAATTTGTTGACTTGGGCAGCAAATCCTAAAGCAATATATGCACCCGGGCCAAATGTGCATTGAGGTCGTCATCTGTAAGGTAGATGTCATCAACATAAGACAACGCCTTGAAATAAATATCATGTAGTATTGATGTTATGGAGGCAGAAAATACCCCGGGGCTGTTCTTATTCCCATTGGGCAAGAGCCAAAAGTGCAGCTGAGAGCCTAGCGCACTTAAGGTCCTTAGATCCCGGCTTTCAGGCACTAGATTTTGGTAGAAAAAAATCATTGTAAATGTCCAAGGCTATTTTGTATTTTTTTGCACTACGTTGTTGGTAAGTGCTGTGCTATGTGTATTTTGTCCAGCTGATTTGTTTTTTGCGCAACCCAGAACGGAACCTTCTCTCGCTCAGTGGGCACTTTTCCTATTATTGAATGATGTAAAATTTGTGGATTTATCCCTGTAACAGCCAGTTGGTTTATAGCTGGGGAAGCCCTCACTGGGGGCGGTGTTTAAACTCTGCATCACAAATTGTATTAATTATCTATTTATTGCTTCTAGCTCATTGTATAAAAGTGCATACCTCAGCCACTGGCAGAGCTTGCACATTGGGATGTGGTGTGTGTGTTGGCCATCTTGGTCCATCATTACTTAAAGGGCCTTACCTAACTGGTCAGATTACATGTGAAAGGACACCATTAAACTGGTCTTGGTGTTCTTGATAACTTAGAGGTATTTCTAAGTATTGGTATGCTCTGTACTGTAGTGGTACATTCACTATTCTGTATATATGAAATGTATTGGAATTATAGTTTATTTCTGTGAAGGTGACCCATGAGTAGAATATTTCTGTTCTGCAGGCGTCTTGAGCTTCAACTACAAATGTGGCTTCCCGCCCTAATTTGGTAATCCATGAGCTAAAAAGAACAGTGTGACTGGTTGTCTACAGTTGTCTCGAATATTTATTGATTGTGCCATATTAGGAAATGGGTATCAGAGTCGGGAACACCAATGGGGGAATCCTTTTAAGGTTCAAGCTTGAACAACCTGCAGCCTAGATAGGTGCTCCCTATTCAGCTGAGGAGGATTTTCCCTAAGACCACAGATTTCTCTGTATAATGGTACTTAGGGTACCTTTAGTGTGTGTGGGACACAGACACTTGTATAATTAGTGCCTTACCATGTGGGCATTGCCATGTTGTAGCACTCCCATTGTTAGAACAAGAGTGCTGGATTAGTTGCGGCACTACTACTGTTTGTGGGTGACTGATTTATTCTCACACCGTTTTGGTAGCTTTATGCCCAGTCCTTTTGGCTAGCTAGCAGCACCTCACCCAGACCTGAAAGAAAAAGTTATTTGTGGCAGCCTGAAACATGACACCCTGTGGCTTCTCAGGGGAAGTCGTGGTCCACAAGTCTAATCCATTTCTCTCGTTAGCAAAAGGCCTCATATACAAAGGCCAAAGAAAGAGATGCAGGATGGTTTTCAATGTATTTATTGAAAAGACTGCATTCTACAATAAAATATATGAGCTGCAATTACTAGGGAAATGAGACATAACAGGATTAGAATGGTGGTGACCAGCGAGAAGAAATTAAACAGCCCCAGCATACTGGAATAACATACATAGATTAATTCTACCTAACCCCTAGCACCTAAGGCAGTGGTTCCCAATCTGTGCGCCGCGGCTCGCTGGTGCGCCATCAAAACTAGCCAGGGGCGCCGCACACAGTTTGGGAACCACTGAGCTATTTATAGCCCTTGGGCCAGTTCGTACAAAATAAAACTACTCAGTTGTAGCAGCTCTTTTTTAATTTTGTCCTTGAGCGCCCTCAGGTGGTTAAACACAACTAAAGTGATTCTACATTTCACACTATTTAAACAGTTACGTTATAACTACATAAAAATGAGACCTGCCCATTTTACTAGGGTTACCGTCAACCAATATTTTCCCCTTACTAAAAAACCCTATGCATGCTGTAATTAAACAACTGTTACATTTTTATTTTTTACAGTTATATATAGAATTACAATACCTTCATTGGCGTCATCCCAATTCTTTTCAGGGAGAAAAATGGATGTACTCCCTAGGCCAGGCTTACATCCCCCACCCGCCAACAAAAAGTAACATAGTGGGGAGCCGCAGCCAGTGGCCAATAGATCAAGGGAGCCGTGGGTCGAAAATGTTTGGGAACCACTGACATAAGGGACAGCATAGAGATGAGAGCCCAATCTCTCCGTACTTAGTTCATGAGAGGAGCACCTACCACCATTACGTGAAAGACAGGGGTCTGCTCGTCGTCTCCTAAGTTGGTTATAGAGACAGGGCCGAGGTCAGCAATGAAATGGCATGCAGCATGGATGGAATCCCAGATCGAATTACCTCCCTGTTGTCCCTTGGCCTGTGCAATGTTTTTATAAGAAACATATTTCTGTTCCATGAAAAGGCCTGATGTGGGCATGTGCCTAAGTGGCAGACAGTTTATATACTCTTCTGGCGACAATTGCTAGCTGGATTATCGTGTATTGTTCTTGTCAGCCTTAGACAGAGGTACAGTGTGAAGTGTCATGCACAGAAAAATAATAGCAATGCTTTTGCAGAATCACAGAGAAACAGCTGATTAGAAAATTAAACATCCCTGTTGAAAGCAGGCTAAAAAAAAAGAATAAAACTGAATAAATGAAATCAGAGCACATATGTAGGTCAAAGAGCACAGGCCTGAGCTAAGCTAAAATATGTACGCTGAAGCTGAAGTAAATTAACCCATTACAAAGGTACTGGCATGAAGTTACAGCACACAGTTGTTGTCCAAAGGCTACCATCTTCCAGTGTATAAGCCATTCAGGTGACTTCTCAGTCTAATTTGCTGGCATCGAATTTGATAGCCATATCCAGAGTAGACTCAAACATGGCCTTTCTGTTGCAGAATATACTTTAAGTGTTTTTAATATTGTTGCTTAAAATATTGTTGTATTTCATATTGTTTTAAGTTTATATTATGTTATGGCTTATGTTATTTTTTTGTGCATTTTTTGCTGTTTTTAACTTAAGTAAATTTGTAGAAGTCGGATGTGTAGGTTATAGAGGAAGAGGAATAGGTCAAGGAACCATTTGTATTTTGTTATGTTATGAAAATGTCATTTTTCAAATGTATTTTTTAATGTTTTTGTATTTTTATTTAATGTAATCTTTATGTAAATATTTATTATTTTGGTATATTCTTTTATTAATATGTTTTAGAAATTGCATGAAAGTATTATAGAGAAATTGGATGGGGAGTGTTTAAACTATATTTTTTAAATTAGAATTTTTTATAAAATATTTTTCAAATATATTTTTTATTTGAACTGTGATTTTTTAAATAAATGTAAATAATTTTATTATGGAGTCTTTTATATTTTATAATATTATAATCTTTAAATTCAATATGTTGATGTTATGAGTATGTTTATATTTAAAGTTCTGTGAAGTATTTGTAGTTTTTTAATTGTTGATTGTACATTGTTTTACTAGCTATAGTTATTTTATTTTTTATTTTTTAAATGCAGTGATAATTGTTATTATTATATATATAAATAATGTTATTGTGTCATCTTTTATATTTTATAACATTTCCATGAAAATTATATGTAACCCTATAGGTGCACGCAACTGCCAAATGGCATCACACGCACACCCTCCCTGGTGCATTTGATGGCCATTAGCCATCACCAGGGAGGGCTTTTTTCACCTGCTTCCACGTCTCTCTCTGACTGCCCATTTGTGACATCACAACCCCCACCTGAGCGGCCTGGAGGAAGCAGGTAAGGTCTGCCCTGGCACCCAGTGGGGTTTTGGGGGATATTATGTGCCCTCCATGTTTGTGGGAGGCATCGCTGGAAAGGGGAGAGTCTAACCTTTCCAGCGATGCCTCTCACAAAGAGATTCCTGATAGCACAATCAGAAATCCCTCTAGGTCACCAGTAAATAGGCAAGGGGGGTCAGCCCACGTGGTAACAGGCCAGTCCCCACCCAAGGGCATTTTAAATAAAGTATGATGTGTTTTTCCCCTTGGAGTGCAATCGTGACCCCCCAGGGGACTATATTTATATTAAAAAAAATAAAAGAATTTGAAATTGTCAGGTGGCCGTCTCTCCGATACACAAGCCAATCACCTGTGGGGGCTAATCTATTTTTTTTTATAGATGTGTGCTTTCCTTGGGGGCAGATTGCGGTACCTATGGAAACCGCACATTCATTAAACAAATTATATATATATATATATATATATATATATATATATATATATATATATACATCTGAAAAGGTTACAGGGACATTATAGTTAGGCTAACATTTTAAACACACAAAACCATGGCGGAAAACAATCAGTGGTGCGAACCGCAGCAGTCTCAACTCACTTCTGTTAGAACACCACACCACATTGGATAGTTTAAATACCCCACATGTGATACACAACCACACAACGGACACACCTACCCACTGCACTATATACCAAACCCCTAAACAACCCACAATCCTTTACAATCAGAACGCCATACAAAGACAAAGAAAACCAACATCCAGACAGGCAAAATTATTAAGGACAGGCACCCATTTACACTTCACGGCGTACACATCACACACCTGCACAACATACAAAACACGCATATTAGTACCATGCACAAACCACAACACCCGTCACCCACTCACATCACAGCACCTACACCTCACCAGTTACCTAACTCTGCACCCTTTCACTTTGAACACAACCACACTGTCTACACAACCACTACCATGTCCCCAAAAAAACACCCATGTTTCACATTGGGGGTCATGGTGGATGAAATAGTCAGGGTAGAGCTACACCTGTTCGGAGCACAGGTACAACAAACATCTATTGCCAGGAAAATGGAGTTGTGGCGAAGGATAATCGACAGGGTCAATTCTGTGGGGAGTTATCCATGCACAAGGAAGGACATCAGGAAGAGGTGGGATGACCTCAGAGGGAAAGTATGTTCCATGGCACCCAGGCACCAGCTTGGGGTACAGAAGAATGGCAGTGGGCACCCACCTCCTCCCCCTACTTTCACATCTTGGGAGGAGAAGGTCTTGGACATATTGCATCCTGAGAGCATGACAGGAATACCTGGGGGAGTGGAGTTGGGTAAGTACCAACAACATTCATGTCACACAATTGTCTTGTCCTGCATGCTCCCTCACCACCTATACCCATACCAAATTACATTCCACCCACTACAACTCTCACCTAATCACGTAATACTCCTCCCTGGCATGCCATGTGGCCACTAAACACATCTGGCCCCACACCCCCGAAAATGGCATGTTAAGCACTGGCTAATCATAGCACTACAACTCCCAGAATTGTAAATACCAACATTGCCAACACCAGAACACTGCACCAAATATAACTTGTCATGTATGTCAAAGCAATATCCCATCTTGATTGTACTAGTGGGGAACAGTACATGGCAATGACAGCAATGCAATGGCTCACTTACACTAACATCCCAACCAAAACACAGCTATAGCTGAGTGTCCATATATGATGATCACAGCTCAAAGATCCCAATCTAGAAACATACTAACCTGGTTTGGGACGTCAGATGGTTGAGTGGATGCATATGCAGTACATCCAGAAACAGGTCAATGTCCATTGTAAACGGATATACTGTGTTCCTATAAGAACACCAGTGTCTATTCCACAGCTCTCATTTGTGCCAGCTATCATGCCAGACATTTCACTAGGTAACAAAGGTGAACAGCCATGTCACTTGTCTGACAATACCAGATGCCATCACCTGAACAATCACTACCAACATGGTTTACCAGCATAAAACATGGTGTATGGTACAGAAGTTACAGAGTTTCAAGTTGTATCCAAGTTACATAATGCATCGGCTGTCAAGGTCATTGTTGGGGATCATGTCAAGGCACTGTCTGCAACTCACACAACTGCAAAAATACCCCCACTGTAACCTGAACTCTGTGTTCCACTCCCTCCACAGGTAACCTTCCCGTTGTCAGCATGGAGAGGATACCAGAGACTGTCACTACCCTCTGGATGAAAGCCCCAGTGAGGACAACATCCCTGGATGTCTGGACACTGACGAAGAACCTGGCACTTCTGGGACACCTGGTCAGTCATCAACTGTCAGCTTCATCCTGCCCACAGCAACTCTACCCAGCCCTGTAGAATCTACATCACAGCCAAACCTTCACCCCCTAACCTGTGTCATCCATCGTGTGCCCCACAGTACAGGTACCAAAGTCTCACCTTGCAACCACTGACAATGATGGACTTGCCACCATTGGGAGTGGGCACACTGTGCCAGGGGCACAGGCAAGTGGAGGCAGGGTGTGTGGGAGGGATTCTGTGGGCCAGAGGATGGGGTTTCAAAGGGACACTACTGACCAGGATGCCATCTCCCAAGTCTTGGGAGCACCCCAAGTTCCCAAGACATGATGGGCCAAGTTCTCACCATGTTGGGGGAAATCCAAATGCTGCAGAGGGACAACCACCAGGAAGTCATGCAGCAGTGGCCAGCACAAAATGTCCACTTGGCTTCCACTGCAGGGGTGCTGAGAGACTTAAATAACACACTAAGTAGGTATTGTACCAAATATATGGCCCCTTCCACGAGCAATGATAAATCAGGCCCTTCTACATCTACGCCTGCTAGTGGAACAAAGGCCCTGCCAGGGGAAGGATATGCGTCAGTCAACCCACCCTCTGTAGCTGAAGAAAGCCCCCCCACAAACATGGACGTCCAGCCAGACATTCTGCAGGAGAAGATGCCAAGACCAAACCTGCTGCCAGGAAGTAAAACTCTCCTGAACTGTTCCCCTTGTGTGCCACAGATACACCTTGCTGACTGTTCAGTAATCAATCTCCAGTTTCCTATGGTGTAAGGGCGCTGGACCTGTGTTCCCAAATGGTGTAGCAGCTACCCTGATGATGTCATCCACCATGACTAAACTTATCACCTTTTTTGTGTCAGTTTAATGTTCTTAGTCACATATGTGTTATGTTTCTCCACAATAAATCACACTTAAACACAGGTCCTGTGTATGTCTCATTTATCAACCATGTACAATAGTCATGGATGCCAACTTTAGTCTGATCATGTCCCACTGTATTGTGTCAGTTGAAATTCTGATTGATGAGATCTGCCCTAGAGTCTCCTACTTCATCTTTCTCTGGCTCTTCATCACTTGGCAATTCTGTATCAACACCCACCGGTGAGTAGAGGAGGGCTCCTCCTGATCTGTCCAATCACCTTAAATCTTGCCTTAAGGAGCTAAAACATCTGTTCAACTACATACCTTGTCCTCCTGTGGGCCTCATTGTAGCGGACTTCCCCTGGTGTAGTTGGGTACCCCTCTGGTGTCAACAACCAAGGACTGTTTTGATAGCCAGAGTCACCTGTGAACAAATAGGTTGAACAACATACACATACATGTGAGACATGCTACACTGTGATGGCAGGAGACATACATTGCAAACACACATTTCAATTGTAACTTACCAACCAGCCAGCCCCTCTCTATGTGGAGTCGTGTCATCAGCAGTGGGACATTGCTGTTCTGCATGATGAAGAAATCTTGGACTGAGCCAAGATACCTTGTGAAAGGTACTAGTCCGCCAGACACACCACCTGAACGTTGAATGAGTGGTAGGTTTTCCTGTTCCTGTACACCTGTTCATTGGCACTGGGGGAAACCAAGGCTGCATGGGTGCCATCTATGGCTACAACCACATGTGTCCCATAGCATAAAACTCTGCCTTCACATAGGCCAAATCCGCATGTCGGGGAAACCTGATGTAGCTGTCCAGGTATTTCAACAATGCACACATAGGCTGAGACATTCCTGCAGTTAGGACCACTGTATTCTGAAAGGAGCCAGTGGCCAGGAAGTGTAGCACTGACAAGACTTGAATGATGAGAGGTATGCTATAGGGACTGCGAATGGCAGGCATCAGATCTGGCTCCAATTGATCACAAAGATCCATGATGGTATGACAATTCAGCCGATAGGTCTGGATACAATGTCTCTCCTCCATGGTGTGCAGGTCTACTAGTGGACAGTACACTGGTGATTGTTGTCCTCTCCTCCTGGCAGAAAAACTATGTGAAGAAATTAAAAGATAGTATCTGACATGCAGCAAGCAGACATCTTGTAAAGTCGCAAACACAACAAACACATACCTGCTGTCAAGGTCTGATGTATATATTCACCCAAACAAAACTCAAAACAGTGAAAATATGGAAACACTGATCAGTATTTTAAAAATGCTGTAGAAGCAACATAAGGATGCTATCCTCATGATGTCCGGCGATTTTAACAAAGATTTGAAAAAGGCAGTTCAAAACCCTCAATGGAACACATCTGAATATAAGGCTTGGAAATCTAGGTTTGCTCGGCTTGACGCCACTCCCTGAGGACGCTTCATATTGATTTTACATTAATAAACGAAACCGCACTGCCATTGATCTTAGCATATAGGATCCAACAATGCACAGAGAGCGATCACTTCCCACAACTCATTAAGGTCCGGAATGAGTGGAATCGGCTCCCCTCCATTAATACCATGATTTTTGCCCCTGTGACTTATGATATAAAAAAACTGAAATGTAAGGGGCTGGGCCTGAAAAAAGTGGTGGAAGAAGTGTATTGCTGTGCAGGCACAACTGAAGAGCTCAAAGAAACATTAAGAACACAGGAACAAGAAGAGCACCCTCTAGGAGAACAAGTGACAGCTTGGAAGCATTTGTGTGACTCCTTAATGAACAAATTCGCCATCAAAAAATGCCTCCCAATCTCGGTAATAGAGGAAAATAACAAAGTTAAGAGTGGCAGAGAGGATAAGCTATGGTCAAAAAAAAAATTGCGGAATCAGAAAAATCAAGTCTGTGGAGAAACAAAAAAAGTCCTAAAGGACATACACCAGGGAAGGAAATCTAATAATCCAAGGTTTTCTGAATTAAGAGCTAAATACAAGAAAAATTGCTGGACGGCAAAACAGAGATATCATGAGGATTTGTGGACTAAGCTTCTTATGTCCAATAAACAGAAAAATAACAGAAAGTTCTGGGAATTGATAAATGGGCTAAATCAGGGAAAAAAACAACAAATGAATGCAGATATTGACGCAGCCACATGGGAAGCCCTTGTACTAACAATGTATTCACTCCCAAAGCATTATGTGAAGGAGAAGGCCACACAGGCAAGAAATGACTCAAGTAAGACAAACCTCAGCTTCGGAGTGAAAATGGAAACTGACTTATCTCTATCTGATAACAAACAAAAACACATTTTAATGAACATAGATATCGAAAAAACTGACAGGCCTTATTAAGAAACTAAAACTGGAAGGGGCAGCTGGACAGAACGGAATTCCGAACGCTCTTTTCAGAGGAGATCCTTCATTCTGGGCTCACTATCTGGTGCTGCTTTTCAACGACCTCCAAGGCACTATGGGGCTACCAGATGCATGGAAGGGCAGTATTATTCACCCAATATATAAAATTGGGAATCCTGCAGCCTCCTCTAATTAAAGGCTAATAGCCCTGATACTGTGGAAGCAAAACTCTATGCAGCCTGTCTATTGCAACAACTAGAGGAATGGATTCATGAAAGACATCTAATCCCACAATGCCAGACAGGTTTCAGTGCTGGTATGGGAGCCTCAACCAACCTGGCAGCTCTGGCTCTGTTGGGAAATAAAGCCAGGCTTAAGAACAAAAGGTTGTTTGCGTGTTTTATTGACCTGAAGGCTGCTTTTGATTGTGTATCAAGAACCCGCTTATAGGAGAAACTGAAAGGTTGGGGCTTACCCTCCAGCCTTCTGAACGCAATGATGGACTTGTATACAGGCACTTGGGTGCAAGTAAAAATCGGCGAGGGTGCCTACCTTATTAATAGAATATCAACAGCAAAGGGATTAAAACAAGGGTGTGTATTTGGTCCTATGTTGTTTAATTTATACCTAGCAGACCTAGCTGAGGCTCTCACACCCGTAAACAGCCATCCGCTAGTACTGGCCAGGAACGGAATAGCATGGTTACAGTATGCAGACGACATAGTTTTACTCAGCCAAACACTAGTCGGACTGCAGCATAGCATTGATGCATTTTATATTTACATTGCAACGCAAGGTCTGGAACTGAATTTGACCAAAACTAAGGTTGTCTGCCTGATTGCTAAGAAGTTTAAATCTTTTTCATGGTTCTTAAATGGAACCCGGGTGGAGGTTGCCCCCACATACAAATATCTGGGATTCACCATGGATCGCCTCTTGACTTTTAAACCACAGCTTACTGTTGCTCAAGCTAAAGCCCACTCCTTGACCTATGGCTGTAAAGTATTAAAATAAACACTGAGATGTCCATCATACACTCACCTGCTTCCTGTCATGGCAGCATGGCTAATGCCTACAGTTACTTATGGAGCCGAAATCATGCTGGGGAAAGAAGCAGTTTTTTACAACCAAGTCCAGACGATGGCCTATAAATCATTTTTTCGGATACCACGATCAGCATCTCCAGCCCAGGTCCGCTTAGAACTGGGTCTGAAAAACTATGACTATCAGAGTAAATGTGCCTTTATCAAATTATGCTGGAGAATGCGTGCAGCAGAGGTCCGCACCATCAACAACCTTTGCTGGATCGAAATCGAGGAGCAACAGCGTCACAATGACAAAGGCACCTGGGGTCATCATTTAAACAACTGTATTAAAGAGCTAGGTTTGCAAGAATCTTGGGAGCGGAGCCAGGGCAAAGTGGAGTTTTATCAGAAGGCAAACGCCATCACTAGGATGAAGTCTCTAATTTTTGATAAACAAAAACTGGCAAGAAGACAACACACCTGGACTGTAATAACATCATACAAAACTTTACGGCCCAGGAATATCTAGCAGGATCTTTCAAGCAATTGCTGAAACACCAGTTTATGCTTTTTCGATTTGGGATTGTGGAAACTAAAGACATGGTCCCTTTATGGAGACAGCAAGCACCGACACAGCACTTGTGTGGGTATAGACAAGTCATTAGAACATATTTTTTGTGTGTGCCCGGCTTTGCTAGACCTTAGGACATTGTTATTGAAAAACAACTTCATGGCATTAAATATACGCTCATGCAGGCTGGCCGTCATCAGCTGGCTTAGTGGACTTTTAATCCTGTTTTCTTGTCGAGGGACCAAATTCATGGCACAGGCCCAAAAAGAAATGGAGAATAAAGTTCAGTAGGTCGAGAGTGTATGGGTTATTGGCCGACGATAAAAGAGTTCCCAAATGGTGAACTCCAGTTAGAATTAGTCATAGGTATAGCCCTGCGTCACTTACTTTAGGAAATTGCCTGAGCTTCCTTTTAATAACTAGGATGCAACGTGGCTTAGCACGGGAGTAAGGAAGTCCTGAACTTAAGATCAAGAACAGGGTTGAAGTTAGTGGAGCAGGTTTTAGTCATGTTCAATTTAACACCAGGACATGATTTAGTTTCTAATAAGCAAAATATATTTTTACATGTTTTTATTTAACACAATGAATATATTTAAGTATTTATATATATGTATGTTTGAATTGCGATAGTTTTAATTAACCTTGCTAATAAAATAAACTTAGACTTAGACAGACTGCTGTCAAAGTCGGTTTCAAACTCTGAAATCTACATTACAGCACACAGATATTAACCGGATGTCACCCTCATAAGGGCACATTCCCCCACTTGACTATTGAACTATACATACAGATTAGTTACTATACATGGTTCTCACTCCAACCGATATGACATGTCTTATAGTGATTGTTGCCCATCATTTACATTTTCTAGAAACCATGTGAACATCCGAGTTGGTGTACATTGCTAACAACACATGTCCTCCTGTAACACATTATTTATTGCACAGACGCACATATTGACATCTAAACATAACTTACAGCTGTACTGCACGATATGGGGTACAGTGAATGAAGCAGATGATAAAACTCTTCCATACATGTAATGTGCTTAAAATGGCAGCCTCCTGACCTACTGTACTGGACACATGGAAGTGGCCTAAGTCCGCCGGCAGACGTCGTCATGACAGTAGGCGGTCACAACCGCAGTGGAAGTTGCCATTGGAAGACATTGCCGCCTTTGGTGGACTTGGGCCAGTGACGATGTCTGCCGGCGGTGACGGTCCTGTATGTGGCAGACGTGACCACCATCTTCTGCAGTATTGCTCACTTGACTCCTGACACTGCTGCCAGCAAGACCTCCACTACCTGAACTGCTGTGCACCGCCTCTGGGAGCAATCATGCCACGTCCTGCAGGTGATAGGGCCCCAGCCTTCACCCCTGAGGAGCTGGACAAACTTGTGGTAGAGGTCCTATCCCTGTATGAACAGCTATATGGTGCACCAGAGGAGCAGGTGAGTCCAGTGCAATACCTATGTGTGATAGTTATGGTGAATGATGGTGCTACTGAATTTTTACTTAGTGAAGGTGTTGATGCATGTAGATGATAATCTGTAAATGAGTGTAAGTTGAGAGGATGGGAATGTTTGCCAACTTGCTGTCACTGATGTGTACTGTCCACTATTGGTATGGTGCATGATGACATTACTTTTTCCTTATGTTTATGTCATCCAGCAGCTCAACGCCCATCAGAAGAAGGGAATTTGGCATGTCATCTCCAAGCAAGTATGGAACCTGGGGATCCACAGCCGGTGGACCACCTACTGTAAGACGTGGTAGGAGGACCTGAGACGCTGGGCCCAGAAGACCGCAGCGGCCCAGCTGGGGATGTCTTCCCAACGAAGGAGGGGTGCTTATTGGACCTTGTTTCTCCCCACCAATGGCCCAGATTGTGGCAGTGGTGTTCCTTGAGGTGGATGGGCTTTTGAGGGCAGCACAGCAGTCACATGGGGGAATGTAATGACAGTACCCATGTACTTGCCTCTGATAGTTTAGTGTATGATGTCTGAGTATTGCAGTTGTGAAGATCTGCTACGTGCTACAGGTATGGTGAAGACATGATACTCCTGTTGTCAGCATACATACACAGATGTGGCCATTGTATTGTGAAGGGAGTATGTTAATCAGCTTTGTCTACCAAATAGTATGACTGCATGTGGAGATGCACATTACTGAGTCATATGTGTGAGACTACTCAGCCATACATATCTGTAACCTGCTCTATCATCCTTCCCACCTAGTGTGCCCAAGTCCATTTACCCAAATGAGTTGTATAGCTCTTTGGTGTCTTACCACTCCTTTTCCACTGGATCTGCTCTATGTGCAACGTTGGGTCTGACAGATGAGGGCCAAGTAATTCTGTGTCCTGAAATAGTTGGACACTTCATGAGAGGCTGTCATCCAAATCAGGCTTTTGGCACTCCGCAGGAGGTCTGAGGAAGCGTCCCCATTGTCATGTCAGATTAATACATTGGGAAGTGTGAAGTTTGATTAGGGTGGCCATCCTACAATGAGGAACTTATGGTGACAATATGACATTAACATTTCATGATATGACATTGACATGGGTACAAACACCTTTTATCCTAATTAAATTGGTGTAGAGAAGGTATGTGGCTAGGCTGCTGAACCTTTAGCCCATGTGTATTATCCATGCTACATAGGCAAATCCCATACCTATATGAGTGCAACATAAGGTATTTGTTGCCTACATCATGCCTCAATTGATACTTCGTGCCTGATTTGATATTTTAGCCTCTTTTTTCCAAGATATACCTTTTGCAAATCTGAGGCTGTTTGGACAGTATAGGTTCTGGCTATGTTAATTTCTGCCTGACTTAATGGTGCAGCAGGTGTTCTATTTCCCATACACCTGTTGGTGTTGTGGGATATGTTGTCATTCAATTAGATTGACTCTAGGTGTATGTGTCTGTAACCGTATTGGCGCGTAGTACCACATGAACCGGTTGCTCTATGTACAAGGTGTTTATTTGAGATATTGTGGGTTAGAGTCAGGGTAGTTTTAGGTCTTTCTTCTTCTGTGTTTCTTTCTTCTGGCTTGTTTAGGTATCGGATTATGCTCTTCACACTTCTCTTTTGTCTCCTCGTCTCACAAGTGATTGATTTAAAGACTCGCTGGGCTTTTTCCTCTTTTCTGTCTCCTTTCTTGTCTTTCCTTCCTTTGGTTCCTCTCCACTTTTGATATCTTTTCGTCTTTATATTTGTTTTCTAAAACTCTGTTCTATCTCCTTAGGCTGGGATTCTTCCTAGATCTATCCTTTTCCATTTTCTTTCTTTGTAATGAATTATAACAATCTAGTATTCTCCAATTAGCCTACTTGGCTAGTTATTCTCTGTGCGCGGTGCCTTGGTTCTGCCTCTTACTGGTATTGCTTCTATGCTTTGTGCTCGATGTTTCAGTGATTTCATGCGATAGTGCTCTCCCACCCTTTTCCCCTTCGTTCTTTTAGCCTCTGGTTGCCGTTTCTCTTTATTCTCTCCCCCCCACCTTTCTCTCCTCCCTCCCGCTCCCTCAGGGCAGAGCCCTCATGCACCTGGAACTACCACGCTTCTCTGGAAGCGTGACGGTGTGCAGCGTTCCATCTTCCCGGATTCCTGCTGGTAGGGGTCCCATCTGTGGTGCCCGGTCCCGTCGCATGGATGAACACCGCTCTTCCGTTTCCAGGCGCCTCTCGCTTCTCCAATCTTCTTTGTCCTTCTCCGCGTCGTCTTCCTCGCCGTCTTCTCCTCCAACTCCGGTTCCGTCTCCGCCTCCGACTTCTTTTCCGTCTCCTCCAACCTCTTCTTGTTCTGCTACTGGGTCTTTTGACCTCCCGGCTTCCTGCGTCGAAGGTACCGTCAGCCAATCACGGGAAGGGAAGCCGGGGAGGTCTGGAACAGCACAGGCAGCGCCAGCACCAGTCAGTTCTATGTGCGGGCGATCCACAGCTAGCCCGTCACAGTGTCATTAATGGGTACAACAGTAATCAGTTGTGTAAGTGTTAGTTCTGGAATAAGGTAGTGTGAATCAGGTCTAGAGAGTTGTTAGTGATGTAGCTGTTCATATGTTGTTATGTAAAGGTTTCTATTCAGCATGTATGGTGGAATGGTATGAGCCCTTCATAGACATTGTTTGGTGTCCATTGTTTTGTTGGTGTAACTATGCTCCCTGTGGTTGTCTGTGGATGTATTCTGTGTGCTAGGTAGGCCCCAATTGCAGCCGGTTGTCTATGTGACAATGTGTCTGAATAGTGCCTGCAGGAACTCCTAATGAATCTTTTCCTAGTATTTAGACAGATGTTTCAATGAAATCCTATGTCATTTTATCATGCAAACTGTATGGGAATGCCACATGTAATGTACTCATCTGAGGTTTTTCCATTGTATAAGTTGTGTACAGAATGATCAGATAGGCATGTAATTGGAAAGCAACATGCTGTGTCGTATTTGAAGTGAGATGAGTTTACTTTCATGGAACATGAGTTTTGGTGAAGGACTGGGCAGGGGTTGAGTATGAGTAGACATGATATTGTGTTATTAGTCAACTGCATTTCCTTAGACTGATTTGAGGATGGACAGTGATGATCTGTGTTGGGATAGATTTTTGATGTAGCCAATCCATCTTGTGCATGATGCTTTTGAGTTACTGCTGATTTGATTGGATCGTGAAGTAGTGGTCAGATGGCTGGCTTATGCTGTGAGTGAAACCGTTGTCATATGGGAAAGTTGAAAGTATCTTGTTGTGAAATGATGTAGACTCTGAATGGTTTCTGACTGGGGCTTTATTAGCAAGAGATGTTTTGTAACAGTTCTGCATGTTGTAATGTATGTTTGTGTGAAGAATGTGATGACCCCCCTCTCTCTTTCTGTGCATCAGCATCAGCAGACAAAGGAGACAGGGCACAGCCCAGTGGGGAAGCTGCCGGCCATGGGACCCGGAGTGCTGAGACCACCGACACTAAGGGACACAGTGGCCCGGAAGGCAAGGGGAGTGACATGGGGGGGACAGAATCCAGTTCTTCATCATTGGAATCCTCCTCCAGTGGACAATCCCTGGCGGTGGTGGACCCAGCTAGGACCACCCCAGCACCATCTCTGTCTGCCCCCCCCTCCTTACTACAACCGCCCTCCCTGTAGCTCCCCACCCTGTTGGCTGTGTCTGCTCCCCTAGAGGGTGGGTGTCTCCTTTGCCACAGGCACCTCTGCCCCTGCCAACCCTGCTGCCCTCAGTGAGGAGGCTATTGACCTCCTGAGGTCCATCTCTGTGGGTCAGTTGACCACTGTGAATGCCATCCAGGGACTGGTAACTCAAGTCCAACAGAGTAATGAGTTCCAGGAGGGCATTCACAGTGCACTGGCTGGCCTACATAGATCATTTCAGGCTTTGGCCTCCACACAGATGGCAGCCGGTCACCCTTTTTCTTCCATCCCCCCTCCATCCTCCTCTACCCAATCCCAAGCCCCTCTTCTCTGACCCAGCCAAAGCACACAGACAGACAAGCATGCATCAATGTCAACATCCATGGGTAGCTCAGTCAAACACAAGCACCACAAGACACACAACCGGCATGCACACAAGCAGCATACACCTGCACGCACATCAATAGTCACTACCTGCCCTGACACCCCTACCATCCGCCGCATCACATACACAACACATGACACACCTGCAGACACCACAACAACATTCACAGATCCAGCCACTACACCTATCTTACCTACAGACAGCACCACAGCAGACCTGCAGACATCCACCCCAAATACCAGACCCACAAACATCACAACCACTGACACTCCTACATGCAGCACATCCACCATACCGGCAGTCACCACCCCGACAGCCATCCACCCACCAAGGCATCCCCCAGCACCTCCACCCCCTCAATCCCGTACACAAAAATGTCCTCACTCACCCACCCAACAGAAAGCCACCACCCACAAACATACCTCCCACACATACGCACCCACAAGCACACTGACATGTAGGACAACCACTCCCTCACCCTCCACTCCCAAACTCCCTTCTAATGACCATCCCCGTGTGAATAAGAAAGTAGTCCTCTCATGCTTTGACCTATT
The DNA here is from genome assembly GCF_031143425.1 of Pleurodeles waltl. NCBI lineage: Eukaryota > Metazoa > Chordata > Amphibia > Caudata > Salamandridae > Pleurodeles > Pleurodeles waltl. The sequence continues at coordinate 115,050,820 of NC_090445.1, read as the reverse complement.
CCCTACTCCTCTTCCCCCTGTGGGACCCTTAAATGCTCTGTTTCCCTCCCCAGGGCTGTCCATTCCACCTTTATGGCTTTCCCTACCTCCCCTGCTAGTACCCATACCCCTCTCTCACCAAGAAGTCTACCCATCCCAAGAGAACCCACTCTCCCCAAGCCTAGATCTAAAGCCCACCTTCCAAGCCCAATCCCAAAGGACCCCTTCCCAAGCGTAAGTCCAAATCCCCCTCTCCGCCTCCCTAATCCCTGAGGTGTCTGCCTGCCCCCTTAATGCCCCTACCTGTAGAAGTTACATGGCAGTCAGTAGTCAAGTTATGGGCACCAGGATGTGCATAAAGTGCATGTTGCACATATCATATTTGGACTGGCCAATGACCTTGAACTTTTTAATATCTATACTATTTATATTACATATTTGGACCAACTAGTATTCCATATTCGTCCAGGATTTCTTTTCTTGGGGCATTTTTAGAAAATGGCTGACATTGTTTGTGTGTGAGTATTTGTGTGTAAGTGGTGCTTGTGCTATCTGTTTTGTCTGGGTAGCATGTGACTTGTGTCTTGTGTGCAGTGCTTTTTCCCCCAGTGGTGGGTTTGTGTTGTGTGATGGGCATGTGCATATTGGGGACTTCTTGTTGTCATGAAATTGAGTGGTGTTACTGTTGACGTGTTTGTTGCAGTATTGTGTGCCTTCGTGTTGTTTGACTCTGTGCATGTGTGGTGAATGATATGTCAAATACATTGTGATGTGTGTTTGCTGGGTATGTCGACTGCTGCATTGTATGGTTGCGTGATAGTGTGTATTTTATATTCCCTGATGTTGGTATGTTATCTTGTATGTGTGATTTGTCAATAGGTAGTGTGTATTGTGGCTGCCTGCCAATACTTTGATGGTTTTGCGGTTGTGGTGTTTGGTGGTGTTGTGTGTTGTTGTGTGTGACTGTGCCGGTGCTGTATTTCTGGGAGTAGGTGTGTGTTTTTGATGTGTGTGTGTGTGATGGCTGTAGTGTGTCTACTGTGTATGTGTGTGTGTGTATGTGGCTGTCTGTGAGTGTGTGTGTCAGTGTCAGGTTACCGGTGTGTGTCGTCCTCGCCACTCGTTCCCGATTGGTATGTTGTGTGTGCGTACATACTTTGACAATTTACAACAGTGAAAGGGTGAGTGTGTGTACTCACGGTTGCTGTCGTCATCTTTGACGTTGATTCTGGTGTCTCTGGGTGAGCAGGAGCAGAGGGAAGAGAAGTAGTTTTGGTTCCATGGCGGCTTCAGACAAATCCGGCTTCCTGAAGGTTAGTGTCTCCTTTTATATGGTTGGGTTCCACCTGGGTTTACGTTGTGGCGCGACCATGGCAGAAACCTTGGCGGTGTGCAAACTTGTAATCTTTCTGCCATGAACATGGTCCCTGCCAGTCTGCAGGTGTCTACTGTTGTCCATGTCGGCTCGACCGTACTGGTGATGCTTTGGCTGTGTTCTGTTGGGAATACCACCATGGTCATAATAGTTGCGGTTTTCTGGGACCGCCAAACTTGTAATGAGTCCCTTAATTTTTACCCAATTACACAGATGTTTCTTTAACAGCCTTGCGCATGTCATAATGTACTTTTCTTTCCTCTTTCATTACTTTTTCCCTTTCTCTCCAGCCTTCTAAATTATCTACCTAATCATCCATTTCCTTTCTCTTCTCCCACACCCAGGAACAACTTAATTTCAAAGTAATCTACCTCTGAATAACTGAAATGGAGTTACTCCTGTGGTGGCATGTGGTGTCTTACGATACTTTTCTTATAATACAATTATCCAAACTTATACTTGTGCTAGTTGAAAACTTTCTTTTAGCACTTTGATGAGCGGCTCCAAAACACCATTGGAAGCAGGATGATATAGTGCAGTTTTTTTGTGTATAATACCACGCTCCCTCAAGAAAAAGTTCCACTGACTTGGAGGTGAACTGAACCTCGTTATCTGTGAGTGTAGAAGATGGAAAATTTTCCCTCTCAAAAAGCTCTTCTAGAAAATAGATTACATCTTTCGGCTCATCAGAGTTCACTATTTTAATTTCTGACCACCTGGAATACATATCAGTACAAACAATGGCATAACTATCAACTGATTTTAATTTTACTGGACCAAGTATATTCAAAGCAATGTCTACCCAAGGCCCTGAGGCTTCTTCTCTTGTGACCACTGAGTGTGTCCTGTATTTCAAGTTCTCACCTCTCTCTCTCCCTACTATGACATCCATAGCTGGCCACCAGTACAAAGTCCTAAGCCTCTCTTTTGTTTTAGAAATGCCCATGTAACTGACATGAGCATGATCTACCATTTTGTTTCTTAAACTCTGAGGCGGAATTAATTTTCTGCCCCTCACCAAAAACCCTTCCACAACAGCCAATTCATTTCTCACCTGCCAGAAACCTAACAAGTCAGCATCACACTATTGTTTGGTACACCATCCCTTGTGTATCATTTCCATAACTTTATGTAAAGTCTCATCTTTTAATATTTCTTCTTTCCATTCAGATTCTTGAATTTCTGCATTTGTTACCACACATACATTCATTTTCTCTTCAAAGTCTTCCCCAGCAAAATAATCTTCATCTCCTTTGTCCGAAATCTCCATTTCTTCATCATTCTGTACCCCACAGAGTCTCGAGAGACAATCCGCCTGTACATTCAATACTCCAGGCATATACGACACTACATATTCAAACTCTTGTAAAGCTACGACCTATTTCCGAATCCTATGCGACACCATGTCGATACCCTTTTTCATACAGATCTCTTATGATCGGTTATTATTTCAAATTTTCATCCCCAGAGAACTGTCCTCAACTTTCTCACTGACCAGTATATTCCCAAGGCCTCCTTTTCCACCACTGAGTAATTATGTTCAGCACCTCTCAAACCTCTTGATAAGAAAAGTATAGTTCTAGTTTTCTGGTTTGATTTTTGCATCAAAACAGTGCCTAACCCACTAGAACTTGCATCTGTCATTATAATGATCTTATCATTGTATCAAAACTTCCTAAATCTGATGCATTCTCTAGACTTTTCTTGATGTCTTAAAATTCATTTTCACATTATACACACCAGCTAAATTATTTTCCTTTACTTAACCTCCTCCTCAAATATTCTGTCTTTTCTGAAAACTTGGGTACAAACTTGTTGCAAAACTCTGCCATTCCCAAAACTTTCACTACCTCATGCTTGCTTTGTGGTGTTGGCAAATTCTTGATAGTATCAACTAAACTAGTTCTAGGACGAATACCCCTTTCTGTTTTTTCATGGCCTAAATACTCGATTTTAGACACATTAATTTTACACCTTTCAGATTTCAGTGTTAAACCAGCCTTCTGATACCTGCTCAAAACATTCTCCAATCTCTCGTCATGTTTGCATAAGTCACCCCCAGACACAAAGAGATCATCTTGATATATCTTTACTCCTCCTATTCCACACAACATTTTCTCCATTGCTCTTTGCAGTACTGAGACTGCTGATATCAAACCAAATGGCATTCTGAGAAATTTGAATGTACCAAACAGTGGACAAATGTGGTGAGATCTTGAGATGTGGGATGTAACTTTATCTGTTGGTATGCTGACTTTAGATCAAGTGTAGAGAAATGTTTGGCACAGTTCAGGGAGCACAGCATCTCCCCAATATTGGGGAGAGGATAATGATCTACGATCATTGATTTGTTTAATTCTCTTAAATCAACACATAATTTATCCTCCACATTGGCTTTTAGTACCATTACCACAGGTGCAACCCATTCCGAAGCCTTAATTTCTTAGATAATGCCATCCTTGACCAACTTTTCAATTTCCTCCCTAATCTTCTCTTTTATTGCTAGTGGAACTCCTCTCAATTTTGTAATCGTAGGTTGACCATTGGATTCAAGCTTGATCTCATGTATGTAATTTTTAGGACAGCCCAAATCCTTTCCAAAAGATTCTGGGAATTTATTTGCCCATACACTCCCATCTTCTGACACAGTCTCAACATTGGGAATCTCTCTGAGCCTAACTGGAGGACTTTCATTTGGATCTAAATAGACATATGGATCACATTGGTGAAACAAACTTTCAGTGATTCTCCTTTAACAGAAATGAACGAGTTACTTACCTTCGGTAACGACTTTTCTGGTGGATACATTAGCTACCTGTGGATTCCTCACCTCATGAATACTCCCATGGCGCCAGCATTCGACGGAAATCTTCTTACTAGTCTCTGCACGTCAACGAGGACGTCACTGTCTCGCACGCGACGCCGTCTGACGTCATACAGGCAATAAGAGGTCCTCGACGACGTGCGGACGTCAGTACCAATCATTTTTTACGTGCATGAGAACAACCAGGCAATGCAATGAAAGAACAAAGCAACATCCATTATATTGTAAAAATACACCACATTGTATGAATAACTGTAAATCTTTTTATGTACATATATATATATATATATATATATAAAACTCTCTCTTTTAAAATATATACACACACCAAGTATATACATAAAGATATATACACATATACCTATATATATATAAATATATTATATATATACATCTATTGCACCCTCAAAGATCAAGAGGAGTGCACTCAAGGATTACTTGGCAAGACCATAAAGGCAACGGGGAGGCGGGTGGGACCGTGAGGAATCCACAGGTAGCTAATGTATCCACCAGAAAAGTCGTTACCGAAGGTAAGTAACTCGTTCTTCTGATGGATACAACTACCTGTGGATTCCTCACCTCATGAATAGAGTCCCAAAGCAGTACCACGCCCGGCGGTGGGTGCCTAAATGGTCAAACCAAGAAATCCTGCAGCACTGACCGTGCAAAATGACCGTCCCTTCTAACCTCAGAATCTAAACAGTAATGTTTTGCAAAAGTGTGAAGGGACGACCAAGTTGCGGCCTTGCAGATGTCGACCACAGGAACACCTCTGGCTAAGGCCGAAGTGGCCGACTTAGCTCTGGTGGAATGAGCTCTAATGCCCTCAGGAGGATCCTTCTTTGCCAAAGAGTAACATATTTTAATGCAAAGAACAACCCACCTGGATAGTGTTCTCTTGTGGACTGCCTTTCCTCTCCTCTTGCCCACGTATCCAATAAACAGCTGATCCTCCAGCCTGAAATCCTTTGTTCTATCGATAAAGAAGCTCAACGCTCTCTTTGGGTCCAGACGGTGCAGTCTTTCTTCCTCTTTGGAAGGATGAGGCGGAGGATAGAACGTGGACAAAGTAATTGCCTGAGCCAAATGGAAGGGTGAAACAACCTTCGGGAGGAAAGCAGCCTTGGTCCTCAACACCACCTTATCCCCATAAAAAGTTGTATAAGGGGGTTTTACTGATAAGGCCTGCAACTCACTCACTCTCCTTGCTGATGTTATAGCTATCAGGAAGACTGTTTTTAAAACCAAATACCTCAAGGGGCAAGAATGCATAGGTTCAAAAGGGGACCCCATAAGGAAAGTCAGGACTAAGGACAAATCCCATTGCGGCATAACGAATGGCTTTGGAGGATATTGATTTAGAAGACCTTTCAAGAATCTGATAACAATAGGGGATTTAAATAAAGATGGTTGGTCTGGAAGACATATGAAGGCTGACAAGGCCGATAAATAACCTTTAATGGTAGCCACTGCACAACCTTTCTGCGCCAGAGATAGAGCAAAAGACAAAACGTCCGATAGATGAGCTTGTAAAGGATCAATCTGCCTCTCTCCACACCACGCAACAAATTTAGACCACCTATTAGCGTAGATAGATTTAGTGGAGTGTCGCCTGGCCGCTAATATAACATCCACTACCTCAGGCGGGAGAGAGAAGGAACTCAGGTTGCCCCGTTCAATCTCCAGGCATGTAGGTGCAGACTCTGGAGGTTGGGGTGTAGAACCTGCCCCTGCGACTGCGAGAGGAGGTCTGCCCTAAAAGGGAGACGGAGCGGCGGGCACGTTGAGAGTTGGAGAAGGTCGGAGTACCACACCCTCCTTGGCCAATCCGGAGCTATTAAGATTACTAGAGCCCGGTCTTGGCGAATCTTCCTCAATACTCGAGGAATCAAGGGTATGGGAGGAAACGCGTAAAGCAACTGGCCGCACCAGGTCATTTGAAACGCGTCCCCCAACGCTTCCTGCATCGGATACTGAAGGCTGCAGAACAACGGACAATGCGCGTTCTCTCGAGTGGCGAACAGATCTACCCGAGGAAACCCCCACTTCTGGAAGATTAAACGGACTTGATCTGGATGGAGACGCCACTCGTGGTCTGCCGAGAAGTGGCGACTGAGACTGTCCGCACGCACGTTCAAGACTCCGGCCAGATGGTTTGCTATCAAGCAAATCCGATGGTCCTTCGCCCAGGACCATAGTCGAAGAGCTTCTCTGCAGAGAAGGTACGACCCCACTCCTCCCTGCTTGTTTATGTACCACATCGTGGTAGTATTGTCCGTTAGGACCTGTACCGACTGACCACGAAGGGAAGGGAGGAAGGCCTTGAGAGCCAGACGTACAGCCCGTAACTCTAACAGATTGATGTGAAAAATCTGTTCCTCTGGAGACCAAAGACCTTTGATCTCCAGATCCCCCAGATGAGCTCCCCACCCTAGAGTGGAAGCATCCGTTATGACTGTGGCCACTGGTGGCGACTGCTGGAACGGTTTTCCTTGTGAAAGATTGTTGCTTGCAATCCACCACTTCAAATCCACAGCAGCATCTCTGGAGATCTTGACAGTACCCTCTAGATCCCCTCTGTGTTGAGACCACTGCCTTCGGAGGCACCACTGAAGAGCCCTCATGTGCCAGCGAGCATGCGTGACCAACAGAATGCAGGAGGCAAAAAGACCGAGCAGACGAAGGACCTTGAGGACTGGAACTACCGCTCCATTTCGAAACATTGGAACCAAATCCTGAATATCTTGAATCCGCTGAGGCGGAGGAAAGGCCCGACCCAATGTCGTATCCAGTACTGCCCCTATGAACAGGAGGCGCTGAGAGGGCTCCAGGTGAGATTTGGGCTCGTTCACCGAAAAGCCCAGGTCGAACAACAACTGGGTTGTTGACTGCAGATGACGCAACACAAGCTCCGGGGACTTAGCTTTGATCAACCAATCGTCCAAGTAAGGGAATACTGCTATCCCCTTCCTTCTGAGCTCTGCCGCAACCACCGACATCACCTTCGTGAAGACTCGAGGTGCTGAAGTAAGACCAAACGGAAGGACCGCAAACTGGTAGTGTTGCGATCCCACCACAAACCGGAGATACTTCCTGTGTGACTTGAGTATCGGGATATGAAAGTAAGCATCCTGCAAGTCGACAGACACCATCCAGTCTTCCATGTTCAACGCCAAAAGCACCTGTGCTAGGGTCAGCATATTGAACTTTTCCTGCTTGAGGAACCAATTCAAGATCCTCAGGTCCAGAATTGGTCTCAAACGACCATCCTTCTTGGGAATCAGGAAATACCTTGAGTAAACTCCTTGACCCCTTTCCTGCTCCGGAACCAACTCCACCGCGCCCTTTAAAAGGAGGACTTCTACCTCCTGTTCTAGCAACAGGAGGTGTTCTTGTGAACAATACGAAGGGCGGGGCGGGATGAGGGGCGGAAACTCCCGAAAGGGAAGGGTGTAGCCTTTTCCCACAACACTGAGAACCCAAGTGTCCGACGTAACAGTCTCCCATTTGGTGAGAAAATGCTGTAATCTTCCCCCTACAGGAGAGGAGTGAGTGGGAAATGGTGGAAGCCTAAGGCTGCTTCCCCTGCTGCACCCCGCCAGAGGATGAGGAAGAGGCAGAGTGCTGCTGAGAGGCTCCCCTGGTGCGGACCCTACCCCTCCCCCTAAAAGATCTATAGGGATGGGAAGAGGCAGGTTGCTGATATCTTCCCCGAAAGGAAGAGGAGGAAGAGCCACGCCCAAATCCACGAAACCTCCTGAAGAATCTGGAAGAGGCCGTGGAAGAAGGAGCTTGGAGTCCCAACGACTTAGCCGTGGCCCTGCTCTCCTTAAAACGTTCCAAGGCCGAATCAGCCTTAGCCCCAAACAGTTTGTCCCCATCAAACGGGAGATCCAACAATGTGGACTGCACATCTGCCGAAAAGCCCGAGTTACGGAGCCAGGCCTGTCTCCTTTCCACCACAGTTGTGCCCATTGCTCTGGCTACCGAGTCGGTGGTATCCAGTCCCGTCTGGATAATTTGGGTCGCAGCAGCCTGGGCATCAGAGACAAGATCCAAAAGACCCTGGTGAAGCTCTGTAAACGAAGAGGAGATGTCATCCATCAGAGCATGAATATACCTCCCCAGGATACAGGTCGCATTAGTGGCTTTTAACGCCAGACTGCAGGACGAAAAAATCTTCTTCGACTGCGCCTCTAGCTTTTTTGAGTCTCTGTCCCCAGGCACCGTCGGGAAAGAACCAGGCGCTGACTTGGACGAACAGGAGGCCTGCACTACCAAGCTCTCCGGCGTAGGGTGCCTAGATAGGAAACCAGGATCAGTTGGAGCCGTCCGATACCTCCTGGCCACGGCTCTGTGAACTGCTGGGGAAGATGCCGGCTTCTTCCACACCTCTAAAACCGGATCCAGCAGAGCGTCATTAAAAGGTAATAGAGGCTCCGCCGCGGCTGAGGCCGGATGCAACACCTGTGTCAAAAGGTTTTGTTTCGCCTCCACCACCGGCAAAGGCAGGTCCAAAAAACTAGCTGCCTTCCGTACCACTGTATGAAAGGAAGCAGCTTCCTCGGTATATTCCCCCGGGGACGAAAGGTCCCACTCAGGGGAAGTGTCCAGCCCACTGGCCGACTCCAGTCCACGCAGCCCATCACCCGAGTCCTCTAGCTCTCCTTCCTCTAGGGCTCGTTGGTACTCCTGCTCCTCTAGTACCCGGAGAGCACGCCTCCTTGAATGCAGTCGTTGCTCAATCCGCGGAGTCGACAACACCTCCGCCGAAGTCGGAGATCGGCGCCGATCTTCCGAAGCCACCGACGCCGCATCCGGCGCCACAGGTAACTTCGGCGCCGACTGAAGAGCAGATGAAACGGATGGACCCACCGGAGTCACAGGCAGAAATCTCGACGTCGACGGGATGGAAATCCCTGGGGCCAATCCCTCCGAAGCCATCGGAGCGGCCACCGGCGCCGACACTGGCGCCGAGCCCACGTTCCCAAACGGGAGAAAGGGCATAAAGGGTGCCGGCCGAAGAGGCGCAGGATCACCCAAGGAAAAGGCCAAAGGCCCAGCCGGAGCACCCCCTGGAGCCATCTGTTGGAAGATGGCATACATCGCATTCAAGAATGCGGAACTATCGGCTCCAGGGGTGGGAAAAGCCGGATACTGGGGTGCCTGACTCGGAGGCGACCCCGACGCCGGCCTCGGCGTCTGCGCCGGAGAAAACACTTGAGGCTCCAATACCTCAATCACCGACGCCTGTCCAGGCGAAGTTGGAGACGCCGGAGAGAGCAACGGCGTCGAAGGATGCGGCGTCACCGTGGGGCTGACCTCCCATGTCCTCCGGCGCCGATCCGGAGACCTGGAACGAGCCTCCCTTGAATGACGCCGAGATTCTCTACGGCGCCGGGAGTCTCGATGACGCCGATGTCTTGGAGAAGACTTTTTCTTGTGATGCTTCTCCTTTGACTTGGCCATAAACAGCTTCGCCTCACGTTCTTTAATGGCCTTCGGATTCATGTGCTGACACGAATCACAAGTCGAGACGTCGTGGTCGGAGCTCAAACACCAAAGGCAATCGGAATGAGGATCCGTCACCGACATCTTGCCTCCACACTCACGACAAGGCTTAAATCCAGACTTTCTCTGCGACATTATTTCCACAGAGAAAGAGTACGCAGCAAGATATACACTGTAACCGCAAGAGTAACAGTTGCTCCCTCGAAGATAACCGTTTCGAATGCACGGAAAAAAGGGAACTGACGTCCGCACGTCGTCGAGGACCTCTTATTGCCTGTATGACGTCAGACGGCGTCGCGTGCGAGACAGTGACGTCCTCGTCGACGTGCAGAGACTAGTAAGAAGATTTCCGTCGAATGCTGGCGCCATGGGAGTATTCATGAGGTGAGGAATCCACAGGTAGTTGTATCCATCAGAAATATATTTTTGCTGGTACTAACCGGGCAACCTTTATTGTTGGCCATGTGTCCAACATTCCTGCACCTGAAACGTTTTTCTGTAAAAGTTTTCTCTGGTTTTATTCTACCTATATTTTTTTTTATTTACCCTCCGCCATACCACTTTGCACTCTTCTTGGCCGTACTTTTTCTTTTTAATCATACTTATCTTTATCTGTGACGGCACTACGAAGAACTTCTACACACTTTTTTGAGTGTTCATTGGTTTTCACAATAACCAACACCTCAGTCAAAGAAGGTTTATCTTTCTGCAGCCTATTTTCTTTTGCTTTCTCTATTGAGCATCCTAACACAGATTGATCCCTTAATCGTTCTTCATATGAGTTACCAAATGTACACTTTGAAGCCAATTGTCGCAATGCAGTTATATACTGTTCTACTGACTCACTAACTCACGTTGCATTCACTTTGCAAACTGATGGCGTTCAAGTACTGTGCTCACCTTAGGCAAGTAGTGTAAATCAATTTTTTTTATACAAATTTCATATTCACTAAGGCTCGCTTCATCATCATTCATTAAATCAGGAAGATTTTAAAATACTACCTGTCCTTCTGTACCCAAACAATGCATCAATAAAGACATTTTTCTTTCTGCACTAAGAGATGTCCCACATATCTTGGCATAGTTATTAAATACCTTTTTTCTATTTCTGCCAATGTACAGGGGGGTCACCTGGTGAAACTAAAACGAATGGCACCACAAGAACATTCTGCATTATTCACTATATGGTTTTAAAAAATAAAATATACAACTGAAGTGCATAGGCTTGCATAAGTGAAATGGTATGGATCTCAAATTACCTGCCAACCAAAAGTACAATTGTATATCCGACAGATGTGCATTTAACTGAAAGAACACAGCAGTTCAAATAGAAATTAGATGCAGTATTAAGTTGCCGGTGTCTTCACAGTGCACTATTATCTTCCAAACAAGTTTTGCCTAAATTTAGTGTCAGCATGAATGTACCAAACCGTGTGAAAAATACATCATCACATAGTTACTCCCATGGAAGCATCTAGTTACCACAACATCCTTTGTATTTGTGCAGTGGGGGTGCCTGCAAGACGTGGCCTGCTGCCACCCCCTGCAGCCAACCCCCCTAACCACCCAACTCCGTGCTGTGCACAGCCCTTTGGCTGTGCTCAGCGGAAGTTGGCCATGGCCTCTCTAGGTGACAGAATAGGTGGGAGAGGGTCATCTGGGGGTAAGAGTGGCTGTGAAAGCGTCTGTCTTGGTGTGAGAGTGTGCACATCAGTGTTTTAGTGGGTGTGTCAATGTGTGCATGGGTCTGTGAGTGGGTGCATGAGGCTGTCAGTGGGACTGTTAGTGGGTGTGTGAGAGTCAATGTGTGAGGTTTCCCTCACGGTGCCATTGCTTCAGCAACCACAGAGCTGTTTTGACAGCAGTTCCGTGCTTGCTGAAGCATTTCATCTCTGTCCTCAGCACATGTGCAGGGGACAGAGCTGAAAGTTTCGGATTCTGACAGCAGGACCTGCTTTATAGGTCCTGCTGTCAAAACCCAAAGTGTTTACGGTAGCTTGGCTGCAGCCTCAGAGCCCCCCGCACATCAATTATACTTCACCCCACGGAGGCGGTGGTCCTCAAGGCAGCAGGAGGGGGCATGCGCCCCCTCCACTTATTTAATCAAAGCCCCGGTGAGATGGTGGTCCCCAGGGCAGTGGGGGGGGGCACGTGCCCCCCCCACATTCCAATTATAAGCCCTGGGGAGGTGGTGGTCCCTAGGGCAGGGGGAGGGGACCGGGAGGGGACTCTGTTCGTAAAATGTAGCCCTAGTGGGGTCCATTTGGGACCCCACTACCAGAGCTAAGGGGTAAGGGTGTTCGTACCCTGGCCCCTTTCCTTTATTTTGTACTCTTTTTTTGGGACTCGGCTTCAGCGACAACACTTCAACGACTTCTGTTGCTAAAGTGTTGTCAGCCAATCAGATCTCTGCACGAGATCAGAAGGGTTTGCGAATCCTTCACATCCCTATATATACAAATTTGGATTTTCTTTAATTTCTCCAAAACTCCTGAATGGAATTACACCAAAACATAAAAGGCTGCTCTCTGGACCAGGACCTACCTTTCTGCCATATTTGGTGTAATTCCGTTCTGTAGTTTTTGCACTATCGCTGTTCAAAATCCCCATAGAAAAATGAATGGGGAAAACATGTTTTGGGACTCCCCCTTTTTCTCAGCCCCCCTGGATGGATCACCCTGAAACATTTCAGGCAGCAGCTGACGGGACTCGCACATTTTTTGGGAAAGTTTTGTGAAGATTCATCAAGTGGTACCAAAGATATAGGCAAGTAAAAAATGCTTTTTAGATAGAAACTAGGTCCTAACTATAACTACTTAATGGCAACCGTCACTAGGTAATATACATATACATTTCACCTTCCACCTGTAACTGGACATTATGCCTGTGGACACTGTAATGTCTGTCAATTGACTAGCCCCAACAAAACTTTAGATTTGGCACCTATAGGCCAAGGGCACCTGACAAAACACACGAATTGCAACACTAAAAACTGCATTTACATGATTACGTGTCCATGCGGGCTACGTTATGTGGGCATGACTTCTAGACCAGTTAAAATACGAATTAACGAGCATAGGAGCAACATCAGGTGTGGACGCATTACAACAAAATTATGCGCACACTTCCTAGATGCCCCCCACAGTCCCGATGATTTAAGTTGGGTCGTACTTGACGCCCCTAGAATCACTACTGACTCTCCACACTCCTTGTTCAGACTGGAACAACAGTGGGTTTTCAAGCTTCATACTGATACAGATGGGTTGAATGATGCCATTCCCTGGACTACATTGTCCGCCTAATCAACCCCTTTTAAGGATTTACCAGCGAGTATTCAGTATCTTCAATCTATATTTGTTCTGTTTTTCACTTTTTATTTCCATCCTAATTGGACTGACTGTGAAAGACTATGGTTTTAGGGAGCCCCATTTTATGTATTACTCTGTGGCCCATACCTTTTCTTTTGTCTACTAGGACGGTTATTTCCGGCTTCCCACTCCAAACCACTGATTGTATTAACTGACATAACTCACTATCCAGTTCCAGCCATTCCAAGATGGCCGATGATGTTTTTAGTCCATTGTTTGTTTTGACTACCACCCACGAGGCTATTGGAGTAATGCTCGTTCTAGTCTATTATATCTCTGTTCACAAAGATGGCCGCCGTAATTTTGCTTGAGTCCTTCTTTTATTTCTGAGACCTGTTCCCGGAGTGTAGTCCTTCTACAGTTTTGACCACCCTCTCCCATTTTTGCCGGGAAAACTTCTCTTTAAAAGACTCGCACCGAGTTGGGAAGTTGTCTTTTCGGGAGAGCACGTCAGGGTAGGTTCCCCTGCAGACTGCCGTCATCCACAAAGTAAGTGACCTCACGTTTGTGTGTTTATCGCTTTTTTCGGTTACTTATTTACTCTGGGGACGTATATTGAGCTCAACTAATGACATCTCTTAAAGTATTAACAGACTTAGGTCGGGGTAATCCCTTAATATTCTATGGATAACCACGCTTTGCCAGTGTGTTTTTGCCTTTGTAAATCACCACACAGACTATTACACTCTGCTACAGTACTCACCAAGCCTTTTTAGAAATATTTTCTGTTGTAAAACTGTTTTATTCCTCCCAGTTTTCCTTCAACAAATGTCATAAATGCTAGTGACGAGTCTGTGTATGAATTTCCAAGTGACATGGACTAATAATGTGCTTGATGTTCATAATCAATTTAACCAACCGACCTCTAGTAGTGAATGTGACTGTTTTGGTTCTGATTGATTACACTGCATTCATGGTGTCTGCTTTACCACTTTATTAGTAGTGACCGCTTTCGGCATGCTACTTCCCAAGGGGCCCCCCATGTACCAAGGGATGGAAAGCATATTGTCTTAGTATGTTTTTACACAACTGGTTACTACACACTGTTGTGTCACAGGTGTCCTTCCTTATTTTTCCGTGTGTTTTGATCAAAATGATTTGTTTGTATTTTTCTAGGGCGACCATTAGAGGTTTCTGACAATTAGTGAACTTCAATGTAAGTGACTATATGACTTGCTTGACATTTTTGCAAACTTTCGGTAATATAGACAGGAGAAGTCTTATTATGTATTGGTCCTGAAGAAGCGTCATAGGATCTTGTTAGACCACTGTACGCGAAACATGTTGACCATGTCCTAGGAGCCCGACGATAATCTCCTTAAGCTCCAGCACCATGCAGAAAGTGGTTGAGCATTATTCCTCATTTTACACTTTCCTTCTGTTTTTAATCTTGGTCCCGGTCTTATTCCATTGATTAATTAAATTGACTCGCTCATATTAAGACTGGGAACCAATTTTAGCTTTCACTCTCCTGCCAGGATTAGCGCCTGACCGCAACACCAGGTCTTGTAGTGTCCGCTACCATGGCTGCTACCTAAAAGATCTCCGGCAAAGAGCCCCCTTACGGGGAGCCCGTCAGACATTTACAGCGCCGGTCTGATGAGGAGCTACCCGATGATGAAGCATGACACCCTCTCGGATGTGTGAGGGCTCTTGCTCCTGAACTTTAATGTTCCCCTAGTGATTATATTTTTCCATTTGGAACAGTGTACACCTTTTTTGTATGTTCAGTTAATTGGGAGACCGTACACTGGACCAACTAATCTCCCAGTCCCTCCCTTTGTTGATACTTTAGTACAGCGGGTTCGCTGTGGGACTCATAAACTAACGCGGAACCCTCTGCATTAGTGTTAAGAAGATCATGGATACTGTCCAAGGTCTTAGCTTCGATGACGACGTGGTAGCAGCAATTCTGCAAACACCGTCCATCCTGAGCCTAGATGGATCAGCACCCTCAGGCAGTTTGAAAGAGGATTGGGAAAAATTGTCCACCCTGAAACGCGATTTGATTAAGACCATCATGCACGGAACCATAATGACTGAATACCTAAGAGCCAATATCACCCCTAATGGCCTATTAGTTTCCAATATGCCCAGGATCTTTCTTCAAGACCTAGCATTTAGAAAAGACTGGGCCCAGATTGCTTGGAAGTGTACCAGGGACTGGCTAGTCCTGATCATCAATACTTCCTAGCGTCTAGCAGATTCTATCGCTATTCAAATCAATCTCCTTGAAGGCACCATAAAAACCACTGTGACCCTGGCTGCCTTCAAGAGCCGTTTAGCGGAGATTAATATGGAATTAAATGAAACCAAAGAATTCTTGACTAACCAGAAAATTTCTAAACTCCAAAAGGATATCACTAGATTCATTAGGGAAAAGATATATCCCTATATTCAAGATGATTTTGACACACAATCACGCTCTTCTGATGAGTCACAGTCCTACCCCAGAAAGCCCCGCAACAACAGCAACAGTTCGCCCTCAGATGGATGGAGTACAGATGAGAGCACTCTCTCTCAACCCTTTTATAATTATCCTCAGTTCCCTGGCAGCCACCAAATGTCTTGGCAACCACCCTATCCATTCTATCAACCCCGCCCCATGATGCCATTCATGCCTTTTTTAGGCCAAGGCCAGGGCAGAGGGAGAGGCAGAAGAAGAGGCAGAGGCAAACGTGTGCAATGGTCCAGAGAAGAACCACAAATGGTCACCAGGAGCCAGGGCAAGCATCAGCCCCCGAAAACTTAGTAGTAAACCTTTCCACAAGAACTCTCATGGACATGGAGATAACAGCACTTAATCGAGGGTTAGGGTTTGTCCCTACTCCATCTGAGGATCTTTTTCGACTTAATTGCGAACTGTCACAATTTTTTCGCAAAATCCGACTGCAATTCTATTTTGACGACCACCCAGTGAATAGCACACCGGGGGACTCTGGGCTTAGACCCAAATCCACATTTGTCCACCCTCTGTCGGCTGTCCACTGCGAAGTTCAAACATTTGAAAAAGCTGTTCTTGCGGATCTCACATCTATAGGCCCGCAACGTCCTTTCATCAACATCTCGACTATCGAGAAGAAGGCTCTCGAGGGATTGTCTAACGATAATTCCGTCGTTATAAAACAAGCTGACAAGGGTGGCGCTATTGTTCTAATGAACACTGACGACTATCGCAAGGAATGCCTACGCTTGCTAGGGGATGAGACCTACTACGCCTTGATTCCGCGTGACCCTACCCCAAAACTTCAAACTCAGATAAGAGTTATGATCTCGGAGGCATCCAACAATGATTGGATCACCCCTAAAGAAGCTTCTTTCCTAGATGCAACCAATCCGGTAACTCCCTATTTCTATTGCTTACCTAAAATCCACAAAGGTACACAATTCCCTCCGGGGCGACCAATTGTGTCTGGGATTGGTTCGATCCTCGAGCCCTTATCGAACTTTTGTGATCACTTTCTACAACCACTTGTAAAGGGCTCCTCCACTTATTTACAGGACACTAAAAACGTATTAAATCTGATTGAGACTATTAATAACACAGGAGATGTCCATGCACTAATTACTATGGACGTGGAGGCTCTCTATACTAATATACCCCAAGATGCAACTCTACAGGTAGTGGAATCTCTACTACAGCACAATAGTGACAATTTGACATCACCCATTGCATTTATCATGCAATGTGCCACATTAGCAATTAAAGAAAATTTATTTCGCTTTGAAGATCAATTTTATCATCAGATTAGAGGTACTAGCATGGGAAGTACCTTTGCTCCCAGCTTGGCATGCCTCTATATGTATAACTTTGAAAAAGAATTCATTTTACCAGCTTCTAATCCTTTCACCGATAACATAAAATTGTGGCGTCAGTACATTGACGACATCTTGGTTGTATGGCAAGGCCCTTTGGCTACAGCTAGTTCACTGACCGAGTGGGTAAACACACTAAACCCATATTTGAAATTCACTTCTACGGTGTCGGATAAGGAGGTTCATTTTTTGGACTCACTGATTACAATTGAACAGGGGAAATTATTAACCTGTACTTACCAAAAACCTACAGATCGCAACAGCCTGCTAATGTACGAGAGTCATCATCCTAAATCCCTCCGTGCCAACTTACCATTTGGCCAATTCTTGCGACTACTACGAAACTGTTCCTCAATACAGGAATACAATACCCAAGCAGATGATCTTCAAACAAAACTCCTTGAACGACATTATCCCCAACACGTCATCAACTGAGCTCGTAAGAGAGCAAGGAACAATAATCGTGACTCTCTACTTCAAACTAATACTAGAGTCACGAATAGACGGTTGACTTGTGTGTCTACTTTCACCCCACTATCTAACCAGATAAAAAAACTGATTAATCAAAGGTGGCATATCCTCAACAGTGGGGGCAATACCATTCCAAGGCCCTTATTTGCATTTAAACGATCTAAAAATATTAAAGATCTGATAGTCCATACCCGTCCAAAAGACACATTGCGAACACAGACACAAACTGCACTCTGGAACCTTCCACCTGTAACTGGACATTATCCCTGTGGACACTGTAATGTCTGTCAATTGACTAGCCCCAACAAAACTTTAGATTTGGCACCTATAGGCCAATGGCACCTGACAAAACACACAAATTGCAACACTAAAAACTGCATTTACATGATTACGTGTCCATGCGGGCTACGTTATGTGGGCATGACTTCTAGACCAGTTAAAATACGAATTAACAAGTATAGGAGCAACATCAGGTGTGGACGCATTACAACAAAATTATGCGCACACTTCCTAGATGCCCCCCACAGTCCCGATGATTTAAGTTGGGTCGTACTTGACGCCCCTAGAATCACTACTGACTCTCCACACTCCTTGTTCAGACTGGAACAACAGTGGGTTTTCAAGCTTCATACTGATACAGATGGGTTGAATGATGCCATTCCCTGGACTACATTGTCCGCCTAATCAACCCCTTTTAAGGATTTACCAGCGAGTATTCAGTATCTTCAATCTATATTTGTTCTGTTTTTCACTTTTTATTTCCATCCTAATTGGACTGACTGTGAAAGACTATGGTTTTAGGGAGCCCCATTTTATGTATTACTCTGTGGCCCATACCTTTTCTTTTGTCTACTAGGGCGGTTATTTCCGGCTTCCCACTCCAAACCACTCATTGTATTAACTGACATAACTCACTATCCAGTTCCAGCCATTCCAAGATGGCCGACGATGTTTTTAGTCCATTGTTTGTTTTGACTACCACCCACGAGGCTATTGGAGTAATGGTTGTTCTAGTGTATTATATCTCTGTTCACTAAGATGGCCGCCGTAATTTTGCTTGAGTCCTTCTTTTATTTCTGAGACCTGTTCCCGGAGTGTAGTCCTTCTACAGTTTTGACCACCCTCTCCCATTTTTGCCGGGAAAACTTCTCTTTAAAAGACTCGCACCGAGTCAGGAAGTTGTCTTTTCGGGAGAGCACGTCAGGGTAGGTTCCCCTGCAGACTGCCGTCATCCACAAAGTAAGTGACCTCACGTTTGTATGTTTATCGCTTTTTTCGGTTACTTATTTACTCTGGGGACGTATATTGAGCTCAACTAATGACATCTCTTAAAGTATTAACAGACTTAGGTTGGGGTAATCCCTTAATATTCTATGGATAACCACGCTTTGCCAGTGTGTTTTTGCCTTTGTAAATCACCACGCAGACTATTACACTCTGCTACAGTACTCACCAAGCCTTTTTAGAAATATTTTCTGTTGTAAAACTGTTTTATTCCTCCCAGTTTTCCTTCAACAAATGTCATAAATGCTAGTGACGAGTCTGTGTATGAATTTCCAAGTGACATGGACTAATAATGTGCTTGATGTTCATAATCAATTTAACCAACCGACCTCTAGTAGTGAATGTGACTGTTTTGGTTCTGATTGATTACACTGCATTCATGGCGTCTGCTTTACCACTTTATTAGTAGTGACCGCTTTCGGCATGCTACTTCCCAAGGGGCCCCCCATGTACCAAGGGATGGTAAGCATTTTGTCCTATTATGTTTTTACACAACTGGTTACTACACACTGTTGTGTCACGGGTGTCCTTCCTTATTTTTCCGTGTGTTTTGATCAAAATGATTTGTTTGTATTTTTCTAGGGCAACCATTAGAGGTTTCTGACAATTAGTGAACTTCAATGTAAGTGACTATATGATTTGTTTGACATTTTTGCAAACTTTCGGTAATATAGACAGGAGAAGTCTTATTATGTAATGGTCCTGAAGAAGCGTCATAGTATCTTGTTAGACCACTGTACGCGAAACATGTTGACCATGTCCTAGGAGCCCGACGATAATCTCCTTAAGCTCCAGCACCATGCAGAAAGTGGTTGAGCATTATTCCTCATTTTACACTTTCCTTCTGTTTTTAATCTTGGTCCCGGTCTTATTCCATTGATTAATTAAATTGACTTGCTCCTATTAAGACTGGGAACCAATTTTAGCTTTCACTCTCCTGCCAGGATTAGCGCCTGACCGCAACACCAGGTCTTGTAGTGTCCGCTACCACGGCTGCTACCTAAAAGATCTCCGGCAAAGAGCCCCCTTACGGGGAGCCCGTCAGACATTGCAGCGCCGGTCTGACGAGGAGCTACCCGATGATGAAGCATGACATCCTCTCGGATGTATGAGGGCTCTTGCTCCTGAACTTTAATGTTCCCCTAGTGATTTAGTGATTATATTTTTCCATTTGGAACAGTGTACACCTTTTTTGAATATACATATACATACACTGATCTCAGTCCCCAGGCAAACCACACATATATAACAAGTGATAGATAGATAGATAGATAGATAGATACTCTCTCTACACACACACACACATATACATATATATATATATATATATATATATATATATATATATATATATATATATATATATGTATCTATCACCAGTAGGTAGTTATAGTTAGAACCATGTTTTCATAGGAAAAGCATTTTTTGACTTGCCTATATCTTTGATACTGTTTGACAAAGATTCACAAAATGTTCCAAATAAAATGTGCCTACAGTTCTTGTTTGTCATCCGTCAAGCGGGGGCTGAGAAAAAAAAGGGGGGGCAGAAAACATGCATTTCCCATATTACTTCCCATTGGATTTATTCACACAACTACAGCCCGAAGTGCTGGACAGAATTACACCAAATTTGGTAGAAAGGTAGATTTCGGAATGGAGATTAGGCTTTTGGATATTTGGTGTCAATCCGTTTGGTCGTTTTTAAGATAGTAAAGGGGAAATACATTTGTATATCTAGAGCCGTGGATCCATTGCAATGTTTTTGCGGTAATCGCAGCGTATTTGTGAATGTGTGTCACACTGTGTGATGAGGATGTCAGCTTAGTTGAGGTTTAACCCTGGCCCTTCCCTTCTACTTCCGCAACACGAGATGCACCTGTCTTTTTCTTACACACTACATGGAACGCTCGTCACTTTAAGACATCTACGGAGAGATCTGAGGAGGGGTGTGGCCTTGAGTGTGACGCTGACCAGCCCCAGGTGAATGGTGGCAGGAAACAGGAAGGAGGACGAACCCGGAAGGAAGGAGTGCCAACAAGTGGGGGAGAGAGAAGCACCAAACGGAGACACCATGGGAGACCGTCAAAGGAATAGATTGACTTGCACAGGGTGACTCAGGAGGCTGCAATGCCCTGTTGGAAATTTCCAGGGATCCAGATCAGAGTTGGTGGAGTAAGCCGGGAGGCCACATGTCCCCTTGAGTCACCCCACCACGCACTTGGTACGTGGGCGTCTGCCAGGACAAGTGGCAGGGTGGAAATACGGGTAGTTGTGAAGAGGGAACACCCGTCTGAGAGACAGGCTCCTCTTCTTATCTTGAAGATGGGAATGAGCCTCGCCTGCTACATTTTCAAGTAAAAGAAACAACCATGACAACATGGTGAAGGGATAGGAAAAACAGTGATTATCTCCCTCACACTCACCCCCATTAAAATAAGTAAAAATTAAGAGTATAGACTTACCTGTGGTTCTTTCCTCTTCTGTCTGAGGGGTGCGACAACCACGGTGGTCCAGTCCGGTCGAGACTAGAAGGGTGAGAAAGAACGGAGAGGAGCATAACGAAACAAGCCACAGAGAAGCAAAGTATGAGCCTTACATAGGGAAAATAAAGAGACCCATAAGTAACTAAACAAGGCGTAGAGTACATCATTTATCTATCTACGTTGCCGTTTGCCTAACCGTGTGACAAGTGGCAAGCCAGATAGGAGGAATGAACCCAGTCTGCTACAAGACAGAACAAGTTGCACATCAATTACGGGAGGGCCAGCGGAAACTGGAATGGGCCCTTGAGAAACACATGAAGCAAGTAGACCTGACAGTATTCGCCAATGACATTCATTCACAAGGGGACAATCTCACTGAATTAGCAGAAGGACAGTCTCAGTTGGTCGCTGGCATTGACCGTTCATGAGGACCCATGGAATCAGGGGCTATGGTGCCATTACAGAAGTATGTACCCGGGGAAGACAAAGTGGCGTTCTTTCTGAACTTTGAGAGAGCTGCTCGTGCCATTGCCTGGCCAACTGAGAGATGGCCCTTCTATTTAACACCTTTGCTTATGAAGAAGCACAAGCAGCCTATCAGATTGTCAACCGGGATGAGACGACAGGTTATGGGGAGATGAAACAGTTTATAATGGATCGTTTAGGCATAGATGAAGAAACTCACACCCTGAGATTTAGGAAGGAAGGAGGTACACCTGGAGACACCCAGAAGACCTCATTTTATAGGATAAAAGACACTGCATATCGCTGGCTTCAACCCTTGGAATCAACAAAGAAAGAAATCATGGAAGAAATCTACCTTGAACAATACTTGGAAGCATTATCATGTCAAACGCAAAAATGGTTACGACAACATGCTGGATTGACTCTTGACCATGCTGAAGAAATGGCCACTTCCTTTGCACGCGCCCAGTCTCAAATGTATTACCCTGACCCTGAAAAGATTTACAAGCCTTTCCCCCCTATCCCATCTCCAGTTTGAGAAAAAGCCAAACAAAACCATCAATGAAACTTCCAAGATTAGGATAGGGAAACCCAAGCCTGTGGTAAACCCTGGTCATCAATGCTATGAATGTTGGGAGTTGGGCCATTTATCCTGATTCTGCAAAAGACTAAAAGAGAAGGGGGATGAAGAACTCATGGACATCGGGTATATTCCCAGGACAGTTCTCTAGGCCCAGGAAACTGGCCCCCTTTATAACACGAGTTTATTGTTAAAT
This sequence comes from Pleurodeles waltl, assembly GCF_031143425.1. Lineage (NCBI taxonomy): Eukaryota > Metazoa > Chordata > Amphibia > Caudata > Salamandridae > Pleurodeles > Pleurodeles waltl. The sequence goes on along the minus strand of NC_090445.1, from coordinate 115,028,468 downwards.
GGGGCAACCATAAACACGTTGTTAGATTCCGGCTGTAGGCAATCAGTAGTCAGGGGAGAGTGGGTACATCCTTCCCAAATAATTCCAACCAAAAAGGTGGGGATACGTTGTGTACATGGTGACACCAAGGTATATCCAGTCACAAGGCTTAAAGTCTCCAGCCCCTTAGGGGTGAGTAGCATAGTCGAAGTAGGGGTTCTACCTTGCCTCCCTGAACATTTCATTTTGGGTACAGATAATCCCTACTTTCTTAAGTGGTTGTTGGGAAACCTTTCCCAGAAAAAGATGACTCAGACCCAACAAATCACAAAAGAGTATTTTGTCTATGACTCTCTTCTTACCCCAGAACTGTGGGTACTGGACAAAAGGTTTGCACTGGCACAAATTAATGATAACACCCTTCAGAATGCTTGGCAGAGTGTCAAGAGTAACTCAGACTCCTCTATTCCTAGATATCCATATGTCATCATACAAAAGAGCCTCCTTTACCAATTAGGTAAGGTCACTGATACCTTTCAGTTGTTAGTTCCATTAGGATATCATGACCAAGTTTAGTTTTTTTGCACATTTTTGCCTAATAGCCGGTCACTCCGGAATAGAAAAGACCAGTCAGTCCATCCTGCAGGATTTTTAGTGGCCTGGGATATATGCACAGGTCATGCGATATTGCCAGAAGTATGCCATATGCCAGAAAAAGAACCCCTATCAACCACCCCAGGTACCCCTACAACCATTACCCGTAAATGGAAAGCCATTTGATCGTATCTGTATGGATTTAATAGGACCCCTGCCCAGGTCCACAAAAGGTTTCCAATACGTGTTGGTAATGGTTGATTATTCTACAAGGTATCCGGCAGCTATTGCCTTACGAGTGACCACGTCAAAGGTCATAGCCCAACATCTTATAGAAGTATTTTCTCGGATGGGATTTCCCTGTGAGATCCTCACAGATCACGGAACTCCCTTTGTTTCTAAAATAATGAAACAAGTTTGAAAACAGTTAAACATAAAACATCTGATCACTTTTGTTTACCATCCCCAGACAGATGGTCTTGTTGAGAGTCTCAAATTAACTCTAAAGAAGATGCTTTCTAGTGATGGGATAACTTGGACCAGTTACTCTCGCTTGCCTTGTTTGTTTTAAGAAGCCAGATCCAAAGTAGTTTGGGGTTCTCTTCTTTTGAGTTGCTCTTTGGGCGACACCATGTACTCTACTGGAAATAACAAAAGAAGCATGGGTAAAAAGACTCAGAAGATGAGGCCTGTTCTTTTTTGGAGTTCACTAGACAGCTCAAATCCCAGTTAGGGAAACTAAGAGCACTTGCCCATGAAAACCTAGAGAAATCCCAACAAAGACAGAAGTATTTCTATGACAAGGGGTAACCGGTGGAGGGAACTCACTGTAGGCAATTGGGCTCTGACCCTTCTACACAATTCCACTGCCAAAATGAAGAAAGAGTGGCAAGGACCCTATGAGATAGTTAAGAGAGTAGGAAGAGCCACTTACCAGCTACTTCTCCCCCCAAAACCGAAAACAGTTATATCACATTAACAACCTAAAAAAATGATTACAACCTCCTCTCAAGACTGTACAAATGGTGAACTCTGTAGAGGAGATAAAATCCGCTAAAAGTGACACCGACATCAATAATTCCCTATCCAAAGAAAAAAAAGATGAACTTATGTCTGTACTATCAGGTTATACAGACATTTTTTCGGATCTGCCTGGTAGGACTAACCTCACTAAGCATTCCGTACTGACCCAGAAGGGGGCTGTAATCAAGCAACGACCATACCGGATTCCTGAAGTGAGGCGTCTTGACCTCCAGGCAGAGGTCACACAAATGCTTAAAATGGGGGTCATTGTTCCATCCAAAAGCGAATGGTGTTCGCCTATAGTACTCGTCCCAAAACCGAACGTCAGTCTACAGTTTTGTATTGGCTCCCGGGCTGTGAACAGAGTCTCCAAACTGGATGGATACCCCTTACATAGAGTAGATGAGATGATTGATAGACTTGGGAAAGCACAAAACATAAGCACTATCCACTTGACTAAAGGCTATTGGCAGATCCCGTTAATCTCAGCTGACAAAGAGAAAAGCACCTTTGCTACACCTAATGGATTGTACCACTTCACTGTCCTCCCCTTTGGGTTACATGGGGCCCCGGCCACCTTCCAGAGATTCATGAACAGCCTACTAGCAAAAGACCAGGGATATTCAGCAGCTTACTTGGTTGATATGGTGGTATACAGCAAGACATGGCCAGAACACCTTGTCCATCTTAAATCAGTTCTATTAGAATTACAACAGGCCCACCTCCATTTCAATGCACAAAAGTCCAGATTTGTATACCATAAAGTAAAACATCTGGGTTACATCCTTGGAGACGGGGTGATTGAACCCCAAAAAGAGAAGGTAAAAGCCATAACAGAAACTCCTTTTCCAAAAACAAAAGGGAGATGCGAGCATTTCTTGGGTCTCCTAGGACATTACAGGTTATCACATGTCCATGATCACACTTGAACAACAGCTCTGATTAGCAAACATTACCATGATGTCAAGTAGGTCCCAGCAACAATCTCCACCTAAGTGGCCCATACACATGCCGTACCATAAGCATGCATGCCCTCTGAACTGTCAACAGTTGCCCGCAGGAAAGTTTGAAACTCAGACAACAACATTTGCATGGCTGAAGTTGTGCAATTACAGTAACCATTGAAGTAGTAGGAGACCTCATCACACTCAAAGCTTTGGCCCATGGAGCAGACCTGTTATCTGTTGTCATAGAATAGCAGGCTAATGCCAACTGCATTCAAACAGATCCCACACAAGGTCATGCAGACATCTGTCACATAACTTATGACCCAACAATAAGAAATGAGTCTCCAAAATCTTGCCATGTTGCTGACAAAAGTACAATAGCCTGGAGAAGGTGACGTGGAAACATTCATGTCACACTGGAAGCAGTTCCATAATGCACACTTCACTAAGTGATATTTGCCCCTATAGAGTCATGGAGGTAACACCAATGTTGCTCAGATAGGCCACACATGTGGCATGGAAACAGACACTGTAGACATCATGTGCGGTATGTCAAGGTGAGATGTCCCCAAAATCCACAACACGATGAATCAGCAAGCCCCAGGGTAATCTCCACTAATGTCTAGCACCCCTAACAATGGCATCAGTAGACACCACTAGTCCCTTGGATGTTGGAGAGGCCCTGAGATTTGCAAGTACTTGTTGAAGGCCCTCAACATGTCGCCCAATTGGAAGCTACATCATCGTCTCCATTATGGTCATGCAGACCCAGATGTCTGCGGATGAATGCTTGTACCCAAACACATTTCAACATAACTGCAAGACACTCCATGATGCATACCAACAGTCAGGTTACAACCCTTACCCATTACACATGTGCAGTGCACTTTGTTACATGATGCCACATCAATGGCATAAAAATGCACATTTTGCCTCAAAACTCCAGGCCTATCAGTCATGTCCCTCATTGCTACTACAGTTGTACATGACAAATGACATGCTATGACGCATGAGGAAATGTATCAGCCAATAAACAATGGTGGCACACTCCTGTATGTGGCACACAATGAAAGGTACCCCCATTGTAAATTGATTATTCCACACACAGGTTGTCATGCACGTATATGTGAGGGAATACAGACATCATCCCATCAACACAGGTAGACCTTGCATGAAACATCAGCTTAAACATGTTTTGCTAATGAGAAAGGGACACATGCTGACATGTAGGCACAAAGAGTGTTGGCAAAAGTGATGGCACATAAAACATGTCAATGGACAATCCCCACTTACCAAGGGAAAGTATTGATCTGTAGCTGCACCCAAAGTACAATGTATGCTCTGTCACATGTATGATGGCCATCTTGAAATTACAGACTGCAGTGAGGCACGAGCACCCGGCATATGCTTAAGACAACTAGCCTCTGGGTGGCAGATGCCACTATACTTATTTACCCAGACACATGATGGAGGACAGTGATCCATCACTTCCTTACCTTTAGCCTGTAACATTGAGGAGTAGTGATCTATTGCATAGAATGTACAGACACTACAACAAAAAAGAATACTTGATTGTTCACTGTACACAGCCATATGTTGTTCCCTGGAGAGCAAGTTGTTTGTGGATTGTACACAGTTGTGCCCTAGGTTCCTGGGCCAGTAGGCAAGGCACATCAGTATACATATGACATGTCTACAGAAACAATCACTCATCTACTGTGTAACACATGGTCCATCCCTAATTGTCAGGGGGAGCTGTCAGAACCTAACACAATTACTTGACAATGTGACAAGCAGGAATATGCCCTGTTCTCACCCCCTTGTGGATGCTGTGCTGTCCTTAAATGCCTATAAAGGACTGGGAAGGCCATCCCCAGAATGCGGGCCATTAGGGGGTCATGGTCCGACAGGCACCCCACCCACGTTAGGAGGACAGCCCCAGCTGGACCTCTGCAATTTTCCAGGCCCAGCTTTTCAGGTCCTCCCACCTTTTCCTGCAGTGAGTGCTCTGCTGGCTGTGGACCCACAGGGTTTGCACCTTCTTGGCGATGACTCTTCATAGTTCCTTCTTTTGATGGGAGTTGACCTGTCTGGATGCAAAAGACAAATCAAGAGATTATAATCACAAGTTTCCTCACAAATGGATGAGTCACATACATGTCAGTAACATCAAGCTAGGACTTTTCTATTTGTCAGTACTCCCCAAGTGTGAAACACACAAGCCAATAAGTGCAGGACCATGACTACAGACATATATTTCCATCTGCAGACTAACTCACTACCCTGCTCATGGCCTACAATGACTAATCAAGCTGACTGACATCAGGTAGCCCATGTTCTAGCAACCTGTCCTGTGACTTGAGTCACTTTGAAACACTACACACCTATGTGGCTTCTGAAGGGTAAACTTCTTAGACATGAATGGACCAATGCATTTGCACTCTGTGAGAATGACTCACTGCATTCAGTCCCCACAGGCAACTGCCAGAGTACAAACGTCAACATTACTCATGAGTAACTATCGAGGGTCTAGCGTGGTAGGTACAGAAAGTGTCTCCTTTGTTCATGTATGGCCACTTCAAGGGGTGGGGTTCTGTGCTATGTACCCCTACCACAGAACACTCCTTTGGACATATGTGTCCATCCTACAGAGATGGCATCCAACAAACAAAGGCATGCATTGTACAGTTTCTGCTATGTGAAGAAGCTACTGAGTCATATATCATGGCCTTCCAGGATTGTCAGTTATGCAAAACACATGTACAGGACAAATGTGAACTATGGGAAGGTGACAAGAGTTGTGGGAGCAAGAGACCTGTCATGAGTCTAAGACACACATTGCCAATGATGCTAAATGCACATATGGACTAGATTAATGTTTTACATTTGAACCCATTCCTAATCTAGTAAAAGTAATGAGGCATTAATGGCAGGTTTTGCCACCAGAGCCTCATATTGGCTACATGACAGGATCTTCTGGTGTACAGCGAGTGGGCACAGTGCCACAGTTGCATAGCCACAGTGACTCTCCCACAGGCTAGACTAGTTCCCATACTGGGAGATCCGTGTGACAGGCCCTGGTCTCTGCAGGCTGAGCTGACAGAACCTACATGACACTCCATTCCCATCACTTCCATGCATTACAGTAAATCATGTAGTCAACAGCAATTTGTCATGTGGTGTGTGTGGCAACCTGAAGGGTGGATTGACTCATGCTATGCCTTCCACACACCAGTTTAGCAAGGGCAGATGTGGGCTGAAAAATCAGTGGCACTATACACATTGCTCACATGACTCTCAAGTGGCTCATACAACATGCATACACAGCTCATGCTACCATGCACATACATGTGTCTGACATTTACAACAATCATGAGGATGAAGATGTCAGTCGATGGCAGTAATGTCTCCTTACCTAGTTATGTGCATCCAACACAAAGAGGATCTAGGACCCCAAAAACCTCACACAAGGCAATGTGACTGAACTTAACATATGGCATTGACTACCACCACCTGCACATTGTCTATCCCATTGCTGCCATACAGACTGCAACAACAGGCACACGAGTAGTCTAAATGGCACACATAGGCATATTCTAGCCTGTGAGGAGGGAAAGGACGGTGAAGTACAGTGGAAATTGCGAACAAGTTACTTACCTGCTCCTCTGATAAGCCACAGAGCTGTCCATACATGGGTAGGACCTCGCTAACTAGCCACTCCAACTCCTCTGGAGAGAAGGCAGGGGCCCCATGACCTGCTGAACGTAGCATGATTGTTCCCAGAGGCGGCACACAGCAGCTCAGGTCATGGAGGTGTTGCTGGCAGCAGTGTCCGGAGTCAAGTGAGTGAATCTGCAAAACATGGTGGTCACATCTGGCATGTATGCAGTCATCACGGCCGGCAGACACAGCCATTGGTGCTCAACCATCACTGGCAACAACTTTAGCCTATGGCTGTGTCCGCCGCAGTTGCAACCGCATACCGCCATGACAACTTCTGCCTGCGATCGCAGGAGGCTCCTAATGTCCAGTGGAGTAGGTCAGACAGCCATCATTTGGCGGCTTGAAATGCTGCATTGAACTATATAAACTGATTCACACCTGCAAAAATTGATTTTTGACCTCACAAACATGCTTATTTTGTCTTGTTATGTAGGTCCCACTACTCAAACACCATTGTAGTATGTTGCAGGGCACAGATGGCATTTAACAGTGGGGCACAGTCCACCACTGTCGACGGTCATTTTGGCAGTAGGGATATCCAGTCACATTTGGAGGGGCAATTGTGTCCGAGGACCACCATACCCGCACTGAGAGTCAGACTGCTGCACTCTGGGCAGTCTAACCATCCAATTGCAACCCTGGTGAGTGGACCTGTAAGGGGACTGCCGTCCCTACTGGGAGCATGGTTGCTGGTGTGGGGACGGCCGTCTGAGTTGTACTCAGCCAGGGGGGCACTGAACTCAGCGCTGCCTAGCTGATTACAACTTCCCTCACCGCCAGCCTTTCCAAGGTGGTTTCACTGGCATGGAAAGGCTGGCGGTGAGGGTGTGCTGGTGGCGACAGGTGGGGCCCCTGCACTGCCCATGGACCATGGCAGGGGCAGTGCAGGGGCCCCCTGCTCACCATCCTCGGAATGCGCATTGTCTGCTTTGAAGACAGTGTGAATTCCGAGGCTGTTGGTCGGCCTCCTCTGTGCTACGAGATTGTACCCAGCTCTTTTAAGTGAAGAGACTGCTATTTTGTAGCACTGTTCTTGGCTGTCTGACCGGCAGGAATGCTCTACTACAATGTTTCTGCCGGTCAGACCATAGCGGTGGCGTCCTCCCCATGAGTTTGAGGGTCCTGCATTGGGACCAACAAACACATAATGATGCCTATAGTCTATACTTGGTACTCAGTGAAGACTATTGTATGATGCAGCTCAGTTGTTGGCACTGTGTATCTTGAGTTCTTGGAGAACCTACAAACCCTATATATCCCCGCAACCAGAAGGGTCTAGCAGACATAGGGGGTTATTCTAACTTTGGAGGAGGTGTTAATCCGTCCCAAAAGTGACGGAAAAGTGACGGATTTACCACCAGCCGTATTACGAGCCCATTATATCCTATGGAACTCGTAATACGGCTGGTGGTATATCCGTCACTTTACCGTCACTTTTGGGACGGATTAACACTCCTCCAAAGTTAGAATAACCCCCATAATGCTATATTGCTTTAGTCAATCGGCCATCATGACAAAAAGTTACAGATTAAAATACTGTCATAAATGCCAGTTTTTACTACTCAGTTTCAATATTTCTTTATTTCAACAGGTATTTTCCTCAGCAAAAACTTGAGGAAGCTACATATAAGACCCCTTGCTGAATTCAGAATTTTGTGTACTTTTGAGAAATTCATAGCTTTTTGGGGTCACTGATGGGTTTTACACTGGCTTCCACCACAAACTGGAAGTAGGTTCAGAGCACAAAAAATAGGGAAAATAGATTACCTCTTTAAAAAATGCCAAAACTGTGACACAAAATTTCGTTTTTGAATTCAGCACTGCATGTTCCTTAAAGCATAGAAGATGGTGACTTTAGTACAGCAAACTGTTTGCGGATGTCATTTTTAGGGGAAAAAACAGACACCTTTATCTGAAGCACTTTTTCCCTTTTTGTTAAAAAACAAAAACTAACTTTTGCTACATTTTGCCTATTTTCTGAGTCCCTTCCAAGGGAATCCACAAACACTGGATACATTAACAATCCCCAGTATCTAGGAAAAAAAGAATGGAAATTCGGACTGGATACCTTAGGTTAGAATTGGGGGTGGTTGGGAGATCGGTAGCTATGGGGTTAAAGGTCTGCAATACATTTGTGGTGTTAATTGTTGGTTATACATTGTTTTTATTGGGTATTGTTATTATATTACATGTTTTGCAGATTTTAGTGTATTTCGTATTTATTTAAATATAACTTATTCAAATATTTTTCATAAACTGTTTTATAAAACCGTTTTTCCATTTTGTAAAATTTGTATTAATAATTTTTCTAATTACTTTCTGAAGTAAAGTATGTATTTTATTTTCTTAATGTGTTTTTGTAAGATAATTATTTTTTATTTTTGTTATTTAAATGTATTTATTTTTGTAGTAAGGGTTGTAAAATGTATTTTATATATTCAGAATTTATAACAGTAAAAGTGTTTTTGATCATGATCTGTAAATTTTTTATGGTATAATATTTTCTATGTTTGGATTGAAAATACCGCCGGCGGTATCAGGACCCTGAATACCGCCATGGATTTCGTGGGGTTTGGAACCGCCACGAAATCCATGGCGGTAGGCACTATCAGTGGCAGGGAATTTGTTCCCTGGCACTGATAGGTGTCTCCCCCAACCCCCTCCCCCTCCCCAGAGTCCTCCCCACAGACCCACAACCACCCCCCAAAGGTGGCAGGACCCCCCTCCTCACCCCCCCAACATCGACACCCACCTTCACGCACACAGACACTACCACCACACATACTAACAAACATTCCAACAGACATACACAGTCATATACGCACACATACATACAGATAGACACGGAAAACATACTCACAGACATACATACAGACATGCACACATTTCCAAACACACAACACCCCCCGCATGCATACACGCACTCACACACCACCTCTACACACTCACACTCACACCCCCATGCACACACACAACACCCCCCACCCCCCTCCCCTAACAGACGATCACCTTACCTGGTCCGGTGATCCTCCGGGAGGGAACGGGATCCATGGGGGCTGCTCCGCCGCCAGAACCCCGTCACCAGAACACCACCATGCCGAATCATGGGACGTGATTCGGTGGGCAGTGTTCTGATGACGTGGCGGTGGAGGTGGAGCAGCCTCCACTTCCCCGCCGACCGCCAGTATGGCTTCTGGTGGCTCTCCGTCCGAAAAAGGACGGAGGGCTGCCAGCAGTCATAATTTGCTGCGCGGAAAACTGCCTGCACTGGCGGTCTTCAGCGCGGCGGTACCTCGGCGGTCTTTCAAAAAGACCACTGAGGTCGAAATGAGGGCATTAGGGCCTTATTATGACCTTGACGGAGGGGTTTCCTCTATCACAAATGTGACAGATATCCTGTCTGCCATATTATGATACCATTATAGTCTATGGAGATCGTAATATGGCAAATGGGAGATCTGTCACACTTGTGATGGAGGAAACGTCTCCGTCAAGGTCGTAATAAGGCCCTCAGAGTGGGAATAGTAAATTTACCACCCCTCAAAGCCAAACACTTTCCTAAATTTTGCCTAGATTGGTGTGGGTGGTACATCAAACACATAAAGGGAGATAGGAGGAATGCTTACAATTTGTCTAACCACTCATGGTAGCAATCCAACCCATCATCCTTTTGCCACAATGCCACTTCGGTTTGGACCCAGCCAAATGCAAATCAGTCTAGATTGGTCTCAAAGTCCAACTCTTTCTCCAGTGTTGCTTAGGTTGGAGGGGGAATATTACATCTACCCCCTTCAAAGTCCACTGCTTTCCCCAGTGTGGTTCAGCCTGGAGTGGGAATAGTAAATCTACCCCTCTCAATGTACAATGTTTTTTCCCAGTGGGGCATAGATTGGAATGAGATCAATAAATCTACACACTTTAATGCTTTAAATATTCCACAATGTATTTACTTTGGCACCCTTGTAAGTGGTTTACTGTGTTTAGCTTTTGTTAGGAAGAAATCTTGTTTTTTAGGTATTGTTACCTTTTTTATTTTGTTGTTTATAGTATTATAACTGAAAGTACTTTTTATATGTAAGTATATTTTTTATAATATGTTTTGCTTTATATTTTAAGTTATAAAGTGAAAATTAGAATACGACACACTGTTTTTGTAAGATAAGTTTTATTTATTAATTACACATAGTCGTTTAAGTAACAAATACAGTTGTATAGTTTTTGTTCTTTAAACATTTTGGGCCCCATTTTGAGTTTGGCGCATGGGAAAGCCCGTCTGCCAAACTCCTGACCGGGTGGCCACCGCCTTCGTGGCGACCACCCCACCGGATTTATTAGGAGTTTCCCACTGGGCCGGTGGGCAGAAACCAAGGTTTTCGCCCGCCAGCCCATTGGGAAACAGGCTACCGCACTGTCTCTGGCTTGTAATCGAGCCGGCGGCAATGCTGTAGCCTGCAGGTTGCACCAGCACCCTCACAATGTTCACTGTCATATGTTTATTTGTATTTCAACATTGATCGTTATACATTTGTAAACATAGTTGTCATATAAATAGTTTAACAAGAAGAACAAGTTACTTACCTTTGGTAACGCTTTTTCTGGTGGATACAAAAGCTACCTGTGGATTCCTCACCTTATGAATTCATCCTTGCGCCAGCATCCGATGGAAAGTTCTCTTCCTAGCTCTCCACATCGACAAGGACGTCACAATTGCACGGCTCCACGCGACTCCGTCTGACGTCACCGTGCCAGTAAGAGGTCTTCGTTGGCGTGCTGACGTCAGTTTCACCCATTTTTTACGTGCCTTTGAGGCGAACAGGTGCAAACCGACTTCAACAATAACTCCAATAAACACATATATATAGATAAAACCCTCATGATGCACCATAATAAAAAACCATCATTTATCTATATATACAGGAAAAAATATCAATATACACATATATCTATACAACCATCTATGCTAGTGCAATCAGAAAGGCAACGGGGAGGCGGGCGGGACTGTGAGGAATCCACAGGTAGCTATTGTATCCATCAGAAAAAGAGTTACCGAAGGTAAGTAACTTGTTCTTCTCATGTATACAAACTACCTGTGGATTCCTCACCTTATGAATAGAGTCCCAAAGCAGTACCGCACTCGGAGGTGGGTGCCGGTCTGATTATACCAAGAAATCCTGTAAAACAGACGCCCAAGTTGCCGCCTTACAAATGTCCACCACCGGGACTCCCCTTGCCAGTGCCGAAGTGGCCGACTTAGCCCTGGTGGAGTGAGCCCTGATTCCCTCAGGAGGAACTTTCTTTGCCAATGAGTAGCAAACTTTTATACAAAGAATGACCCACCTGGAGATTGTTCTTTTATGGACTGCTCTGCCCTTCCGCTGACCAACATACCCCACGAACAGCTGATCCTCTAGGCGAAAGTCTTTCATCCTCTCAATATAAAAACTGAGAGCCCTTCTAGGGTCCAATCGGTGGAGTCTCGCTTCCTCTTTAGAGGGGTGGGGAGGAGGGTAGAAAGAGGGAAGGGTAATAGCATGTCCCAAAGGAGTGACAACTTTTGGGTAGAAAGCCCCCCTGGTTTTCAGTACCACTTTATCAGGAAAAAACAAAGTAAAGAGGGGTTTAACGGAAAGGGCTTGAAGCTCCCCAATCCTTCTAGCAGAGGTTATAGCAATAAGGAATACCGTCTTAAGAACCAAATACCTTAAAGGACATGAATGCATGGGCTCGAACGGTGAACCCATCAGAAATGTTAACACAAGATTTAAATCCCACTGAGGCATGTGAAAAGGAGTGGGGGGAAACTTATTAAGTAAGCCCTTAATAAACCTATTTACAATCGGAGATTAAAATAAAGAGGGCTGATCCGGGAGACAAAGAAAAGCCGATAGAGCAGCCAAATAACCTTTCACTGTAGCTACTGAACAGCCTTTCTTTGCTAAAGTAAGGGCAAATAACAAAACATCGGAAAGGTGGGCCTTCAAGGGATCTTTGTGCTTCTCTCCACACCAACTAACAAATTTAGCCCACCTATTGGCATAAATGGATTTAGTGGAGTGTCGCCTGGACGATAGAATAACATTCACTACATCTGGTGGGAGAGAAAAATAACTCAGGGTGCCCCGTTCAATCTCCAGGCATGTAGGTGTAAGCTCTGGAGTTGGGGGTGTAGAACCTGCCCCTGTGACTACGATAGGAGGTCTGCCCTGAGCGGGAGACGGAACGGAGGGCACATTGAGAGTTGTAGAAGGTCTGTGTACTACACCCTTCTCGGCCAATCCGGTGCTACCAAGATGACTTGGGCCCTGTCTTGGCGAATCTTCCTCAGGACCCGAGGAATCAAGGCTATGGGGTGAAATGGGTAAAGCAACTGGCCGCCCCAGGGTATTTGAAACGCATCCCCCAACGCTCCTTGCAACGGATACTGGAGACTGCAGAACGACGGGCAGTGCGCATTCTCCCGAGAGGCAATTAGATCGACCTGCGGAGACCCCCGACATCTCAAAGATGTACCGGACTAGATCCGGATGGAGACGCCACTCGTGGTCGGCCAAAAACCAGACGTATCGCCTGCAGTTCCAACAGATTGATATGAAACATCTGTTCCACCGGAGACCAATGACCCCCCAGATCACCCAGATGAGCACCCCACCCTAGAGTGGAGGCATCCGTTGCAACTGTGGCCACTGGAGGTGGTAGTGAAAACGGCTTTCCTTGGGAAAGGTTGCCGTCCACTGCCCACCATTGGAGATCCGCTGCAGTGTCCCTGGAGATCCTTATCGAATCCTCGAGATCCCCTTTGTGCTGAAACCACTGCCTGCAGAGGCACCACTGAAGAGCCCTCATATGCCAGCGCGCATAACTGATCAACAGAATGCAAGAAGCGAACAGACCAAGCAGGCGTAAGACCTTGAGAACCGGAATAACTGCTCCATTTCGCAACATTGGAATCAGCGCCTGAATGTCCCGAATCCGCTGAGGCGGAGGGTAGGCCCGATACAATGTTGTAGCCAGTACTGCCCCTATGAACAGGAGGCGTTGAGAGGGCTCCAGGTGAGACTTGGGCATGTTTACCGAAAACCCCAGGTCGAACAACAACTGGGTTTTACAATACATTGCACACTGGCATCAGTGTGCATTTATTGTGCTGAGAAGTTTGATACCAAACTTCCCAGTTTTCAGTGTAGCCATTATGGGGCTGTGGAGTTCATGTTTGACAGACTCCCAGACCATATACTCTTATGGCTACGCTGCACTTACAATGTCTAAGGTTTTGCTTAGACACTGTAGGGGCATAGGGCTTATGCACCTATGCCGTCACCTGTGGTATAGTGCACCCTGTCTTAGGGCTGTAAGGTCTGCTAGAGGGGTGACTTACCTTTGCCACAGGCAGTGTGAGGTTGGCATGGCACTCTGAGGGGAGTGCCATGTCGACTTAGTCACTTTCTCCCCACCAGCACACACAAGTTGGCAAGCAGTGTGCATGTGCTGAGTGAGGGGTCCACAGGGTGGCATAAACCATGCTACAGCCCTTAGAGACCTTCCCTGGCATCAGGGCTGGAGGAGATAATGAGAAAAATAAGGAGGAGTCACCCCCCAGTCAGGACAGCCCCTAAGGTGTCCTGAGCTGAAGTGACTCTTACTTTTAGAAATCCTCCATCTTGTAGAAGGAGGATTCCCCCAATAGGATTAGGGATGTGCCCCCCTTCCCACAGGGAGGAGGCACAAAGAGGGTGTAGCCACCCTCAAGGACAGTAGCCATTGGCTACTGCCCTCCCAGACCTAAACACCCCCCTAAATCCAGTATTTAGGGACCCCCAGAACCGAGGAAGATAGATTCCTGCAACCTAAAGAAGAAGAAGCCCAGAAGCCCAGCAGTGAAGATGGAGACCACAACTGATTTGGCCCCCAGCCCCACCGGCCTGTCTCCCTACTTCGACAAAAACTGCAACAGCAACGCATCCAACAGGGACCAGCCACCTCTGAAGCCTCAGAGGACTGCCCTGCATCCAAAGGACCAAGAAGCTCCCGAGAACAGCGGCCCTGTTCAACAAACTGCAACTTTCTGCAACAAAGAAGCAACTTTAAAGACTCCATGTTTCTCGCCAGAAGCGTGAGACTTCCCAATCTGCACCCGACGCCCCCGGCTCGACCTGCGGAAAACAAATACCTCAGGGAGGACTCCCCAGCGACTGCGAGCCCTTGAGTAACCAGAGACGACCCCCCTGAGCCCCCACAGCGATGCCTGCAGAGGAAATCCAGAGGCTCCCCCTGACCGCGACTGCCTGTAACAAGGGACCCGACGCCTGGAACCAACACTACACCCGCAGCCCCCATGACTAGAAGGAACCGAACTCCAGTGCAGGAGCGACCCCCAGGCGACTCTCTGCGTAGCCCAGGTGGTGGCTACCCCGAGGAGCCCACCCTATGCCTGCCTGCATCGTTGAAGAGACCCCCGGGTCTCCCCATTGATTCCAATACAAAACCCGATGCCTGTTTGCACTCTGCACCCGGCCGCCCCTGTGTCGCTGAGGGTGTACTTTCTGTGCCTGCTTGTGTCCCACCCGGTGCCCTACAAAACCCCCCAGGTCTGCCCTCTGAGGACGCGGGTACTTACCTGCTGGCAGACTGGAACTGGGGCACCCCTGTTTCCATTGTTTTGGGCACCTCTTTGACCTCTGCACCTGACCAGCCCTGAGATGCTGGTGTGGTAACTTTGGGGTTGCCTTGAACCCCCAATGGTGGGCTACCTTGGACCCAACTTTGAACCCTGTAAGTGTTTTACTTACCTGTGAACTTAACATTTACTTACCTCCCTCAGGAACTGTTGATTCTGTCCACTTTTAAAATAGCTTATTGCCATTTTTGTCAAAACTGTACATGCTATTGTGATTATTCAAAGTTCCTAGAATACCTGAGTGAAATACCTTTCATTTGAAGTATTACTTGTAAATCTTGAACCTGTGGTTTTTAAAATAAACTAAGAAAATATATTTTTCTATGTAAAAGCCTATTGGCCTGGAGTAAGTCTTTGAGTGTGTGTCCCTCATTTATTGCCTGTGTGTGTACAACAAATGCTTAACACTACCCTCTGATAAGCCTACTGCTCGACCACACTACCACAAAATAGAGCATTAGAACCAGGTTGAAGGCCAAGTGTCCACATCCTACCCTGCCTGACAAGGTTGCGGCCCGAGCTTCATCCCAAGATGTGCACCTTTTTTGCTAAATATATGAGGGATCCTAAGAAGGGGATAGACCGGTCATGCCGGGCATGCCAGGACAAGCTCCTAGATATGGTAGGGCCTCTGACCCAAATCATTCAGTTGGTGGAACGCGCCAAACAGTCAGACACTCCACTTCAAACCGAGGTTGTGGCAGGATGGGCACAGAGGAGTATTTGTCTTCTTGGCAACGCCAATTGTGCCATTTCGGCGGAGAGGCGCCGCTCCTTGTTGATTAAGATAGACCGTAAGCTAGGGGAACTCTCATCCTCGGAGGCGGGGGCAGTGGCCCAAGGCCAGTTGTTTGGAGATCCTTTCGTGAAGGATCTCGGGAAATTTGTGGCCACTTTTTCGGCCCTCGATAATGCTCAGTCCTCCATAAAAAATATTTTTGCGGGCAAGGTTTTTGGTGGGGCCGGACAAGGCAGGGGTCGCTCTTCCGGCCGCCAGTCCCAACAAGGCCCTGCGCCCTATGGGCAGTCGGGATGGTGAGACGGCCGCCAAGGAACCTTCTTACCCAACAGGGGAAAAGGGAGAGGCAGAGCGAGCAGGATCGCCAGAGGAACTTCCAATGCCCCAGGAGGCACTTCGGGTAAGGAGTACCCCTTTTTCCCCTCTAGAATTGGGAGGGAGGTTGCGCCTGTTCAAACGGAACTGGGAACTTATAACCTCCGACGCGTGGGTGCTACAGACGGTATCAGGTTTCCACATAGAGTTTTGGGAACTCTGGTACAGCAGGATCTTCCCAGACCCTTAAGTTTTCCAGCTTCAGACGCCAATCTTATAGACGCAGAGGTTCAGGAACTTCTGAGCAAAGGAGCCATTTGTCTTTCCTCTCTTCACCCCATAGGGTTCGTCAGCAACCTGTTTCTCGTGGAAAAAAAAGACAAAGGGTTTCGTCCGGTGATCAACCTTTGTTCTTCCAATGATTGGGTTGTTTATCGGCACTTCAAGGTGGAGGGTATACATATGCTTCGGGATATCCTCCTGCTGGGAGATTGGAGGGTCCGTCTGGACCTCAAGGATGCGTATCTAACGGTTCACATTTTTCCCCCTCATCGCAGATTCCTTCAGTTTCTTTGGAGGGGTCAGGTGTTCGAATTCACCTTTCTCCCGTTCGATCTATCGTCAGCCCCTTGGTGTTTTACCAAGTTACTCAAGACGGTGGTAGAGTTCCTTCGCTCTCGGGGGGTTCGCCCCATCATTTACCTGGACGATATACTTCTGATGGATCAATCCAGGTCTCAACTATTATCCAACACGAACATGACTATTGTTCTCCTGCAGGACCCGGGGTTTGTCATCAACCACCAGAAATCCGATCTGCTGCCTTCGCAGACAATGGCTTTTCTGGGGTCCCTCATAGACTCCTAGGCTGCATCCCTCAATCTTCCGCTACAGAAGATCTCTAAGATCAAGAAGGAGTTACGGATAGTCCTGAGGCGCAACAGAATTTCGCTACATCAGTTAGTCCGAGTGGTCGGGTTAGAGCTGATTCATCTCAATTCGGAGGCATGGACGGAGTTACAACGGTGGTTGGACCACATGGAGGCATGGAATGGCAGGGCCATCTTCGGGTCCTGCCCCGACCTAGTCATAGAGTTCGATGCTAGCCTACATGGTTGGGGATCCCGCTGCGGGGATGTGTCCTACGGGGGACGTTAGACCACGCAGGAACTTGCAGGATATGCATAGCAATTGCTTGAGCTGTAAGCGGGCTCGTTTACAATCCAATCCTTGACCCGGGACCGGGTCTCCTGTGCGGTTCTCCTTCAGATGGACAACGTATCAACGGTCCAATATATCAATCGTCTGGGGGGCACTCGGTCGAGGGCCCTAGCGGATCTGGCAAAGGATTTTTGGCACTTTTGCCTGGCACACTAGATCTCGGTCACGGCGGAGTATCTGCCCAGCTCCCAAAACGCTCTTGCGGATTGGAACTCCAGATTCCTTCGGGACTCCAACGATTGGAAGCTGGACCCGGCAGTTTTCAGGGCGATCATGGCAAGGTGGGGTCCCTGCACGGTGGACCTCTTTACATCCAGGTGGGACACTCAACTTTCCCGGTACTTCATCTGAGGCAGTGGACGCGTTCCTTCAGGACTGGAGCCAGATTCGGGGTTATGCCTTTCCCCCCTTCCTGCTGATTTCCAGGGTGTCAGCCCAAGTCCGTCGCCAGGAAGCGACCGTGATTCTAGTGACGCCCCTATGGCGCTCGCAGGCTTGGTTCCCCATTCTTCTGGAACTCTCTTGCAACTTTCCTCTTTGGCTTCCAACATCCTCTTTGATCCTTCAGGATCCGCTGGGCCAGTTCCATCCTCTGATTCTCCATGGCCAACTGCATCTGGTGGCCTGGAAGATTTCAGGTCTCGCTGGTTTGATCGCAGACGTTCACAGGAAGCTCAGGGTTTCATGGCCCAGGCCTGGGCTCCAGGGACTGGCAAGCAATACAGATCGGCTTGAGCTCGATGGGCTCGCTGGTGTATGGACCGGCATACAGATCCCATTGGGGCCCACGTTACTGACATCCTAAATTTCCTAGTGGAACTGGCTGCAGCTGATCTGTCTTATTGCACAGTGAATTCTTTCCGCTCGGTTATTTTGGCAGGTCACCCCCTTCTGGACAATCAGCCAGTGGGAGCTCATCCCTGGGTGTGTAAACTTCTTAAAGGCATTAGGCTTTCCCGTCCTCCGGAACCAAGATATTCGGAATTATGGGATGTCAATCCGGTTTTACGCCTATTTTTATCGTGGCAGGATAATCATCTTCTGTCCCAAAAGGAATTATCAGCTAAACTAGCGATGTTGCTCTTGCAAAATGGTTTCAGATGTCAGGGCTCTGGATGTGTCAGGTAGAGTGTTCTCTCCAGAGGGTGTAACCTTTACTGTGGCCCTTAGGACCAAATGTAATAACAGGTCGGTATCTTATCGGGTGTTCCCTTTTGCTCCTAAACTGTGCATTGTACGTTGCTTGAAGGCGTATGAGGAGATGACTGTGGATTTTCGTCCCGTGGGTGAAGACCAATTGTTGATTGCGATCAAGAAGCCCTTTAAAGAGGTCTCTTCCCCAACCATTGCGCGATGGGTACGATGGATCCTAGCAGAAGCAGGTATTGACATACGTGTTTTTGGTGCCCATTCGACAAGGGGGGCCATGGCCTCCAAAGCGGTCCACGTTGGCGGTAGGTTGGAGGACATCATGAATGTGGCGGATTGGTCCTCGGAGTCGGTTTTTAAAAGATTTTACTTCAAACCGATCCATGAAGCGGCTTCCTTGGTGGTGAGTAAGCTTTGAACTTGCATAATCCTCGCCTCCGGTCCTGCCATAGAATGCTACATTTCCTAGCTAAGGTGAAGGAAAGTTTCAATTCTATTAAGGACACGGAGGCGAGGATTATCCCTCCCTACATGTATTCCGTGTACTACCCACCCAGAAGCTATGGTTTGGATTCGGTACGATGGTGGTATTCTTATTATTTATATATGCATGCTCATGTACTGATTGTTACTTGTGTCACTGGTATATTCATGCTATCATGTATTGTATTGCACTTGTAGTGATTGATGATCTGACAATGTTCCATTGTTGTTTCTCATAACTGCAGTTTTGCTTACAGTGATTCAGGACAGTTTCGCCTGTTTATTGTTTTGTGGCTTCATGACTTACGTTGGTATGTTTCTTATAGGAACGAGGCAGCGGCCACGGGAAGAGTTGGAGGTCCCTTCGCAGTGAAGTCGAGGGGGATATGACGTGCGATGGACATTTTATACCCATATGTTAATGGAGCCGGTGTTCTACGGTCGTCATGGCAACGCTCATGGGACTTGTGGTTCAGCTTTGTTTTTGTTGAACTTTGAACCTGCTGTATAATAAAGACTGACGAAAGATCTGCATGATCCTCGCCTCCGTGTCCTTAATAGAATTTAAACTTTCCTTCACATTAGCTAGGAAATTTAGCATTTTGGTTGTTCCTGCCTGCCTTCAGTTGTGGTTCGCTGTACTTTTCTGTGTGTTAAGTAAGATTATAACTATATTACTTTCTGGGGTTTTAGTGTTATGGGGATATATTTAGGATTAGTTTAGTCAGCTTGTAGAATATTGTTTGTTAGTATTTTGTTCAGTTAGTGTTAGAGAAGTGTGGTAGCCGAGTGTGGTAGGCCTAATTATATTGCCGTTATAGGTTTTTTAATTTTTATTGTATGCAATATATTAATGTGTATGAAGTTTATGTGTTGCGTGCATGGGTGTTTTGTGTTTTTTTACAGGTTTCCGTTTGGTTGTCGAAGATGCAGATATTTTGGGTGCATTTTTTCGGAGCATAGATTTGATTATATCTATTTTAACCAATGTTATTTTTAATGTCCTTGATTTTTCAGTTTTTCTAGACAATTTTTTTATATTTCTAATTTTTGGGATTTTGGGGGTCTCCCTGCAATGCTATTACTTTGGAATTTTTATTTTTGTCTTACATTTTTGACTTTTTAGCGAGGATTGGTATGTTCTATTTATGAATTATTTTGCGTTTTGAATTTTTGAATTATTATAGAGTTTCATCTGCTCAGCTACAAAAGTTAAGATTGAATAGTAAAAAAACTATATTAATTAAGTTATCTAGATGTTTACAGGTTTGTTAAGGCTTGTATTGGTGTTTTTATTGGTTTGTTTATTCTAAGGTTCTTACTGTGGAGTCTAGGTATGATGGGCCTTGATTGTTATCAGCAAAGAGTAGACTTTACTTTGTACCATGATGTTTTTTTCAGTCAGTTTTGAGCCTTTGGGTCTTAGTTGATATAGTGACTGTTCCATTCTTCGTTCTTTATCTATTTTTAATCATTCTAAAAATGTATATAGTGTAGGGCTGCTTCATCCTAAAGTTCCTTGGAAGGAAATGTCCATGGTGTTGCTGGTTTTTGTCTGTTGTTCTATGGTACTCTCATAAATGTCTGCTCCTTCGTGGTATTTGATACCTGCGTTGGGGTCTGTGACCTAAACGGTTCAGTCTGCCCACACAAGTATCTTTAAAGTAGTCTATTGGGGGGTAATTTCTTTGTTGGAGGGGTAATTTATGTTATGTCATTGATGGTAATATGATTATATTAATAGGTTGTAATGTTTTGCTACTCCAATTACTGGGGTGTCAATAAGTTTTTTTAATTTCACAGGAAAATTCAGCATTTGTGGAGTGTTGTGTACTTAATGCCGATTTTTGCAGGTGTCTCCAGGTACTATAATTTAAGTGTCAGTAACACCCTTGGATGGCTGTATGTGGATATATTTTTAAACTGGAAGAAATAATTGCTTGCTCAAAGTTGATAATTATTTTTGTATAATGTCTTTGTTGGCTTTGGCTTTTATTTCATTTAATAGTTCTTGGTATGCTGTGGTTTGTTTATCTGATAGAAGTGTATAGACTAAGGGATAAAAGAGTATAGACTAAGGGGAGTTTGGTAGTCTCCATGGATTGTGTAGATTTGCGTGAATGGTGAATGCCACAATTTGAAATTGCTGTCTATCATTCATGTGTAGCTCTTTGTACCTCTTAGTAGGTTATTGTCCGTAGCATATTCAATAATTCTCTCATTGTTGCCACTGTGGAATAAAAGGAAAGTGTAATCTGTGTTACTGTTAATGTTACATTTTTGGCAATATTTCTACTTCTAGGAGCAGCAAGTGTTTCGCTGTTTGTTTTTTAGTTCTGGCTACGGATCTTTTTAAATTGCGAATTGCAGGAAGTTGGTCTGTAGTATAATCAGGAACATTGAGAATTATAGTGGTCATTATGACCCTGGCGGTCTTCTGCCCTATAGGGTTAATGTGGCAGTATCACCGCCAACAGGCCGGCGGTAATGACGCCAAATAATGACCATGGCAGTGAGCCCTCCCATAGACAGCCAATGTACCACACCAACCGCCAGCACGGTACGAACACCGAACACAGCAGTAGCCACATACAGGCAGGCGGAAGACAAGAATCCGCCCACCATGTTATGACATAGCACACCACCAGGATTTCTGGGGCGGTAGCAACAACACCAAAAGCCTGGCGGAAACTCATCATATAACAGGAGGCACTCACCCCCAGGGACACACAGGAATCCACGGTCTTCATGGAACCTGGAACGGCAAGTCTTCCTGATGCTGTACCACGCCATGGCCGTCCTGGAGCACCAGCGCCGACAAAGACGAAGGCAGTGAGGACAGCCACCTGGCGCACAAGGGAGGGAGAGAGGGGGGAGTGACACACACACACACGCACAACACACCATACACACACCACACACCCAGAACCAACCAGATGCACAGGAAAATAAAAGTAACAGAACCCCGGAGTAAAGAAACCCAGGACACCTACACAGTTCCAACCACTGTATTCCTGTTGTATGAATATGTAAAATGCAAAAACATGCACAACTGCAGAAATAAATACATGCAGGACCAAAGGCCAGTCCAAAGCCACAAATGCCCACAGGGCAAACTCCAAGCTCCAATCTGATTCCTGACATCAATGGGACTCCACTGTTCTGGGGCATCATGTTGGAAATGGGCAAGCACCTGAGGGGGTGATGGGTTGTGGGGGGCACCCATTGGGAGGGGGCTTCCTGCTCACTGGTTCTGGAGGGGGATTCCTGCCTGCTGGTTCTGGAGGGGGCTTCCTGCCCACTGGTTCTGGAGGGGGCTGCCTGCCCACTGGTCATTGATGGCACTCCTTGTCGTCTGGTTCGGGATGCTGCTCCATGGCCTCTGGTTCTGGATGCTGCTCCTTGGCCTCTGGTTAGGTACGCCTCTCCATGGCCTCTGGTTCTGGATGTGGCTTCTTGGGCACAGTTTTGAGTTGGGCCTCCTTAGTCATGGTTTTGAGCGGGGCCTCGTTGGACATGGATTTGTGTGGGCCCTCCTTGGCCTTGGATTTTTGTGGGGCCTCCTTGGCCTTGGATTTTTGTGGGTCCTCCTTGGCCTTGGATTTTTTGTGGGGCATCGTTGGCCAGGGATTTGGGTGTGGCCTCCTTGGCTTTGGCTTTTTGTAGGGCCTCCTTGTCCAGGGATTTGTGTGTGGCCTCCTTGGCCTTAGATTTGTTTGGGGCCTCCTTGTACTGGGACTTGGGTAGGGCCTCCTTGGCCTTGGATTTGTTTGGGGCACTTTAGCCGTCCGTTTTGGGGGGGAGGAGTGTCCTTGGAGTGGGGGGCCTGCGTCACACTCATGTGCTTCTTAGTGGTAGCTGGAGACTTTGGGGGTGGAGCTGTGTCAGACTGGGTGCTTGAGGTACTGGGCTGGGGTGGGGAAGGACAAACAGGATGTGTCGATGGATGTTGTGGTGGTGTCTGCAAGTGAGGTGGGTCTGCTGCATGAGGTGGTGGTGGTGGTGGTGACTGTGCATACGGTGTGTGGGTTGCACGTCTGCGGGTCTGCTGTTGTGGTGACTGTGGGCAAGGCTGTGCGGCTCGCAGGTTCTGGGACTGTTGATGAAGTGCATGTAGTTGTGAGTGAGTATGTGACTATGATGGAGTAGGAGGAGGGGGACATAGTGGAGGAAATGGATGATATTGTGGGCATCTGTGCGTTGGCTGTGTGAGTGCTTGTGGACTGAGGTGTGCTGCCTGTGTTTGTCTGTGCAAGTCTTGTGTTTTGTTTTGGGTGCATGCTTGTCAGAATGTGTGTGTGGGATGGGTTGGGGGTGAGGAGACTGGGACTGGGTAGTGGTACTTGGAGGGGGGGATGGATGAAACAGGGACACTGGTTGCTGTCAGTGAAGAGGCCAGAGCCTGAAAAGATCTCTGTAGGGCCGCCAAGCCACCGTGGATGCCCTCCAGGAAGGCATTGTATTGTTGTATCTCGGATGCCAGCCCCTCGATGGCATTCACTATGGCTAACTGCCCTACAGAGATCGATCTCAGCAGGTCATTAGCCTCCTCACTGAGGGCAGCAGGGCTGACTGGGGCAGGGCCTGAGGAGCCTGGGGTGAAGGAGATGCCCACCCTCCTGGGTGAGTGGGCACGGGTAACTCAGTGGGGGGCTACTGAGAGGGCAGTGCTGGTATGGGGTGGTGGAAAATAATGTAGCTGGGGTGTTCCCATCGGAGGCCGAATCAGAGTCAGTGGTATCACCTCCCGTCTCCGCTGTGGTGCTCCCCTCGCCCTCCATCTCACTGGTCCCGTCGGCGTCAGTGGACTCTGCCTACTGGGTCCCGTGGGCTGCAGCTCCCTCACTCCCCGGTACCCCTGCTCCTTCGCAGATGATGCTAATGCACACAAGGATAGGTAGACAAAAAGAGAGAGAGGGGAGAGAGAGAAAGGGAGCACATGGTCAATCTCAACACCAACAGCACAGATGGCAGACACATCACTGTCACACGTTGAGACTGGAACTGAGAATGGGCAGTATGGACCACACTGGCATACCATTGGGTAAGTACTACAGCAGGTAGGAGCCAAACACTGCAAGCTACACACCAACTGGGTCCGGCTAGTGTAGGAAGTTGGCTCTGTATGTGCTATTTCAAAGTAAGGAATAGCATGCACAGAGTCCATGGGTTCCCCTTAGAGGTAAGATAGTGGCAAAAAGAGATAATACTAATGCTCTATTTTGTGGTAGTGTGGTCGAGCAGTAGGCTTATCAAAGGAGTAGTGTTAAGCATTTGTTGTACATACACACAGGCAATAAATGAGGAACACACACTCAGAGACAAATTCAGGCCAATAGGTTTTGTTATAGAAAAATATATTTTCTTAGTTTATTTTAAGAACCACAGGTTCAAATTCTACATGTAATATCTCATTTGAAAGGTATTGCAGGTAAGTACTTTAGGAACTTTGAATAATCACAATAGCATATATACTTTTTACATAAAACACATTTAGCTGTTTTAAAAGTGGACACAGTGCAATTTTCACAGTTCCTGGGGGAGGTAAAGTAATGTTAGTTCTTGCAGGTAAGTAAACGACCTACGGGGTTCAAATTGGGGTCCAAGGTAGCCCACCGTTGGGGGTTCAGAGCAACCCCAAAGTCACCACACCAGCAGCTCAGGGCCGGTCAGGTGCAGAGTTCAAAGTGGTGCCCAAAACACATAGGCTTCAATGGAGAAGGGGGTGCCCCGGTTCCAGTCTGCCAGCAGGTAAGTACCCGCGTCTTCGGAGGGCAGACCAGGGGGGTTTTGTAGGGCACCGGGGGGGACACAAGTCCACACAGAAAGTACACCCTCAGCAGCGCGGGGGCGGCCGGGTGCAGTGTGAAAACAAGCGTCAGGTTCGCAATAGGATTCAATGGGAGACCAAGGGGTCTCTTCAGCGGTGCAGGCAGGCAAGGGGGGGGGCTCCTCGGGGTAGCCACCACCTGGGCAAGGGAGAGGGCCTCCTGGGGGTCACTCCTGCACTGAAGTTCCGATCCTTCAGGTGCTGGGGGCTGCGGGTGCAGGGTCTTTTCTAGCCGTCAGGATTTTAGAGTCAGGCAGTCGCGGTCAGGGGGAGCCTCGGGATTCCCTCTGCAGGCGTCGCTGTGGGGGTTCAGGGGGGACAACTTTGGTTACTCACAGTCTCGGAGTCGCCGGAGGTTCCTCCCTGAGGTGTTGTTTATCCACCAGTCGAGTCGGGGTCGCTGGGTGCAGTGTTGCAAGTCTCACGCTTCTTGCGGGGATTGCAGGGGTCTTTAAATCTGCTCCTCTGGATACAAAGTTGCAGTCTTTGTTGAACAGGGCCGCTGTTCTCGGGAGTTTCTTGGTCTCTTGGAAGCAGGGCAGTCCTCTGAGGATTCAGAGGTCGCTGGTCCTGGGGAAAGCGTCGCTGGAGCAGTTTTCTTTGGAAGGCAGGAGACAGGCCGGTAGGACTGGGACCAAAGCAGTTGGTGTCTTCTTCCTTCTTCTGCAGGGATTTTCAGGTCAGCAGTCCTCTTCTTCTGTAAGTTGCAGGAATCTAAATCCTTAGGTTCAGGGAAGCCCTTAAATACTAAATTTAAGGGCGTGTTTAGGTCTGGGGGTTAGTAGCCAATGGCTACTAGCCCTGAGGGTGGGTACACCCTCTTTGTGCCTCCTCCCAAGGGGAGGAGGGCACATTCCTATCCCTACTGGGGGAGTCAATTCAGCTCAGGACACCTTAGGGGCTGTCCTGACTGGCCAGTGACTCCTCCTTGTTATTCTCATTATCTCCTCCGGCCTTGCCGCCAAAAGTGGGGCCGTGGCCGGAGGGGGCGGGCAACTCCACTAGCTGGAGTGCTCTGCGGTGCTGGAACAAAGGGGGTGAGCCTTTGAGGCTCACCGCCAGGTGTTACAGCTCCTGCCTCGGGGAGGTGATAGCATCTCCACCCAGTGCAGGCTTTATTACTGGCCACAGAGTGACAAAGGCACTCTCCCCATGTGGCCAGCAACATGTCTCGAGTGTGGCAGGCTGCTAGAACCAGTCAGCCTACACGGGTAGTTGGTTACGGTTTCAGGGGGCACCTCTAAGGTGCCCTCTGGGGTGTATTTTACAATAAAATGTACACTGGCATCAGTGTGCATTTATTGTGCTGAGAAGTTTGATACCAAACTTCCCAGTTTTCAGTGTAGCCATTATGGTGCTGTGGAGTCCGTGTTTGACAGACTCCCAGACCATATACTCTTATGGCTACCCTGCACTTACAATGTCTAAGGTTTGGCTTAGACACTGTAGGGGCACAGTGCTCATGCACTGGTGCCCTCATCTATGGTATAGTGCACCCTGCCTTAGGGCTGTAAGGCCTACTAGAGGGGTGACTTATCTATACTGCATAGGCAGTGTGAGGTTGGCATGGCACCCTGAGGGGAGTGCCATGTCGACTTACTCGTTTTGTTCTCACCAGCACACACAAGCTGGCAAGCAGTGTGTCTGTGCTGAGTGAGGGGTCCCCGGGGTGGCATAAGATATGCTGCAGCCCTTAGAGACCTTCCCTGGCATCAGGGCCCTTGGTACCAGGGGTACCAGTTACAAGGGACTTACCTGGATGCCAGGGTGTGCCAATTGTGGAATCAAAAGTACAGGTTAGGGAAAGAACACTGGTGCTGGGGCCTGGTTAGCAGGCCTCAGCACACTTTCAATTCAGAACATAGCATCAGCAAAGGCAAAAAAGTCAGGGGGTAACCATGCCAAAGAGGCATTTCCTTATAGCTAGGCTCTGCCTGAGATGGGAAGCCATCTACCTAGCTATCTAATACATGTTTTCCACCCTATTAACCTGAGCTGGACCATGCAGCAATGTCTGAACTGCATATTGGGGCATCAACAGACTAGTACATTGTACCCAAATCCCATGCCAGGCAACAGAGTTGGTTAACAAAGACACTGTACTCACCCCCTTGTGGCTGCTGTGATGCCCCCAAGCGCCCATCCAGCTCTGAGTAGGCCACCGCCAGTATGCAGGCCATCAGGGGGGTCAGGTTCCGACGGGCAAACCCTCCCTCGCTGGGGGGGCTGTCCCCAGCTGAGCCTCCGTGGTCTTCCGGGCCCAGCGTCTCAGGTCCTCCCAGCGTTTCCTGCAGTGGGTGCTCCGCCTGCTATAGACCCCCAGGGTTCGCACATACTTGGGGATGGCACGCCACAACCACTTCTTCTGATGGGCGCTGACATGCAGAGGAAACACAGAAGGTGGTTCTCCATGAACCAGACAATCCAGCCCGTCACACATATGGCCCACAAAAAGAATTATTCCCTCATCAGGCACACACATGACCCGTACCTCTGCAGTAGCGCTGCTACCAGCCATACCCCCACACCTGACACACTGCCAGCACACACACACATCTCCATTCAGTCATGTCGCATGCAACGTACCCATGGTGTACTCACCTGTTGGTCTGGAGGCCATACAACTGCCCATACTGGGGTAGCACCCCATCCACAAGGCTCTTCAACTCCTCCCATGTGAATGCTGGGGCCCTTTCCCCTGTTGCACAAGCCATGGCAGGTTCCAGACACAGGTCACAGCAGCACACGGGATGGAGATGTCATCCTGTGGAAAGTCAGGAATCAGGTGAAGTGGTAAAAAGGAAATGGCGGTCACGTCCGAAGCAGTGAACACCGTCACTGCCGGCATTGATCATTATTGGTTCCCATTCTCCAAAGAGGGCCATGTTAGTCAATGAGGAATAGCACGGCGGTGCAGACCACCTCCCGCCATGACGCGAATGCCAGCCGAGTGATGTCACTTCCACCTGTCCATGAATCCAGGACTGGCGGGGTGCCATTTTCTAACGCTGGTATACATGTACAGATTGATAAGTGCATCATTGTAGTTGAATGTACTCACCTAGACAATTCCAGTGTCCAACATACAAGCATGCTCTGTGTACATTGCTGTAGTGTGTTCAAGGCTCCTGTTGTCACTCCTTTTTTACATTTGGGTCCCTTAGGTACCAACCACTGGGGAGGAATACTGTGTACAGACCCCTTGTGGACTTGGCTACACTGGAGGACCAGCACATCATACTCATCTATCGTCTGGACAGGGCCACAATCACAGAGCTGTGTGAACAATTGGAGCCTGATCTGATACCTGCTATCCGTAGCACCACAGCAATCCCCCTGGCACTCTCAGTGCTCCATTTCCTGGCAACTGGCTCTTTCCAGGTGACAGTTGGCTTGGCTGCAGGTATGACACAGTCAGTGTTCTCTATTGTGCTTGCAAGGGTTTTGGCAGGCTTGCTATGTGTACATCGCATTCCCCAAGTAGGTGATTTACCAAATGTGAAGGCTGGATTCTATGCAATGGGACATATACCAAATGTTGTTGGGGCCATCGACGGGACCCATATTGCCTTAGTTCCCACCAAGGCCAATGAACAAGTGCACATAAATCGGAAGAGTTTCCACTCACTCAATGTCCAGATGGTGTGCCTTGCTGACCAGTACATCTCCCACGTCACTGTCAAGTATCCAGGGTCGGTGCATGATGCCTTTGTCCTGAGGAATAGCAGTGTCCCACAGCTGATGGCACAATTACAGAGGCACAGAGTGTGGCTAATAGGTGAGCCTGAGTCCCCACCCAATGTATGTCAGTGTATGCCTTCAGGCATCATAGCCCATGCCATTGTGCAGGGCTAATGTGTATCCCTTACTTCTTGCAGGTGATTCCAGCTACCCAAACCTGTCAAGGCACCTGACCCCTGTTAGAAATCTGAGAACAGGGGCTGAAAATAGGTACAATGATGCTCATGGGCGTACCAGGAGGATTGTAGAAAGGAACTTCGGGCTCCTGAAGGCTGGGTTCAGGTGCCTCCATCTGACAGGTGGATCCCTATGCTACTCCCCTGAGAAGGTCTGCAGAATCGTTGTTGTGTGCTGCATGTTGCAAAATTCGGCCCTCATACAGCATGTACCCTATCTGCAGGAGGAGGGCAGTGACAATGCAGATGTGGCAGCAGTGGACACTGAGGACAGTGAGGAGGAGGAGGATGTGGACAACAGGTCACATTTGATCCTGCAGTACTTCCAATGACATTCAGGTAAGAATGAAATGAACTAAACATTTCTACATTTTAGTGTTGTGTTGTGTGACTGCAGCATAATGCAAGTCATTCCCTTTGCATCCCACCTGACTGTCACCTATGCCTTTCTTTATTGCAGATGTTGGTGTTGGTCCAACAGTGTACTGCTGTGATGTTTACAGACAGTTGAGACACATTTGTTGGATGGATTAACATGTTACTGGACATTTATACAGGATCATGCTGTTCATTACAGTTCAATACATTGTACATTACCTATGGATAAAGCACTATTACTCAAGTTGTGTTCAAGGATGCAATAGAGTAGGGTGACGTTTGGGACTAGTCCAGTGTAGTGGGCCAGTCTATTTGTAGCACAGGTCCAGAGTCCAAGGGGCCATAGGAAGGGTAGCAATGGCAGATCAAAGTAGACAAGGTGACACAATGGAACACAAGGGGGACATTCAGGAGGGCCTCATTTCTTGGCGGTGGTCCTTGTCTTGGCAAGTGTCTCTGATGTCTGTCTCGGTCATAGGGACAGTTTGCGGGGTGGTACACCATCTGCAGGGGGAGGGGTGCTGGTGGCCTGTGGGTCCTGTGGCAGGGCCTCCTTCCACTAGCTGCAGCAGATATGGAGGGCTGGTCAGTAGACTGGCTAGTGGAAGGGGGCCGCTTATGTGATGTGTAGTCCCTCATGATGTTAACCATATCACCTAGCACCCCTGCAATGGAGACCATGGTAGTGTTCAGGGCCTGCAATTCTTTCTTGATCTCCTGGTGGTGTTACTCCTGCAGCCGCTGGTTCTCCTGCATGATGTTTATCACCTGACCCATCTTGTCCTGGGATTGTTGATAAGCCCCGAGGACATTAGTGAGTGCCTCCTGGGCAGGCGGTTCCCTGGGCCTGTCCTTCCCCTGGCACACAGCTGTCTTCCGACTGTCCCTGGACTCCTGTGCCTGTGTCTCCTGAATGGTGTGCCCACTGCCACTGACCCCAGGACCCTCATTGTTTTGCCTGTGAGGTGTGGACTGGGGCCCCTGTACAGATGAGCACACTGCTGATTGACGTGTCTTGGGGACAGAGGTCTGGGGACGTTGGGTGGTTGCTTTGGTGTTGGATACTGAGGGGGGAGTGTGAGAAGGTAGCCTCTTTCTAGCCTTGTTACCCCCACTTTTGGCCTGTTTGTGAGTGTATGTCAGGGTGTTTGTCACTGTTTTCACTGTCTCACTGGGATCCTGATAGCCAGGCCTCAGTGCTCATAGTGAAAACACTATGGTTTCAGTATGTTTGTTATGTGTCACTGGGATCCTGCTGGTCAGGACCCCAGTGCTCATAGGTTTGTGGCCTATATGTATGTGTCACTGGGACCCTGTCACACAGGGCCCCAGTGCTCATAGGTATGCATGTATATGTTCCCTGTGTGGTGCCTAACTGTCTCACTGAGGCTCTGCTAACCAGAACCTCAGTGGTTATGCTCTCTCATTACTTTCAAATTGTCACTAACAGGCTAGTGACCATTTTTACCAATTTACATTGGCTTACTGGAACACCCTTATAATTCCCTAGTATATGGTACTGAGGTACCCAGGGTATTGGGGTTCCAGGAGATCCCTATGGGCTGCAGCATTTCTTTTGCCACCCATAGGGAGCTCTGACAATTCTTACACAGGCCTGCCACTGCAGCCTGAGTGAAATAACGTCCACGTTATTTCACAGCCATTTTACACTGCACTTAAGTAACTTATAAGTCACCTATATGTCTAACCTTTACCTGGTAAAGGTTAGGTGCAAAGTTACTTAGTGTGAGGGCACCCTGGCACTAGCCAAGGTGCCCCCACATTGTTCAGAGCCAATTCCCTGAACTTTGTGAGTGCGGGGACACCATTACACGCGTGCACTACATATAGGTCACTACCTATATGTAGCTTCACAATGGTAACTCCGAATATGGCCATGTAACATGTCTATGATCATGGAATTGCCCCCTCTATGCCATCCTAGCATAGTTGGCACAATCCCATGATCCCAGTGGTCTGTAGCACAGACCCTGGTACTGCCAAACTGCCCTTCCTGGGGTTTCACTGCAGCTGCTGCTGCTGCCAACCCCTCAGACAGGCATCTGCCCTCCTGGGGTCCAGCCAGGCCTGGCCCAGGATGGCAGAACAAAGAACTTCCTCTGAGAGAGGGTGTGACACCCTCTCCCTTTGGAAAATGGTGTGAAGGCAGGGGAGGAGTAGCCTCCCCCAGCCTCTGGAAATGCTTTGTTGGGCACAGAGGTGCCCAATTCTGCATAAGCCAGTCTACACCGGTTCAGGGACCCCTTAGCCCCTGCTCTGGCGCGAAACTGGACAAAGGAAAGGGGAGTGACCACTCCCCTGACCTGCACCTCCCCTGGGAGGTGTCCAGAGCTCCTCCAGTGTGCTCCAGACCTCTGCCATCTTGGAAACAGAGGTGCTGCTGGCACACTGGACTGCTCTGAGTGGCCAGTGCCACCAGGTGACGTCAGAGACTCCTGCTGATAGGCTCCTTCAGGTGTTAGTAGCCTATCCTCTCTCCTAGGTAGCCAAACCCTCTTTTCTGGCTATTTAGGGTCTCTGTCTCTGGGGAAACTTTAGATAACGAATGCATGAGCTCAGCCGAGTTCCTCTGCATCTCCCTCTTCACCTTCTGATAAGGAATCGACCGCTGACCGCGCTGGAAGCCTGCAAACCTGCAACATAGTAGCAAAGACGACTACTGCAACTCTGTAACGCTGATCCTGCCGCCTTCTCGACTGTTTTCCTGCTTGTGCATGCTGTGGGGGTAGTCTGCCTCCTCTCTGCACCAGAAGCTCCGAAGAAATCTCCCGTGGGTCGACGGAATCTTCCCCCTGCAACCGCAGGCACCAAAAAGCTGCATCTCCGGTCCCTTGGGTCTCCTCTCAGCACGACGAGCGAGGTCCCTCGAATCCAGCGACACCGTCCAAGTGACCCCCACAGTCCAGTGACTCTTCAGCCCAAGTTTGGTGGAGGTAAGTCCTTGCCTCACCTCGCTGGGCTGCATTGCTGGGAACCGCGACTTTGCAAGCTTCTCCGGCCCCTGTGCACTTCCGGCGGAAATCCTGTGTGCACAGCCAAGCCTGGGTCCACGGCACTCTAACCTGCATTGCACGACTTTCTAAGTTGGTCTCCGGCGACGTGGGACTCCTTTGTGCAACTTCGGCGAGCACCGTTTCACGCATCCTCGTAGTGCCTGTTTCTGGCACTTCTCCGGGTGCTACCTGCTTCAGTGAGGGCTCTTTGTCTTGCTCGACGTCCCCTCTCTCTGCAGGTCCAATTTGCGACCTCCTGGTCCCTCCTGGGCCCCAGCAGCGTCCAAAAACGCCAAACGCACGATTTGCGTGTAGCAAGGCTTGTTGGCGTCCATCCGGCGGGAAAACACTTCTGCACGACTCTCCAAGGCGTGGGGGATCCATCCTCCAAAGGGGAAGTCTCTAGCCATTGTCGTTCCTGCAGTATTCACAGTTCTTCAGCCTAGTAAGAGCTTCTTTGCACCAACCGCTGGCATTTCTTGGGCATCTGCCCATCTCCGAGCTGCTTGTGACTTTTGGACTTGGTCCCCTTGTTCCACAGGTACCTTCAGACAGGAATCCATCGTGGTTGCATTGCTGATTTGTGTTTTCCTTGCATTCTCCCTCTAACACGACTATTTTGTCCTTAGGGGAACTTTGGTGCACTTTGCACTCACTTTTCAGGGTCTTGGGGAGGGTTATTTTTCTAACTCTCACTATTTTCTAATAGTCCCAGCGACCCTCTACAAGGTCACATAGGTTTGGGGTCCATTCGTGGTTCGCATTCCACTTCTGGAGTATATGGTTTGTGTTGCCCCTATCCCTATGTTTCCCCATTGCATCCTATTGTAACTATACATTGTTTGCACTGTTTTCTAAGACTATACTGCATATTTTTGCTATTGTGTATATATATCTTGTGTATATTTCCTATCCTCTCACTGAGGGTACACTCTAAGATACTTTGGCATATTGTCATAAAAATAAAGTACCTTTATTTTTAGTATAACTGTGTATTGTGTTTTCTTATGATATTGTGCATATGACACTAAGTGGTACTGTAGTAGCTTCACACGTCTCCTAGTTCAGCCTGAGCTGCTTTGCTAAGCTACCATTATCTATCAGCCTAAGCTGCTAGACACCCTATACACTAATAAGGGATAACTGGGCCTGGTGCAAGGTGCAAGTACTCCTTGGTACTCACTACAAGCCAGTCCAGCCTCCTACAGGGAGGCTCTGTGATGGACTGGGTGTGGGCTGGGGAAGCCAACTAACCAGTGGTCCCTGATGGGCCAGGGAGTTCATCCAGATCCAGAACTCCAGAGTTGCTGTAATCACTGGGTGCATCTTCAGGTGGGGGACTGGGTAGCCGTGGCACTTCCTCGCTGCTGAGATTGGCTGGGGCACCTGTGGGGATGTAAGTGGTGTATTATGCTACATGTCTGTGACATATTCTGCATCCCTATCTTCCCCTATATTATTGTTGGTGCCCTGCCACCTTTGTTTGTGTATGGTGATGGATTGTGGGATTGTTAGTTCTCCATGCTGTGCATGCATTGGTGATGGGTGTACATGCAGGGCTGGAAGGGATGTGCATGCAGTGGGTATGGCATGCAGGGCTTGGCATTTACGTTTCTTAATTGTGGTGGTGCACTGTGTGGGATGCAGTGGGGTGATGACTGTCAGGGTGAGGAGAGGTGGTGGCATGCAGGTATGGGTGGTGATAGGTAGTAATGTTGACTCACCAGTGTCCAGTCCTCTGGCAACTACAGTGAGTCCCTCAGGATGCAACATTGCCAAAACTTGCTATTCCCATGCTGTCAGCTGTGGAGGAGGAGATGGGGGTCCACCACTAGTCCTCTGGATAGCGAGCTGGTGCCTTGCTGCAATGGGACGCACCTTCCACCTCTTCCTGTTGTCATCCCTTGTTCATGGATGCTGTCCCATGAAGTTCACCCTCTCCACGATCCTCTGCCATAGCTCCAGCTTCCTGGTAATGGATATCTGCTGGATCTGTGCTCCAAACAGCTGTGGCTCTACCGTAACTATTTCCTCAACCATGACCCTCAACTCCTCATCAGTGAAACGGGGTGCCTTTGTGGGGAAATGGGTGTTGTATGGTGTGTGTTGTGCAGAGGGTGTTGAGTAATGTGGAGGGGTGTTGGGGTGTGTAGTGCGTGACAGATGAATGGGCAGACAGTGCGCATTCCGAGAGTGCTGATGGCGCAGACAGTGCCGTGGCATTGGCCTCGTCTCTCCCTGAGAGCCAAAACCAATGTCGCTGCACTGTCTGTGCCGGCAAGCCCAGCAGGGAGTTCATAATACGGCAGTGGGGAGGCCACCGTCTTATCGGCGCCTCCCCACCATCGTATTTGCAGTCCGGTGGTCAGACACACCAAATTCATAATATGGCCTTGATGGCTACATCATGAATACGGCCGGCCTGAGACCGCCATACCCGTGGTGGTGGTCCGACCACTTCAATCTTAGCAGTCTGACCGCCAGATTACGATGCTGCCGGTTGAACTGCCAGAAGGCGCCACCAGGATCATAGATCCTGATGGGCTGGCGGCGTTGCAAGTCGTGGTCAAGCACGGAAGTGCTAATGTCGTGCTGATCAGGACTTGCCTTTCCGCCAGCCTTTTCATGGCAGGGTCACCGCCATGAAAAGGCTCCTGGAAAGGCAGAGATAGGGTCACATGGGGGCCCCTTCACTGCCCATGCCCATGGGCAGTAAAGTGGCCCCCGTCAGCACACTCGGAATGCATTCCGAGTGTGCTACCGGCAGAGACAGAGACTTATTGCTATGTTTAGTTATTGAAATGGTACTAATGAAGTGCAAACAATGCCCAGACAATGTTATCAAGTTTATAAATGTTGAAATAATGAAGGAATATTCTTACAAAGTGTGCCGCATAATTTGCCTTTTCCTGCTGCATAATTTAGTAAACCCTGCAGAATAATTTGACATCCTTATGCCACATAATTCCAGTGGCCCTGCCTATATTATTGGTGCCGTTTGACTAAATGTTCGAAACAAATTTCTGCTGCTGTTAGGAAGGTTTCGGGATGATCCGTCAAGCAGGGGTGAAATAAAGAGGGGTGAAATTTAAAGCATTTCCAATGTTAATTCCCAAAGGAAAATCTGAACAGCGATAGCACCAAAACCACTGGATTGAATTACACCAAATTTGGCAGAAAGATAGCTCTTGGTCTGGAAAGAGCCCTTTTAGTTGTTTGGTGTAAATTCATTCAGTAGTTCTTGAGAAATGAAATCAAATCCAAATTTGTATATATAGGGACGCAAAGAATTTGGGACCCCTACGCAGATCCTCGTGCCACGCACTAACTGTTCAGAAAGTTGCGGCCACCATTTTATAAACCAAGGCACGGTCCTGGGGGATGAAATTAGTGGCTCAGAATTTTTTGAAAAATATTTTTGGACCATGATCACGGATTCGCAACTACGTGACGGCCTCCAGTGTGGCCCCTGTCTGAAGCCGCGATGGAGTCGCGACTCTGACCAAGCAAGGAAAAAAATATATAGATTTACATACACACTCTCTCACACACTCTACTGACAGACGCATTGACACTGACTTACTCTCTCACTGACACATTCAAGCACTCACTTACACTTATACATTCATGCACCCACTCACAAACCACCTCAGACACTCTTAAATCCATTCAGGCACTCACAGACCCACTCAGACAGTGATACACCCACTCACAGAGCTACTCAGACACTCATAGACCCACTCACAGACCCACTCAGACACTCATACACCCATTCACAGACCCACTTATACACTCTGGCACACACTCACAGACCCACTTACACACTCAGGCACCCACTCACAGCCCCACTTAAATGCTCTTGCACCCACTCACATACCAACTGAGGCACTTATGCACCAGGTCACAGACCCACTCAGACACTCATACACCCGTTCATCGACCCACTCACATTCATGCACCCACTCACAGACCCACTCATGCACCTACTCACATACCCACTCCGACACTCATACACTCACTCACAGACCCACTCAGACACTTATACATCCACTCACAGACCCACTTAAACACTCATAGACCCACTCACAGACCCACTCAGACAGTCATACACCTCACAACAGACCCACTCAGACATTCAAACACCCACTCACAGACCCACTCAGACACTGATACACCCACTCACAGACCCACTCAGACACTCATGCACTTACTTACAGAGCCACTGATGCGCCCACTCACAGACCCACTCACTCATGCAGCCACTCCCAGACCCACTTACACACTCATGCAGCCATTCACAGAGCCACTTATACACTATTGCACACACTCACAGATCCACTCAGACACACATATACCCACTCACACAGCCACTCAGACCCTCATGCACCCACTCATAGATCCACTCAGAAACTCATGCATGCAGACACAGACCCACTGAGACACTCATACACCCACCCACAGACTCACTTATACTCTCATGCACCCACTGACAGTCCATCTCAGACACTTATGCACTCACTCACATAGCCAGTCAGGCACTCATATACTCGCTCACAGACTTACTCAGACACTCATACACACACTCACAGACCCAGTAATTCACTTACATACCCACTCACAGACCCACTGCAACACTCAGGCACCCACTCACAGAACCAGTTAGACAGTAATACACCCAATCACAGGCCCACTTATACAGTCATGCACCCACACTCACGCCCACTTATACACTTATGAACCCACTCACAAACACTAACGTAGTGACTGTCAGATGCAGGCACTCTCTCTCACTCATACACACACTCATAAACATATGAAGTGACTCTCACACCTACCCAGGCAGAGTGTGGTATATATATATATATATATATATATATATATATATATATATATATACCCATATATATACCCATATATATATATATATATGCACATGCTGTAATTGGTTGGCCAATACCAGTTGTTAAGGTTGTGGCTGCTATTGTGTGAAGCATGGCATGGTCTTGGCAGATGGACTTAAGTGAGAGAGTTATAGAAGGGGTCAGAGTAGATGTACTCTGACCCCATGGGCGCTATAAAAGGGTGTCTGATGGACTCCTTGCTAAGTTAAAAAAAAAATGTAAGTTTTTTTTGGAATATGATCTCAAAGGTTTATGAAAAAAATATATAACGTCACTTTTTAAAGAATTAGAGTTTACAGAGTAGGCTGGCTCTAAGAAGAGCCTTTGGCCCTCATTACAACCCTGGCGGTAAATCCCGCTTATTGCCGTGCAGAAGACCGCCAAAATACCGCTGCAGCAGCAGAATTCCGCTACAGGTATTACGGCCCACAGCCCAGAATCTGCCACAATACAGACACCCGCACAAGTCCGCCACACCAAAGGTCAGTGATAAACTGGCGAAAACAAAACCGACACCGTCACGGCAACAAAAATACGCCCACAGTATCACGACCCACGAATCAACGCAGCAGTCTTTAAACCGTGGTAAACATTTGGTGGTACACACCGCTGCGCTCAAAATACACACACATATACAAAACACAACCACATTGGACAATTCGAAATACACACAGCTGATACACATACACACACCACACCCACACACCCAATCCAATATAAAACACACACCCACATTACCCACAAACCCTTACTACCAGAAATTTGAAAGCAGGCCAGAGAGAGACACTACGTAAAACAACACCAGCATCCACAGACACACAACACCATCACTTACACAACATCCACGCACCTCAAACAACACACACCAACACATCCCCTCACACATCACAACAGACACCTCCTCACACATCACCCACACCACATCATGGCACCTCAACAACACCCCAGGTGCTCTGAGGAGGAGCTTAAGGTCATGGTGGAGGAAATCGTCCGGGTAGAGCCACAGCTATTTAGATCACAGGTGCAGCAGACATCCATTGCAAGTTAGATGGATCTATGGTGCAGAAGTGTTGACAGGGTAAATGCAGTGGGACAGCATCCAAGAACACGGAATGACATCAGGAAGAGGTGGAACGACCTACGGGGGAAGGTGCGTTCCGTGGTCTCCAGACACCATATTGCTGTACAGAGGGCTGACGGTGGACCCCCACCTCCTCCCCCACAACTAACAACATGGGAGGAGCAGGTCTTAGCAATTATGCATCATGAGGGCCTTGCAGGAGTAGCAGGAGGACTTGACTCTGGTAAGGCAAATCTTTACTACCTTATCCCCCCCACCCCACCTGCATGCCATCACATACTCCCACCCTTACCCTTACACCCATCACCCCAACAACCCACAGATACCGCACCAACACAACCTACACATCCCAAAACCAAGCCCTGCATGTAACACCAATGCATGGACACCCATCACCCAAGCATGTCCAGTACAGAGACTCACTCATGCCCCAAAATCACCAATCACACAAGGACCAAGCCAATAATGCAAGCACTGGAGTAGATGGTCACTCACCCATTGCACATGATGGCACACACAGATACAATAACTATACATTTACACCCCAACAGGACCCCTACCCAACGTCACCGGACAGGAGGTGCCAGACATATCCAGTCCCCCCACAGAAGAGGCCTACAGTGATGACAGCAGCTCTGCATGCCTGCATCAAGATGACCAGCCCGGCCCATCTGGGACCTCGGGACAGTCGGTTTCCCTGCCACTGGCACAAGCCACAGAGCCCCCCCCCCTCAGGAAACACCAGCACAGCACCCACCCAGCGGGCCCAACCCTCTGTCCCCAGGACACGTCAATCAGCAGTGTGTCCACCACTACAGGGAACCCAGGCAACCCCACTAACACAGGACGATCAGGGACCTGGTGGCAGTGAGCACAGGATAACAGGGATGCTGGGAGGACTGCTGTGCTACAGGGAGAGGACAGGCCCAGGGAACCCACTCTCCACGAGGCACTCTCCAGCATCATGGGAGCTTACCATCATTCCCAGGAGACCATAGCAACGGTACTGGCCAAGTTTCAGGAGACCCAGCGGCTGCAGGAGGAACACTACCTTGGGATCAGGGAGGACTTGAAGTCCATTAACACCACCCTGGTCACCATTGCAGGGGTGCTGGCAGACCTTCTCAACACCAGGAGGGACACAGTGGCACAACAAGGGACCCCTGACTCTAGCCCGGACGATGAACAGCCCTCCACCTCCGCCGGTGCTAGTGGACAAAAGGCACGCCACAGGACACCAGCACCCCCCCCCCCTGCAGATGGAGAACCACCCCGCAAACGGTCCCTGAGATCCAGGAACAAGAAAGAGAACATTGCCAAGACCCCCGCCAGGAAATGAGACCCCCCTGAATGGCACCCTTCTGTCCCACTATGTCACCCTGTCCATCCTTAAACTGCCATTGCTCCACTGACTATGCCCCTTT
Organism: Pleurodeles waltl; assembly: GCF_031143425.1. Taxonomy (NCBI): domain Eukaryota; kingdom Metazoa; phylum Chordata; class Amphibia; order Caudata; family Salamandridae; genus Pleurodeles; species Pleurodeles waltl. The sequence goes on along the minus strand of NC_090445.1, from coordinate 114,989,076 downwards.
GGACAATGCACCTGTGAAACAAATAGAGTGGACTCTGCCATGGACATTCCTCCACCATCCCCCCAGCCCATTTTACAACCCCCTCCACTTATTAGCACAGGAATAAACACACTTCAATCACAAAACAATCTGGAGTTAGTCTGTGCTTTCACAAATGTGTACACATGTTTCACATGTGTAATTGCAATAACTATGGAATGTAGCCATGTCAATGTACTTGTTCACATACCAATGTAGGCCAGCAGTAAACATAGCAGAGGGCACAAAGTGGGACCCAGATCTGTGAAATGGAAAGTCAAAGTGATAAGGCAGGGTCCATACACTGAATGAAAATGACAGACTTATGCTAGCTCAAACAATAGTATGAGATGTGGGAAGCAGTTACATCTTCTTACCTGTGTCTCACTGGAAGTATTGCATGATGATGTTGTTTCAGTTGTCGATATCCTCTTCTTCTGCCTCCTCTTCTTCACTGTCCACAGGCTCCACAGCTGCCACAAGACCACCATCTTGCCCATCCTCCTGCAGAAAAGGCACCTGCCATCGCAAAGCCAGGTTGTGCAGCATACAGCAGGCCACGATTATCTGACACACCTTCTTTGGTGAGTAGTATAGGGAGCCACCTGTCAGATGGTGTAGGAGGTTGGCCTGGCTTGTAGGGGGTACCAGAGGTACTTACACCTTGTGGCAGGTCCAGTTATCCCTTATTAGTGTAGAAGAGGTGTTTCTAGCAGCTTAGGCTGATAGAAGGTAGCTATGGCAAAGCAGCTTAGGCTGAACTAGGAGACATGTAAAGCTCCTATTATACCACTGGTGTCATATGCACAATATCATAAGAAAACACAATACACAGATATACTAAAAATAAAGGTACTTTATTTTTATGACAATATGCCAAAAGTATCTCAGTGAGTACCCTCAGTATGAGGATGACAAATATACACAAGATATATGTACACAATACCAAAATTATGCAGTAATAGCAAAAAGAAGTAATGCAAGCAGTGTAAAGTTACAATAGATTGCAATAGGAGCACATAGGTATAGGGGCAACACAAACCATATACTCCAAAAGTGGAATGCGAACCACGAATGGACCCCAAACCTATGTGAGCTTGTAGCGGGTCGCTGGGACTGTAAGAAAACAGTGAGGGTTGGAAAAATATCCCACCCCAAGACCCTGTAAGGTAGGTGTAAAGTGCACCTACAACCCCGACAGAAGTCGTGATGGGGGGATTCTGCAAGGAAAACCAACACCAGCAATGCAACCAAAGTGGATTTCTGGACCTGAGTACCTGTAAGACAAGGGGACCAAGTCCAAGAGTCGCAACAGTGTCGTGAGTGGGCAGGAGCCCAGGAAATGCCAGCTGAGAGTGCAAGGAAGCTGCCACCGGATGGAAGAAGCTTGGTGTTTTGCAAGAACGAAGAGGACTAGGAACTTCCCCTTTGGAGGATGGATGTCCCACGTCGTGAAGAAGCTTGCAGAGGTGTTCCCATGCAGAAATACCGCAAACAAGCCTTATAAGCTGAAAGGGTCTTGCTAGCGGTTAGGGTTTTTGGATGCTGCTGAGGCCCAGGAGGGACCAGGATGTCGCCACTTGGATGAGGAGACAGAGGGGGTGCCCAGCAAGTCAGGGAGCCCTCACAGAAGCAGGCAGCACCCGCAGAAGTACCGGATCAGGCACTTAGAAGAGGAGTGAACCGGAGTCCACCTGAAGTCAGAAAAGGAAGTCCCACGACGCCGGAGGACAAATCAGAAGGTTGTGCACTGCAGGTTAGAGTGTCGGGGACCCAGGCTTGGCTGTGCACGAAGGAAATCCTGGAAGAGTGCACAGGAGCCGGAGCAGCTGCAAATCACGCAGTACCCAGCAATGCAGTCTAGCGTGGGGAGGCAAGGACTTACCTCCACCAAACTTGGACTGAAGAGTCACTGGACTGTGGGAGTCACTTGGACAGAGTTGCTGAGTTCCAGGGACCACGCTCGTCATGCTGAGAGGGGACCCAGAGGACCATTGATGCAGTCTTTTGTTGCCTGCGGTTGCAGTGGGAAGATTCCGTCGACCCACAGGAGATTTCTGCAGAGCTCCTGGTGCAGAAAGGAGGCAGGCTACCCCCAGAGCATGCACCACCAGGAAACAGTCGAGAAAGCCGGCAGGATGAAGCGATACAAGGTTGCAGTAGTCGTCTTTGCTACTTTGTTGCAGTTTTGCAGGCATCCTGAGCAGTCAGCGGTCGATCCTTTGGCAGGAGGTGAAGAGGGAGATGCAGAGGAACTCTGGTGTGCTCTTGCATTCGGTATCTAAAGAATTCCCCAAAGCAGAGACCCAAAATAGCCAGAAAAGGAGGCTTGGCTACCTAGGAAGGAGGATTGGCTACTAACAGAGGTAAGAGCCTATGAGAAGGAGTCTCTGACGTCACCTGCTGGCACTGGCCACTCAGAGCAGTCCAGTGTGCCAGCAACACCTCTGTTTCCAAGATGGCAGAGGTCTGGGGCACACTGGAGGAGCTCTGGGCACCTCCCCTGGGAGGTGCAGGTCAGGGGAGTGGTCACTTCCCTTTCCTTTGTCCAGTTTCGTGCCAGAGCAGGGCTGGGGATCCCTAAACCGGTGTAGACTGGCTTATGCAGAGATGGGCAGCATCTGTGCCCATCAAAGCATTTCCAGAGGCTGGGGGAGGCTACTCCTCCCCAGCCTTCACACCTATTTCCAAAGGGAGAGGGTGTTACACCCTCTCTCAGAGGGCAAATTCCCTCTCAGAGGAAATCCTTTGTTCTGCCTTCCTGGGCCAGGGCTGCCTGGACCCCAGGGGGGCAGAAACCTGTCTGAGGGGTTGGCAACAGCAGCAGCTGCAGTGCAAACCCTGAAAAGGCAGTTTGGCAGTACCCAGGTTCTGTGCTAGAGGCCCGGGGGATCATGGAATTGTCTCCCCAATGCCAGAATGGCATTGGGGTGACAATTCCATGATCTTAGACATGTTACATGGTCATGTTCGGAGTTACCATTGTGACGCTATACATAGGTAGTTACCTATGTATAGTGCACGCGTGTAATGGTGTCCCCGCACTCACAAAGTCCGGGGAATTTGCCCTGAACGATGTGGGGGCACCTTGGCTAGTGCCAGGGTGCCCTCACACGAAGTAACTTTGCACCCAACCTTCACCAGGTGAAGGTTAGACATATAGGTGACTTATAAGTTACTTAAGTGCAGTGGTAAATGGCTGTGAAATAACGTGGACGTTATTTCACTCAGGCTGCACTGGCAGGCCTGTGTAAGATTTGTCAAATCTCCCTATGGGTGGCACAAGAAATGCTGCAGCCCATAGGGATCTCCTGGAACCCCAATACCCTGGGTACCTCAGTACCATAATCTGCACATTCATCGAATGATAGCTCTTCCGGTTTCTATATACCTGTTCATTCCTGCGGGGGGTACAAATGCCACATGAGTACCATCAATGGCACCAATGGTGTTGGGGATATGTCCCAGGGCATAGAAGTCACCTTTCACTGTGGGCAAATCCTCCACCTGAGGGAAAACGATGTAGCTGCACATGTGTTTCAGCAGGGCAGATAACACTCTGGACAACACGTTTGAGAACATTGGCTGGGACATCCCTGATGCCATGGCCACTGTTGTTTGAAAAGACCCACTGGTCAGGAAAAGGGGAACAGACAGGACCTGCACTAGAGGGAGGATTCCTGTGGGATGGCGGATAAATGAAATCAGGCCTGGCTCCAACTGGGCACGCAGTTCCTGGATTGTTGCACGATCAAGTCTGTATGTGACTAGGATGTGTCTCTCTTCCATTGTCGACAGGTCCACCAGGGGTCTGTACACCGGAGGGTACTGCCATCTCATCACCTGCCCCAGCGGACGTGCCCTATGGAGGAGAACAGTGAGCAGAGAGTCATCCAACACTGAGGTATCACAATGTGTTATTTGCAGAAACGTTATTAATCCGCAATGTGCGGGTATCTGTCTATATTCCCGGCCTAGATAGGTGTGATGCAGTTAACATCCATCCCATGTGGCCTCCTGAAATGGTGGCTGCCTGACCTGTAAGGTGGGACAAGGGGATCTGAGGTAACTGCATTGGTTACCATTGGGCCCTATAGGTCCCAGGAGCCAATGACGATGTGCGCCGGCGGTGAAGGTACGCACCCCTGAGGACGCGAACCGCCATTTTCTTTCTGTTCACTCACTTGATACCTCACCTTCAACAGGAGAGGGCCTACACTGCAAGTGCTGCTGTGACCTGTGTCTGGAAGCAACAATGGCTCAGGTGTCTGGGGAAAGGGCCCCTGCCTTCACTTCGGAGGAGTTGGAGAAACTAGTGGATGGGGTCCTCCCCCAGTACACGCAACTGTACGGTCCTCCAGACAAACAGGTGAGTACACTGTGAGCATGCTGCATGGGCAATGCCTGTTTTGAGTGGTGTGGATGGAAGCTACATGCGGGGACTGAGGCCTGCATGTGCAGATGGTGAGTGTATGTGTGTTAGGGCATGGGTGGGAACTGGTGGGCAATGAGTATGACGGTCCGGACGGGTAAGTAATTTCCTTTTCCCCTGTACCATTCCTCTAGGTCAGAGCCCACCAGAAGAAGGGTATTTGGCGTGCCATTGCCAAGGACGTCCGTACCCTGGGGGTCTACCACAGACGGAGCACTCACTGCCGTAAAAGATGGAAGGACCTGCGCTGCTGGAGCAAGAAGACGGCGGAGGCCCAGCTAATGATGGCCTCCCAACGTGGGAGGGGTGCCCGTTGCACCATGACCCCCCTGATGTTCCGGATCCTGGCGGTGGCGTATCCGGAGTTGGATGGGCGGTTGAGCGCATCACAGCAGCCACAAGGCGGTGAGTACACGCTCATTCAGCTGACTCTGCGCGTATTACGAGGTGTCTGGGTGGGGGAGGTGGGCAGTGGGTTTCCCTAGGCCAGGGCGAACTTGGTAGGCAAGGTCCCTTGTGAGGCAGGCTATGTGGCACCCCAAACCCACCAGTGGTAAGAGCATCTACACCTAGCCAGGCTCCTGTGACTTCCAGGTGTGCAGCAATTGCCTCGTACCCCATGGTCAGCTGAAATTTCTAGGAACTATCAGTGCATGGCGTAGTGCAGAGGGCTGCTCCCTGTGTGTTGTGTCTGCCAACGGTAGTGGTGTTGCATGCACTGAACATGTCTTTCTTCTGTCTTTCCCCCCCTTTTTGTGGTCTCCCTGTTCTTGTGTGCAATAGCATATTCCAGCGGAGGAGCATTGGCACCGGAGCAGGAGGGAGCTGCAACCCACTTGGCCCTGGAGGGCGAAGCAACGGAGTCTGAAGCCACCAGTGGGACGGAGGGCGAGGGGAGCTCCACGGCGGGGACAGGAGCAGACAGCAGTGACAGCGACTCCTCCTCTGATGGGAGCTCCCTTGTGGAGGGTGGCACCAGGTACAGCCACCACCCCCCCTACCAGCACCGCCCTCCCAGCAGCCCCTCGGCGTGGGTCCCGTGCCTGCTCACCCAGGAAGGTGGGCATCTCCTTCGCCCCAGGCACCTCAGGCCCTGCCCCAGTCAGCCCTGCTGCCCTCAGTGAGGAGGCTATTGACCTCCTGAGATCCCTCACTGTTGGGCAATCAACCATTGTGAATGCCATCCAGGGCAAAGAGAGGCATTTGCAACAAACAAATGCATACCTGGAGGGCATTCATTCTGGGCAGGCAGCCCAACAGAGAGCATTTCAGGCTCTGGCCTCAGCACTGATGGCAGCCATTGTCCTTGTGCCCAGCCTCCCCCCTCCAACTTCCTCCACCAAGACCCAATCCCCTGTACCTCAGCCTATCCCAAGCACACCATCAGACCAGCATGCACACTCATCAACACACAAGAGTGGGCATGGCAAACATAAGCACCACACATCCCACAGGCACTCACACAAGCACCATCCCCATGCAGACACAGCAACATCCACTGCCTCCACAGTGTCCCCTTCCTCCACGTCCGCCTCCTCCCTCCCTGTCTCGTCTCCACTCACACCTGCATGCACTACATCCTCAGCCACTACCTCCATTACCAGCACGTCATCACCACACACCGCTCATGTGCACTCACCACCCCCACTACCATTCACACATCCCCAGTGTCCTCTCCCAGTGTGTCAGTGAGCCCTCCTCCCAAAGTACACAAACGCAGGCACACACCCACCCAACAGCCATCCACCTCACAACAGCCTCCGGCCCATGCACCTTCACCCAAATTCAGCAGACGTACACCTCCTAAAACCACTACCCCTACCTCCACTCACAAACCCCCTCCATCTTCCCGACCCAGTGTGTCTAAAAAACTCTTCCTGGCTAACATTGACCTCTTCCCTACACCTCCCTCCCGTCCTTCCCCTAGGGCCAGGCTTTCCAGGTTCCAGCCCAGCACCTCAGCCACCACATCCCCAGACACAGCGGTGCTAGCAACTGTGGGGTCATCAAGTGCACCACCCATCAGGGCTGCCAGTGTGCCACGTAGCGAGGGCAAGGACATTCCCCCACCTGCCAAGGTGAAAAAGATGCTCACATCCCGGAGGGAGAAGCCGAAACTACCAGCCACCGAGGGCTCAGCAAATACAAAAGGGGATAGTGGCAAGACAACTGTGGCACCATCAAAGCTGGGGAAGGCCCAAAAGCAGAAGAGCAGGTCAGGAGAGGGCATGGTGGCATCGACTAAGGGACTAGTGTCACACTTTCTGTCGACGACCACGCCAAGCTCTATGGCGGCGAACACCGCTAGCTGCCCCGCCACTACAACCGCCACATGCACCGCACGTCTACAGCCTCAACGACAGTCCCCAGCCTCTACCTCAGTGGGCAGCCTGGAGGAGACGTCCTGCTTTGTCCCTCAGCAGGTGCTGACCCATGCACTGCCGCCAGCACCGCCACCACAGACATCGCCGCAAGCACCGCCACCTGCACCGCCACTGGCATGTCTACAGCCTCAGCGACAGTCCCCAGCCTCTTCCCCATTGGGCAGCCGTCCGGGGCCGCAGGAGACATCTTGCTGTGTCCCTCAGCGGGTGCTGACCCATGCACCGCCGCCACCACAGATACCGCCGCAAGCACCGCCACCACAGACACCGCCGCAAGCACCGCCACCGGCCCCGTCGCGTCCTTGGACACAGGCACCACCGCTGACATGGCTACCATCCCCAGTGGTCAGTCGTCTGAGGCTGGAGGAGAGTTCCTGGACCCTGGGCAGCTTCCATGAGGCATGACTTCCATCACTGTTTGCACCTGCAGGTGGAAGGCAAAGCCACAACAGTGTGGGGTATGTTGCTGCCTCCATGGCGTATCATGCTACCTGAACCTCGCCAATCTCGTGGCACACACACCCAGGTGAGGGAATTGTACCGGCCACACTGCACGTGGAGCACTCTGGGCACCAGGCCTCCTCCACATCCAGTGGAGAGATACATCCACTACCTCAGTCCTTGGCAGGATGAAGCACTCTGGGCACCAGGCCCCCTCCAGAACCAGTGGAGAGATACATCCACTACCTCAGTCCTTGGCAGGATGAAACACTCTGGGCACCAGGCCCCCTCCAGAACCAGTGGAGACTGTTATCCACTTGAGAGACTGTGGCTTTACACTCCCCAGGATAGAGCAGTGGGCAACCCACCCACTGGAGAGACTTGAGGGACTGTGGCTTTGCACTCCCCAGGATAAAGCAGTGGGCAACCCACCCACTGGAGAGACTTGAGAGACTGTGGCTTTGCACTCCCCAGGATAATGCAGTGGGCAAACCACCCACTGGAGAGACTTGAGAGACTGTGGATTTGCACTCCCCAGGATAAAGCAGTGGGCAACCCACCCACTGGAGAGACTTGAGAGACTGTGGCTTTGCACTCCCCAGGATAAAGCAGTGGGCAAACCACCCACTGGAGAGACTTGAGAGACGGTGGCTTTGCACTCACTATGATAAAGCAGTGGGCAAACCACCCACTGGAGAGACTTGAGAGACTGTGGCTTTGCACTCCCCAGGATACAGCAATGGGCATGGAGCCCCCTTGTGCAGCAGTGGCGTTGTGCGTTTATCAGGCTGAGGTGCCCCCTCCCCTAAGGTGCCTGTGTATTTTCGATCTGATGCCCCAGCAGTGTTCTCTCCGTTTCGAGTCAGGTATCATGTGTGGGCTTCGCCCATGCATTTTGGGCCCAGTGGTCCACGGACAATGATTAGTACACTATCCGGACTTGTGTAGTTGGTGTACATATTTGTATATACTGAATTTGGAGTTTTGACTAATGGATTTTTCATGATTACAATCGTTACAATCATTTTCTTTTGTGCTTGTGTTCTTCCAGGGGGTGGGGAGTGTATATTTAATGTTGGTGCATGTATTTGTGTGTATGTTGTTGTGGGTGAGGGTGGGGGTGTTGCCTGTTGCGTGTGTGTGTCACTCTCTTTCCTGCCCCCCTCCCCTGTGTTGTAGGTGCAGTACTTACCTTGGTCGCCGCCACCGCTGTTCGTACTCCTGGTAGAAGAGGAGGTAAACCAACATGGGTAACACCTTAAGTTCGGGCTCCATGGCGGCCTGGTTCCTTGTAGGGTGTCGAGAGGTGAGTGTTTTCCCTTCTGTTTACTGTTTCTGCTGTGCTTTTGATAGCATTGTTCTGCCCCGGAAAAGGTGGAGGATAGGACTCTTGTAATACAGTGGGTGGTACTTTGTCTTCCGCCTGTCTGTTGGGGGTGACCGCCGTGGTGTTTGTTCCTACCGCCGTGGCGGTCTGAGTGTTAAAGTGGCTGTCTATGTTGGCGGTTTCCGCCACGGTCGTAATCCCTTTTTTTTCCCGCCGGCCTGTTTGCAGTATTACCGCCGCTTTAACACCGACCGCCAGGGTTGTAATGAGGGCCTTTGTGTTAACTGTGTGTATTAATACAGATAAGGGTGGATGCAGAGTTTGAAGTTATTCAGAAGCACCCTGTTGCCTTCATTTGCAAAGTGCACACCATCTCTTCTATATATTGCTGGTATGTCAAAGCACAGGTTATTATTGTACATACAGCTCATGCTATGGTCTCTAAGGTTAGCTGAAATAGTTTTGTAAACATGCTTCCTGGCTTTGTTAATCTGTGGCCAAAACGCATTTGATCAGTTCCATTACAGTCTCTGGCATATATTTGACAACACAAATGTGGGAGGGTAAAATGACATTAATTGACTAAAAGTATCTTTTATTAGGATTTCCAATCATACCCCAGTGACTGTGCCCAGGTCATTTACACCATTGTGCACAATCATGAGGTGAGGTGGTTGGCAGTCTCCAATACTTTCAACCAATGGAAGCAATTGGTGCTACTTTAACCCTCTCTGGCCAACCCAAATGATATCCACACTAGGCAAACCCAGGTCCCTGTTAACACCACTGTTTCGAGCATACTCTCACTTGCCCAAAACACAGCTGTGACCTACAATCCACACTCTCCGGCATTTTAAATAGTAGAAGCAGAAGCACTGAAGAGAAGGCTGCAGCTGTCTGAACGAGTTTTCAGATTGTGAGGTGGTTAAAATGGAGGGAAGCACCAAGTTAAAAAAAATACAAAATTGGAGAGTACATAAAAGTAGGTTGTAATTGATAGTATCAAATTAATACATCTCTGATTGGATGACATTCTTTAAAAAAAAAAGTAGGGAGTTTTGGATAAGCTTACAATTGCAAACCCTCAACCACAGAAGGAATTAAAAGCTAGCATGCTGCTTGCAGACAGTTCTGTGAACCTTTGAACTGTTGCTACATTGGATAGTTGCAAAGAAGGTTGCTATGGCAGCTAAAGCAAAAGACTATGGGGGATGGGAGGTTGAACTGAAGGGTACTGCAATAGTGGAATAAAAATTGTTTTTTGCAGATCATCACTTAGAATAGGACATGTTTTGCTACTGTGTGTTATAACTAGTATATAATGTAAATGCATAAAAAATGCATGCAATAGATTTCTTATTCCAGTTTTGTATCCCTGTCTTGAGTCGCAACTCCGTTGCTGTTTTACAAGGGGGTCTGCGATGGAAGATGCGAAGGATTTGCGATTCCAGTAGTATAGTATGGCACATTGGGTTTCATTATAGGAGGGATGCAAGGGGTTAACAGATAGTAACCATTCAGAAGTTGGGTAATAGAAGATAAATATGAAACACAGCTTTTGATTTGTTAAGCACCATAATACCAGTGGGAGCAGAGTTCAATAGGTTGTCATTAAGGTTCCCTTGGTGTAAAAGTAGAGTACTATTCTTATGCTGAGGTTTTATGAGTACACAAAGAAAAGAGTACAAAAGAAAATTGTGAGAGTATTGTAACGATCACCAGAAACTATTTAAGAGGTATATTTAAATAGGAGAATATGGCCCTCATTCTGACCTTGGCGGTCGGCGGAGAGGCGGCGGTCGGACCGCGAACAGACCGGCGGTATTAAAAATGGCATTCTGACCGCGGCGGTCACCGCCGCGACCGACCGCCACTTCCTCACTCCGACAGCCACGGCGGTCATGACCGACGGGCTGGAGTCTGCGCACTCCGGTCCGGCGGTCGACCCAAGACCGCCAACGGTATCATGACCCTGCTTACCGCCGCGGTTTCTGGCGTTCGGGAACCGCCATGCGAACCATGGCGGTAGGCACTATCGGGGCCAGGGAATTCCTTCCCTGGCACTGATAGGGGTCTCCCCCACCCCCCACTGCCCCCCGAGTCCTCCCCCCACACCCTCCACCCCCCTGCCACCCCCCAGAGGTGGTACGAACCCCCTCCCCACCCCCACCCCGACATGCACATACACGCACCCCGACATGCACACACCCCCAACATGCACATATACACACCCCCTACACACACACATACACAACGGGGACACATACCCACACACATACATGCCAACATGCGCACCCGCCGAACTACACACATCGCCCATAGGCACAGCAGCACTCCCCGCCCGCATGCACGCACTCACACACCCCCTCTACACACTCACACGCACACCCCCATGCACGCACACATCACACAACACCCCCCCACCCCCTCCCCTCACGGACGATCAACTTACCTTGTGCGTTGGTCCTCCGGGAGGCGACGGGAGCCATAGGGACGTGACCGCCAACAGAAGACCGCCAACAGAAGACCGCCACACAGAAATGTGGGTCGTAATTCTGGGGGCGGTGTTCTGCTGGCGTGGCGGTGGAGGTTGACCAGTCTCCACTTTCCCGCCGACCGCCAGTGTGGCTGCTGGCGGTATTCCGGCGGAACGCTCCCAGCGGTCGGAATACGCGCAGCGGCATACCGCCGCGGTCGGCGGTCTTTACCGCGGCGGTAACTCGGCGGTCTTGCGAAAAGACCGCCAAGGTCAGAATGAGGGCCTATATCTTAGAAACTATGTATAATTTGATGTGTGCTTAAATAGGATAGGTAAATACTTATATAAGATACAGAAGTGTATACCATATGAGATGGAGAGTAATAGGTATTGCACGTATTATTTAAAATGTATAGTAAAACATGTATGGCAGTTAGGTTGCATGGATGAGTGTTTATATTGAATAAAGGTACTTTATGTGTATGTAAAAAAGAATTAAAGGTGGTCCTTCTTTCTATCTGCAATGTATAATGCGTGTGATATACAAAGATCAGCAAATGAAAAAAAAGTGATTTGTCACTGTTCTCCCTCTTTTACCTTAGTCATGAGGTGTTGTAGGATTGTGATACTTTTCCAGGTTTGTTAAATAGGGAATTAAACTACTAATAATATAGTGTGCATCTTTTGAATGGGATTATGCTAAAAAATATCAATGTAATACAATTTGTTTCCAATATAATGCAGGAGATGCATCTATGTATTCTAGGCATTTAGAAAGCAAACACACAGGGCTGCACTAGGAGTTCGGCAGACAGTTTGAACCGTCTGCTGAACTTCCGACGGAGAGGTTGCGGCCACATTGGCTATTTCCCCGCCGGACCCATTAAAAGTTTCCTGCAGGGCTGCCAGGCCTAAAACGAGGTTTCCGCCTGCCAGCCTAGCAGGAAACAGGTAGCAGCATTGTCACCAGCTCGCAATCTAGCAGGCAACAATGTTTCCTTTAGGGTGCACCAGCACCTCTGCAATGTTCACTGTCTGCTACATTGCGATGGTGCTGGGCAGGTGGACCCCTGACCTGCCCATGCCAAGTGCATGGGCTGTGCAAGGTGCCCCCTGGTTGCCTCCTGCATCTGTTCCCTACCAGCCTTTTCATTGCAGTAAATCCACCATGAAAAGACTTGTGGAGAACAAGGTCGTAATCAGCAAGGCGGTGCTGAATGCAGCACCGCCCTGGCTGCTTGTGATGTCCTCCACCACCAGCCTGTCAGGGTCATGGATTTTGGCAGCGCTAGTGGTATGACCGCCAGGGTCTTAATGTGGTGATCGGACTGCCACCGCAGTGCCAGTCCTGACCACCAACACGAGGATGGCAGTCTTAAGACCGCCAGCCTCGTAATGAGGCCCACAGTCTTCTCTTCACATGGATATGCATGTACATATTGAATGGAATACTAATACAGTCAGGTAACCACTTATCCAAACAGTGATACCCTTAGTTTCACAGAAATAGTTAGAGTGAGATACACAGGGACTCCATTCATGCATATAACTTGAAAACTGATAGGTAAAGTTAAAAATGTGTTACAGTGAAAAATGCAAAGGGACACTGGTAAATATATGTGTATTCACATATATATATACTGTTCTAGAAAGTAATTCCCAGATATGGAGTTTTATTTCCAAAGGCACAATAAGGAACAGATGGATGCATCTACTGATACAGTGAGATATTCAATGATATACTGATGCATACACTACAATTAATTTTACTTTGATGCCAATAACACACTATGCCTGCATAGTGTGCTTTAAATATGAAAAGGAACACATATATTGATCTGTCTGTTACCATAATAATTAAATTTTTATGATATATTATCGGGCAGTATTTCATGCACATATAAATATGCTAAGAAGTAAATGTGAATACTGATGAGATATTTGGACTGAGTTTCACATGGAACCATGAGTGTGAAGATTGCTCTTTCTCATCTACCACTGAAATCCAATCAGAACTATTTTTCTACTTAACTCTGCCGGATTCTAAAAGTGTGTCTTTTGAAAAAATTAATAAAAAAGAGTGACCAAAATATGACGGGCCCAACATGTAAAGCAAATCAAATGTATTGCCTACATTGCTTATACAGAGGTGTGGTAAATACATTACAGCAATGTTTCATGCAGAGCAGATGGAACAAAATTAGATCCTGAGATAGGAAAATTTAAATCTGGGCAGATATACATTTCTGAAAGAACTTATTGTACTTTGGCTTAATTATACTGGACATTACACTGTATTTTTAAAGACTGAAAGTGGAGGGACAGAATGCAAAGATAGCAGTCTGCAATTTAAACAAAAACGACCTTTCAAACGTCTAAATTCCTACTCATTGTTTCTTCAACCAAAGTTCTAAGGCCGGGTTAGTAGTATGGCATTAGATATTGGCCCTCATTATGATATTGACAGTAATCCCACTTACCGCCATGCTGACTGCCGCCAGCATACCGCTGCCGCAGCGGATTACCGCCACCCATATTATGACCCACACATAGCAATCCGTCACTATACAGCCACACACACAAGTCCGCCAGCCCAAAGGTCAATGATAAACTGGCAATAGCAAAACCCACACCCTTACGCCAACAGAACTACGCCCACAGCATTATGACGCCCGAATCACCACAGCGGACATTCAAAGGCGCTAAACCATTGGCACTACATACCGCCGCACTCAAAATACCCACAACCTAACAAAACTACACCACATTGGACAATTCAAGCTACACACACCTGACACACATACACACACCACACCCACACCACTATAAAACTGACACCCACATTACCCACAACCCTTTACCATTACAAACAAGTGCCACAAGAGAGATACCTCGACCACACACAAGACCACAGACACACACCACCATCACCTATACACCTTCCACGCACCCTACATCACACACCCCAACACAGCACCCCACAAAGCCTCACCCACACCACTCACAATACACCCATGGCACCGCAACGACACCCCAGGTTCTCTGAGGAGGAGCTAAGGATCACGGTGGAGGAAATCATCTGGGTAGAGCCACAGCTATTCGGATCACAGGTGCAGCAGACGTCCATTGCTAGGAAGATGGGGCTATGGTGGAGAATCGTGGACAGGGTCAACGCCGTGGGACAGCACCCCAGAACAAGGGATGACATCAGGAAGAGGTGGAACAACCTACGGGAGAAGGTACGTTCCACAGCAGAAAGACACCAAATTGCTGTACAGAGGACTGGCGGTGGACCCCCACCTCCTCCCCCACAACTAACAACATGGAAGGAGCAAGTCTTGGCAATCATGCATCCTGAGGGCCTGGCAGCAGTAGGAGGAGGACTGGACTCCAGTAACTCTAATCTCTATTACTATCACCCTCCTACCTGCATGCCATAACAACCCCCACCATTACCCTCACTCCCATCACTTCACCACCTCCCACATACCCTACCATCACAACCCACTCATCCCAATACCAAGCCCTGCATGCAACACCAATGCGTGTACACCCCTCACAGACCTGCATGGACACCAATCACTAAAGCATGCACACTAGAGAGAATCACCTAGCCCAGAAAATCACTACTCACACAAGGTAAAGCTGCCAGGGCAATCACAACCATAAAGGGCAACGCACCCATGCACAAGATGACACACACAGAAACAATAACACTGCATTTACATCCCTACAGGTCCCCCACCCAACGTTACCGGAGAGGAGGTGCCAGCAACTTCCAGTCCACCCCCAGAAGAGACCCACAGTGATGACAGTAGCTCTGGACGCCTGGATCTGGATGACCAACCTGGCCCATCAGGGATCTCCGGACAGTCGGTAACCCAGGCACAGTCCCATACCACCACAGAGCCTCCCTCCTCAGGAAGCAACAGCACAGTACCCACCCAGCGGGCCCATACCTCTGTCCCAAGGCCAGGTCAATCAGCAGTGTGGCCACCACTACAGGGACCTTAAGGCCAGAAGTCACTCGACACGGCGGACAGCTCCACAAGCCTGCCTCCATGCCCCAGACCCCGCTGCAGAAGAAAGTTTGAGGCCCTCCACCACCCGCAGGCACCCGCCTGCACCTCATCCCTGGTGTGAAGTGGTAGGCGTATCTACTGTATATTGTATTTTGTATTCTGTATTGTATTGTTTTCCCTGTACTGTTGTGCTGATTTTTTGTGCCCATTTGCTGTGTCTGCTCTGCTTCGTTTCTGCCCGTTTTGCCTGTTTTCGCTTTTCTGGCTCTTGCCGGTTTCTCATCCCTGCCTCGCGCCCCCATCTGCCACTCCTTCCCGCCTCCCAGCTACTCCTCCCTCCCACCGGCCCTCCTTAATGGAGCCCGCTGTGCGGTGCCTAGTGTGACCCCCTGATCTGCCTTAAGGCCAGGAGTCACTCGACACAGCGGACAGCTCCACCAGCCTGCCTCCATGCCCCAGACCCCACCCTTGCTGCTGAAAAAAGTTAGAGTCCCTCCACCACCCGCAGGCACCCACCTGCGCCTCATCCCTGGTGTCTAGTGGTAGGCGTATCTACTGTATATTGTATTTTGTATTCTGTTTTCCCTGTACTGTTGTGCTGATTTTTTGTGCCCATTTGCAGGGTCTGCTCCTCTTTGTTTCTGCCCGTTTTGCCTTTTTTGACTGTTGTCGCTTTTACAGCTCTTTCCGGGTTCTCCGTCCCTGCACCTGCATCCCTTGCGGCCCCACCCCCCTCACGCCCCCATTTGCCACTCCCTCCCGCCTCCCAGCTGCTCCTCCCTGCTACCTCCCCTTCTTAATGGTGCCCGCTTTGCGGTCTGCGCCGGAGGTGTACCAGAGGGAAGCCCGTCTGCACCCGTCCATGCCTGGACTGCACCCAGCGCCCATCCCCCTGGTCCACACACCTCCGATGTTCCCATGCGCCTCTACTCCATCACAGAGCTCCACACTCTCAACCCCGGCAGACACACCGCCTGCGCCAAGGCCGACCCCAGACACACCCACGGACCTTTCGCATGTCACTTATGCCGCTTCTCCTGCACTCAAGCCAGCAAACACCACAACAACACCAAACACCCCAATCACCTCAGCTGCATCCTCCTCAACACCCGCTCCGTCCACAAGCACGCCATCAAGCTTTGGGACCAACTCACAACAGCCTCTCCCGACATCGCCTTCCTCACTGAAACATGGATGAACCCCTCATCGGAACCAGAGATCGCCATAGCCATCCCGGAGGGATACAAGATCACCGGAAGAGACTGTATCAACAAACCAGGAGGGGGAATCGCCATAATACCCAGAAATTCCATCAGGATTTCCACCAGCACCAACGACACCCTGGACACCGCAGAGCACCTACACTTTCAGATACACCTCAACACCAACACCACCTTGAGAGGAACCCTCGTCTACAGACCACCAGGACCCCGTCCCCTATTCTGTGACGCCATCTCCGATGCTATCAACTCCCACCCCCTCGCCTCCACGGACTACCTGCTCCTCGGCGACCTAAATTTCCACCTGGAGAGCACCAGCGACTGCAACTCCATTGCCCTGCTGGACAACCTCGCAAACCTCGGCCTCAAGCAACTGGTCACCTCGCCCACCTACTCAGCCGGACACACGCTTGATGCCATATTCTCCTCCAGCAGCCACATCACCTTCACTCACACCACCGAACTCCATTGGACTGACCACCACTGCGTCCACTTCTCCTTCCTGAAGCCCACCACCCGCCACCAACAACATCTTATCCCTCACCGCAAGTGGAACAAGATCTCCAAGGAACAACTTATCTCCAACCTCGCCCAATCTACACCACCCATCACCACCGACCCCAACGCCGCCACCCTCAACCTCAAACGATGGCTCGACGAGTGTGCAAACTCCCTCGCCCCACTCAAAAAAAACAGCAACACCCGCATCAACAAGACAGCTCCCTGGTTCACCGCAGAACTTCAGACCTCCAAACGAGAATGCTGGAAAACTGAGAAAGCCTGGCGCCAAGAACCATCAGTGAGCAACTTCTCCGTCCTCAAATCAGCCATGTGCAAACACCACCAGCTCATCCGGACCACCAAAAGATCCTTCTATAAAGAACGCATAGACAGCAACGCACACAACAGCAAGGAACTTTTCACCATCAACAAAGAACTTACCAAACCCAAATCCTGCGCCATCGACCCTCTACACTCGCAAGATCTCTGCAACTCCCTCTCCAGCTACTTCCACCGCAAGATCGCAGACATACACGAAAGCATACTCGATGTCTCCCAGTCTGGATTCCGCACAAACCACAACACCGAGACCGCCCTCATCACCTGCACTGACGACATCAGGACCAGACTTGACAAGGGTGAAACCGTTGCCCTCATCCTTCTCGACCTTTCCGCAGCCTTCAACACTGTATGCCACCAAACCCTTCGCACATGCCTCTTTTACGCCTGAATTTACCCGCCACAAAGCCATGGACTGGCTCACCTTCTTCCTCTCTGAAAGACCGCAAAGAGTTCGCCTCCCTCCATTTCAGTCTAAAGCCACCAAGACCATATGTGGAGTTCCCCAAGGATCCTCACTCAGCCCCACTTTCTTCAATATCTACATGGCTCCGCTCGCCAGCATCGTCCGCCCCCACGGCCTCAACATCTTTTCCTACGCCGACGACACCCAGCTCATTCTCTCCCTCACGAGGTCCCCCTCTACCACCAAGAACAACCTCCACGCCGGACTCCTCGCCATCACTAATTGGATGACAGCAAGCCACCTCAAACTGAAGTCAGGAAAAAACGAGATCGTCATCTTCGGATCCAACAAGACAGCATGGAATGGCTCATGGTGGCCTGCCAACCTAGGACCACCCCTGACACCCACCACCCACACACGCAATCTTGGCTTCATACTAGACTTGTCTCTTTCCATGACTCAGCAAGTCAACGCCATATCATCCTCCTGCTTCAACACCCTCCGCATGCTACGCAAGACCTTCAAGTGGATTCCGATAGAAACCAGAAGAACGGTCACTCACGCCCTCGTCAGCAGTAGACTGGACTACGGTAATGCCCTCTACGCAGGGACCACAGCCAAGCTTCAGAGAAAACTCCAGCACATCCAGAATGCCGCCGCACATCTCATCCTCAACCTCCCTCGCCACAAGCACATCTCCGCCCACCTCAGATCCCTACACTGGCTGCCCATCAACAAAAGGATTGTCTTCAAAATCCTAATGCACACTCACAAAGCCCTCCACAACCTACCCCAACGAACGACTTAACTTCCACATACCGACCCGCCAGCTCAACTCCACCGACCTCGCCCTTGCAACAGTCCCCTGCATCCAACGCACCACCTCCGGCGGCAGATCCTTCTCCCACCTCAGCGCCAAAACCTGGAACTCCCTCCCCACCAATCCACGCAAGAGACAGGACCTCCTAGCCTTCAGAAAGTGCCTTGAAACATGGCTCTTTGAGCAGTAGCACCCTCCACCCCACCCCTAGCGCCTTGAGACCCTACCAGGTAAGTAGCGCGCTTAACAAATTATTGATTGATTGATTGACCCCAGGCCACCCCACAAACACAGGACGATCAGAGAACTGGGGTCAGTGGCAGTGGGCACACGGGTCAGGGGACAGAGGCACAGGACAACAGGGAAGCTGGGAGGACTGCTGTGCGACAGGGCGAGGACAGGCCCAGGGAACCAACTCTCCAGGAGGCACTCACCAACATCCTGGGAGCATACCACCATTCCCAGGACACGATGGGCCAGATACTGGACAAGCTGCAGGAGACCCAGCGGCTGCAGGAGGGATAGTACCTGGGGATCAGGGAGGACTTGAAGGACATCAACACCACCCTGGTCTCCATTGCAGGGGTGCTAGCAGACATGGCCAACACCATGAGGGAGGCAGTGGCACACCACCAGGCCCCTGACACTAGCCAAACTGATAAACAGCCTTTCACCTCTGCTGCCGCTGATGGACAGGAGGCCCTGCTACAGGAACAACAGGCCACCAGCACCCAACCCCCTGCAGAAGGAGAACCACCCCCCAAATAGTCTCTGCGATCCAGGCAGAAGCCAGAGAACATTGCCAAGACCCCCGCCAGGAAATAAGACTCTCCTGAATGTCACTCTTGTGTCCCACTCTGTCACCTTGTCCACCTTGAACTGCCATTGTTCCCCTTCTTATGCCCCCTTGGACAATGCACCTATGATACAAATAGACTGGACTCTATCCTGGACTTTCCTAATTATCACCCCAGCCCATTGTACATCTCCCTCTACTCATTAGCATTTAAATAAACACAGTTTGAATAAATACAAGTATGGAGGCTGTCAAAGCATTTAACCATCTATTCGTTTAACAAGCTTTAAACACTGCAATATAACGGTACAGTAATGTATACAAAGGAATGACCTGTAGTTGGCTGCAGTCAACACACCAGGAGCGATAGTGGGGCACAAATATCTGCAAATAGAGATGCCAAAGGGTACAGTAAGAGACCATAAAAGTGGGAAAATCAGCCTGCCAGTGACAATGTCAAATACAAAACTGTCAATGTAAAGTGTAATTACAGTGTCTTACCTGTGTGTCATTGGAAGTACTGTCGTATTATAGCACTTCTGTTGTCCTCATCCTCATCCTTTGCCTCCTCATGTTCCCTGTCCACAGGGTCCACTGCTGCCACATGCCCATCTCCAGCCTCATCCTCCTGCAGAAAAAGCACCTGGTGACGTAAGGCAAGGTTGTGAAACATACAGCATGCCACAATGATCTGGCACACCTTCTTGGGTGAGTAGTACAGGGATCCACCTGTTAGATGGAGGCAACGAAACCTGGCCTTCAGGAGGCCGAATGTCCTTTCTATTATTCTTCTTGTTCGCCCATGTGCCTCATTGTAATGTTCCTCTGCCCTTGTCCTGGGATTCCTCACAGGGGTCAGTAGCCATGAGAGGTTGGGGTAACCGGAGTCACCTGAAAATATCGAGGGACAACTGTTAGACACACACTGACCCTTAGGGCCCACACCATACCCATACACCAACAACCCATGGGTGTCAACCAGGGCTCACCTATTAGCCACACCCGGTGCCTCTGGAGTTGAGCCATCACATATGGGATGCTGCTATTCCTCAGGATAAAGGCATTATGCACAGACCCAGGATACTTTGCATTGACATGGGAGATGTACTGGCCCGCCAGGCACACTATCTGCACATTCATGGAGTGAAAGCTCTTTTGATTTCTGAACACCTGTTCATTTCTCCGGGGTGGGGGGGTTATGCAATATGTGTACCATCAATAGCCCCAATAAGGTTGGGGATATGTCCCATAGCATAGAAATCAGCTTTCACTGTGGCCAAATCCTCCACCTGGGGGGAAATTATGTAGCTGCACATGTGTTTAATCAGGGCAGACAATACTCTGGTCAGCCCTATTGAGAACATTGGCCGAGACATTCCTGCTGCCAAGCCCACTGTCAGTTGGAAGGAGCCACTTGCCAGGAAATGGAGCACAGATAGGGCTTGCACAAGAGGGGGGATCCCGATGGGCTGACGGATAGCAGATATCAGGTCAGGTTCCAATTGGGCACACAGCTCTGTGATTGTGGCCCTGAAAGTCTATAGGTGAGGATAATGTGCCTGTCCTCCATTGTTGCCAAGTCCACCAGGGGCCTGTACACGGGGGATGTCTCCATCTCCTATTCATCAGCAGCGGTTGCAATCTAGGGGGCAAACGGTGAGTAGCTGGTCAGTATTCCATATTTCCAAACACTACACTGCATTGCATGTTGTGACTGTAACACAATATTGTTGTATAGGCCCAAATGGTGCCTATGTGTATTGTGACGCAGTTAGGTGCCATGGCCTGCCCCCTCCCCCGAAATGGCAGCCGCCTGTCCTGTATGGAGGGACAGGTGGAAATGAGGTAATTCCGCTGACATTGTGCGCCTTTGCGGAAGACGGTCAAAAATAGCAGTGAAAATCCTCATTGGAACCCATTGAGCCCTATGAGTGTAACAGACAGGACGGTCTGACTGATACCTTTTCCTATGTGTATTTCTCTGCAGGTCAGCGCCCATCAACAAAAGGGTAGATGGCGTGCCATCACCAAGGACGTGCGGACCCTGGGGGTCTACGGCAGGCGGAGCACCCACTGTCGCAAATGGTGGGAGGACCTGAGACGCTGGGCATGGAAGACGGTGGAGGTCCACCTGGGGTTGGCATCCCAACGAGGAAGGGGTGCCTGTCGAACCCTGACCCCCGTGATGGCCTGCATACTGGCGGTGGCCTATTCGGAGCTGGGTGAGTCGAGTGCCCCAATATACTACTTGCGCATTGTAGGATGGCATCTGGGTGGAGGATGTGGGCCTGTAGGTGCCCCTAGGCCAGGCCGGCCAGTGCAGGGTAGGGCCCATGTTGGGCAGGGTCTGATGTCAACCTCCTACAAACAAGCTAGTAGGCCTCCACTACTGGGCAGGGGTCTGTGGGTCTCAGCTATTCTGCAATTGGAGTTAGGTATCCCTGTCCATGGGCTGGTGACTAGCATTGTGACTGGTAGTGCATTGCCTAGTGTGAAGGGCTGTTCCCTGTGTGTGTGTTGTGTATGCCAACGGTGGTGTTGTTGCCGCCATTGACCAAGGGTATCCTTTGTCTCGTCCCCCCCCCTTTTTGTTTTGTCATCCTGTCCTTATGTGCATTAGCATCATCTGGCAGGGGAGCAGAAACACCAGCAATGGGGAAAGCTGCATCCCACAGGGCCCAGGAGGGCGAATCCATCGATGGTGAGGGCACCAATGGGACAGAGGGTGAGGTGAGCACTACGGCGGGGACAGGAGGGGACAACTCAGACAGTTATACCTCCTCCGATGGAAGCTCCCTGGTGGTGGCAGACACCTCTGTGCCCACCTCAACTACAGGTACAGCCGCCACCCCCGTACCAGCACCGCCCTCCCAGCAGCCCCTCAGCATGTTTCCCATGCCCGCTCACCCAGGAGGGTGGGCATCTCCTTTGCCCCAGCACCTCATGCCTGGCCCCTTTTAGCCCTGCTGCCCTGAGTGAGGAGGCTATTGACCTCCTGCGATCCATCTCTGTTGGGCAGTCAACCATTGTGAATACCATCCAGGGGCTGGCAGCCCATTCGCAACAAACAAATGCATTCCTGGAGGGCATTCACTCTGGCATGGCGGCCCAACAGAGATCAATCCAGGCTCTGGCCTCCTCCCTGACGGCAGCGATTGTCCCTGTTTCTAGCCTCCCCCCTGCAACCTATTCTGCCCAATCCCATTCCCCTCAACCCCCCAACTTATCCCAAGCACACAGGCAGACCAGCATGCACCCAGGACAACACACAGGAGTGGTTCAGGCAAACACAAGCACCACACGTCATCACACAGGCACTCACACAAACACCATCCAGATGCAGACATACCAACAGCCAGTGTGTCCCCCTCCTCCTCCTCATCCACCTCCCTCCCAGTAGCGTCTACACTCACACCTGCATAAACTACATCCTCATCCACTACCACCATCACACCTATCACTACACGCCCCTCAATGGCAGTCACCACCGTCACTTCCATGCACACGTAACCTGTGTCCTCTATCACTGTGTCCGTGCCCCCTCCTCCCAAGGTACACAAGTGCAAGCACTCAGACGCCCAACAGCCATCCACCTCACAACAGCATCTAGCCCATGCTCCTGCACCTGCACCCAAACACAGCAGACAGACACCTCCTACAACAACTTCCTATTCCTCCACTCCCAAAACTTCACCCTCTTCCTGGCCCAATGTCCCTAAGAAGCTTTTCCTCTCCACCATTGACCTCTTCCTCACCACTCCTCCCCCCCATCCTTCACGTCCGGCCAGGGTGAAGAAAACCCAGGCAAGCACCTCAGCCACCCAGTCCAGGGGCACAGTAGTGTTGACAGCTACTGCAGGTGGGAGAGGATCCCAGGCACCAGGCAGCAACTCTGACAGGGTGCCTGCACCAGGTGCATCAATTAAGGGCAAGGAGGCACCACCAACTGCAACAGGGAAGGGCAAGGAGGCACCACCAGCAGCGTATAGGAAGGGCAAGGAGGCACCACCAGCTGCAACAGGGAAGGGCAATGAGCAATCCCTGGCTGCTGACAGGAAGGGCAAGGGGCCTGGTGGAAGGTCAGGAGGCCTGGTGCAGGGACTCATTCGGAGCCCCCACCACCAACCATGGTGGTTCAGCTGTCCGAGGCTGCAAAGGAAGGGCTGAAGCCTCCCCCCACCACTGCCAGCACTGCCGTCAGCACTGCCACCAGCACCACAGCCAGCAGCAGCAGCCCCAGTGGGCATCCATCTGAGGCTGCAGGGGATGGGCTGGAGCCTCCCCCGACCACTTCCAGCACCGACACCAGTACCACTGCCACCAGCAGCAGCCCCAGTGGGCAGCCATCTGAGGCTGCAGGGGATGGGCTGGAGCCTCCCCCCACCACTGTCAGCATCACCACCAGCACCACTGCCACCAGCAGCAGCCCCAGTGGGCAGCCGTCCAAGGCTGCAGGGGATGGGCTAGAGCCTCCCCCCACCACTGCCAGCACCAACACCAGCACCGACACTGCCACCACTGAGCAGCCGTCACCGCCGGCGGACTGTGTGTAGTCCTGCCTCCATGGGCTGTTGTGCAATCCGTGCCCCTCAAATCCAGTGGGTCTGACACCCAGGTGAGAGACTATGACCTTGCACTCCCCAAGATCTGCATCGCAGGGCACAATGCCCCCTTCAGAACTAGTAGAAGAAGCCATCCACTCACCGCATCCTACCCAGGATGAAGCACACTGGGCACAATGCCCCCTCTAGAACTAGGGGAAGAAGCCATCCACTCACTGCATCCTACCCAGGATGAAGTACACTGGGCACAATGCCCCCTCCAGAACCAGTGGAAAAAGCCATCCACTAGAGAGACTGTGGCTCTGCAAACCTCAGGACCAAGCAGTGGGCAAATGACCCATTAGAAAGACTGTGGTCTTGCACTCCCCAGGACCAAGCAGTGGGCAAACCACCCACTAAAGAGACTGTGGCCTTTCACTCCCCAGGAGCAAGCAGTGGGCAAACCTCTTACTTGAAAGACTGTGGCCTTGCACTCCCCAGGACCAAGCAGTGGGCAAACCACCCACTAGAGAGACTGTGGCCTTGCACTCCCCAGGACCAAGCAGTGGGAAAACCCCTCACTTGAGAGACTGTGGCCTTGCACTCCCCAGGACCAAGCAGTGGGCAAACCACCCACTTGAGAGACTGTGGCCTTGCACTCCCCAGAACATCGCACAGGGCATGTAGCCCCCTCCAGGACCAGTGGTGTTGTACCATCTTCTGGCTGAGGTCCCCCCTTACCCCCTGCAGTGTTCTCTCCATGTTGTTGCAGGAGTGAGGTGGGGCCTTGGCCTATCTGTTGTGGCCCTGTGGCCCACGTACATTGAGGACTTGGCAGTGTCCCTCCATTTGTAAATATGTACTACATTTGTAATTTAATGCACTTATTCATGTTCTTTAATTGTATTACACTCACTTTCTTCCAATCATTTTGTCCTTGCATTATTCCTGAGGGGTACAGGGTGGATATGTAATGTTACTGCATTTGATTGTGTGTATGGTGTTGGGGGTGGCAGTGTTGCGTGTTGCGTGTGTGTCACTCTTTTTTTCCTCCCCCTCCCTTGTGTGCTAGGTATCAGTACTCACTGTGGTCGTCTTCGCCGGCGCTGGTGTTCGCAATGCAGGAAAAGGTAGACGAGCATGGGAAATATGTGCAACTCGGGCTCCATGGTGTCGTGGTTGTTCCCTGTGTCTCAAGAAGTGAGTCCTTTGACTTCTGTGTTCTGTTTCCGGAGTGCTTTTGAAGTCCTTGGTACCGCCCCGGAAAAGGTGGCGGATAGGCTGGTCATAATGCAGTGGGCGGTACATTGTCTTCCGCATGGCTGTTGGCGGTTACCGCTATGGTGCTTTTTGCTACCGCTGTGGCGGTCGGTGTGTTAAAGTGGCTGTATGTCTGAGTGGTTTCCTCCGTAGTCATAGTTACATTTTTGTTACCGCCGGCCTGTTGGCGGTATTACCGCCACTTTATCACCGACTGCCAGGGTTGTAATGAGGGCCATAGTCTTCTTTGTATGTGGATCATTACTAATTCAAACATCGTTCAGCCTAACAAGGGTGATGTCTCCAAGAACAGGTGAAAAAGTCTAATCTGCTTAAAATGTATTTTAGCAGTTTTTAGGAGAAAAAAAGGGTGCACACCCTTCTCTGTTTGCATTTTCATTTGGCCTATCAAAGACCTATCATTTGGCCTATCAAGGGGGATGGCAACAAAAGCTATGGAAAAATCAACTGTGGATTAATTTCTTGAAACTTCTTTCAAGAAAAAAGTAATTCTGTACCATTTGTAGATAAATGTTGAGAAGTGTAAAGGCTGATGCATAGTATAGTTAATTTTAAGTAATGTACTATTTGCTTCTGGGGGGTTTCCAAGTCCATATGACTTCCCCCCACCCAACACTGTTCAGTGATGAGCAGCTATACACACTTCCTTTATATAAAAGTAGTATTGCAGCCGAGAATAGTGGAAAGGGGACATAACATGTCTATATAATGTGTGTAATTGCTCTATTAAAAAACAAAATGTGCATGTGTTGTCTAAATAATAATATATTTTATATTACAGAGTAGCACGTTTTAATAGATATAATAATTATATGAAACTTAACTTTTGTCTTCGTTCTTTTTCTATACAGATCTAAGGACTATTTTATAACACTATTGAAGGTAATTAGATGTTTTTTCATGTATACATAATTCAAACATATTCTTGCACTCACCATTACAGGCTGCCATTCACCCCTTCAGCAACAATTCATTCTCATACATTCAGTTACACACCTATGCATCCACTCATAAACCCTAGCAGTAATCTACGCAGATACTCATGTATCCCAGTTACTTACCTGTTCTGCCAGTCATCCATTGAATCACCGACTCATACATCCAGTCATACACTATATCACTCACTTAAACAGGCACTCTACTCACTCATCAATACTCAGACAGTAACTCACCTATACAGGAACTCATACACCCACTCACTCACTCACACAGGCAATCATACACCAATTCACTCACCTACACAGCAACTCGTACACCCAATTACTCACCCATACAGGCATTTACACACCCAGTTAATAAAACATTCAGACATTCATTTACCCAGTTAGTCACCCATACAACAGACCCAATGATTCACCCATATAGACACTCATAGAGCCAGTTCCCACCAACAGATTTGCTCACACATGCAGTGACTCACCCATACAGCCACTCACACATCCAGTCACTCACTCAAACACCCACTCTCGCACCAAGTCACTCACCCTCCCAGCCACTAACATAGATAGTCACTCACCTGCACAGCCCATTCAGGCACTCAAATACCGAGAGTCACCCATTCAGGCACTCACACACCCAGTTACTCACCTGTACACCCACTCACACATTGGGCCTCTCACATACCTACTCACCCACTCATATAGCCACTCACACTGCCAGTCATTTCCCCATACAGCCACTCACGTAGTCAGTCACTAACCAATACAGCTACTCACATATTCAGTTACTCACTCATACTGCCACTCACGCAGCCGGTCACTCACCAATACAGCCACTCACACCTGAGTCACTCACCAATGCAGCCACTCACTTACCCACCCATTCACTCAAACAGCAACTCATGCAGCTAGTCATTCACCCATACAGCCACTCATGCTGTCAGTCACTCCCCTATACAGCCACTCACATACCCAGTCGCTCACCAATACAGCCACTCACACACCCATTTACTCACCCATACAGCCACTCAAGCAGCCAATCATTCAGCCATACACCGACTCACACACCCAGTCACATACATCTACAGCCACTTATATACCCAGACACTCATCCATACAACCACTCACACAGCCAGAAATTCACCCATTCTAGCACTCACACATGCAGTCATTCTCACATGCAGGCACTCACTCACATACCCAGGCACACTCCAGTAGAGCCACTCACACAGCTAGTCATTCAACAATACAGTCACTCACACAGACAGTCACTCGCTCATACAGGCAAATACATCCAGTTATTCAGCCATACAGGCAGTCATGCAGGTACTCACTCTTACTGATGCAAACCCTCACTCATCCACTCAGATACTCTAACAGGTACAAAGAACAAACAAACATATAACATATAAGAAAATGAGTTACTTACCTGTAACTGTAGTTCTCCAGTACTGGAATCTTTCATCGATTCACATGCTTGAATCATTCCCCGTCGTTGAGATGGGAGTCCCCGGTATAATTTACACAAGTAATCTCAAGACATATTAACAAAGAAAAAAGGCCCTAGGCCTCTTCAATTTAACAGTCTATCAGAGTCATTTTTCTGAAAAGGACCAAACTTGAGCATCCACCAATCAGGCCACAGAACCCTCCAGAATCCTCCTGAGAGAAGCTCCAGCACCTCAGATTTTCCAAGCAAAAGTGCGTACAATATAGGAAAAAGAGAGAGAGAAAGAGGTGAAGTGAGCTTCTCCGGGGAGGCGGGTGGGTCGCATGTGAATCTATGAAAGATTCCAATACTGGAGAACTAGAGTTACAGGTAAGTAACTTATTTTCTTACTTCAGTATTGGAACTTTCATAGATTCACATGCTTGAATCAGAATAGAGAGCAGTAGTTATGCACATTGTAATATGATAACATATTTGATGGAAAACACTTCGATACACAAAACCTCATTATATCCCTGCATATAAATCTCTCTCTATATATATATGCAACAATAAAGGTATACACCTATATATATATGACTATATCTATACATATATATATATATATATATATACACATACATACATAAAGAAATGCCAAGAGACAAAGCAAAAATTATTCTAAGACACTTATGTAACATGAATACCATCCTCAAAAACGACCACTTATGTGTTTGTTAGAATGTTCTTTTACCTTTGTATACCTTCCTCTTTTTTTTTTTTTTTTTTTTTGTTGCAAATATAGGAGATATAAACAATGTGCATACCTGTTCTAGGATGGAGGGATGTAGAAGAGATGGCTCACCTTCACCTGAAGAGATTCCTGAGAACCGCTTGGCCCACTGCTACCTCTCCCTGAGATAGAGATTCCAAGCAGTAGTGTTTTGTGAATGTATGACAGCTCTTCCATGTTGCTGCCCTACAAATGTCTTGTAGTGAAACTCCGGCGAACAGTGCCACTGACGATGAAACTGCTCTCGTAGAGTGAGCATGCACAGGTGAGTGCAGAGGTTTGCCCGCTGCTTGATGGCAGAAGTGAATGGCTGAGGCGATCCATCTGGAAATACTCTGCTTGGAGAGTGGATGACCTTTCCTAGGAGCACTGTATGCTACGAATAGCTGATTAGAGCGTCGAAAAGATTTAGGGGGTCATTGAAGGTCGCCCGCCAGCCCAGCGGGAAACCCCTTCCCACGAGGAAGCCGGCTCCGAATGGAGCCGGCGGAGTGGGAAGGGTGCGACGGGTGCAGTGGCACCCGTCGCGATTTTCAGTGTCTGCATGGCAGACACTGAAAATCTTTTAGGGGCCCTCTTACGGGGGCCCCTGCAGTGCCCATGCCATTGGCATGGGCACTGCAGGGGCCCCCAGGGGCCCCACGACACCCCTCACCGCCATCCTGTTCCTGGCGGTCACACCCGCCAGGAACAGGATGGCGGTGAGGGGGTCGGAATCCCCATGGCGGCGCAGCAAGCTGCGCCGCCATGGAGGATTCCTCAGGGCAGCGGAAAACCGGCGGGAGACCGCCGGTTTTCCGTTTCTGACCGCGGCTGTACCGCTGCGGTCAGAATGCCATTGGGAGCACCGCCAGCCTGTTGGCGGTGCTCCCGCGGTCCCCGGCCCTGGCGGTGAATGACCGCCAGGGTCGGAATGACCGCCTTAGTCCTGTCCAAATAAAATTGAACACATCTTTTAACATCTAAGGAGTGTAATGCCCTCTCAGCCGGAGTAGATGGATGGGGAAAAAAAGATTTGAAGACTAAAGGTTTGTTGATGTGAAAGTCTGAAGGAACATTTGGAATGAAATGCTGGTTAGTGCGCATTAGCAGTCTGTCGTGTTTAAGCTGTAGGAATGGCTCTTGGATGGAAAGAGCTTGCATATCGCTGACTCGCCTAGCTGATGTGAGAGCTACCAATAAGGCAACCTTCCATGACAGGAACTTGAGAGAAGCACGATGGATCGGCTCAAACGGATGCTTCATCAGTTGTGCTAAGACAATATTCAGGTTCCACGACGGAGGTGGTGGTCTGAATGGAGGGAAAACTCTGAAAAGCCCCTTCAAGAATCTCTTAATCAGCTGAGAAGAGTAGAGTGAGGGTGTAGCATCTGAACGTCTGTATGCCGCTATAGCTGCTAGGTGAACCTTAATGGACGAGTGTGCTAGGCCAGATTGAGCTAGCTGCAACAGACACAGTAATATTTCCTCTGGTGGTGAGACTAAAGGGTCAATCTGTCGTTGATGACACCAGACCCAGAATCTTTTCCATTTACAATAATACGTTTTGTTGGTGCTATCCGCTCTAGCTT
Organism: Pleurodeles waltl; assembly: GCF_031143425.1. Classification (NCBI taxonomy): domain Eukaryota; kingdom Metazoa; phylum Chordata; class Amphibia; order Caudata; family Salamandridae; genus Pleurodeles; species Pleurodeles waltl. The sequence continues at coordinate 114,959,338 of NC_090445.1, read as the reverse complement.
TTGACAAAATATCCCTACAGTCCTGCGGGATATTCAAGTGCGCGAACTCTCTGTGGTGAGGAGCCAGGCTGATAAACGCATTGACTTTGGATCGTGGTGCCAAACCTGGCCCTTGTTCATTGTTAGCAATTGAGGTAATGGCTCCAGCGGAATGTGAGACCTGATTGATAGAAGGAGAGGTTCCGCAAACCAATGTTGACGCGGCCAGTACGGAGCTATCAGTATCAGAGTGCACGGCTCTGTTTTCATCTTCGTGAGGACCCGTGGGATCAACGGACTTGGAGGAAAGGCGGAAGCAAAGATGTCTGACCAGACTATCGAAAACGCATTCCCCCAAGATCCCTTTTGGTGATGCCAACTCGCGAAGAACCGGCATTTGGCGTTGTTTTTGTTCGCAAACAGGTCTACTGTTGGTGTTCCCCACAGGGAAAAAATATGATTCACTACTGTCTGGTCCAGCTCCCACTCATGGCAGTCCGATTTCTGCCTGCTGAGTGCATCTGCTACCTTGTTGTTTATTCCAGGCAAGTGTAACGCTGATAGTGTGATGCCTTGCTGCGAGGCCCAGTTCCAGATTGCTTGGGCTTCTCTGGAGAGAGTGAGAGATCTTGTGCCTCCTTGTTTGTTGAGGTAATGCATCGTAGTGGTGTTGTCCGTCCTTATTACCACTTGCGATCCTGAGGTCTTGGGAAGGAACGCCTGTAAGGCCAGGTGCACTGCTCTGAGCTCCAGCCAATTGATATGCATTGATGCCAGATGCAGTGGCCATTTGCCACTTATTTGCGGATCCTGTAAAACAGCTCCCCAGCCTTCCGGTGATGCATCCGTCGTTATGGTCCACGGGGCTGGCTGCTGTAGAAACGAAAGGCCGATTGATAGATGATGCCTTTGAGACCACCATCTCAGAGCTCTGAGCATTATCGGAGTTATTTGTATCTGATCCTCGAAAGTGCCTGATACTTGGAGCCATTGACGATTTAGTTGCTCTTGTAAGGGACGCATCTTTAGACGACATAGAGGAACCAGAGGTATGCATGAAGACATCATGCCCAACAGAGATTTGAACAGACGGACAGTAACTTTTCTTCTTTTCTGTATGGAATTTGCTAGAGTCAGTATCCTTTGTTGCCTCTCTGACGTGGGACATGCCATGGTGGATTCTGTGTCCAGTCTTGCTCCTAGAAAGGTAATATCGCGTGCTGGTAGAGGTTTGGATTTCTCCCAGTTGATGGTGAATCCGAGGTTGGTTAGTAAGGAAACGCACTTTTTTGTTGACTTGTGCGCTCCTGCGTAGGTCTTTGCCTTTATCAACCAATCGTCTAAGTATGGAAAAACTTGGTGTTTTCTCCTTCTGAGAAAGGCTGCGATTGGTGCTAGACACTTGGTAAATATTCTGGGAGCTGATTTCAGTCCGAAAGGAAGGACACGGTATTGAAAATGGCTGCCGGCTATGGTGAATCTCAAGTATTTTCTGTGGGCAGGGTGGATGGGTATGTGGAAGTATGCGTCTTTCAGGTCTAGTGAATCCATGAAATCTCCCTGATTGAGGCGCAGGAGGACGTCTTGCAGGCTGATCATACGGAACGATTGCTTTTTTAAGTATACATTTAGTTCCCTTAAATCGAGGATCGGCCTCCAATCCTTCCACTTTTTCCAAATGAGGAAGAACCTGGAATAAAATCCTGTTCCTCGTTGGGCTCGAGGCACCTTCTCTATAGCTCCTTTGAGAAGCATTTTGTTGATCTCCTTTTTGAGTTGTTGAGGGTACCTTGAAGGAGTCCTGCGGGGGGGTTGGAGGGAGGTATCTGAATAAATTCTAAAGTATGGCCCCGTTTCACTAATTGTAGGACCCACTTGTCTGAAGTAATGGTTTGCCATTGTTTGAGGAATAGAGATATCCTCCCGCCCAGAATGAAAGGAGGAGAACTGGCGGTAGCCGGAGCCTCGAAAGCATCAGGTTCTACGAGCCGAATCTTTGGCCGGGCGGGTTGAGCGTCCACGGCCGCCAGGTCTACCATAGGCCGGTTGCGGCAGCTGCCTTTGTGAGTAGTATTGACGATATTGCTGGGAAGAGGAAGGATAGGCGGAATACCGGTGTTGCTGATATCCTCCCCTGTATGAGGGTTGGCCACGCCCTCTAAATTGAAAGGAAGATTTTCGATATTGCAGGGTCCCTAGTGACCTTGTCGTGTCCGTGTCCGATTTGACGGATTGTAAGGCGTCATCAATGTGTTTCCCAAATAATGCCTGGCCATCAAAAGGTAAGTCCAAGATTTTATTTTGCACTTCTGGACGGAAAGAGGTGGCTTTAAGCCAACCTTGCCTTCTTAGCACCGCTGCACCAGCGAGTTGTCGAAAAGCAGTGGTTGCTATATCCATTGCACAGTCTATAAGCTCTGCAGACGTGCGTTGACCCTCCTGTATCGTTTTATTTGCCTCTGATCTTGCATCTTCTGGCAGCTGACTAATATAAGGTGCAATGTCCGCTCAAAGCAGCCTATTGAACATAGCCAGAATTGCTGAAGAGTTGGCAGCTCTAACTACTAGGCTAGCCATAGAAGAAAAACTTTTACCTATGTTATCTAGCCGTCTACCCTCTTTGTCTGGGGGTGCGGAAATCGGGGCAGAAGGATTCTTAGATCTTCTTTGTGCTGCCTGAGCTACCACTGAATCCGGAGGAGGTTGTCCCGTTAAGCATGTTGGTGCATCATCAGGTGCTTTGTATTTCTTATCCAGACGAGGCAGTACTGCCATAACTGTAGCCGGATTATTCATGACCTTAAGGCCCTCTTCCCAGAGGTAGTTTACCATCGGGATAGAGCGCACAGATTTCTGAAAAGGTTCTTTAAAGTCGTAAAGAAAACAGTCTGTTTGCTTGGTAGGCATGGGTAAAGCAAAACGTTTGGCTGCTCTCTCTAGAAGATTATGAAACCCTCCAATGTCTTCTGGTGGGGATTCCACCTTCGATTGAGAAGGAGAAGGAGGAGCAGGGATCATGTACTCGTCCCACTCTGAGTGAGTGTCCAGGAGCTCCCCTTCTTCCTGATCCCCTTCTGAGATGTCGGTGTCATGAGGAAGTGTCATATCCGGAGTGGCCACATTCGTGAGATGTAAGGACGTTGGCCTCTGGTGTGGAGTGGAAACGCCAGAGACGGGCGATGGGGGAGGTTGTTCTCCTTGAGGGGGAAACCTCCTGTTATAGTCAACCAACATCGCTCTGAGGTCCGTTAATAGGGAGGAAGGAATAAATGCTCCCTGTTGGTATTGCTGCTGTTCTGAATAAAGTTGGGGGTCATAGGCCTCTTCATATTCCTCCTCTTCCTGGTACTACACGTTCAGTTGGGATGGACTGTGTGCTGTTCCAAATGGCCCCTCATCATCTGAGTCTTCGTCTCCCTCCAAAGATGTACTGGGACAAGGTAGGACACCTTACTAGGTGATGTATGAGTTGGCGTCAGCTTTTCCACACTTTTTAGGTGTTTTTCTCTCCTTGACGGTGTCGTCGACGACGTATAAATAGACTTCGTCGTCGATGGTGTCGTAGACGCTGGACGCACCGTGATTTTAATAGAAGCAAGTCTCGCCGACGAGTCTACCGTCGATGAAGTCATCGACGACGGTAGGGCTGACACCGACATCAGCGCCGTCGACGATGACGATGTATAGACGGTCGTCGACGCTGGAGTCGTCGCTGCAGTTCTCGTCGACGGTGGGGTACCTGTCCTCGTCGACGATGTCGTCGGCGGAGCCGTTGATGGTGGGAAACCAGGAGTAGATGTCGTCGCCGGAAAAGCACTCACCGACGGTACCGTCGACGATGAATCCGTCGACGATGCTTTTTTTCCAGTTACAGAGGATGGCTTCTTAAAAGGCACAGATGGTGGTACAGAGGAAGACTTCCTGTGCCTCTCTGAACTGGAAGAATGGCCTTTCCCCTCCTTTCTGGAAACTTTCTTTGGGGAAGAAGATGGGCTGCGGCCCTTATAAGACCCTGAAGCAGTCTTTTTGAGGGCTTTTCTTGAGAGCTGTGAGGGAGATCTGGAGCCTGATCTCGCCCTCTTTGATAATCTCTTGGATGTTGATGATTCATCACTCTCAGAGTCAGAAACTGGGTCTTTCCTATGTTTTTAGTTTCTGCAGCCATATCAATAATCTGCCTTCCCTGTCTTTTAAAGTTTTAGATTAAAAAGTACGACAAATCTTACAGTCTTTAGCTGAATGATCTGGGTACAGGCAGTAAATGCAGTCTTGATGAGGGTCTTTAGAATGAAGCCTTTTCTTTCCACAAGTCTTGCAGTCTCTGAAGAGACCCTTCTTCTCCTTGTCAGACATAGTTGAAAAATAGCTGACAAATCAAGTTAGATAAGTTTCTCTGAGAGAAATTTTTTGAAAGGGAGTCTCTGAGGAGACTCCCTAGCACGACGTGCGGTAGAAAATCTGAGGTGCTGGAGCTTCTATCAGGAGGATTCTGGAGGGTGCTGTCGCCTGATTGGTGGATGCTCAAGTTTGGTCCTTTTCACAAAATGACTCTGATAGACTGTTAAATTGAAGAGGCCTAGGGCCTTTTTTCTTTGTTAATATGTCTTGAGATTACTTGTGTAAATTATACCTGGGACTCCCATCTCGACGACGGGGAATGATTCAAGCATGTGAATCTATGAAAGTTCCAATACTGGAGTAAATATTATTTCTTTAATCAGCATAGTGGTTCTGAATAGAACCATTTTTTCGTGTCAGTAGTTTTATTGGTCTGTAAATGACTATGTGAGTAGGTGTGTATATGTGTGTGTGTGTGAGGATGTATGACAGTTTGCATGAAGATATAAGCTGATGTTTGGGTGGTTCTGTGGATGATGTCATCAGTGATGTCATTTGAGATGTCATTAGTGATGTCATCTTTGATGTAACTGACCATGTCATCCATGATGTAATATGAGAGGTCATAAGCAGTGCATTACTGGGGCGCAGGTTATAGTTAGGTGAGGTAACAATAACTGCTGAATTTCAATGGTTTTGTACGTATGAAATGTCAGTTTAACTAGAACGTCCCTGTAACCTTTTAGTGAATATATATATATATATATATATATACACACACACACATTCTCTCACACACACAGTTTTTGTTGTGTTTAATAATAGCATTTCTAATTATTTTTGCTTTATTGTTTATTTCACTTAACTTTTTTAGTAATACATAAACATAAAAATGTAAATAATGTGTATATTTTTTAATGTATTATTTTTTATTTGTATTGTAGTACATTGTGATTGTAAATATAATTATTTTGTGATAATTGTATTTATTTAGTTTTGTTAGATTATTGCTGTATTGTTATAACAACTATTTTTGCTGTTGATATTGTACTTATTAATTTTTGTTATGTTTAGTGTGCTACATTTTGGTGGAGATATTTATTGTTTCTTCATTTTTGTTTCTGATATTTGTGTATTTTGTATATTTGGGTTGGCAATATTTTGTAATCAATATGTTTTCTCTTTGTAAGTATAGCATGGTGATAGTAAGGTAATCAATATGTTTTGGGCATTATTCGAGCAATCCAAAATTGTTTTCCTCAATATTTTGCCAAACAACCAGAACAATGGCCTTGACAGAGGTCACTTAAATACTGATTAGGTGAAGTAATCTCATTAAGGAAAGAGGATAAATCTAGAGGACTGACTTCAGTTGTTGTCTCACATTTGGGTATCTTATTCACTGGAAGTTGAGAGTGCTACAGAAGGTATCCAGTATGAAACCTAAAACGTTTGTCTACTAGGAAGACATGCAAGAGGATTTCTCAAATTTGACCATGAGACAGAGTCAGATCCAAATGGCATGGCTAGGTGGGAGGGACAATGGTGAATCAGGAGAATGTCGCACAGATAGATAAGATGAATTATTTTGAGTGAAGATGTGCTACTAAATGTTTGTAAGCTATTACCGAAACTCCATTGGTGGAGAACAGGGCAAAAGACAATCACAGAATATGCCCCATTTGACAATGCTCTTTAACATGAACAGAGGGTTGGTGGCCTTTGACGATGGGAATAGAAAACTGTGCATCTTTTAGGTTGAATATGACCATGCATTTGACCACACAAGTGCTGGTAGACCATCCACTGGTTGTGGAAACAAAGATGTATGATCTGTTTAAGACTGTTCTTTTTCTCTTACCAGAAAAAGAAAACTTACAAAGCCTCTCATGAGGAGAGTGGGAACAGTGGCAGCTTTCCTGAACATTTCTAAACCTTCCAGGTCTACAAAGGTTCTTTCTTTTAGGAAACAATATGGTGTGGGGCATTAAGTTTTGAAAGAAAATGTACAAAAGGCCATTTTGTGTCCTATCACAGTCCAAAGAACTTAATGGCTCTCAGGTGGCAGTGTCATTTGGGGCAGAAGTTTGTCATGAGATCTCATACCTTCAGATACAGGAACAGGTAGTCAAAACAGAAAGTCTTAACACTGGAGGTGGGTAAAAAGGTGGTTCCTTGTAGCCAAGGATGACACCTTTGAAGGAGTGTTCTCCAGTGAGGAAGGAGGTGATCCATCTGAGTGCATCCCTTGGATGCCAATGTGGTGGAGTCTTTCGATCAGCATGTGGTGGGATACGATGTCGAAGGCTACTGAGAGGTCGATGAGGATCAAAGCTGTTCTTTGTCCTTAGTCGAGGAGGGTCTGGATGTCGTTGGTGGGTGCGATCAGGGTACTTTTGGTTTCCTGGGGTCGTCAGAGGGTTTTTTGAGTAGAGATCTGACTTTGGCGTGTTTCCAGGCATCAGGAAGTGTTGCGGTATTGATAGAGGCGTTGAACAGGTTGGCGAGTTCCTGGACGAACCTTTGGTTTCCAAGGCTGAAGATGTAGTGCGGGCATGGGTTGGTGGGTGCTCCTGAGTGGATGGATTTTATGGTGGAGGTGATGTCCTGGGTGGAGAGGATGTTCCAGATAGTCAATATGTGGTTTGAGTCCATTATGGTGGTGGCGTATCTGTTGAGGAAGTTCCTCACTGGAAGAACCCAGATCTACCTCCCACCTTTCGTCTCCGAACCCAAGGAGATCACCTGTGGTGTCCCCCGTGGCTCATCCCTCCGCCCCACGCTTTTTAATGCATATATGACCCCGCTGGCCAGCACTATCAGATCCCATGGTCTCAACAGAATTTCCTACCCAGACAACACCCAACTCCTGCTCTGACTCACCGACGACCCATCCACCACCAGACCCAGCTTCCACAGATGCATGACAAGCGTCACTGAGTTGATGAAGAACAACTGCCTGCAGCTGAACACAGACAAGACTGAAGTACTGATCTTTGCCAACCACAGCAACACATGGAATGACTCCTGGTGGCCATCAGACCTAGGACCGACACCCACTCCCTCCAACCATGCCAGAAACCGCCGAATCATCACTGACATCAAGCTCACCATGAAATCACAGATCAACGCTTTCTCCTCCGCCTGCTTCCTCACCTTGCACATACTATGTAAGATCTTCAGGTGGCTCCTCTACACATGAGACGCACCGTGACACAGGCCCTCATCACCAGCCGACTGGACTACGGCAATGTCCTCTACATAGGAATCACCGTGCACCTCCTACAGAGACTTCAGGCCTTACAGAACGCCACAGTCAGACTCATCCTCGACCTTCCCCAACGAACCAGGCAACTACACTGGCTCCCCGTGCAGACGAGATGCCAATTCAAGCTGCTGATCCACGCACACAAGGCTCTACGCAACTAAGGACCCACATACATTAACCACCGCCTCAACTTCCACCAACCGTCGAGAAGACTATGGTCTGCCTCCCTTTCACTTGCCCATTCTCCCGCATCTACTGAAGAAAACATGGCGGACACTCCTTCTCTCATGTTGCAGCAAAAGCCTGGAATAGCCTCCTCCCACACCTCCAGACCATCACCTCATATCTGGAATTCCGAATTGCCCTCAAGACCTGGCAGTTTGAATAAGCCTCCGGTACCTGCAAGCACCTGGATACCTTATTGAGTGATTAGCCACGCTTTATAAATCCTGATCGATTGATTAATTGACAGCAGAAAGGAATCTACCATTCTGCTGTCTGAAGTGCAAAAAGAACAACTTTGGAAAAAAGGAGGAAACAGAATTGGTTACAGATGCACAGCTTTAAAACATGCCTCTTGTGGAAGCATTGTTAGTGTTTTAAAGTACAAATACCAGAGGCTAAAAAGGTGCTCCCACTCCCCTCTCCATAGAGAATCATTGGGGCTAAATGTATAGAGAGACCCTGGAATTTGGGAGGAGCAGACACGAAGAGTGGTCCATGCCAGAGTGCCATTTCCCAACTGCAGGCTCGATAGCTTGCTTATGTATGGAGGATAGTTACAAGGCTTGTCATAAAATATCGAGTAAGATAACTAATAGTTCAGCTGATACAATAACCATGAGTCTGGTAACATGCATAGGCATTAGGAAGGGATGAGACTAATCTATTTCAGAGAAATAGGGATGTGTGATGTAAAATGAAGTGGATGTTTCTAATGTTCATTTTGTTTTATATGACAGCTGAGATTCCCATAATAACTACCATCATTATGAGTCACAGAATCTGTACATAATAAGTTCTGATTTGCAAAATATTAACAATAAAGTGAGCTTGGCATGAGGAAACAACATCTTCATACAAGCATCAACGGATGGCATGCAATGTCATTGACCCTCATGAGCCTCCATCCTCCTGGTCATTCTGTAACTCTGTGTGGCAAGGAAGATTGCGTAAGGCAGTCAGGAGGCACACTAGCCAGAATGCCCCTGAGCCAGACTTATGAATGTTATGTCTGGCAGCCAGTTTAGGTTGGTCTGAAATTGTTGGTAGCATCTTAGGTCAATAGTAGACTGCTTCTTCACTCCAGCATCCATCTTGGTTGGGAGATGTCAATCCACATGTTCTCTGAATGTATTCTTAAACAGCTAATGCGCCTACTTAAGCATTCATGAGGCACAGTTTTTCCAGTAATATGCCAATTGCAAGCCTGTATTGGTCTGTCCTAAATGCTTGAAACACGGCACACATCACTCTGCTTTTCCTTCTGTGGTCCGTTGAATGTGCAGTAGCACTGAAATACAGAAACTCTAAGCTAATCTCTTCCTACCAATACAAGAAAAGTGAAATGTCAGCTCCTCACACTGAAAATTGGATGAGGAGCCATTTAACGCCATTCCTAATCCACCTCTCACTGGTGTAGTTCTGAAAGATTTGGGGCCTGATTTAGAACTTGTTGCAATGGTGATGAATATCCCGTCCGCTGACATCTAAATCACATGATTTCCTTTGGGATTTAGATTTCGGAAGATTGGATATGCGTCACCATTGTGTCAGAGTAACCCGTCCGCCGAGTTCTAAATCAAGTCCTTACTCACTTACATGTTATCTATTGTTAAACATGATTTGCAAATTCAGTGTTATCTTGGCTCCCATCATACTCATGTCTTAGATCTCAGAAATGTGCTCTGTTGCTCTCAACTAGGCTTTCAAAATGGAACTGCATCATACATTCATGCAAACATTGATGAAATAACACTTCAACCATAAAATTGCTCATGCTTTACCCCATTGTTATAAGATTCTTAGCATCACTCAGTCAAAGAAGGCTTGTGTTGACCTAGCCATAACAACTACTGACACTCTTTTTCGAGGTGCTGGTTGCCTCCTTGACCACGGTCTTGATCTACTAACTTCCAGATTACTGGGGTTGGTTTTCTGACATTGGGACACTAAAGGTTTTTGGTGGCATTCATATCTGGTTAATATTAATTAGCCTCCCCAACTCTGCTCCTACACTAAATAAAACGGCTAAAGTTAGGCTAGAGCAGAAGGGATCCTCTTCTAAACCTAGTCACATCTTAGATCTTATTATTTCTGCTCAAACCAGGCTAAAAGCCCATCCTGCTATCATTTTAGTATGGACATATCACTGAGATTTCAACTCTCTGGTAACAAAACCAAGTGTTAATGTAACCATTGCTCTTTTAGCTTTAGACATGTTCTCTTAGAAGAAGTAATCAAGCAGCAGCACTTTTGCAATTCAAGCTTCTGAACTCAGAATAAATTTCCTAACACCCAGTTTTTTTTATTTAGTCAGAAGCCACTGGAAACCTGGGTACTTGCTGCCCAGGAGCTTCATTCATAGGGCTGGCACCTGTTGACTTCACATCAATTTTTAGTTTCATAAAGCCTGTAGGAAATCACAGGATGTATAAATAAAATAAATATAAAACATAAATATAGTAAACATTTCTATTCCTCTGTGGTACTCTGACTGCAGCTCCAGTTCAGAGCCACTTGGTCTCCATTGCTTTATATATCTGTTGTTGAAGGCCTATTGTCTCCAGTTTATTTACATACATACATATAGCGAATTTTAGGTCAGTCCCTTCCTCTTGACTGGATGGATATCTTGCCTACCTCATTTTCCTGCTTCTTATTCCATGGTTTGTCCTCTAAACAAACTTCTGGAGCATATATTTTAACCACGTTTTGTCTGAAAGAATGAAGTCCTTCCACTGTTTACATTAAGGGATCTAGGGCCACATGTACGAAATATAGTTTTTGCGACTCGCAAATTGCGAGTCAGAGCGACTCGCAATTTGTGAGTCACAAAACCTTATGTTCAGTGTCAATGACACTGTTTGCGATTCGCAAGGGGGTCGCAAATGACCTACCTCAAGAATATTCATGAGGTAGGTCGCAATTTGCGACCCCCTTGGGAATGGCAGCCCTCACAGGGATGGTGACCTGCTGGAGACAGCAGACCACCATGTCTGTGATTGCTTTTAAATAAAGCAGTTTTTTTTTTAACGTAGCCCGTTTTCCTTAAAGGAAAACAAGATGCATTTCAAAAACAAAAAATGAAAAGGACCACTGCCTGCGCTGAAAAAATGTTTTCGCTGCCATTCACAAAGGGGAAGGGATCCCATGGGGCCACCTGCCCGTTTTCGAATGGATTAGCACCAGTTTGAAACTGGTGCTAACTGCGATTGTTTTGCGACCGCATTCACGGTCACAAAACAATCATACATTCCTAATTGCGACTCGCAAACCCTTTTTAGCAAAAATGGGTCTGTACATCCTAAATTGCATTTTGCACGTCGCAAACGTCCGGATTCGCCGTTTGAGACGTGCAAAATGCTTCGTACATGTGGCCCCTACTTTTTTTCTTTTAGCACACCACCTGAGTATGTGTGTTTTCGTTATCTCTTCCCTTTCTGCTGACTCGTGCTCGTGTATATGTCAACATGCAGTGGCCACCATACCGTCATGACACATGTGTATGTATTCATGATGACATATGCACCATCAAGCCACTAAACCAAAACTATTGGAGTGTATCTTTCAAGAAATGGACTACTTAGCAAAAAATTAACAAGCATACTGATCACACAAATACGTAATTTTTATTCACGTATCCCTACACAGCCAAAGAAGTGTTTTCCTTACAATTCATCATTAAGAGGATGTTCATTCAGTTGAAAGGTGCCACACTGATATCATTATGAAAATGTCTGCTTCAGCATCTTCCAACTACATGTGTGTAACTCAGGTGTTCCTGAACTGGATTAGGCCGAATGAGATGCTGTGAGCACTGGCATCACACACTGATACTAGCATATTGGCTACTGTGCTGACCACCTCTCAACGAACCCTGCTCGAGCCCAGTTCTGCTTCTCATATCTAACTTTCCCATACTGCTTGCTGTTCAATGCTCAGTATGAAAGTAGGGTTTGTACCTCCCTGGAGAACAGCCTCTCTACCTTCCTTTCGATGGCTACTTTAAATTTTTGCACTGCTCACTTTTAGGGAACTACTTTTTCTATTTTGGTTGAGCATTCCATGAGTGTACTTGTGTGTGTTTATGTCATGCCACATTTTTCTCTTTTTTACCTTTACCCAATGCCACACAGCATCTGCATTCTTTTCCCGTAATGTACAGCTTCACTAAAGGACATTATCAACGTCAATATGTCCCAAATGCGAGACCTCTTTGCTTTGCCAATGTGGGTTACAATGTGGGTACCCTGTACTCATCATTTAAAAGGAGCCCCTGATGCTGGCCATCCCCACCTTTGCTGCACCCAGAAGACTTGAATAATAATGTGAAAGCATACTAGAGGGAAAGAAATCAGACAAAGCTTGGCTTATTTTTTGGCTGAGTGCCATAGAGGACCTTTGGCTGAGCCACAGCCAGTTATTTGTTTGAGCCAGGATTGATTTTTCAGTGGCTAGATCACTAGTGCAAGCTGAGGTCCCTAATATCCAAGGGATGGGGGCTCATATTAGCAACATGTTTGAAATTTCTGTCTCGAAAACCCTAACTGGGTCCTTGCAGTGCAACTGAGAAATGTGTGATTGTCTTTAACACGGATAATCAGATTAAATGTAAATTCTAAATAAACAATTCAAATGAATATCCATTGCAACAGAATGGATCATTTTAAACCATTGGCAAAGGAACCTTTGGAAATTATTGCTTACCTCAATAATCCATTCTAACTGATTATATAGATTAACACCAGCCAGCCTTTAATGGACTTGTTAAAACAATGCAAGAAGTGGCAGGCAGAATATTTGCAGAATATATGTATGGACTGGCCTTTTTTTCGACATAGGCCATCCAATTAAGCACTTTCTATACCATTGTACCTATTCTGTACATGTCCTATGAGGAAGGGGAGTGAGCAGTCCATCTGCTGTTCTCTACCTTTTCTTTGAAAGAAGTAAGCTGCCACTGCTGATGCCCGCATGGTAATTCTTCTATGACCTAAGGAATCTTGAGAAAATGTTATGTCTATGCACAAGCCAAAGCCACACGCATATCCAATGCTTGTTTCTCCAACGTTTAAGAACACTATTAAAGGGCTGGGTTAATCAATCTTCCACACATTAAAGTTCTAGTCATGTTTTGAGGATATCAACAATTACCATGTGTGAGCAAATCATGTGCATAAAAAATTCCAGAGGTGGTTGTATACTTATTGGTGATTCTGAAAATGTGACTAATTTTCACTGTAGAGCTGTATGTTAATCCCACTGATATGGTAATGGTGTTGGTTCGGTGTCCGATTCCCACAGTAGTGCCCTCTTTTGCGAGGAGGAATAATGGTTCCGTGGGTGAAAAGTCCATCCACAATGTCTCAGCTGGCACAGTCAAGACAGATGTCAGATTGGTATTTGGACCAAGGATACCACTGTCAACTCTTGCAGTTCCCATTGCCCATCTACACAGGAAGTGGCATCAGTGCATAGGCAGTGACATCAATAGTTTCCTGTTAAAACCGTCTCTAAAGAAGAATCCAAGCAAGAGGACTTGATTTCCCCCTGCTTATCTCCACAGGAAGTGGCATCACTGGATTTCCTATCATACATCTCCACAGGATATGACATCACTGTTTTTTATCTCACGGTACCTGAGCTCCTCCCTCCTCCCAGGATCTGTCTAATGGCGGCTGAACTGCAGATGCGCGGAGCGAGCACTCCAGAGGCTTGCTGAAAGTCATCAAAAATGGTAATAGCTAGATCACTATGGCCCTCATTACAACCCTGGTGGTCGGTGATAAAGCGGCGGTAATACCGCCAACAGGCTCGCGGACAAAAAAATGGGATCACGACCACGGGGGAAACCGTCATCATAGACAGCCACCTTACCACTCCGACCGCCAGGGCATAAGCAACAAACACCACAGCGGTCACCGCCAACAGACAGGCGGAAGACAATGTACCGCCCACTGTATTATGAGAGGCCAATCCAACAGCATTTCCGAGGCGGTACCAGCGACATCAAAAACACGGCGGAAACAGTACACTGAAGGGAAACCACTCACCTTTCGACACTCAACGAAGAACCAAGACGCCATGGAGCCCGAACTACAGGTCCTCCCCATGCTGGTGTATCTACTAATACACCAGGAATTTGAAAGAAGGTGACAACGACGGTGAGTACTGCACCTAGCACACAGGGGAGGGGGGGAGGAAAAAGAGAGCAACACACACATGCAACATGCAACCACCACCTACCCTCACCCACAACACCATACACACTAACACATCCAACAACATTACAGGTACACCCCGTTACCCCCTGGAAGAACGCAAGGACAAAAGGAATTGAGTTCAATAAGTGATATTTTGGAACATGCCGATATAGCTAACGAATATAAAAAAATAGTATATACAAATATTTACAATATGTACAGAAGGCCATACACTGTCCTTTGTAAATGTCCGTGGACCAGTGGCCCAAAAAATCATGGGCGAAGCCCACACTTGACTCCTGCCTCAAAACAGAGAGAACACTGCAGGGGCATCAGGTCAAAAAAGCACAGGCACCTCAGGGGGAAGGGGAGAGGGGTACCTTAGCCGGAAGATGGTACTACGCCACTGCTCCTCGAGGGGGCAACATGCCCAAAGCGATGTCCTGGGGAGTGCAAAGCCACAGTCTCTCAAGTGGGTGGTTTGCCCACTGCTTGGTGTAAAGGTAAGGCTTCCACAGTTCTATTGTATAGTCACTTATATTCCACATTTGTAGGCTCTTGACATCTTCAGCACAGCTTCCTCTCCTGCTCCTCTCTTCCCAATCTCTCCCAAGATCTCCTACATTCCATGCATTGTCTTCACCTACATCATTACATTCTACTATCAACTCTACACTACTTTCCACACATCTCCCCCCTTACATTGCATAAACAACAAAACAACAATAAGCCCAAGGGACTTATAACATCAGTGTTTTGTTTTTCAAACGAAGATTAGTAACTGTAACTAATAATCAATTTCACATTTGGTCAAACAAGGTAACAATAAATTTAATCAATTATTCATTAATTTTAGCGATCAATTTTACAGACGTTTCCCATAGTCCATGAAGATCCATTCTCCAAAACCACCAGATTTCGTTTAACTTCCTTCACTAACTGAGGAGCAGAATATCTGCTATCCCCTTTTAAGACAATTCCACTTTTCCTTGTTACCACCCAATCACCCTTTTTTATGTGACAATGTTTCACACTCATTCTTTTATTATAATATTGGATGTTTTTCCTTTGCATCTGTTCGACTTTTCCTCTTACTGCCTCCCTGTTTACACACACCTTTACTTTTGTTTTTAACCACACAGGACAATCCTTCACACCCAGCTCTCTCCCTTTCAAAGATATGAACGGTGACACTCCAGTAACAGAATGTGGAGTTGTACGATATGTCCATATCATTAGATTCAATTCCCTTCTCCAAGGAAGGCGATTAGCTAATGATAACTGAATATTCTCCATTATTACACAATTCACTCTTTCTACTAGACCATTGGCCTGTGGACGGAATAGAGCAACTCTTTCATGGATGATCCCCATTTTTCACAAATAATCCGTCATCTCTAATGATACAAATTGCACACCATTGTCAGATACTATAGTCTTGGGAATCCCTTCTTCCATGAACATTTCTTCAAAAAATTCGATAACTTGTGAAGTATTTACCTGGTCAACTGTTTGGATGGCAAACCATTTAGTATGATAATCCACTAATATCATTATATAGCTACACCTCGTACCCAATCTGGAAACTGGACCAATAAAATCCACTGCTAATTTTTCCCAAGGTCTTCCTGGAAAATTCATGGGAGCCAAAGAAGGTTGCCTCAGAGTCTTGGTTTTGTCGCTATTTGCACATGCAACACAATTCTTCATCATTTCTTCTACCTGCTTATCCATTCCTGGCCACCAAAATGACTGCCTCACCTTTCTCTTCATCATTCCTCGGCCTAAATGCCCTTGATGTGTGATATCAATTATATGTTTCCGCACACCTTCTGGGGGAACAATTTGATCTCTCCTTAATAATCTTCCATTCTGTACGCTTAACTGATCTTTAATTTTGAAGTAGCCGGATACATCATTGCTTTGTTCATCCTCATTCTTCCACCCATTGATCACTTTACCTACCACCTTACTCATATTGAAATCATTTGCTTCCGCATTTTCCCATTCACTTTCACTTGCTGCCAACTCTCCCAAAATCTTTCCCACGACATTTCTACTTTCCTCTGTTGTAACCTCCTCCACAATTATTGGCATTCTTGATAGATAATCTGCAACTATATTTCTACTTCCCTTCACAAACTCCACGTCAAAGTTGTACTCCATCACCGAAAACAACCACCTGGAGACACATGGTGTTACATTACCTTCTAATCCACGTCCCCCTTTGAGAATGTATGTTAATGGCTTTTGGTCTGTTCTTAGTTTGAAAGATATTCCCCACAAATAAAATCGGAAATGGTTGATTCCCCAGCAACAAGCCAAGGCCTCCCTCTCTATTACCGAACACGCAAGCTCTGCACCCTGCAATCTACTTGAAGCAAATCCCACCACATACTCATCTCCTTCCTTCACCTGTGTCAATACTGCCCCAAAGTCTACATTACTCGCATCAGTGGCTATGTACGTTTTTGCAGTTACGTAAAAAACGCCCTAAGTAGGAGCTTCCAACATACATTTCTTTATCTCATTAAAAGCATGCTTGCACTCCTCATTCCAATCATACATTACTCCTTTTTTCATACGTTTTCTTAAGGGTTCCACTTTTTCTGTAAAGTTCTTTATGAACTTTGCACAATATTCTGCAAGTCCTAGGAATGATCTCAATTCATCCTTGCAGCCTGGTTCAGGTGCATGTTCGATCGCAGCTACTATGCTTTTCTTTGGTCTAATGCCATCACTACTTATGGAGTGTCCTAAATATGTCACTTCAGACTTTCGAATCTGACATTTCTCTTTCTTAATAGTTAAACCTTTCCTTTTTAATCTAGTCATCACTTCTTCAAACACTGATTATGTTCACTCTCACTACTTCCCACAATCAATATATCATCCTGAAAACATAGTACTTTAACCATGTCACCAAAAATGTTCTCCATTAACCTCTGGAAAACAGCAGAGGCAGAGGCTAGGCCAAATGGCATCCTCTTGTAACGGAAGGCTCCCAGAGTCGTTACAAAGGATGTCAGGTGTCTAGAATCCTCATGCAAATTTACTTGGTGATAGGCAGATGACATGTCCAGAACACTGAAGATACATCCCTTCCCCTTTACAGATCGCATTTGAGAAATATTCGGCAAAGGTTGCCTATCAACCCATATATTTTTGTTCAGGTCTCTAATATCAATGCACATACAAATTTTTCCAGCCTCCTTTGGTGCCACAACAACCGGAGCAAGCCATTCTGAAGATTCTACAGGCTCAATTATGTCATCTTGCAACAACCTATCTAATTCTTATCTTAAAGGCTCCCTCATTAAATTTGGTACATTCCACACTTTATGAACCACTGGTTCCGCATTTCTCTTCAGTACAATTTTGTGAGGAAACCCTTTCAAGATACCCAATTTTGACGAAAAGACTTCCAGGTACTTTCCAATCAGAGGATGTTGGAAGTTCGCATCCACTTCCTCAATTTCTTGTTTCTCCATAATCATCACTGACTCTTTAGCATTGGGATCTAGGATTAAACCTAGGTCTTTTTGATGTCGCCAGCCCAATAAACTAGTTCCATAGTCAGTGACATATATTTTTCCTTTAACAGCTCTTCCCTTGAAGAAGATTGTCATCCAACGCATACCAACCATTGCTATCCTCTTCCCGGCAAAACCTACTGCTTTTATGTCTGGTTTCAACAAGTCCTCATCTCCTGAATTCGTCCACTGTTCCTCGTATATTTTTTTTTTAAATAAGGGTAAACAAGCTTCCGGAATCCACTAGTAACTTGATCGGCACATTGTCCAGTAATACTTGAGCATGAGGGTTTTCTAACAAATTGGTAATTTCCATTTTAATGTGTTTGTCTAACAGTTGCACATGTGTAACTCCACTACCGATCTTACAGTCATTAAGTTCACCATCTACTGTTAAGGTTATCTCTCCTATACTTTCACACACATCCTGAACTTCTAGAATTGTCTGCCCACCACCTTCATTTAATTTCAGTTTGCAAACTTTAGCAAAATGTCCTCTTTTACCACAACTACGACATATCGCACTTCTAGCTGCACACATTTTGCTAGATGCGATATGTCCTGGGGCCCCACACCGATAAAATTGTATTTCTCTCCAGCCATTTTTTTTCTGTTTCTCCGCATTTGCGTCTTCCCAGTTTTTTGTGGATTTCTTCTTTTCTGTATCACTTAACAAGTTACTCTTATTTCTGATCCCTCCAACAATAATTTGTTTGCTTTCTTCATTAGATTCATCCATTTCTTGCAGCCAAATAGCAGTGTGTTCCGTGCTCTTGGCTGATTTGTATCGCTTCTTCTAAATTTGGATCCTTCATTAATAATTTCTCTCTTATTTTCTTGTCAAACGTGCATCTTACAATCTGATCCCTTATCAAAGAGGCAGACAACTGTTCAAAACGGCAAGACAACGCAAGTCCTCGTAAGGTTGCTACATAGGACGCTATATCTTCTTCTGCTCTTTGCACTCTTGAAAAAAATGTATGACGTTCCAAGACAAGATTGGTTTTAGGTGTAAACTGAATATCCAGCATCATCATGGACATATCAAATACATTTGTAGGTTGTCCATCTCCCATCCCTAAGGAAACTTCTGGTAGATCCTCATATATTCTGCTCCCTTCAACACCAAGAGGATGTAGAAGAATTGCTTGTCTTCTGAGAGGACCATAACGATCACCACCAATTGCTAATATGTACGTTGTACACATTTTTATCCACTGTTTCCATGGAATAGGTGGTTCACCTGGTGTCGCTAAAAAACGTGTTGGTGAAGACATGTTCTGGTCTCCCATTATTTTTGTTGTTAACAATAGTATTAGTTGAATATATAATTGATTTTATTCCCTTCTTTTTTTTTTCTTTGGTTTGTCTTCACTATTTGTTTTTATTGTAATTGTAGCTCAACCATCATTATATTCTGGTTCCAAGTCCTACTTTTGTTTCTTTGACCTCACATTACTAATGTCCTTCTTCTATGTCATTGTAGGAAGTTTGAAGAGGAAAGGAAAAAAAAATGTTTCCCTCTGATATCGTTGAAGACTTCTTTTCTGGTAAGTACAGATTGCTTATTCACAGTTTATTCAAGTGTTCATGTGAACTATGTTAAAATTTTAGAATGGTGCTGCGATCGACTTGAAGACATCAAGGTTTGTATTGATTTGATTTTGTTCCCTGGTCGCGTGCGACGCTGCCTCACGTGACCATTCACTGTATTGTAGTGGTTCGGCACCGTTGCGTGCGAAGCTGCTTCACGCGCCCTTCAAAGTCCAACTCTAATCGTTGGGCACAATTAACGCTTGTTTGCCTTCGGCGTTAATGTTTACAGCATTTACGGAAAAAAACGCTACCGCTTATAGCCAAATCGAATGCAGGCGGTCAATCAACGCTTCTTACTTTCCTACTTTCGTACTTTAAGCACAAATAAACATGTTGTTGAGTGCTTGCACGGTTCAGTGGGCTTGTGCGTGTACAGTCTTAACTTCAGTTATGTGCGCGCATATAACCCTCACATTTCTTATATTTCATTTCGAATTTAATAAAATGCAGTCTCCCAATTACTTCAGCGCCAAATTTTATCCATCAGAATATTAGTATGTATCTATTTGCGCATTTCATTACACGCTAGTCAAGGTATATTAAGTCTCCTACACGTCTCAACAATTTATAAATTCTCTCACCGCAGTTTCCAGAAAGATAATGCGTTACTTTGAAATTAAATCCAGTCGGAAAAGCTTGAAATAATAAAAGGCATATGGAGCTGAATTTCCTCCAGGAGTGAAGATGTTCTTCTATCGTCCGTCTCCTGCACGGAAATTCCATCCTCGTCGGCAATGTAAAGATATGGCTTCCACAGTTCTATGGTATATTCACTTATATTCCAAATGTGTGAGCTCTTGACATCTTCAGCACAGCTCCCTCTCCTGCTCCTCTCTTCCCAATATCCCCCAAGATCTCCTACATTCCATGCGATGTCATCACCTACATCGTTACATTCTAATATCAACTCTACACTACTTTTGTACAGGATATCTCCACACTTGGTCTTGGGGAGTGCAAAACCACAGTCTCTCAAGTGGGTGACATGTTCCACTGGTTCTGGAGGGGGCCTTGTGCCCAGTCTGCTTCATCCTGCCAATGATTGGGTGAGTGGAGGCACTTCTCCACTGGTTCCGGAGGGGGCATTGTGCCCAGTCTGCTTCATCCTGCCAATGATTGGGTGAGTGGAGGCATTTCTCCACTGGTTCCGGAGGGGGCATTGTGCCCAGTGATGCTGCACCTGGGGTGTGGCAGTTCCCATTCCCTCACCTGGGTGTCGGAAGCACAAGATGTGTAGGGAACAGGTTGCATGATACTCCATGGAGGCAGAGCCACACTCCATCCTGCGGCAACTTAGGCTGCAAACTGCTGGTAGTGCCAGTGCTAGAGTTGGGTCCTTAATGTGGTGTGTGCAGGGTCCAGGACGTCTCCTGCAGCCTCAGACGGCTGCCCACTGAGGATGCTGCTGATACCCGATGTAGTGGCACCGGCTGGGCATGTGGCTGTGCAGATGGCGGTGCAGGTGGCGGCGTCTGCGGCGGAGATGCTTCTCATGGTGCAGGTGCTTGTAGTAGTGGAGGGAGACACCAGGCCGTCTCCAGCAGCCTCAGACGGCTGCCCACTGGGGATGATGCTGGTGACTGTCGTTGTGGCAGCAGCGGTGCAGGGGGCGGTGCAGATGGCGGGGCAGGTGGCGGTACAGATGGCGGTCATTGCAGCAGTGCTTACAGTGGTACTGATTGCTGGCCTGTCAGGACAAATGGTGGTCACCAGTCCCTCACCAAGAGGCTCCAAGCCCTGAAGTGACTTGCCCTTGCTTTTGTGTCCCTTCCCCACCTTGGTAGATGCTGCTGGGACCTTGGCACTGTCCTCTTTTGTTTTGAATGAGGCCTTGCTGGGTGGGTGGTGCGTCTTGTCCATGCTGCATGCCGGCCCCTTCTTAACCTTGGCAGGTGGCGGAATCAGTTGGTCTTTAGCATCGGTAGGTGGCACACTGCCAGCCCTGATGGGTGCCCCCTTCGATCCTCTCGGACTTGCAGGGACCACCGCGGATGGCAACTTGGTAGCTGAGGTGCTGGCCTGGGATCTAGACATCCTGGCCCTCGGGAAGGATGGGGAAGGCGTAGGGAAGAGGTCAACGTTAGCCAGTGAAAGTTTTTTTGACACAATGGGCCGGGAAGATGGAGGGGGTGTGGGAGTGGAGGAAGAGGTAGTGGTTGTAGAGTTGTATGTCTGCTGAGTTTGGGTGAAGGTGCACGGGCTGCAGGCTGTTGTGAGGTGGATGGCTGTTGAGTGGGTGTGTGCCTGCGTTTGTCTACTTTGGGAGGAGGGCTCACAGACACACTGGGAGAGGACACAGGGGACGTGTGCATGGTTGTGGGGGTGGTGATTGCTCGTGAGGGGTGTGTTGTGATGGGCGTGCTGGTGATGGAGGCAGTGGCTGATGATGTAGTTCATGCAGGTGTGAGCGGAGATGCTAATGGGAGGGAGGTGGACGAAGAGGAGGAGGGGGACACAGTGGAGATAGTGGATGTTGGTATGTGTGCATGGGTATGGTGCTTGTGTGAGTGCCTGTGTGATGATGTGTGGAGCTTATGTTTGCCTGAGCCACTTTTGTGTGTTGATGTGTGTGCATGCTGGTCTGAAGGTGTGCTTGGGATAGGGTAAGGTAGAGGGGATTGGGTCTGAGTAGTGGAAGTTGGAGGGGGGAGGCTGGACACAGGGACAATGGCTGCCATCAGTGCTGAGGCCAGCGCCGGAAATGCTCTCTGTTGGGCCACCACGCCAGAATGAATGCCCTCCAGGTATGCATTTGTTTGTTCCAAATGCCTCTCAACACCCTGGATGGCATTCAGAATGGTAGACTGCCCAACAGAGAGGGATCTCAGGAGGTCAATAACCTCCTCACTGAGGGCAGCAGGGTTGACTGGGGCAGGGCTTGAGGTGCCTGTGGTGAAGGAAATGTCCACCCTCCTGGGTGAGCGGGCACGGGAAACATGCTCAGGGGCTGCTGGGAGGGCGGTGCTGGTAGGGGGGTGGCGGCTGTACCTGATGTTGGGGTGGGCACAGAGGTGTCCGCCACCGCCAGGGGGCTTCCATCGGAGGAGGAGTTGCTGTCACTAGTATCCCCTCCTGTCCCCGTCGTGGAGCTCCCCTCGGCCTCCGTCCCACTGGTGCCTTCACACTCAGTGGATTCGCCCTCATGGCCCATGTGGGATTCAGCTCCCTCCGTCGCAGGTGCCTCTGCTCCTCCGCCAGATGATGCTAATGCACAGAAGGACAGGCTGACAAAACAAGAGGGGGGGAGATAGACAGAGGATACACATGGTGAATGCCAGCAACACCACTACTGTTTGCGTACACAACACACGCTGAGCTGCCCTATGCACTAGGCCATGCCCACCCACTCACCAAGGTAGTCACCAGCCAATGGGACACAATGCCTAACGCCAGCATCTGCACACATGACACCCACAGGACCCTGCCCAGTAGTAGTTGGCCACCTGTACCATTGGGGTAGGGGTGCTTCAGAGCCTGCAAACAAGGGACCTACCCTGCCATGATCGCCCTGGCCTAGGGGCAACCACAGCCCACATCCCCCACCCAGCTAGTTCCTAAAGTACGCAAAGTCAGCTTTCTGAAACTGTACTCACCCCCTTGTGGCTGCTGTGATGCCCTCAAGCGCCCATCCAACACCGGATAGGCCACCGCCAGGATGCGGAACATCAGGGGGGTCATGGTGCGATGGGCACCCCTTCCACATTGGGAGGCCAGCCCCAGCTGGGCCTCCGCTGTCATCTTGGTCCAGCTGCGCAGGTCCTCCCATCTCTTGCGGCAGTGGCTGCTCCGCCTGTGATAGACCCCCAGGGTCCGCACCTCCTTGGCGATGGCACGCCAAATACCCTTTTTCTGGTGGGCGCTGACCTAGATGGAAAAGACAGCGGAAAATGTAATTACTCACCCATCCAGACCATCATACTCATTGCCCACCAGTTCCCACACATGCCCTGACGCACATACAGTGACCACCTCTCATGCAGCATTCAGGCCAGGATGCCTTAGCACCCCACAACATGTGGATTACATCCACACCACTCCAAACAGGCATTGCCCACGCATCATGCTCACATGGTACTCACCTGTTTGTCTGGAGGACCATAGAGTAACGTGTACTGGGGGAGGACCCCATCCACCAGTTTCTCCAACTCCTCTGCAGTGATGGCAGGGGCCCTTTCCACAGACACTCGAGCCATTGTCGCTTCCAGACTCAGGTTACAGCAGCACTTGCAGTGAATGTCCTCTCCTGTTGATGGTCAGGTAGCAAGTGAGTGAAAAGGTAGAAAATGGCGGTGACGTCCGCGGCGGTGCGTACCGTCACCGCCAGCATACATCGCCATTGGCTCCTGGGACCCATAGGACCCAATGATAACCAATGCGGAGTTGTGCGGTGTTTATCGACCACCTACCGCGACGCAGCACAACGCCAACGCAGTTATCTAATTTCCCCTTGTCCCTCCTCACAGGTCAGGCAGCCGCCACTTCAGGGGGGCACATGGCATGGCACCTAACTGCGTCACAGCACATATTGGCACATATACTGACTCTCAAATTCACACACTGCTTCTGTGACATTAATTCAAACACAGTTGTGCTATCAATGTGGTAAATGACCTTCTGCTCACCGTTCTCCTCCATAGGCTACAACCGCTGAGGCAGATGATAAGATGGCGGCATCCTCCGGTTTACAGACCCCTGGTGGACCTGTCGACAATGGAGGACAGACACATTATCATCACATACAGACTTGATCGTGCCACAATCTAAGAACTGTGTGCCCAATTGGAGCCAGACCTGATGTCAGCTATACGCCAGCCCACAGGAATACCCCCTCTAGTCAAGGTCCTATAAGTGCTCCATTTCCTGGCAAGTGGCTCCTTTCAAACAACAGTGGTCATGGCATCAGGGATGTCTCAGCCAATGTTCTCCAACGTGTTGACCAGAGTGTTGTCTGCCCTGCTGAAACACATGCGCAGCTACATCGTCTTCCCCCAGGTGGAGGATTTGGCCACAGTGAAAGCTGACTTCTATGCCCTGGGACATATCCCCAACATCATTGGTGCCATTGATGGTACACATGAGGCATTTGTCCCCCCCGCAGAAATGAACAGGTGTACAGGAATAGAAAAAGCTATCATTCGATGAATGTGCAAATGGTGTGTTTGGCAGACCAGTACATCTCCCTTGTGAATGCCAAATATCCTGGCTCAGTGCATGACGCCTATGTATTGAGGAATAGCAGCATCCCTTATGTGATGGGCTAATTCCAGAGGCACCGGGTGTGGCTAATAGGTAAGCCCAAGGTCCCCACACAGTATAAGTAGGTTTCTGGGTATGGGCTGTCTTTAAGGGTTAGTGTGTGTCTAACAGTTGTCCCTCGATATTTACAGGTGACTCTGGTTACCCCAACCTCCCATCGCTACTGACCCCAGTGAGGAATCCCAGGACAAGGGCATAGGAACGTTACAATGAGGCACAAGGGCGAACAAGGAGGATTATTGAGAGGACCATCTAACAGGTGGATCCCTGTACTACTCACCCAAGAAGGTGTGCCAGATCATCGTGGCATGCTGTATGTTGCACAACCTGGCCTTGAGACGCCAGGTGCCTTTTCTGCTGCAGGATGAGCCTGGTGATGGTCTTGTGGCAGCAGTGGAGCCTGTGGACATTGAGGAAGAGAAGGCAGATGAAGAAGATGTGGACAACAGAACAAACCTTATACAGCAGTACTTCCAGTGACACACAGGTAAGAGACGGTAACTCCTCTTCACATTTCTGTATACTTTTGGACATTGTACATGGCAGCCTCTTACCCTCTGTCTATGGGATTCCTTTTTTTCAGATCTGTGTACCCCATTCTGGCTCCTGCTATGTGTACTGCTGCCCACCAACTGTCATACATTGGTATAATGCAATGAACATAGACATTGCAATGCTTTGAGAATGTTGTAAGAATACATATTTCCAACCATTACACTGAATCCAGTATGGTTTATATTTCAACATTGTTTATTTTTTGTGCTAAATAGTATGGGGGTACGTGCAAGGGGCTGAGGTGATGGTGGAAGAAGGTCCATGGTAGAGTCCAGCCTCTTGGTATCACAGGTGCATTGTCCAATGGGGCATAGGAAGGGGAGTAATGGCAGTTCAAGGTGGACAGGGTGACAGAGTGGGACAGAAGGGTGACAATCAGGAGAGTCCTATTTCCTGGCGGGGGTCTTGGCAATGTTCTCTGTCTTCTGCCTGGATCACAGGGACCGTTTGCAGGGTGGTTCTCCTTCTGCAGGGGTGGGGTGATGGTGGCCTCCTGTCTACCAGCGCCGGCAGAGGTGGAAGGCTGTTCCTCGGTTTGGCTAGTTCAGGAGCCCTTTGTTGTGCCACTGCGTCCCTCATGGTCTTGCCCATGTCAGCCAGCACCCCTGCTATGGTGACCAGGATGGTGTAGATTTTTCTGAGGTTCTCCCTGATCCCCAGGTACTGTCCCTCCTGCAGCCGCTGGGTCTCCCTGTAACTTGGCCAGTCCCGTGCCCATGGTCTCCTGGGAATGGTGATATACTCCCATGATGTTGGAGAGTGCCTCATGGAGGGTCGGTTCCCTGGGCCTCTCCTCCCCGTCGCACAGCAGTACTCCCAGCTTCCCTGTTGTCATGTGCCTCTGTCCCCTGAACCGTGTGCCCACTGCCACTGACCCCAGGTCACTGATCGTCCTGTGTTAGTAGGGTTGCCTAGGGTCCCTGTAGTGGTGGACACACTGCTGATTAACGTGTCCTAGGGACAGAGTTATGGGCCCGCTGGGTGGTTGCTGTGCTGGTGTTTCCGGAGGAGGGAGGCTCTGTGGTGGGTTGGAACTGTGGCAGGGGAACCGACTGTCCAGAGGTCCCTGATGGGCCAGGTTGGTCATCGTGATCCAGGCGTGCAGAGCTGCTGTCATCACTGTGGGCCTCTTCTGTGGGGGGACTGGTTGTTGGTGGCACCTCCTTTCTGGTGACGTTGGGTAGGGGTCCTGTTGGTATGCAAATGCATTGTTATTGTATCTGTGTGTGCCATCTTATGCAATGGGTGTGTTTCTTTCCCCGTCGCCTTGGCCTTGTGTGATTGCTGATTGTGTGGGCTGGGTGAGTCTCTCTACTGGGCATGCTGTGGTGATGGGTGTCCATGCAGGGCTGTGATGGGTGTCCATGCATTGTTGTTGCATGCAGGGCCTGGTATTGGGATGTGTGGGTTGTGATGGTGGGGTATATGTGAAGTGATGGAGTGATGGGAGTGAAGGTACGGCTGGGGGTATGTGATGGTATGCAGGTAGGGTGAGGGATATATGGTAAAGACTTGCCTTACCAGAGTCCAGTCTTCTTGCTACTCCAGCGAGGCCCTCAGGATGCATGATTGCTAAGACTTGCTCATCCCATGTTGTTAGTTGTGGGACCGGAGGTGGGGGTCCACCACCAGTCCTCTGTACAGCAATCTGGTGTCTTAAAACCACGGAACGCACCTTCCCCCGTAGGTCGTTCCACCTCTTTCTGATGTCATCCCTGGTTCTTGGATGCTGTCCCACGGCATTGACCCGGTCCATGATTCTCCACCATAGCTCCATCTTCCTTGCAATGGACGTCTGCTGCACCTGTGATCCAAATAGCTGTGGCTCTACCCTGAGTATTTCCTCCACCATGACCCTTATCTCTTCCTCTGAAAACCTGGGGTGTCTTTGGGGTGCCTGGATGTGGTGTGAGTGATATGTGTGAGGTAATGTGTGGGGTGATGTGTTGGGGTGTATACTGTGATGTGCGTGGATGGTGTATGAGTGATGGTGTTCTGTGCCTCTGATTTAGTGTGTTCTCTTTGCTTGCCTCTCTCTTCTTGGTCTCTTTTTCTTAGTTGTAAGGGGTTGGGGGTAGTGTGGGTGTGTCTTTTATAGTGGTGTGAGTGTGTGGGTGTGGTGTGTGCATGTGTGTCAGGTGCGTGTATTTTGAATTGTCCAATGTGGTGTAGTTTTGTGAGTGTGTGTGTATTTTGAGCGCAGTGGTGTGTACCGCCAAAGGTTTACCGCGGTTGAAAGACCGCCGCGTTAATTCGTGGTTCGTGATAATGGTGTGGGTTTTGCTATCGCCGGTTTATCACCGACCTTTGGTCTGGCAGACTTGTGTGGGTGTCTGTATTTTGGCGGTATTCTCTGTGTGGGTCATAATACCCATGGCGGATTACCGCCGCAGGCATGGTATCTTGGCAGCCATCGGCACAGCAGTAAGCAGGATTTACCGACAGGGTTGTAATGAGGGCCTGTAGGAAGTTGGCTCTGTATGTACTATTTCAAATTAAGAAATAGCATGCACAGAGTCCAAGGGTTCCCCTTAGAGGTAAGATAGTGGCAAAAAGAAATAATTCTAATGCTCTATTTAGTGGTAGTGTGGTCGAGCAGTAGGCTTATCAGAGGGTAGTGTTAAGCATTTGTTGTACACACACAGGCAATAAATGAAGGACACACACTCAAAGACAATTCCAGGCCAATAGGTTTTTATATAGAAAAATATATTTTCTTAGTTTATTTTAAGAACCAAAGGTTAAAAATTTACAAACAATACTTTAAATGAAAGGTATTTTTCTCAGGTATTCTAGGAACTTTGAATAATCACAATAGCATGTACAGTTTTGACAAAAATGGCAATAAGCTATTTTAAAAGTGGACACAGTGCAAAAATCAACAGTTCCTGGGGGAGGTAAGTAAATGTTAAGTTCACAGGTAAGTAAAACACTTACAGGGTTCAATGTTGGGTCCAAGGTAGCCCACCATCGGGGGTTCAAGGCAACCCCAAAGTTACCACACCAGCAGCTCTGGGCCGGTCAGGTGAAGAAGTCAAAGTGGTGCCCAAAACACATAGGCTTCAATAGAAATAGGGGTGCCCCGGTTCCAGTCTGCCAGCAGGTAAGTACCTGCAACTTCGGAGGGCAGACCAGGGGGGTTTTGTAGGGCACCAGGGAGACACAAGCAGGCCCAAAAGTACACCCTCAGCGGCACAGGGGTGGCCAGGTGCAGAGTGCAAACAGGCGTCGGGTTTTCAATAGGAATCAATGAAGAGACCCGGGGGTCTCTTCAACGATGCAGGCAGGCACAGGGGGAGCTCCTCGGTGTAGCCACCACCTGGGCTAGGCAGAGGGTCACCTGTGGGTCGCTCCTGCCCTGGAGTTCGGTTCCTTCAGGTCCTGGGGGCTGCGGGTGCAGTGTGGTTTCCAGGCATGGGGTTCCTTGAAGCAGTCAGTCGCGGTCAGGAGGAGCCTCTGGATTCCCTCTGCAGGCGTCGCTGTGAGGGCTCAGGGGGGTCAACACTGGCTACTCACGGGCTCGCAGTCGCCAGGGAGTCCTCCCTGTAGTGTTAGTTTTCCGCAGGTCGAGCCAGGGGCGTCGGGTGCAGAGTAGAAAGTCTCACGCTTCCGGTGGGAAACATGTGGTCTTTAAAAGTTGCTTCTTTTTTTCCAAAAGTTGCAGTTTCTTGAACAGGGCCGCTGTTCTCGGGAGCTTCTTAGTCCTTTAGATGCAGGGTAGTCCTCTGAGGCTTCAGAGGTCGCTGGACCCTGTTGGATGCGTCGCTGTTGCAGTTTTCTTCAGAGTAGGGAGACAGGCCGGTGGGGCTGGGGCCAAATCAGTTGTCGTCTCCGTCTTCACTGCAGGGCTTCAGCTCAGCAGTCCTTCTTCTTCTTTAGGTTGCAGGAATCTCTCTTCCTCGGTTCTGGGAGCCCCTAAATACTCAATTTAGGGGTGTGTTTAGGTCTGGGAGGGCAGTAGCCAATGGCTACTGGCCCTGAGGGTGGCTACACCCTCTTTGTGCCTCCTCCCTGTGGGGAGGGGGGCACATCCGTAATCCTATTGGGGGAATCCTCCATCTGCAAGATGGAGGATTTCTAAAAGTAAGAGTCACCTCAGCTCAGGACAACTTAGGGGCTGTCCTGACTGGGAAGTGACTCCTCCTTGTTTTTCTCATTATCTCCTCCAGCCTTGCCGCCAAAAGTGGGGGCAGTGGCCGGAGGGGCGGGCATATCCACTAGCTGGGATGCCCTGTGGCGCTGTAACAAAGGGGGTGAGCCTTTGAGGCTCACCGCCAGGTGTTACAGTTCCTGCAGGGGGAGGTGAGAAGCACCTCCACCCAGTACAGGCTTTCTTCCTGGTCACAGAGTGACAAAGGCACTCACCCCATGTGGCCAGCAACATGTCTGGTGTGTGGCAGGCTGGCAAAAACTAGTCAGCCCACACTGGAGTCGGGTATGTTTTCAGGGTGCATCCCTAAAGTGCCCTCTGGGTGTATTTTTACAATAAAGTACACACTGGCATCAGTGTGCATTTATTGTGCTGAAAAGTTTGATACCAAACTTCACAGTTTTCAGTGTAGCCATTATGGTGCTGTGGAGTTCGTGTTTGACAGACTCCCAGGCCATATACTCTTATGGCTACCCTGCACTTACAATGTCTAAGGTTTTGCTTAGACACTGTAGGGGCATAGTGCTCATGTACCTATGCCCTCACCTGTGGTATAGTGCACCCTTCCTTTGGGGCTGTAAGGCCTGCTAGAGGGGTGACTTATCTATGCCATAGGCAGTGTGAGGTTGGCATGGCACTCTGAGGGGAGTGCCATGTCGACTTAGTCATTTTCTCCCCACCAGCACACACAAGCTGGCAAGCAGTGTGTATGTGCTGAGTGAGGGGTCCCCAGGGTGGCATAAGACATGCTGCAGCCCTTAGAGACCTTCCCTGGCATCAGGGCCCTTGGTACCAGGGGTACCAGTTACAAGGGACTTACCTGGGTGCCAGGGTTGTGCCAATTGTGGTGACAAAGGTACAGTTTAGGGAAAGAACACTGGTGCTGGGGCCTCGTTAGCAGGGTCCCAGCACACCTTCAAATCATAACTTGGCATCAGCAAAGGCAAAAAGTCAGGGGGTAACCATGCCAAGGAGGCATTTCCTTACAGGGCCTATATGTGCCAACACCCTTTGGTCCCCTCAAGCACAACCCAACAGCAAGAGCCTGGCCACCGGCCAGCTGGTACACAGAGAAACTCAGGCTGATGAAACACCACTGCAAGCAACTAGAGTGCAAATTAGAACAAGTCAAGACACCACAGATAAACACATCTTCAAATCAGCCCTAAGACGCTACCACCAGCAGACATGGAACACCAAGCGCACAACTCTTACAGATCCCATTGACACCAACACTAAAAGCAGGAAAGAAATATTTGCCATCATGAAAGATTTCACTGCTCCTCCTGCCGACTTAAGCAACATCACCACCTCACAAGACCTTTGCAACAAGTTCTCTGAATTCTTCTGTGACAAAATCATCTCCATTTACAGCAACTTCAACTCTCAATCAGACCCCATCATTGTTGCAACTCAACTTCCCAATACGGCCGATGAAAGAACCCTAACCTCATGGCCTGCTGTCACCACCATCTAAATTGCTGCTATCAGGGCTGCAGGCAATTCTGGAATTACAGGCCAGAAATACCTTTTATTTAAGGGTGTGCCCACAAGGACAGCTTAGAAAACATAAAATACTACTGCTACGTGGAGCAGATGATCATGGGAAAGGAGCTGCAAGTTTACGTCTTCATCGGCGCAGTCTCCTTTTGCAAGCAATAGCAGGGGTGAAACCTTGTATGGGCCCATCCTGGGTCCACGTATGAATGGGGATTTCAAAAGCCAAGCTCGGGCTGTGGCTGTGCGGGAAGAGAGCTTGGGAAAACCTCAGCTCCAGCAAGTGATTTATTTGCCGGTCAGCCTGTACTTCTGTCCCATGTGACATCCTGACATCGAGACTTTCAAAGGTTGTTAAATTCTATCAGAGGCTTTTTCCCAGGAGCTGAAGGCATCTACCTTCCTTAGTATTGGCATTATTGAAATTAGCATGCCCTTCAGATTGGTAGCTCAGCCCAATTAACCACTTAGTTGTATTATAAAAGTGCTAACATGGCTTAGTAAGAATCTTTTTACCTGGATAAGCACCATTATTATGAAGGTGCAGAAGACTATGCAGAATATAAGCTTGTAGAAGCACTGGGCAACTTTGTCCAACAGACTGTAGACAAGGCTTGAGTGAAATTTCTCTGCCTTTTCATTAGCCAACTAAAGTCCTATGTGCAGCAACATCGCCATGGCGAAGGAGCGGCTGTGGCTGACCCCTTGATAAGAGCTCCTGAGGCTATACTTCCCAAAGCTATGGCTAAATCTGTAAAGTGGGCACATTCTAAAGCACTTAAAAAGTTATCACAATCGTTCTTGTGCAAACATGGGTCTAATGCCCCTGCAGCATCAAAGAAGGCTTCAAAAGCCAAATCACTGAGCAATGAGATGAGTAATCCTACCCAGTCTGATTCCTCCCAAGAACCCCTTTTATCTGACAAAGGGAAACAAAGGTGGAAGTCACAGAGAGCCACTGAGGACTATGTTCAATCCGGACAAGATCGTCCATCCAAAGTCTTTGGATAGACTTCAAACTTTGAGGTAGGAGACTATGTGCAATCTCACTTGTGCAAGGATTTTGAAAAAGAAGTGAGAACCCTCCTTAGGGCACAGTGCCCCAGGCAGGCGCTGGCTGGAAAGGGGACAGACACACCAGAGTTATACCCTTGAATGGTCACATTAATGAACAGGTTCAACAGGGACCCCAGGACCCAGAAAAAAGCTTGGACAGGTCCTAGCGCAGATGTCAGGACAAGCTCTTGGACATGTCACGTCCCCTGACAAAGATTTTGGAGTTGGTGTATCAAGCAACGAACGGGCAAGGCTGATAAACCCCAACATAATGACTGGCTGCTCAGAGTAGACTATGTTCCAGTTAGGGAAAGTGAACAGTGCTATATACAGACTGATTATGCTCCATTCTGCTCCACGTAGACTGTATATTAACAGGACTGGCTTTGACTGAAGTCGGACCAATTGCAGAGGATCTTCTTATTTGACATTCCATTCATCAAGTACCTAAGCAAATTTTGCGACCATATTTGCTGTGCTTGATATGGTGCAGACGTCGATGAAAAAGGTTGTTCAGTCAAACCTTTTTTGCTCTGGCCAGTCGAGTCAGGGGCTGCTTGGCCAGCCGTTTCATGTACTCAGAGAGGATTCTAGGCTTGGAGACGTGGAACATGGGTTGATGGGTTGATTGGTAGAGAGAGGGAACCTTCTTTCCATCCAGACAATGTGGTGGCTGTCACAGGCACTCCAGAGGCAGCTAAAAATGGCACCCTGTCTGGGAGTGCAGGATCCAGTTTCTCAGGTAACCGTTATTCCTTCCTCAGAGGTTGCATTGTTGGGCAGAGTGTAATATTTCAATCACAACTGGCATACGCTACCACGAGATGTATGAGTGCTAGACAAAATTCAGGACTTCAAGCTTGAGGTTTACGGCAAACCAATGCATTAGGCACCTCGGGGGCTAATGTGCTTTTCCCTATCAGATCACAGTTTTATAACTGAGAAAATGCAGAACCTCCTGAACAAAGATGCAATATGCTTAAAAGTTTGCATTCTAAGGGATTCTACAACGATGAGTTACTAGAGAAAAAAAGAGGGCAGGGCCAGGCTGGGATTAACATTACACAAATTGAACGTCTGGATTTTGTAGAGGCATTTCAAAATGGAAATCTCCTTCACAATCCCTCGCAGAAAGGGGACTGGATGGTCAGGCTGGACCTCAAGGACGCCTCTCCACCCATTTCAATATATGCTTCCCACAGAAGATTCCTACAAATCCAGTAGGTAGGTGTGGCAGGCTGAACGGTATAAACCACACTGAGATTGGATAGTGCAGTAAGTAAGGCTTTTTATTATTGTTTTTTTCCTTTTCTGTTTTTGTTCAAAAGATTACAGTTAACTAGATAGCCTTGGGTTATAGTTCTTCTCTTCGTTTAAATCTGTTCTTCTCCTTCCTCTTGCCTTCCAGGTCGGTGTATTCTGGGAAATGCGGACGGCTCCAGTGGAATACCGGCAAGAGAAATACGAGAACGCCAAGGTAAGTAAAGAGGTTATTTCTGGGTTTTCTTTTCAGATAGAAAAGGGGAAAGGTAAGTAGGGAGATAGAGTGTAGCTACACCCGTGCACTATACCAAATAATTATGATGTGATGTGATTGACACACGGTGCTCCCGGGTAAGAGGCTATAGCCAGTCACCTTTCTTAGTTATGGAGTCCGCCCCCTCCTATTTCCCCCCCCTCCTCTCACACCTTCCCAGTTCCCTTCCCCGGTGGGTTTTTGTCTCTACGATCTATTGTCCCTATGAGGGACCGTACCTTTGTAAGCCACGACCCTCCGGGGTCGTGGCTGGTTCCTGGGCTCCTCGACTCCGGCGTTTCTTCGTGTGGAACCTCCTTCTCCTCTCCTTCGTCTTCGGTTTTCTTCTCCTGACTCGCGACGCGCTGTTCTGTTCCTCTCCGATTCGTCTCCGTCTCTCCTTCCACTCCGTTCATCCTTCCGTCGCGTACTGCCTCCTTTTCACCACCGGCGGCCCGGAAGTCCTTGAGCGTTTCCCTGGAAACAGGGAGATGCGACCTTGGCGCCGCGAGCGTTCCCATGGTAGCATGGGAACGCGGAGCTGACGTGTCGGGTTTTCCCGACCCTGAGTCGACCGACGCTTCTGGCGGTGCGATCGGGGCTGCCCGATCACACACCCCATCCCAAGAACGGTCCTGACCGAGGACCGGAGAAGAGCAGGGGAACCGGGACAAATAATCCGCAGGGCCCTGTTGCGACCCAGGGACATGGCAGACCTGGAAGGAAAAAGGCTGTAGCTCAAGGAACCAGCGCAAGATCCTAGAGTTGGAATCCTTGTGGGAGGCAAGCCAGGTAAGAGGAGCGTGATCTGTATACAGTATAAAAGGCCTACCCAAAAGGTAATATTGCAAGTTCTCCACTGCCCATTTAATGGCCAAACACTCTCTCTCAATGATGGGGTAATGACATTCTCGGGGAAGAAGTTTCCTGCTGATAAATACAATCGGGTGATCCCTACCCTCAGAGTCAGGCTGAGCGAGCACCCCCCCAAGGCCCACATTAGAAGCATCTGTGTACAGATGAAAAGGTTTAGAGAAATCCAGACATTGTAAAACAGGCTCCGATGTAAGTGTGGATCTCAAACGTTCAAAACTAGCCATCTGATCTTCGGTAAAAGGCACTAACTTGTTAGGGTGATGTTTGGATAACAGATCAGTAAGGGGGGCCGCAATAGTGGAATATCCCGGTATAAATCTACGGTAGTAGCCCACCAAACCAAGGAAGGAACGCAGATCTTTTTTTTATTTTTGGGGTTGGGGCGTTTTTAATGGCTTCAACCTTTGTCGTTTGTGGTTGAAGCGTACCATTGCCTATCGTATAGCCCAGATACGATATGTCAGGCTTCCCTAATATACACTTCTTAGGATTAGCCGTCAATCCGGCTCCTGCCAGTGTGGACAAAATTTGGTCAAGATGGTATAGATGGTCTACCCAGGTGTTGCTAAATATGACGACATCATCTAGATAAGCTGCAGAGAATGTGTGAAAGGGTTTTAATAACCTATCCATTAATCTCCGAAAGGTTGCCGGAGCTCCATGGAGACCAAAGGGTAGCACAGTAAATTGATAAAGACCTGATTGAGTAGAGAAGGCTGTTTTCTCTTTATCTTCGGGGAAAAGGGGAATCTGCCAATAACCTTTAGTGAGGTCTAACGTAGACAAATATTTAGCTCTGCCTAGCTTTTCTAGGACATCATCCACTCGGGGAATAGGATAAGTGTCGAACAAGGATATGGCATTGAGTTTGCGGAAGTCGATACAAAATCGAACTGATCCGTCGGGTTTTGGGACCAGGACTACTGGAGAGCACCATGGACTAACAGAAGGTTCAATTACTCCTAAGTCTATCATTTTTTTTATTTCCTCTTCTATGATATGTTTCCTAGCCTCGGGAATGCGATAAGGCCGTAGTCGGATAGTTTGTCCTGGTGGTGTTCTTATCTGGTGACAGATCAAGGAAGTTCTTCCGGGTATGTCCGAAAAGACATGTGGATACTGGTTTAACAGGGAGTACAACTGACCCTTCTCTGACATTGTCAGAGAAGCGTTGACGCAGGGCATTTTCTCCTTTTGTTGATTTCCAAAGGGAAACAATTCTATGTCTAAGTCTTTGCAGGGAGATACAAAACGGCCCATCTCTATTGTGTGGCTACCCTCGTCCACTGGTTCCCATTTCTTGAGGAGATTCACGTGGTAAATTCGTTTTTTTTGGGGGTTGACACTTAGTTCTATGAGATAGGTGACAGGGGAGACTGCTCTAAGAACATTATAGGGCCCCTGCCATCTAGCCAATAATTTTTGTTCAGACGTGGGCCGCATGATCAAGACTTGATCATTCGGAAGAAATGTACGCAATTTACTTCCCCTATCATAATATTGTTTTTGGGTTTCCTGGGCCCTTTCCAGATGCTGTCGTACATTCTCCCATAGTTCTTGTAAGTGTGATTTAAGTTTTTGGACATACTCTAACAATGGTCGTCCTTCCTCTTCCTCTTCTTCCTCCCAGGTTTCAACGGCCATATCTAACAGAGAACGGGGTTGCCTTCCGAACACCAGTTCGAACGGGCTGTGTCCCGTTGAAGCTTGTTCGTGGGTTCTAATGGCATAGAGAACTAATGGAAGTTTCTGGTCCCAATCCCTCCCCGTCTCATCGACTATCTTCTTTAACAGTGTTTTAATGGTCCGGTTATAGCGTTCAACTAGTCCGTCTGTCTGGGGATGATAAACTGAAGTTTTTATTTGAGTAATTCCTAGTACCCTACATATCTGTTTCATGAGGTTTGACATAAATGGTGTACCCTGGTCAGTGAGGATCTCTCGGGGAAACCCTGTCCGAGTGAATACCGTTATCATTGCCTGTGCTACTGTTTTAGTCGTCATGCTTGCGAGGGGAAGGGCCTCGGGGTACCTGGTAGCATAGTCTACGATAACCAAGATATAGGTGTGGCCTCTAGATGAGGGAAGTAGGGGTCCAATTAAATCCATCCCCACCCTGCTAAACGGAATGTCAATGATGGGAAGATGTAGAAGAGGTGCTTTCCTGGGCCGGCCTGGTTCGGTGAGTTGACACCTAGGGCATTGTAAGCAATATTTCCTAATGTGGGCAAAAACTCCTGGCCAGTAGAACCTCTGGAGGAGATATTCCTCCGTTTTGTCTCTGCCGAAATGTCCCCCTCCCGGTTGATTATGTGCTAGGAGGAGTACTAGGTCCCTATAGGTTTCTGGGACTACTAATTGGTGTTTGCGTTCCCCTGTCCGTGTAGTGGTCACCCTATAAAGAAGGTTTCTTTGTACTAGAAAATAGGGACCCACCTCGTCTGTTTCTTCAGTTTTTGCTGTTCTCCAAGCATGAGTGAGTGTAGGGTCCTCTCTCTGATGTTGACGGAAGCTGATGGGTGCTCTACAAGTCTCTGCTATAACTCTTATGGGGTGGTTGTTTTCCTTGACCGCCCGAAACTTCAACCTCTCGTCTCTTTTCTCCCGCCGGGAAAGTTTCCTGCGGTATGGGGGACACTCAATGGGGCTACAAAAGAAAGGAGCCTCGTTCCACCATTCGAGGTTCTCCCTCTGGGGCTGTGTACCATTTAAGAGTTGTTGGAAATGCGCGTAGTCTGTGCCTATAATACATTCTTCATCCAGTTGGTCCATAACTCCCACGGGAAGAAAGTCTCTGTATTTACCCCACTCTATCTCTACTGTCCTAAGAGGGTATTGTTCCTTGTCACCGTGTATACAGCAGATGGTAACCCATCGACTGGAGTTCATGTCAACCGGGTCTATAAGATCTTGTCGAATAACAGACTGACTACAACCCGAGTCTATGAGGGCAGAGAGGAGGCGTCCATTGATTTTTATAGTCTGTTTAAATTTGGTGTCCCCCCTTCCTGTACATAGGACTCTGCGTCGGGTGACTCCTATCTCCATAGGCTCAACCCCCTCTGTTTTCCTGGGGCACACGCGAGCTATATGTCCCCATTCTCCACAGTTAAAACATTGAGGTCCCTGCATTGGATGACCTTCCCCTTGTTTACGTGGAAATGGTTCTTCTAAAGGATACTTTGGGATGGGTTTTGGTGGGGTTGTGAGGGTTTTAAGTTGGGTCTGGTTTGTATTGCCGTCACATCGGTAGACCTGTGGTATGCACAGGCCAAGTCTATGGCCAGGTCTGTGTCTACGTTTGGATGTTGCCTTATCCAATTTTTGGTACTGGTGGGTAGGGAATCCAGGTATTGTTCGAGGATGATTGTTTTTATAACATCCTCTCTGTTAGTTCCTATCGGTCCCAACCATTTTAGTGCCAAATCTTGGACCCTAAAGTAGAAGGTTCGGGGGTCTTCATTCTGCCCCCATTTTACTTTTCGGAACTTTACTCTATAGTACTCGGTATCGTGGCCAACCCGTTCCAAAATGCTCCTTTTTATGTCCTTCTAGGATGTAGTCCCGCCTGGGTTAGCTGCTTGATAAGCCGTCTGAATAAATCCTGTGAGTAAGGGAGCGATGTATTGTCCCCATCTTTCTTCCGGCCATTGGGCGGAGGAAGCAACCCTTTCAAAGTTGGTAAAGAAAGAGTCCGGGTCTTCCCCCTCCTGGTATCTTTGCAGGACCGAACTGGGGACATTAGGGTGAACTTTACTGGAGGCTATTGTCTCTGTTAATTTTTTCATCGCGGTTTCATGTACAAGTTGGTTGTTCGCCAAGATAGTAGCTTGGCTTTTTAGGGCGGACTGTAAGGCCTCCCTATCTTCCTTGGCCTCTCGCTGGTGAGCTTCCCATACCAACTGTAAATGGCGCTGGCCTTCTGCCAGCTGTTTAATCATGTCCTCCAGAGTAGGACTTTCACTCATTGTCTATACCGTTCCTTAGCCTTTGGGACTAATCCCACTTCTGACACCACTGTGGCAGGCTGAACGGTATAAACCACACTGAGATTGGATAGTGCAGTAAGTAAGGCTTTTTATTATTGTTTTTTTCCTTTTCTGTTTTTGTTCAAAAGATTACAGTTAACTAGATAGTCTTGGGTTATAGTTCTTCTCTTCGTTTAAATCTGTTCTTCTCCTTCCTCTTGCCTTCCAGGTCAGTGGATTCTGGGAAATGCAGACGGCTCCAGTGGAATACCGGCAAGAGAAATACGAGAACGCCAAGGTAAGTAAAGGGGTTATTTCTGGGTTTTCTTTTCAGATAGAAAAGGGGAAAGGTAAGTAGGGAGATAGAGATAGAGTGTAGCTACACCCGTGCACTATACCAAATAATTATGATGTGATGTGATTGACACACGGTGCTCCCGGGTAAGAGGCTATAGCCAGTCTCCTTTCTTAGTTATGGAGTCCGCCCCCTCCTATTCCCCCCCCCCCTCCTCTCACACCTCCCCAGTTCCCTTCCCCGGTGGGTTTTTGTCTCTACGATCTATTGTCCCTATGAGGGACCGTACCTTTGTAAGCCACGACCCTCCGGGGTCGTAGCTGGTTCCTGGGCTCCTCGACTCCGGCATTTCTTCGTGGAACCTCCTTCTCCTCTCCTTCGTCTTCGGTTTTCTTCTCCTGACTCGCGACGCGCTGTTCTGTTCCTCTCCGATTCGTCTCCGTCTCTCCTTCCACTCCGTTCGTCCTTCCGTCGCGTACTGCCTCCTTTTCACCACCGGCGGCCCGGAAGTCCTTGAGCGTTTCCCTGGAAACAGGGAGACGCGACCTTGACGCCGCGAGCTTTCCCATGGTAGCATGGGAACGCGGAGCTGACGTGTCGGGTTTTCCCGACCCTGAGTCGACCGACGCTTCTGGCGGTGCGATCGGGGCTGCCCGATCACAGCAGGCCAACGGTTTGATTACAAAGTCCTCCCATTCGGACTGTCATCAGCTTCTTGGTGTTTCACCAAGGTATTGAAACTTGTATTCAAGGCCCTCAGAGCCAGGGGAGATTGATTAATAATATTTTCCAAAGACCTCATTATATGTTTATACCAAAATTGAAAAAGTGTATTTGAGACGAAAATGTGTGTTTTTTCAGAACTCATAAGTTAAAGTTTGGAGAAATGTAGTTGAATTTCCAAAATATTTTTAAGGCTGAATGATAAATCGTGTGGCACTGAATTGAAATTACTATCATTATTACCTTGGTGTTCTGAGCATTTCACCTGTGGCTGTAATGTATTACCCATCCAGAGACATTCCAAGTTGAAAAGGCCATCCTGCCTGGTGCACTGAGGTGAACACTGCTGGTGATACTGCATATGATGTCCACTAATGTAATCTTATCTGATGTGGTCACTAATACAATAATATTAGATCCGGACGATTTTCATTCAACATAGGCAGCTCTTCATATAGAAAAGGCTGGAGGCCATCGGGATAAACAATAGAGCATTTTATCTTGGATCAGTGTATCCAGTGTTGCTCCTCTCTGTTCACTCCTGGGTGGAGTCGATTTTACCCTGATTGGCTTAAATATTTATGTGGGTCATTCTTTTGTCACTTCTAAGTGGACTCTCCAAAGCACTGAACAAAAAGCTACAATGGAGCTAAATAAACAAATTTCTAGCATTCGCGCTAAGAATTTTTCAATTCTATTAAGGACACGGAGGTGAGGATTATGCTTCTCTTTCCATGCTTTATTTTTAACAGCAGCCAATGAAAACCAATGGAAAGTAAAAACTACATTTCCAAAAACTATTAATAACACGTGATGAACCATAGAGGAGGAAGCCTATAAAGTGTTGCATCACACCCAGCCACTCCTCCTTCTTTGTCCAAAATTCACAACAGAAAAAAACAATGTCTTAATATGAACTTGAAAACGAAATCCTGAAAACAGAAGAACTGGAATCCCACTTGACTGGAGGTAGAACGATGTTGAAACGGCCAAACTACTTCTCCTAGGAAAAAGGAAAAATTCACGCCATAAAAACTGAATATCATAACAGATACTTATATCAACTATTAAACAGGGTGGGAAGCACTGAAAAACAGTAACTCGTACATGAACTTCAATGAAAATAATATGTACCACAATGGATAATATATAACAGTGCGGTGGGATAATCCTCGCCTCCGTGTCCTTAATAGAATTGAAAAATTCTTAGCGCGAATGCTAGAATTTTTTTTATTCTATGTCAGGACCGGAGGCTCAGATTATGCTTGTTCAAAGCTGATTTACAACCACTGATGCAATAACTACAATAGGTTTACAATAAAAGGTTTTAAAAGTTGACGAGGAAGACCAGTCTGCCGCCTCTAAAATGTCCTCTAAACGAGAACCCAAAGCTAAAGATTTTGAAGCCATAGCGCCTCTGGCAGAATGAGCACCAAAAACAGAAATATCAATGCCCGCTTCACTCAGTAACCAACGCATCCACTGTGCAATGGT
The DNA here is from genome assembly GCF_031143425.1 of Pleurodeles waltl. Lineage (NCBI taxonomy): Eukaryota > Metazoa > Chordata > Amphibia > Caudata > Salamandridae > Pleurodeles > Pleurodeles waltl. The sequence continues at coordinate 114,918,813 of NC_090445.1, read as the reverse complement.
GGCTGAGGAAACAGGATGATATGGCTTAACTAAAGAAATGAGTAACTGACCCCCCATATCAGAACAAAATTATTCTGTACTCACCTCATAAGCTCTAAGGCACTGCACTACACAAAGTTTGGGATTATCCACAAAACAGGGATAAGAAACAGTCTTCAGATTGCATTTAGTTCTACGTGAAATAGAAAAAGAAACCCCATCAGGGGAAAAAACTCTCCCAGCCAGATCCAGGGCCTTAACGTCTGAAACTCTTTTACAAGAAATTAAGCATAACAACATAGTTAGTTTAGCTGACAGTTGTTTCCTAGACAAAAATCTATTGGCAGGCCAAGCTTCTAAAAAACAAAGAACAATATTCACATCCCAAAGGGACGAATAACGAGGCAGAGGGGGATTAGAAAATCTGATACCTCTCATTAACTTACACACAATTGGAGATTCAACAATGGGTTTACCCTCCACTGGCAAATTACCTGCCGAAATAGCAGAACGATAATTATTGATAGAGCGATATGCTAGACCTGACGCTGCAAGAGAGGATAAGAAATTTAGGACCAGACAGCAACCTGCTGAAGATGGATCCGCACTCCTAGCACTACACCAAGAATCCCATTGATTCCAGGCTGAAGCGTATCTCTTGTGAGTACTGGAGGACCAGGAACTTGCAATGAACTCGGAAGACTCTTGCGAAATCCCTGGGATGCTCAATCTTTCCCTGAAAGACGCCAAGCCACCAAGGATAGCTGACCCGACAGGATTAAAGGATGAAACAACCCCAGGGGGTCCTGGAGGAGATTCTCCCGGAATGGAAGAAGGATCGGATGATCGCAGCTCAATTCCATTGCCAACGGGAACCAAGCCTGAGATCTCCAAAGAGGAGTCACCAGGACCAACTCCGCTTGTTGACGCCTGATCTGCGGCAAGACCCTGGGAATCATCAAGAAAGGAGGAAAGGTGTAACTCCGTTCCTGTGACCAGTCCTGAAGAAAAGCATCTGTCTCTGATGAAAGATTGCCTGAATCGAAGAAGAAAGTAGGCCCACCATGCGGGCAATCGCCCTCAAGGATACAGTCTGTTTGGATAATAGAGACCTCAACTCTCTCTTGATCGAATGAATCTTCCCGGGGGGAAGAATCAATAGAGACTGCATGGAGTCTATCTGGAACACCAGAAAATCTATCTGTTGAGATGGGACCAGAATGGATTTTTGGGCATTGATTATGAAGCCCAGACTCTGAAGCAGGGACACTGAACATTCCAGATGGGACAAAAGAAGGCCTCGATCCTGGGCCATGATCAGAATGTCGTCTTGATAAATGATTAGCCTGACCCCTTGAGACCGAAGGAATTCCACGACTGGACGCATTACTTTCGTGAAACACCAAGGGGCAGAAGATAGACCAAAAGGGAGAACTTTGTACTCGTAATATACGTTCTCCCAACAGAACTGGAGAAATCTCCGATGCGGAGGAAAAATAGGAATGGTCAGGTAAGCGTCCTTTAGATCTAGTCGGACCAACCAGTCTCCCTCCTGGAGAACGTCTCTCAGCAAGTGGATGCCCTCCATCTTGAAATGATATAGCAAAAAACCGTTGAAGTCTTTTAAGTTTAACACCAGGCGAGAACCGCCACCTTTCTTGTCTACTAGAAACACTGGGCTGACAAAGCCCGAAGGGTGACGAGGCACTCTGACAACAGCGCCTTTCTTTACCAGAACTGAAATTTCTGCAGAAATGAGATTGAGTTCTTGACGGGAAAAATATACCTGCCTGGGAAGGCACTGTTGATACGGGGATTCGTAAAATTCTAGCTTGAATCCCTGCACGGTCTCTAAGACCCAAGCATCTGAGGAAATCAGGCGCCAAGCCTCCAAGAAATTCTGAGTTCTGCCCCCCAACATTACACCTGAACTTACAATCAAGCTCACCTGTGGCTCCCGAATCCTGGGAGAAAGATTGCTGGCCTTTGGCTCTCCCCCTGCGGAATCTGCCCCGACCATATCTTGGTCTCGATGGGTAGAAGGTGGAGGAAGAGGAATCGTACTCCTGGAAACCTCCTCGCCCTTGCTGGTAGAAGCCACGTTGAGGGCCTTTTTGATTGAAGCGGCCAAAGGCACGCCCTCTGTAGCGTCCGGCCCCTCTAAAACGTGGACGTAGCACTTTCCGGGTGGATCCTTGTGCCTTGTCCACACTGGCGTAAGCGGAAACGAACTTGGAAAGTTCTTTCATAAAGGGGGACCCAAACAGCAAACCTTGGGCCACGGGCCTGATTCAGATGCAGCGAGGTCCGCCAATTTGGGGTCCAGCTTCATCAGCACAGATCTGCGACGTTCCGAAGAAATGGCGCAATTGGCATTGCCTAAGAAACAAAGGGCTCTCTGAGCCCAACCCACAAGAATGTTCGGATTGATAGGATCCCTGGACTCTTTGGCCTGAAAAGCCAATTCTAAGATTTTTGTTAAAGGACCGGAAATATCCAAAAGCTTATCTTGGCATCCACGCCAGGCACGATCTATACCCTTCCTAGGGTCTTTAGCAGATTTCTTGAGGAACATGACCAGAGTAGGGTCTAATTCGGGAGTTTCTGTAACTTTGGAGGGAAAATCTGGCCTGGGGCACTCAGATCTCAGCCTGGAGCGAATATCTTTATCGAAGCTGTGCCTAATGTGGGCCTCTACATAATCCGCTACCTCAGGGGGTGGTAACCACAGTGAAGATCTGGGGTGCACTATGTCCTCTGGTTCGAAAGTCAGAACCTTAGGGGCAGGAGCCTCCTGATGATGAGCTTTCTTCTTGCGCTTACGAGGGGGGGAATCACCCTGCTCGGAGGAGTGCTCGGAGGAAGAAGAAGAAGCTGGGTGACTAACAGCTTTCTTTGGCGAGCCCGCATTATAGTCATGCTCCCTTGCCATGTTTCTTATAAGGGATTCAAAGTCTGCAGCATGCGGGTTAGTAACCTGTTTGGAAGCTTGAGTGCTTGATGAAAGGGAAGATTCCCCAATGGGTTGGGCACTCGCCGGGGCTATCCAGCCCTGCTGCTCCACCAAACCCAAAAGATGGTGCTTGATGGGTTGAATGGCTTGAGCTAAAGCCTGATTAACTGAGTGACGCACTCCTGCATCAAGAGCATACACCAAATCCTGGTCAAATGACCCAGTTGTCTCATCCAGATAGTACAATTCTTCGGCCTGGTCATCAGCCATACTGTGTAACAGCAGAAGGTGCCCCAAGAGAGCAGCCAAAAGTCTTAAGAAGCAGGGCAGAAAACAAAATACACAGATAAGATGTGGAGGGAGCTGCCCTGTAAATAGGTTCAATAACCCTGGAAGCAGGCCCAGCCTGAATAATAATTATTTCAACCCCAGTGCCCAGGCACTGGGGTGTAGTTGGGGAGCTGAGCCGGTGGTGATAAGGAGAACCAACAAGTAATTAATAGCGCAGCAGCGCTAGCTTTGGAAGAGGCAGAGCCTCTATAGCAGCGCTCACACGAGCGTGAAGCCAAACGTCCTTAAAAGGTTTAAATTATTGAAAAACACGCGCTCCGGAACGAGCGCTAGTTGCAAGGGGGTTTCCCTGAGGGAAATGAAAACAAAACTCCGCTCGGAAGACCAGCGCAAGTAATTAGAAGGCCCCCCGGGGCAGAGAACTCAAGCGCGGCTGATCGCGGGTTGGCACAAGACCAGAAGGGCTCCGGAGCAGCGTGCAGGAGAACAGCACTGCTCCGGCCAACGCGCTCACGTAGCGCGAGTAATAAAACTTGGTAATAAAACTTCAAACACCGGCAAAAAGAGAGGACTGCGCAGGAACGCGTGAGCCCTCGCTCCCCTGCTCCCACTCCACTATTTACATAAAGCGATCCAAAGGACGCTTTAAAACAGAGGGAAAAACCGCTCCATACATTTTTACAATTTATATAATAGAGAAAAGACAAAGGGCCAGATGTAGCAACCCGTTTGCGAGTCGCAAACGGCGAAAATCGCCGTTTGCGAGTCGCAAACGTGGGTTTGGCATGCAGAAATGCATATTGCGAGTCGTTACCGACTCGCAATATGCATTTCCGACTCGCAAATAGGAAGGGGTGTTCCCTTCCTATTTGCGAGTCGCTGTGGGATGCAATACCGTACGCGGTCGCAAATGGCATCGCAGTTACCATCCACTTCAAGTGGATGGTAACCCACTCGCAAATTGGAAGGGGTCCCCATGGGACCCCTTCCAGTTTGTGACTGGACCCCAAAATATTTTTTCAGGGCAGGGAGTGGTCCAAGGGACCACTCCCTGCCCTGAAAAAATACCGAAACAAAAGGTTTCGTTTTTTTTTGCAGTGCAGCTCGTTTTCCTGTCAGGAAAACGGGCTACACTTCAAAAAAAAAAAACTGCTTTATTTAAAAGCAGGTCGCGAACATGGAGGTCTGCTGACGTCAGCAGGCTTCCATGTTAGCGAGTGCCCATACTCGCTATGGGGCCGCAATTTGCGACCCACCTCATGAATATTCATGAGGTGGGTCATTGCGACCCCATAGCGAGTTGCAGTCGGTGTCTGAGACACCGTACTGCATTGGGAATTGCGACTTGCAATTTGCGAGTCGCTCCGACTCGCAAATTGCAAGTCGCAATTCCCAACTTTCGTACATCTGGCCCAAAATCACTTAACTGGCTGAGAAGCAGCAAAGAAAAGAGGAGTGGCTGGGTGTGATGCAACACTTTATAGGCTTCCTCCTCTATGGTTCATCAAGTGTTATTAATAGTTTTGGGAAATGTAGTTTTTACTTTCCATGGTTTTTCATTGGCTGCTGTTAAAAATAAAGCATGGAAAGAGAAGCATAATCTGAGCCTCCGGTCCTGACATTGAATTTGGAGTCGACAGGCGCGCAATCTCTGCTTAGCTTCCGCTAGATGGCGCTAAAGGAAAAGTAAATGCACAGCTCCTTAACAATACATTTTGTCCCTCTTTGCTTTCCTTGGCGATGCTTTTAATGAAAAGCACGCATTTCTAAAACGAATGTGCAGAAATGCATTTTTACGACGTAAGGTCAAAAGTGAAAAAGATCGGCCAGACCCTCTACGGCCAAGCAGCTGCAGAAATGAGAATCGAATTTTAAAGAATCCATCGTTATGTTGCCAGACCATCGTGCAATGTGACTTAAAAAGGAGACCTTCAAATCCACCAGGTGTACAATGCACACCAAACAAAAAGTGTATAGTGCACGCTAGAACCAATTCATGACACGTGCCTCGGCACTTTTCTGCGGAACTATCACGGAGTTATATTAGCAAAAATCAAAGGATATCCCTAATTATTTTTGGATAGGACGTATTGCTTTTTCTGCTAACTTCTTCCGTTTTAAATCCGGTGGCTCGTCAATGGTTCGAAGTAACATCGAGGCTCCTTGACCCACTGTAATAATTTGGTGAAAAATATGTTTGTACACATTAATTATTTTTTTCTCCATGATGCCACGGAGTTGTATGTCAGAATGTCACTTACAGAAATCCATCTGCTGTAAATATTTTCCTAAACGTAATTTGCAAAAACATCGCCCAGATGGCATAAATTATGGATTACTCTCTCCAAAGGGGCAGTATTTTGTAGTAGATAATATTATGACAAAGGCATTTTGGTTCCATACCATGCCAAATGTTTGCTTACGGATCCCAGTAATGGTTTGTGTTGGCCAACCAATGAAGGTTGTCCTACTATGTTATTTTTCGCAGGATGATACAAATGGATAGTAGGGGTTTACCCATCCACCTCTTGTTGGATGTATGTTTAACCGATATTAGACTATAAGCACCTACAATGGAATAATTCAAATATCTGCGATCTACAACTAGTTTCGACAAACACACACACAACCTCAAAACAAACGCATTCGGTGCCTTCTCTGTAAGGCTCCCTATAACCAGTTGTGTGAATTGTATGCGCTGTCAGCACAGGACAGTTTTGTGCCTTGCATGATTTGTAAAGACCAAGTCAGTGAAATTCAAGGGGTGGGTCCCCTGGGTGGTCCACTCTGGCACAATCGGACGAGTAAACTAACAAGCACTTTCCTATTAACTCAGGTGGGCCCAGGCCCACCTCCACACATTGAGGCGTTAGTGCCAAAGCTGCCCACCGGGGAACCAGGCTCGAGTCTCGGCGTCGCCTCAACATCCGGTGATTCTGGGCAAATCACTTAAATTCCCCGTGCTTACAAAAATTGAATGCGTCCCTGTTTAATGCAACTGGTGCTCATGTAAAGCGCTCCAAGATATGTTTGGATCAAGTTCGCGCTATATTAAACTTCAAAAATATACATACTCTGCATATATGGCTTATGCCATGGTATTTTTGATGTGTGCCTGTTTTATTCAGGGTTTTATCTGGGACAGAAAACGGACTTGGGCTCCAAAAGAAAAGCGGCCTGCAGTAGCGAATCGGAAATCTAAAGAAGGTAGCTCACATTTGCAATTTGGGGAAGTTCTGAACTTGTAAAGACATTGTTTCGTAAGGTAGAGACATTCATTTGTAACTACTGGAGGCAATGTTTCGCGACTGTAAAAACTAGCCCACTATATCATAATCCAGACCCACAAACGGCCCAAAAAAATGGCCCACGCGTTGCCCTTTCAGATCAGCCCTTCCGGCCGTGGCTGATTGCTCTATAGGCCAGCCGCATCCTTGTTTCAACAAAGAAATATAACCAAAACCAGGGCGCGAGTGTTAGATGTCTGCACTATGGTAAGATCAAATTGAAGAACCTGTGTTCCTGTTAAGAGATAGATTTCTCTGTGTCAGGTAATTGTTACATGTTTCTGAGAGGCAGTAAAGGTATTTTTCTCACGTCAATGTTGCTCTACTGTGGTAACACACTAAACAGTCATTTGTGCTGTTGTAATAAATGTGAATGTGTTTATTACTACAGTTCTGCGAGCACACAAAAGTATATTTCTATTGTAGAGCCCCTCTTCTCTCACCTCCTTCCCGGTCCCTCATCGAGAGCGCTCCTTCTCTAATTAAGAGCATCCGAAGTGCTGGAGTTAGGTGGAGGTGTTGGGTATACTGCACAGTGCTCGTTATTGCGAAGACGGACACTCTGGGCTGTAGGCAGCGCTTTTACTTTCGGTTTCTCGCCTCTTCATGTGCACGGCGTGTAAAAGATTCGAGGGGGGTGCCCACACCACTTTTAGCCCAAATGAAGGGTTTATATCTGCGCCTTAACGTCCACTCTGCCGCATTATAATTTACCGTACTTTCATCATGTCGCCTTGAAGATAACGACTATTTATATAACACGCCAAACAAACTGAGACGCCGAACCTATGGGCAAGCGTATTTTAAGAAATAATTATTTAATGCCGTCGCCACAGCATTAAATGTGATTAATTAAATACTCGTACATGTTGAAATACTTCGGAGGCTCTTGGCGCTGATGTTCACTGCTCTCGGCTGGATCGCATTCTGCACGATTACAGGAGTGTGTGTTGTAACACATTCCGCGGTACAAGGAGCTAAATGGTCGGGTAATGCCCGCATGCTTACTGTGGACAACTTGCACATGTGTAATTATTAATCCACGTTTGCCATTTAATACACGCTAGCGTGTGTTGCGTAAACGGGGGGAAATACAGGCACGTTTATTTTAGAGAACATACGTGCGGGCTAATGTGTTTAGTTTGTTACCCGTATGTGAAAACGCTTAATGATCTCGCGCGTTCACATATGTGTTTTGCAGCGAGCATACATTTATGTAATACATAGATGTGGTGATACATGTTGGCAAAGGTATAATGAGTGTGCCTGTTTTAGCAATACATGTTTGTTCTGGCGATACAAGCACGTGCACATTATCAGTGAGTACGGGGACAATGTAGGCACTCGGTGCTCACGAGAAGCAGGAGCTTTGCCTTGGGGCAGCAGCAAATAAATTAAAAAAATAAGCCGCGGGCAGGCCACGGCGGGAAGGGGAGGCGAGACCCCCGGCAGGAACAATAGAAGCGGAGCAGCAAACATGGCGACCCGACAAAGAAGGGCATGCAGCCTCCTCCCGTCACCAGGGACTACTAGATGCAGGAAGGGATCTCTCAACTCCACCGGAGGCTACGGGGGACAGGAAGAACACCCCTAGCAGGGTCAGCTCCCCCGCCTGCCCCCACCCCTCCACTGTCACAGATGAGGGCTGCCCCAGGAAGGGATCCGTGGAGATGTGAAGGGGCCGGGACACCCCCCGTCCCCCAGGAGCCGATGGGCTCGAGTACACCCCTCCATTTCCGGAGCATGCAGTATCCCCGGTCTCACATAGGTGCCCGGAGAGAGGAACAAAGATCGTTGGGGGCACCGATCTCCCATTGGAGACACATTTCCGCGTCTCAGAAACTAGGCAGCGTGAAAAAGGGATCCCGGAAATTGGTTTAATTCACTAAACACACAGTGTAGTGCAAGTTGTTCGAGATCCCTCCCCCCACTGAGAACGTACATTGAAGAAAATGGTAACGCGCTGTTAATAAAACATATCCTCGGGGAAAGGTTGTTGTCTTAAAACGGCTTTAATATCTATAACCATTGCCAGGCATGTGGTGGGGAGGGGCGAAATCCAGCCCACATTGTTGTAAAAGGTTCAGTCTGCGCTGAAAGTGCAAGGGTCCGCACCTGCCCCCGGCACACCTGTGCTGTACGCCGTCACAGAAATACGTTGCAGGAAAAATATTAATGCAAACTACCTGTGCTATATGCACACAGTAACAAAATAGCACAACTTGCACTCCTAACTCCCACGTGCCAGCGGCCACGTAAATCATGTAATAGATCCGCCATTTCAGGTGTGCGCAGTGGCCTTAACGCCAAAAGGGCAGTATATATGCACTATATACAGCCACAGAAATTGCTGTCTGCTGTAAGTACAGGAAACCCAGCAACTGCATCAGCTGCATGTAAATACAATTGCAGTACAGGTATCCCTTTTGTTCCAGTTCCTGCGCAGTATTTGTACTGGTAACCGTAAAAGTGCACGTTGTATGTGGTGTCTTCAGTCACAAAAATGTAGCCTTCTTAAATACTGGTAGCCACAGCTGCAAGCCATGTACACTATGTGTTGCCAACAAGTGCACTCCGTATGCACTGCCTGTTGAGTACAAGCTCACCACCTATAACTCAAGGCGCAGTGTAAGTAATGCCAGAATCTGCTGTCCTCTGAAATGACAGGACGACATTCGGCTGCGCTCCATGTGCAGTATATGTATTTTTAAAATGGTACACTTCGTGTGTAATGTTGGCTGTCATAACAAGTGGTCTTTGAAGTTACATCGAGCCATTCATCTGCTCACCATATGCACCGTAAACAGTTTTGCGAAAGTGCACGTCGTCTTTCAACAGCATTCTATGTACACAAGGCTAAGACCTAAACTAGAATTCAGTATGTGATGTGCGCAGCCTGCGGGGTGTACAGGAAGATCAGCCGCAACTCAAGTGATAAGCATTATTGTGACGCTATGTCGGTGTCTGTCTCTCGCCGGGTCAGGAAGGCCTCGTTGCCTGTAACACTGGCACTTTGCTTTGGTCTTGATGGGCATTAATGGAGGTTGCACGGAGTTTTTTCTTCTAGTCGGCAGTTTGTTCATCTGATAGGAACAGGTTTGTAAATGTGCATTCCAGTTTTTAAAAAATGTACAGTTTTACGCTGTAATCACAGTTTTCGGTGAGTGGTTCTGGAAGCATCTCAATGGGTCCTATCCCTCTTTCTGATGAGGTTTTCACCCCTTTCTTCAAAGTGACATAGCTAAACTAAGGAAAACAGGACTGCCTGCGACTGCAGGGTGTTATCTAGTACCTTTTGGTCTGGTATGTTTTATTACTTTGCAGCTGTTAAATGCCCGTCCGTTCGGGACCCTTGAAATTGTCGCTTTGTTAGGGTGTGTTCTTATTGGGGGTTGCCGATAGGAGTCCTCCCCCCCTCCCCTGCACTATTAGTGTGTTGATGTGATCTCGTGTCACATAATTTGAAAGCCCACAATGTCAGAGGTTATCCCGCACAGCGCTGGACCCATCATTGTAAGCTGTTAGCTCACACTAAATATAAAGTATACAATGTCTCCCCGTGCTCACCTTTGCTCGATTCACGCAGATGCCATGGATGCAATGTACAATAAATGTGTGACCCGACATCGCATTTTTACGATGGATTTGCCCCCCACCCGCTCGACCCCCGGTGCATTCAGAATAACTGAAATTTCTGGAATTTAAATTCGTATATTTATTTGAAAATCGAATCCCTGTTTAAAACTTTGGGGTCCCTCTGACTACTGCAGCAGCATTGGTGTCATGTGAACTATAAAACCGCAGGAACTGCCTGCCTTTGAACCGGATCCGACCATGTTCCCTCTTTTGCTGGTCTCTGCATCCTGTGCTGCTAAAATCACCTTCTGAAATCGCGCTAAAAGACGCTTTCTTAGGTCGCCAAGAGTGAGTAACATTGAACCCTTCCCCAGGGAGTTTCCTTCACAACCGAGCTCAAAACGCCTAAGTGTTCGTGCCTTGTTCTGGTATGATGTGCAAAAGTAATTTTCAAAAACCCATTCTCAATCTCGGTATGTTTCGTCACCCTTTCCTTCCGAAAATATCAGCAGACGAAGGCTGGTAAAATACATATATGCTGGTGTGGACAGACAATAACTGAACGCCCTGACCCCCAGCCCCCGGGACCTCAGCCCCCGGGAGCAGGCGGCCCGCTGCCACGCTGTGTTTCACAGTATTGTCCGCCCGAGCCTGGAAACCGGGACCTCGGCCCTTGACAGACTGCTGGTGGTGAGTGGGGGCTCCGCTGGGTTTATTTATCTATTGGAGCCTGAAAGGCCCACGACTGTGCGGAGCGCCCGTTTAAAATGAAACTAAACAAAGAGCTCCGATGCCGGTGGACTCAGGGCCTGGTTCACAGCCTCTAAGTCTGGCACGCTTCTGCCTCAGGAGCTGGGAGCCTTCAATGACACGATGCGGACCTGTGCGGGCCTCCCTTTATGGCAGACGTATCTGGACGTCTTCTCAAATTCCACGAAAATAACGCCGCCTCTTTTTTTGCTTTTCAACAGAGAAGGGAGTACCAACATCCGAATTTAACAATTACAGCTAAATCCCAGTCCGCCGGAGAAGGCCTTCTAAACCGCGCATGAAGGTCGATCCTACCAAGGAAGCTTATGAAAGCGCTGGGTCTGTGGTGTGGGACTGGTTAATATTAATACCGCTATTGAATGCATGACAGTTTAGCTACGTAGCACACATGTCCCCTGTTTCTCCCTTTCATGGCAGCGCCACTACGGCTACATTTAGGAGGGGGCACCCAAATAGATATAAAGCAAAAACGATTAGAGGGCCAATATAGTCAATTAGGTTTCTTATTTCTTCTTTATTAAGTTCCAAACATTTTCTTATTTCGTATACAATAATTACAGCCAGCGCGTTTTGTTTTACTCAACGTCTGCAGGACTGCTATGTACATAATACATAAAAATATACACGCATTACTTCATAGACGTATATATATATATAGAGAGCACATTGCAATGCAATACACACAGCACATCATACAAACATCATATGCAACAAACATATGCAACAATTCATATCTAAATACCTAACTAAATAAACGATGAGATTTAATTTAAATAACTTCCAACTATATCTAGACAAGAGACGAGTGCAACAGGACCAACATTTAACAGTATATATTCTGTTTACCACCCCACATATTATACATTCTGTTACTAGAACCAAGGTCAATGGGGCAACATTATTTCCAAAACTATCGCCATTAAGTCACTTTAAAAGTATACAGTGATTCACCTAGCAGGTATAAAATTCACTTGAGTCACATCACATATAGGTTGTAACAGGTATATCACATATTAACACCTGATGGGTAAGGGATTACCAACAATCATGAACATTCTACCAAAATCATATTCTCGTGCCAAAAAAGTTGATTATTATTATCACGGAATCTCCCTAAACAGTCATCACCCATACTGATATGCTCAAAGAGAATTATACTGCCGTTTTACATAAGCACCATCCTTAATCAATCATAAAAATACAGCGTTTCACACTCGATGTCTACCTGCAAATCTCAAAGTTAGAGCAACAGCAGCGTATACGGTTCCTAATGAAGTAATCCTAAAATTAAAATATTCCACACTCGATGTTCAGTCACAAATCTTAAAGTTAAAACAACAGCAGCGTATGTAGTAACCAGCATAGTAAACCATTTCAAGATATTTATCCAAAGCCTACAAATTACAAACAAACCCCAAGTTTTAATGTCCAAAATCCGTGTCCTACACCACAAAGGGCTGCAGCATTCTAAAAAAGAGAGAAACGCATCAATCAATGAGTCTCCTTATATCACAAATGGTGTGTAACATTCTAAAAAAGAGATAAACGGGTCCATCAACGAGTCTCCTTAAACACTACTCTCCCATTCCATCAATGCTAAACATCTGAGAGGCCAGGGGATCAATTCCTGACCACCAACCAAGTCTCAATAATAAGTGCCATTTTGATTATTCCAGCATCAATACTTAACACAAATAACCACCATCTTTGAATATAAGAAAGTGCATGATTATTACATATAGCAAAGAGCATGGCTATTCCAGCTCCAGTGCAATCCCCCAAATCAATATTGTTTCAGATACCAAGTCTCCTTAAATACTGCTCTCCTAATCCCTTAACTCCAAACACCTGAGTGGCCAAGGCATCGATTCCTAACCAACAGGTGAGTCACAAGAATACAGGTTCTCTTTTAAGTGTAGCATAACGCATGATTATTCCAGCGTCAGTGTGATAACAAACATGGACACTGTCTTTAAATATAACAAAGTGCAAGATCACAAATGCATCCATAAATGCAATATTACTTCAAATAACGAAATGCCATATGACATTCCGTGATCTACAATTGCTTGTTTTACTGCAGCTGGCGTGGCTGAGAATTAAGCGTTGACCAAATCAGAGACTCATAACAACAAACGTCATTCCTCTTTAAGTAACATTTATCCAAATCCAGCCATATGCAACACAATTGCTAGATATGACAAATTATCATCTTCACTCATCAGATGTGACAACTGTGTGATATTTATATTCATTGTAGTGGTTGTGACCTATGTACTAATACCAGTGATTCTAAAAGTCGTATCCTGGCCATCAAAACTAATGCAAGCATAAGCATCACAACGCCCCTCGCCATTATACGAATATTCCTAGTGATAATCTTTAAAGCTACCAAAACAAAAGGTACCTCAATGACACTGTTATGAATACAATCAGCTAGATTTGTTAATCACTATATTAGATGAAAGTTATTAACATGTCCAAACTTAACAGGCCCAATTTCAGAATTGTAATCTAATATACCGTTCACCGACAAGTCAACAAAATACATACCCACTAAAAAAATAATGGAAAGAAAGCACACCCCAACTAAGTCAACCCGAATTTTATGTGGACTAGTATAAAATCCCCCTCGAAAATATGCCAGAAAGATTTTGGGGATGGAAAAGATTACACTTACCCTTGCAGCACAGGGGCAATCTTAGAGAGAGCTATGGCACCCTTTCCTGTCCCTACTCTCTGGAGAGTTCTGAGAGCTGACCTGCCATAAATACTTAGGACTCCTACTTGATCTGGTAGGAGGCCACATCAGAAGCCCTGTATACATTGCTTACAGCTCGACAGCATATTTGTGCACCTAGCGGGTGGAATGGGGGGAAAGGGGTTGGGGATTGGTCGAATGACCGTATGTTCTCCCTTTTATGTTTGGTGGGTGCTGCGTCACCCCTTGTTTTTTCATACTGAAACTTCAATAAAGAAATTTGAACCATAAAATATGCCGGAAAACATCAATCAGTTTGGTTCACATCCTCAACTACTATTTAAAGAAACTAGTGAAATTCATTATCCGTGTTATGACCCCCTTTTATTGATCATAGGCGTCCGTTTGGATTTAATTTGTCTGTAACTCACTATCACCACCTCCTTTGTTCATAGGTATATGATCTATTCCATCAAACCAGACGTTTGGATTATCCGTATGTTTTTCAGTGTGAGGAAGGGCTATTGGGTATTTGGTGTCTCCATGTTTCAATGCTCTAGCATGTTCTTGAATCCAAGATCTTAAGGTGCAAACTGTACTACCAACACAAATAAAATTGCATCCACTGCCAATCCCATACATTACAAATTGGATGTTGCAATTTATGAAGAGTTGAATCACGTTTCTTTTCAGTAATATACTTTAAACTCTTTATGTATTTTTTGCCGCATTTACAACCATTACATAGGAAGCAACCTGATGGTCTGAGTGGAATCCAACTCCCAGAATCTTGTATGCGAGCTACAGCGCTAAGGCAGAGTAAGTCCCTTAAAACCTTCCCCTTTTTAAATATGTTTTCTGGGTTTGGAGAAATCTCGTTTTTGATACCAAGAACCCCTAAAAGGAGGGACGAATGATTTTTAAAGATCTTACATATATCCTATTCTTATGTAGTGTGTATTTAGTAATGAAGGCTAACTGGCCCTGTTTAGAATCGTTCCAGTGATCTTTCTGTTTTGGGCTTCTAGTTGCTTTATATCTAGTTGGGTGCACTGTGATGTTTCTCATTATGTGTTTCACTGCTTCACAGGAGTATGTTTAGGAACTTGTACTGTACAGAGTGTGCACCAAACTGGTAATAGGGGGATGTTCTGGATGTGCGATCTATATTACCTAGCTGCAATGTTAGTAGTTTGATACATTTAGGAGGGTACTGTCTCAGTTTACCTAAAACACCATTGTCATTGCATGCTACAACACTGTTAACTTTCAGGTTCTTTACTAACCGTTATGTATTATGATTACACTAGATAAGTGGCGAGTAAGCCACACTTTTTGGTTTTAAGCAATGTTCCTGCACAAAAACTCAAGTTAGCATTTATAGTTCCAAGGACAGTAGACCCAACCTGCTGTTATTTACCAACGTGTTGTTTTCGAACAAGGCTTTGAAACTGTTACAAAGGACAAAAACGTAGGCGTCATTCTCTATGCTGATGTGATGCTATGCAAACAGTCCGAACTGTGGTAAGTAATTGCTCTTGCCAATTGGTCAGACTAAGACATAGCCTGCTCTTGATTTCCTTCAAATAGAACTGTGACAGTTCATGCAACAATCAACTCCAGATTTGATTGATGACTTCATTAAACTGCCAAGTTCTTTGCCACTCCAACGAACTGTTTTCAAAGAGCTCAAACATGCAGCAATTAGACTCCTTACTAGACTTAATAGGATGGAACATTTAACACTGGCTGAAAATCACTTTTTAGGTTGTCGGTCTGCAACAGAATTCATTTTAAATTGGCTGTGTGGATGTTCAAATGTGTAAATAACATAACACCTCAATACCAGATCCAATTGTAAACCCAGTGAGATCCAAATGTATGGTGTCTTGAGATGTGCTGGATATGTTTGTTATCTCTAATGAGTAATGTAGGCAGGAAGTTGCAATTACTTGTTATGATTAGTACTATTGTGTGCTCAGTGATACCTAAATATATCAAACAGCTGACCTGTTTTTAGTGTGTTGTTAATGTTCTGTATAATGTTTCTGTTCGATGTTCTTTGTTATGTTCTATTGGAAGGTTATCTTGGCGCATCTGCTGTGTACTACACTTATATGCATTCATATCCAGTGTACGTTTGTGTGTGTGTTACTTATAATCGTGCATGCTGCTGTGAAATTGATGTGTACACATTGAGCCCTGTCCTATACACAAGCATGCATCTATGTCGTCTTCAACAACGTCTCTGGCAGACTTTTTCCCTAAGCATTCCCCGATGGTTTATCCCATAGATTCATTAACAGTTACAGATCTGCAGTCACTTTCGACCTTCTACTTTGGAATTACATGTCCATCGGGAAGGATCTTCTGCTGTGCTGCACCATAAAGATGATCCATCACAGGAAGTCCTGCAGCCCTTCGACATGGAAGGTCACTTTTGTTTCAGATTTCTTGGAAAGGGAGCTTGCACGCAATGATCTCTTTCTAAATATGACTATGCTCTGTTTTTCTCATCCCTTCTAGAAAGATACTTCATATAAAGAAAGTCTCTATTTCCATTGTCCAATACTTCCAGAAAATCATGATGTTCCTGAATACATGCAGCACTTCTTCTTCTTCTAGGCAAACTTCTGCTCTCCTTGAACAGCCTGTTTTCAGTCTCTGGTTTCAACCTGACAAGGGAACTAGTTGTGAAGAACACCAACCCCAGAACTCAGAAATCTTTTTATCCACAGGTCTATGCGGGCATTGATGCAAGCATCTGAGAACACAGACATGAGTTTTATACCTAGTATCTATCTCTAGCTAGTAAAATCAAATGTGCATTCCAGTGCCCCTCTGTTTTGGGTTACACCTAATTTTCAAAGATTTGGAATGTTTCACACAGACCCTATTTGCCATATCCCTGGGCACATAACATATGATCACTGTGAGCTGGTAAGAAGGATCAGATTGTGAGAAAGACAATCTAGAATTGGAAAAAGTTAGTTGAAGGGAAAAGGAGGCAAAGGCTGTCCACTGTCATCCCCAGGAGTGAAGGAGATCAGGCTTGAGAGGTCCACACCACTGTAATCAATACAATTCGAGCCTTGGATCTCCTCACATTGAGATAGATCCTCAGGATGAGAGAGAAGGGGTTAAATGCCTCCACACCAGGTATCCATGTATAGGCACCAGCACACTAATTTCAGAAGGAAGATGACAATATGCAAAGAGATCTATCTCCAGGGTTACCCAAAGTAAATTCACATTTTACAATATACTAAAGAAGCAAGCAACAATCAATGGAATTCTTCAGGCGCCTAAAGTATTGGTGCAGTGTCCATTTGAAGGGACCCAGAAGATACTCCATATTTTTGTATTTTGCAGACTCTGCTTCCAAAGATCCTTTCAGAGACCTGCCAGGGCCGTTATCTGTGCACCCATACTTTTATATACTTCATCACATATACATTATCTATACTGAGAAGGATGCAGTGGTGGAATGTCTGCTAGGCTAAGTGTTTTATGGCAAAGGTGGCAGCCGGGTGCTACATGTAGTTGATATGAGGCCAACATTCTGTCAAGGACCAGCTGATAAACAAGCCATTTAAAATGGTTCAAAAAATGGCACTGTTGTTACAGGAGTCCAAACTGACCAACCACCAGTACAGTTCCTCTTTACAGTACTGGTTAAGGGAGACGTGACCTGAGTAGGCAAGGCAGCAGTGAAGTTGGCTCAACTTTCAGTACTGAAGGGCCTGTTCTGGAGTAGGTTGGAAGGTTGGCATCGATTGGTGCAGTGACAGTGGCCAGAATCCTTGTGGAAAGAGTGTCCATATACAGGGCTCACCGCAATTCCCTAATGATGATGTCAATCTTCTTCTGTAGAAGCTTGAGGATACACAAGAGTGTATCAGTAAGTTTATCAATTGTCCAGGTTTGCAGGGAACTTTCTTGAAGCTTACTAAGAAGTCATGGTTGTGCAACAGAGAGATTGTCATGTTAAGGTCCAGAGTCATTTTCGCAAAGCACTAGTTCATTAACAGGATATTATTCAATTAGATGATAAAATGAACACCCCTAGTGTGAATGTGCTTTACTATAGCTGAGTACTTTGTTGAAGCACCATTGGGCAAAAAATGGGCCAAATGAAACACAAGAGAAGAGCTAAATTTTCTGGCAGAACCCCTGGTGCTATTGTTTGTGACTATGGCTGTGAGCACCTTGGTGAAGCACCACAAGGCAGACATCATGCCTAAAGGAAGACAGGGACCTTCATAAACTGACAGAGTCCCTGAAAGATTTGGATTTGGAAAATAAGGCACCTTTGAGGTCAAGTTTGGGCACTAGTCATTTGGCTCTTGGCTCTCTCATGCAATATAGATGCCCTCCATCTTGAGGTGCTTGTAAATCAGCATGACTGAGTACTGTTACATTTATCACGGCATGAGGTCACCCCAAAGAAGAGCTGTAATAGTGACGCACTTCTACCCCTACTTGGACAACTTCAGGTTCAGAAAGATTTGGGTGTTAGATGTAATGAACTGCCAATTTGGGAGAACAATGTATTCTGTTTCCCACTCGTCTAAGGAAAGAAGAGGGATGGACCAATCTGGTTGGGTAGCCGAAGCTGGAGCTGGAAGGTTCCTTGAGGAAGTTTATCTGGCACATGTACAGCTACTTCTAAAAAATGTGAGAGTGGAGTTCAAGCTGGAGGGAAATTCCCGCCTATTAGGAGTAACACAGACACTCAATCAATCAATTAATCAAACAGGGAATTTATAAAGCGTACTACTCACCCGTGAGGGTCTCAAGGCGCTGAGGGGTGGGGGGCTGTGGCTGGCGCTGCTACTGCTCGAACAGCCAAGTTTTGAGATGTCTCCTGAAGGTAAGGCGGTCCTTTGTCTGACGCAGGTGGGTGGGAAGAATGTTCCACATCTTGGCGGTGAGGTGTGAGAATGATCTGCCGCCGGTGGTTGTTCTGCAGATGCATGGGACGGTGGCAAGGGCAAGGTCGGCGGAGCGAAGCTGTTGTGTCGGGGTGTAGAAGAAGAGCCGTCTGTTGAGGTATTCTGGTCCGGTGTTGTGCAGTGCCTTGTGAGCGTGGGTGAGGAGTTTGAAGGTGATTCTTTTGTTGATGGGGAGCCAATGCAGGTCTCTCAGGTGGGCTGTGATGTGGCAGTGGCGGAGGATGTTCAGGATGAGGAGTGTGGAGGCGTTCTGGATGCTCACAATGCTAAATACTACACGTTAAAGAACAAGTTAACTTATCTTTGATAACTTTCTTTTGGGAGGATATTCTAACTTCACATTCTGCACCTTTTAGAATATCCCTAAGTGCCAGACCTGATTCGTAATATTTTTCAGCATAGCTCCTGAGTGGCAATAGGTGGTGTCATGCAGATCTGTGTCAGCTCTGCTCCGCCTCAGAACTGACGACTGGAGAGGCATACAGGCCCCACCCAAGCTTGCTGATGCCAGTTTCTTTCTGGACACAGTCTGCACCCTCAGATGTGAAGCACAAAAACAAATTGTTTGTGGCAGTAATGAGATCTCCAATTTTGGGATTCTTTTATGCAGAAAAGAGTCCATTCACAGAACGGGGAAATGGGAGAGCAGAGAAATCTATGGTTAGATAGCATATCCACCAGACAGAGAGTTACCGAAGACAATTAACTTGTTCTTCTGATGGATACTTCTAATTGCATTCTCCTGAGCTTTAGAACAGGTACCAAAGAAGCACTCCCCCCAGGGATGGGTTTGTGGAATGCCTCAGATCAAAAATTCCTGAGGACTGAACAGTAAAATCCCCTTCCTGCCATTTAAAACAATAATGCTTTGTAAACGTGTGCACCCATGTCAATGTAACAGCCTGATAAATATTCAGAACATGCATTCTGTTTGCCATCGCAGTGGTAGCATCATTGGCTCAGGTAGAGTGGGTCCTCAACCATTCAGGAGGCTGCTTCTTGGCCAGCGTGTAGCAGATCTTCATGCAGAAGATTATCCATCTGGAGTACGGTCTTCTTTTGCACTGCCTTGTACTTCTTTGCCCCAGAGAACCCTACAAAGAGATGATTGTCCACTCAGTGGTCTTTGTTAAAACTGATTTAAAAGCTGAGCACTCTTTTGGAGTCCATTAGATGGAGTTTCTCCTCTTATGTTGAGGGATGGGGTGAGACAAAGAACGTCAGAAGAGTGATGGACTGTCAATAGGAAATGTGTCACAACTTTCAGTAGAAAGGCCGAATTAGTCCTCAGCTCCAGTTTATCTGGAAAGAAGGTGATGTAGGGCGGCTGGACTAAGAAAGCTTGAAGCTCACTTACTTGACGTGCTCAGGTAATCGTGATGAGAAAGACCATCTTCAGGGTCAGGAGATGTAGGTAACTGCAGCACAAAGGCTCAAAAGGGGTACACATAAGTAAAGTAAGGACCAAACTGAGGTGCCACTGTGCCATCATGAAAGGTTTATGAGAAAACATGTGGATCAAACCTTTGAAAAAATGCATCACTGGTGATTTGAACAACGACGGTTGGTCTGGTAAAAGCAAGGAGGAAAGGGTCGACAGATAATCTTTAACAGCGCCCACTTAAATTTCTTGCAGTAACACATCCAACTGTTTAGCCAACAATGGGTCCGTGCAACAGTTTCCACACCAACCTACAAACTTTTCCCAGCGCAAAGCATAAACAGATCTTGTAGCAAGCCTCCTGATTGCCATGATGATATCCACTAACTCAGGAGGTAGATGCAGCCAACTGGTGCCATTCAGTCCCCACATATGTAGGTGTAGCTTGCTCAGGCTCGGGTGCAGGACCCTGCTATTCTTTTACAACAAAAAATCCTCCTGAAGTAGCAGGCTGCTTGGAAGACAGATGCTAATGATAAGAAGCTCCGTCTACCACACTCTCCTGACCCAAAACAGAGTCACCAAGATAGCTTGGACCTAGTTGTTCCTGAACTTCTTCAGAACCTGGGGATGAGAGGCAGCGGTATGAAGGCATACAGGAGTTCTGTGCTTACTTTAGGCACAATGCTTCTCCGACAAGAGAGTCTTCTTGGGATCTCCAATGTCAAAATTGTGACACTGCCTGTTCTCAATGGTGGCGAAGAAATCAAGCCAGGGTTCATCCCATTGCTAGAAGATGCTCTGCGCCACTTCCAGGTGTAGCTGCCATTCATATTCCCCTAGGCGTCACAGGCTGAGTTCATACGCCTTGGTATTTAAAGATCCTGCCAGGAGATGTATGGTTAGAAAGATACCCCTCAAGATTCAACCAGTTCAAGGATGCAGGGCCTCCTGGCACAGAACCCAGGACCGCCTCCTGCCCTGCCTGTGATAGTACCAAAATGGTGGTGTTGTCCATGAGTACCTGAACCAGTCTCGCCTTGATGGACAGCAAGTAGGCTTCCATCCCCAAGCAAATGGCACACAGCTACAGTAAGCTCAGACAGAGGCAGGTCTCCATCAGAGACCCAAGTCCTCTGATCTCTACCTCCCCCAGATGACCTCTCCAGCCCAGTAGTGATTCTTCTATAATCTCTGGGTGGGGTAGACAGAGGGGTCTGCTGCTAGTCCAATTGTGGATGAACAGCCATCACTGCCCATCTTTTCCAATCTTCTCCAAAACCTAGATAGAATCCAAAAGGTTTCCCTGGTGCTGGACCCACTGAGACTTCAGATTTCACTGCAGAGCCCGCATGTGCCTCCCCAGGCATGATCAACTTGCAGAATGGAGGAGACCAACAGTCTCAGGAGCTTCAGAGCTTTCCTAACTAAGACCCAGGACTGAGGCGGAAACATCGGGATCATAGCTTGAATATCCTGGACTTGTTTAGGAAGGAAGGCTCGAAAATGCACCATATCCAGGATGGCTGTGATAAAGGGGATCCTCTGTAAAGGAATAAGGTGTGACATCAGCACATTGATCATGAACCCTAATGATGTAAGGAGATTTGCTGTTGTTTGGACGTGGTCTATGACTGACTGCGGCAAGTGCTCCTTCAACAGCCAGTCATCGGGGCAGAAGACTGGTACTTTGACCTCCAAATATATGGTGAGACCACTGCCATCACCTTTGTGAACATCTGAGGGGTAGTGGGGAGGCCAAAAGGGAGCACAGCAAGCTGAAAATGCGTGGGTAGCATTTGTGGGCCTGCAGGACAGGTTGTGGAAATAGGCAGCCTCCATGTCCAATACCACCATCCAGGCAAGAAAACCTGGTCCAATGTGAGCATCTTTAATTTGTCCTTTCTCAGGGAGAAGCTCAAGTGACAAATATCCAAAATAAAGCAAAGCCCCCGTACCTTCTTCTACAATAGGAAATTGTGGGAGTAAAACTGTAATACTCGGTTCTGATTTCCAAAGCAGGGACTCTCTATGGATCATTTCTCCAAAACAGGCTGGACTTCCTGTAGCAAAATGGGAAAATGGGTCTCCGAGCGTCACTCTGCTGTAGGTGGGATAGATGGCGGGACAGAAAGGAATGGCAGGGGGTAGCCCCATTAGACCGTCTGCAGAACTCATCTGTTAAATGTTATCGCTTACCATCAGTGGAGCAAATGAGTGATCCTTCCATGGGGTGGTTGTGTGCTGCCAAGGGGAAACTAAAGATACTTGGAGGCTACTGCTGGAGAGTCTTGTGCGCTGCCAAGAGTAAACTAAAGGTACCTGGAGGCTGCTGCCAGAGGGTCCGTGGACAGGTACTTTTGTTGCCCCTGCTGCCCTGGGCATTGCCTGCTCCATCTCCTACCCTGATCCCAAAATGACTGGGGTACTTTTTGTTGCGGTGGTGGGCCTTGGCATTGCCTGAAGGTGAAGCCTCTAGCGATGCCTCAAAAAGCGCAAAATTGTTGTGGATACTGCTACATAGTTCTGGAAAGGCAGAGGTAGCTCGTACTTTTCTTTCTTTAAAGTGCTCAAGGGCATTGGCCTTCTAAACAAAGAGGTGAGGACCGTGGCAGGAAATCTGCCTTTTCTGAGTGATCCTCCCAGATTTTCGGCACCTTTTGCTGGACCCAATATTTTTGCTGGTTTTTAGAACTCTGTGCACTTTATACCTGTTATCCAATAGTAAAGTGCCTGTGCTCCTCCTGTTAACATGTTTGAATTGGTATACTCCTAATTGATATATTTAACTTACCTACAAGTCTCTAGTATGTGGTACAATGTGTACTCAGGGCCTGGTAATTAAATGCCACTAATGGACTGCAACACCTACCTTGCCATCGACAGCAGTGGCAGTGCAACATGGCTTTCGGCCTACCACTGGATCAAAGACACAATATCGATGCACATAATATGGATATACAAAAATATTGCAAATTAAATATCGCTAATAAAAACAGCACCTCCCTATATTTAACAATAAACCCACAAACATCGAGAAGGAACAGTTTCTTTCCTGAAACTCCTGTTCTCTCATAGGGGAATTTCCATGATAAGTCATAAGCACTGAATAGTCCTGCCCACATGCAGGGACCCGGGAGCATATCTTCAATATATCTTCTAAAAGTGTAGAATCTTGCCTTTCTTTTTGAAGTCCTCTGGAGATACTTAAGCTGTAGACAGATAATGCAGCCTATATGCCCTGGCTATACCGACCCAAATCTTCATCACGAAATCCAAAAAGGGTCAAATATCATAATAACATGTAATTCAGGATGTTTTGTCAACAGTGCAAATCTCCTTCACAGACCCCTCTTTCATGATAGATATGAGGAACTGCAGGGTAGAGTAGCCCCAGAGGCTGCTATTATATGGCTAAAAAGGAGACTGTCTCTTTAAGAACCCAGAGACCACCAGTATCCCAACATGCTCTGCAGGTGGCAGTTGCTTCAGTACTTTTTGAGCACCATGTGTGACCTATGAGAATTGTAAGGATGTCTCTGACCACTCCACCAGGGAGGCGGGAGGGTTGCTTATGACTTATCATGGAAATTCCCTTATGAGAGAAAAGGAGTTACAGGTAAGAAACCATTCCTTCTCTTGTAGGGGATGTCCAGGTATAGTCATAAGCACTGAATAGAATAGCAAGCCAATCCCTCAAAACCGCAGTGGAGAGTACCGAAGGAGTACTTTGCAGATCTAGGGAAATAGATTTTTGAGAGACGCTTGACCTACTTGAGCATCAGCTCCAGCATCAGAGTCTATACAATAGTGGTTAGTGAACATGTGAACTGATTTTAAGGTTGCTCGTTTGCAAATTTCTGGAATTAGGATGTTACGAGCTGCTTTTCCTCTAGTTGAATGTGCTTTTGGTCTAGCTGAAAGAGGTTTATTAGCTTTTTGGTAGAACAGAATAAAACATGAAAATATCCATCTTGAGATGGATTGTTTGGAAAAGGCCAAATCCGTACACACTGGACCATAGTTAATGAACAATTGGTATGTACGATGAATATCCTTAGTTTTGTCTAGATACAATTTGAGAACCCTTCTAAAGTCTAGTTAGTGGAGAGACCTTTCTGCTTGGGTAGATGGATTTTGAAAAAAGTAGGTAATGAGATGGTCTGGTTCATATGGAAATCCAAAACTACTGTGGGAAGGAATTTCGGGTGAGTCATCATTACAACTTTGTTGGAATCAAAAACTGTATGTGGTTCATCAGAGCATAGTGCATGAATTTCGCTGGTCCGGCGAGCAGATGTTATCGCCACCAGGAAGGTGCTTTCCATGTAGTATGTTATAGGGAAACCTTGTGGATGGGTTCAAATGGATCTCTCATAAGACAGGAAAGTACCACATTAAGCTCCCAGGGAGGCGAGGGCAGTCTGATGGGAAAACCTTCTTTAACTCCTCTAAGAAATCTTTTATGACTGGGATTTGGAGGAAAGAGGTTTGTGAGGGACATTTTCACTAGGCAGTAAGAGCAACCAGATTAACATTTATGGAAGAGAATTGTAAGCCAGATTTAGCCAAATGTGAGAGTTATGGAAGAGTTACGTCTTCTTGGCAGGTGGTCAGATCAACGTTCTTAGAACACCAGATGCAGAATCTCTTCCATTTAAAAGCGTAAGCGGAGGGAGTGGAAGATCACTTAGCTTCTTTGAGGATCTCCATGCAGTCTTGTGGCAAGTTCAAATGTCCATACTGCACTAACTCAAGAGCCAATCTGCCAAACTCAAGCAGCGGAGATTGGGGTGCACCATGAGGCCTCCGTATTTTGTCAGTAGGTCTGGTCTGCATAGCAGCTTGCTATGTGGACGGAGTGACAGGTGAAGAAGGTCTGCGAACCACCACTGCCGCGGCCATTCCGGAGCGAAAAGGATCATCCTGGCTCTGTGTTGGACAGTTTAATCAGGACTGCCGGGATCAGGGGAAGTGGTGGAAAGGCATAAGGAAATCTGCTGGACCAGTCGATCCACAGGGCATTCCCCAGTGTCCTGGATGGAAATATCTGGATGCGAAGTCACAGAATTTTCTGTTTTCTGCTGTGCCAATCAGATCCATAGAAGGAATGCCCCACATGGAGAAGATGCTTTAAACGACGTCGTCGTGTAGGACCCACTCGTGATTTTCGTCTAGGGCTCTGCTCAGAGCATCCACTTGAGCGTTCTCTATGCCCGGTAGGTGAGTCGCTGTTATTTTCAGGTTCCTGGCCAGAAGCCAGTTCCAGATTGTCTGGGCCTGTAGAGATAGGCCTCTGGACCTGGTGCCACCCTGTTTGTTCAGGTAATACATGGTGGTTGTATTGTTCAATTGAACGAGCAGAGTATCTATGGTGAATGCCAGGTGAAAGGCTTTGAGGGCCAAATGAACTGCACTGAGCCTGAGGAGATTGATATGATACGATGTCTCTCCCTGAGACCAAGAGCCTTGAATTTGAAGATGATGCATATGGCCACCCCATCTGAGCAATGAAGCATCTGTGACTATTGTTTGTGTGGGGGTACTTGTTGGTGAAACAGCATCCCTTTAAGAAGATTGTTCGGAGAACACCACCACTTGAGGGATCGTGTTGCATGTGAGGTGAGAATAATCCTGTCCTCCCAATTGCCTATCAGTTGATTCCATTGGTCCTCCAGGCACTCCTTTAGGGGTCACATGTGGAGGCGAGCATTGGGGGTGAGAAAGATGCAGAAGGCCATCAACCCAAGGAGAGATGAGACTTCTTTTGCCATTGGATGAGGTGCCTTCTTGAGAGCTTCTCTGAAGGAAACACCTTTGCGTGAATGGTGTCGATGGTGGCCCCTAAGTAGTGAAACTTCTGGACTGGTGTTGACATTCACTTGATGAGGCTGACATGGAGACCCAATGGATGAAGGAGTTGGTAAGTCCAATTGATGTGCAGTTGGGCTTCATGAGAGGTGGCTGCTTTTATGAGCCAATTGTGTCATGCCCCACGAGAAACCTAGGAAATTTCCAATGCTTCCTGGCAATGGCAATGTGGAAGTATGCATTGTGAAGGTCGATGGAACAAAGCCAATCTCCCTGATGAAGCTGGGGATATATCTGATGTAAAGCCTGCATCCTGAATTTCTCTTTTCAAATCCATTTGTTGGCTATCTTTAGATTGAGAATGGGCTGAATTTGTGCTTGTCTACATTTGGCACTAGAAAGTACCTTGAGTAATTTCCTTTCCAAAGCTGATTGATGGGAACTGGTTCCACCGCCTTCTTTTGTAATAAGGTGTTGACTTCCCTCCTGAGTGAGTCGAGATGGGACATGGAAGGCTTTGGTGGAATAGAAGGCGAAGGGGTGATAAACTTGAGACAATATCCATTGTGCACAATATTCAGAACCCAGGCGTCTGTTGTGATGCGTTGCCACTCTACCAGGTAATGTGTAATACTTCCCCTTACCGGAGTGAATAACGGAAGAGGGGGAAGAGAGGACTCAAGGCTTTGATGTGGATGGTTGACGTCCACCTTGAGTGGCTTGCTGAGTAGAATGTCCTCGTGTTTGCTTGTGCTGAGTTTGATATGCTCTCTGGTGTTGCTGTTGTTGCTGAGATCTAGATGGCACCCAATGAAGGGTTTGAACCCTTTGAGAGAAAAACCTACGGTGGTATGGGCAGTCCATGTTAGCGAGTGCCTATACTCGCAATGGGGCCGCAATTTGCGACCCACCTCATGAATATTCATGAGGTGGGTCATTGCGACCCCATTGCGAGTCGCAGTCGGTGTCTGAGACACCGTACTGCATAGCAATTTGCGACTTGCAAATTGCGAGTCGCAGGGACTCGCAATTTGCAAGTCGCAAATTGCCGACTTGCTACATCTGGCCCCTAGTTCGGTCTCCATTCTAGACATCTTGGGCCAGATGTAGCAAGTCGGCAATTTGCGACTTGCAAATTGCGAGTCCCTGCGACTCGCAATTTGCAAGTCGCAAATTGCTATGCAGTACGGTGTCTCAGACACCGACTGCGACTCGCAATGGGGTCGCAATGACCCACCTCATGAATATTCATGAGGTGGGTCGCAAATTGCGGCCCCATTGCGAGTATAGGCACTCGCTAACATGGAGGCCTGCTGTCGTCAGCAGACCTCCATGTTCGCGACCTGCTTTTCAATAAAGCAGTTTTTTTTTTTTTTAAGTGTAGCCCGTTTTCCTAACAGGAAAACGAGCTGCACTTCAAAAAAACCGAAACCTTTAGTTTCGGTTTTTTTTCAGGGCAGGGAGTGGTCCCTTGGACCACTCCCTGCCCTGAAAAAATAATTTTGGGTCCAGTCACAAACTGGAAGGGGTCCCATGGGGACCCCTTCCAATTTGCGAGTGGGTTACCATCCACTTGAAGTGGATGGTAACTGCGAGTCCATTTGCGACCGCGTACGCGGTCGCAAATGGAATTGCATCCCACTGCGAGTCGCAAATAGGAAGGGAACACCCCTTCCTATTTGCGAGTCGGAAATACATTTTGCGAGTCGGAGCCGACTCGCAAAATGCATTTCTAAATGGCAAAGTGGCTTTTGCGCCTCGCAAACGGCGATTTTCGCCGTTTGCGAGGCGCAAACACTTTGCTACATCTGGCCCCTTGTCACCTGTGTGAGAGCCTAATAGAGAGAAGCATGTAAAAGTCAAGTTTTGAATACGCTGCTGCGCTTCTGGCTTCAGGGATGTTAGACAGATCCAAGAATGTCTCATTAAGGATATTCCATGGCAGTTGCAATGTGCAGCCAGTGTGGAAGAATCTGCCGCCGCACTGATAATTTAATTAGAGACCATTGCGCCTTTGTTAATAATCTCTAGTAAGTCTTCCTTTTTATCTTTTGGAAAGTGGTCTGCAAATTGGAGTACGGGGGCCCAAAGAGCTCGGTCGTACCTGCCTAAAAGGGCTGTAGCGCTTGCCGTTGTTATTGTTTTTATTTGTTAAGTGCCTCATGTGGAACAGACTTTGTGACCTGCCTCATCTAGTTTCTTACTCTCTTTATCCAGTGGAGAAGAGGATGAAGAAGACGTTGAGTGAAGTTTTTTAGCATCCACAATAACAACTAGAATAAGAATCTGGCGTTTGATCTGCGCATAGAAATAATGCTCTGGAGGATGGTATTTCTTTTGAAGCCTAGAAGGCGCAGGCTTGGTTGTGGCTAGAGTGAGAAACAAGTCAATAGCCTGTTCTAGGAGACCCGGGACCAGTGGTAGTAAAGGTCTTGTACCAGAACATTGGTGTAAAGTTTCAAAAATTACTGATGAAGATGGTGTTGGTACTGCCATCTGTATATTTAGTTATGTGGCACCTGGGACGAGGAACTCCTGAAAGGTGTTTATATCATCTATTGGCAAGACTTAAGGTGGTGAGTCAAAGTTGGAGGTGGTGGAAGACAAGTCTGTATGACGCCAATGGGAGTGAGATCTTGATCTATGGTGAGACCTATGACAGTGGCAATGTCTGGAAGCAGTACAAGACCGCCTAGATGGCACAAGTGTTTTGATCTGGAGTGCATGGGAGTTGAAGGCGCTAGCTCTGATGGTGCTACCGGAGGTGGGACTAAAGGAGCAGAATGTACCGGTAGAGGTGGTGGAAGTGGCGAAGGAGTTGTAGTCTGTGGCATGGGCATAGGAAGTGTGGGGGACGCTAGGATGTATCCCCCCCAGAGTTTGGAGTGTCTGGGACACGGGGACAAGGGTGGGGGGGACAATGGAACAAAATAATTCCCCCTCTCACTTCTATCTTGCAGGGCTGTATGACGCCAATGGGAGTGATATCTTGATCTATGGTGAGACCTATGACAGTGGCAATGTCTGGAAGCAGTACAAGACCGCCTAGATGGCACAAGTGTTTTGATCTGGAGTGCATGGGAGTTGAAGGCGCTAGCTCTGATGGTGCTACCGGAGGTGGGACTAAAGGAGCAGAATGTACCGGGAGAGGTGGTGGAAGTGGCGAAGGAGTTGTAGTCTGTGGCATGGGCATAGGAAGTGTGGGGGACGCTGGGATGTATCCCCCCCAGATTTTGGAGTGTCTGGGACACGGGGACGAGGGTGGTGGGGGGGAAAATGGAACAAAAGAATTCCCCCTCTCACTTCTATCTTGCAGGGCCATTTCGTCTCGATGTATTTTGACATTTTCAGAAGGGCCTGCACACACTATCAGAAGTGCTTTCATTCCTTCTGTGCAGCATGAAAGAGGGCTTTCCGTTTACAAATTTCTGCTGGCCCAGGACAAAGGTTGAAATTAAGGGGCTATCAGGCCTCCTTTTGTTTGATTATTCTAGCTGCAAGCTGTTTGGGACCTCATACCTAGCTGCTATTTAGAAAACAAAAGCACACAACTTGCTATTTCTTCACAAGTATCTAAGAGAGACATGGTTTTCACTTTGTTCAGTCCTTGCATATAAGAGATAGGAATTCACTGTAAGAATGTCAGATGTGTTGGTATGACCCAGTATTTACACAAATAACAAGTTAAATGCCACTGTTTTGTTTTATTTCTTTTATACCGCTACTTAATCCAATGCAGGGTGTCCAAGCGCTTTACATCATACAAGTTATTATTATTCCCTGAGATATACTGGGCACACAAAGATCTCTTCAGCAGATGCCTTAACTCCCACCAGATATTTTAAAATGCAGACTTTGCACCAATTAAGCAGAACTGATTTGCTGCCACATTTCTCTTTTATGCCAATTTCTTGGTGGCAAAGCCTCTAAAAAATAAATTTATAAATTGAGGTCCAGATTTAGTTTCAAGGTTGCCTAACTTTTTTGGCACAACCCCAAAGCAAAATCTAATTTGTTAAATATAGCAGAGCCCTCAAATATACTGATGAGAGACCTGCTAAACATATGTCTTGAGGTGTTAAGATCTGATGCCACCTTCTTTGAGGTCATGGGTTGTGATTCCAAGTGCAATGTCACACGCCATGATGTCATGCTTTGTGATGTCACTTGAATACTGCCTAACTTGGTTAGTCCCACACTTCTTTTTTTAGGACTTGTCCTGAGTATTTGTAGTTGCCTAGGATCACACCATTCTCTGAAACAGAGAAAACGAGATTTTATCTTTTCACACTATACAATTTAGCTACTAGAAGTGTATCTCTTTCTAACATTTACACATAATGGAGATCCGCCTCAAGTGCAGAAGTAAAGATACTACTTGTAAATGCCCTTTGTGAATTCCCAAAAATCGTAAAATTAGAATTTTGGTCTAAATTTAGACCAAATGTCTAAGTTTATCTTTGTGAATCGGGCCAAATGTTTTTATCTAAGTAATAAAGGGTTGGATTACAGCGTGGCTAACAGGGAGAAGCCACTTTTCATTTTTCATTTTAGGCAGTTTGCCTAGCGTTATTAGTTATGTTGTTGTTATTGTCACATACTTAAGCACATTGAAGTATATTATCTTTTCTGTAGTTAACATTCTTGTTTGACTTTTATTATATTTAAAAAAAATACATTTTCAATGTTTTTGAGTAGAGACAGAGAAAGTGGCAAATAAAGAATAATAGTTACATGAGGATACATTGGCAATTGGGCAACTAGAATTATGCGGTAGGGGAGGGCCAAATTATGTGGCAGGGTTGACTGAATTATGCAGGCAGAAGAGGCAAATTATGCAACATATTATGACACATTTTGTGATAGTATTTCATTATTTTGTCATTGTTACACTTGTTAACACTCTCTGGGCTAAGGTTGTACCTCATTAGTACCAGCTCAACACCTAAATATAGAAACAAGCAAAAGAAAGGTTAGCAGTCAACTTTTGCAAAGGGGCCCTGCAGTGTGCACCAAAAAGTGTTGCTGCGCTTTTAGTAACTTCTGAACCATTTTTGTTTAAATCTGCAGATTATGCAGCAGATGTTAGATTTTGTGGCAAATCCATAACTGTGCAAAAAACACTGCAGCGCACAGTCGCATAATTCTAGTGGCCCTGGTGATAGCCAACCCAGACATCAGAAATACAGTGTTTGTATCAATGCATTTGCATACATCTGCACACATTTCATACGGTTACAGAAAAATACAGCAGTCCTGGCCGATAACAGCGTGTGTAAAAGGCCCTAAATAGCAAGATACAATTTGACTATTGCAGTCACAGATGAGTTCCACACAAATATATAGGAACTAGGCTGAAGGCTGAGTTCATTAGATCGAAGCTGTCTGGTTTGCTAAAGTCATTTAGAAGACACTTGGAATGCTTCACTGGGAATGTATTCCACCCATTGTTTACCTTGCAACTTACATTTTTTTGGTTTCTATTTGGTATCTGAATTTGATTTAGGCTGTCCCGCTTGAGTTTGTCCCTCCAGTAGAGCATCTCTTGTATACTGTATCCTTCCATCAGTGTTCGATGTCTGTAAACATGCCTTTAAATATTGTTCTTATCTTGTCGCACTGTGCATTCAAAGATCAAGGTCAAATTACAGTCTCTGTCTTCCCATGGAGCTTGGCGTTTATCTTTCTTTCTCTGACTTAAAGAGACAGTCTAATTTTTAGTCATATAAGGGCAGCCTATGGGGTTGCTCTACCCAGCACTTCCTCATATCTATAATAAAAAAGGTGTTTGTGAAGGAGATTTGTACTGTTGACAAAACATCCTAAATCATACGTAATTATACCCTGTGGGTGTTGTTGCTGCCAGTATGTGTTTCTGAGGTGTGCTTGGGTTTGGGTGGTGTCTGTTGCATGTGTGAGGGTGGGCATTTCCATTTCTTGGGAGGCTGTGAGGTGGAGGGCATGGCTAAGGGCGGAGTGGTGGCTATGTCTGTGGGTGTTGAGGTAGTGTCTGGGGGTATAGTGTATGTGCTGTGTGGGTCTGTGGGTGTTGGGGTAGTGTCTGGGTATGTTGGGTGTGGTGTGTGGGTTGGTGGGGGTGTTGTCCATAGGAATAGTGGGTGTGGTGGTCTGTGTGAGTGACTGTCGAGTGCTTGCGTGCCGATGTGTCTTGTGGTGCCTGTGCTTGTATGTTGAGGTGGATGCGTGCGGATGCCTGAAGGGATCTTTGTAGGCCAGACATGGCAGTATGAATGCCTTCCAGGTATGCAACCACCTGCTGAAGCTGGGTGCCCTGCACCTGGATGGCACTCAGAATGGAAGTCTGCCCACAGAGATACTTCTCAGGCGGTCAATAGTCTCTTGACTCAGGGCAGCAGGAATAACGGGGGCAGGGGGTGAGGTGCCTGGTGCGAAGGAGACACCCACCCTCTTGGATGAGTAGGCACGGTCAACTGGGTGGATGTAAATAGCCTCCTGACTAAGGGCAGCAGGGATGATGGGGTCAGGGGGTGAGGTGCCTGGTGCGAAGGAAACACCCACCCTCTTGGATGAGTGGGCACTGCCAACTGGGTGGGAGCAACAGGAAGGGTTGCGATGGAACTGAGAGTGTCGGACAAGGATGGAACAGGTACAGGTCATGATGGGTCCACCACCGTTAGGGAGTGGCCACTGGAGGAAGAATCCGAAGATGATGATGTTGATCCTGTGCCCTCTGTAGCATTCCCCTCACCCTCCGGGCCACTGAGTCCCTCCGTGTCTGATGTCTTGTGACCGGAGGTACCATGGCCAGCTTTTTCCCCACTGGTTTCAGCCCTGTCTCCTCCGCTTATCTGTGCTGATGCTGACATTACAAAGACAAATAGGGTCACTACATGTGCCTGAACACACTTGAACAACTCATTGACTACCAAACATTACCAGAATGTACAGTAGCCCCAGTCACAAGCGTCATCAAAGTGGCCCCAACATTTGCAGCTCCATATGCATGCATGCTACATGCACTGCGAACAGTTTCCCACAGGAAAATCAGAATCACAGACAATTCCAGTTGCATGGGTGAAGTTGTGCAATCACAGTACCCATGGAGCAAGTAGGAGACTTTTATCACCTTGAATGGTTTGGTTTATGTAGCATCCCTCAGTAACCTGTTGGCACAAAATAGAATGACAATGCCAAGTTTAATCACACAGATCCCACACAAGATCATGCATCCAGCTAATCTTCATATTTCCAATACCACATCATGATGAATTGATGGCCAAAGAATCCGGCCACACAGCAACAAGTACAGTGCACAGAAGATGACAGGGAAACACCTGTCACACTGTTGAAAATCCCCAAAGCTAACTTCACAATATGTACATTGTCTAAATAGACTCATGGATGTTGTACCAATGTTGCTCTGATAAACAACACATCTTGTACAGAAAAGTTTACTGGATACAATGTGGTCAAAATGACTGGGAGATTTGTCTACAAATATACACACCACAAAGAATCAGCTAGCCCCAGGGAAATCACCTGTCTTTTTTTGGTACTGCTGTGCATACCCTACTCAGACTGCACAAGTAAAAGCCAATAGTCCATTTAATGTTGTAGAGGCTCAGGGAATCGGCAGTACCTGTAGAAGGCCCTTAACATGTTGCTCAATGGGAAGGCACATCACTGTACCTTTTTGTCATGCAAACACAGATTCCCTTGGATAAATGACTGTACACAACCACATATGATTTCCACATTCTTATAAATTACTCCTTGATGCATGTCAACATTTAGGTAATGATCCTTCACCATTTAACATGTGCTAAGCATTTCGCCAAATGATTCTACATCAATGGCATGGAAATGCACATTGTGAGTCAAAACTGTAGTACTACTTGTCATTACCTTAATTGCTTCTGCAATTGTACAATGCTAAATTACATGGAGTGACGGGTGAGGGTATGTGTGAGCCACCAAGAAATGGTGACACACTCCTGTCTGTGGCACCACATGAACTGTAGGCCCATCACATATGTTCAATTCTTAACTCATGTTGATATGCACATATATGTGAGGGAATCAGACTTAATCCCATGAAGACAGGTAGACCATACATGAAACAGAAGTGAAAATGATATGGCAAAAATGAAAGGTACACATGCTAACATGTAGGCAAAGGAATGATGGCAACATTGATGTTACCAAAATATTGTCAATGGGCAATCACTACTAATCAAGGGAAAGTATTTCTCTGCACCAAAAGTGAAATTTATGTTCTGTCACATGTATAGTGGCCACCTTCACGAGAGACAGTAGTGAGGCACCAACAGTCATGACACACTGAAGACAAGTGGCCTGTGGGGAATAGATGTGAATAAACTTACCTGGGCAGACATATGGCTGAGTACAGTGGTCTATTATCTAAAGTTGTATGTTGGGGCTGACAAACTGAAGACAAGTGGACTGTTGGGTACAAATGACATCCACAAAAACAAACAACATGACCTGATTGAGCACTGTACTCAGCCATGTGTTGGCCCTGGAGAGTAAATTGGCTGTGGACTGTACACTGTTGTGTCGTAGGTCACTGGGCCAATAGGCAAGGCATATCAGCATGTACCATCATCCATACTTACACAAACAATTACTCATCTTGTGTGTCACACAAGGCCCATCTCCAGTCTTCAGGGGGCGATGGCAGACTTCAACAAATCAACTTAGCAATATAACAGGCAGGAATCTGCTCAGGACTCACACCCTTGTAGCTTTTGTGCTCCCCTCAAATGCCCATCAAGCTCGGGGTAGGCCAATGCCAGAATGCTGGCCATCAGGAGGGTCAGGCTCCGGTGTGCACCCCGTGCATGCTGGGAGGACAGCCCCAGCTGGACCTCTGCGATCTTCTGGGCCCAGTGTCTCAGAGCCTCCCACCTCTTGAGACAGTGGGTGGTCTGCCGGCTATGGACCCCCAGTGCCTGCACCTTCCGGACAATCCAAAATCCCTTTCTTCTGATGGATGTCGACCTGTATGGATGCAATAGATGAATGGCAAGGTCACAATTCCAGTTTTTTGGCCAACTAGTTGTGTCACACACATTTCAGAAACACCAAGCACAGAAGGTTTGTACTTGTCAACACATCTCAAGTGTAAAGCACACATGCTTATGAGTACAGGTACATAAATACACACTTTCAGTTAGCTGCAGACTAACCCACTACCTTGCTCATATTCTACACTGACTAAGCAAGCCTACTGACATCAGGAAGCCTAGGCTCAAGCAACGTGTACTGTGATGTGACCCACAATGAAACACAATACACCACTGTAACCTTCTGAAGGGTCATCTCCTTTGGACTGACTGGACATTAACATCCAGCCACACTGACTCAATGCATACAGTCCCGACAGGCAACTACTATAGTACAGACCATACCCTAAACCTTAAGTGACAATGACGGGGCTGACATGGTTGGCACGTAAAGTCTCTTCCCTGAGCATGTGTGGACATGTGAGCTACCCAATGTAATCTCATACCACTTCAGAGTGGGGTTGTGTGGTATATACTTGAGCATAGAACATACTGTTTACCATATGTGGCAATCTTACAGAGCTGGAAT
This sequence comes from Pleurodeles waltl, assembly GCF_031143425.1. Classification (NCBI taxonomy): domain Eukaryota; kingdom Metazoa; phylum Chordata; class Amphibia; order Caudata; family Salamandridae; genus Pleurodeles; species Pleurodeles waltl. The sequence goes on along the minus strand of NC_090445.1, from coordinate 114,883,511 downwards.
CCAACATACTAAGGTATGTTTGTTCTGATTGGTGGCATGTAACCAAGCTAATGAGTCATGCCCTCCCCTGAATGACCCAACTTTCTGTACAGTAGGTTTGTCACTTGTGCAATACGCCTGTACTGAACAAATATGACTTATGTAAAGGTGACAACAGAGCTGTGGGAGTAAGAGACCTGTCATGGGTAGATGACTCACATTGACCATGAGGCTCTATGCAAACATGCTCTAGGTCAGGGAGTTACGTCAGGACCCATTCTTAATGTTGTCAATGTACAAAGGCCTTCAGGCCGTGTTTTGCCGCTGAAGACTCATTTTGGCCACATCCAAGGATCTGCAGGTCTACTGGGAGTGCCACAGTTGCATAGCCACAGTAACTCTACCCCAGCCTGGTCTATGTCCCATTATGTGAGAAACATTTGACAGGCCCCAGTCTCTGCAGGCTGAGCATACAGAACCTACATGACACTCATGTCACCTCCATGCATGATATTACATCATGTGCCCATCCTCTATGGGGGTTCAAGATTGTGTGGTACTCTGAAGGGCACAATGATTTTAACATGTTTCTCATACAACAGTTTGGCAAGGCCAGATGTAGGTTGAGTAATCTGTGGGACCATATACATTGCTAATGAGATCCTCACAAGACCCAAACAGTATACACACAGCTCATGCTGTAATCCACATCCATGCTGTTTTACATTTACAAATATCATATACAAATATATGTCATTGCATGGCTGTAAAGTCTCCTTGCCTAGATATATGAATGCAACAGAAGGAGGATCTAGGACTTATCACACAACATAATGGTAATGTGAAATACACAGTACTTGTCTCCACTACCAGCACCATGTACATCCCACATATGGAATACAAAATGTGACAACAGGCACCCTAAAAGTCTCACTGGCACTCAGAGACACATTTTAGCCTATGAGGAAGGAAAGGATGGTTTAGAACAGAGCCAAATATACCTATGAGGTTCTTACCTGCTCCTCTGGTGAGCCATGGAGCCAACCATACAGGGGAAGGACATCCTGAATGAGCCTCCCCAGCTCCTCAGGAGAGAAGACAGAGGCCCTTTCACCTGCTTGGTGTGCTATGATTTCTCCCAGAGGTGGCACTCAGCAGCTGAAGTGGTGGAGGTGTTGATGGCAGCAGTGTCAGGATTCAAGTGAGTGTTTTAGCAAAACATGTATGCCACATAAGCGGTCATCGTCACCAACGGCCACAGTCATTGGTCCGCGAAAGTCACAGTCACCAACGTTACTCTATGGCTGTGTCTGATGTAGTTGAGACCGCCCACCTTGCAGTCAACTTCTGCCAGTGGTCACGGGCGGTTCCTAATGTCCAGTGAACTAGGTCAGGCATCCGCCATTTTTGCAGTTGCAAATACAGTGTTGGGCCCTGTTAAATACATCACAACATCTATATATATGTCTGATCATCATAAACAATATAAAACAGCTTTGTTGTGTTGGTTTTCCAACACAATTACTAGTGTAACGTGTTGCTGGTATCGGATGGCATATTATAGTGGTGCACTGTCCACTGGCAGTGACAGTATTTTTGGCGGTCAGAACAGACTTTAACATTTCACGGTACACATGAGGAGCAGGTAGTTGGGTGATGTCCAAACCCATGTTGTTGACACATGTACACAACCATGGGACTCACATTTGGCCCTTGAGTAGTAGACAGCTTTGATGTGTAGTCGGTATTTCCATACAGTAATGCTTTCTCACGTGATTTTGGTCCTATTTATCATGTGTGTTGGTGTGGACACAGGGGCTAATGCTCCAATTCATGTGATTCCACAAATAGGTACGCTGGGCGAGGGAGAAGGCAACAAGCTCCAGTATACGTCCATTGCCTGACCTTCAAACAATGGAAGAATGTCACATCATGAAATAGTTCTGTCTCAATAGGCAAACTATTGTGGATTTATGTCATCAGTTGGAGCCAGATCTGATGCCTGAAAACACCAATCCAACATGCATAGCACCCATCATGGCAGTATTACTCTACCTGGCCACAGGGGCCTTCCAATATACAGTGGCCATATCTGGTGGTATGTCCCAACCCATGTTCAGTCATGTGTTAAGAGACGTGCTACCAGCAATGATGAAACACATTGACAGCTATATCATGATCCCCAGATGTGAGGATTTAGCCAATGTGGAGGCTGACGTCTATGGTTTTGGTTGACTCCCACATGTGGTGGTAGCCAGTGATGGCACCCATGTTGCATTTGTGCCACCGCAGGCCAATGAACAAGTCTATCACAACAGGAAGCACTTCTATTCTATCAATGTGCAAGTTGTCTGCTTGCCTGAGCTGTACATCTCAAATGTCTGTGCCCGCTTTCCACGTTCAGCCCATGATTCCTTTGTAATGCGGAACAGCACCATACCCTAGCTGCAACTGCAACAAGAGAGGGCTGGTTGGTAAGTCACTTTAGCAACACAAAAGGATGATGGACGGAGTGCTAAAGCTTTTCTAACTCTCACCCTAGTCACAGATCTGGGTTTAATTAATCGTTCTTTTGCTCACCATGCCACCCCAGTTTGGACCTAGCCATATGCAAATCAGTCTTGACACTGTTCCCCATGGGAATAGTCCAGCCCGAACTGCCAGGTCAGGTCTTCCCTGGATCGGAAACAAGTATCCTGGACCGGTTTCGGGGTATCACCCCTCCTCAGCCAGGCTACCTTGAATCCAGTGGCACTGTGAGCACAGGACCCATGTCTGGGAATACCTTTCTAGACTGGGGGAGCCCTCCTCTACTCATCCGGAAAGGTGTGTCAGACCACTGTGGCATACTGCATGCTCCATAACATCGCCCTGCAGAGGAATATCCCTTACATCTCAGAGAAGGGGGAGCCTGTGGTGCCACTGGATGAGAATCCTGAAATGCCAAATGAAGATGATAGTGGTGAAGAGGAAGGAGCTGGCTTGCGACAAGATCTCATTGACAGCTTCTTCTCATGAGTGTAAGTATGTAATAAGATGTCATTACTTTGACTGTACAACGAACTGTACTTGTGATGATGTGTGGAGTATATTTTTGGAAATAGTTAGGGAGCTGATGTTCAGGCAAAATCTGCCAAAGGGTTTTTGATGAGGAATCTTTTGACAGATTCACATTTTGATGATATTGCTTTGTTTGTGTCAGATTTTTTTAAATGCCTTTGTTCTCCAGGCATTTGCTATGTAACTTGTGTCATATGTATGGTTTCATATTTATACTCCTCTTTTGTTCTTTGTTCAAGTACCTTCACAGTGAGATCTTCATTTGGGCATTTCAGAGTTGTGACATTAGCAGGTATTCGTGCTGTTAGGACATAAAAAGTGGGCATGGATTGTTCCTGGGAATATATTTCACAGACTTTGGGTGTAGAAGACCTGTGTCAAGACAGCTTGCAGAATGATAGAATGGATGTGCAGAAGACTCCGTTGGACTTGTTTGTTGTTGTGTGGTGGACATGATGCTTCATGTGTGTCATCATGTGGTCATTAAAAATGTTGTTGTTGGCCAACATCATGTCAGTTCCCCTTCACATTGGCTAAACACTCTTTTTGTCTGAACTGTTTGTAGCTGTTAATGTGTTTCATCACTGTAGGACAAAGTGCCTGTGGCACATCATTGACATTTGTTTGTGTCATACTACCAGATGCAGTAGGACTAGATTGCAATGACCCTGACCCTGTGATCAGGGATAATTGTACTACCATCTGTCTGGGTGTTGCATTATATGAGGTGAGCTTCCTTTTGAGAACTAGGGGATATGGCTCTGGCTGATGATGTCACTCATATCCATTTTTGCCTATTTACCAGGTCGATGTCTGATATGTCCACTCCTACAATGTTCTGGGGGTCTGTACCAGTATACTTGGTGGGGTACACAGTCTGATATGGTCATGTCTGAATTTCTGTGTTTCTGACATCTTCACAGCCTATGGCCCTCATTATGACATTAGCGGTAAATCTCACTTACCGCCACGCTGACTGGCGCCAAAATACCGCCGCTGCCGCGGATATCCGTTCACCATATTATGACACACACACTAATCCGTCACTATTCAGCCACATACACAAATCCGCCACACCAAAGGTCAGTGATAAACTGGCGGTATCAAAGCCCACACCATTACGCCAACAGAACAACGCCCACCACATTCTGACCCACGAATCATCACGGTAAACCATTTGTGGTACATACCGCCGCGCTCAAAATGCACACACACAAACAAAACACCACCACATTGGACAATTCAAACAACACACACCTGACACCCATACACACACCACACACACCCATTCACACCACTATAAAACACACACCCACATTACCCACAACCCTTTACCATTACACACAATAGCCACCAGAGAGAGACAGCAAGACCACAGACACAACCAGAGCCACACACTACTCACACCTATACACCACTCACGCACCCCACATCACACACCCCAACATATTACCCAACACACCCTCACGTACACACCTCACACAACACCCATGGCACCACAAAGACACCCCCGATTCACAGGAGGAGCTAAGGGTCATGGTGGAGGAAATCATCAGGGCAGAGCCTCAGCTATTTGGAGCACAGGTGCAACAGATATCGATAGCTAGGGAGATGGAGCTATGGGCAAGAATAGTGGACAGGGTCAACGCCGTGGGGCAGCACCCCAGAACTAGGCATGACATCAGGAAGAGGTGGAACGACCTACGGGGGAAGGTACGTTCCACTGCAGCAAGACACCAACTCGTGATCCAGAGGACTGGCGGTGGACCCCTCCTCCCCCACAACTCACAGCATGGGAGGAGCAAGTCTTGGCAATCCTGCATCCTGAGGGCCTGGCGGAAGTAGGAGGACTGGACTCTGGTAAGTGAACTCTCCACTATTACCACCCCCCTACCTGCATGCCATCACATGCCCCCACCCTCACTCCCGCCACTCCATCACTACCCACACATCCTACCAGCACATCTTACTCATCCCAATGTCAAGCCCTGCATGCTTCACCAATGCATGGACACCCCTTAGAGCCCTGCATGGACACTCATCACTAAAGCATGCACACTATAGAGAACTAATCATCCCACCATACACCAGCGTACACAAGTGAAAGCTGCCAGGGCTAATACAACCAAAGAGGGCAAGTCACGGATGCACAATATGTCAGACACAGAAACCATAACACATCATTTACATCCTCACAGGTACCCCAGCCTATATCATCGGAGAGGAGGAACCAGCAATATCCAGTCCCCCAACAGAAGAGGCCCACAGTGATGACAGCAACTCTGATCTTCAGGATCTGGATGACCAACCTGGCCCATCAGGGACCTCTGGACAGTCGGTTACTCAGGCCCAGTCACACACCACCACAGAGCCTCCCCCATCAGGAAACACCACCACAGCACCCATCCAGTGTACCCATACTTCTGTCTCCAGGACACATCAATCAGCAGTGTGTCCACCTCTACAGGGACCTCAGGGACCTGGGGTCAGTGGCAGTGGGCACACGGTTCAGGGGACAGAGGCACAGGCCAACAGGAACACTGGGAAGACTGCTGTGCGCCAGGGGGAGGACAGGCCCACGGAACCGACTCTCCAAGAGGCACTTGCAGAGATCCTGGGAGCAGATTAACATTCCCAGGATACAATGGGCCAGATCATGGACAATGTGCAGGAGAAAAAGGGGCTGCAGTAGGGGCAGTACCGGGGGATCAGGGAGGACTTGTAGGCCATCAACAGCACCCTGATCTCCAGAGTAGGGGTGCTGGCAGACATGGCCAATATTACGAGGGAGGCAGTCACACAACAGCGGGCCCCTGCGATCCAGACAGAAGCCAGAAAACTATTGCCAAGACCCCGCCAGGAAATGAGACTCTCCTGATTGTCATCCTTGTGTCCCACCCTGTCACCCTGTCCACCTTGAACTTCCATTGCTCCCCTTCTTATGCCTCTTTGGACAACGCATCTGTGCTACAAATAGACTGGAACAATACCCTGGCTTTCTTCCATCATCACCCCATCCCATTGCACTTGCCCCTCAAAATATTAGCACTCCAATAAAAACCCTTGCAAAAAAAAGAAGTTTGGAATATGTCAAATTTTTCAAGTATGTATTCATTTAAACAGGTACAAACATTGAAAACATTGCAATTCAACTGTACAGAAAATGAGCATAGATTAATGACTTATAGCTTCCTGCAGTGATCACACCAGGAGCATATGTGAGGTCACCACCACCTGCATAATTAATTGCCAAAGGGTACAGCAAGTGGGCATAGAAGTGGGAAACAGCAGCATGCTAGTGCCACAGAAATTTCAACAAATACAATAGAAATGTGAAGTAACACTGTCATCCTCTGCCTCCGCATCCTCTGCCTCCTCATCCTCACTGTCCACAGGGTCCACTGCTGCCACACGGGCATCCCCAGCCTCCTCCTCCTGCAGAAAAGGCACATGGCGTCTCAGGGCAAGGTTGTGCAAAATGCAGCATGCCACTACTATCTGGCAGACCTTCTTGGGTGAGTAGCACAGGGATCCACCTGTCAGATGGAGGTATCTGAACCTGGCCTTCGGGAGGCCAAAGGTCCTTTCTATTATCCTTCTGGTTCATCCATAAGCCTCATCATAACGTTCTTCTGCCCTTATCCTGGCATTCCTCACAGGGGTCAGCAGCCATGATAGGTTGGGGTAACCAGAGTCACCTGCAAATATTGAGGGACAACATTTAGCCACACACTATCCCATATGGCCAACACCATACCCTTACACCAACATATACTGGGTGGGAACCAGGGCTCACCTATTAGCCACACCCTGTGCCTCTGTAGTTGGCCCATCACATTTGGGATGCTGCTATTCCTCAGGACAAAGGCATCAGGCACCGACCCAGGATGCTTAGCATTGACGTGGGATTTGTACCGGTCTGCCAAGCACACCATCTGTACATTCATAGAGTTGAAACTCTTCCGATTTCTGACCTGTTCATTCTGACGGGGGGAGGACAAATGCAATATGTGTTCCATCAGTCGCCTCAGCCTTCACTGTGGCCTAATCTTCAACCTGGGGAAATACAATGTAGCTGCACATGTGTTTAATCAGGGCAGACAACACTCTTGTTAGCACTATTGAGAACATTGGCTGTGACATTCGTGCTGCCAAGCCCACTGTCACTTGGAAAGAACCAGTTGTCAGGAAATGGATCACTGATAGAACTTCCACAAGGGGGGATCCCAGTGGGGTGCGGATGTCAAATATCAGGTCAGGCTCCAATTGGGCACACAGCTCTGTGATAGTGGCTCTGTCAAGTCTATAGGTGAGGATAATGTGCCTGTCCTCCATTGTTGCCAAGTCCACCAGGGGTCTGTACACAGTGGCATATCTCCATCTCCTATTCATCCACAGCAGTAGCAATCTATGGGGCAAAAGAGTGAGGAGCCAGTCACAAACGTAACAATGGGGCTACAACAGAACTTTGCATGCTGTTAACTTGTAACAGGTAAGTGTGATTTGTATAGTATACCCAAATCACCAGTGATGCAGCAAATATCCAGGCCCTGCCCCCCCCCAAAATGGCATCCGCCTGTCCTGTGTGGAGGGACAGGTGGAAGTGAGGTAATTCCGCTGATGTTGTGCGCCGTTGCGGGAGGTGGGCAGGAACCGCTGTGCAACTCCTCATTGGATAACATTGGGCCCTAGGGGATACTGTGGCAAATGGTGATCTACGTCGACGGTGACGGTATGCACCACCGCAGACGTGACTGCCATTTTCTATGATTCCTCACTTGCTACCTGATCTTCAACAGGAGAGGACCTACACTGCATGTGCTGCTGTGACCTGTGTCTGGAACCTACCATGGCTCATGTGACTGGGGAAAGGGCCCCAGCATTCACTTCGGTGGAGTTGGAGAGACTGGTGGATGGGGTCCTACTTCAGTGCGGACTGCTGTATGGTCCTCCAGACCAACAAGTGAGTACACTGTGGGCATAATGCATGTGGCATGGATGTATGGAGTGGTGTGTGTCAAGGCCTCGTGTAATGGGGGTGGGTGGATGTCCTCTGGGTGGCGTATTTGTTGTGTGCTGGGCCATGTGTGTGCAAATGGTGATGTGAAAGGATATGGTGGGCCATAAGTGTAAGAGGCAGGACTGTTTGACCAATTCTATTTTCCTGTGTGTATTTCCTCTGCAGGTCAGCGCCCATAAAAAGAAGGGTATATGGGTCTACAGCAGGCGGAGCACCCACTGTCTTAAGCGGTGCGAGGACCTGAGATGCTGGGCATGGAAGACGGCGGAGGCCCAGCTGGGGATGGCCTCCCAACGAGGAAAGGGTGCTCGTCGAACCCTGACCCCCTGATGGCCCGCATGCTGGCGGTGGCCTATCCTGATCTGGATGGGCGCTTGAGGCCATCACAGCAGCCACAAGGGGTTAAGTACAGTGCCCATCATTACTACTTAAGCATGGTAGGGTGGTATTCGGGTGGGTGATGTGTGTCAGTGGTTGCCCCTAGGCCAGGCCTGACATTGCAGCATAGATCCCCTGGTGGCTAGGGTTCAGAAGGGAAAATCTTGCTACCTAGCTCGTAGCCATCCACTACTGGTCAGGGCTGGGTGGGTCCCAGGTTTGCTGTATATTTTGGTGTGTGCCCCTCCCCATGCCTTGGCTTCTGTTTCTCTGGTAGTGCTATGGCATATTGTGTAGGGCTTTTCCCTGTGTGTGAGGGTACTGTGTACGCCAACGGTGGTGTTGGTGCAGCCATTAACCAAGTGTATCCTTTGCATCTTTTCCTACCCTTTTTGTTTTGTCACACTGTTCTTATGTGCATTAGCATCATCTGGCGGAGGAGCAGAGGTACCGGGGATGGAGGGGGCTGCATCCCACAGGACCCAGGAGACAGAGTCCACTGACGCTGAGGGCACCAGTGGGACAGAGGGTGAGGGGAGCACCAGGGCGGAGACTGGAGGGGACAGTTCAGACACAGATACCTCCTCCAATGGAAGTTCCCTGGTGGTGGAGGACACCTCTGTGACCACCCGAGATACAGGTACAGCTGCCACCCAGTACCAGCACTGCCCTCCCAGCAACCCCTCAGCGAGTTGCCTGTGCCCGCTCACTCACGTGGGTGGGCATCTCCTTTGCACTAGGCACCTCAGGCCCTGCCCCAGTGAGCCCCTGCTGCCCTGGGTGAGAAGACTGTTGACCTCCTGAGATCCATCTCTGTAGGGCAGTCAACCATTGTGAATGCCATCCAATCAATCAATCAATCAGGGATTTGTAAAGCGCACTACTCACCCGTGAGGGTCTCAAGGCACTGAAGAGGGGAGGGGGAGAAGGTGGGGGGAGGTGCTGCTACTGCTGGAACAGCCAGGTCTTGAGAAGTTTCCTGAAGGTAAGGAGGTCTTTGGTCCGCAGGTGGGTGGGAAGAGTGTTCCACGTTTTGGCGGCGAGGTGTGAAAATGATCTACCGCCGGCTGTAGTTCTGCGGACGCATGGGACGGTTGCGAGGGCAAGGTCAGCGGAGCGGAGATCCTTGGTCGGGGTGTAGAAGGAGAGTCGTTTGTTGAGGTATTCTGGTCCGGTGTTGTGCAATACTTTGTGAGTGTGGGTGAGGAGTTTGAAGGTGATTCTCTTGTTGACTGGGAGCCAGTGCAGGTTTTTCAGGTGGTCTGTGATGTGGCAGTAGCGGGGAATGTCCAGGATGAGGCGTGCAGAGACGTTCTGGATTAGTTGCAGCCTCTTCTGGAGTTTGGCCATGGCTCCTGCGTAGAGGGAATTGCCATAGTCCAGTTTGCTGCTTATGAGGGCTTGGGTGACTGTTCTTCTGGTTTCGGTGGGTATCCATTTGTAGATCTTCCAGAGCATGCGGAGGGTGTTGAAGCATGAGGAGGAGATGGCGTTGACTTTCTGGGTCACGTATAGTGAGGGGTCAGAGGTTGAATCCTAGGTTGCGCGCATGGTCGGTGGGAGTCGGATCGGTTCCGAGAGTGGCAGGCCACCAGGAGTCATCCCATGCGGAGGGGATGGAGCCAAAGATAAGGACTTCCGACTTGTCTGAATCCAGGGGCTGCCAGCCCAGATGCAACAGACTAAAGCATTTCTGGAGGGCATTCACACTGGATTGGCGGCCCAAGAGAGATAGATTCAGGCTCTGGCCTCCTCTCTGATGGCAGCCATTGTCCCTGTTTCTACCCTCCCTCCTCCAACTTCCTCTTCCCAGTCCCATTCTCCTCAACCCCTAGCTTATCCCAAGCACACAGGCAGAAGAGGATGCACACAAGATAACACACACAAGTTGTACAGGCAAACACAAGCACCACACTTCATCCCACAGGCACTCACACAAACACCATCCAGATGCAGACACACCAACATCCACTATTTCCACTGTCTCCCCCTCCTCCACCTCCTTCCCAGTTTCGTCTACACTCACACCTGCATGCACTACATCATCATCCACTACTAGCATCATCACCACACCAAGCAGAACACACACCTCACTGGCAGACACCTCCACAACAGCCATGCACATGTCCAGTGAGTCCTCTCCCACTGTGTCTGTCCACCCCTCTAAGGTACACAAACGCAAGCACTCAGACACCCAACAGCCATCCACCTCACTACAGCATTCAGGCCATGCACCTGCACCCAAAATCAGCAGACAGACACCTCCAACAACCACTCCCTCTTCCTCCACTCCCATTCGTTCTCCCTCTTCCTGCCCCAATGGCCCTAAAAAACAGGTCCTATCCACCACTGACCTCTTCCCTACCCCGTCCTGCACGTATGGCTAGGGTAGGATGAACCCAGCCAAGCACCTCAGCCACCAAGTCCACGGGCCTAGTCGTCACCACACCCACTTGTGGTGGAAAAGGGTCCAGGCCACATGTCCTGAAGGTGAAAGAGCCTACACCAGGCAGCCTCAAGGGAAAGGAGCCTGGCCCTGCTGCCAGAAAGACCAGGGAGCATGCCCCAGCAGGCAAGAAGGTAAAGGAACTTGCTCCAGCTGCCAGAAAGAGCAAGGAGCCTGCACCAGCAGCTGCTAAGGTGGTAAAGGAGCCTGCCCCAGCTGCCAGGAAGAGCAAGGGACCTGGGGCAGGAAATGTGACAAATCCCCCACCACCAACCATGGTTGTGCAGCCATCCGAGGCTACAGGGGATGGGCAGGCACCTCCCCCCACCAGCAGCAGGGTCAGTGGACAGCAGGGTCAGTGGACAGCTGTCAGAAGCTGCAGGGGATGGGCAGGAGCCTCCCCCCACCAACAGCACCACCACCTCCAGTGGGCAGCCGTCCGAGGCTGCAGGGGATGGGCAGGAGCCTCCTTCCACCACCAGCAGCACCACCTCCAGTGGGCAGCTGTCAGAGGCTGCAGGGGATGGGCAGGAGCCTCCCCTCACCAGCACCACCACTGAGCAGCCGTCACTGCCGGCGGACATATGTAATCCTGTTTCCATGGGCTGCTGTGCGGCCTGCCCCCTGTAAAACCAGTGGGCATGACACCCACCTGAGAGACTGTGACCTTGCACTTTCCAGGATCAAGAGCACAGGGCACGAGGCACCCTCCAGAACCAGTGGGTAAGACACAGACATAGCCAAGATACCCCAGGATCAAGAGCACAGGGCACGATGCCCCCTCCATGACCAGTGGGTAAGACACCCACATAGCCAAGGCTCCCCAAGATCAAGAGCACAGGGCACGATGCCCCCTCCAGAACCAGTGGGTAAGACATCCACTTAGCTAAGACTCCCCAGGATCAAGAGCACAGGGCATGTTTCCACCTTCAGAGCAAGTGGGCAAGTCACCCACTCAAGAGACTGTGGCCTTGCACTCCCCAGGACCAAGCCCAGGGCATGCTGCCCCTTCCAGAGTAAGTGGGCAAATCACCCACTCAAGAGCCTGTGGCTTCGCACTTCCCAGGACCAAGCACTGGGCATGTTGCCCCCGCCAAAGCAAGCGGGCAAGTCATCCACTCAAGAGACTGGGGCCTTGCACTCCCCAGGACCAAGCCCAGGGCATGTTGCCTCCTCCAGAGCAAGTTACCCACTCAAGAGACTGTGGCCTTGCACTCCCCAGGACCAAGCACAGGGCATGTTGCCCCCTCCAGAGCAAGTGGACAAGTAACCCACTCAACAGACTGTGGCCTTCCACTCCCCAGGACCATACACAGGGCATGGTGCCCCCTCCAGAACCAGTGGTGTTGTTCCATCTCCCAGCTGTAGTGCCCCCCATCCCCTGTCCCCCTGAAGTGCCTGCCTATTTACCAACTGATTCCCCTGCAGTGTTCTCTCTGTGTTGATGCAGGTGGCATGTGTGGCTTTGGACTTTGGCCTGTGGCCATTTGGCCTACAAACATTGTGGACTGGGCTGTGTCCCTTTTTATGTACATATATATATATCTATTCTCTTGCCTAAATTATTTTTCTAGATGTGTTGCTCTCATTACATTCACTTTTTCAAAATCGTTTTGTCCTTGCATTATTCATTGGAGTTGTGGTGTAAAATGTTTTAATAATGCAGCTGATTGTGTGTATGGTGTTGGGATGTGTGTTTGTGCTTTACGTGTGTGTGTCACTGTCGTTTTCCTCCCCCCCATCCCTTGTGTGCTAGGCGGCTGTACTCACCGTCATCATTTTCGCCGGCAAAGATGTTTGTAGTGGAGCAGCACGTAGAAGATCATGGGGAAGACATGCAGCTCGGGCTCCATGGCGGCATGGTTGTTCCCTGTGTCTCCAATGTTGAGTCCCTTCCCTTCTGGGCTCAGTTTCCACCAAGCTTTTGATGTCGTTGGTACCGCCCCGGAAAAGGTAACGGATTGATGTGTCTTAATATGGTGGGCGGAACATTGACTTCCACCTGGATGTAGGTGGTTGCTGTTGTTTCTGCCCTGGCAGTCGGTGAGGTACATTGGCTATCGGAGATCTTTTAGCCATGGTCATATTTTGGCGGTAATTACCGCTAGCCTGTTGGCGGTATTACTGCTACTTTAACACCAACCGCCAGGGTTGTAATGAGGGCCTATGTGCTGAACAATGGAATAAAATCTCTTCTGAAACAAGACACTTGTATGTATGTGTTGGTGTGTAATGGTTGTAATCCTGAGCTGGACACATTGTGGATGCAACATATCCCTCCTTGCACAAGTAGCATGTATCTTCATTGTATGGTTCACATGTTCTTACATATCTACATAGCTAAATATGAATTTTAGGACAGCAGACAATGGGTTTGTGCCTAGTGAATTTATTACAATGCTAATACAGAAAAATAATTTGGTACAGAAATAAACAATAAAGTACAGTGAAGGGGTCAGTCATAGCGTATTAAATCACTGGAGTAGATGCCATACCTTTGAAAGTCCAAAGTACTCCTCCCATTGGAACTGGAATGTGGTTCAGGATCAGTCCACAGAGTGTATGTGTGACACACAAAGGAGGGCATTAAGGTTGAGGTTGCTTGGTGGCAGTCGTGGATTTCTTGCCATCCGCAACTCCTGGATTCTTGCATGGATGACCCCGCTTGCGAGGGGCGGGGGGGTCAGCTTCTGCAGAGGCAGGGGTGTCCCAGGGTGGTTGTACCTCTGGTAGGCCCTTTCTTCCTGTGGCTGCTGCAGATGTACAAGACCTTAAGTTATTTGGCCCAGAGGAAGGGGTGGATGGTGGTTGAAAAGCACTGCTCAGGGTTGTGTGGATGTCCCTCAGCACCCCTACTAGGGTGCCTATGTTTGAATTATGGTCATCCAATCTTTGGATCATGTCTCTCTGCAGTTGCTTCATTTCCCAGAGTTTAGTCATTACCTGGCCCATCAAGCTTTGGGACTCCTGATGGACCCCCAAGACGTGGCTGATTATATCCTGGCTGCCAGCAGCCGCTCCCAGGCACTCTACCCCCACAAGCCTCTGTCTTTGGCCCTCTCTAACTGGGACCTGGACCCTCAGTGGCAGGAATGTTGGGTTGCACCTCAGGATCCAGGACTGGGTGGCACACAATGGTTGGAACTGTGCTAGGTACACAGTTTAGGGGGGGGGGCGTGTTGTTGCCTGTGATGTTGCTGCAACAGGGCTGGGCGGTATCATTGTGGGCACAGTGAGACTCACTTTTGCCATCTGACCAGGCTGTCCAGATGTGGCAGACCACCCTCCACATCTACAAGTCCAGGAGTGTTGTCATCACTGAGGGTTTCATCCGGGGGTGGAGTGTGTGTCTGGTCAGTGGACAAGGTCTGCCCAGGGACGGTGCCAGCATGACCTGTTGAGTAAGAGGGTACACTGTAATTGTTTTGTAGTGTGACCTCTACCTCCATACATTTTGTTTTACAGAAATTAGAGATATGGGACATTCTTAATTGGTAGGTTAGCCTATTGTGCCATGTTACCATGGTTTAGCAGTATCTGACATGACGTGTGAAGCTTGCCTAAACTTTTAGACTCAGGCAGCTCATTAGATGTGCTGATCGGTTGCACTTTGGATGGGGGGATGAAAATGGCATCTTACCAACAGTGAAGCCAACACAATGGAGAGGCAACATATGCATTTGCCCTTTCGGAGGCCTAGATGTGTGTCATACAGGCAAACTTTGTTGTATCTGTATCTGCAGTTATCATGCGTGCTATGCTGTATCAATGTGTTTGCTGCTACTACCATTCTGCTGATGTGGCTTATGTCATTATAGATACTTGATTTGCACACTTTGTAAAGTGTCATTCCTGTCCTCAATGGTTTAATCTTGGGATACCAGGTCAAAACTGAGCTAGGTAGACAGACACATCTCTGAATTGAGCATGATCTGTATATTGCACACTCCCAGGTGAATAAACTTCATTTGGGAGTTAACAAACAGATGTATTTGGGCAAGTGAACACTGTGCTGGTGGTTGGAGGTAGAGAAACAGGGCTTATTGGGCTTTGCAGTCAGGTCACTCCTTACACTTCTCAACACTTGACAAATGGTATCCTCCCAGGTGAGTAAACTTTATTTGAGAGTTCATATACTGATGTATTTGGGCAAGTAAACACTGGGCTGGTGGTTGAAGGTAGAGAAACAGGGCCTCCAGCGAGTTGCAGTCAGGTCACTCCCTCTACTTTCTAACACTTGACAAACGGTATCCTCCCAGGTGAGCAAACTTCATTTGAGAGTTCACATAGAGCTGTAGTTGGGCAAGTGTACACTGTGTTGGTGGTTGGAGTTAGAGAAACAGGGTCTCCTGGGAGTTGCAGTCAGGTCACTCCCTCTACTCCATACACTAGACAAACGGTATCCCTCCCAGGTGAGTAAACGTCATTTGAGAGTTCACATACAGATGTATATAGGCAAGTGAACACTGGGCTGGTGGTTGGAGTTAGAGAAACAGGGCCTCCTGGAAATTGCAGTCAGATCACATTAGACCAGGGGTCATCAAACTGGGGTTGGGCCCTCTGGGGGAGGCCTCAAGTAATCCTGGGTGGGCACCAGGCTCTGGCCAAAAGAAGCATTATACAAATAACAGTGCTTTGTTTTAAGCAGAATAATGCTATTGCGTTTTTAAGTCTAGACATATTTAAACATTGCCATCTTAATAGAATAATCGAGAAAAATTCTGAGGGGGCATTAAAAAGTTTGAAAAACACTGCACTAAACAAATAGTATTCTCTCAAGTGAGTAAACTTCATTTGAGAGTTCACATACAGATGTATTTGAGCAAGCAAACACTGGGCTAGTGGTTGCAGTTAGAGAAACAGGGCCTATTGTGCTTTGCATTCAAGTTACTCCCTCTACTTCCCAACACTTGACAAATGGTATCCTCCCAGGTGAGTAAACTTAATTTGAGAATTAACAGATAGGTGTATTTGGGCAAGTGGATAACGGGCTGGTGGTTGTAGTTAGAGAGTTGCAGTCAGATCACTCTCTCTACTTCACAAATGGTTTCCTTCCAGGTGAGTAAACGTCATTTGACTGTTAAAAAATAGGTGTATTTGGGCAAGTGAAGACTGGGCTGGTGGCTGGAATCACAGAAACAGGGCCTCCTTGGACTTGCAGTCCAGTCACTCTCTTGACTGACAAACATTGACAAATGTTGAGTATTACATATCTGTTGCAAGACTGCTTTTAGGTTGGAGCATGCATTTACATGTTGAGACATTCCATGAGTCCTGGGATGATTTTTTGATATTGAAATACTTAAGACACCATTTAAACTTATAGCATGTGATGGACCTTGGTAGCTGTGATGTTAGGCTCAGCAATACACATTGGCAGTCTTACTTCGCAGATACTCTGGGTATTGAATATTGTTAAACTAAATGAGCAACACAGTGGCAAAAGCTGAGCTGTGAGCATACATGATATTGCAGTTTAGCAACAGTTTTTGAGTTGTAACTTACCAGACTCCACTCCCCCAGGAATTCCTGTCAAGCCCTCAGGATGAAGGATGGCAAAGACCTTCTGCTCCCAGAGAAAGAGTTGTAATGGGGCACTGGGAGGGCCACCACCAGTTTTGTTTGCCTCTATCTGTTGACTGGAGGCTAGGGAATGCACCTTGCCTCTCAGGTCATTCTACCTCTCCCTAATGTCCTCCTTTGCGCGTGGGGTGGTGTCTACTGCATTCAGTCTGTCAGCAATCCTTTGCCACAGTTCCATTTTCATACTGAGAGGAGTGTGCTGGGCTTGTGCTCCAAACAACTGTGGCTCTACTCTACTCTTATGATTTCATCCACGATTCTCAACTCATCCTCTGAAAAACAGGGATTTTTGAGACGTGACATGGAGGCGTACTAAAGTGGGTGACAGGGAGTTACTTACAAATGGAAAGTGATAAGGGGAGTAAATGGAAGAAAATGTGTGACAGAGGTTTTAGGGCGTGTGAAAAAAAGGGGTGCATTATCTCTCTACTCAATAATCTATTCTCAGTTGCAGTAGAGATGCAAAGGATCATGGTCTGTGAAGGGGTGTGTTTTATAGTGTGCTTTGCAGGTGTGTCCACTGGGCCCATGACTGTCAACTGTGTTGTTTTTTAATTCATCTAGTGGGCTTTTTTGTTGCTTTGTTGAACGTGCACTGCGGCAGTCGCCTGATGTTGGCTAACCGTCGTATGGGGACTGCCATGTTGACTGTGTGTTTGTAATGGGGGTGATAGTTGGTTCCGGAGCTGACGGTGCTGGAGTACAGACCGGCAAGATAGCAAACCGCCACGCCACTGGCGGTCACCACTTTGGCTTGGCAAGCGACGGTTCTGCCTGTATACATCGTAATATAGTGGTCTGGGACTGCCGGCACAGCAGTCTTTTGGGACCGACAACATGACAGTCTGGCGTTCTGACAGGCAAACTCGTAATCAGGCCCTGAGATCTTTGATATCCAAAGGAAACTTCCTCCTCTGAAGGCAGTACCTTCACTCATGAGGCCAGACAATGATGATATCAATTTCTTCCAGTTCAGGGCAATCTCTTGCTAGCAGTTGGCGGTGGCTATTATGAATTGTAAATCTGGATCTCCAGTTGATTCTTGTCTTCCTGCAATGCAAGCAGTTAAGATGATTAATCTAGTGATCTGGACTGTGCCGGCCGTCTGGATGTTGGCTAAGGTGGTCCCTTTGCTTAAGAAGCCTTCTCTAGATCCTAACATCTTCAGTAACTATAGGTCCAATTCTTCGCTGCCAGCCTTCTACAAAATGCTGGAGAAATTGGTCAGTATCCAACTATGTGATTATCAATAGCAGGAGTTGCGGCTACACCCCAGTTAATCAGGGTTTTGTCCCCACCACATTACAGAGACTGTGCTCTTAGAAATTTCTGACCAAATTAAGTGGTCTTTGGATCAAAGTAAGAATAAGGTAAGGTAAGGTAAGGTAAGAATGCGGTGCTGATTTTACTTGAGGTATCAGCAGCATCTGATACCGACCCACATACTACTCTCTTACAACAACACTCAGATTTGGTAGTGGGATGTCACGTGTGGGACTGGGTGAAATCGTTCCTTGATTTGAGAGGGCAGACTCTCTAGGTGGCACCTTTTTCTTCTGTTGTTAAAGTAGTCAAAGGGGGGTGACACAGAGGTCATCCTTAAGCCCTACTTTATTTAGTGTCTTTATGACTTCCTTAGCGATGCTGGTGGAATCATTCGGATGCTAAATTATTTTGTATGCAAATGATACCCAGCTGCTCTTTACTTTTGTTGTGTCATCTTCTTCAGCAGAGAAAGTATTCAAGGACTGCATGCAGGAGGTCTTTGCTTGGATGCATGATAGTCAGTTGAAATGTAGTGCAGACAAACGTAAAAGCTAGCCAACTGGTGGGAAGCGACCTGGCCTTCCTCTTTGCCACCTCCTTCTCCTCCATCTGCTGTAGCCAAAAATCTGAGAGTCATATTTGATAGTCAACTTTCTCTGATACCTCAGATTTTGGCTGTGGTTGTCTCCTGCTTTGGGTTGCTCCGGATCCTCAAGAAAATTCTGTACCTATTCCCCATACACTGTAGGAAGACGGTGGTACATGCACTGGTCACTTCCAGGCTCGATTATGCCAATGCTCCCCTACCTGGGCGTGTCTGAGACTTTGCTGCCTCAGCTCCAAGTGGTGCAAAATGTGGCAGCCTGCTTTATTCTGAGGCTTCCTAATAGGGCATCACCTGCCCGCTCGTAAAGATCTCTTCATTGGCTGCCTATTAAGCAGTGTGTGCTCTTCAAATCTCTGTCTCTGGTCCACCGTGCTCTGTTTCAAGCCAGTCCTGACCATCTTGCAGGCAGATTTCTTCCATACTCTACTGCCAGATCTATGCTTTTGGCATTGGCAGTCAGATTCTAGCACCTATCTTTACACTGAAATCCTGACAATTCCCAGGTCTAGATAGGTTGACAGCAATCTTTTACACAACTTTTAGTTCTGATTTGCTCTCACACCTCATATCGCTGTTTCACCATATAGCAGATACACAAGCAGTCACTGACTCTATGAGCGAGGCTCTCGTTACGGTACTTTCCAAGTCCAGGAAGGATCCCCTTAAATGCTCCTCCTATCGGCCGCTTGCTTTATTAAACCTAGATGTTAAGCTTTACACTAAGATAGTAGCCACTAGGTTGGAGGACATTATGCCCAAATTGATCCATCCGGATCAGTCAGGCTTTATTGAGGGCTGATAAACCCATGACAGTCTTCGCTTCTCAGTACACCTCATCAAAAAAGTGACAATGAAAAAGATTCCTACCCTATTGTTAGCACTCAACACCTAAAGGACTTTTGACAGGGTAGATTGGAAATTCCTGTTTCTTACTCTTCGCCGCTTTGGGTTTGGAGAAAGTCTCATTTCCATGATAGCTGCAAATTACGTCTGCCCTCGGTCAAGAGTGTTAGTGAATGGGACGACATTGGAATACTTAGAGCTGACGAGGGGCACTAGACAGGGGTTCCCTTTGTTACCATTACTGTTTGCACTTAGCATGGAACCCTTAGCAGCTCATAATCAAGCATCCATCTCTGGCCTTGTTTTGCCCAGAGGAACACAAAATCTCCCTGTTAGCAGACAATGTTCTTATGACGGTTACATACACTGACACTTCTTTGCCAGTCCTGCAGGAAGGCCTCTGGCATTTTGAAATAGTGGCAGGCTTCAAGGTCAATTTCCAAAAATCTTATATGCTCAGTCTAATGGTTCCCCCTAAATATATAGAAAAATTGGCAGCAGCTCTCCCCTTTCAGTGGGAACAGAAGGAGGTTACTCATCATGGTGTGAAACTTACTGTGTAACTGACTGACCTTTACGCAGCCCACTACGTTCCCTTCCTTCGCCAACATTAAATATACTTTAAACAGTGAGCCCCAACATATTTGTCTTGGCAGGGACAAAATAATGCGATAAAAATAATGATTCTCCCACATATATTATACCTCTTTCAGGGCTTACCTCTAGACCCATGTCGGGACATCTTCTCCACCCTTTGTGTCCTAATACCAAACTTTGTTTGGCAGGAGCGTAGAGCACACCTCTCCCAAAAGCTCCTGACTCTCCCTAGAGATTATGGAGATCAAGCCCAGCTGGATTTTCTTTCCTCCTATAGAGCTGCCCAACTGAGTCATCTCAGAATGGTCACTTACAGAATCTGAAAAATTATGGCTGCATATGGACTGATCGGTAGTAGGCAGAACTATCTGGGATTTTCTATGTGAAACCCAAGACTGCTGGCCCTCCCAACGCATAGCTCAGCCCCACGACCGCCACTACCCTGACCGTCTGGGACAGGGTGATTAAGTCCCATGCCCACACTACATTTCCCTCACCCTACAGTCCCATATACGGTAATGCTGATTTTCCACTGGCACTCTATCCTGGACCCTTTGATCACTGGCGGGAGGGGGGCTGTTTGAAGATCTCAGACTTATTTTATGGGGATGCCCTCCGGACCTCTGAAAACTGCTGCAGAGATTTCAACCTGCCACCTACAAAATTCTTCCACTATACGCAACTGAGACATTGGGTCATGCAGCCTTCAATTCGCATAGCAGCCTACAGGGACTTACTCCCTATTGAACAATTTGTACGACCGCCAGGCAGGACTTGAGGAACAATCTCCTTTTTATATTCCCTATTGATGACCACTAGGAGGGCTTATACCCCCCCTCATATCCCCTTCTGGGAACGCACCCTCTCCTTAAACAGTGGCAGATCCTTTCATAAGACATTCCCAGATATAATCACTTAATGGGACTTCGAGAAGCCCACTACAAAGTCCTCTATGACTGGTATTTGTACCTAGTTAAACTTAAAAAGCTATTTCTGGCCACCTATTGTATTGTATTGTAATCGTATTTATATAGCGCTTACTACCCCTGACGAGGCGTCGAAGCGCTTTTCGATGAGTAGCACGCTACTCTGGAACCCAACAAGAATTAGTGATGGATTAGTATTGTTAAATAATGAGTACAGTTTTAGTATTATTATGAGTTAATTTGAGCCGCGGATATGAGAGTTTGTTAGTTAGACTGGAGTAATGGAGGGGTGGAGGTGGAAATAAATCCAGAGGTGTTAATTGGGAGTATATCCTTCATTTACTCAACCCAAAGGCTTGGGATGAGTAAAGGGGGTTGGAGGGGGAAGAGTATGTGGAAGGGTTAGGGAGAGCATAGTAGCAGGGTGAGATGAATGCAGGAGAATTTATTAGGGTTGTGTGGGAGGTCACAGAGGTAGAGTGAGGTTTGGTGAGTTAGATGTGGAGGGAAGAGCTTAGGCAGAGATATTTAGGAGATGAAAGTGGTAGAAGGGATTTGGGATGAGGCAGAGTGAGAATGGAGGATAGTTTGATAGAGACATGACATAAGAGTGATGAGTAGATAAGTGTGATAAGATGAGAGCAGGAATTCATAGATATCTAGTATAACAACCCAAAAATACCAGGAGCCATGCAATGATCCACGAACATGCCAAGCACAGAAACAACATATATACACATATATATATACATATATATATACACACACACACACACACACACACACATATGCACATACAATACATAATTAGAATCATGGGTAAAAATACTTAGTCAGACAGGTTTAAAGAGTGTGTGTGTATTTTATTGTTATGACATAGTAGCAATACATATTTTCCAAAGAAACTATAAATAAATAGAAATATACACATAATCTGAAAAAAATATTTATCCACATAGGCATATGCAGTTCATAGTTGTTTGAAAAAGGTGGTTATGAAGGAAAGAGCCAACTCTTGAGTAGTTTTCTGAAGACCAGAAAGTTATCTGTGGCTCTTATAGTTGGGGGTAATGAATTCCATAGTTTGGCTGCTTGGACGGAGAAGGATGTACCACCTATAGTCTTTTTCTTGTATGGTGGTGTTCTAAGGCGGGGTGCCAGTCTTGAGCGGAGGGTTCTTTGTTGGATGTATTTGGTCATTTTCTTTCTGATAAAAAGCGGTCCTGTTCCATGTATAGCTTTGTGGGTGATACAAAGCAGCTTTAAAGTGCATCTTCTGGCAACGGGTAACCAGTGTAGTGCTCTCAAGGCAGGGGAGATGTGGGCTTGCGGCATTATATGTAGTAGTAGCCTGGCTGCGTAATTCTGGATATGTTGGCGTTTTTTCATAACAGATAGAGATGATCAATGGTAGAGGCTATTGGCATAATCCAGTTTGGATAGTACAAGTGAGATAGTAGCTTGCACCTTGTGTGGAAATCCGAGGTGGGGGAAGATGCGTTGTAAAGTCTTTAAGGTGATTAAGCTTGTGCGTGCTAATTTGTCTACTTGGGCATTCATAGTTAACTTGGAATCCATGGTGATTCCTAGGTTTTTAACTTCCTTGGATAATGCCACTGCCACTGCTTACCTTTCATTACATGTAAGACATACCCAAGGTAGGCCCTGCGTAGCTCTATGGGCAGGGTGCAGTGTATGTTTAAGGTAGGACATATACTAATATGTTTTACATGTCCTGGCAGTGAAATACTGCCAAATTTGTAGCAAGGCCTATCTCTCTCATAGGTTAACATGGGGGCTGCCTTTAACTATGATTAAAGTGTAGATTCCCTTTGGGAGCAGATAGACATCTGGAGTTTGGGGTCTCTGAACTCACAATTTAAAAAAACATTTTAGTGAAGTTGGTTTTTAGATAGTGTGTTTGAAGAACTTCTACTTTTAGAAAGTAGGCATTTTCTTGCTTAGACCATTCTGTGACTCTGCTTGTTTGTGGATTCCCCGTTTGGGTCTGTTTGACAGTTGGGCTTTTTGCACCTCTCCTCTGGACACTGACACAAAGGGAGCTGGGGTCTAGCCTGCATATCCTGATGAGCCATCTGGACTGAGGGGAGGAGTTGTCACTTACACCTGAAAGGGCTGTGCCAGCCCTCAGACAAAGCGTTCTCCAACCCCCTGGTGTGTGTCTGGGGCCTGGCCAAGGCAGGATCTTGAAACTTAAGCCTACTTCAAAGGCAGAAATGGGTATAAGAAGAGCACCCAAACCTCTGGAAATAAGTTTACTTCTGAAACCAAGAGGAACCTCTGCCAAGGAGAAGAGCTGGAGAAGGAGTACTACACCTTTGCCTGTGATTGTGCTTTGCTGGGTCGGCCTGCAGTAGCTGCTTCTACCTAAGAGAGAGGACAAAGACTGACTTTTGTGTGACTTCCAACTGGTGAAGAATCTCTAAGGGCTTGAAACTGAGCTTGCACCCTGCTGGTCAAGTCTCAGGGACAGCAAAGACTTCTCTCTGCCAGCACTTGGGCTTTCTGCTGAGAGTCCTGCCTGCCAAGTGGTGCCCTAACCTGTCCCTGGGCCCTTGAAAGGTGCAGCTGGAGGAAAAGGATCAAAATCCACGCAAAGACTGCAGTGCATGGAAACCTTACGCAACAACCGATTCATGGCTGAAAAACGACTCGCTGCAGGCCTCGTGGCTAAAATCGACTCTCCACCTGCATCGCAGCTGGGAGATCGACGCAACGTGGCTGGGGAAACAACGCGCAACACCTGCAGCGGCTGCTGTTAACGACGCAAGCCCCACGCAGTGCGGTTTCTTGAAACTGTGCAACCAAATTTCGACGCAACATCGCTGAGCACGGAAAATCAACGCAAAGCCTTCCAGGACCTGAGGTGCCTGTCCGGATCGACGCATCGCTCTCTTGCGGAGAGGAAAAGCGTCGCACACCGACCCGACTGGAGGAGGAACGACACACAGTCTCACTTTTGAGTGAGAAATCGACGCGTCGCTGGCCTTTTCCGACACACACTCGCCCGTGCAGTGTTATTTTGACGCAACCCACATACTTTTTCAGGCTAACAGTGTTCTCACTGTTATCTAAAGGATTTAAGACTCTTATTCTTTAAAAATTCATTGACTTGTGTATGTTAGATTTTTGTTGTTTTGGTCTTGTCTTGTCTAGAGAAATATTACCTATTTTTCTAAACATGTGTTGTGTTATTTTGTAGTGCTTTCACTGAGTTGCTGTGTGTGTTGATACAAATACTTTACACATTGCTTCTGAAGTTAAGCCTGCCTGCTCGTGCCAAGCTACCAAGGGGGTGATCAGGGGTTAACTGAGGGTGATTCTCCTTACCCTGACTAGAATGAGGGTGCTTGCTTGTACAGGGGGTAACCTGACTGCCAACCAAAGACCCCATTTCTAACAACATCAATGATAACTTCTGAAATGGCATCATTGATGACAACATTGTGCATGGCAGGGTGCAACATATTGTTACATCAGTTAACTATAACTTGTGAATTTCAGTGTTTTTCATTTTAAAAAGTTGCATTTTAACAGACATTTTCACCTAACTAAAACATCACTTCATCCTTAGTTTTTATGTGTGTGTGTGTGTGTGTGTGTTTGTGTGCAGATGAGCACAGTGTAATGTGATATTGATCACCATTGGTTACTGTGGGAAGGAACAATGACTCACGAGAAGCAAAGACTCGAATGAGTCATTTTGCATCGCCCCTCCTTCAACAATGGTAATAAATAGCACATTACACTCGTCATATATGGTTTATGCCATGGCATTTTGTCATGTGTATTTAACCAAAACCCCAATGCAAAGTAAAATCACACTCAAGGGATGTTGCGACTATAAAGAGAGCGGTTTCCATGTGTAAAACTAATTGTTACATCCAATCTATAAGGTAGTAAAAAGTACGATTTTTGTCTAGTTTTGGTATAATAAGTAGATATACAGTTGAATGTGAACTTGGTTCTGTAGTAATAAATGGGTGAATCATGTTTATTAGTACAATTGCTCTAAATAACGTGCATTATTTGGCCACATTTATTTTTAATGCCATGGCGTGTGTGTGTATATACATATATATATATATATATATATACACACACACATATATATATATATATATATATATATATATATATATATATATATAAAAAAAAGAAGAAAAAAAAGGCTGATATAAAAGTTTTCTTTATACTTGAATGTGACGGCACCAAACAGCCCAGTCAACGCCATTTAGTCCGACGGTCTTGTTCACAGATATGACAAAGACCATAAGGATGAAACGCGCTGGTTAGGCTGTTTGTTACCGTCACTCTGGCAAATACAGAAATCCCCAGTAGCAGCCTTTGGAGTGCTGCAGTCCATCTTGTGTGTTTGTACATTTGAAGGTGGTCTGACCCTCTGGCGAGCACCAGCAATACTAAGCGTGCTATGCTACAAACTGCTCTGGATAAACCATTTATATTTAGAAACGGAGGGCACGGCTGCTATTTTTCCCACTTCTGAGTGCTTCGTCTACTCTATATCTAAGAAGGAAGTACACCTTGCCATTAACAGCTATTCCTTCAATATGTTTAAATGTAAGCCACAGTGTTAGAACAGTAACACATCTCAGGCAAGATCACTATAGCAGTATGAAGTGGGGTCTGTCTCTCCTACGAGCACCCTTGAAAAATGAGCATGCATCAGAGCAGTGCATATTAACTGCAATACGACCAGATCATGTTAAGTCTGCATAGAATACACCCAGCTCTTCCCATGTAGGTCATACTACAACCAAACACTTGTGAAACTAAACGTGCAGGTCTGCCTATTACTGATGTGGACAGTTTGAGTGGCATGATGCTGCACTAGTGACAGTTGGTCGCTTTAAGTCTGCTAGTCAGGAAGCCAGCGACGTGGTCTACCCAACTTGATTGAGCTTCTAAATCTTAGAGAATGTTTTTCAAACCTCCTGCAGGGGTCATGCTCAGCTTGTTCCAAATGAATCTCAGGTTCCTCAAACTTTTTTGTGATTGGAAGAGACAGACGGATATTAAGTTTAAAACTTTAGTTCAACTTACTTCAAAATGTTATTAAATGTAATGTAAATTATGGATCACGCAGGCAGGGAGAAGTCAGACACAAATCCTTTCTGCATTCAAAATGATCTTGTTATGTATGAAATATTAATTCAATATGCTTTCCTATCCTTTGTAATCACTATATGCAGCCACGCACAACTGGTCTGAAAAGTGCTTACTTAGATTTGAAAAAACGTGCTTTGATGTCTCGTGTTGAAGAGTGATTTGCCAAGACCGTAATTACAATATAATTCCACTGCATTTTCCATTAACAGAAAAATCACTAACATGAATTTACTGGTTTAATAAAACACACACACTTTACCCAATTTCCAATCATAGCTAAAATGGCCAGAAGTAAATAATAAGCCAGTAGATCCCTTACTTAGTATACTAAGGATATACAAATATTCATAAAAAATTTGTCTTAATTTGAAATTAACTAACATTCCCCAAAGCTTTAGGGAAGGCTTGGGACGCATAGAAGACAACATACTTGACACGGCATATGGTAGTCATTGGTGCACTACAAAGGAATTAGAAAGAGGGGACCACTTAAAACTTTTCTGCTATCCGCTTCCCCACAAAACCACTGAGCTGCGACTAAGGATATACTCAAACCCAAGGTGGCAATGGATATTGCAACAAGATTATCAGAGAGGCTGTCAGTCGGAGATACATAGTGGGAGATAGTGTAGACCGGTGCGCTGTTCCATACCATGTCCAGTCATGTCATCCGTTTAGAGAATGGTTATGAGTTGTACTTCCAATAAATGCAATAAAAAGACTGTTTGTATGTAGGCTGTTCCTGCTCACTGATATCTGGTTCCCATTAAGAAAATGCATATCTGGTTCTACCGAAACTTTGAAACGTGACTTTTGAATCTGTGAAAGACCAGGAACCTCCTGAAATGTGCAACATAGCGGTCCTGTTGATGACAGGGATGAAGTTGATCAGAGTCACCGTTATTGGGAAGGGTGATGTGGCACAAGAGCCTGCCGGTCGCTGACTGACTAGGCAGGAACTCGGAGAGACTGGAGGAGTTAGAGTGCCACACCATCTTGAATACAGAACACACTGTGGCCTTTCTTTAGCACTTTGTCAGATACATTTTTTTTTTTAAACTCCAACTAAGAAGGAAAGTCTGCTTTTAAAAAAAGGAAATTCCAACTCTGAGAATTTTAAAGGCTTCCTTTTTTGTGCAACCTTTGTTGAATTTGCTCAGGGAAGCACTGTGCACACAAACATTCCTTTACAGGATGAATATTTCCTCTCTTGAAGGAATAAGAGAGTCTCCTTTCATGGGACTTGAGGGACCTTTTATAGTAAATTCAGACAAATGACACTGCAAGAGGAGGTGTACTCAGGAAATGAGCAATATTGGCATTTCTCATGAGCATCGTTAGTTTATGTTTTCCTCTGCCCACAAGAGAAACAAATCAGGAAGACAGATGGTCAAAAAACATGCTGCAAGGTGGAATTGAAAAAGGATCTTGCAGGAGTTCAGGGGAGTTATCAAAAAGGTCAACATTCTGTCAAACGTAGCCAATATCTCAAGATAAATGACATCCATTTTGGGGACTCGATAATACACGAAAAGTAGTTGGTAGAAAGTTGTGTGGCCTCTTTGGGGGCCTTGAGTGGAAGAGAGCTTGGCACTTCCACCAATATGGTGGAAGTGTGGGTTGTTTGAAGTGAGGTAGATGTGCTACAAAATTAATACATTTCTGACTAGGGCCATTTTAACAACTGAATTTCGATCATGGGTTTCAAGAATGTTGATGGGATTGGTTTAAACATGTGAGCCTATGAAAGATTCTATGCTGGATAAGGAAAGGTGCAATGACCTATGATGGTGGGGATGTGGTCTCCAAGGAGGCTTTTGTCACATATGGTGGGATTGTCCAACTATCAAAACATATTGGACTGAAATACTGGCCGAAATAACAGAGATACTCGGCTACCCTATATCCAATACTCCTGAATACATATTGTTGGGACTCCGTGACTCCACCCCACAACTTCAAACTCGAGGAGATCGCTACCTCATGTGGTGATGCATGGGGGCAGCCAAAATGGCATTAACTCGAATGTGGAATAAATCTGAGGTGCTGTCTCTCACGCAGTGGCATGTACGACGCTACCTTAACTATGGAACGCATGTCTGACATCCCAACCAATGATAGAATGAATTTTGAATGCATTTGGAGATCCCTGGTCTAGTACCTCTCCAGTGGTCTCCCTCTTTTTGCGTGCCCCACACGAACCAGAGCACTACATCTATTCCAGATCTGAACCACACCCTTCACTTCTCATAAGTGACAGTCCTCCGACCCGATTAGGTGTGGGGACCATCCTCATCATCCGCCAACCTATCTCTATAGAGCTGATTACTTCACCACACTCGATCTGTATGTTGTTATCCACTGTTCCTGTTATGATTTTTTTCTTTTTGGCTTGCAGGGGACCACAGTTGGAGAGTTAAAGAATATATGTTAAGACATACCAAGATATATGATTGCATTGTTCTCTTCTTTTTCTATTTACATTTGTAATATCCACCTGTGGTCTTTCCATTTCCATTTTCGGTTTGCTTGTGGCAAAAGCCTGACCAGGCACTATTGTTTATGATGATGTATTCTTTTATGGCCTCCATTGTATGCCTTGGTCAGACTGATAAGATGTCTTCATACTGAGCCTGTAATACTTTTCTGTGTTGAACAAATTTCAATGAAAAATAATTGATAAAAAATAAATAAATTCACAATCCAAATTTCATTGAATATATAAAAACATAATTTCGTACTTTTCTTACTTCCAGGAGCCTTTCTCCTTCCAAAACGTCATTAAGGGTTCCAAAGAAAAGAGAGAAATAAGGCGGCACAACCAAATCTGAGTTTCAAAGGTTCTTACTTCATTTATTTATTTTCAAAGTGCTCAGTGCTCATAAAAATGGCAACGCGTTTCGGCCTGAGCCTTCAACTGGCCATAAATTCCACTGTGTTCAAGTGGCTTAGTTATATCCAACAAGAAGCCACTCCTTCTGCACACTCCCCTCACACAACCCATAGGGCATTCACCTTCCAGTCCTGATTTTATCATTGCCTTTACATTGCCTCCGCATCTCTTTTCTTAAAATTTATGTTAAATCTTTTTAGGTGCCTGAATGGAGTATAATTCCAATTGTGGGATTCAAATTTTCATGTATAAGCATTCGATTACAATAAGCACTTGTGTGAGAACAACATTTAGTAATCCCTAAATCTTGGTAAAGTACCTCTAAAATAATATACTTAAAAATAATAAGTATATTCATTATTGTCTTTTATCAAATGCTACATACATCACATATTCACTTTTTCTTTTCATGATTGTAATCATGTTATCTTATACTCCCATTCCCCTCCACAATAAAACAATAAAACTGAGATGCCCCCTAGGTTTCAGCGTGACCGCTAATCCATTCAATCACAAAACTTTTTCAACAGAATTGTTTTCTTAAGAAAGTGCATTTTTCTATATCTTATTTTCAATTTCTTATGGACTTATTGCATCCATCCCTCCAATGCCTTCTAATGAAACTTAATATGAACAGTTATTGCATAATGAATGTCTAATAGGAGAAACCATTGATGAAGTGCCACATATAATACATATGCCTTCCACTAGACACCCTATCAACTCCTAATTTCTTTTAAAGAGTTCTTAGATTTAGTGTTACAGTAAAATCATTAATGATAGCCTTTCATCTTCAGTAACTGTCTCTTGCTGCTAAAACGTATTGTCCCCATCCCATAACCTTCAATCAAGCCTTTATGGGTCCGTGTCATAAATGTACATATAGTTCTGCATCTGCATTTAACCCCCAGGGGTTCCCAGTTCCCATGAGGATTATCCATCTTGATTCCATTCTCTGTAAATGTTGTTCCTGACTTCCGCCTCTAAGATTGGGGTTAATTCTTTGTATCCCATAGTACTGTAATCCTGGGTCTCTTCCATTATGTTCGTCCCAGACATGTTTTCCCATAGAATATGCCATATCTTTATTATTAACTGCTCTTAAATGTTGGAGTATACAGAGTTTTAGTTTATTCACTGTGCTCCCTACGTATTTCTTTCCACATCCACATTCCAAAACATAGATCACAAATGTTGTCTCACAAGTGATTCTCTCCCTTATTTTCATTGTTTTCCCATTGTATGTTTGAAAGGTAGTCGTATTTTTCCCAATTGAGAACGCTTTACATTTCCCACATTCCAAATTATATATATATTTCATTTGTGTGCCAACCTCTTGCCGGAGTATCAGTGCAATGGGCTCGATAGCTAGTACAAATAGTAGCAGTGATAAAGGGCAGCATTGTTGCATGCCACGCCCTATTGTGTATGCCCGAGACACATAGGGATCTTCCTTGACCTCGCTGTGGAGGCCACATACATCAGTTTGATCTAGTCAATGTAACTTTGTGGTATCCCATAACTATGTAACACTGCTATCATGCAGTCCTACTGCATAGTATCTGTAAAGAAATCGCTGTACCACAGATGCTTCTTTTTCTTCTTTATTCTTCAGATAAGAAATACACATCCAACCCTGGCAGGTCTTATCAACAACTGCCTGCCTTACAATCTAATCATAACAATCCAGTTTCCTCCCAGTTGCTAAGCAGCCCACTAAGATTCCTTTGAATAGAATACAACATATCTCCCTTCTTACAATAACAAAATTATCTAAAAACAACAAGAAAAAAACAATAAATAACATAAACTAACACAAGAAAACACGTAAACACAACTACTCTGTATAATAATCTTTCATATATTCTGGTTTCTTGAATACTCTCTGTGACCTTCTCACCCCTCTTGACTCCTCGACACCACGGCCACACCCAACCTGCTTCTTCCACTCAGCTACTTCCATTTCACTGCATCTGACAACATCAGCCATATTCCATCTTTTACCGTCGCTTAAAACCACACTATAACACTTCACTCCCCCAACCATTTTTGGTTCTGACCACTTTGACAAACCCTTCCTGCCACCATGCCATACTCTGGTTCGCACCCAGTCCCCAACTGCAACCACACATTCCTTTGGTTTTCCCAATACACTTTCGTCATACTTCTCTTGCACCCCCTCCACTCTAAATGCAAGATTCCTTACACTTACACGTTTTTTACCAGCTTTCCCCATCCAACCAGGAACAGCTTTGGTACACGGTTTCCTTCCCTTCAACAAAACAAATGGGGTTTCTCGCGTCGTCGAATGCGGAGTCGTCCGATAATTCCATAGCATGTTTTTCACTTCAGTCCTCCAACACAAACCAGTCTGAATTGACAGTTGAATATTGTCACACAACACTCTGTTAAACCTTTCTACTAACCCATTCTCTCTTGGATGTGCCACAGCTGTCCTCACATGGTTTACTACACACAATGTTAAATAGTCCTCAAACTCAAACAAAGTAAATTGTGTCCCATTGTCAGTTACCACCTCCTCGGGATAACCTTCCCTTTTCCAAATTTCCTCACAAAATTCAATCACCACTCCAGCTTTAGTGTCTTTGACGATACTAACTTCTGGCCATTTGGAGTGGTAATCTACCATAACCATGGCATAAAACTTTCCACCATCACCAAAATCAAACGGGCCACACACATCTATTGCTATCTTTTGCCATGGTTTAACAGGAAAAGGTACAGGAATGACAGGTGTCCTCTCACACACGTGTGTTTTGTCACTACAAGCACAGCTTACACAATTCCTAACAAATCTTTCAACCTCTTTGTCCATGCCTGGCCACCAAAAATCTTCCCTGGCTTTCCTCTTCATACCCGACATACCACCATGTCCCTCATGTAGAATCTCTAAAACAGTCTGCCTCAACTTATGTGGCACTACCAACCTATCACCTCTCCTAAGTAAATTACTCTGTAATGACAACTCAGACCACACACTTTTGAAATTTGAAAACATACTGGTTTCATCACCCAATTCAGACCAACACTTATGCAAATTCCTTATTATTGCCTGAAGTTCAGTATCCTCCTGAACCGCCGCCTTCCAAACTTCCTCACTGATAGCCTTTGTCTTGATGTCTTGCAGGTCAGCCACAACCCATTCTTCCTCTTCTTCTCCACATACATTTTCTAATGGCAACCTCGACAAACAGTCCGCATTTACATTCATTATACCAGGCAAGTATTTTACTGTGAAAGTGTATTCCTGTAACCTATATAACCACTTGGCAATCCTAGAAGAAGCACGACTTGCACCTGCAGTAGTGAAAATGTCCACAAGCGGTTTGTGGTCTGTACGTAATTCAAAACTTCTACCCCACACATAGTTTTTAAAGTACGTGATGCCCCACCAACAAGCAAGAGCTTCTTTTTCTACAGCAGAGTATGTTGTTTCCGCTCCCTTCAATGTACGTGAAGCGAACGCTACCACACGTTCCTTTCCATTATGCACTTGCATTAGTACCGCACCCAACCCGTACATGCTTGCATCCGTTGTTATTATAGTGTGATAATGAGCCACAAAAGGGTTTAATTCAACTGCTTCTATAATGTTTTTCTTCAATTTATCAAACGCTTGTTGGCACTCATCCGACCAGATATATTTTTGATTTTTTTTCATTAACACTCTTAAAGGATATGCTATGTCAGCGAAATTCCTCACAAACTTAGCATAATATTCCGCTAATCCAAGGAATGATCTCAGTTGATCTTTGTTAACTGGACTAGGTGCCCGCTCAATTGCTTCCATAAGATTAACCTTGGGCGTTATACCCTTCCATGAAATAGTATGGCCCAAATACTCAACACTGTGACATGCAAATTTACATTTGCTAGCCTCAACAGTCAAACCTGCATTCTCAAGAATATGGCATACTTTCTCCAGAATGGTATCATTCTCTTGTAAATCCTTTGCCCATACTAGCACATCATCCTGAAAAAACCTCACACCCTTTACACCACCCAGTAGATTTTGCATAACCCTTTGGAAAACAGCTGAGGCAGACGCAAGCCCAAACGGCATGCGCACAAATCTGAAAGCTCCCTCAGGCGTTATAAACGACGTGAGATGCCTGGACTCTGGGTGCAACATTATTTGGTGGTACGCACTGGATAAATCTAGGGTTGAGTACACCTTTCCCCCTTGAATACCACTCAATAGTTCATTAATATTAGGAATAGGATGTCTGTCTACCCAAATATTACTGTTAAGGTCCCTCAAATCTACACACATTCTAATCTTGCCATTAGGTTTGCGGGCCAAAACCACTGGACTCAACCATTCCGACGCTTCAATTCTCTCAATCACACCCAAACTCAATAATCTAGATAATTCAATTTTTAATGCATCTCTCAGAACAACCGGCACACTCCTGACCTTATGTACACTGGGAACAGCCCCACTTTTCAGCACAATGCGATGTTGGAACTTCTGCAAACAACCTAACTCGCTATTGAAAAGATTTGGAAACTTCTTACTCCATTTTTCTGAACTCTCTTCCCCTACTGACAAAACCTGTCTTTCACTATTTGGATCTAACACAATCTTCAGAGTTCTTTGTTCATTCCATCCTAACAAACATCGACCATTTTCAACCACATACACATCACATATTGCCTGTCTTTGATTAAATAACACCTCCCCTTGAAAATATCCCAACACAGAAATTTTGTTGCCTCCATAACCCACCAAATCCACTTCCGCTTTAGCCAATTCGCCACCCTCCACTGCTTTCCACGTTGCTTTGTCAATTATGGAATAAGGTGAACATGAGTCAGCCCACACGTTTATCACCACACCATTTATGCTTATCGCACACTTAGGAGGTTTATAAGCAGTCTCCATGGATAAAACATTAAGCATTAAAATTTAGAAATGGTTATCCACTTCCTCACCGGAACACAACATCTGACTGTTAGAATACGATTGTTGTCCTTGATTACCATCTTGTAAACAATTTACATTTCTTCTGTTGTAAGTACTTTTTTTCTGATTACACATTTTCGAAAAATGTCCCCTTCTGTCGCACTTGAAACACTTAGCCTCTCTTGCAGGACAATTCATCGAGGATGCCAGATGTTTTATGCTTCCACATTTAAAACATTTCTTTCTTTCATCCATTACAGTCGTATTTTTGCTGATTTTCACAGAATTTACAGCTTGTACTAGTGCAGCCTCGGTATCATTTCTACTTAACTCCTTAACATACCTAGATGTGTTTTCAACACGTTTAGCCACTGCTATGGCCTCCTCCAAAGATGGATCTTGTAAATTTAACAACTTTTCCTGAATTTTCAAACAACATGTACGATTTATTAATTGATCTCTAATAATTTCTTCATGCAAGTCTTTAAATCTACACGATTTAGCCAGCGTACGTAACGCACACACAAATTGATCGACCGATTCATGAGACGCTTGGATCCTAGAAAAAAAATTTGTGGCGTTCTACAACAATGCTTACTTTCTTGCTAAAATGCTCCTCCAACACCCCCAACGCCATCATATACACATCGTCCTCACTGTCATTCTCCTCATCCTCAGACCTTCCATCGTTATTCGTTACAAAATTTGCAAATGGCAACGTTTTCAAAATCTTTCTACCTTCCACACCCAAATTGTGTTTTAACAAAGCCAACTTCCTTTTGTCCGTAAAAATGGCACCTCCCAAGCCTCTAAATATGTTTCAAACGCTTCCCTCCAATCTTCCAATCTTCCCATGACATGGTTGGTTCGCCAGGCATGCTCAAAAATGTAGGTGGTGGTGCAATCGACTGCATGTCTGCTACGTAAGTTATTTAACTATTATGAGCATAAATAATCCCATAAATAATCTAAAAAACTAATGAAATATGACGAGAGAAGAGAAAAAAAAAAAATTAACATAAATAAAGTAGTCACCGTTGTCACCGTCCTCAGGCTGATTGTTTCCGTTGTCACCGTTGAGTAAACTAAAATACAGCACAGTTGAAATTGAAAGCGCTGCAAAGTTAAAAGTCGAAGGCAATATATTACAGTTGTTATGTTTTTACTGTTGCTTCGACCTCTTTCTACAAGAGGTTTCCCTTGTTTTGCCGCAAACACCGCTGACGTCACATCCAACTGGGCACCGGTCTCTGGGCAGCGTCCGCGAGACTCTTCAGGTAAGTGCCTCATTCAAAATGCCAACCCAACAGCACAAACTTTTTTCTTCTTTTTTTTTTCTTTAAGAAAGAAAAAAAAACGCGCTACCTCCACAACTCGGTCAACTTGACAAACCGAGTTCGGAATCCATCACAAAATCCACCATTCAACTTATGGTCATTAAGATCACCGCTTTCTCGCACCACCAGTCACAGTACACCGCTGCCAGGGTTGGTCCACATCTTATTCCTTATGATCCCATCCTCGTCGCCACTGTAAAGAAATCACTGCACCACAGATGCTTCTTTTTCTTCTTTATTCTTCAGATAAGAAATACACATCCAACCCTGGCAGGTCTTATCAACAACTGCCTGCCTTACAATCTAATCATAACATTCCAGTTTCCTCCCAGTTGCTAAGCAGCCCACTAAGATTCCTTTGAATAGAATACAACAGTATCAAAGGCTTGTTGTATATCAAATGAGCTGCAGTCTGCGTATGGGTAAGTATCTCTGCTTGTGTCCATAAGCTGAAACAAGCAACTAATATTAAGGATGGTACTGCAGTGTGATACAAAGCAATTCTGGTCCACATGTATCAAAGGTGGGAGCAAGGGTAGAAGCCTACTGGCTAGGAGTTTACTAAGAATATTATATATCAGTATTTAGGATAGATAAAGAGGGTTAGGAGGATATTTCTGTGGGGGACTTGTTCAGTTTCAGAAGTGAAGTCAGTAGGGCTTCCCTGGTAGAGGGGGGAAGTTGGCCAACTTCACCAAATGCGGAATGTAACCTCAGCAATTGTGGGCATAACTGTGCAGCATAAGTCTAGTAAATGTCCACTGGTAAGCCATCTGTACCTGGGTTTTGTTATGCACTAAGGCCCTCATTATGACATTGGTGGTAAATCCCACTTACCGCCATGCTGACTGCAGCCAACTTACCGCCGCCGCTGTGGATATCCGTTTACCATATTATGACACACGCACACCAATCCGTCACTATTCAGCCACATTCACAATTCTGTCACACTAAGGTCAGTGATAAACTGGCAGTATCAAAACCCACACAGTTACGCCCACCACATTGTGACCCACGAATCACCACGGCGGACATTCAATGGCAGTAAACCATTGGCAGTACATACTGCAGCGCTCAAAATACACACACACAAACAAAACAACACCACAATTTAAACTACACACACCTGACACCCATACACACACCACACCCACCCATTCACACCACTATAAAACACACACCCACATTACCCACAACCCTTTACCATTACAAACACTTGCCACCAGAGAGAGACAGCAAGACCACAGACACAACCAGAGTCAGACACAACTCACACCTATGCACCACTAACATACCCCACATCACACACCCCAACATATTACCCAACACACCCTCACCTACACACCTCACACAACACCCATGGCACCACAAAGACATCCTCGATTCACAGAGGAGGCGCTAAGGGTCATGGTGCAGGAAATCATCAGGGTGAAGCCTCAGCTATTTGGAGCACAGGTGCAGCAGATAGCGACAGCTAGGAAGATGGAGCTATGGCGGAGAATCGTGGACAGGGTCAACACCGTGGGACAGCACCCCAGAATTAAGGATGACATCAGGAAGAGGTGAAATGACCTACAGGGGAAGGTACATTGCATTGCAGCAAGGCACCAGCTCGCTGTACAGAGAACTGGCGGTGGACCCCCACCTCCTCCCCAACAACTAACAACATGGGAGGAGCAAGTCTTTGCAATCATGCATCCTGAGGGCCTGGCCGGAGTAGGAGGGGGACTGTCAACTCTCTACTACTACTACCCCCCTACCTGCATGCCATCACATACCCTCACCCTCACTCCCATCACTCCACCACCTCCCACACACCCCACCATCACATCTCACTCATCCCAATGCCAAGCCCTGCATGCCATACCAATGCTTCACATGACTCACAGCCCTGCATGAACACCTATCACTAAAGCATGCACATGAGAGAGAATCAGCTAGCCCATCACATACCAACTTACACAAGTGATAGCTGCCAGGGCAAGTACAACCAAAGAGGACAAGCCACTGATGCACAATATGTCAGACACAGAAACAATAACACATCATTTACATCCCCACAGGTATCCCAGCCAATGTCACCGGAAAGGAGGTGCCAGCATTATCCAGTCCCCCAACAGAAGAGGGCCACAGTGATGATAGCAACTTGGTTACCCATGCCCAGTCACACACCACCACAGAGCCTCCCCCATCTGGAAACACATCCACAACATCCACCCAGTGCACCCAAACCTCTGTCCCCAGGACACGTCAATCAGCAGTGTGTCCACCTCTACAGGGACCCCAGGGCACACCTCATACCCATGACAATCAGGGACCTGGGGTCAGTGGCAGTTGGCACACGGTTCAGGGGACAGAGGCACAGGCCAACAGGGAAACTGGGAGGACTGCTGTGCGCCAGGTGGAGGACAGGCCCAGGGAACCGACTCTCCAGGAGGCACTTGCAGAGATCCTGGGAGCATCTCAACATTCCCAGGACACGATGGGCCAGATCCTGGACAAACTGCAGAAGAGCAGGCGGCTGCAGGAGGGAGAGTACCATTGTCATGCTGCGCGTTCCGGCGGTGCGGTCAGATTGGGTCGCGGCAGGGCCGCTGTCCAATTTATGTGCGCGGGGCCCGCCGGGCTCCCTTTTTTCAGCCGCATGTTGTCCTTACTGCTGCGGCAGGGATGGGAGCCCGGAATGGGGCTTTTGTTCTCGCTGCGCATTTTGCACGGTGTGCAGATATTCGTTAGGTCCTTGGGCGCCCCCCAGCCTCTTTCTTACCTGGCGCTTTTTTTGGTTCTTCTTTCTTCCTTTTTCCTTCTCTTTCTGGGGGAAGCCATCTTTGGCTATCCCATCATACTTTTCTCTTCTCTGGTTCCATGCATGCATCTGTTCCTTTCTTCCTGTGGCGTTTTTCCTATCTGCTCTATTACTCTTTTCCCAAAACAAGATGGTGGAATTTTCTTTTCCTGTTTCTTTCTTCCTGTTTAGGGGTATATAAGGGCCTTGATTTCTTTGCTTCTTGCGTTGCAACACTACTTTGTGGTGATTTCGCTCCTGCTGGTTTTCTCTCTGATATCGTTTTTCTTCTCTTGTTTTTTCCTGTTTTTTCCTGCATTTGTCCTGGTTCAAGACTTTGATTCTTCTTGTGTCTTCCTTCTTCCAGGGAGTCCCCGTCTGGAAGTTTTTTCCCCTTGGGGTTTTTTCTCCCGGACTCCTTCTGGAAGGCACGGACTGTATTGGGGTACACTGTCAACAGTACTGTGGCTACCGGAAAGGGTCGACCCTACCTCGGCCAGAGCCGGACCTGCAAGAACCGAGGTCGCACTCCATCTCCCTCTGGTCTGGACGGTAAGCCTAAGCAAAAGCTTGACAGATTGCAACGCCAAAAACTCCGGTCGTGGTCTAGCATCAAAGAGAACCCCTCGACGAGTACCGAACAGACAAACCAGTCTATGCTCCTGACTATCCGGCAACAGCTACGGAATGAAAATGCTGCCCTACGCCAAGCCTTGACTTCTAGGACCATTGACGTTCCCACGGTTTCTGCCTCTACACCCCATTTTACGGGGGACCCTAAGAAGTTGCGTGAATTCCTAAATGCCCTCACAGTTTATTTTCCATTTAGAACGTCAAATTCACGCAAGACAAAACCAAGTAGGATATTTAATCAGCGCTCTGTCCGGTCCAGCTTTAGCCTGGGCTACTCCTTTAGTAACATCCAACGATTCCAGACTGTCAAATTACCCCGCATTCATCGCTGCATTCAAACAACTGTTTGAATGTCCGTGACTCGAAACTTCTGCAGAAGAAGCCTTATGCGACACCCAACAAGGAAGTCAGGACGTATTACAATACATTACATGATTTAGACAACTGGCAGCGGAAACCTCTTGGGTAGAACGTACCCTTGTATCTCTTTATCAAAGAGGGCTTAAGGAGGAGATCAAAGACGAACTAGTACATTCAGCGAAAGTGGAGAATCTTCAGAGTTTGATGGACTTAACTCTAGCCATAGAATATCGACTTCACGAACGCAAGATGGAAAAGAAGAAAATTCATATACCCTCCTCTGCAAGTACTTGTGCACCATCTCATCGTTATGAAGAAACACATTCTGAAACTAAAGGACCCTCGGAGGAAGAACCTATGCAAATTGACACGGCTCGTGGACCCTTATCACCTAGCGAATGAGAAACCAGATCCAAGAAGGGTCTATGTCTTTATTGTGATGCTTCCAGTCATCTAATTCATGTTTGTCCCATTTGCCCGGCAAGACCCTTGGGAAACGCCAGTTCCCGTCCTCTGTAAGAAGGGGGAGGATGGGATATTTCGAGATACCTTCCATCTGTTCTTCCCAGTAAGACATAACTGCACTGCTCCTCCTACTATCTCCCTTCTAATAGAAGATGGCCATGAAGAAAAAGCTCTGGCCTTGTTGGACTGTGGGTCTAGTGGAATCTACTTAGATGAAACCTGGGCTCTGGAAAGGAAGATCCCTTGGATATCCAAAGAGATACTGGAACAAGTCCATACCGTTGATGGTTCCCTGTTAGCCTCTAGTCCTGTTACTGATACCACCCCTACCCTGTGTTTACAATTCGGAAAGCATCAGGAATATGTTTCTTTTGACTTGATCTCTTCACCAAATCATGTCATGATTCTAGGTATTCCATGGCTCACTCGACACAACCCTTACATCAACTGGGAAACCAGGACCATTTCTCTATTCTCCCACTTCTGCCAACAACATTGTTAGTCAGCAGGAATTTATTAGTCTCCAAAGGAAATTATGTCAAAGAAAATAAACTGTTCCATCAACCTTCTTCAACGGGTACCCAATCACTATTTAGAGTATTCTGATGTTTTTCGAAAACCTGATAGACCTGTGCTTTCGCCTCATGGAGAATATGATTGTGCCATTCCTATAGACCCTAACGCAGTAGTCCCCCTTGGGAGGATGTATTCCCTTACTGAGCCTGAGAAGAAGATTCTCAAAGAATACCTAGAAGAGAATATACAGAGCGGTCTGATTGTTTCATCTTCTCCCCCAGGGGCTCCCCTCTTTTTCGTGCCAAGAAGACGAAAGATTTGCACCCCTGCATAGACTTTCGAGGATTAAATAAAATTACCATAAAGGATCGCTAACCGTTGCCCCTCATCAAGGATATTCTAGAAGCTGTTCGAGGAGCTAAGAGATTTACCAAATTAGATCTTAGGGGAGCCTACCATCTTTTGAGAATAAAAGAAGGTGATGAATGGAAGACAGCCTTCAGAACCCCTTTTGGTCATTTTGAATATTGGGTGATGCCTTTCGGTCTTACCAACGCTCCCTCTATATTTCAGAGGTTTATAGACGCCATTTTGTCTATTTAGATGATATACTTATCTTCTCTATTCATCCTGAACAACACACAAAACATGTGCTCCAAATTTTAAAACGGCTCACACAACACCATCTTTTCTGCTAGCCAGAAAAGTGTGAATTTGATCAGACTGAAGTAAGATATTTGGGGTACCATATCAACCAAGTTGGAATTGCTATGGATCCAGACAAGGTTCAAGCCATTTTGAATTGACCATCTCCATCTTCCATCAAAGAAACTCAGTGTTTTCTAGGTCTGGCCAATTTCTATCTGCAATTAATAGCCAATTTTGCCCAGCAGACCAGTCATATAACTCAAACCCTTAAAAAGGAAAGTCTACGGAAAGGTTTTCATTGGACCAAAGACGCAGAAACTGCCTTCCAAACATTAAAATACGCCTTCACCCAAGCTCCTATTTTATGGCATCCAGATACCACCAAACAATTCATTTTAGTCACTGATGCCTCAGAAAGAGCCATAGGGGCTGCTCTGCTCCAAAAACAAGACGATGATGGGCTAGAACATCCTGTATTTTATCTCTCCCACATACTCTCCGACTCTGAACATAATTACTCCGTGTTGGAATGTGAATTACTCACCTTAAAGACGGCTTGTACTGAATGGAGACAATTTCTCATGGGATCTAAAGAACCTTTTGAGGCTAGAACTGACCATCGGAATCTGCAGTGTCTAAGAAACTTTCAATGTCACAATAGCCGTCAAGCTAAACGGGCCTTTTTCTTCAGCCAATACGATTTTTACATCACATATATCCCTGGATCCCAAAACATCCTGGCTGATGCTCTATCACGACGATATCCGGAGTGTAGTGATTCTCCCACACAAAACCTAATTGAACCTGATAAGATCATTGGAGTTGTACAATCCTTTCTTGACAAGGTTCACTCTGAGTATTCCAATCTAGGAGAACATGAAATGAAAAACTTACGTCCATCATTACGTAAGGATAAGGGATACTATTTTCATAAGACAGCCTTGTTCTTATCAACTAAAATAATCCAAATATAAGCTCTACAGATGTGCCACGATTTCCCTATTGCAGGTGATCGAGGAATCAAGATCACACAAGACCTCCTTATGCGCTGCTTTTGGTGGCCTACTCTCAAAACTGATCCGGAAAACTATGTTACTTCTTGTCCTATTTGTGCTCAAGCAAAGACATCCCATAATAAACCAGTGGGATTGCTCCGTCCCTTACCGGTTTCACCATCTCCATGGCACACAGTATCTACTGACTTCATGTGTTCTCTACCTCCCTCAATGGGGAATCGAGTAATAATGGTGACAGTGGATTCATTTACTAAGATGGCACATTTTACAGCCTTAAATAAGTTACCCACGGCCCAAAAAAAACTAAGTCAAATCTTTATTCAAGAAATCTTCCGACCTAATGGACTCCCGCAAGTTATCCTCTCAGACCGTGGTCCTCAATTTATCTCATGATTTTGGAGACAATTCTGTAAAACACTCAAGATCGATGTGGCTCTTTCTTCTAGTTTCCATCCCCAGACAAATGGTCAAACGGAATGACTAAATCAAGGACTTGAACAGTATTTACGAAGTTTTTGCAATGCTACTCAAAACGACTGGTCCATGTATTTACCCCTTGCCGAATTTTCATACAATAATGCATTACATAGTGCTTCAAAGGCTTCCCCATTTTTTTGTTCATATGGATACCATCCTAAAGCCTTTCCTAGTGTGCTCAGAGAATCAGTTGCACTTCCTGCTATCACAATCTTTGTTCGACGACTACACACCATACAACGTATCCTACAGTCTAATCTTCATGCCACCAAGATACAAATGAAAAGAATGGCAGACAAAAGACGTTGTGAGGCCCCGTCTTATCAAATCAATGATAAGGTCTGGCTTTCCTCCAAATTCTTACCTTTACGGTTAAACCAAAATAAGTTTAGACCCTGGTACTATGGTCCTTTTCTGATTCTTCAAAAGATCAATCCTGTGTCTGTCCGTCTCCGTCCACCCCGGACTTGGAGAATACACCCAGTATTCCATATTTCTCAGCTCAAGCTATATATTCCTGATCCCCTTCATAGACAATTCTCCTGTCCACCTGCTCAATTAGTTAACAACGTGCTGAATACGAGGTTCAGGAGATTTGCGACTCCCGGTACTTCCATGGACGCCTTCAATATCTCATCCATTGGAAGGGTTATCCTAGGAGTGAATGCTCCTGGGAAGATGCCACTTCGGTGCATGCCCCTCTCTTGATCCGTGCCTTCCGGCGGCATGGTCGGATCAGGTCACAGTGGGGGTCTTGGTCTAATTTACGTGCCGTGGGGTCCGCCGCGCTCCCTTTTTTTAGCCGCATGTTGTCCTTACGGCTGCAGCGGGGACGGGAGCCTGGAACTGGGCTTCTGTTCTCGACGCACATTTTGCGCAGCGTGCAGATATTAGTTAGGTCATTGGGCGCCCCCCAGGCTCTTTCTTACCTGGCGCTTTTCTTGGTT
Organism: Pleurodeles waltl; assembly: GCF_031143425.1. Lineage (NCBI taxonomy): Eukaryota > Metazoa > Chordata > Amphibia > Caudata > Salamandridae > Pleurodeles > Pleurodeles waltl. The sequence continues at coordinate 114,840,651 of NC_090445.1, read as the reverse complement.
CTTCTTTCTTCCTTTTTCCTTCTCTTTCTGGGGGAAGCCATCTTGGGCTATCCCATAATACTTTTCTCTTCTCCGGTTCCCTGCATGCGTCTGTTCCTTTCTTCCTGTGGTGTTTTTCCTATCTGCTCTATTACTCTTTTCCCAATCCAAGATGGCGGTCTTTCCTTTTCCTGTTCTTACTTCCTGTTTAGGGGTATATAAGGGCCTTGATTTCTTTTTCTTTTCTCCTTGCGTTGCAACATTGCTCTGTGGTGATTACACTCCTGATGGTTTTCCCTCTTATATCCAGTTTTTCTTCTCTTGTTTTTTCCTGCATGTGTCCTGGTTCAAGACTTTGATTTTTCTTGTGTCTTCCTTCTTCCAGGGAGTCCCCGTCAGGGTTTTTTTTCCCCTTGGGGTTTTTCCTCAGGGACTCCTTCTGGAAGACATGGACTGTATTGGCGTACACTGTCAGCAGCACCGTGGCTACCGGAAAGGGTCGCCCCTACCTCGGCCAGAGCTGGACCTGCAAGAACCGAGGTCGCACTCCATCTTCCTCTGGTCTGGACGTTAAGGCTAAGCCAAAGCTTGACAACCAGGGGATCAGGTAGGACTTGCAGGTCATCAACACCACCGTGGTCTCTATAGCAGGGGTGCTAGCAGACATGGCCAATATAATGAGGGAAAAAGTCACACAACAGCGGGCCCCTGCTACTAGCCAGACATCTGAACTGCCTTCCACCTCCGCTGCCACTAGTGGACAGGAGGCCAAGCCACAGGACCAACAGGCCACCAGTAACCCCCCAGCAACCCCCCCCTGCAGAAGGAGAACCACCCCGTAAACATTCCCTGCCACCCAGACAGAAGCCAGAGACTATTGCCAAGACTCCCGCCAGGAAATGAGACTCTCCTGATTGTCACCCTTGTATCCCACTCTGTCACCCTGTCCACCTTGAACTGCCATTGCTCCCCTTCTTATGTCCCCTTGGACAATGCACCTGTGCTACAGACTGGAACAATACCCTGGTATTTCCTCCATCATCACCCCATCACATTGCACTTGCCCCTCAATATCTTCGCACTTCAATTAACACCATTGGAAAAAATAGAAGTATGGAGTATGTCAAATCGTGATCACACCCGGAGCTATTGTGAGGCACCAACATCTGTAAAATGAATTGCCAAAGGGTACAGTAAGTGGGCAGAAGTGGCAAATAACAGCATGCCAGTGCCACAGAATTTCAAAATAATGACAATGAAATGTGAAGTAACATTGTCTTGCCTTTGTGTCATTGGAAGAATTGTCTGATCACTGCTGTTCTGTTGTCCTCATCCTCTGCCTCCTCATCCTCACTGTCCACAGGGTCCACTGCTGCCACACGGGCATCTCCAGCCTCCTCCTCCTGCAGAAAAGGCACATGGCGTCTCAGGGCAAGACTGTGCAACATGTAGCATGCCACTATTATCTGGCAGAAACAACAGAAGATGGACGGAATGCAGAGCAAATCAAACATTCACCCCATTCACAGATCTGGGTTTAATCCATCAGTGTTTTTGCTTGCCATGCCATTCCAGTTTGGACCCAGCCATATGCAAATCAGTCTTGACCCTGTTCTCCAGGGGAACAGTCCAGCCCGAACTGCCAGGCCAGGTCCTCCCTGAACCAGAAACAAGCATCCTGGGACCGGTTTCAGGGTATCACCCTTCATCAACGAGGCTAACTTGAATCTGGTGGCATAGCAAGCACAGGACCCATGTCTGGTTATACCCTTCCCACTTGGGGCAACAAATGCAAAAACAATAGAAGATGGACGGAATGCAGAGCAAATCAAACATTCACCCCTAGTCACAGATCTGGGTTTAATCCATCAGTTTTTTTGCTTGCCATGCCATTTCAGTACCAAAACCCCCCCAAGAAAACAATGGATTAAACCCAGATCTTTGCGACTGGGGTGAATGTCGGCATAGTTCAGCATTCCGTCCCTCATCTGTACTTTTTGCTATTATCTGGCAGACCTTCTTGGGTGAGTAGCACAGGGATCCACCTGTTAGATGGAGGCACCTGAACCTGGCCTTCAGGAGGCCAAACGTCCTTTCTATAATCCTTCTGGTTCGCCCATGTACCTCACTGTAACGTTCTTCTGCCCTTGTCCTGGCATTCCTCACAGGGGTCAGCAGCCAAGATAGGTTGGGGTAACCAGAGTCACCTGCAATACTGAGGGACAACATTTAGCCACACACTATCCCATATGGCCCACACCATACCCGTACACCAACATATACTGGGAGGGACCAGGGCTATCCTATTAGCCACACCCTCTGCAGTTGGGCCATCACATTTGGGATGCTGCTATTCCTCAGGACAAAGGCATCATGCACTGACCCAGGATACTTTTCACTGACATGTGAGATGTACTGATCTGCCAAGCACACCTTCTGTGCATTCATAGAGTGGAAACTCTTACAATTTCTGAACACATGTTCATTTTGACGGGGGCAAATACAATATGTGTTCCACTAATCGCCCCAATTATGTTGGGAATATGTCCCATTGCATAGAAGTCGGCCTTCACTGTGGCCAAATCTTCCACCTGGGGAAATACAATGTAGCTGCACATGTGTTTAATCAGGGCAGGCAACACTCTTGTCAGCACTACTGAGAACATTGGCTGTGACATTCCTGCTGCCAAGCCCACTGTCACTTGGAAAGAACCAGTTGCCAGGAAATGGAGCACAGATAGAACTTGCACAAGAGGGGGGATCCCAGTGGGGTGACAGATACCAGATATCAGATCAGGCTCCAATTGGGCACACAGTTCTGTCATTGCGGCCCTGTCAAGTCTATAGGTGAGGATGATGTGCCTGTCCTCCATTGCTCCCAAGTCCACCAGGGGTCTGTACACGGGGGAATGTCTCCATCTCCTATTCAACCGCAGAGATAGCAATCAGTGAGGCAAAAGAGTGAGGAGGCGGTCACAAACTGAACAATAGCGCAACAACAGTACATTGCATGCTGTTAACTTGTAATGGGTCAGAGTGAATTGTCCTGTATGTCCAAATTTAAAAAGTGAACAGAAATTATCCAGGGCCTTCCCTTCCCCCTAAAATAGCGTCTGCCTGTCCTGTGTGGAGGGACAGTTGGAAGTGAGGTAATTCTGCTGACGCTGTGCACCGTTCCGGGAGGCGGTTGGGAACCGCCGTGCAACTCCTCATTGGTTAATATTGTCCCCATGGGTTACAGTGGCCAATGGTGATCTATGCCATCGATGATGGTATGCACCACCGCGGAAGTGACCGCCATTTTCTATCTGATTTCTCACTTGCTACCTGACCTTAAACAGTAGAGGACCTACACTGCATGTGCTGCTGTGACCTGTGTCTGGAACCTACCATGGCCCGTGTGAGTGGGGAATGGGCCCCGGCCTTCACTTCAGCGGAGTTGGAGAGACTGGTGGATGGGGTCCTAGCCCAGTACGGACTGTTGTATGGACCTCCAGACCAGCAGGTGAGTACACTGTGGGCACGATGCATGTGGCATGAATGCATGGAGTGGTGTGTGAAGGCCTCGTGTAAGGGGGGTGGGTGGATGTCCCCTGGGCAGCGTATTGGTTGTGTGCTGGGCCATGTGTGTGCAAATGGTGATGTGAAGTGGTATGGTGGGCCATAAGTGTAACAGGCAGGACTGTCTGACTAATACTATTTTCCTGTGTGTATTTCCTATGCAGATCAACGCCCATCAAAAGTAGGCTATATTGCGTGCCATCGCCAAGGATGTGCAGATCCTGGGGGTCTACAGCAGGCGGAGCACCCACTGTCGGAAATGGTGGGAGGATCTGAGACGCTGGGCGTGGAAGACAGCGTAGGCCCAGCTGGGGATGGCCTCCCAACGAGGAAGGGGTGCCTGTCGAACCCTGACCCCCCTGATGGCCCGCATACTGGGGGTGGCCTATCCAGAGCTGGATGGGCGCTTGAGGGCATCACAGTACAGCGCCCATCATTACTACTAACGCCTGGTGTGGAGGTATGCGGGTAGTGGATGTGTGTCAGTGGGTGCCCCTAGGCCAGGCCTGACATTGCAGCGTAGGTCCCCTGGTGGCAAGGGTGCTGAAGGGATAATCCTGCTACCTAGGTCGTAGGCATCCACTACAGGTCAGTGCTGCGTGGGTCCCAGGTGTGCTGGATTTGCCGGTGTGTGCCCCTCCCCATGCCTTGTTGGCTAGCAATATCACTGGTAGTGCAATGCATGGTGCGTAGGCCTGTTCCCTGTGTGTAAGGGTGGTGTGTATGCCAACGGTGGTGTTGCTGCAGCCATTGACCAAGTGTATCCTTTGTCTCTTCCTCCCTTTTTGTTTTGTCACCCTGTCCTTATATGCATTAGCATCATCTGGCGGAGGAGCAGATGCACCAGCGACGGAGGGAGCTGCATCCCACATGACCCAGGAGGCGGAGTCCACTGACGGTAAGGGTACCAGTGGGACGGAGAGCGAGTGGAGCACCACGGCAGAGACTGGAGGGGACAGTTCAGACACAGATACCTCCTCCAATGGAAGCTCCCTGGTGGTGGCAGACACTTCTGTGACCACCCCAGCTACAGGTACAGTCACCACCCCCGTACCAGCACCGCCCTCCCAGCAGCCCCTCATCAAGTTGCCTGTGCCCGCTCACCCTGTAGGGTGGGCATCTCCTTCTCCCCAGTCACCTCAGGCCCTGCCCCAGTGAGCCCTGCTGCCCTGAGGGAGGAGGCTATTGACCTCCTGAGCTCCATCTCTGTAGGGCAGTCAACCATTGTGAATCCCATCCAGGGGCTGGCAGCCCAAATGCAACAGGCTAATGCATTCCTGGAGGGCATTTACACAGGATTGAAGGCCCAACAGACATCGATTCTTGCTCTGGCCTCCTCTCTGATGGCAGCCATTGTCCCTGTTTCCACCCCCCCCAACTTCCTCTACACTCACAACCTGCATGCACTACATCCTCATCCACTACCACCATCGCCAGCACGCCTATCAGTACACAACCCTCACTGGCAGTCACCACCACCACATCCATACACACGTCCTCTGTCACCTCTCCCACTGTGTCTGTGCCCCCTCCTCCCAAAGTACACAAACGCAAGCACTCAGACACCCAACAGCCATCTAACTCACAACATCATCCAGCCCATGCACCTGCACCCAAAATCAGCAGACACCTCCTACAGCCACTCCCTCTTCCTCCACTCCCAAACCTTCTCCCTCTTCACGCCCCAATGTCCCTAGAAAAAAATTCCTATCCACCATTTAGCTCTTCCCTACCCTCCACCCCACCCCCCTATCATGCACGTCCAGCCAGGGTGGCAAAAACCCAGCCAAGCACCTCAGCCATCCAGTCCACAGGCCCAGTCGTCACCACACCCACTTGTGGTGGGAAAGTATCCAGGGCACACGTCCTGAGGGTGAAGGAGCCTACACCAGGCAGCCTCAAGGAAAAGGAGCCTGTCCCAGCTGCTGCCAGGAAGACTAAGGAGCCTGCCCCAGCTGCTGGTAAGAAGTTAAAGGAGCCTGCACCAGCTGCTGCCAGGAAGACTAAGGAGCCTTCCCCAGCTGCCAGGAAGAGCAAGGAGCAAGCAGCAGCAGGCAGGAAGGGCAAGGGGCCTGGGACAGGAACTGTGACGGAGCCACCACCACCAACTATGGCTGTGCAGCCGTCCAAGGTGGCAGGGGATGGGCAGGAGCCTCCCCCACCAGCAGCAGCAGCACCACCACCTCGAGTGGACAGCCATCCCAGGCTGCAGGGGATGGGCAGCATCCCCCCACCAGCAGCAGCACCACCACCACCATTGAGTAGCTGTCACCGCCGGTGGACAGTATGTAATCCTGCCTCCATGGGCGGCTGTGCAGCCTGCCTCTTGCAAACCTACCTTAGAGACTTTGACCTTGCACTCCCCAGGATCAAGAGCACAGGGCACGATGCCCCCTCCAGAACCACGGGGTAAGACACCCACCTACCACAGCCTCCCCAGGATCAAGAGCACAGGGCACAATGCCCCCTCCAGAACCAGTGGGTAAGACAACCACTCGAGAGACTGTAGCCTTGCACTACCCAGGACCAAGCATAGGGCATGTAGCCCCCTCCAGAGCTTGGGGGCAAATCACCCACTTGAGAGACTGTGGCCTTGCACTCCCCAGGACCAAGCACAGGGCATGTTGCCCCCTCCAGAGCAAGTGGGCAAATCACCCACTTGAGAGACTGTGGCTTTGCACTCCCCAGGACCAAGCACAGGGCATGTTGTCCCCTCCAGAACCAGTGGTCTTGTTCAATCTGCTGGCTAAGGTGCCCCCGTCTACCATCCCCCTGAGGTGCATGCCTATTTCACAACTGATGCCCCTGCAGTGTTCTCTCCGTGTTGAGGCTGGTGCCATGTGTGGTCTTGGAATTTGGCCTGTAGCCATGTGGACAGCATACATTGTGGACTGGGCTGTATCCTTTTTTATGTACATATGTATATATCTATAACCTTGCAAAAAGAAAGCGAAAACTCTGGGTAGTTTCCAAGTTTAGGTGAAGTACAGCTCCAGTAAGGAGCACCCTGCAACACCAGCGACACTAAATGTGCTCAACTCAAATGTCTGTTTATCTAGCAAAGTTTTTAAGCATGGGATCAACACAGTGCTATCCACGCCGAGCTAGATAGTGACAAAGGCCCTCATTGCAAACCTGACGGTTGGTGATAAAGCAACGGTAATACCGCCAACAGGCCGGCGGTAAAACAAAAAAGGAATTATGACCACAGCGGAAACCGCACAGACAGACAGCCACTTTAACACACCGACCGCCACAGCAATATCAACAAACCTCACGACGGTAACCACCAACAGCCAGGCGGAAGGCAATGTACCACCCACTGTATTAAGACAGGCCTATCCGCCACCTTTTCCGGGGTGGTACCAGCGACATCAAAAGCATGGTGGAAACAGAACACAGAAGTCAAAGGACTCACCTCTGGAGACTCAGGGAACAACCACGACACCATAAAGCCCGAGTCGCACATTTTCCTGATGCCCGTCTACCTTTTCCTGCATTATGAACATCAACGCCGGCGAAGACGACCACTGTGAGTAGTGCCGCTTAGCACACAACGGAGTGGGGAGGAAAAAGAGAGTGACACACACACGCAACACCCCCACCCCGAACACCATACGCACAACCAGATGCAGTAACATTACAAATACATCCCATACCCCTCAGGAATAATGCAAGGACAAAAAGATTGGAAGAAAGTGAGTGTAATACGATAAAATAACATGAATAAGTGTATCAAAATACAAACGTATATACATATTTACAAATGGAGGGACACTGCCCAGTCCCCAATGTCTGTGGGCCACAGGGCCACATCACATAGGCCAAGGCCCCACCTCACTCCTGCAACAACAAGGAGAGAACACTGCAGGAGCAACAGGTCGAAAATACACAGGTACCTCAGTGGGACGGGGAACGGGGGGGCACCTCAGCCGGAAGATGGTACAATGCCACTGGTCCTGGCGGGGGCTACGTGCTCTGTGCGCTGTCATGGGGAGTGGAAGGCCACAGTCTCTCTAGTGGGTGGTTTTCCCACCGCTTCGTCCTGGGGAGTGCAAGGCCACAGTCTCTATAGTGGGTGGTTTTCCCACTCCTTGGTCCTGGGGAGTGTAAGGCCACAGTCTCTCAAGTGGGTGGTTTGCGCACTCCTTGGTCCTGGGGAGTGCAAGGACACAGTCTCTCTAGTGGGTGGTTTGCCCCGTGCTTGGTCCTGGGGAGTGCCAGGGCACAGTCTCTCTAGTCGGTGGCCTCTTCCACTGGTTCTGGAGGGGGCACTGTGCCCAGTGTGCTTCATCCTGGGAAGGATGGGGTGAGTGGATGGCTTCTTCCACTGGTTCTGGAGGGGGCCTTGTGCCCAGTGTGCTTCATCCTGGGAAGGATGGGGTGAGTGGACGGCTTCTTCCACTGGTTCTGGAGGGGGCACTGTGCCCAGTGTGCTTCATCCTGGGAAGGAAGGAGTGAGTGGACAGCTTCCTCCACTGGTTCTGGGGGGGGCATTGCTCCCAGTGTGCTTCATCCTGGGAAGGATGGGGTGAGTGAATGGCTTCTTCCACTGGTTATGGAGGGGGCTTTTGTGCCCAGTATGCTTCATCCTGGGAAGGATAGGGTGAGTGGATGGCTTCTGCCACTAGTTCTGGAGGGGGGCTTGTGCCCAGTGTGCTTCATCCTGGGAAGATTGGGGTGAGTGGACAGCTTCCTCCACTGGTTCTGGAGGGGGCTTTGTGCCCAGTGTGCTTCATCCTGGGAAGGAAGGGGTGAGTGGACGGCTTCTTCCACTGGTTCTGGAGGGGGCACTGTGCCCAGCGTGCTTCATCCTGGGAAGGATGGGGTGAGTGGATGGCTTCTTCCACTTGTTCTGGAGGGGGCTTTGTGCCCAGTGTGCTTCATCCTGGGAAGGAAGGGGTGAGTGGACTGCTTCTTCCACTGGTTCTGGGGGGGGCATTGCACCCAGTGTGCTTCATCCTGGGAAGGATGGGGTGAGTGAATGGCTTCTTCCACTGGTTCTGGAGGGGGCTTTGTGCCCAGTATGCTTCATCCTGGGAAGGATAGTGTGAATGGATGGCTTCTGCCACTGGTTCTGGAGGAGGCCTTGTGCCCTGTGATGCAGATCTTGGGGAGTGCAAGGTCACAGTCTCTCACCTGGGTGTCACACCTACAGGATTTGCAGGGTCCAGGACGCACTACAGCCCATGGAGGCAGGACTACACACTGCCCCGCCAGTGGTGACGGCTGCTTAGTGGCGGGCTGGTGTCCGGGCTGGCAGTGGTGGGGGGAGGCTCCAGCCCTTCCCCTGCAGCCTCGGACGGCTGCCAACTGGGGCTGCGGCTGCTGGCAGTGGTACTTGTGTCGGTGCTGGCAGTGGTAGGGGGAGGCTCCAGCCCATCCCCTGCAGCCTCAGACGGCTTCCCTCTGGGGCTGCTGCTGCTGGCAGTGGTGCTGATGGCGGTGCTGGTGGCGGTTTTGGTGGCAGTGCCGGCTGTGGTGGGGGGAGGCTCCAACCCTTCCCCTGCAGCCTTGGACAGCTGCCCGCAGGGGCTGCTGCTGCTGGCAGTGGTGCTGGTGGCGGTGCTGGCAGTGGTGGAGGGAGGCTCCAGCCCATCCCTTGCAGCCTCGGATGGCTGCCCACTGGGGCTGCTGATGCTGCTGGCAGTGGTGCTGGTGGCAGTGCTGGCGGTGGTGGGGGAGGCTCCAGCCCTTCCCCTGCAGCCTTGGACGGCTGAACCACTATGGTTGGTGGTGGGGGCTCCGAATGAGTCCCAGCACCAGGCCTCCTGTCCTTCCTGTCTGCAGGTGCAGACCCCTTGCCCTTCCCTTTCCCTTTCGCAGCTGGTGGTGCCTCCTTCCCCTTCCCTTTCCCAGCTGGTGGTGCCTCCTTGCCCTTCCCTTTCGCAGCTGGTGGTGCCTCCTTGCCCTTCATTGATACACCTGGTGCAGGCACACTTTCAGTGCTGCTGGTTGGTTTCCAGGATCCTCTCCCACCCGTAGTAGCTGTCGACATTACTGTGGCCATGGACTGGATGGCTGAGGTGCTCTGACCACGTGAAGGACTGGGGGAGGGGGAGGGGAAGGAAAGAGGTCAATGGTGGTGAGGAAAAGCTTCTAAGGGACATTAGGGTGGGAAGAGGGTGAGGGTGAAGGTTTGTGAGTGGAGAAGAGGAAGTGGTTGAAGGAGGTGTCTGTCTGCTTTGTTTGGGTGCAGGTGCATGGGTTGGATACTGTTGTGAGGTGGATGGCTTTTGGGTGACTGGGTGCTTGCGTTTGTGTACTCTGGGAGGAGGGGGCACAGACACAGTGGGAGAGGACACAGGGGTCGTGTGCATGGATGTGGCGGTGGTGATTGCCAGTGAGTGGTGTGTACTGATAGGCGTGCTGGTGGTAGTAGATGAGGATGTAGTGCATGCAGGTGTGAGTGTAGACGCTACTGGGAGGGAGGTGGATGAGGATGAGGGAGGACACAGTAGAGGCAGTGGATGTTGGTATGTCTGCATCTGGATGGTGTTTGTGTGAGTGCCTGTGGGATGATGTGTGGTGCTTGTGTTTGCCTGAGCCACTCCTGTGTGTTGTCCTGGGTGCATGCTGGTCTGCCTGTGTGCTTGGTATAGGTTGGGGTTGAGGGGAATGGGATTGGGCAGAGGAGGTTGGAGGGGGCGGCTAGAAACAGGGACAATGGCTGTCATCAGGGAGGAGGGCAAAGCCTGGATTGATCTCTGTTGGGTGGCCATGCCAGAGTGAATGCCCTCCAGGAATGCATTTGTTTGTTGCAAATGGGCTGCCAGCCCCTGGATGGCATTCACAATGGTTGACTGCCCAACAGAGATGGAGGAGGTCAATAGCCTCCTCACTCAGGGCAGCACGGCTAACTGGGGCAGGGCCTGAGGTGCCTGGGGCAAAGGAGATGCACACCCTCTTGGGTGACCGGGCACAGGAAACACGCTGAGGGGCTGCTGGGAGGGCGGTGCTGGTACCAGGGTGGCGGCTGTACCTGTAGTTAGGGTGGCCACAAAGGTGTCCGCCACCACCAGGGAGCTTCCATTGGAGGAGGTATTACTGTCTGAACTGTCTCCGCTGTGGTGCTCCCCTCGCCCTCTGTCCGCTGGTGCCCTCACCCTCAGTGGATTTGGCCTCCTGGGCCATGTGGGATGCAGCTCCCTCCATCATTGGTGCCTCTGCTCCTCTGTCAGATGATGCTAATGCAGAGAAGGACAGGGTGACAAAACAAAAAGGGGGGGAGAAGGGAGGAAGGGGAGAGACAAAGGATACACTTGGTCAATGGCTGCTCCAACACCACCATTGGCGTACACAACACACACACACACAGGGAACAGCCCTACGCATTAGGCAATGCACTACCAGTCAAAATGCTAGTCACCAGGCCATGGACAGTAATACCTAACGCCAATAGCAGCATACCTGAAACCCACAGACCCCTGCCCAGTAGTGGATGCCAACTAGCTTGGTTGGAGGTGGTTCACATCATACCCTGCCCAACATGGGGCCTACCCTGCAATGTCCGGCCCGGCCTAGGTCCACCCACAGGCCCACATCCACCCCGGAGACCACCCCACCACGTGCAAGTAGTATATTGGGAAACTGTACTCACCCCCTTGTGGCTGCTTTGATGCCCTCAAGCGCCCACCCAGCTCCGGATAGGCCACCGCCAGTATGAGGGCCATTGGGGGAGTCAGGGTTCGATGGGCACCCCTTCCTCGTTGGGAGGCCATCCCCAGCTGGGCCTCCCCCGTCTTCCTTGCCCAGCGTCTCAGGTACTCCCACCGTTTGCGAGAGTGGGTGCTCTGCCTGCCATAGACCCCCAGGGTCAGCAAGTCCTTGGCGATGGCACGCTATATACCCTTTTTCTGATGGGCGCCGACCTGCAGAAACATACACATAGAAAAAGGTATCAGTCAGACCGTCCGGCCTGTTACACTCGTGTCCCACCATAGCCCTCCCATCCCCTTACGCACAGACATTGCCCACCATACATGCAGCACGCTGCCCAGGACCCTTCCACTAACCCCGCCCCCTCACACAAGGCCCTCACACACAGCACTCCATGCATCATGCCCCATGTATCGTGCTCACAGTGTACTCACCTGTTGGTCTGGAGGCCCATACAGCATTCGGTACTAGGGTAGGACCCCATCCACCAGTCTCTCCAACTCCGCAGCGGTGAAGACAGGGGCTCTTTTCCTAGTGACACGAGCCATGGTCAGTTCCAGACACAGGTCACAGCAGCACTTGCAGTGTACGTCCTCTCCTGTTGAAGGTCAGGTAGCAAGTGAGTGAACATAAAGAAAATGGCAGTCACGTCCGCGCACATCACCATTGGCCACTGTAACCCATAGGGCCCAATGGTATCCAATGAGGAGTTACACAGCAGTACTCGACCGCCTCCTGCAACAGCGCACGTCAGTGGAGTTACCTCATTTCGACATGTCCCTCCATTCAGGACAGGCGGATGCCATTTCGGGGGGGGGGTAGGCCATGGCACAGAACTGCGTCACAGTACACATAGGCACCATTTGGGCCTATACAACAATGTACTGTTACAGTCACAACATGCAATGCAGTGTAGTGCTTGGAAATGTGGAATACTTACCAGCTATTCACCGTTTTGCCCCCTAGATTACAACCGCTGCGGATGAATCGGAGATGGAGACATGCCCCCGTGTACAGACCCCTGGTGGACTTGGCAACCATGGAGGACAGACACATCATCCTCACCTATAGACTTGACAGGGCCACAATCACAGAGCTGTGTTTCCAATTGGAGCATGACCTGATATCAGCTATCCGTCAGCCCACCGGGATCCCCCCCTTTTGTGCAAGTCCTATCAGCGCTCCATTTCCTGGCAACTAGCTCCTTCCAAGTGACAGTGGGCTTGCCAGCAGGAATGTTTCAGCCAATATTCTCAATAGTGCTGACCAGAGTGTTGTCTGCCCTGATAAAACACATGTGCAGCTACATCATATTCCCCCCAGGTGGAGGATTTGGCCACAGTTAAATCTGACTTCTATGCAATGGGACATAGCCCCAACGTAATTGGGGCTATTGATGGTACACATATTGCATTAGTCACTCCCCGGAGAAATGAATAGGGTGTTCAGGAATAGAAAGAGCTTTCACACGATGAATGTGCAGATAGTGTGCCTGGTGGACCAGTACATCTCCAATGTCATTGCAAAGTATCCTGGGTCTGTGCATGATGCCTTTATCCTGCGGAATAGCAGCATCCCATATGTGATGGCTCAACTCCAGAGGCACCGTGTGTGGCTAATAGGTGGGCCCTGGTTCCCACCCAGTGGATGTTGGTGTATGGGTATGGTGTGGGCCCTAAGGGTGAGTGTGTGACTAACAGTTGTCCCTCGATATTTGCACGTGACTCTGGTTACCCCAACCTCTCATGGCTACTGACCCCAGTGAGGAATACCAAGGCAAGGGCAGAGGAGCGTTACAATGAGGCACATGGGCAGACAAGAAGGATTATCGAAAGGGCCTTTGGCCTCCTGAAGGCCAGGTTTTGTTGCCTCCATCTAACTGGTGGATCCCTGTACTACTCACCCAAGAAGGTCTGCCAGATCATCGTGGCATTCTGCTTGTTGCATAACCTTGCCCTGAGATGCCATGTGCCTTTTCTGCAGGAGGATGAGGCTGGAGATGGCCGTGAGGCAGCAGTGGACCCTGTGGACTGTGAAGATGAGAAAGCAGAGGATGAGGATGAGGACAACAGAACTGCAATAATACAACAATACTTCCAGTGACACACAGGTAAGCCACTGTAACTTAACTTTACATTGACAGTTTTGTGTTTGACATTGTACTTGGCAGGCAAATTCGCCCAATTCTATGGCCACTTACTGTACCCTTTGGCATCTCTATTTTCAGATATCTGTGCCCCACTCTGGCTCCTGGTGTGTTGACTGCAGCCTACTACAGGTCATTCCTATGTGTACATTCCTGTACATTTGTATTGCAGTGTTTAAAGCTTGTTAAACAAATACATAGTTCAATCATTTGCCAGACTCTATACTTGTATTTTTTTAAATGGTGTTTATTTAAGTGCCAATAAGTAGAGGGGGATGAGCAATGGGCTGGGGTGATGGTGGAGGAAAGTCCAGGATAGAGTCCAGTCTATGTGGATCACAGGTGCATTGTCCAAGGGGGCACAGGATGTGGAGCAATGGCAGTTCAAGGTGGACAGGGTGATAGAGTGGGACACAAGGGTGACAATCAGGAGAGTCTTATTTCCTGGCGGGGTCTTGGCAATAGTCTCTGGCTTCTGCCTGGATCGCAGGGACCGTTTGCGGGGTGGTTCTCCTTCTGCAGGGGGAGGGGTGCTGGTGGCCTGTCGCGGGGTCTCCTGTCCACTAGCGGCAGCGGAGGTGGAAGGCTGTTCATCGGTTTGGCTAGTGGTAGGGGCCCGGTGGTGTGCCGCTGCCTCCCTCATGGTGTTGGCCATGTTTGCCAGCACCCCTGCAATGGTGACCAGGGTGGTGTTTTTGTCCTTCAAGTCCTCCCTGATCCCCAGGTACTGTCAATCCTGCAGCCGCTGGGTCTCCTGCAACTTCTCCAATATCTGGCCCATCGTCTCCTGGGAATTGTGGTATGCTCCCATGATCCCTGCAAGTGCCTCCTGGAAAGTCAGTTCCCTGGGCCTGCCCTCCCCCTGTCGCACAGCAGTCCTCCCAGCTTCCCTGTTGTCCTGTGCCTCTGTCCCCTGAACCGTGTGCCCACTGCCACTGTCCCCAGGTCCCTGATCGTCCTGTGTTTGTTTGTGTCCTGTAGTGGTGGACACACTGCTGACTGACGTGTCGTGGAGACAGAGGTATGGGCCCGCTGGGTGGGTGCTGTGCTGGTGTTTCCTGAGGGGGGAGGTTCTGTGGTGGTATGGAACTGTGCCTGGGTAACCAACTGATGGGCCAGGTTGGTCATCCACATCCAGGCGTCCAGAGCTGCTGTCATCACTGTGGGGGGACTGGATGTTGCTGGCACCTCCTCTCCGGTAACGTTGGGTGGGAGACCTGTGGGGATGTAAATGCACTGTTATTGTTTCTGCCTGTGACATCCTGTGCATGGGTGTGTTTCCCTCTATGGTTGTGATTACCACGGCAACTTTGCCTTGTGTGAGTTGTCATTTGGTGGGCTAGGTGATTGTCTCTAGAGTGCATGCTTTAGTGATGGGTGTCCTTGCAGGTCTGTGATGGGGGTCCGTGCATTGGTGTTATGTGCAGGGCTTGGTATTGGGAGGGGTGGGTTGTGATGGTGGGGTGAATGTGAGGTGGTGGAGTGATTTGGGTGAGGGTACGGGTGGGGGTTTGTAATGGCATGCAGGTAGGGGGTTGTTAGTAATAAAGATTTGACTTACCAGAGTCCAGTCCTCCTGCTACTCCTGCCAGGCCCTCAGGATGTATGATTGCCAAGACTTACTCCTCCCATGTTGTTAGTTGTAGGGGAGAAGGTGGGGGTCCACCGCCAGTGCTCTGTACTGCTATTTGGTGTCTTGCTACCACAGAACGCACCTTCCCCCATAGGTCGTTCCACCTCTTCCTGATGTCGTCCCTTGTTCTGGGGTGCTGTCCCACGGCATTGACCCAGTTCACGATTCTCCACCATAGCTCCATCTTCCTAGCGATGGATGTCTGCTGCTCCTCTGATCCGAATAGCTGTGCCTCTACCCGGATGATTTCCTCCACCATGACCCTTAGCTCCTCCTCTGAGAACCTGGGGTGTCTTTGTGGTGCCATGGGCTTAGTGTGAGTGGTGTGTGTGAGAGTGTAAGGAAATGCCTCCTTGGCATGGTTGCCCCCTGACTTTTTGCCTTTGCTGATGCTATGTTTACAATTGAAAGTGTGCTGAGGCCTGCTAACCAGGCCCCAGCACCAGTGTTCTTTCCCTAACCTGTACTTTTGTATCCACAATTGGCAGACCCTGGCATCCAGATAAGTCCCTTGTAACTGGTACTTCTAGTACCAAGGGCCCTGATGCCAAGGAAGGTCTCTAAGGGCTGCAGCATGTCTTATGCCACCCTGGAGACCTCTCACTCAGCACAGACACACTGCTTGCCAGCTTGTGTGTGCTAGTGAGGACAAAACGAGTAAGTCGACATGGCACTCCCCTCAGGGTGCCATGCCAGCCTCTCACTGCCTATGCAGTATAGGTAAGACACCCCTCTAGCAGGCCTTACAGCCCTAAGGCAGGGTGCACTATACCATAGGTGAGGGTACCAGTGCATGAGCATGGTACCCCTACAGTGTCTAAACAAAACCTTAGACATTGTAAGTGCAGGGTAGCCATAAGAGTATATGGTCTGGGAGTTTGTCAAACACAAACTCCACAGCACCATAATGGCTACACTGAAAACTGGGAAGTTTGGTATCAAACTTCTCAGCACAATAAATGCACACTGATGCCAGTGTACATTTTATTGCAAAATACACCCCAGAGGGCACCTTAGAGGTGCCCCCTGAAACTTAACCGACTGTCTGTGTAGGCTGACTAGTTCCAGCAGCCTGCCACACCAGAGACATGTTGCTGGCCCCATGGGGAGAGTGCCTTTGTCACTCTGAGGCCAGTAACAAAGCCTGCACTGGGTGGAGATGCTAACACCTCCCCCAGGCAGGAGCTGTGACACCTGGCGGTGAGCCTCAAAGGCTCACCCCTTTGTCACAGCCCAGCAGGGCACTCCAGCTTAGTGGAGTTGCCCGCCCCCTCCGGCCACGGCCCCCACTTTTGGCGGCAAGGCTGGAGGGAACAAAGAAAGCAACAAGGAGGAGTCACTGGCCAGTCAGGACAGCCCCTAAGGTGTCCTGAGCTGAAGTGACTCTAACTTTTAGAAATCCTCCATCTTGCAGATGGAGGATTCCCCCAATAGGGTTAGGATTGTGATCCCCTCCCCTTGGGAGGAGGCACAAAGAGGGTGTACCCACCCTCAGGGCTAGTAGCCATTGGCTACTAACCCCCCAGACCTAAGCACGCCCTTAAATTTAGTATTTAAGGGCTACCCTGAACCCTAGAAAATTAGATTCCTGCAAACTACAAGAAGAAGGACTGCCTAGCTGAAACCCCTGCAGAGGAAGACCAGAAGACGACAACTGCCTTGGCTCCAGAAACTCACCGGCCTGTCTCCTGCCTTCCAAAGAACTCTGCTCCAGCGACGCCTTCCAAGGGACCAGCGACCTCTGAATCCTCTGAGGACTGCCCTGCTTCGAAAAAGACAAGAAACTCCCGAGGACAGCGGACCTGCTCCAAAAAGACTGCAACTTTGTTTCAAGGAGCAGCTTTAAAGACCCTGCAATCTCCCCGCAAGAAGCGTGAGACTTGCAACACTGCACCCGGCGACCCCGACTCGGCTGGTGGAGAACCAACACCTCAGGGAGGACCCCCGGACTACTCTACGACTGTGAGTACCAAAACCTGTCCCCCCTGAGCCCCCACAGCGCCGCCTGCAGAGGGAATCCCGAGGCTTCCCCTGACCGCGACTCTCTGAAACCTAAGTCCCGACGCCTGGAAAAGACCCTGCACCCGCAGCCCCCAGGACCTGAAGGACCGGACTTTCACTGCAGAAGTGACCCCCAGGAGTCCCTCTCCCTTGCCCAAGTGGAGGTTTCCCCGAGGAAGCCCCCCCTTGCCTGCCTGCAGCGCTAAAGAGATCCCTTGATCTCTCATAGACTAACATTGCAAACCCGACGCTTGTCTCTACACTGCACCCGGCCGCCCCCGCGCTGCTGAGGGTGAAATTTCTGTGTGGGCTTGTGTCCCCCCCGGTGCCCTACAAAACCCCCCTGGTCTGCCCTCCGAAGACGCGGGTACTTACCTGCAAGCAGACCGGAACCGGGGCACCCCCTTCTCTCCATTATAGCCTATGCGTTTTGGGCACCACTTTGAACTCTGCACCTGACCGGCCCTGAGCTGCTGGTGTGGTGACTTTGGGGTTGCTCTGAACCCCCAACGGTGGGCTACCTTGGACCAAGAACTGAACCCTGTAAGTGTCTTACTTACCTGGTAAAACTAACAAAAACTTACCTCCCCCAGGAACTGTGAAAATTGCACTGTGTCCACTTTTGAAATAGCTATTTGTGAATAACTTGAAAAGTATACATGCAATTGAAATGATTCAAAGTTCCTAATGTACTTACCTGCAATACCTTTCAAACAAGATATTACATGTTAAATTTGAACCTGTGGTTCTTAAAATAAACTAAGAAAATATATTTTTCTATAACAAAACCTATTGGCTGGATTTGTCTCTGAGTGTGTGTACCTCATTTATTGTCTATGTGTATGTACAACAAATGCTTAACACTACTCCTTGGATAAGCCTACTGCTCGACCACACTACCACAAAATAGAGCATTAGTATTATCTATTTTTACCACTATTTTACCTCTAAGGGGAACCCTTGGACTCTGTGCATGCTATTCCTTACTTTGAAATAGCACATACAGAGCCAACTTCCTACATTGGTGGCAGCGGTGGGATACAAGACTTTGCATTTGCTGGACTACTCAGCCAATACCTGATCACACGACAAATTCCAAAATTGTCATTAGAAATTGATTTTTGCAATTTGAAAAGTTTTCTAAATTCTTAAAAGACCTGCTAGGGCCTTGTGTTAGATCCTGTTTAGCATTTCTTTTAGAGTTTAAAAGTTTGTAAAAGTTTGAATTAGATTCTAGAACCAGTTGTAGATTCTTAAAAAGTATTCCAACTTTTAGAAGCAAAATGTCTAGCACAGATGTGACTGTGGTGGAACTCGACACCACACCTTACCTCCATCTTAAGATGAGGGAGCTAAGGTCACTCTGTAAAATAAAGAAAATAACAATGGGCCCCAAACCTACCAAAATACAGCTCCAGGAGCTTTTGGCAGAGTTTGAAAAGGCCAACCCCTCTGAGGGTGGCAACTCAGAGGAAGAGGATAGTGACTTGGAGGAAAATTCCCCCCTACCAGTCCTATCTAGGGAGAACAGGGTCTCTCAAACCCTGACTCCAAAAATAATAGTCAGAGATGCTGGTTCCCTCACAGGAGAGACCAACACCTCTGAAATCACTGAGGATAACTCCAGTGAAGAGGACATCCAGTTAGCCAGGATGGCCAAAAGATTGGCTTTGGAAAGACAGATCCTAGCCATAGAGAGGGAAAGACAAGAGATGGGCCTAGGACCCATCAATGGTGGCAGCAACATAAATAGGGTCAGAGATTCTCCTGACATGTTGAAAATCCCTAAAGGGATTGTAACTAAATATGAAGATGGTGATGACATCACCAAATGGTTCACAGCTTTTGAGAGGGCTTGTGTAACCAGAAAAGTGAACAGATCTCACTGGGGTGCTCTCCTTTGGGAAATGTTCACAGGAAAGTGTAGGGATAGACTCCTCACACTCTCTGGAAAAGATGCAGAATCTTATGACCTCATGAAGGGTACCCTGATTGAGGGCTTTGGATTCTCCACTGAGGAGTATAGGATTAGATTCAGGGGGGCTCAAAAATCCTCGAGCCAGACCTGGGTTGACTTTGTAGACTACTCAGTGAAAACACTAGATGGTTGGATTCAAGGCAGTGGTGTAAGTAATTATGATGGGCTGTACAATTTATTTGTGAAAGAACACCTGTTAAGTAATTGTTTCAATGATAAACTGCATCAGCATCTGGTAGACCTAGGACCAATTTCTCCCCAAGAATTGGGAAAGAAGGCGGACCATTGGGTCAAGACTAGGGTGTCCAAAACTTCCACAGGGGGTGACCAAAAGAAAGGGGTCACAAAACCTCCCCAGGGGAAAGGTGGTGAGACAGCCAAAAATAAAAATAGTCAAGAGTCTTCTAAAGGCCCCCAAAAACCTGCACAGGAGGGTGGGCCCAGAGCCTCTTCACAAAACAATCCTGGGTACAAGGGTAAAAACTTTGATCCCAAAAAGGCCTGGTGTCGAAACTGTAGTCAGTCTGGACACCAAACTGGAGACAAGGCCTGTCCCAAGAAAAGTCCCACTCCAAACTCCAATCCAGGTAACACTGGAATGGCTAGTCTCCAAGTGGGATCAACAGTGTGCCCAGAGCAAATCAGGGTCCACACTGAAGCTACTCTAGTCTCTGAGGGTGGGGTGGATTTAGCCACACTAGCTGCCTGGCCGCCTAACATGCAAAAATACAGGCAGCAGCTCTTTATTAATGGGACAAGTGTAGAGGGCCTGAGGGATACAGGTGCCAGTGTCACCATGGTGACAGAGAAACTGGTTTCCCCTGGCCAATACCTGACTGGAAAAACTTATACAGTCACCAATGCTGACAATCAAACTAAAGCACATCCCATGGCAATGGTAACTTTAGAATGGGGAGGGGTCAATGGCCTGAAACAGGTGGTGGTCTCCTCAAACATCCCAGTAGACTGTCTGCTTGGAAATGACCTGGAGTCCTCAGCATGGGCTGAGGTAGAACTAAAAACCCATGCAGCCATGCTGGGTATCCCTGAACTGGTGTGTGTAAAAACAAGAGCACAATGCAAGGCACAGGGTGAAAAAGTAGAGCTGGAGTCTGGAAAAATGGCCCAGCCTACCAAGAGAAAAGGAAAGTCAGTTGGGAAACCAACTGCAACACAGTCAGAAAAAGAGAACCTCTCTTCTCAGGAAGAAGTTCTGCCCTCTGAGGGAACTGAGCCTTTGGAGCTTGAACCTTATCAGGTTGAGCTCTTAGGCCCAGGGGGACCCTGTAGGAGGCTGGACTGGCTTGTAGTGAGTACCAAGGGGTACTTGCACCTTGCACCAGGCCCAGTTATCCCTTATTAGTGTATAGGGTGTCTAGCAGCTTAGGCTGATAGATAATGGTAGCTTAGCAAAGCAGCTCAGGCTGAACTAGGAGACGTGTGAAGCTACTACAGTACCACTTAGTGTCATATGCACAATATCATAAGAAAACACAATACACAGTTATACTAAAAATAAAGGTACTTTATTTTTATGACAATATGCCAAAGTATCTTAGAGTGTACCCTCAGTGAGAGGATAGGAAATATACACAAGATATATATACACAATAGCAAAAATATGCAGTATAGTCTTAGAAAACAGTGCAAACAATGTATAGTTACAATAGGATGCAATGGGGAAACATAGGGATAGGGGCAACACAAACCATATACTCCAGAAGTGGAATGCGAACCACGAATGGACCCCAAACCTATGTGACCTTGTAGAGGGTCGCTGGGACTATTAGAAAATAGTGAGAGTTAGCAAAATAACCCACCCCAAGACCCTGAAAAGTGAGTGCAAAGTGCACCAAAGTTCCCCTAAGGACAAAATAGTCGTGTTAGAGGGAGAATGCAAGGAAAACACAAATCAGCAATGCAACAACGATGGATTCCTGTCTGAAGGTACCTGTGGAACAAGGGGACCAAGTCCAAAAGTCACAAGCAGCTCGGAGATGGGCAGATGCCCAAGAAATGCCAGCGGTTGGTGCAAAGAAGCTCTTACTAGGCTGAAGAACTGTGAATACTGCAGGAACGACAAGGGCTAGAGACTTCCCCTTTGGAGGATGGATCCCCCACGCCTTGGAGAGTCGTGCAGAAGTGTTTTCCCGCCGGATGGACGCCAACAAGCCTTGCTACACGCAAATCGTGCGTTTGGCGTTTTTGGACGCTGCTGGGGCCCAGGAGGGACCAGGAGGTCGCAAATTGGACCTGCAGAGAGAGGGGACGTCGAGCAAGACAAGGAGCCCTCACTGAAGCAGGTAGCACCCGGAGAAGTGCCAGAAACAGGCACTACGAGGATGCGTGAAACGGTGCTCGCCGAAGTTGCACAAAGGAGTCCCACGTCGCCGGAGACCAACTTAGAAAGTCGTGCAATGCAGGTTAGAGTGCCGTGGACCCAGGCTTGGCTGTGCACGAAGGATTTCCGCCGGAAGTGCACAGGGGCCGGAGTAGCTTGCAAAGTCGCGGTTCCCAGCAATGCAGCCCAGCGAGGTGAGGCAAGGACTTACCTCCACCAAATTTGGGCTGAAGAGTCACTGGACCGTGGGGGTCACTTGGACGGTGTCGCTGGATTCGAGGGACCTCGCTCGTCGTGCTGAGAGGAGACCCAAGGGACCGGAGATGCAGCTTTTTGGTGCCTGCGGTTGCAGGGGGAAGATTCCGTCGACCCACGGGAGATTTCTTCGGATCTTCTGGTGCAGAGAGGAGGCAGACTACCCCCACAGCATGCACAAGCAGGAAAACAGTCGAGAAGGCGGCAGGATCAGCGTTACAGAGTTGCAGTAGTCGTCTTTGCTACTATGTTGCAGGTTTGCAGGCTTCCAGCGCGGTCAGCGGTCGATTCCTTATCAGAAGGTGAAGAGGGAGATGCAGAGGAACTCGGCTGAGCTCATGCATTCGTTATCTAAAGTTTCCCCAGAGACAGAGACCCTAAATAGCCAGAAAAGAGGGTTTGGCTACCTAGGAGAGAGGAAAGGCTACTAACACCTGAAGGAGCCTATCACAAGGAGTCTCTGACGTCACCTGGTGGCACTGGCCACTCAGAGCAGTCCAGTGTGCCAGCAGCACCTCTGTTTCCAAGATGGCAGAGGTCTGGAGCACACTGGAGGAGCTCTGGACACCTCCCAGGGGAGGTGCAGGTCAGGGGAGTGGTCACTCCCCTTTCCTTTGTCCAGTTTCGCGCCAGAGCAGGGGCTAAGGGGTGCCTGAACCGGTGTAGACTGGCTTATGCAGAATTGGGCACACCTGTGCCCAACAAAGCATTTCCAGAGGCTGGGGGAGGCTACTCCTCCCCTGCCTTCACACCATTTTCCAAAGGGAGAGGGTGTCACACCCTCTCTCAGAGGAAGTTCTTTGTTCTGCCATCCTGGGCCAGGCCTGGCTGGACCCCAGGAGGGCAGCTGCCTGTCTGAGGGGTTGGCAGCAGCAGCAGCTGCAGAGAAACCCCAGGAAGGGCAGTCTGGCAGTACCAGGGTCTGTGCTACAGACCACTGGGATCATGGAATTGTACCAACAATGCCAGGATGGCATAGAGGGGGCAATTCCATGATCATAGACATGTTACATGGCCATATTCGGAGTTACCATGGTGAAGCTACATATAGGTAGTGACCTATATGTAGTGCACGCGTGTAATGGTGTCCCCGCACTCACAAAGTTCAGTGAATTGGCTCTGAACAATGTGGGGGCACCTTGGCTAGTGCCAGGGTGCCCTCACACTAAGTAACTTTGCACCTAACCTTTACCAGGTAAAGGTTAGACATATAGGTGACTTATAAGTTACTTAAGTGCAGTGTAAAATGGCTGTGAAATAACGTGGACGTTATTTCACTCAGGCTGCAGTGGCAGGCCTGTGTAAGAATTGTCAGAGCTCCCTATGGGTGGCAAAAGAAATGCTGCAGCCCATAGGGATCTCCTGGAACCCCAATACCCTGGGTACCTCAGTACCATATACTAGGGAATTATAAGGGTGTTCCAGTAAGCCAATGTAAATTGGTAAAAATGGTCACTAGCCTGTCAGTGACAATTTGGAAAGAAATGAGAGAGCATAACCACTGAGGTTCTGGTTAGCAGAGCCTCAGTGAGACAGTTAGGCACCACACAGGGAACATACACATGCACACCTATGAGCACTGGGGCCCTGTGTGACAGGGTCCCAGTGACACATACATATAGGCCACAAACCTATGAGCACTGGGGTCCTGACCAGCAGGATCCCAGTGACACATAACAACCATACTGAAAACATGGTGTTTTCACTATGAGCACTGAGGCCTGGCTATCAGGATCCCAGTGAGACAGTGAAAACAGTGACAAACACCCTGACATACACTCACAAACAGGCCAAAAGTGGGGGTAACAAGGCTAGAAAAGGCTACCTTCTCACACAACCCCCCCCCAAACGAAGGACAATAAGGCTAACCTTGGCCAGTTGAGACTTTATTTTCTAAGTGGTGATAAGTAGAGAGTAGCTCTGCAATAGACTGGTTACTCCCTTTATCATCCACTATATGGTTACTTCCCTGTGGGGATGTAAACCACCCTGTTTGAAGTTTTTTAGCTAAGCAACAATGTGAAGATGTATTTTCAGAGTTTCTATCAGTAAGTTTTAGTTTAGAGCAGTGGGAATTGTCCACTGAACCTATTTGTAGTGATGGAAATGCCAGACAGGGATGCTGTCTCAGAAAAGCCATAGCTGGGCAAAAACTTTGTCCATCTGGCTGGAAGAGAGAACAGGGATGCTGTTTCTCTTGAGTTGGAGCAGGGTAGGGATGCTGTCCTATGAGCTCCACACTAGGGCAGGGATGCTGTCCTAAGTGTTGTGAGGTAGTGCAGGGTTTCTGCACTAAAGTTTCTCTGGAAGGGTTGGAGGGATGCTCCATGTTAACTAAAATGGTGCTGTTTTTCTCACCAATGTTAGTTATCCCACAGAGAGGTACTTCCACCTCAGGGAGTCCAGCTTTGCCAGCTGATGATTCCCTTAGAACAGGTGCCACCCCAGGAGAGGTTTCTCCCACCACAGGAATAGTATCCTGAATGGTAGGGTGGTTAGGGGATACTGTGATACCCTTTTTACCTGTTGATGGAGAGGGATCCTGAGTTTTCAGGCCTTCTCTCCTTTGCTTTTTCATTTCACTTGAAATGAGAGGGAACAATTCCTCAGGGATGCCCAGCATGGCTGCATGGGCATAAAACTCTACATCAGCCCAACCTGAGGCCTCTAGGTCATTACCTAAGAGACAGTCTACAGGTAAGCTAGGTGATACCACCACCTGCTTAGGGCCAGTAACTCCACCCCAACTAAACTGAATTATAGCTAAGGGAAGAAACTTAGTGGAGTTATGGACATCAATAATCTTATACTGTTGTCCAATGATGTGTTGTTCAGGAGGCACTAGGTTTTCAGTCACCAAAGTGAAACTGGCACCTGTGTCCCTGTAGGCCAAGGCCTCAACACCATTTATTGAAACTGTCTGCCTGTACTTATCCATTGTAAGGGGACAAGCAGCCAGTGTGGCAAGGCCAATGCCACTAGGTGTGACAGAAACTGTCTTGGGACTGATTACATCAGTTTCCACTATGGACCCATAAGTGAACCCAACTACACCCTTTGCTTGACTGTTGCCAGCAGTCCCACCACTAGTACCACTACTGCTAGGGGCACTAGAGCTTGATGTATTAGTGGTGGTAGGCTCAGGGGGTTTACCTGGACAGGACTTATCCCCTGGCCTATGGCCTCTGTTTTTACACACAAAGCACCAAGGCTTTTTAATGTGTGCAGGTTGGGAAGAAGAGGAAGAATTTGTTTTATCCCCACCCTCTGAAGAGTGTTTAAGATTTGAAGTGGGATCTTTGGTTTTACCCTTATCCCCATGCTTATCTTGAGATTTTTCACCATCTTTCTTCTTATTGCCATCTTTGTCACCCCCTGTATGAACTTTTCTGTTCACCCTTGTTCTGACCCATTTGTCTGCCTTCTTTCCCAATTCTTGGGGAGAGGTCAGATCAGAGTCTACCAGGTACTGGTGCAACAAATCAGACACACAATTATTAAGTATATGCTCTCTCAGGATTGTGTTATACAGGCTTTCATAATCAGTAACTTTACTGCCATGTAACCACCCCTCCAAGGCTTTCACTGAATGGTCAATGAAATCAACCCAGTCTTGTGAAGACTCCTTTTTGGTCTCTCTGAACTTTATCCTGTACTGTTCAGTGGTTAAGCCATAACCATCCAGGAGTGCATTCTTAAGAACTGTAAAATTATTGGCATCCTTTTCTTTCACAGTAAGGAGCCTATCCCTACCTTTTCCACTAAATGATAGCCATAGGATAGCAGCCCACTGTCTTTGAGGGACATCCTGTACAGCACAGGCCCTCTCAAGTGCAGCAAACCACTTGTTAATGTCATCCCCCTCCTTATAAGGGGGAACTATCTTGTGCAGATTCCTGGAATCATGCTCTTTTGCAGGATGACTATGGGGAATACTGCTGCTGCCACCATGGGTATCTAAACCCATTTTCTGTCTTTCCCTCTCTATTTCTAAAGACTGTCTATCCAAATCCAGCTGTTGCTTCTTGAGCTTCAGTCTGGTTTGTTCCACTCTCAATCTATTGAGCTCCCTTTCTAACAATCTGTCATCAGGGTGGGTGGGAGGGACATTTCTAGATACAGAGGTATGATGGGAATGAACAGAAGGAGACCTGTCCCTTACCAAGGGCACCCTAACAGCTTGGCTACCAGCATAATGTGAGAGCACATCATCAGTATGATGTGATTCAACCTCTGTACCAACTATGCTAGACTGTCTAGTAATGGGCAGGCTGAGAAGTTTCTTTCCTGAACCTTTTCCTGGGGGAGTCCCTGGATCAGATTGAGAACCATTAGCTACTTTTTCTACAGATTGGGCACTTATGGCCTTATCCTGTACTCTAAGCATATTAATTAACAGTTCTAAGGAAGGGTTCTTCCCTACACTCAAACCTCTCTCTATGCAGAGACTCCTTGCTCCTTTCCAGCTAAGGTGATCATATGCAAGTTTGGACAGTTCAACTTTTTGGCCTGTGCCAGACATTTTTAGAGAGAGTTAAAGTGATAGACAAAGAGAAAAAAGTTTTCAGAACTTTTTGGAAAGACAGAAAAAAAACTTTTTAAACTTTTAAGAACTTTTTGAAAGTTTAGAAGTACTTTTCAGCACTTAGAAAAGAGTGAAAAGAGGAAATGCAAAACTTTTTGGCTATGTGTATATACACTGACCTTGTTTTGTATATTTTTCTCTTATGAAAAGTACAATGACAAGAGTGGTAAGTAGTCTCAAAGCACTTATTCCACCACTGCACAACCAATGTAGGAGGCTGGACTGGCTTGTAGTGAGTACCAAGGGGTACTTGCACCTTGCACCAGGCCCAGTTATCCCTTATTAGTGTATAGGGTGTCTAGCAGCTTAGGCTGATAGATAATGGTAGCTTAGCAAAGCAGCTCAGGCTGAACTAGGAGACGTGTGAAGCTACTACAGTACCACTTAGTGTCATATGCACAATATCATAAGAAAACACAATACACAGTTATACTAAAAATAAAGGTACTTTATTTTTATGACAATATGCCAAAGTATCTTAGAGTGTACCCTCAGTGAGAGGATAGGAAATATACACAAGATATATATACACAATAGCAAAAATATGCAGTATAGTCTTAGAAAACAGTGCAAACAATGTATAGTTACAATAGGATGCAATGGGGAAACATAGGGATAGGGGCAACACAAACCATATACTCCAGAAGTGGAATGCGAACCACGAATGGACCCCAAACCTATGTGACCTTGTAGAGGGTCGCTGGGACTATTAGAAAATAGTGAGAGTTAGCAAAATAACCCACCCCAAGACCCTGAAAAGTGAGTGCAAAGTGCACCAAAGTTCCCCTAAGGACAAAATAGTCGTGTTAGAGGGAGAATGCAAGGAAAACACAAATCAGCAATGCAACAACGATGGATTCCTGTCTGAAGGTACCTGTGGAACAAGGGGACCAAGTCCAAAAGTCACAAGCAGCTCGGAGATGGGCAGATGCCCAAGAAATGCCAGCGGTTGGTGCAAAGAAGCTCTTACTAGGCTGAAGAACTGTGAATACTGCAGGAACGACAAGGGCTAGAGACTTCCCCTTTGGAGGATGGATCCCCCACGCCTTGGAGAGTCGTGCAGAAGTGTTTTCCCGCCGGATGGACGCCAACAAGCCTTGCTACACGCAAATCGTGCGTTTGGCGTTTTTGGACGCTGCTGGGGCCCAGGAGGGACCAGGAGGTCGCAAATTGGACCTGCAGAGAGAGGGGACGTCGAGCAAGACAAGGAGCCCTCACTGAAGCAGGTAGCACCCGGAGAAGTGCCAGAAACAGGCACTACGAGGATGCGTGAAACGGTGCTCGCCGAAGTTGCACAAAGGAGTCCCACGTCGCCGGAGACCAACTTAGAAAGTCGTGCAATGCAGGTTAGAGTGCCGTGGACCCAGGCTTGGCTGTGCACGAAGGATTTCCGCCGGAAGTGCACAGGGGCCGGAGTAGCTTGCAAAGTCGCGGTTCCCAGCAATGCAGCCCAGCGAGGTGAGGCAAGGACTTACCTCCACCAAATTTGGGCTGAAGAGTCACTGGACCGTGGGGGTCACTTGGACGGTGTCGCTGGATTCGAGGGACCTCGCTCGTCGTGCTGAGAGGAGACCCAAGGGACCGGAGATGCAGCTTTTTGGTGCCTGCGGTTGCAGGGGGAAGATTCCGTCGACCCACGGGAGATTTCTTCGGATCTTCTGGTGCAGAGAGGAGGCAGACTACCCCCACAGCATGCACAAGCAGGAAAACAGTCGAGAAGGCGGCAGGATCAGCGTTACAGAGTTGCAGTAGTCGTCTTTGCTACTATGTTGCAGGTTTGCAGGCTTCCAGCGCGGTCAGCGGTCGATTCCTTATCAGAAGGTGAAGAGGGAGATGAAGAGGAACTCGGCTGAGCTCATGCATTCGTTATCTAAAGTTTCCCCAGAGACAGAGACCCTAAATAGCCAGAAAAGAGGGTTTGGCTACCTAGGAGAGAGGAAAGGCTACTAACACCTGAAGGAGCCTATCACAAGGAGTCTCTGACGTCACCTGGTGGCACTGGCCACTCAGAGCAGTCCAGTGTGCCAGCAGCACCTCTGTTTCCAAGATGGCAGAGGTCTGGAGCACACTGGAGGAGCTCTGGACACCTCCCAGGGGAGGTGCAGGTCAGGGGAGTGGTCACTCCCCTTTCCTTTGTCCAGTTTCGCGCCAGAGCAGGGGCTAAGGGGTGCCTGAACCGGTGTAGACTGGCTTATGCAGAATTGGGCACACCTGTGCCCAACAAAGCATTTCCAGAGGCTGGGGGAGGCTACTCCTCCCCTGCCTTCACACCATTTTCCAAAGGGAGAGGGTGTCACACCCTCTCTCAGAGGAAGTTCTTTGTTCTGCCATCCTGGGCCAGGCCTGGCTGGACCCCAGGAGGGCAGCTGCCTGTCTGAGGGGTTGGCAGCAGCAGCAGCTGCAGAGAAACCCCAGGAAGGGCAGTCTGGCAGTACCAGGGTCTGTGCTACAGACCACTGGGATCATGGAATTGTACCAACAATGCCAGGATGGCATAGAGGGGGCAATTCCATGATCATAGACATGTTACATGGCCATATTCGGAGTTACCATGGTGAAGCTACATATAGGTAGTGACCTATATGTAGTGCACGCGTGTAATGGTGTCCCCGCACTCACAAAGTTCAGTGAATTGGCTCTGAACAATGTGGGGGCACCTTGGCTAGTGCCAGGGTGCCCTCACACTAAGTAACTTTGCACCTAACCTTTACCAGGTAAAGGTTAGACATATAGGTGACTTATAAGTTACTTAAGTGCAGTGTAAAATGGCTGTGAAATAACGTGGACGTTATTTCACTCAGGCTGCAGTGGCAGGCCTGTGTAAGAATTGTCAGAGCTCCCTATGGGTGGCAAAAGAAATGCTGCAGCCCATAGGGATCTCCTGGAACCCCAATACCCTGGGTACCTCAGTACCATATACTAGGGAATTATAAGGGTGTTCCAGTAAGCCAATGTAAATTGGTAAAAATGGTCACTAGCCTGTCAGTGACAATTTGGAAAGAAATGAGAGAGCATAACCACTGAGGTTCTGGTTAGCAGAGCCTCAGTGAGACAGTTAGGCACCACACAGGGAACATACACATGCACACCTATGAGCACTGGGGCCCTGTGTGACAGGGTCCCAGTGACACATACATATAGGCCACAAACCTATGAGCACTGGGGTCCTGACCAGCAGGATCCCAGTGACACATAACAACCATACTGAAAACATGGTGTTTTCACTATGAGCACTGAGGCCTGGCTATCAGGATCCCAGTGAGACAGTGAAAACAGTGACAAACACCCTGACATACACTCACAAACAGGCCAAAAGTGGGGGTAACAAGGCTAGAAAAGGCTACCTTCTCACAGACCCTCAAGGGAGGAGCTGTGTAAGGGACAAGAAACCTGTCCCTCTCTTGAAGGCCTTAGGCAGCAAGCTGCTGAAGAGTCCAAGGGCAAGAAAAATGGAACACATAGGGTCTATTGGGAAGATGGACTCCTGTACACTGAGGCCAGAGACCCCAAACCTGGTGCCGCTAGGAGAGTGGTAGTGCCTCAGTCGTTCAGAGAGTTTATTCTGACCTTAGCCCATGATATTCCCCTTGCTGGGCATTTGGGACAAACCAAGACGTGGGAGAGGTTAGTCAACCACTTCTACTGGCCCAATATGTCCCAGAAGGTTAAGGAGTTTTGCCTCTCCTGCCCCACCTGTCAATCCAGTGGTAAGACAGGTGGGCACCCAAAGGCCCCCCTCATTCCACTTCCAGTGGTGGGGGTCCCCTTTGAAAGAGTGGGTGTGGACATAGTTGGTCCACTGGAACCTCCCACAGCCTCAGGAAATATGTACATCCTAGTAGTAGTGGATCATGCTACTAGGTATCCTGAAGCTATTCCCCTTAGGTCGACTACTGCCCCTGCAGTAGCCAAGGCCCTCATTGGTATCTTTACCAGAGTGGGTTTCCCTAAGGAGGTGGTGTCTGACAGAGGTACCAACTTCATGTCAGCATACCTAAAACACATGTGGAATGAGTGTGGAGTGACTTACAAATTCACTACACCATACCATCCACAAACTAATGGCTTAGTTGAGAGATTCAACAAGACATTAAAAGGCATGATCATGGGGCTCCCAGAAAAACTCAAAAGGAGATGGGATGTCCTCTTGTCATGTCTGCTTTTTGCTTACAGAGAGGTGCCACAGAAGGGAGTAGGATTCTCACCCTTTGAACTTCTGTTTGGCCACCCTGTAAGGGGACCACTTGCTCTTGTTAAAGAAGGCTGGGAGAGACCTCTTCATGAGCCTAAACAAGACATAGTGGACTATGTACTTGGCCTTCGCTCTAGAATGGCAGAGTACATGGAAAAGGCAACCAAAAACCTTGAGGCCAGCCAACAGCTCCAGAAGTTTTGGTATGACCAAAAGGCTGCACTGGTTGAGTTCCAACCAGGGCAGAAAGTCTGGGTTCTGGAGCCTGTGGCTCCCAGGGCACTCCAGGACAAATGGAGTGGCCCTTACCCAGTGCTAGAAAGGAAGAGTCAGGTCACCTACCTGGTGGACCTGGGCACATGCAGGAGCCCCAAGAGGGTGATCCATGTGAACCGCCTTAAGCTCTTCCATGACAGGGCTGATGTGAATCTGTTGATGGTAACAGATGAGGATCAGGAGGCAGAGAGTGAACCTCTCCCTGATCTTCTGTCATCAGACCCAAAAGATGGCTCAGTAGATGGAGTGATCTACTCAGACACCCTCTCTGGCCAACAGCAAGCTGATTGTAGGAGAGTCCTACAACAGTTTCCTGAACTCTTCTCCTTAACCCCTGGTCAGACACACCTGTGTACCCATGATGTGGACACAGGAGACAGCATGCCTGTCAAAAACAAAATCTTTAGACAGTCTGACCATGTTAAGGAAAGCATCAAGGTGGAAGTCCACAAGATGCTGGAATTGGGAGTAATTGAGCGCTCTGACAGCCCCTGGGCTAGCCCAGTGGTCTTAGTCCCCAAACCTCACACCAAAGATGGAAAGAAAGAGATGAGGTTTTGTGTGGATTACAGAGGGCTCAATTCTGTCACCAAGACAGATGCTCATCCAATTCCTAGAGCTGATGAGCTCATAGATAAATTAGGTGCTGCCAAATTCTTAAGTACCTTTGACTTGACAGCAGGGTACTGGCAAATAAAAATGGCACCTGGAGCAAAAGAGAAAACAGCATTCTCCACACCTGATGGGCATTATCAGTTTACTGTTATGCCCTTTGGTTTAAAGAATGCCCCTGCCACCTTCCAAAGGTTGGTGAATCAAGTCCTTGCTGGCTTGGAGTCCTTTAGCACAGCTTATCTTGATGATATTGCTGTCTTTAGCTCCACCTGGCAGGATCACCTGGTCCACCTGAAGAAGGTTTTGAAGGCTCTGCAATCTGCAGGCCTCTCTATCAAGGCATCCAAATGCCAGATAGGGCAGGGAACTGTGGTTTACTTGGGCCGCCTTGTAGGTGGAGGCCAAGTTCAGCCACTCCAACCCAAGATCCAGACTATTCTGGACTGGGTAGCTCCAAAAACCCAGACTCAAGTCAGGGCATTCCTTGGCTTGACTGGGTATTACAGGAGGTTTGTGAAGGGATATGGATCCATTGTGACAGCCCTCACTGAACTCACCTCCAAGAAAATGCCCAAGAAAGTGAACTGGACTGTGGAATGCCAACAGGCCTTTGACACCCTGAAACAGGCAATGTGCTCAGCACCAGCTCTAAAAGCTCCAGATTATTCTAAGCAGTTCATTGTGCAGACAGATGCCTCTGAACATGGGATAGGGGCAGTTTTGTCCCAAACAAATGATGATGGCCTTGACCAGCCTGTTGCTTTCATTAGCAGGAGGTTACTCCCCAGGGAGCAGCGTTGGAGTGCCATTGAGAGGGAGGCCTTTGCTGTGGTTTGGTCCCTGAAGAAGCTGAGACCATACCTCTTTGGGACTCACTTCCTAGTTCAAACTGACCACAGACCTCTCAAATGGCTGATGCAAATGAAAGGTGAAAATCCTAAACTGTTGAGGTGGTCCATCTCCCTACAGGGAATGGACTTTATAGTGGAACACAGACCTGGGACTGCCCATGCCAATGCAGATGGCCTTTCCAGGTTCTTCCACTTAGAAAATGAAGACTCTCTTGGGAAAGGTTAGTCTCATCCTCTTTCGTTTGGGGGGGGGTTGTGTAAGGAAATGCCTCCTTGGCATGGTTGCCCCCTGACTTTTTGCCTTTGCTGATGCTATGTTTACAATTGAAAGTGTGCTGAGGCCTGCTAACCAGGCCCCAGCACCAGTGTTCTTTCCCTAACCTGTACTTTTGTATCCACAATTGGCAGACCCTGGCATCCAGATAAGTCCCTTGTAACTGGTACTTCTAGTACCAAGGGCCCTGATGCCAAGGAAGGTCTCTAAGGGCTGCAGCATGTCTTATGCCACCCTGGAGACCTCTCACTCAGCACAGACACACTGCTTGCCAGCTTGTGTGTGCTAGTGAGGACAAAACGAGTAAGTCGACATGGCACTCCCCTCAGGGTGCCATGCCAGCCTCTCACTGCCTATGCAGTATAGGTAAGACACCCCTCTAGCAGGCCTTACAGCCCTAAGGCAGGGTGCACTATACCATAGGTGAGGGTACCAGTGCATGAGCATGGTACCCCTACAGTGTCTAAACAAAACCTTAGACATTGTAAGTGCAGGGTAGCCATAAGAGTATATGGTCTGGGAGTTTGTCAAACACGAACTCCACAGCACCATAATGGCTACACTGAAAACTGGGAAGTTTGGTATCAAACTTCTCAGCACAATAAATGCACACTGATGCCAGTGTACATTTTATTGCAAAATACACCCCAGAGGGCACCTTAGAGGTGCCCCCTGAAACTTAACCGACTGTCTGTGTAGGCTGACTAGTTCCAGCAGCCTGCCACACCAGAGACATGTTGCTGGCCCCATGGGGAGAGTGCCTTTGTCACTCTGAGGCCAGTAACAAAGCCTGCACTGGGTGGAGATGCTAACACCTCCCCCAGGCAGGAGCTGTGACACCTGGCGGTGAGCCTCAAAGGCTCACCCCTTTGTCACAGCCCAGCAGGGCACTCCAGCTTAGTGGAGTTGCCCGCCCCCTCCGGCCACGGCCCCCACTTTTGGCGGCAAGGCTGGAGGGAACAAAGAAAGCAACAAGGAGGAGTCACTGGCCAGTCAGGACAGCCCCTAAGGTGTCCTGAGCTGAAGTGACTCTAACTTTTAGGATTCCCCCAATAGGGTTAGGATTGTGACCCCCTCCCCTTGGGAGGAGGCACAAAGAGGGTGTACCCACCCTCAGGGCTAGTAGCCATTGGCTACTAACCCCCCAGACCTAAACACGCCCTTAAATTTAGTATTTAAGGGCTACCCTGAACCCTAGAAAATTAGATTCCTGCAAACTACAAGAAGAAGGACTGCCTAGCTGAAACCCCTGCAGAGGAAGACCAGAAGACGACAACTGCCTTGGCTCCAGAAACTCACCGGCCTGTCTCCTGCCTTCCAAAGAACTCTGCTCCAGCGACGCCTTCCAAGGGACCAGCGACCTCTGAATCCTCTGAGGACTGCCCTGCTTCGAAAAAGACAAGAAACTCCCGAGGACAGCGGACCTGCTCCAAAAAGACTGCAACTTTGTTTCAAGGAGCAGCTTTAAAGACCCTGCAATCTCCCCGCAAGAAGCGTGAGACTTGCAACACTGCACCCGGCGACCCCGACTCGGCTGGTGGAGAACCAACACCTCAGGGAGGACCCCCGGACTACTCTACGACTGTGAGTACCAAAACGTGTCCCCCCTGAGCCCCCACAGTGCCGCCTGCAGAGGGAATCCCGAGGCTTCCCCTGACCGCGACTCTCTGAAACCTAAGTCCCGACGCCTGGAAAAGACCCTGCACCCGCAGCCCCCAGGACCTGAAGGACCGGACTTTCACTGCAGAAGTGACCCCCAGGAGTCCCTCTCCCTTGCCCAAGTGGAGGTTTCCCCGAGGAAGCCCCCCCTTGCCTGCCTGCAGCGCTAAAGAGATCCCTTGATCTCTCATAGACTAACATTGCAAACCCGACGCTTGTCTCTACACTGCACCCGGCCGCCCCCGCGCTGCTGAGGGTGAAATTTCTGTGTGGGCTTGTGTCCCCCCCGGTGCCCTACAAAACCCCCCTGGTCTGCCCTCCGAAGACGCGGGTACTTACCTGCAAGCAGACCGGAACCGGGGCACCCCCTTCTCTCCATTATAGCCTATGCGTTTTGGGCACCACTTTGAACTCTGCACCTGACCGGCCCTGAGCTGCTGGTGTGGTGACTTTGGGGTTGCTCTGAATCCCCAACGGTGGGCTACCTTGGACCAAGAACTGAACCCTGTAAGTGTCTTACTTACCTGGTAAAACTAACAAAAACTTACCTCCCCCAGGAACTGTGAAAATTGCACTAAGTGTCCACTTTTGAAATAGCTAGTGAATAACTTGAAAAGTATACATGCAATTGAAATGATTCAAAGTTCCTAATGTACTTACCTGCAATACCTTTCAAACAAGATATTACATGTTAAATTTGAACCTGTGGTTCTTAAAATAAACTAAGAAAATATATTTTTCTATAACAAAACCTATTGGCTGGATTTGGCTGGATTTGTCTCTGAGTGTGTGTACCTCATTTATTGTCTATGTGTATGTACAACAAATGCTTAACACTACTCCTTGGATAAGCCTACTGCTCGACCACACTACCACAAAATAGAGCATTAGTATTATCTATTTTTACCACTATTTTACCTCTAAGGGGAACCCTTGGACTCTGTGCATGCTATTCCTTACTTTGAAATAGCACATACAGAGCCAACTTCCTACAGAGAGTGTGTGGGGTGATGTGTTGGCTGTGTGCTGTAAGGTACGTGGATGGTGTATGGGTGTCGGTGTTATGTGGCTCAGGTTCTGTGGGTGCTCTTGGTCTATCTCTCTCAGTTGGCAATTTTTTGTAGTCGTAAAGGGTTGTGGGTAGTGTGTGTGTTTTATAGTGGTGTGGGTGTGGTGTGTGTATGTGTGTCAGGTGTGTGTAGTTTGAATAGTCTAATGTAGTGTTGTTTTGTATGTGTGTGTGTATTTTGAGTGCGGCGGTATGTACCGCCAATGGTTTACCACAGTTGAATGTCTGCTGCGGTGATTCGTGGGTCATAATGTGATGGGTGTAGTTCTGATGGCGTAACGGTGGGGGTTTTGGTACCGCCAGTTTATCATTGACCTTTGGGCTGGCGGACTTGTGTGTGGTGCTGTATAGTGACGATTGCTATGTGTGTGTCATAATATGGGTAGCGGTAATCCCCTGCGCCGGCGGTATGTTGGCGGCAGTCAGCATGGTGGTAAGCGGAACTTTAGGACAATGTCATAATGAGGGACAAAGTCTTTTGCCGTTTGTACAGCAAAGTCTTTAAGCATAGGTTTGACACAATGTCAACCTTGACGAGCTGTAAAATGTCAAAAGCCATTCACCACTCCAGGCACAGTATTACAGCTTTGGACTGCTAAAATACCATCCAAGCCAACCTGGAATTAATAAAAGCAATCCCTTACACGTGTTTCGCTCTCATTAGAGCTCATCAGAGAGGCTTAGCTTTGTCCAGACACGAGGGAGCACCCAGTATAAGTCAAACAAATCCCTTTCAGGGTTAGAGTGACCTATAAGCTATGCAAAAAGGATGCGAGAACTCTATAATCTTGCCTCACTTATTTACCTTGATGTGTTGCCCTCATTACATTCACTTTTTTTTAAACGTTTTGTTCTTGCATTATTCATCCGAGGTATGGGGTAAATATGTTTTGGTACTGCAGATGATTGTGTGTATGGTGTTGGGGGGGATGTTGTGTGTGTGTGTCACTCTCGTTTTCCTCCCCACCTCCCTTGTGTGCTAGGCGGCTGTACTCACTGTCGCCGTCTTCGCTGACGTTGGTGTTCGTGATGGAGCAGCACGCAGAAGACCATGGGGAAGACATGCAGCTTGGGCTCCATGGCGGAGTGATTGTTCCCTGGGTCTCCAATGGTAAGTCCTTTCACTTCTGTTCAGTGTTTCCCCCAGGCTTTTGATGTCATTGGTACCGCCCCGGGAAAGGTGGCGGATTCATAATATGGTGGGTGGAACTTTGACTTCCGCCTGGCTGTAGGCAGCTACCGCCGTGGTGCCTGTTGTTTCCACCCTGGTGGTCGGTGTGGTAAAGTTGCTGCCTATCAGAGATCTATCCGCCATGGTCATAATTTGGCAGTAATTATCGCCAGCCTGTTGGCGGTATTACTGCCACTTTTACACCAACCGCCAGGGTTGTAATGAGGGCCAAAGTGTATAGATGCTCCCTAGGACTACAGGTGTTCCATCAAAGGATCCCAACATTATCACGTATCGCTCTTGTGTATTTATTCTGGATTCTAGGACTTTGGAGGGGATCCCTACCCATATCCATATTGCTGCCTTTCTCGCGTATGCTGAGTATGAAGTGTGTATAAGCTGACCGCGCCACCTGTTGCAGATTTTTGTGGCCTCTGATGTAACCATGTGTGTTTCCTGCAAAAGGGCAATATGTGTTTGCCGTCTGTGGAGTTGTGCAAGGATCCTGTGGAGTTTTTCAACAGTCCCCATACCATGTATTGTTCTAGGATATAAAATTATAGTCTTTTGGTATTGGTGCCATATTCTGTTGTGAATAAGTGGTACGACTTCTGGTGGTGCCTATTAAAAGTCTCCTTCCCTACCTCATTCCACAGCCTTGTGAACTAGAACTTTACCCTAATATGCAGTCCAGCGGGTTAACATCACTCAACCAGACTCTTAACAGTAATTGCAACTTTATAAATATCACAAAAAACATTGACAGTTTGCAGTCAGTGGCTGGTCAACTAGGACGCCCCTTTAGCAGTATGCATGTGCTTGTCCATTAATAAGGTCGCCCCGTGACCAGGCCCTGGCCAGCTCTGTCATATCCTGACAGGTGGTTTATAAGATTATTATGAAGACTCGTGGTCTGTGCTTTAGTACTGAGAAACCTGTACAGCAGGGCGAAGAATTGAACTATATTCCCCCTCTCTCTTGAATGCCTTCTGCACCAAAGCTACTGTTCCTCATGCTGTATTGTAAATACATCTCGGTCTATGGTTTGGTACCCCAATCTTGCTGTGTTCACACCTCTACTGTTCAGGTTAGGTATGGGCCCCTCTTAAAGATTGTCTACTGTTCATGGTGTTATTGAAGGGAACTGTGCCACAATGCCATTCGTTTCAGAGTCTGAGGCGCTTTCTTGTGAGGTGCTAGTACTAAAGGGCAGGCGTGGAGATCTAAGAGAAATTTCTGACCTCAACGGACCTTGTATGCCCTCCATGACCTGTTGTGGGGAGGGGGTCCCCCTACTACGTGCCAGTAGGTGCGTAATAGACTGAAGTTTTTGCCATTTGGGTCGCGTTTAACTGTAGCAAGTGTAAGGGCCCTGCCGTTCTTGTGCAAGAGAATCTGGATAGTGTTGTTCTAACCACTGTAGTACTTCTTCATGAATATGACTTGCTGCTTGTGGTGAATTTTCAATTTTGCTGGAAACAGGAGAGCATATGTAAGGTTCGCCCACTAGAGAATTCACTTTACAGTCTGGTAGGATGCTCTTTTACGTTGTACAGCAAGCGTGTAGTCCGGAAAAGGCAAGACTTTCACATTCTCCACTGTTATGGGTGCAAGCTCTCTGGCTGCTTGCAACAGCATGTCATGGTCCCTGTGATTTAGGAGCCTGGCAACTATTGGGCGAGGGGGCACTCCTGTGAATTGGTCTTGTGGTTGGTACTCTGTGGGCCCGTTCTACCACAAACTGAGCCGAAAGACCAGTGGGAGCCACCACTGTATAGAGCCAGTCTTCAATAAACTGTGTTGCATTCATGCCTTCGACCCCTTCGGGAAATCCCACTATTCAAACATTGCTGCTGCAGGTCCCTCCCTTGGCGTCTCTAGCCCGGTCTTGTAATTGGTCTACTCGTCACTACAGCTGTGTTACCTTTGATAGTAATTCCAGAGCAAGAGTGACGCTGGATGTTTCCGTAGATTATGGTGGTCATCCCAAAGGGATTTATTTCGGTTGTGACCGCTCCCAGTTTTTGTTCCATGACTGCTCACGAGTCTCTTATTTCTCATAATATCATGTTGAGCTTATCCACTTCTGGGGGCTCCTCCATGGCTTGTATTATGAGGCTCAGCGTTGCAGCCGAAGAGCTGTCCAACTGGAGTGAGTGGGGAGCTAACTCTTGGGCCGGTTTCTCTCATCTGGCCTTTATAGGTCCCATATCCTTTGCATAACTCACTGCAGATTGTCAAGTTCAACGGCAGTTTGGGATACAAAAACTACACTTGGGTGTCTCTCTGGTCCTTAGGAGAGCTACTTGCAACTGTTAGTGCCTGTGGTACTTCTCACTGTCTCAGAGGTAGGCCTCTGCAGTTTTTGTCCCATAGGGCCTGTGTAGGTGGAGGGGATCCGTTAAGTTACAACATTGTTGCTAATTGTTTGAGTACTGGGTGTGAATATTCAACCCTCTAAGGGGAGTTATCTCTGAGGGAGGGCCCTCTTGATCAGTGCTTAATGCTGCGTCCATGCAGATTATTATTTTCGATCTGTGCCAACTCCAGTTAGTCACAGCTTTCGGAGGGAGGGGACCCGCCAACCTTTGCCCCAATAGTTAGGAGATTCAGCTTGTTGTTCCACTTTCTTAAGGAGCAACCCACTACCTTCATCTCAGTTAAATTATGGTGCGGTAGTCCATTCCCTCCACTGTCCAGTGTCTACTGGGGGCACTAGGAGGTCCACTCGGCCCAGTGGGTGATTAGAGGGTCGTTGGCCCCTTCTATGGGGTTACTGAGCAGGTGGACAGCACTGGTGTCGTCCGCAGAGCCCAGCAGAGGAGGGGGAGCCAGGATAGCGGGGGCTCTTCCTCAATTCGTTGATCTTGCTGTTGGGGACTGTTTACTGGGTTCATGATAGGGCTGTACCTGCTCTTGTTTGCCCTGTATCACTCCCTCCACCGGGGCCACGCTTTCAAAGCTGCAAGGCCCAGCTGTCGACTCCACACCGTTCGCTTTGTAGCCCTGAGGCTGTTTGCGGATATGCAGGCCAGAGGGGAGAGCTTACCCAGCACCGGATCACTCACCTCCCATTCCAACGTGGATTGTTGTCTGCCGCTGTGCTCCAATTGCAGACAGGCCTCTCAGTCTTCATCCAGTTTGCCGGTTTCTCAGAGACTCCAGCTAGTCGCCATTTTGGTGTGATGTTGAGGCCAGCCCACTAGCTCCAATCAGTGTCCCCACAGCACAAATATTGCCTATATCTCTGGGAGGCCCAAGTAGTCTTTTATAGCCCTGCAGGAGACCAGTGGGTCTCACCCACAGTAACGATGGGCGGGCAGGGTGGCACTTGTGCCACTCGCAGAGCCCAGCCGGGGGGCCTTTGGCAGCGGGGGCTCCCCCTCAATCTGTAGCCCCCGTTGCTGGGTACTGGTTGCTGGGTCCAGGAAGGGGCTTCACTGCTATTTATGGAGTGCTTGTCAGCCCATTCATTGGGCGCTGCATTGCTCAAGCCACGCAGCACAGCCTTTAGTTCTGCTCCAGCCACACTGCTGCCTCGGGGCTATTAATGTACTGGTAGGTCAAAGAGGGGGAGCTCGCCCAGCACCTGCTCCCACACGCCGCACTCCAAAGCCGTTTACCTCCTGCCGCTGCGCCGTGGTGCTGGTCAGGCCCCTCAGTCTAAGCCAAGGCAGCCAGCTCCTCAGCAATCCTTGCCGGCTGCCATTTTGTTGTTTCTCTTAAGCCAACCCATCGGCTCTGTCCAGTGCCTCTGCAGCGCAATGCTGCTCTCAGATTCACTGACAATGGCAGTCCCAACAAAGGTGGCAGAAAGGCAGCTGTTTGTGTGTTCTCAGGTTGTCAGTCGAGTCATATATTTCTGCCTTCAGGCGTCCGCTATTGCTGGCTAGTGGCCACACCCACAATATTTCTAATTATATAATTATTTAATTATATTGCATTTAAATTAATACATTTAAAATATATATACTTACAACAGAAGTTATTCCAATAATAGAAATATTAAATGTAATTATTAAAATTCAGTCTATTAACATTGAAATTAATAAACCTATAGCATACAATTATTTAAATAAATCGTTAATAATACATCATATATAATCCATATTTATTCTACTGTCATACTTTAAATATACATAATTTGAAATATCTTTTAAATAAATTTAAAAAGTAAAAAAAAATCAACAACTTATTAACAATAACATTATTATTTTCAACACAAAAAATATAACTTCCAATGGAAATTTAAAATGTAAGTATTTTTTAAATGAAAAATATTTGATGGAACTAATTTACAAAATGTTACATTATTACATTTAAATTTAATAAATGTTATTTATTTCCAGTTTCTATAATTAAAAAAACGTTTAATATTTACAATAAAACACAGATATATTTTTAATTTAATAATTTATCAATACATTAAAAGTAACATGCATTATTATTTCTAAATATTATTAATTTAAGGGAATGTATTATTTTTCAATGATGATTTGCATATGATTAAAAATATGATTACATTTAAATTAAAATATTCACAATTTAAAAATCTCCCCCATCCTGATCCTCTAAAATACCAACATCCCGCTTTGAAATAAATATAGATATACATTTGTACACAGAAATACAACTAAAATTAGAAATTTAAAAATTTCATAATTAATAAATTATCTTACTAAAAACACAAATTTAAAAAATGTATGAACACAAAAAAGGAAACACATTACTAGAAAATACATACAAAATAACACTATTAAATAGGGTATTTTCCCAAACAATATTTTTTACAACATTAAAAACAGCACTTAAACCGATAGCCTTACGTTCAATATTCCTGTCTACGATATTTTTGACATCCCAGTATTCTTGATACAATGTTTTTGTATCACAATATTTTTATTCGTCCGAACACCCCACCACTGTAGCTTGCCTGAAACAGTGTAAAGCATGTACTGCAACCTGTCAAAGTAAATCTCTTTTGACCGGTAAAAACGTTCCTTTTAAACATAAATTAATTCACCCATGTGTAAGCTTTGTGTTCCACAAGGCAGTGTGCATGGTATTTAAAAGTATTCCAAGTAGAAAATTACAATTAGCATATCTTTATAGTGACTAGTCTCCAAAACCTATTTTCACTGTAGGAGGCCTGGCTGGCCCATAGAGAAACACTGGGAAGCAAAATTAAATACAAACACTGTATCTTGGGGAACACTCCCCCTAGAAAAAATCAGCTAAACCACTATTTTTGATAGTTATTAAAACTCCAATTTAATGGTGAAGATGGATTTGTAATAAATATTAAGCAAATATAACATTTAGAAAGTTACCTTTAACCCATCTGAGCCGTCAGAAAACTAATTATCATAAGCCTCTGCCAGCTCCCAGCCAGAGACTAGCCTTTAATAGGAGGGGACAGGTGTAAAATGCCTCTCAAAAGCAAACAATAGGCAGAACTGAATGGACCGAAATGATTCCTCAGAACTCCACCGAATATGCAGGATGGGGGCTGCGGGCATCCTTTTGACACTACAGTGTCATATCTTGCTCGAGTGTCAAATCTGGCTTGACAGGTCTGCTGGGTTTACATATAACCCTAGGGGCACACTGAAAAGGGGAGAGAACAGGGATGTCAAAACAATTCTTGTGGTTCCACTGTCTGGTTGCTGAAGGACTCTGCTTTTGTAGCTGCCAAAGATGTAGGAGGACACTAGGATTTCCATAGTACACCCTCCCACACACACACTCAGATCCCCCATTTTGTGTGGCCAAAGGCATCTGCCATTTTGAAAATGCCCAAAGTGGGTAAGGTTGGCCACAAGAACCTTTACACCTTTGGTTAGGGCGTGCCCAGGAGTCATTCCCTCCCACTAGATAGTGCCAGGCCTAAATAAGGCATCTCCAAGCAACCATTTCAGAATACTTTATGGACCTGTGGAAGCTCAAAAGAGTACCAAATCTACTGTCTGTGACCTGAGATGAGCCGTGAAAGACTGGAACCGCTCCCTCCTGTACCAAGGACACAGAAGTGCCCTCCAAAGGTCAGCTGGCTGAACTCCTTATTGGCTGTCAGGAAACAACAAGCTGCAAGAGGATTATTCATGGAAGAACCTAGCTGACCATTGTTAAATGACCCTGGACTGGATCCTGCT
This sequence comes from Pleurodeles waltl, assembly GCF_031143425.1. Lineage (NCBI taxonomy): Eukaryota > Metazoa > Chordata > Amphibia > Caudata > Salamandridae > Pleurodeles > Pleurodeles waltl. The sequence goes on along the minus strand of NC_090445.1, from coordinate 114,798,254 downwards.
GATGGCCTCTGCCCTCACTCGGTGAGTCTCTAGTACCTCTCCTGCGGTCCTGGGGGGATTTAGAAGTGTAACCCCCTGGTGGATTAGGACTTAAACGGCTACAGCAGAGGACAAAATTTCAAAATCTTTCACAAGGACAAACTGGGTTGGTGTATCCGACCTGTGCTCCATTGCAGTCAGCCTCAGATTATGCCTAGGTTGTAGTCTGCAGCGATCATTGACGATTTGTGCCTCTGGGCTCTATCCCTACTTAAAACATTAAAACTTCTTATCTCTGGTTCCCCTTACTGGATTTTTTTTTAAATGTACCTTTTTATTTGTTTATCACAGTTGTAGCATCAACATTAGTAATGGCCATTTATACTATAAGAACAACAATAACTCGATCACTACCCCTCCCGTCCCGACCCTCCACCTAGTTCACAGACCATGGTGAGCCAGAAAAATCAATTCCTTGTTCCCCTTGTCCACGAAAGTGCTGGTATCCGGAATGGTGGCCCCTCTCGGGAGGCAGGGGGTTGGGGGGAAGAGTGTTCACATTTGGAGTCTGTATCATCGGGTCCTCCAAATTATCCACCCTAGATTCCCCAATTGCCCCATATTTTCTCAAATTTGTTTGCACACCCTTCTCCCTTATATACTTCTTTTTCTAGCACTCTGCAGTGTTCCACTCCCATCTCCCACTCTATGTGTGGGAAAAACGCCTGATCCCCATTTCTGGGTGATGCCTTGTTTCGCTACAATACATCCCAGATTAGCCAGGTATTTTTGATATTGTGTGGGATCTGTGTTTTCCTACACACCCAGCAGTGCCGTTTTCGGTGTCAAGTCCAGTTTATTGCCCATGGCTTCTTCCAAAGTTCTTCCCACGCCCTCCCAAAAGTGACGGAAATGAGGGGCAGGTCCACAGTTTGTTTATTATTTTTATTCTATTTTTATAAATTGGTTTGGGATTTTTATTGTTTTGCATTTTGAGTTTATTACTGTTTTGTAACTCTACAAGTACTTTACACATTGCCTGTCTGCTCTATGTCGTATCTATCAGGGTGTTAAACTCATCTTAATTCAGCGACTTTAAGGCATCACCCGGATTAGGGTTGTGATTATTCTTTGAAGTGGATAATCACCCACCACAATTAGTTACCCCATTTCTTGCAGTTACATTTGAGAGAACTATTTGACATGTGTACACTGTCCAACATGCAATTTTATCCAACTGGCGTCTTCACCGTGCTTACCAGCTGGCATCAGAAAGATACAGGACTACATCAGCTTGTGGAAAGCCCTGAAAATCCTATCTATGACCTCCGGTACTTCATGAATCAATCAATCCTGCATTAACAACTACACAATTCCTTTGAAAACTCTTGAAAGTTAGTTGTACCACTCCAACATAGGATTAGCAACAAAGAAAAACACAACATGGAGTGTAAAGCAAAAATTATACTGTATTTCATCTAAACCTGTATGCAATACTGCACGCCTAATGGCACAACGTGCCTCCTGAAAACCAGTAAGGGCCCATATGCATCATCACACTCACATTGTCTGAAACAAAACAGCTCTATCCACAAACCGCTCTAATGAAGTGCTGGTACAGGCACTCCTTCCATTCCACCTCCTTTGCCACACTTGCATATCTGGGGAAGAGGGGGAGCAGCACAGAACACTGACACTGGCTTTGTTTGAAAAGGGCTGGTCTATTGAAACAGGTGCCCATCACATGTAAACCCTGGACTTTTCGCCTTACAAAACTAAAACTTCACTATACAAAAATGTTAATCTGTGTTAAACTACCCCCACCCCTAAATGTCCCTTCCAGCAACAAAACTTAATTCTGCAAGTCCCTATTTCCTCCTGAGCTGATCTTCTGTAATTGAAACCTCTAACCTCCCATCCAGCTGTACTGCATCTATTAGCCTCCTCTAACTTCCTGCCTCGTCCAGGCGTGAGCTTGTCCACCCATTCCCTTCCAGTTTGGATTGCCGCTTGTCATCAACAATAACATTTGCTAACCTATGCCAACTTCTCAGCCAATAGTCACCGAGAAAGAGCCCTAGCTTGATTTTTCTGCCCTGCATCCCACCCCCTTGACGCTCACTGGTAAATGTTCAACATTGTAGCCAGCACCTCTCTCAACTGCACCAGGCATAAACCCACACCATAATTTGACAAGTGGACACCCCCCCAAAAAAGTTCAACACTGTTGTACCACAGATCAGCATGCTCAATCCTGCCAATTCCAAACTCCCTGCAAAAGCCCCACATCTTCTTGTTGATTTTCCTTATAGCCTTATCTGTTGCTGTTGGCTTGACAGCCCACGCCAATTTCTCCTCAGAATAAACTTTGTCCACAGAAAGTAGCACCCTGACCACTGTCTCTGTACTGTTTTTAAATCCTCTTTCGTTTCGCACATCAGCGCCAACCCTTTCTTTACTACCAAGTCATTCTTACCGACATGCAGAACTAAAACATCCAGACACTTCCCTTCTACTAACATTTTGTTCTAACATGAAAACTCCCACCAACATATGTCCCCCATGTCACGTCATTGCACTTGAAACAGGCTGGAGTCGAAACCCAAATTTGCTTTATGACTTCTCTGACTTGTATGCCTTTCTGCTTATTTCATGAACGAATGACCCACAATCCATATGGACAATCCTGCAGCCTCCAGGCCAGCTACTGAACCTGAAATACAGTAACAGTGACTGAGAAAGTGATAATGGCTCAATGATCCCCTCCACTCCCATCTGAAGGTACAGCTGGAAACATTCAGAAGATCACCTACTCATGCCCATTATGGTCTCCCAACTCCAGTCCCTACTACCCGCCTCTATCGCCATCCTGATGCGGAGTGTATGTGTCCCATAGCCTCCTGCGTCAACCCCTAAAACGGCTAACAATCCACAGGCTTACCGTCCTCATAATAAAAAACTCTCCCCATCACCAACTTAGTCTGGATATGAAGAGTGATCCCCACCCACCTTACTGGGTAAAACCTTTCTACTGGGTAATTCCAAAGCCACACCATCCTACCTCTGATTTGTCTTTAACCTATATAACCGTATATCAAGACCTGCTGCACACCGGCTCACTTCTTCTCAGAGTAATCCTCGGCTCTACGACCCCCTAGCAGCTCCGACATCCGAAATGCGCCAAAGAACATCCAAGTTATCAAAGTAGTAAACAACACATTTTGTCATACCCCGGCATACTGCGGGCAAACTAAGAATGACCTCACAATACATGCACCAATGCAGAGGCCTTCTCTTTGGCCCTTCACGTCTGGCCTTCCTGGTCCAACCTTCCAGCATCCTCTGCCGATGGATTTTAACCCCAAAACAGTTTCCCCAAAAACGCGATGACTGCCAGCTTTCCTGAAATTGTGACCCTCAACAGACCTTTCTCAATCAGCAACAAAATGAACTGTACTACATCCTGTGTGCTAGGCCCTTATGGCAATGAGCAGTCTCTTTAATAACTTATCTATGTCCTTATTAAAAAAGCACCACATTTTAACAATGACCAATCAGGCGACAGCACCCTCTAGAACACTCCCAAGAGAGGCAGAATCCCTCAGAGTTTTGACTATGTACGAGCTATAAGGGGAGCCTCTTCGGGGAAGAGGGGGGATCGCATGTGAATCTATGAAAAATGGCAATACTGGAGAACTGAAGTTACAGGTAAGTAATTTGTTTTCTTCTCCAGTATTAGATCTTTCATAGATTCACATACTTGAAACAGAGAACCAAGCAGCAACTGTAAGCAGAAGAAACACTTGTTCTAGATATATTTGTGGATGGTGGGTCATAATATTGAGCATATGTTTTTAAGTTATCATTCATATATACCATATTAAATAAATGTAAACATATTTTATTATATCTCATATATATATATATCTTAAAAGAGTAATGGAGGCTCACCTTATTGAAATAGATGGCACAGCACTGCTTGACCAACAGCTGCATCAGTGCTCTGAGCCGACTTGAGACAATGGTGCTGTGTGAACAAATGCACACTTCTCCAAGTCACAGCACGACATATTGGGGGTGATTCTGAGTCTGGCGGGCGGCGGAGGCCGCCCGCCAGACTTCCCCCACCAAAATACCGCTCCGCGGTCGAAAGACCGCTGAGGGTATTTTGGGATTTGCCCTGGGCTGGCGGGCGACCGCCAAAAGGCCGCCCGCCAGCCCAGGGCAAATCATCCTTCCCACGAGGACGGCGGCTCAGAATTGAGCCGGCGGAGTGGGAAGGTGCGACGGGTACAGTGGCACCCGTCGCGTATTTCAGTGTCTGCATAGCAGACACTGAAATACAAAGTGGGGCCCTCTTACGGGGGCCCCTGCAGTGCCCATGCCATTGGCATGGGCACTGCAGGGGCCCCCAGGGGCCCCGCGGCACCCCCTACCGCCATCCTGTTCCTGGCGGGAGACCCGCCAGGAACAGGATGGCGGTAGGGGGTGTCAGAATCCCCATGGCGGCGGAGCGCGCTCTGCCGCCATGGAGGATTCACAAGGGCAGCGGAAAACCGGCGGGAGACCGCCGGTTTTCCGCATCTGACCGCGGCCGAACCGCCGTGGTCAGAATGCCCTGTGGGGCACCGCCGGCCTGTCGGCGGTGCTCCCGCCGACCCTGGCCCCGGCGGTCTCTGACCGCTGGGGTCAGAATGACCCCCATTATGTCCAAAGGCACACCAGCAAACAGGGCTGTAGATGTGGACATTGCCCTAGCTGAGTGTGCTCTAACTTTGCTTGATAAGGGTCTTCCTGCTTTACAGTGGCAACACTGTATTGCTGCTGACATCCATCTAGCGATGGTTGCTTTAATCACCTGGGCTCCTTTGAGCATCTGACCAGACTTGAGGCATCACTTGATATCCAAGGTGTGCAAAGATCTTTCTGCTGGTGAGTTTGGTTTTGATAAAAAAGTTTTCAGTATGATAGGTACATTGAGATGGAAATCGCAAGGTAGTTTAGTGAAAAACCTTGGGTTAATTCTAAGGGTGAAGGCATCATCTGTGAAAACGTAAGAAAGGTTCTTGGGTTGTAAAGGCATGAACTACATCAACTCTTCTGGAGCTTGTAAGAGCCAAGAGTTAAGAGACCTTTCAGGTGAGAAACTTGAGGTCCGCTGTGTAAATGGATTCAAACGGTGGTTTCATCAGTTGAGACAAAACTATGTTTAGATGCCATTCAGGTGGAGGAGGCCTCACTGGGGGAAACACTCTGAAGAGGCATTTAAGAAGCATTTTAATCATTCTGTTGGAACACAAGGTGGAAGAGCCGTCTGCTCACGTATATCTGGAGATCGCAGCTAGATGTACCTTTATAGAGGAATGAGCCAGTCCTGATTGAGCCAGTGAAAACAGGTAAGGCAGAATCTGCTCAGGTGATACTTGTGGAGGATGCAAATTTGATCTCTGGCACCACATGCAGAATCTTTTCCATTTCAATCTGTATGCTTTTAATGTAGTCCGCTTGCACCTACGAGAGAATCTCTCGACACTCCTGTGAAATGCTCGGATTTTTTAGTCCATTGAATTCAGGAGCCATGCACATAAGTGGAGAGACATTGGGTCCGGATGATGTACCTGGCCTCTGTTCTTCGATAACAAGTCAGGCACTGGTCTGAGGTGGATGTGGGTGGTCTCGGATGGAAGACGGAGTTCCATGAACCAGTGTTGTCTGGGCCACTTGGGAGCTATTAGAATAATGCAACACTTCTCTGCCTTCATTTTGCTGAGAATTTTTGGTATTACAGAAATCGGGGAAAAGTGTAAGTAATAGTTTCCAGACCATCCTATCGAAAAGACATTCCTCCACGACCCTCTATGAGGATGCCAGTATCTGAAGAATTGGTATTTGCTCTTCTGTTGTGTCTGCATGATTTTAATGCCTTCCTGCCAGATGTAATCTATGATTGAGATAGAACGCACTGATTTTCTTTGTGGTGCTCTAAAATCATACAGAAAACAGTTGGATTGTTTGACTGATATTGGGAGCTGAAATCTATTAGCCACTCTCTCCATTAGAGCATGAAACCTGCCAATATCTTGAGGTGGAGTTTCTACTGGATGGAGGGCAGGTGGCAATGGTGTTGGAAGGAGATACTCGCCCACTCTTGGTGTGAAAGAGCGTCATGGAGCTCTCCTTCCTCATATTCATCACTTGAGAAGGAGCAGAAATAGTGGATGCTGGACTCATTCTTGGCGCCACTGGAGGGAGTAGATGCTCTGGTGCTCTCAGTATTTGCAGAAGAGGCGAAAGAGTGACATGTTCTGCAGCGGGCTGCAGAGCAAAATCAGGAAATCTAGTCTGAGAGTCGTTTAGCATTCCCTGTAGGTCCTGCAATAAGGATAGAGGCATTTGAACCAGGTCTTGAAGTTGCTCATGTAATTTTTAATGCTCATGTGATAGAGGCGATCTATTTGCAAACCTGGGCTCTTGATAGTATTCCTCGTAAAACTGTTCATCCTTGTTATCGTCATCTAGTTCTTGGCATCTTACCCTTAGTTCAGAGGGACTATGTGCTGTTTGAATAGACCCTCGTTGTCAGAGTCATGTAAATCCAGGAGATGACTTGAACACTATACAGACACCTTCCTGGGAGAGGTGTGTTCAGGACGAATACATTTTTTTAAACTTTTAATAATCGTTGACGGTGTCATTGATGAAGCTGTCATCAAGGTCTTAAGGACTGTCAATGGTGGTATTATCTTTGCCGACGAGTTCATCGTCAACGAGATCCTCATCGGTGTCACTGACGGCAGGGTTGTCGATGGTGTGGATGTCGACAGTGGGGTCGTCCACAGTAGGAATGTCGTCAACCAGATCATCATCGATAGAATAGGTATCAAGGCAAAAGCAGACGGAGTCTTTGATGTTGTAGTCGTTGACGGTAAAGTAGTGCTTGTCCTCGTTGTCAATGGTGGTGCGGTCGGCGCTCTGCTTGTCAACAAGAGGTTTAAAGTAGAGTTTACCATCTACAGTTCTGAAGAGGATTTTGAATAGGAGGAGTAGAAAGATTTTTTTAGGTGGAGTAGAAAGATGAGATCTACTGTGCTTAGATTAAGTCTCTTCCTTTGTGTTGTTGTTGGCTGTACCCTGGATAGTCTCATGGTGTGACTTTTTCATGGCCTTTTTTGATGTTTCAGGGTGTTCCTTGTCAGAAGACCTTTCCTTTTTTGGTGACTTTTTGTGAGAGGTTGCAGAGGAATCAGAACCCTCTTCAGAGCTGACAGATATAGAAGCTTTGGACCCTTGCAGCCACAATTAGGCCCATATTTATACTCGGTTTGCGCTGAATTATCGTCATTTTGTTTACGCTAATTCAACGCAAACAGAACTCCATATTTATTATGACACATCTAGCAGCAAAGCCGGTGCTATACTTTTTGACGCAAACCTGCTTTAGTGCAGGTTTTCCCCATAAAGTATAAATATGGGTCTAAACGTCTACCCTCATGATCTTTTAATGTCTGATGAAAAGGTGCAATAAATTGTACAATCTTTCACCTTATGAATAGGGTGTAGACATTATATACAATCTCTGTCATCAATATGTAGTCTCTTCTTTCTACATGAATTACAGGGTCTAAATAAACCTTTTTTGGTGTTTCAGCCATATCCAAATTGAAATAAAAGGTACAATACCAGAAGTTGAGGAAAAAACTGAGCAGAGCTCAGGGAGACTCACTTCACAAAGACGACGACGTGTGGTACAAAATCTGAGGGATTCTGCTTCTCTTAGGAGTGTTCTAGAGAGTGCTGTTGCCTGATTGGTCATTGTTAAACTTTGGTTCTTTTTTAATAAGGACATAGATAGATTATTAAAGAGACTGCTCATTGCCATAAGGGCCTATGGTAATGATGTGGACTGCTATATTAAGGTACCCTGGGACTTCCTCTTTGACAATGGAGATGATTCAAACGTGAATCTATGAAAGATCCAATACTGGAGAAGGTGATTTGCCCACTGTTCCAGACAGCAACCACTGGAATCAATTAATTGTTCACAGCTGATCAGGTCAGATTTTACAGCAAAGTAACTTATGAACGGTTTTACTTTTCTTAATGAAGAGTTGACCTGTTTTGCCACAGAGGCTTTGAGAATGGAATGATGATCAGTGCCGTGGAGTTATACATTTTCAAAAATTGACAATAATTCAATTATTCGCTTTGCGGGCTTAGGGCCTCTAAAATAGTCACGTGCAAGGGTGTCATTACTCTTCAAAGTTGACTCGTAGTTGTAGGCGGTAACTAAAGATTGTCCTCTTCTTTGGAGTAAGAGTTCCTTTGTTTTGTTTCAAATGTTCAAGAGCAGCAAATTATGAATGACACTATGCCAGGTCTGTAGAGCCAGTAACCAGAGCCTGGATCTGTAAAGCTCCGCACAGTAATGTATTTAGGTCCTCATTATGACCCTGGAGGTCGGCGGTAATTTGGCGAAAGGTACTGCCAACAGGCTGGCGGTACCTCTTCCCAAATTATGACATGGCGGTTTGGCTCAAGCCAAACCGTCAATGTACCACTCCGTCCGCCAGGGCGCTAACAGCCAACGGGCTGGAGACTTCAGTCTACAGCCAGGCGGTCGTCACTGTCCCACCCATGGTATAATGACCCCGCATATCGCCATGGTTTTTGTGGCAATCTTACTGCCATGAAAACCATGGCGGTAGGCACTATCAGTGCCAGGAAATTCCTTCCCTGGCACTGAATAGGGGTCTCCCCCGACCCCCTCTCCCGAGTCCTCCCCCAACTTCCCCCTCCCTCTCGTGCCCCCTGCACATTTCCACGCACACACACATACACACACACGCATACCCACATCCACCCACGCATGCACACATACATACCCACACACAACACACACCAACATACTTTGCCGCACACATGCATTCACAACACACAACATACACGTACACTCACATGCAGGCATTCATGCACTCATTCAAGGCGACTCACACCCGCATGCACGTAGTCATAAACAGACACCCCCCACACACACAACACCCCCACACACCACCCCCCCAATAGCCCTCTCCTGTTGGAGAACCCGACTTACCTGCTTGCAGGGGTCCTCCGGCTGGAGACAGGATGCGGCGCTGCTGTCAGCAGCAGCGTCCGCCAGCAAAATAGTGCCAGGCCGTATCATTGCTCATGATACGGTCGGCAGTGTTTTGCTGGCGTGGCGCTGCTGCAGACAGCAGCACCACCTTACCGCCGTCATGACCGTCGGCGGTATTCCGCCAGCGTTCTGGCGGGATTCCGTCTACGGTCATAATGCGGGTGGGCGGCTAGTAGCCACGGCGATGGTATGTTGGCGGCTGTCGCCGTGGCGGTAGGCGGCAGTTACCGCCAATGTTGTAATGAGGGCCTTAGTTTCATTTGTCGGGCCACATGGAATAGAAATGTTTGACAGTATCCACATGGATGTAAAATATTTTCTTAGTTTTGTTCCATAGAAGTTCTCAAACCTATTTCCAAATCACTTCAAGAACCTAAGACCTCATGACTATTGAGACATTGGTAATGCACAGAGCTTCAAATTCTCTGAAGAGTACCTGTACTTACCAACGTTTATAAAGTTGATCACATAGGCTTACAGTAAGCTGTGCCATGATTTCCACTATTTATTTGTTTCAGACCTCGTTTTGTGATCACAAGAGAGTGCATTTGAGGCCAATCCACTCCAGGCTACATTAATAGGTGTTATTTGCTAAAGACCCAGTGCATCTACCAATGGCGTGTGCAACATTTGTCAAAACGCATTAACAAATTTAAGAAAACAAGGGCCAGATGTAGGTACATTCCAAATTGTGACCCGCAACTCGCGCAATTCGGAAGGTTGGATGGTGTCCCTGACACCATCTGCGACTCGCAAGGGGGTCGCAAAGGCCCACCTCATGAATAATCATGAGGTGGGTCGCAATTTGCAACCCCCTTACGAGTGGAGGCCCTCACAGGGATGGTGGCCTGCTGCGGCCAGCAGACCACTATGTATGTGACTGCTTTTTAATAAAGCATTTTTTTTTTGTAATGCAGCCCGTTTTCCTTAAAAGAAAACGCGATGCATTACAAAAACGAAAAATGAAACTTTTTCGTTTCATTTTTTCAGAGCAGGCAGTGGTCCATAGGACCACTGCCTGCCTGAAAAAATGTTTGCAGTGCCATTCACAATGGGGAAGGGGTCCCATAGGGACCCCTTCCCTTTTACGAATGGGTTACCACCCATTACAAAAGGGTGCAAACTGCGATTGGTTTGCGACCACGTTCGCGGTCACAAAGCAATCCTGCATTGTACTGCGACTCGCAATTAGGAAGGGAACACCCCTTCCTAATTGCGACTCGCAAAACCGTTTTGTGGGGCCATATGTACGAACACTTTTTCTCATAGACCCAGAATGGGTAAAAACCTTTGCTACATCTGGCCCGTGATTCGGTAACCAGGTTACCGAATGGCAAAACGGGGTTTGTGCATTGCAAAGTGCTTTTTGCACATCACAAACAGCGAAATTCGCTGTTTGCGTCGAGCAAAAAGCTTTGTACATCTGGCCTCAGATGTCAAATTATAGGTTCAAAGGGCATTAAGACGGCAGAATGTTACAATTATGTCCGACGGAGGGCCAGGCAGTGCTGATTGTGGCAGAAGCAAGGCCCAATGCCATGTGCAAGACAGGATTATTTTATCCGGGGTCAGTTCGTGCCAGGGTCACAGCCTGCCAATGGTTATTTGACTGGAGGTCCGATGGGTCCATGGGGCTGGAAAATGCTCCAGATGGAAATAGTATTACTTTGAATATCTGCAGCTTGTTCTCCTTGAAGGCTGCAACCTGCAGTACAATCGACGATGAGCTAGCAAGCTCAGGGCCCATCGGGTCCAAATTCGGAATATGGTTGAAGTCTGACACTGTGTCAGGTAACCGCCGACTGTGTGACCCACCTTTGGAATGGAAGCATCTGGACTTCGAAGAGCTACAGGCCCGCTTCTATGCTCTTCCCTCATCCGTGGGCCTTTCTTTCAACTTCGCCTTAGATCTACCTGATGAGGGCCACCTAGATCGAGTCGAGTGATGCTTGGCCCCTAGGTGCTTGTGTTCTGTACTTAAAGTTTGACCTCTCTTTCTCTGATGGCCTTCGAATGCAACAAGGAATACTTGTCGCACAACTTGGAGTGATGCCTGGTTCCGACCAAAACAGACATTGTACGGGTCTTTTACCGACAACTGCTTCCCATATGTGCAGCATGGCTTGAACCGTTCATCTTTGAGAATGACATCCCTGTGCTGCGTCAAATAATTTGAGAAGTGAAAACAGAGGTTAGTAAGAGCAGACCTCTAGATCCACATCTTTGGGCACGTAAAAAGAGTAACTGACGTCAAGGTGCATTGGTAGCACGGTTAGCACCTACATGTGGATCTTTGTCATCATGTCTGTAGGTAGGATATAGCCGTGGCAGAGGTTAGTGGCGCCACCTACGGTGCATAAGGGCTACTGCAATAGTTTTCATATCCATTCTGACTCAATTAGAGATTCACAGGTTGTGGTATCTGTGGCTACAGGCGCCCATCAGAAAGGATGGCACATAGGCTGCACAGTGCAGGGTAACACCGGTTGAACTGGCAGGGTTATATTCTGAATGGATTGTACTGGGTGATATTCTGAATGGACTGAACATGGGGATATAGTGATATAATTTGGAGAGTTAATATTCTGGTAGGGGAGGTGTTGCATGGGTCAAAGGAAAATCGTGGTTAAGTAAGCATACTAGTTCAAATAAATAACTTATTTAGGTAAATTATCTGATTTTACCCCGCCCCCCCCCTTTCTCCTTATTCTCAGGAGATTACTCAAACTCCTCTTCGGAGCATCAGAGGTTGTTTAGCAGGGCCCAGGCTCTGGATAAGAAAGAAATTGCATCCTTCTATGGTCTGGGCATATGATGCCTATCTAAGGTTTGACTTTCTCCCTGTTAGCCGCTTCGCTGCCAGGCCTTTTCCCCCCTCAGGTGCCAGTGCTTTTTTTGGCTATTTGGGGCAGTTCGTGCTTAGGCCCTCATAACTTTTTGTCCACATAAGCTACCCACGCCAAATTTGCGTCCATTTTTCCCATATCCTTCGGATTCTAGAGGTACCCAGAGTTTGTGGGTTCCCTTTGAGGAGACAAAGAAATTAGCCAAAATACTACAAAAATGTAGTTTTAAAAAGAAAATGGGAAAAAAGGGCTGCAGAAGAAGGCTTGTGTTTTTTTCCCTAAGAATGGCATTGTTGGACCTGGCCCTTTTTGCAGGGTCATCCCCAAACATTTTGCCTCCTTCCTTCTATTTTTCCTGACCTGTTTTTGTTGGCTTTTGAACTCTGAGCACTTTACCACTGCTAACCAGTGCTAAAGTGCATATGCTCTCTGTGTAAATTGCACTGTTAATTGGTTTATCCATGATTGGCATATTTGATTTACTAGTAAGTCCCTAGTAAAGTGCACTAGAGTGCCCAGGGCCTGTAAATCAAATACTACTATTGGACCTGCAGCACTGATTGTGCTACCCACATAAGTAGCACTGTAATCATGTCTCAGACCTGCCACTGCAGTAATTTAAACTGTAAATTCGACTTGGCAAGTGCCCCCACTTGCCAGGCCTAACCATTCCCTTTTCCTACATACAAGACACCCCTAAGGTAGGCCCTAGGTAACCCCATGGGCAGGGTGCAGTGTATGGTTAAGGTAGGACATATACTATTGTGTTTTATCTGTCCTGACAGTGAAATACTGCCAAATTCGTTTTTCACTGTTGCAAGTCCTAGCTCTCTCATAGGTTAACCTGGGGGCTGTCTTTAAACATGATTAAAGCGTAGCTTCCCTTTGTGAGAAGATAGATATGTGGAGTTTGGGACCTCAGAACTCACAATTTAAAAATACATCTTTTAGTAAAGTTGGTTTTGAGACTGTGGTGGTCATTCTGACCTCGGCGGTAAAAGGCGCCTACCGCCGGTCAGAAATCCTCCATAATCCCGCCGCGGTCGCGGAAACCCGCCACGGTCATTCTGACCCGCAGAAGGCAAACCTCCGAAAATCCGACCGCCACAACAGACCGCCAGACCAGCGGTCGGCGGAAAAGTGGAGGTGACAAAACCTCCACCGTCACGCCAACAGAAATACGCCCATCCCATTACGACCCACGAATCCACGCGGCGGTCATTCAAACGCGGTATTCCATTGGCGGGACACACCGCCGCGGTCAGAATACACACAAACGAACAAAACTCAGCCACATTGGACGATTTGAATCCCACACACCTGATACACATACACACACCACTCCCACACACACAATACAATATAAAACACCCACCCACATCACCCACAAACCCCTACGCTAAAAAATTCGTAAAGAAGGCAAGAGCGAGACACCAGCATCCAAAAAATAACAGCCACAGCCACTCAACACCATCACCCACACACTATCCACACACAAAACAACACACACCACCACACTCAACTCACTTAAATACACATACTCCACCCCACACATCATACACACCACCCCATGGCACCCCAAAGACAACCCCGCTTCACAGACGAAGAACTCAGGGTCATGGTGGAGGAAATCGTTCGGGTAGAGCCCCAGCTGTTCGGCACACAGATACAATACACCAGCATTGCCCGGAGGACGGAGCTATGGCAGAGGATTGTCGACAGGGTCAACGCAGTGGGACAGCACCCCAGAAATCGGGAAGACATCAGGAAGCGATGGAACGACCTACGGGGGAAGGTGCGTTCCATGGTATCCAGGCACAACATCGCCGTGCAGAAGACTGGCGGAGGACCCCCACCTCAACCCCCACAATTCACATCATGGGAGGAGGAAGTCTTGAACATCCTGCATCCTGACGGCCTCGCAGGAGTCGGCGGAGGAATGGATACTGGTAAGTTGAAGCTTCAATACTGCTTCCCCCCCACCTGCATGCCAAATCATACCCCAAACCTCACCCCCATCCTCGAACCCCACCCTCACCCCCATCCTCGAACCCCACCCTCACCCCCACCCCCACCACCATCCTCACCCCCACCACCATCCTCACCCCCACCCCCAGCACACCTATTCCCGCCAATGTCTCACCATCACAACCCACACATCCCAAAACCTAGGCCTGCATGCGTCCACTAAGCATGGACACCCATCACCAAAGCATGCCCAATGCATATACACATCCCCCCCACAAGCCACCCTCACCAAAGCCCCCACACACGAATGCCAGCACTTGGGGACACGAGAACCCACAGATACACCCATATGCCACACATTGAAACTATAACCATACCTCTATACCCCTGCAGGACCCGACCGTCAACACACCGCGGCGGAGGGGCCAGAATTCTCCACACCCCCCACCCACGAGGCCGTCAGCGATGACAGCAGCTCTGTCGACCTGGACACCGATGACCAGCCCGGACCATCGGGGACCTCTGGACAGTCGGTTCCCCTCACACAGGCCCAGGCCACTACAGACCCAAACCCCTCTGGGAACACCAGCACAGCTCCCACCCAGCGGGCCCATGCCTCTGTCTCCAGGGCGCGTCAATCTGCGGTGTGTCTACCACTACAGGGCACCCAGGATAACCCACCACCCCAACAACAACAGGGACCTGGGGGCAGTGGTAGTGGGCACACCGGCCAGGGGGCAGAGGCCCAGGGAAACAGGGGAACTCGGAGGGCAGCTGTGCGACAGGGGGGGGAGGAGAGGCCCAGGGAACCCACTCTCCACGAGGTCCTCACCACCATCATGGGAGCATACAACCGCTCCCAGGAGACGATGGCGACGGTACTGGCCCGGTTCCAGGAGATCCAGGTACTGCAGGAGGAACACTATCGGGGGTACAGGGAGGACATCAGAGCCATCAACACCACCCTGGTTACCATGGTAGGGCTGCTGCAGGACCTCGTCAACAACAGGGCGGACACTCAACAACACCCAAGGGCCCCTGCCACTAGCCTGGACCAAGAACAGCCAACCACCTCCGCCGGCGCTAGTGGACAGGAGGCTCCCGCACAGCAGCAGCCCACCAGACCCCCACCTCCTGCAGGAGAAGAACCACCCCGCAAGAGGGCCCTGAGATCTCGCAAGAAGACAGAGTAGGATGTCAAGACCCCCGCCAGCAATGGATACCACCTGATGTCATCCCACTGTCCCACATTGTCACCCTGTCCATCCTTGAACTGCCCATGCTCCATCTCTCCACAGGCCTCTGGACAATGCACCTGTGTGACTGTTACTCTGGACTCTGCCATGGACATTCCTTCACCATAGCCCCCACCCACTTGAAACCACCCATCCCATTTTGAGCACTTAAATAAACACCTATTTTGCACCAAAATATCTGGAGTCTGGCTGTGATTTCAATATATTGTAATTGACATGACAGTGCAAATATGTCCTTGTACATGGT
The DNA here is from genome assembly GCF_031143425.1 of Pleurodeles waltl. Classification (NCBI taxonomy): domain Eukaryota; kingdom Metazoa; phylum Chordata; class Amphibia; order Caudata; family Salamandridae; genus Pleurodeles; species Pleurodeles waltl. Next base: position 114,782,804 of record NC_090445.1, on the reverse strand, counting down.
GAAGTCAACAAACAGCTGCCACAAAGCTGTAGTCCATGGGGAAACGAAGCACAGGACTCGTAGTGGGGACCCCAGATCTGAAATAGGGAGGGAAAAGCCAAAACTCAGTCGTCATACACTGGGGCAAATAGACAGGCAGCAGAGATGCAGGAGAGTAGTTAACATTTACTAAATTATCTTTGAAATGTTACCTGTGTCCTATTGGAAGTACTGTTCAATGATTCTGTCCCTGTTGTCTGTTTCAGCCCCGTCGTCTTCCTCCTCGTCACTCTCCTCAGGTTCCACCGCTGCCACAACACCACCGTCTCGACCATCCTCCTGCAGGAAAGGCACCTGGCGGCGCAAAGCCAGGTTGTGAAGCATGCAGCAGGCCACGATGATGTGACACACCTTCTTAGGTGAGTACATTAGGGATCCACCTGTCATATGCAGGCACCTAAACCTGGCCTTTAGGAGGCCAAAGGTGCGTTCGATCACCCTCCTAGTACGCCCATGGGCCTCATTGTACCGTTCCTCTGCCCTGGTCCGGGGATTCCTTACTGGGGTCAGTAGCCACGACAGGTTGGGGTACCCAGAGTCCCCCACTAGCCATACACGGTGTCTCTGTAGCTGTTCCATCACGTAAGGGATGCTGCTATTCCTGAGGATGTAGGCGTCATGCACTGACCCTGGGAATTTGGCATTTACATGCGAGATGTACTGGTCAGCCAAACACACCACCTGGATGTTCATTGAATGGTAATTTTTTCTGTTCCTGTACACCTGCTCCCTGTCTCTTGGGGGAACCAAAGCCACATGGGTCCCATCAATGGCACCAATTACGTTGGGAATATGTCCAAGGGCGTAGAAATCACCCTTCACTGTAGCCAATTCGCCCACCTCAGGGAAAATGATGTAGCTCCTCACGGATTTCATCAGGGCAGACAACACTCTGGATAACACCTTCGAAAACATGGGCTGAGACATCCCAGAAGCAATTCCCACGGTTGTCTGAAATGACCCACTTGCCAAGAAATGGAGTACTGACATGACCTGCACCAGAGGGGGAATCCCTGTGGGTTGGCGGATGGGGGACATCAGGTCGGGCTCCAGCTGGGCACACAGTTCATGGATAGTGGCACGGTTAAGACGGTAGGTCAGGATAATGTGGCGTTCTTCCATTGTGGACAGGTCCACCAGCGGTCGGTACACGGGAGGATTCATCCGTCTCCTCGCCCAACCCAGCGGACGGTGCCTAGGAAGGACAACATGGAGCACACAGTCAAGCAACCCACAGGTACGTACTCACAGCTAGCACAGTATACGATTCTCTATGCAGTGAATGGCGTGTCTGAGTGGCTATGCAAGGCCTAGGCCTGTGTGACGCAGTTGAAATTGAGCCATGTGGGCCCTGGAAATGGCGGCTGCCTGACCTGTGAAGTGTGACAATGGGATGTGAGGTCAATGCGCTGGCGTGGCACACCGCGGCGGGCGGCGGGCGAAGACCGCGGCGCAAAGCCGCATTGGTTAACATTGAAGCCTATGGGTTTCAGGAGCCAATGGCGAAGGGCGCCGGCGGTGGCGGTACGCACCGCCGCGGTACGCACCGCCGCGGACGTCACCGCCATTTTCTATCTACTTATCCACTTGCGACTTGAACTTTCACAGTAGAGGACCTATACTGCAAGTGTTGCTGTGACCTCGGTCTGGAAGGGACAATGGCTGCTGCGCCTGGGGAAAGGGCCCCTGCCTTCACTGGAGAGGAGTTGGAGAAACTTGTGGATGGGGTCCTCCCCCAGTATGCGCTACTCTACGGTCCTCCAGACCAACAAGTGAGTTTAATTCAATATGGATTTGGGGCCACTGGCTGGCTTGGGGGCCTGGCGGGGGGCCTGGCGGGGATGGGGGGCATGTTGGGCCTGGCGGGAGGCCTGGCGGGGATGGGGGGCATGTTGGGCCTGGCGGGGGGCATGGCGGGGGGCCTGGCGGGGATGGGGGGCATGTTGGGCCTGGCGGGGGGCATGGCGGGGGGCCTGGCGGGGATGGGGGGCATGTTGGGCCTGGCGGGGGGCATGGCGGGGGGCCTGGCGGGGATGGGGGGCATGTTGGGCCTGGCGGGGGGCCTGGCGGGGGGCCTGGCGGGGATGGGGGGCATGTTGGGCCTGGCGGGGGCATGGCGGGGGGCCTGGCGGGGATGGGGGGCGTTGGGCCACTGGAAAGGAAAATGCTGAGAAACTTGAACGTGGTATTTCTCCCTCCCTGTACGTGTCACATAGGTCCGCGCCCATGAGAAGATCGGGATTTGGCGTGCCATCGCCAAGGAAGTCCGGACCCTGGGGGTCCACCATCGACGGGGCACCCACTGCCGCAAGAGGTGGGAGGACATCTGCCGCGGGACCAAGAAGACAGCCGAGTCTCTGCTGGGGATGGCCTCCCAACGTAGGCGGGGTGCCTGCCGTCAACTGAGCCCCCTGATGTTCCGGATCCTGGCGGTGGCCTACCCTGAATTGGATGGGCGCGTGAGGGCAGCACAGCAGACACAAGGGGGTGAGTACAAGCATTATCTACTCTGTTGTCGCGCAGTGGAGGTGTCTGGGTGGGGGAGGAGGGCTGGGGGTCCCCCTAGGCCAGGGCGATATCTGTAGGCTGGGCACCCCCGTAAGCCCCTGTGTCCCCAGCCACCACCCTCAGTAGTTTGTCAGTACAGCCATCCCTGGGCCGTGTCATCCATGGGTGCAGTTGTCAACTCTAGGCGTGTAGGGCATGTTCCACGGAATGCGTAGCGGACCCCAAGTGCGCAACTTAGTGCAGGGGGCATCTGTGTCTGTCATGTCCGCTAACTGTACCGGAGAACCATGTACTCAATATCCCTTTATTTCTCTCCCCCCCCCCCTTTTTGTTTGTCTTTCTGTGCTTGTGTGCATCAGCATCATCAGGCGGAGGAGAAGTGGCATCGGGGCAGGAGGGAGCTGCATCTCACATGGCCCAGGAGGGCCATGCCACAGAGTCAGACTGGACCAGTGAGACGGAGGGCGAGGGGAGCTCCACGACGGGGACGACTGGACCCTGCAGCGACACGGACACGTCCTCGGAAGGGGGCTCCCTTGCGGGGGTGGCACCATCCGTGCCCCCCGCATTACAGGTACAGCCGCCACCCAGCGCACCATCTCCGCCCTCCCAGCAGCCCCTCAGCGTTCGCCCCGTGCCCGCTCTGCCAGGAAGCCGGGCATCTCCTTCGCCCCAGGCACCTCAGGCCCTGCCCCTGTTACCCCCGCTGCCCTCAGTGAGGAGGTCATTGACCTCCTCCGAACGCTCATTGTTGGGCAGACTACCCTTTTGAATGCCATCCAGGGGGTGGAGAGGGAGGTTCATCGCAGCAATGCGTACCTGGAGGGCATTCATTCGGGTCAGGCTGCCCATCAGCGATCGTTCCAGGCTCTGGCCTCAGCACTGACGGCAGCCATTGTCCCTGTCTCCTGCCTGCCTCTACTAACTCCCTCCTCCCAGTCTCCTGTTCCTCTGCCTGTCCCACCCACACCATCAGACCAGCCTGCACACACCTCAACACCCAAGAGAAGCTCATCCAAACATAAGCACCACAGATCACGCAGACATTCACACACGCAACATTCCGATGCAGACATGCCAACAGTCACTACCACCTCTGTGACCCCCACCTCCTCGTCTCCCTCCTCCCTCCCTGTGACGTCTACACTCACACCTCCATTCACCTCACCATCAGCCAGTGTTTCCATCACCAGCACACCCTCCACTCCAGTCCGCACACGTGCAGTCACCACCCCCACTGCCATTTACACATCCCCTGTGTCCTCTCCCACTGTGTCTGTCACCCCCTCTTCCACACCACACAAACGCAGCCACCCACCCACCCAACAGCCATCCACCTCACGACAGCCTATCCCTCCTGCACCTGCACCCAAAGACAGCAAACGTGACTCACCTACAACCACATCCTCTCCCTCCACTCCCATTCCCACTGTACCTACCACTCTCCATTGTCCTAAGAAGCTCTTCCTCGCCACTACTAACTTCTTTCCTGACCCTGAGCCCCCCCCTCCTTCTCGTCGGGGTAAGAAGAGCACCTCAGCCACCACCAGCCCTGCAGCCCCCTTGACAAGGGTGCAGGGGTATTGGAGCCCGCCAGCCCGCATGTCTGGATCTTCGCCCAGCAGCAAGGGGACAGCCAGCCCACCCCCTGGGAAGAGGAGCAGAAGGCGGAAGGGTCGCCGCAGGAGCCCGCCTTCTACATCCCCCCCGGACACCACCCAGAGACAGTCACCAGCCACAGCTCCAAAGGGAGGAAAGGGCCACAGGCCCACGACTAAGGAGGGCAAGGGCAGCAAGTCGGAGAGGTCAGGCAGCAGGCCTGCTGCCCAGGAGGAGCCCACAACCCCCATAGCCGCTGCCCCGGGAGGAACCGGCACAGCTGCCCCGGGAGAGCCCACCACCCCCATAGCCGCTGCCCAGGGAGGACCCAGCCCAGCTGGCCAGGAGGGCCCCACCACCCACAGCCCAGGTGGGCAGTGAAGGAGCACCATCCCCGCTGCCCAGGAGGGCACCACCAGGCAATTAGCAGTTGGCCATAGACCGGCCGCCGTCTCAAGAACCGCTGAACTGGGCCCTTCAAGGCAAGGACCGCTGAACTGGGCCCCGCCGTCTCAAGAACCGCTGAACTGGGCCCTTCAAGGCAAGGAGCGCTGAACTGGGCCCCGCCGTCTCAAGAACCGCTGAACTGGGCCCCGCCGTCTCAAGAACCGCTGAACTGGGCCCCGCCGTCTCAAGAACCGCTGAACTGGGCCCTTCAGGGCAAGGACCGCTGAACTGGGCCCCGCCGTCTCAAGAACCGCTGAACTGGGCCCTTCAGGGCAAGGACCGCTGAACTGGGCCCGCAGTCTCAAGCACCGCTCCGCTGGGCCCCGCCGTCTCAAGAACCGCTGAACTGGGCCCTTCAGGGCAAGGACCGCTGAACTGGGCCCCGCAGTCTCAAGCACCGCTCCGCTGGGCCCCGCCGTCTCAAGAACCGCTCCGCTGGGCCCCGCCGTCTCACGCACCGCTCCGCTGGGCCCCGCCGTCTCAAGAACCGCTGAACTGGGCCCCGCCGTCTCAGGAACCGCTGAACTGGGCCACCCACTGTATGGACTGTTTGGACTGTGGCTTTGCTCTCCCCAGGATGGCCCAGTGGGCAGGCCACCCACTGTATGGACTGTTTGGACTGTGGCTTTGCTCTCCCCAGGATGGCCCAGTGGGCAGGCCACCCACTGTATGGACTGTTTGGACTGTGGCTTTGCTCTCCCCAGGATGGCCCAGTGGGCAGGCCACCCACTGTATGGACTGTATGGACTGTATGGACTGTGGCTTTGCTCTCCCCAGGATGGGCCAGTGGTCATGGAGTCCCCTCGTGGATCTGGCGTCGTGTACTCAAGTGGCTGAGGTGCCCCCCCTTCCCTTCCCCCTGAGGTGCCTGTCCTATTTTCTTTCTGATGCCCCTGCAGTGTTCTCTCCGTGGAGTTCTTGTCGTGGGACTGGGCCTTGCCCCTTTGCACAGGACCCCTGTGATCCACGGACAGTGGTTGGACTACATTTAGTAGCTGTATATATTTTGGACATAGTTTATTTATTTATTGGGATTACTGGTGTACATATTTCAATATATCTGCCCGTTTATGATCTCTTCTTTTGGTCTTTGCATTATTTCGGAGGGGGGTGGTTTGTGGGTTGTGACAGTGATCTGTGGGAATGCATTGATGTGTGTGTTGTAGTGGGTGTGGGTGGGTGGGTGTGTGCCGGTAATCTTTTCCCTCCCCTGTGTCGTAGGTGCAGTACTCACCGATGTCTTCCGCGCCGCCGGGCGTGCTCCTGGTATATGAGCAGGAATAGGAGTGCGGGGATGACCTGGAACTCTGGTTCCATACTGCCGGAATCTCGCGTGGAGTGCGTAGAGGTGAGCGTTTTCCCGTTCGTAGTCTGTTTCCGCCGTGTTCTTATCGGCGGTGCTCCCGCCCCGGAAAAGGTGGCAGATTGGTGGGTCGTAATAGGGTGGGCGGTACATTGTCTGCCGCCTGGCTGTTGGCGGGAACCGCCGCGCTGTTTGTTTGTACCGCCGTGGCGGGCGGAGTGTTAAGTTGGCGGGCTGTGTTGGCGGTTCCCGCCAGGGTCAGAATTGCATATTTTAGACCGCCGGCCTGTTGGCGGCTTGGCCGCCGCTTTATCACCGACCGCCAGGGTCAGAATGAGGGCCAGTGTGTTTGAAAATGCCACTTTTAGAAAGTGGGCATTTTCTTGCTTGAACCATTTTTGTGACTCTGCTTGTTTGTGGATTCCCTGTCTGGGTTAGTTTGACAGTTGGGCTGTTTGCACCTCTCTCCACACAGTAACACAAAGTGGGCTGGGATGTAGCCTGCATATTCCAATGAGCCATCTGTGCTAGGAGGGAGGGGAGGAGTGGTCACTTGCACCTGAAAGGGCTGTGCCTGCCCTCACACAATGCAGACTCCAACGCCCTGGTGTGTGTCTGATGCCTTGTCTGGGCAAGGCAGGATTTCACAAACAAGTGAGACTTTTCCTTTGAAGTAAGCCTACTTCAAAGGCCAAAATGGTTATAAGAAGAGGACCCCTAACCACATACTTTAGACACTTCTTGGGGTAGACACTCTACCTCACAGACACTCCTGGACAGGAAACCTGCTGGTGAAGAATCCCTGAACCAGACCTGCCAAGAGAAACTGCCTGGCTGCCCAAAGGACTCACCAGAACTGCTTTTCTGACAAGGACTGCTGCCTTGCTGTTGCCCTGCTGCCTTGCTGCTCTCTGGCTGTGCTGAGAAGTGCTCTCCAAGGGCTTGGATAGAGCATGTCTCCTGTTCCCTGAAGTCTCAGGACCAAAAAGACTTCACTCCTGCAAGTGGACTCCTTCTGCGGCGAAACTTTGACGCCCAGCCTGCAAAAAACGACGCACAGCCTGTCCCGCGGTGAGAAATTCACCACACGCCAAACTGGAACGTCGCAACTTCGAAAGGAGAAGATTGACGTGGCGCCTGCGTTCCGACAAGAACTTTGATGCACGGCCCACTGGATCGACGCACAGCTGACCCGGAAATACGCAGCCCGACTTCCAGAGAGGAATCGACGCAGTGCCTGACGTGCAGGAGAAATTTCCACGCAACGCCCACTGGATCGATGCAGCACTTGTGACTTCGCTCCGCAAGCCCAGGATTCCACGCACACTCTCCGGGGCACCAGAAAACCCCGCAACCTGAAGAGAAACCAAGTCTGCGCACTGGAAATCGACGCAAAGCCTTCCTGTGCGTGAAAAATAATAACGCAAGTCGGCGTGCAAACGGGCGAAACTGACGCACACCCCCCTGTTTCCCACACATCGCCTGCTCTGCGGTCCATTGCGGAGACTTTGAACGCAAAACAGGTACTTTGTGCTTGCAAGAGACCTTTATTTGTTTTGCAAAGACTTAAGACACTTTGGCCCTCATTCTAACCCCGGCGGTCTCAGACCGCCGGGGCCAGGGTCGGCGGGAGCACCGCCGACAGACCGGCGGTGCCCCGCAGGGCATTCTGACCGCGGCGGTTTGGCCGCGGTCAGAAAGGGTAAACCGGCGGTCTCCCGCCGGTTTACCGCTGCCCTTAGAATCCCCCATGGCGGCGCAGCTTGCTGCGCCGCCATGGGGGATTCTGACACCCCCTACCGCCATCCTGTTCATGGCGGTTCGCCCGCCAGGAACAGGATGGCGGTAGGGGGTGCCGTGGGGCCCCTGGGGGCCCCTGCCGTGCCCATGCCAATGGCATGGGCACGGCAGGGGCCCCCGTAAGAGGGCCCCACAAAGTATTTCAGTGTCTGCCTAGCAGACACTGAAATACGCGACGGGTGCAACTGCACCCGTCGCACCTTCCCACTCCGCCGGCTCAATTCTGAGCCGGCATCTTAGTGGGAAGGTTGATTTGCCTGGGCTGCCGGGCGGCCTTTTGGCGGCCGCCCGCCAGCCCAGGGCAAATCCCAAAATACCCTCAGCGGTCTTTCGACCGCGGAGCGGTATTTTGGTGGGGGAACTTCGGCGGGCGGCCTCCGCCGCCCGCCGAAGTTAGAATCACCCCCTTTATATCACTTTTCAGTGATATCTCTACATTTACTTATTGCATCTTTGATCGTTTTGACCTGCATTTAACCAGATAAATACTACATATTTTTCTAAACACTGTGGGGGTCATTCTGACCCTGGCGGTCACCGACCGCCAGGGCCAACGACTGCGGAAGCACCGCCAACAGGCTGGCGGTGCTTCCATGGGCATTCTGACCGCGGCGGTACAGCCGCGGTCAGAAACGGGAAACCGGCGGTGTCCCGCCGGTTTCCCGCTGCCCCAGGGAATCCTCCACGGCGGCGCTGCAAACAGCGCCGCCATGGGGATTCCGACCCCCTTACCGCCATCCTGTTCCTGGCGGCTTTCACCGCCAGGAACAGGATGGCGGTAACGGAGTCGTGGGGCCCCGGGGGCCCCTGCAGTGCCCCTGCCAATGGCATGGGCACTGCAGGGGCCCCCTAACAGGGCCCCACATTGATTTTCAGTGTCTGCCAAGCAGACACTGAAAATCGCGACGGGTGCCACTGCACCCGTCGCACGCCTTCAACTCCGCCGGCTCCATTCGGAGCCGGCTTCCTCGTTGAAGGCGCTTTCCCGCTGGGCCGGCGGGCGGCCTTCTGGCAGTCGCCCGCCAGCCCAGCGGGAAAGCCACAATGGCCGCCGCGGTCATTTGACCACGGTGCGGTCATTCGGCGGCTCCCGCCGGGCGTGCGGTTACCGCCGCCGGCAGGAGTCGGAATGACCCCCTGTGTGCTTTATTTTTGTGGTGCTATAAGGTGGTATTGTATGATTTATTGCACAAATACTTTACACATTGCCTTCTAAGTTAAGCCTGACTGCTCTGTGCCAAGCTACCAGAGGGTGGGCACAGGATAATTTGGATTGTGTGTGACTTACCCTGACTAGAGTGAGGGTCCTTGCTTGGACAGGGGGTAACCTGACTGCCAACCAAAGACCCCATTTCTAACAGGCATCAACAAAGAGTTTGTGGTGCTAACATCGCCATCTTTCGGGGACATACCCCATTTTTATTATTTTCTGTGCTTTTAGCCTTCTTCCAGTTAGTTACAGAAATGGGTATGAAACCAATGCTGGATCCCGGGAAGCAGACACAAATCTGAATTCAGCAAGAGATCATTTGTGTAGATCTTACAAGGTTCCCCTACAGAAAATAACAGCTAAATTAACAAAATATTGAAATTGAGGTGAAAAAAACAGCCATTTTTCTCCACGTTTTACTCTCTAACTTTTTTCTGCGATGTCAGATTTTTGAAAGCAATATACCGTTATGTCTGCTAGACTCTTCTGGTTGCGGTGATATATAGGGCTTGTAGGTTCATCAAGAACCCTAGGTACCCAGAGCCAATAAATTAGCTGCACCTTGCAATGGGTTTACATTCTATACCGGGTATACAGCAATTAATTTGCTGAAATATAAAGAGTGAAAAATAGGTATCAAGGAAGGGACAAGATAACGTGTTAAGAAGCAGTGGTTATTTGCACATCTCTCAATTCTGGGGTCCCCATATTAGCATGTAAATTACAGTGCATTTCTCAAATAGGCACCTTTTTTACACACTGTCTTACATTTGGAAGGAAAAAATGTAGAGAAAGACAAGGGGCAATAACACTTGATCTTCTATTCTGTGTTCCCCCAAGTCTCCCGATAAAAATGGTACCTCACTTGTGTGGGTAAGCCTAGTGCCTGGGACAGGAAATGCAACATGGACACATCACATTTTTACACTGAAATCTCACATGTTTTCTGCAAAGTGCCTAGCTGTGGATTTTAGCCTCTAACTCAACCAGCAATTAGGGAAACCTATCAAACCTGTGCATTTTTAAAAACTAGACTCCTAGGGGAATCCAAGACAGGGTGACTTGTGGGGCTCTGACCAGGTTCGGTTACCCAGAATCATTTGCAAACCTCAAAATTTGGCAAAAAAAACACTTTTTCCTTATATTTCGGTGACAGAAAGTTCTGGAAGCTGAGAGGAGTCACAAATTTCCTTCCACCCAGTGTTCCCCCATGTCTCCCGATAAAAATGGTACCTCACTTGTGTGGTTAGGCCTAGTGCCCGTGACAGGAAATGCCCCAAAACACAACGTCGACACATCACATTTTCCCAAACAAAACAGACCGTTTTTTTGCAAAGTGCCTAGGTGTGGATTTTGGCCTCTAGCTCAGCCGGCACCTAGGGAAACCTACCAAACCTGTGCATTTTTGAAAACTAGGCTCCTAGGGGAATACAAGATCGGGTGACTTGTGGGGCTCTCACGAGGTTCTGTTACCCACAATCCTTTGCAAACCTCAACATTTGGTAAAAAAAACACTTCACATTTCGGTGATAGAAAGTTCTGGAATCTAAGAGGAGTCACACATTTCTTTCCATCCAGCATTCCCCCAAGTCTCCCGATAAAAATGGTACTTCACTTGTAGGGGTAGGCCTAGTGCCCGCAAAAGGAAATGCCCCAAAACACTATGTGGACACATCAAATACAAAACGACCTGTTTTTGCGGGGCACCTGCGTTTGTGGTCCTGGATTCAGCAGCCATATAGGGAAACCTACCAAAGCCAAACATTTCTGAAAACTAGGTACCCGAGGGAGTCCTGGGAGGTGTGACTTGCATGGATCCCCCAGTGTTTTCTTACCCAGAATCCTCAGCAAACCTCAAATTTAGCTAAACAAAATCAAATTTTTCCCACATTTCTGTGTGGGATCACCGCACCAGGACAAATTTCCTACCTCCCAACGTTCTCCTCTCCTGGTAAAAATGATACCTCACTTGTGTAGGTGGGCCAAGTGCCTGTGACAGGGAAGAGCCGAAAACATGTCGCAATTGAGGGAGAACCAAAGCGGATCCAAAAGGGCAGTTTGAAAAAAAACATTTTTAGGCTGGCAAGTGGGGCAGAATGTTTATCGTTATAGATGTGACAATGCTGGGTGGTAGGAATATTGTGGATTCCTGCAGATTCTGGAAGGTTCCAGTACAAAAATGTGGGGAAAATGTGTGATTTCCAGCAAAGTTGGAGGGCATTGTGGGTAAGAAAATGGTGCTGGGTGCATGTGAAGCACACCACCCTGGACTCACCAAGATGTTTAGTTTTCAGATAAGTCTAGGTCTTGTGGATTTTTCTACGTGGCAGCGTCCCAAAGTCCAAAAGGGGCAGCCATCACCATTCGAAGTGGGACGATTTTGAGACTTAGACACGCTCTCATAGTCCAAATGTAAAACCAAAACCCCAAATAATCAAATGTCCTCTTGCTAGCCATGGGATAAGATGTTTTAGTGTGTGGGGGGAGAGCTCAAAGTCTGGTACCCCCTTCAGTTGGAGTGGGGGCATAACCATGCCCATACTGGTTGGTAGCCACCACCCCACTATTTTTATTTTTTTATTTCCTGCCATCTAGTAGGCTTTTTGTACCCCCCTCCCCTGGGGAGTGGATCAGGAGGAATTACCCCATCTGTCCACCAGTGGGCAGAACAACTTTGTCCCCATTTATTTGGGGGGGGGTGGGTATGGCCATACCCCCACCCCCTTTTTTGAAAAAAAAAATCTTCCCTGGTCTCTGGTGGGCTTTCTAATAGAAATAAGCTGATCTGCCCCCAAAGGGGGCAAAAATGGCCTACAATAAATTTGCCCCCAAGGTGAACGACCCTTGCCTAAGGGGTCGCTTCCGTTGCATGAAACTGAGCCAAAAAAATAAAAATCCCTGGTGTCTAGTGGTTTCTGTCCCCCTTGGGGGCAGATTGGCCTAATAAAAGTAGGCCGATCTGCCCCCAAGGGAGGCAGAAATGGCCTAAAAAGATTTTTCCTCCAGGGAAGCGACCCATGTCTAAGGGGTCGCGCCCCACGTCTAAAAAATAAAACAAAACAAAAACAAAAAATTATCCCTGGTGCCTAGAGGTTTTTGCCCCACCTGGGGGCAGATCGGCCTAATTACAATAGGCCGATCTGCCCCCAAGGAGGGCAGAAATGGCTTAAAACAAATTTACCCACTCCTCCCCCAGAGGAGCGACCCTTGCCTCGCATCACGATCGGGCAGCAGAAATGCAGAGATAGACATGAAAGGAAAGGAAAGGCCTTTGCTTTCATTTCATGCCACCTCCAGGTCATCGGAGGAAAAATGCTTTCGCATTTCTCTTCCAATCCGCGGCCTCTGATGAGGTCAGTGCGTGACCGCACGCTGACGTCATCAGACGCCACGGGGGATCTTGTGGGGCAGAGGTGGAAGGGGAAGCAATTCCCCTTCCATCCCTGCCTAGGGGAGGGGGTGCCAGGCCCTCAGTGGGAGCACTAGCGCTTCCCCCAAGGGCCCCTACCAGGACGTAACGGTTACGTCATCGGCACCGGAGCGGTGCTGCCGAGGACGGAACCATTACGTCCACGGCATCCAAGGGGTTAAAGAAATAGTTTCCCTGGGTTGCAGTGGTTAATCACATTAATAAATCAAAAGCATTTGTCTCATCCACCCCCTTGCAACAGTCCTGGTGTGGTCCCCTTCTTACATTCCTTTGGGCAGGTCCCAGCTCAGGTGCACGTAATTAGATAGAAGAGCCAGAAACAGAAGTAAATGGAGGGCAACCAACACTCCTTTAAACTACGTACCCCCCCTTCCAAGTCTGGGTTGGGGTTGGGATTAGGGTTTTGACCAGTTAGTTTAGGGCAGTGACTCAACAGGGTCATCCATCTGGTGATTCATGACCCCTCTGTGGTTCACGGTGGGTTAGGGTAGAGAAGAGGCATGTCCTCAGGGCCTTCCCCTTTGCTCTGGTAGCTCTTTTCATCTGAGGCGATGTCGGCTGTTCTCTTGAGGCGTTTGATTTCCGGGTCCAGGAATCCACTAACTTAGTTTCCTTGGATCCTTCAAGGATTCCTCCGTTGTGGCTTTGGGTCCACTGCAATGGGGTGCTTCTTCCCGGTCTGTCTCACGAGCGCTGGTATCCTGATTTTAGGGCTGGCTTGATAGCACAGCTGTCACCAAACAACTGTGTGAGCATCAATGAAGATTGCCTTTGGCTCCGCCCACATGTTGGGAGTCCGGAATACATGTTTTGACTGTGCAGAAATTGTGTGCTTCCACAAAAAAGTATGTGCCTTCCACCCAGCTGTGGTCGTTTTGTTTATTTACCCAGCACTTTTGTGACTTTCTTTAAGAACTCGGTCCCTAATTAGGTCTGGCGTTAACAAAGACATTGGGGGTCATTACGACCCTGGCGGCCGGCGGTATGTTGGCGGTAACACCGCCAACAGGCTGGCGGTGTTCCGCCAGCAATTATGACCGTGGCGGAAAAGCCACGGCCATACCGCCGGCCCCTCCACTTTACCGCCAGGATTCCGCCTGGCGGTCATAATCCCCAGGGCAGCGGTGCAAGCACCGCTGCCCTGGGGATTATGAGTCCCCGACCGCCGGCCTGTCCATGGCGGTACACACCGCCATGGAAAGGCTGGCGGTAAGGGGACTTGGGGTGCCCCTGGGGGCCCCTGCACTGCCCATGCACTTGGCATGGGCAGTGCAGGGGCCCCCAGGCATAGCCCCATCGCGCATTTCACTGGCCGAATTTCGGGCAGTGAAATGCGCGACGGGTGCTACTGCACCCGCTGCACATCAGCATTGCCGCCGGCTCTATTACGAGCCGGATGCAATGTTGATGTGACATTTCCGCTGGGCCAGCGTTCGGTAACACTGTTACCGTCCGCTGGCCCAGCTGAAATGTCATAATAGGGAGACAGAAATACCGCCGGCAATGGCGGTATTCTGTCTCCCGCGGCCTCGGTGGTCTTTTGAAAAGACCGCCGAGGTCGTAATGACCCCCATTATGTTTTTATTAAACTTCTATTTCTTTATCTATCGGCTGGCTTTACTGTCCCTGATCGCATTCTGCTCTTCCACAAGGAGCATATAGGCACACAAAGTAGTTTTTGTAAAGTAACTGAAGAGGGTGAGAGAGGGGCCTGCAAAGAACATGGAGGGGCCCCCCACTCCAGACTCCAGTGTGCGTTTTGAGACCAAAAACTTTTTTTTCTTTTTGCCAATGTTTGATACAATGGTGACCTGGCAGCTCCCACAACAATAAAATGTAAAAAAAAGCCATGTCAAAACAAGACACGCAATGTCGAAACCAAAAGACTCACCAAAAATGTTGGATCCGCTGGCACGCCGAACTGCATTGTTTCGCATGATGAAGGCATCATGGACTGAACCCAAAAAATGGGCACAGACCTTTGTAATGTAGAGGTCCGCCAAACAACTTGGACATTGATGGAATGGATGTTTTTCCTGCTCTGATAGACTTGTTCATTGCCATGTGGTGGAACCAAGGCAACACGTGTACCATCAATGGCTCCCACCACATGTGGGATGTGTGTCTAACCATAGAAGTCAGCCTTCACATGGGCGCAATCCGGATATAGCTGTCCAGGTGTTTCAACACTGTTGAGAGTACATCCTTCAATACAAGACTGAACATAGGCTGGGACTTCGCAGCAGATAGGGCCACTGTATTTTGGAAAGACCGTGTGGCCAGGAAGTGCAACACTGACATAACGTGTACAATGGGTGGTATGCTATTTGGATGAGAAATGAAAGGCAGTAGATGTGGCTCCAACTGACAACAGAGATCCACAACTGTTTGCATTTTCAGACAGTACATCTGGTTGATGTGTCTGTCTTCCATTGCCTGAAGGTCTGGCAGTGGACGGTAGACAGGAGGATGTCTGATCCTTCCCCTCCCTGGGTTCCTATGTAGGACCAGAAATTAGTATAGCCATCATCCAATTTATTTCTTGCAACATACATAATGCATGTTATTGACATACTGTGACAAGGCATGCCCTGATGTGATGACATGATGCTCAATACACATTACCACTGTCAATTACGCAGAAGTAACATGTTTCCCCATTGCATTAAAACAATTGTGTACACATCATCTATCTGGTCAGCAACAATTTTTTACATGAAACATGCTATCAGAATGTGACATAAGTTCCCTAATTTAAAATGACCGGGGGTCTGTGGCCAATATAAACTTGCCATATGTGCCTGGCCATGTAGAAAAATACTGTCAATGTAGAAGAACACACATGACAGGACAAGACCAGCTCTTAACAGTTGTTTAGACCATTTTTCAGAGTTGAGACTCATTTTTTAGTAGCCAGATACAACATAAAATGCTTTTAAAATGGCGGGTGCCTGACCTACTCCACTGGACACTAGGCGTTTGCCGGCAGAAGTTGTCATGGGAGTAGGCGGTTGCAACCGCAGCAAACACAGCCACAGGCTAACGTTGCCAATGGCTGTGTCCGCCAACGGTGACGGCCGCATACGTGGTGGACGTGATCACCATGTTTTGAAGAAACCCTCACTTGACTCCGAATACTGTTGCCAGAAAGACCTCCAAAATCTGAGCTGCTGTGTACTGCCTCTGGAAGCAATCATGCCACATCCAACAGGTGATAGGGCCCCGGCCTTCTCCCCAGAGGAGCTGGAGAAGCTGATGGAGGAGGTCCTACCCCCGTATAGGCAGCTCTGTGGTGCACCAGAGGAGCAGGTAGGTGCCTCGTGTCCACTTTTTTCACTATACTTCACCCTATATTCCCTCCTCACAGGCTAGCTTGTACCCATGTGTGGCAAAATTTGTAGTAAAGGTCATAGAGCTGCAGTTGCTGTGGCATCGGGAGCCACGGAGTTGTGTTGTGTCCCATACTTTTTGAAATCTCAGTCATAAAGCCAGGGCATATCCCACAAGATGTCAGTTGACCAACCTAGTTAGTGGGGGGCCATAGCAGGGTGATGGTTTGGTCCGCAGACTGGGAAATGTTTGTAGTCTTGTCCATGTACTTGTGACTGGTATGTGCCCCACTTGGGCATTTTAGGCAAAACAGATTGTTCATTGCAATGTATACTGACATGTATTTGACTGTCACTTTGTGTGTGATCTGGGGACATAATTTCCTGTCTTGTATTTGTGCATCTGTGCAGGTCAATGTCCATCAAAAGAAAGGGATTTAGAGAGCCATCCCTAAGAAGGTGCGGACCCTGTGGGTCCACAGATGGTGGAGAGCCCACTGCAGAAAGAAGTTGGAGGACCCGAGACTCTGGGCCGGAATATCGCAGAGGCCCAGCTGGGGCTGTCCTCTCAATGGGGGTGGGGTGCCCATCGGACCATGACCCCTCTAATGGCCCACATTCTGGAGGTGGCCTACCTGGAGCTGGATAGGCGTTTGAGGGCAGCACATCAGCCACAAGGGGATGAGAACACAGAGAATTTCTGCTTGTCTCATTGCCAGGTGATTGTGTGGGGGTACTGACTGCTCCCCCTGACAATTAGGGATGAGCCATGTGTTACACAATATTTGGGAGATTGTTTGTGTTGACATTTCATGTGCATCTTACTAGTGTAACTTGCCTTTTGAACCTGGGACCTAGTACAAACCACGGGGTAATTCACAAACCACTTACTCTACAGGGTTAAAAAATGGCTGTGTCCACTCCTCATTCATTTAAAAAAACAAAAAAACATATTTTTTATTGTTTTTTTGTTGACAACAATTACAGGCACAATCAACATCTTGGTTAAACTATACCCCCCTTATTCCCCTCCCCGGTATCCGCTCCACTTCCTGTGACTTCTGCTCTGGTTCTATCGGGATCTCCCTTATTAACTGGTTTAGTTCAAAGTCAAGGTCTGGCAGCATTATTCTCTGCTTTCTCCATCGCTGTCTGGCTCATCGGATGATGAGGGTGGGTCCCCAGCCTCTGCATTTGATTCCTTTAGGCAATCCAACAGATAGTCCCATTTCCATGCCATTTCTGTGGGGCGGCAACCCCTTGCCGCTCCTTGGTGTAATACCCTCCCTTCTGCCTCGGGCCATTTTATTAATGTGTCCTTCTATCTTTGTAAATCTGGTCCCACTGGGTCATTCCAGTGTAGTGTGATTTTTCTTTTGGCCAGTATCAATGTCAATATATTTATTCATGATTTTTTTGGCGCTGGGGCGGGGGAACTCCCCTATTAGGGCCATCATTAGTGAGGCCTGAAGCCTTATTTCTGTTACTGCAGTTATGTTCTGGAACACTCCTTCCCAGTAGTGCCCAATCCTGGTGCAGCTCCATAGCATATGGACAAGGTCTGCGTCTGGCACAGATCAGTGGGGGCATCTACCACCCCTAGTTATAAACATTTTTGCTAGCTTATGGGGGTTGAGGTATGCCCTGTGGAATATGTAGAGATTAATCAGTTTGAAACGGGCATTTCTAGATACCGTGTATACATGTGCTGTGATTCTTGTCTATTGTTGTTTATCTATGGGTGCCCCTATGTCCTCTTGCCATACCATTCGTAGCTTATCAAAAGGAAGTAGAGTTGTCTTTCTGCAATGCTTTGTAAAAGGTAGATACAACTTACCCCTCCGCACCTACTGTGCAGATGACCTGACATCCTGTGTGTGGGCGGTTCGTACAGCGCTTGTTTCCATTGACGTTGTATGAGAGCTGTCAGTGATCTGTGTATAAGAAACAGTCCTCGAGGACGTCAAATTGTTCCATTAGGGCGTTAAAGGTCAGTAATGTTCCGTTACCGAATAGATTCCCCAGTTGAGTAATGTACTCAGCTAGCTTTGATATTCCCGTCATGGCTTGACCACCCAGGAGTATAGTTAGTCCGCTCAGTGGCATGTCTGCCTTATATGGCGAGGTGGTTCTCATGCGCTGTAAGCAGCGCAGCCAGCAGCTGCGCACCATGTGTAAATCTGGCTGATTCAATGTACGTTGTCCTCTGGAGTTCATTAGGACCCCTAAGAGGTATTTTACAGAGTGCTCTGTTTGATGGCCCATGGTCAGCTCCGACAGTGCGGTATGTATTGCCTTTGCTAACCACATTAGTTGGCATGCCATATAGTAGATTTCTACATCCGTTGCTGCCATCCCCCCTTCTACTGTAGGTCTTTGAAGCTTATTCAGTGCTAACCTGCTTCTGCCCGCCCCCCAATTGAAACTGGTCAGAATAGAGTTGATATCCCAGAATATTGGACGAGGAATGAGTACCGGCAGGGTCGAGAAATAGTACATTAGTCTAGGCAGGGCTACCCTTTTTATAAGCGCAATTTTCCCTGCCAACAAAATGGAAGTGTTTTCCAGAATAGGACATCTGTCCGCAGCTTCCAGATTGCCCGGCCCACATTCCCCCTAGTAGGTCCTCAGGTGTGTGATATATGTGCACTCCCAGGTATCGGAAGGTGGACGAGGTCCACTCAAGACCTTGTGTATTTCCACCCTTGGAGTCCCTTCCCTCAGGGGGAAAATGTGTCATTTCTGCCAGTTAATCTGTAGTCCTGACAAGTCTCCAAACTTCTCCAGGAGAGCCATTGCTCCCGGCAGTTCTTTTTCTGCATCACCTAAAAAGAGTATCATGTCATCTGCGTATAGCGCGATTCGGTGAGTTTGCCCCCAATGCATAACCCCTTGTAGTAGGTGCCTGTTCTCGCCACTTGTGCCAGTGGTTCCATTGCTATGGCAAATAGCAGTTGTAAGAGAGGACAACCTTGTCAGGTGCCCCTGCTGACCACATATGGCGTGAAATTATGCGGCCCGTGCGGACGCGCACTGTAGGTTTCGTGTATAGCAGTTTTGTCCACTTAATAAAGTCCTGGCCCAAGCCCATCTGCCCCATTGCATGTTCCAGAAAATCCTATCGAAGACTATAGAAGGTCTTTTCGATGTCTACTGCTATGATCGCCGCATTTTGTAGGTTCGGAGACCTAGACTTTAAGATCGAGACCAGTCATCTGATATTAATAGCAGTGCTACGATGAGGAATAAACCCTGTCTGGTCCTGGTGAATCAGTATTGGCATACAAGGCAGAAGTCGTGTGGCCAGGATCCGGCTAAGTATTTTATAGTCCATGTTTAGCATGAACAAGGGACGGTAGGAGCGCCCATCTGTTGCGGGCGACCTGGTTTTAAGAGTGGTACCACTATAGCTTAGTTCGTAGACGGGGGCAATACTCCTGTCTTCAGCACCTCTGAATAGAGTGCGCTGAGTTGAGGAGCCAGTAAGTCAATGTATGTACTATAAAACTCCATGGTGTCAGGAATCCCCAAGGTACCTCCTGCGTTATCTGTCAGCATCCCAAGGGATTAGGGCTAAATCATATCTCTGTTCTTGGTTAAACCTTCATGTTTCTAAGTAAACATAATGGGCTGTGTTACACAATTGGTTGTATCAATGCTTGTTTTACCAATGCTTGTTTGCTAATGTGAGCAGGTGTAGACATGTGCTTCTAATTGGGTGTGGTGTAGACATGTGCTTCTAATTGGGTGTGGTGACTCATCCACATGTGGAAACTCAACTGCTTTCCTGATTGGCTATAAATAGCAGAGTGAAGCATGCCTCCCTGCTTGGCTTTCTTTTGCTTCCTGATCTCAGCATCTGATTTGACAGTCCAGCCCCTGCTGTCATCCTTGTATTCAGGACGTTTGAGGCAATTCTTTTCTTTGTTCCTGTACCAGCTGACACCAGGCATTCCTCCAGCACTCTGGAAAAGACTGCAGCTAAATGACTAGTATTCTCCAGGGAGTTTGTTCTTTGAGCGCCACGCTTTCCTAGAACAGCTGGTGTATTTCAGACCTCATATTTTGGCAGAGTGCTTATCTTAAAGAGACAAATGCATTTCTGAACTTTCTACATTATTTTTGTAATTACTTGCCAAAATGTGCTTCAGGAAATCTGCTTGAGCTCAAGTACTACAAAAAGTGACAGTGCAATTTTAAAGTGACTTTTCTTTCTCTAATAGCATAACTCTTGGATTTAAATTGTGTCATTCCTGTCTGCGTTTCAGGTTTGGGGAATTTGCTTTTGTAGGGTTTTCACACACACAGTGAAACCAAACCAAACTTTGCCACCCTAACTGTTTGAACCCAGAGTGGACATTTGTATTTCTTGGATTGTTTTTGTTCCTTTTAGTTATACGTGATATAATTAATGCCCTTGTTTGTCTTTCATGTGCATGATAAGTGCAACCACAGTTCTAATTGTAGTGTGCAACAGTGAATCTCTGTGAAGCCAGCCCTAGTGTTGCAGCACTTATTGTTATGGTACTCAGTTTGGGTTTTTGGTAATGAAGTTTTTAGTAATTGTGGCAACAGTTATTATTATCCAAGAAAAGTGCAGGAGCATCCCGGTGTTCTTCTACCGCTCCTGTGCCCATATCAAAAAGAGAGAATCAGTTTCAAGAAAGTTGAGTGCACTAACTCTACTATCACTCTGTCAACAATGACCTGCCCCCGCCGAGGATACATAGTGCCTGGCTGGACCGGCAAGACGTGGCAGTGTTTTGTCTCTTTCTCTTCCACTCCCCCTTTCCTTTTGGGACACCTGCCGGGGTTTCTGGGTCCACCAGGAAGTGCCAAGAGGTGTTCCTGGAGGTCAGGGGGCATACCATCGCCCCTGCAGACATCCTGCTTTTCAGGTGAGTGGCCCCGTCTCGACACATGGGGAGTCCATCCATGCCGGGTCCCTTCCCTCTAGCCATCGCTCTCACTGCCACGGCTATATCCGTGGAGGATATCATTTCCTCCAGTTCCCGCAAAGCTGCCCCCCAGTCTAGGGAACTGAAGGTCATCAAGGCTCTGCAATTGTGTAGGGGATTTAGCCTCTTTCGGGGAGGCATATAATAAGGAATAATAGCTAGTAAATCTTTCGTTGATTTTCCCCTGTCTGAAAAACCGCTTCCCTTAATTATCCTCAATCTCCATTGCCAGACAATGCTGCCACAGTGGGGCCAAGAGCCAAGCCAGTAATGCCCCAGCTTTATCCCCCTCTGCATGCTGTCTGGCTCTATAATTTTTATAGTAAAAGCATGGTAATTTTCAATCGCCATTGCAACTTTTTCAGAGGTCTCAGTGATTAGAGGGGACAATTCCGTGGTACCAGGTCTCCTTCGTTCTAGCTCTCTGAGTTTTTCCTCATTCTGTCCGATCTCCTTCTCCAGTGATTTCCTGACCCCCACTACCTCCGATATGCACTGGCCCCTAATAACAGTTTTAAAGGCATCCCATTCTATTGCGCGGGATGATGCAGTTCCCTGGTTATGATCAAAGTAATTTCAGATTGTGTCATTAATTGATTGCCGGAAAGTGCTATCTTCAAGTGATGAAGTCGCCAATCCGGTATTCGGGGGCGCACCTTTCTCCAGACCAACATGAGTAATAAAGGATTATGGTCTGAGACTGTGCAACATAGGTATTCAGCTGCTAATGCTGTGCTATTAACTTCAGGAGACGCCAAAAAGACATCTAGTCGGACATGCAGGTCATATAAATGTGAATAAAAGGAGTAGTCTCGCTCTGCAGGGTGGAGGTGTCTCCAACAGTCTGTGAGGAAGCCCCAGTGCTGTTGTCAGTTTGTGAATGTCTTGGCTTGCCTGTGTATGGGGGATCGTTGCAGTGGGGGGTGGGATCTATCAAGCGCTGTATCAGCAATACAATTAACATCACCGCCTATGATGGTTGCTTGAATGAGGTGCGGCCCCATGGTATGTGATAGTGAAGTCAGGAAGGCGCCCTGTTCTTGATTTGGTGCATAAGTTCCCCCCAGTGTAATATCTCTACCCTCCAATCTCGCAGACACCAAAACAAAGTGGCCCTTTTTATCTATAATTTCATTCAATTTTTGGAACGGGCTACCGGTTGAATCCACAGAAGGACCCCTCTGGCATATGCTGAGTAGGCTGTAGCGTAGATCTGACCATGCCATCTTTTGGTTATAGCCTTAACCTTCTAACCTGTTAGATGTGTTTCCTGGATAATAGCTATATGTACCCCTCTTCTTTTAAGATGACAGTAAACCTTATATCTTTTGTTCAATCCCCTGACATTCCAAGTTAGGAATTTATAGGTTAGGGGGCACTCCATAATATGTTTTTAAGAAAGGCATTCCTATCTTCTCTCCCCCGTGCCCAGTATCTGCAACCCAGTGAGGATATGCCCTTATGTGTCAATGAATGTGGTGGAGCTGATACATCTTTAGGTGTCAAAACAATAGTGAATAAAACAGTTTCCCCAATGTCCCAACTCCCTCTCCCCAGGACCGGCATCAAAACTATCCCGTCCAAACTTTCAATAACTTTGTTAACATTGTACTTGGGGGTGAGGTGCAAAAGACCAAGAGCCGGCTCCGCCAAGCATGCTCTCCGCCATCCAGTAACTCAGATTAGTCCTCTGATTCCCGCCCGTAGTACAGGATGTTCTTGTGCAAATCCTGTGTAGGACGTGTTATGACGTGCTGGTGTTTGTAGCACCTTCCTGCTAATCTTTGTAGATTCTGTATGATTTTTGACTGTTCAATAGTGTAAGATCAAGGTTTACTCAATGTCATCCATTGTATCCGGGTAGGCTTACTCACTCTCCTCGTACGGGGAGAGTTGGTTCGGATGATAATGGACTGGTGCCCATTATATTATTTCATCTGAGGTCCCCGGAGTCACTTTTGACAGAATGTCTAAGGCGTCATCAGATGAGAATGATGCACTACCAAACGTAGATTTGTGGTCAGAAAAAACCTTGGAGGGGTGTGATGATCCCGGGCCCCGCTGGTTCAAAGATGCTGCGACGTCCACTGCTTCCCGCATTTCCTGTAGTGCTTGTTTGCTTGTTTATGTGGCGGTGCTGCAGTTGTTGTCAGTGTCCCGGTTCTCCGTCATGCTCCGGTGCGCAATCGATTTGGGTTTTCTGTGGTTTTTGCTGTGGCAAGGTCAGTCGATTCTAGCCATTCCCACACCTGCTGTGGCGCGGTGAAGAAAATAACTTAATTATTAGTGGTTACCCTTAGCTTAGCTGGAAACAGCATGGCATATTGGATTCCTCATTCCCAGAGTAGTTTCTTTGCCTCAGCAAAAGACGCCCTTTGCTTTTGAGTGTCTCTGGTGAAGTCCGGAAAGATCATTATATGCTGGTTCCCCATTTTAAGCTCTCCTTTCAATTTCACCTGGGTAAGGATGTGGTCTATATCCTTGAAGTGGAGCAGCTTGGCAATTATTGGTCGCGGTCTCGCCCCTGGTGGCAGAGGTCTCACCGGCACTCTATGGGCACGCTCAATTGTGAAATATGGCGATAGGCCCTCAGGAGCTACTTCCTCGCATATCCAGTGTTCTAAGAATGTTTCCATGTTTGTCGTTCCCTGTTCTGCTTTTTCTGGAAGACCCACTAATCTCAGATTACTTCTGAGAGCCCTGTTTTCTGCGTCTTCTGCTCGAGTCTCTAGGGTTTTGATGCGTGACGTTAGTTCGGATATATTCTTTGTTAACTTTTGACAGTTCGGGGCGAGTTGTTCAAGAGATTTTTTGGTCATGACAACTCTGTCCGTCAGGCGGCGATGGTCATCTCTGAGAAGGGTCAGGTCCACGGTTAGTGTGTCGATCTTCAATTCCAGGGCTTCTCAGGATGCCTGTATAGCTTGAAGTATGGTGTCAAGGGTGGTCTCCTGGGACAGATCTCAATTTAGCTCCGCTCGTCCGATCTCACCCCCCTCCAGTCGGGCCCCACCTAGTCTCCTCTTTCTGGGCCATCTTGTTTTTTTATCTTGCCCATTGTTATGCTTGCTGCCCCGCCCCTGTTTCAGGTGTACTCATGGGGAGTAGGCTGTGTTGTCCAAGGGCCGGTCTTGCATCTGAACTGGCGAGGGGAGAGCGGCCCGGGGATCCCCTCAGAGGCAAGCCATGCATTTCAACTGTGTGCCATGTGTGTGTGCTCCTTCTAGAGCTCCGCCGCACAGGCCCACGGCTCCCAAGTCCGTTTTTCGCCCCTCTAACTTTGTGTCTGATCTCGAGGGTCACTTGGGTCCTCAGTGGAGATCAGCGCGGGCCCCACAATCTTGCATCTGGACTAGCGAGGGGGAGACGGGCAGGGGATCCCTACAGGCGCAAGCAATGTGCTTTAATTGCTGAACGTGCGGCAGTGCTCACTCTATGATTCCGCTGCTCAGGCCCAAATCTGGAGTCTGCTCTTATGGGCCACGTGGGTCCTCAGCAGAAGTCAGCGTGGGCCCCTCAGTTCGCGTGGACAGTGTTGATGGAAGGCCTCCACCGCGGACGGCGAGCTCTCACTCTCTCCCCACTTTTGCAGCTTTCATTCATTCCGGGGGCGGGAGTCCAGTGGCACTCACAGATCCTCAGCGTGGGAGCTGTGGAGCAGTGCTCATGCCGCTCTCATTCAGCTGTCCACTGCCATTACGCTGTCACCAGCAGCCGTTCATCCTGATTGCTGGCCTCTTCAGGACCGCCAGCCAGAGGGCAATCTCTACACCACAGCCAACTTGCACAGGTACACAAGGTCTCCCGCTTTTGGCCTTCTGCCATGCACCAGAAGCTCTGTTTGCTGCCCCCAGGTTCCGGCACCGCTACAGAAGTTCCACGCCACTCTACAGTAGGGGCACCATCTTGCGTTGCAGGCGTTCACTGTAGATCGCTCCCTCCAGCTCACCAGGGCTCCCCAGGTCCTCAAATCTCTATATTTTGTTGCTCACTAGGCACTCCTCACATTTCGAGGTCCCGGTTCAGGTTTCGGTCGGCCGGGAGCACAGGATAATGATGGATAAACAGAGGCCGCCGGGAGCTCCGCTTTAAGCGTGATGCTCCATCGGCCTCAGGCCACGCCCCCCCAATCCTCATTCATTTACTATTTGTTGTTGCAGTGGGTGTTATTTGTGAGACAAAAATCACTTCCCCTGAATGTCACAGGCACAAAGGTAATTGTATTATGGACCACTGTCCTCTACCATGTGTCTGAGCATTTGTGTAGATATCTGACACCCAAAAGCAAGTTATTTTCAGTATATGATGGGTACTGGTGCCTCACTGCAGTCTGTGCTGTGTTGGTGCCCATCATATATGTGACATGGCTTACCTGGACAATTGTTTGCAGATGTAGCAAACCATTTTCTCTTTGTAAGTGGGGAATGTCCATTGACATGAATCATGTCCCGTGACTGTTACCAACATTCATTGTGTCTACATGTCAGCATGTGTCCTTTTCCCTTTAGGAAACATTCATTATCAGAATTTTCTGGCACGTCCTAGTCATGTTGATGGTATGATGTCTGTATCCCCTCACATATATGTGCTTGGAAAACTGTAAGTGGAATGGTACATTTGCAATGGTGGTACATTCCATGTTGTGTCACAGACAGGAGTGTGTTGGCATTGTATATTTTCTGACAGATACCTTCATGAGTCATAGTATGTCATTTGGCATATAGAACTGCTGTAGCAATGAGGGATATGACAGGTGGTGCAAGATTGTGGGATCAATCTATGTTTATCTATGCCCTTGGTGTGGCATCATGTTGAAGAGCTTACTGCACATGTGTATTGATTGAGGATTGTTCCCTGACTGTCATGCATCATGGAGTGTCTTGTATTAACGTTGACATCACATGTGTTTGAATACATGCATTCATCCACAGGTAGCTACCATGTTTGGCATGTCCAAGATATGGTTAGTGATGTTGCTTCTCATTGGACAACAGGTTGGAGTCCTTCTATTTGTGGTTGTGAGTTATGTGTCTACAACATTCAAGAGACAGATGTGTACTACTGACACACTCAGATGTTGTCATTGTCATGGATGTCAGACATTAGTGGTGACTCTCCTGGGGCTTACTGATTCTTTGTTGTGTGTATCCTTGAGACATTACTCCATGATATATTGAAGCTGGTGTCAATGGTGTTCCTTTCATTTAAAAACATGTAAGCCTCTCTGTGAGACACTGATAGTAACTCCTTGACTCTATTGTGACAGGTGTCACTTATAGATCTGTGCATTGTTAACATGTGTCCATTATGACATGGGTATTTCTATTTCAAATACTCTAAGATGTTGCACCTTTGTATCAGAGTTAGCTGGATGTCATTAGCCTCATCCCAAAATGTTGCTAAATCATGAAAGTGTGAAATGGATGTGTGCAAAACGTTGTGTGTGAAATATGGGTGTGGACTTTACAATAGGATACTTTTGCTGGCTACAAGTTAACTGGAGTCTGCTGCATGTGGCACAGCATTGAAGTATGGTTGTGGGGTTTACGAGATTTCATCCCTGCAACTGTAGTAGTCTAACATCTTGATTTTCCTGTGGGTAACTTTGGGAAATCCAGATGGCATACTAGCATATGTTATGGCATATGTATGTGCCACTTAGGTGTAAGTTTTTGCTGGGGCCTACTTGACCTGATGATATTGTTTGTCACTCAAAGTTGTAACTGAAATGTTATCAGGTACATGTTGTGACCCTATTCTCTTTCTTTTTGCAGCATCTGCATTGGCAAGTGAAGGAGACGGGGCACAGGTGAGTGGGGAAGCATCTGGCCACGAGACCTCAGGACAAGATACCATCAACACAAAGGGACTCAGTGGCCTGTAGGGCGGGGGAAGTGCTACGGGGGAGATGAGATCTACATCCTCATCATTGGATTCCTCCGAAAGTGGCCACTCCCCAGTTGGCTGACCCATTGGGGACCCCCCTGTACCATCCTTGTCCACCACCCCCTGTTCTATCACCGCCCTCCCTGTTGCTCCCCATCCAGCTGGCCGTGCCCGCTCACCAACAAGGGTGGGCGCCTCCTTTGCCGTAGGGTCCTCTGCCCCAGTCCCTGTTAGCCCTGCTGTTCTCAGTGAGGAGGCTATTGACCTCCTGAGAAGTATCTCTGAGGGTCAGTCCAACATTGTGAATGCCATCCAGGGACTGGCATGTCAACTCCAACAAATCAATGCATTCCTTGAAGGCATCCATGGTGCAATGGCTGCCCTACAGAGATCTTTTCAGGCTCTGGCCTCCACATTTACGGTAGCCAGTCACCACCCACCTTCCATTCCCCCTCCACCTCCCTCTTCCCAGTCCAAATCCCCCTTCCCCTACCTACCCAAAGCAAACAAAAAGATCCTCAGTCATCCACCTCAAGAGACAAAGGTCACGCACACAACACAAGCACCACAAGACACACCAACGGCACACACACAAACAATATCCACCTGCAGACATAATAACTGTCACTACTTCCCTGACACCCCCACCACCTCAGCATCACACACGCACAACATCAAACATACCTACAGACACTACCACAACAGTCACAGACACAGACACCACACCCATCCTACCCATGGGCACCATCCCAGCAGACCCGCAGACATCCACCCCAAATACCACACCTGCAGACACCACAACTACTCACACACCTACATCCAGCACATCCACCATACCAGCAGTCACCACTCAAACAGACACCCACCCATCACGACATCCCCCAGCACCTCCACCCCAAGCCCAAGACACATAAATGCCCTCACTCACCCACCAAGCAGACACTCACCACACACAAGCATACCTCCCATAAGCATGCACTCAAGATATCCACAACTACACGTCAGACAACCACTCCCTCAACCTTCAAATCCTGATCCCCTTCTGATGACCGTCCCCGTTTAAAACAAAAACCTTTTTCTTTGTGAGCTAGACCTTACCCCTGTCCTCCCCCCATGCCACACCCAAAAGGTCCTCAACCATCTCCAAGGCCATCCCTTCCACTTCCATGGCCTCCCCAGACCGCTCCTGCAAAGACCAATACCTCTCCCCCAAGAAGAAGCCTCCCCTCCCAAATCTGATCACACTCCCACTCCCAGATAATACCTGAGGTGCCTGCCTGCCCCCTTGATGCCCCTTACTCTGGAGGTTATATGGCAGTTAGGAGTCATGTTTGGGCACAACACTGTGCCATGATATGGACATTTATTGAACTGGCCAATGGCCTTTCGACATTGCTATTGCTCATATTGTTGTTGGCATTAAACCCAAAGATTTTTTTTTTGTTGGGTATACCTTTGTCCTGCAATTCCTTTCCTAGGTTTATGTTGTGTGTGTTTGTGCCTGCTTGCTGCTCCATGTGCTGTTGTCTGCAGTATGTGAGTTTGTGTGCAGTGCTGTTGTCCCCCAAGGGAAGGATACATTTTGTGTGTGTATATGCAAGGTTGGTTTCATGGCATTGTGAACTGTTTGGTATGGTAAGTATTTCTTTTTGTGTTGTCCAATGAGGACATGAACTGCGTTAGACTTATCCCCCTGATATGGCTATTGTACACATGTGATGTGTGTTTTCTTGAGTTTTGTTAGTGCAGACATGGAGTGTGTTCAGTTGTGCTAGGATTGCTTTGCATTTGGGTGTGCATGTGTCTATTTAGCTAGTTTGTGTAGAGGTATGTCCCATGACGTAGGAGTTGTATGTTCTTTGTTGAATTGCCCTTCCCCATTGTGTAGTTGTGCATGTCAACTGGTTTTGGTATTATTTGTCCCTGAGATCCATGCAGGGCTATTTCCTATACACATGTTGTTTGAGGGGCTTGTTCAAAGTGACATGTCCCAGTGCAGCCTCCTTCCATGTATGCTCCTGATGTACCCATCCCAACTGTGCAGGCATTGTTGGTATGGTGCTCTTCGTCTATTTTTCTCTCTCTATTGTGTATACCATTGTGTTGCCATTGTGGTGTGATGTGTGTGTCCATTGTAGGGTTGTTTCATGGTGGTGTTGATTGTATTCCATGCCACATTGATAGATATGTGTGTTGCATGTATGAACAGTCCCTGGCCAGAGTTGAATGTGAGTGTTTAAGTTATATTTGTATATGTGCTGTAGGTGTGTTGTTGATGCTGTGTATGAAATGCTGTGTAGCCTTCAGTGTCCCTGTGCCTGTATTTGTGCATTGGTGCAGTGCAGTGTGAGTGTGCTGGAGAAAGTGTCCGTGTTGTGAGTGTGTAGGTGTCTGTGTTGCTGTGTCAGTGAGTGTGTGTAGTTTGAGACGTGTACCTGCTGCCCGTGGCATACCTCCATTTGATGTGTTTGCCGGTACTACAAGCTGTTTTAAGGTTGATACAGGTAGTTGTGTGTGAGATTACAGTTGCTGTCATCCACGGTGTAGTTGATTTGGTGTCTTTTGGTGAGCATGAGCAGTGGCATGACGTTGGCGATGGGCTCCATCGCGGCTCCGGATGTGTGAAGCTATCTGCAAGTGAGTGTCTCCCTTAATTCTGCCCGTTTGCGCCAGCTTCTCCCTTTTGGTCGGACCAACACTTTCACATTGGCGGTATGCAACCTCATAATGAGTCCGGTGGAAACACAGGCTCTGTGGCCTGTTTGTGCTTCTATGTGACAGTGGCGGTCTGTGCTGGCTGGTGGTGCTGGTGGACCGTTGAAGGTCTTCTGTTTCTGTGACCACTAAACTCGTAATATGGCGGTCTGCTCTGAAAGACCGTTGGTGGTCGGACCGCCACTGCCAACATGACGATCACGGTACCACCAAACTCACAATCACGCCCTTAGTGATGCTAATTTCAGGAGATTGGAATTTCTTTCTTGCTGGCTTTTTTGTTATACTCCTAAAATAATGAACAGGTTTTATTCACCTGCCATAAATCAATGTTTTAGACATCATCTTGAGGAGATGGAAGATTGCCAGCAGGTTGTCACCTTTTGCCCAGCTCTTTATCATTTCTGGGATCAACTGCCTATTTTGGTTCATGAAGGATGTGCAAGGCGGAGTGTGACTCCCTTTCCTCTACACGAAGGAATACACTGGGACTATCACTTCCTTTCTCAAACGTCCTTTATTGAGTACTGTGTTTTCCCTCAGGGTTTTCTGGGTAGTTTCTCTCCTCCTGTTAAGGTCTTCCTTTCCTTTCTTACAGGGTCTCTCTTCTGCTTCTAGATGGTAGCCTGCTGGCCCCTGGGCAGTCGTCAACCTCGGACAGAACAAGGATGGAATCAGTTAAGTGAGTCTTCCCCTATGGGGTTTCTGGGTATAGGTTGGTGCCAGTGAGGGGGAAGTGGGGTGGTGCTGAGGGTTCCTTTGGTGCTCATAAGTTATTACTGTTTGTGCTCCCCAGTCCCTTTGTGTATTCTCCCATCCCCCTCCCTCCTTCTCATGGCAGTCATGGCACTATGTCCCCCCCTAATCAAAATCTCTTTATTAGTTGAGACCGTACCTTTGAGAGCCACGTCCCAGGGACGTGGCTAAGTCTCTGGAGTGTGTCTCCTTCTCTGGGACCTCTCTCTGGATTGTCTCTCCTCCCCTGCAGCTCCTCTTTCTCAGTTTCCTGCTTCTTTCTGCTCTCCTCCGTCTCTGCTCTCTCCTGGTCTGTCCTCTGCTGCTTCTCTTCTCTCTCTCGCTATACTTTTCCCCTCTGCTCGGCGTCTCCTACTTCCTCCGCATCTCTCCTCTGCTCGACGTCTCTCCTCCCTCCTCCGGGTCTCTCCTCACCTTCGCGTCTCTCTGGACGCCGTTTTCTCTTCTATTCACCCGAAAGTCAGAAGGACTTCCAGGTGATAGCGTCTCCAATGTTCCCCCGGTGGCCCAGGAGGGCGGCCCCCTGAGCTCAAGGAGTCATCCTTGCATTGCTCCATGGCGGCTGCTCTGTCACACTGCTCCCTATCCAAGCATGGCCGATAGGACCATGAAGATAATGGTGTGCAGGAGAGGAAATCAGCCGTTATTTGCTGTTCACTAGGGATGTGGAAGGTCTGGAAAGAAAAAGGTTGAAGATTTAAAAACCATCATAAAATTCTAAGGTTGGTGCCCTTATTGCGAGCAAGCCAGGTCAGCGATGCATGATCCATCAGTACAGTAAAAGTTTGGCCCACGAGATAGTATTGTAAGGCCTCAACTGCTCACTTGATACACAAACATTCCTTATCAATCATGGAGTACCTTGTCTCCAGCAGTAGTAGCTTACGACTAGTATATACTACTGGATGTAGTAGGTTGGACTCGTCAGGTTGCAAAGAACGGCCTGAGTCCCTGGTTATAGGCATCAGTCTGGAATACAACGGACTTAGAAAAATCTGGACACTTGAAAACCGAGTCTGTACACAGAACTGATTTTAGATACTCAAAGCTGTCTCTCTCTTGCGGAGTCAAATGCGCTATTTTGTTGGGGCGGGTGTTTTTTAACATATCGGTCAGAGGGTCAGCCCTGTCTGTGAATTGTGGGGTGAAGCGCCTCCAATATCCAATCAGGCCCAGAAAGAATCAGATTTCCTTTTTAGTGGTGGGGTGGGGGAGATCCCTTATGGCTCTTATTTTTTCTACCTGCGGTTTATTAGTACCCTTCTTAATACTATATCCTAGGTAATGAATGGAGTTTCTGGCCAGGTGATGCTTGTCAGGATTAGCTGTTGATCCTGCTTCTCTAAGGGTGGCTAATACCATTTTTAGGTGTTCTAAGTGGCAGCCCAGGACGTACTATAAATTATGGTATCATCAAGGTATGCAGCTGCATGAGTTTTGTGTTTCTGTAAGAGCATGTCCATTAATCTTTGGAATGTTGCTGGGGCACCATAGAGCCCAAATGGCATCACCTTAAACTGATATAACCCAGAAAGAGTGTGAAAAGCCTTTTTCTCCCTATCTTTTTCTGCTAGTGGTATCTGCCAGTACCCTTTTGTAAGGTCTAAGGTTAAAAGATACCGGGCTGTTCCTAGTTGTTTTATGAGCTCATCAACCTGAGGCATTGGGTATGCGTCTAATTTGGACAGGGTATTAAGCTGGCAAAAGTCGATGCAAAATCGAAAAGTCCTGTTAGGTTTTGGTACCAGGGGCTTTGTGACGGTTCAATAATATCCCCCTCAAGCATTTTTCTTACTTCTTCTTCTACGGTGAGCTGTCAGGTATTCTATAAGGTGATGACTTTCCCAGGATCAGTCTGAATAGTATCTTGGATATGGGATGTCAGACACAGTATAGGGAAAAAAACATCCTGATTTTGTTCTACTAAATTCATAATTTGACCCTTCTGTTTCTCCGTTAACTTCTGATCTATAGAAGGTAGGTTTTCTGAATCTTCCTTTCTATGGGGAGGGAATTGAGTTTCAAGGGGTTGTGTAAGAGTAATAAAAGAGACAAGTTGTGTTTCTAGCAGGGTTCCCTCTGTTTTGGTCCACTCTTTCAAGAGATTGATATGAAATATTTGTCCGTCTCTTGGTATTTGGAATAGATATTCTATAGGTGATGGGACTAATCCTTTCAGTCACTGTATACGGTCCCTGCCATTTTGCCAATAACTGATTGTCTGATGTAGGAAGGAGTATAAGTACTCAACTCCCTATTGGTAGCTCTCTAAATTTGCTACCTTGATCATAGTATCACCGTTGTTGATCTTGACTTTTTTCCATATGTTGATGAACTCCCCCCCCCCCCAAAAGGGTGGACAGCCTTTCTTTTAGGTCTAGGGTATACTCAAATAACTCCTTCCCCTCCTCCTCTTCCTCGTCCCATTGTTCAGCTGCCATATCCAATAGCGTTTGGGGTTGTCTACCAAACACTAACTCAAAAGGACTATGGCTCAAGTTGACAGACCTCTGTCATGGGTTTGGACATAAAAAGGGTACTTAGGTCGACCAGCAACTCTTTGGGGAAACCGACTCGGGAGAAAAAAAATCAATCATAGCCTGTGCCACCGTTCGAATGTTCATGCTATTTAAGGGAATCGCTTCCAGATATCTAGTAGCATAATCAACAAGAACTAAAATGTATTGGTATCCTTTTGTTGATGCCACTAAGGGGCCAACTAAATCCATGCTGATTCGCAAAAAAGTGGATATCTTTGATAGGAAAGGGTTGCAGGGGAGCTCTTAGGAGAGTATGGGGGTTAGTCAGTAGACACCGAGTACATGAGGCACAGTCTTTACGTATGTCGGAATATACTCCTGGCCAACAGAAGCGGGTCAAGAGATATTCCTCAGTCTTCTCCCTACCATAATGTCCCCCTCCTGTCTGGTTATGGGCTAAGTGTAGGACGTGTTTCCGGAAAGGACCAGGAACTACCAGTTGGGATCGAACGGTATCCTGGCTCTTGATATTCCTATAGAACAACCCTTGTTTTTCTGAAAAAAACTCCTACCTTATCTGGAGGGTCGTGAACAACCTGTGCCCATGCATGCTTTAATGTGGGGTCTTCTCTCTGACACAGGCGGAAACTCCCGGGATTATCTTCCTTAAGGATGGCTAAGGGAGAGAAAGAAAGAACATTAGCCTGGTCTGTCGTAAGGTTTGTCTGTTCTTTCCTTGTCTTTGCTTTTCTGTTGCTCTGTTTTTGCTTTGTCTTACCTTCCCCAAGTACTGTCTCCTTGGAAAGTATACTTGAGGAGTGACCCTGAAGGTCTGCTGGGTTTGCTATTTTTTTGTAGTAACCGCGGAAAGTCCAAATAGTCTTTGCCTATTGAAATGTCCTCAATTAAGTGGGGGATACCGTCTACCCGTAAATGTTCTTTATACCCTATCCAATCAACCTCTACTAGGGCAGCTGGATCTACTCTGGTCTCCCCATGTACACAAGTTATGGCCGCTTTCTCAGCCTTCTTCCACTGTTTTGGGTTACTAACTCTGGTTTTGTGACTGAGTGTCTACACCGTGAGTCTATAAGGGCTTTAACCCACCTACTGTTTACTCGTATTTCTATTACATATGTAGGTCTGAGGTACAACAAATTCTCCCTTTGGACAGGCCTACCTCCATTTGTTTGGGTGTTTGTACTTTTTTTAGGGCAGTTGCGGGCGATCTGACCCCATTCTGCGCAATGGAAACACTAGGGAACCTGGTTTGTCCCCCTCCCTAACATGCAAGGACTCTTCTGGATATCCATATTTCCCTGGGGGCAGGTTTTGTCGTTACGTTGACCTTCACATTGGTTAAGGGAAATGGGTTTCCCCGAGGACCAACCCTCCTGGGTTAATTCAATCGGTAATAAACACATGCTAAATCAATGGTCTTTGAGATCAACATCTCAGTGTGTTGCCGAAATCAGGTTCGGGGGGCTCCTGGGAGGGCCTCCAAGAACTGATCCTGTAGCACCTTCTCAAATACTTCTTTCTTTGTGGAATCATGAGGCCTTAACCATTTTGAACCAAGATCCTGAATCCTATAAAACAGTGCTTGGGTTATTGTGAGCAGCCCATTTTTATTTTCGGAACTTCAGTCGATAACGTTCGCTATAATAGCCCAGCCTTTCTAGTATAGCTTTTTTTATCTCTGGGTAGGGGTATCACCTCTTAGGTTAACCACTTGGTAGGCAGTTTGGAGCTCTCCGGTTAGTAATGGTGCAATATACTGCCCATCTTTCTTTTGGCCAAGTGGTAGAAGTGGCTACTCTCTCAAAACTGATGAAAAATGCATCTGGATCGTCACCTCTTGGATACTTCTGAAGCACAGAACTAGGAAAATTGGGGTGGACTTTAGAGCTTGCAACAGTCTTGGTTTATTTCTGTATAGCAGTCTCATGAACCAGTTGGTTGTTGGCAATCAGTGTCGACTGGTTCTTCAATGCCTCCTGTAACTGTTCTTGTTCTCTGTGAAGTACGAACCTGTTCTTCCATCACTATTTGTAGATGTCTTTGCCCCTGGGCCAGTTGGCGTACTACATCATCCAAACTGATAGGGTTATCCATTTTCATCAAAGGGTCCCTTCAAGATTGCCACTGTGCAAGGCGGAATGTGGCTCCCTTTCCTCTTCGCGAAGGAATACATCATGACTATCACTTCCTTTCACAAACGTCCTTTATCGACTACTGTGTTGTCCCTCAGGTTTTTATGGGTATTTTCTCTCCTCCTGTTTAGGTCTTCTTTTCCTTTCTTACGGTGTTTCTTCTTCTAGATGGTGGACTGCTGGCCCCTGGGCAGTCGTCAACCTCGGACAGAAGAAGGATGGAATCATGTAAGTGACTCTTCGCCTGTGGGGTTTCTGGGTTTAGGTGGGGTTGGTGCTTGTGAGGGGGAAGTGGAGTGGTGCTGAGGGTTCCTTTGGTGCTCAAACGTTATGACTATTTGTGCTCCCCAGTCCCTTTGTGTATTCTCCCCTTCCCGTCCCTCCTTCTCATGGCACTATGCCCCCCCTCTCTAATCAAAATCTCTTTCTTAGTTTAGACTGTACCTTTGATAGCCATGTCCCTCCTTGGACGTGGCTAGGTGTCTGGAGTGTGCCTCCTTTTCTGGGACCTCTCTCCGGATTGTCTCTCCTCCCCTCCAGCTACCCTCTTTCAGTCTCCTGCTTTTATCTGCTCTTCTCCGTCTCCACTCTCTCCTGGTCTGTCCTCTGCTGCTCTTCTGATCTCTCTCTGGCTCCGCTTTTCCCCTCGGCTCGGCTCGGCGTCTCCTTCCTCCTCTGTGTCTCTCCTTGGCGTATCTTCCCTCATCAGCATCTCTCCTCGGCATCTCCTCCCTCCTCTGGGTTTCTCCTCGCCTTTGCTTCTCTGCAGACACCGTTTTCTCTTCTATTCACCTGGAAGTCAGAAGGGCTTCCAGATGACGGCCTCTTCAATGTTCCACTGGGGGCATAAGACGGTCGCCTGCCTGAGCTCAGGGAGTCATCCTCACATCACTCCAGGGCGGCTGCCCTGTCACAAAGAAATAAGTCATTTTCGCTAAAGACATTAAATATTTTGTTTGGTATAATTAAAAATGGATGGTCTCAGGGATGTACTTGTCCATTACTATGGCCCTCATTATGACCCTGCCGGTCACCAGACTGCCAGGGTCACGGTTGGACAACCACCAAAGTGATAGTCAGACCGCGACATTACAACGTGGCGAAGCTGCTACTGTCAGACCACCGACACCGCCAGGTTGCCGCCAGCGAACAGTATTCAAGTGTTCACATGCTTGAATACTTCCCCGTCATCCAGATGGGAGTCTCTGGTGTAATACATTAGATATGCTTAAATGTATACCTACGTTACATGCATTAGGCCTTTAGCTTAGTAACATATCACAGTAATTTTGTAAAAAAAGGCCCAAACTCAAAATTCAACCAATCAGGCTTCACCACCCTCTAGAAGCCTCCTGTGAGGAACTGCCTTCCCTCGGATTTTCCGAGCATAAGTGCTACAATATTAAAAACCACTGAGAAAAGAGATGGTGAGCTCCGCAGGGGAGGTGGATGGGCCACATGTGAATCTATGAAAGTTTCCAATACTGGAGAACTACAGTTACAGGTAAGTAACTTATTTCTTACTCCAGTATTGGAACTTTGATAGATTCACATGCTTGAATAAGATTAGAAAGCAGTGACTAGCACATTTTCTGTATTTGTAATAACAACATTCTACCACATATGAGATAGTATCAGCATTTAGATAAATGTACGTTTGTATATACATATATATTATACAAGCAAATGTATTATTTTACAGAAATAGTGGTACTGAACAGTAGGAGCGAATGGCAGGAATAGAGAAATTGCTCACCTTCATTGGAACAAATGCCTAAGGACTGCTTAGCCAACTGCTGCATCTCGGAGCGTTTCAGCATCTTAGCAGAAGTGCCTCGTGAAAGCATGTGCCGTTTTCCACATTGACGCTCGGCAGACGTCTGGTAGGGATACGCCGGAGAACAATGCACAAGAGGTGGAAACCACTCTAGTGGAATGTGCACGCACTCTCGTGTCCAAAGGTTGACCAACCTTTTGATGGCAAAAGGCTATGGTATTCGAAATCCACTTGGAAATGGTCTGTTTAGTTACTGGCTGTCCTCTTCTGGTTACACTGAAGGCTATGAAGAGTTGGTTTGATTTCCTGATTGACTTTGTTCTGTGTAAGTAGAATTTGAGACATGTTTTCAAGTCAAGAGCATGGAAAGACTTTTCTGCTCCAGTTTGAGGTTGTGGAAATAAGGACTTCAGTACAACTAGCTCATTAACATGAAAGTCCAATGGTACGTTGAGGATAAATTTAGGGTTGGTACGTATGATAACTCTATACCCTCTGAACTGTAGAAAAAGCTCTTGGATTGTAAATGCTTGTATTTCGCTGACTCTGCGAGCAGATGTTAGAGCTAAGAAGAACGCTACCTTCCATGTGATGTATTTGATGTCCACTTTCTGGATGGGCTCATATGGTTCTTTCATCAGCTGGCCCAAGACTGTATAAAGCTGCCAAGCTGGAGAAGGGGCCTTAACTGGAAGAAAAGACCGAAAAAGACACTACATAAATTGTTTTAGAAGTCTGTGAGACAGGAGGGATGGTTCCTTAGATATTCTCCTGTATCTGGAAATGGCTGCCAAGTGAACCATGATGGATGCATGGGCAAGGCCTGAGCGTGCTAGATGAAGTAGGTAAGGTAAGATTTGTTCCGGAGTGGAAGAAAGGAGGTGTATGTTCTTGGAGACACACCACTGGCAGAAGCGTTTCCACATTGATTGGTATGTCTTACTTGAACTATCTGCACGCGCCTTAGTTAGGATGTTCTTACAGTCAATAGGAATGTTTAAGTGGCTGAACTCATTAAATTTAGGAGCCATGCAAATAAGTTGAGAGACTTGGAATCAGTGTGTCTCATCTGACCTTGATTGATAGTTAGCAACTCTGGAATCTGTGCTATCCTGATGGGTGGACACAACGACAGCAGTAGTAGCTCCATGTACCAAGGTTGACGTGGCCAGGCTGGAGCAATTAGGATTATTTGACAAGGGCTCCGATTTGATTTTGCTGATCACTCGTGGGAGGAGAGGAATCAGAGGAAAAGAGTAAGCATAAATCCCTGACCATGCTATCGAAAAGGAATTTTCTCACGATCCTAGTTGGTGATGCCAACTTGCATAAAATCGGCATTTGGTGCTCTGGAACGTCACGAACAGGTCCATATTTGGTTTTCCCCACTGGAGGAATATTCCGGCCAGAGTTTCCTGGTTCAATTCCCATTCGTGGGGTGATGTGTTTAGCCTGCTCAATGAATCCGCACTGGTGTTGTGCAGTCCTGAGAGATGCTTCGCTTTTATGTGCACTGAGTGTCGAATGCACCAGCTCCAGGTGGTCTGTGCTTCTTTGGATAGTAGATGCCACGAGTCACTCCTTGCTTGTTGACGTAGTGCATGGTGGTCGTATTGTCCGTTTGGACAAGCACTGAAGAGCCTTGGATTCTTGGAAGGAAGGCCTGCAATGCCAGATGAACGAGTTACTTACCTTCGGTAACGACTTTTCTGGTGGATACATTAGCTACCTGTGGATTCCTCACCTAATGAATTCTCCCATGGCGCCAGCATTCGACGGAAATCTTCTTCCTAGTCTCTGCACGTCGATGAGGACGTCACTCTAGCCCACGCGACGCCGTCTGACGTCATACAGGCAATAAGAGGTCCTCGACGACGTGCCGACGTCAGTACCAATCATTTTTTACGTGCATGAGAACAACCAGGCAATGCAATGAAAGAGCAAGGCAACATCCCATAACATTGTAAAATACACAACATTTGCCTGAATAACTGTAAATCTTTTATATATATATATAACTCTCTCTTTTCTTTTTTTTTTTTTTTTTTTTTTTTTTAAATATATATACACATCAAGTATATACACAAAGATATATACATATATATAAATATATTATATACAACATCTATTGCACCCTCGAAGACCAAGAGGAGCGCACTCAAGGATTACTTGGTAAGACCAGAAAGGCAACGGGGAGGCGGGTGGGACCGTGAGGAATCCACAGGTAGCTAATGTATCCACCAGAAAAGTCGTTACCGAAGGTAAGTAACTCGTTCTTCTGATGGATACAACTACCTGTGGATTCCTCACCTAATGAATAGAGTCCCAAAGCAGTACCACGCCTGGCGGTGGGTGCCCAAATGGTCAAACCAAGAAATCCTGCAGCACTGACCGTGCAAAATGGCCGTCCCTTCTAACCTCAGAATCCAAACAGTAATGTTTTGCAAAAGTGTGAAGGGACGACCAAGTTGCGGCCTTGCAGATGTCGACCACAGGAACACCTCTGGCCAAGGCCGAAGTGGCCGACTTAGCTCTGGTGGAATGAGCTCTAATGCCCTCAGGAGGATCCTTCTTTGCCAAAGAGTAACAGATTTTAATGCAAAGAACAACCCACCTGGATAGTGTTCTCTTGTGGACTGCCTTTCCTCTCCTCTTGCCCACGTATCCAATAAACAGCTGATCCTCCAGCCTGAAATCCTTTGTTCTATCAATAAAGAAGCTCAACGCCCTCTTTGGGTCCAGACGGTGCAGTCTTTCTTCCTCTTTGGAAGGATGAGGCGGAGGATAGAACGTGGACAAATTAATTGCCTGAGCCAAATGGAAAGGTGAAACAACCTTCGGGAGGAAAGCAGCCTTGGTCCTCAACACCACCTTATCCCCATAAAAAGTTGTATAAGGAGGTTTTACTGATAAGGCCTGCAACTCACTCACTCTCCTTGCTGATGTTATAGCTATCAGGAAGACTGTTTTTAAAAACAAATACCTTAAGGGGCAAGAATGCATAGGTTCAAAAGGGGACCCCATAAGGAAAGTCAGGACCAAGGACAAATCCCATTGCGGCATAACGAATGGTTTTGGAGGATATTTATTTAGAAGACCTTTCAAGAATCTGATAACAATAGGGGATTTAAATAAAGATGGTTGGTCTGGAAGACATATGAAGGCTGACAAGGCCGATAAATAACCCTTAATGGTAGCCACTGCACAACCTTTCTGCGCTAGAGACAGAGCAAAAGACAAAACGTCCGATAGATGAGCATGTAAGGGATCAATCTGCCTCTCTCCACACCACGCAACAAATTTAGACCATCTATTAGCGTAGATAGATTTAGTGGAGTGTCGCCTGGCCGCTAATATAACATCCACTACCTCAGGCGGAAGAGAGAAGGAACTCAGGTTGCCCCGTTCAATCTCCAGGCATGTAGGTGCAAACTCTGGAGGTTGGGGTGTAAAACCTGCCCCTGCGACTGCGAGAGGAGGTCTGCCCTGAGAGGGAGACGGAGCGGAGGGCACATTGAGAGTTGGAGAAGGTCGGAGTACCATACCCTCCTTGGCCAATCCGGAGCTATTAGGATGACTAGAGCCCGGTCCTGGCGAATCTTCCTCAATACTCGAGGAATCAAGGGTATGGGAGGAAACGCGTAAAGCAACTGGCCGCACCAGGTTATTTGAAACGCGTCCCCCAACGCTTCCTGCATCAGATACTGGAGACTGCAGAATAACGGACAATGCGCGTTCTCTCGAGTGGCAAACAGATCTACCCGAGGAAACCCCCACCTCTGGAAGATTAAACGGACTTGATCTGGATGGAGACGCCACTCGTGGTCTGCCGAGAATTGGCGACTGAGACTGTCCGCACGCACGTTTAAGACTCCGGCCAGATGGTTTGCTATCAAGCAAATCTGATGGTCCTTTGTCCAGGACCATAGTCGAAGAGCTTCTCTGCAGAGAAGGTACGACCCTACTCCTCCCTGCTTGTTTATGTACCACATCGTGGTAGTATTGTCCGTTAGAACCTGTACCGACTGACCACGAAGGGAAGGGAGGAAGGCCTTGAGAGCCAGACGTACAGCCCGTAACTCTAACAGATTGATGTGAAACATCTGTTCCTCTGGAAACCAAAGGCCTTTGATCTCCAGATCCCCCAGATGAGCTCCCCACCCTAGAGTGGAAGCATCCGTTATGACTGTGGCCACTGGTGGCGACTGCTCGAACGGCTTTCCTTGTGAAAGATTGTTGCTTGCAATCCACCACTTCAAATCCACAGCAGCATCTCTGGAGATCTTGACAGTACTCTCTAGATCCCCTTTGTGTTGAGACCACTGCCTTCGGAGGCACCACTGAAGAGCCCTCATGTGCCAGCGAGCATGCGTGACCAACAGAATGCAGGAGGCAAACAGACCGAGCAGACGAAGGACCTTGAGGACTGGAACTACCGCTCCATTTCGAAACATTGGAACCAAATCCTGAATATCTTGAATCCGCTGAGGCGGAGGAAAGGCCCGACCCAATGTTGTATCCAGTACTGCCCCTATGAACAGGAGGCACTGAGAGGGCTCTAGGTGAGATTTGGGCTCGTTCACCGAAAAACCCAGGTCGAACAACAACTGGGTTGTTGACTGCAGATGATGCGACACAAGCTCCGGGGACTTGGCTTTGATCAACCAGTCGTCCAAGTAAGGGAATACTGCTATCCCCTTCCTTCTGAGTTCTGCCGCAACCACCGACATCACCTTCGTGAAGACTCGAGGTGCTGAAGTAAGACCAAACGGAAGGACCGCAAACTGATAGTGCTGCGATCCCACCACAAACCGGAGATACTTCCTGTGTGACTT
Organism: Pleurodeles waltl; assembly: GCF_031143425.1. NCBI lineage: Eukaryota > Metazoa > Chordata > Amphibia > Caudata > Salamandridae > Pleurodeles > Pleurodeles waltl. The sequence continues at coordinate 114,741,579 of NC_090445.1, read as the reverse complement.
GAGTATCGGGATATGAAAGTAAGCATCCTGCAAGTCGACAGACACCATCCAGTCTTCCTTGTTCAACGCCAAAAGCACCTGTGCTAGGGTCAGCATCTTGAACTTTTCCTGCTTGAGGAACCAATTCAAGATCCTCAGGTCCAGGATTGGTCTCAAACGAGCATCCTTCTTGGGAATCAGGAAATACCTTGAGTAACATCCTCGACCCCTTTCCTGCTCTGGGACCAACTCCACCGCGCCCTTTGAAAGGAGGGCTTGTACCTCCTGTTCTAGCAACAGGAGGTGTTCTTCTGAACAATAAGAAGGGCGGGGTGGGATGAGGGGCGGGAACTCCCGAAAGGGAAGGGTGTAGCCTTTTCCCACAATACTGAGAACCCAAGTGTCCGTTGTAACAGTCTTCCATTTGGCGAGAAAATGCTGTAATCTTCCCCCTACAGGAGAGGAGTGAGTGGGGAATGGTGGAAGCCTAAGGCTGCTTCCCCTGCTGCACCCCGCCAGAGGATGAGGAAGAGGCAGAGTGCTGCTGAGAGGCTCCTCTGGTGCGGACCCTACCTCTCCCTCTAAAAGATCTATAGGGATGGGAAGAGGCAGGTTGCTGATATCTTCCCCGAAAGGAAGAGGAGGAAGAGCCACGCCCAAATCCACGAAACCTCCTGAAAAATCTGGAAGAGGCCGTGGAAGAAGGAGCTTGGAGCCCTAACGACTTAGCCGTGGCCCTGCTCTCCTTAAAACATTCCAAGGCCGAATCAGCCTTGGCTCCAAACAGTTTGTCCCCATCAAACGGGAGATCCAACAATGTGGACTGTACATCCGCAGAAAAGCCCGAGTTACGGAGCCAGGCCTGCCTCCTTGCCACCACAGTTGTGCCCATTGCTCTGGCCACCGAGTCGGTCGTATCCAGTCCAGTCTGGATAATCTGGGTCGCAGCAGCCTGGGCATTTGAAACAACGTCCAAAAGACCCTGGGGAAGCTCTGTAAATGATGAGGAAATGTCATCCATCAGAGCATGAATATACCTCCCCAGGATACAGGTTGCGTTGGTGGCCTTCAACGCCAGACTGCAGGACGAAAAAATCTTCTTGGACTGCGCCTCCAGTTTCTTTGAATCTCTGTCCCCAGGCACCGTCGGGAAAGAACCAGGCGCTGACTTGGATGAACAGGAGGCCTGCACCACCAAGCTCTCTGGCGTAGGGTGCCTAGACAGAAAACCAGGGTCAGTTGGAGCCGCCCGATACCTCCTGGCCACGGCCCTGTGAACTGCTGGGGAAGATGCCGGCCTCTTCCACACCTCTAACACCGGATCCAGCAGAGCGTCATTAAATGGCAAAAGAGGCTCTGCCGCAGCTGAGGCCGGATGTAGCACCTCTGTTAGAAGGTTTTGTTTTGCCTCCATCACCGGCAAAGGCAGGTCCAAAAAACTAGCTGCCTTCCGTACTACTGCGTGAAAGGAAGCAGCCTCCTCAGTATATTCTCCTGGGGACGAAAGATCCCACTCAGGGGAAGTGTCCAGCCCACTGGCCGACTCCAGACCACGCAGCCCATCACCCGAGTCCTCTAGCTCTCCTTCTTCCAGGGCTCGTTGGTACTCCTGCTCTTCTAATACACGGAGAGCACGTCTCCTCGAATGAAGCCGTTGCTCAATACGCGGAGACGACAATGCCTCCGCCGAAGTCGAAGATCGGCGCCGATCTTCAGAAGCCACCGACGCCGCGTCCGGCGCCACAGGTAACTTCGGCGCCGACGAAAGAGCAGTCGAAGCCGATGGACCCACCGGAGTCACAGGCCGAAATCCCGACGTCGACGGGATGGAAATCCCCGGGGCCAATCCCTCTGAAGCCACCGGAGCGGCCACCGGCGCCGACACCGGCGCCGAGCCCACGTTCCCAAAAGGGAGAAAGGGCATAAAGGGTGCCGGCCGAAGAGGCGCAGGATCACCCAATGAAAAGGCCAAAGGCCCAGCCGGAGCACCCCCTGGAGCCATCTGTTGGAAGATGGCATACATCGCATTCAAGAATGCGGAACTATCGGCTCCAGGGGTGGGAAAAGCCGGATACTGGGGTGCCTGTCTCGGAGGCGACCCCGACGCCGGCCTCGACGTCTGCGACGCCGGAGATAACACCTGAGGCTCCAATACCTCAATCACCGACGCCTGTCCAGGTGAAGTCGGAGACGCCGGAGAGGGCAACGGCGTCGAAGGATGAGGCGTAACCGTGGGACTGATCTCCCTTGTCCTTCGGCGCCGATCCGAAGACCTGGAACGAGTCTCCTTGCTCGAATGACGCCGAGACTCTCTACGGCGCCGGGAGTCTCGATGACGCCTATGTCTTGGCGAAGAAGACTTCTTGTGATGCTTCTCTTTTTTCGATTTCGCCATAAACAGCTTCGCCTCACGTTCCTTGAGGGCCTTTGGATTCATGTGTTGGCATGAATCACAAGTCGAGACGTCGTGGTCGGAGCTCAAACACCAAAGGCAGTCGGAATGAGGATCTGTCACTGACAACTTGCCTCCACACTCACGACAAGGCTTGAATCCAGACTTTCTCTGCGACATTATTACCACAGCGAAAGACTACGCAGCAAAAATACACTGTAACCACAAAAGTAACAGCTGCTCCCTCGAAGATAACCGTTTCGAATGCATGGAAAAAAGGGAACTGACGTCGGCACGTCGTCGAGGACCTCTTATTGCCTGTATGACGTCAGACGGCGTCGCGTGGGCTAGAGTGATGTCCTCGTCGACGTGCAGAGACTAGGAAGAAGATTTCCGTTGAATGCTGGCGCCATGGGAGAATTCATTAGGTGAGGAATCCACAGGTAGTTGTATCCATCAGAAACACTGCTCTGAGTTTGAGGTGGTTGATTTGAAGAGTGGTGTGAGAGGGGGACCATTTGTCGCTTAGTTGAAGGTCCTGCAGACATGCACCCCATCCCACCATTGATGCGTCCGCTGTTATAGTTAGAGGACGGACCTGGATTAAGGAGCATAGCCTCTGGAAATATTCTCGGGTGTTATCCACCAAACGAGAGAAGCTGTCATATGTGGGGTTATTTGTATTGTGTCCTCGAAGGAGCCTTGTATCTGCTGCCATTGTTTGTCTAGCTCCTCCTGGAGTGGATGCATATGATGGCGACAGAGGGGAAATAAGATTTATGCAAGATGACATCATCTGCAGCAATGATTTGTAGCGTCAAGCTGAAAGAGACTCTTTTTGTTGAATTATTCTCGCTAGCCTGACTAGCCTGTGTTGTCTGTCCACTGTTGGATAAGACTTGGTTTGGACTGTATCCAGTATGGTGCCCAGGAAGATTATACTTGTTGATGGCTGGAGCTGGGACTTTTCTTGGTTGAGAGTGAGAGCCAATTGTTTGAAAAGGAGTAAGGTCGCCTTGAGAGATCTACGTACTGACTGGATGTCGGAAACCTTTACTAACCAGTCGTCTAGGTATGGAAAAATGTTATATAGCTTGTGCCATAGATATGCTGCAGCAGGTGCTAGACATTTGGTAAAAATCCAGGGAGCGGACTTGAGCCCGAAAGGGAGCACCTTGAATTGAAAGTGCCTGCCGGCTACCATAAATCTTAGGAACTTCCTGTGTTTTGGGTGGATGGGTATGTGGAAGTAGGCGTCTTGCATGTCTAGTGAAGCCATGTAGTCCGCTCTGTTGAGAAGCTGCAAGATGTCTTTCAATGTCACCATGCGGAATTACTGTTTTTTCAGATATTTGTTCAGCTCCCTTAAATTCAATATAGGTCTTCATAGACGAGATGTTTTCCTGATTAGGAAGAAGCAAGAATAGAAATCCTTTCCCCTTTGGATATAGGGTACACATTCTATTGCTCCCTTGGTTAACATCACCTCTGTTTCTAGGTTGAGAAGATGGAGTTGTCTTTGATGTACTTGGGACGGAGGTGTCCACGGGGACATACATATTAATTCTAGAAGGTGACCAAATCGTATTATGTATAGGACCCACTTGTTGTTTGTTATTTGACACCAACGATGAGGGTGGTGTTTTAGTGAAAAAGGAGAGGCAGCCAGCATTTGGAGATTGTCATTGCCTGCGTGAGGGATATTTGGCTTGTCTCCCAGACTTTCCTCTTTGAGGAGCCTACTATATGCCGCTGCAGGTGGTTGTCTTTGGTGATATTGGGGTCTGGTAGGTTGGAAGTTACAGGAATAAGCTAAGTACCTGCATTGCTGGTATCTTCCACGAATGGAAGACTGCCCTCTGCCTCTGGCACCTCGAAAGGGTGTTTTCTTTTATTGTAGGGGGCCTAGCGATTTGTCTGCTTTGATTGTCTGGAGGGCATTGTTGACATGTTTGCCAAAAAGGGCTTCCCCATCATAAGGAAGGTCCAGAATCTTCGTTTGGACTTCGGGTCGAAAGTTAGTGGCTTTAAGCCATCCTTGGCACCTTAACACTGCTGATCCAGCCAAAAGCCTAAAACCCATAGCAGCAATATCTAGCGCATAATCTATTATCTCTGAAGACGAGCGCTGCCCTTCCAGAAGAATTTTCCTAGCTTCTGATTTATTCGTTTCTGGAAGCTCATCTAAGGAGTGAGTGATGTCCAACCATAGTTGTCTATTGCACCTGCCAAGGAGCGTTAAGGTTTTTGCTTCACGCACCACAATGGCAAACAGTGAGGACAATATTTTCCCGATGTTATCAAAGTGTCTAACTTCTTTATTGGGAGGCGCGTTCAGAGGTGCAGAAGGGTTCCTAGAATGTCTTTGTGCTGCTTGGGAAATGACTGAATCCGGCTTCAGATGACCTGATAGGCAGGCAGAAGTGTCATCTGTTGCTTTGTCATTTTTATCCAACTTAGGCAAGACCGCTGGTACAGTAGCAGGGTCACGCATTATTTTCAAACTATGATTCCACACATGGTCTATTATTGGGGTAGCTCTGATGACTTTCCTATGAGGTTCTTTAAAGTCATACAAGAAACCATCTTGCTTGGTTGTGGGCATTTGTAACTCAAATCGTGTGGCAGCTTTCTCCAATAGATTATGGAATGTACCATACATTGGCAATATACACTCGTCCCACTCATCCTGTGTTGTAAGTATTTCTCCGACTTCTGCTTCATTCTCTGACGGAGCATGGATTAGCGGATTCTGCGGAGAAACGTGCTGAGTGGTAGGTTGTACCTGGAGGTGTAGCGATTGTGGAGTACTTGGTGTGGAAACCACTGGCTTGGGAATGACTGTAGGCTGTGGGTGGAAGCGTTCTTTATAATCTGCTAGCATGGCTTGCAGGTTAGAAACCAGACCGAGGGCAAACATACCATTCCCTACTGCTGTTGTTGAGGAAGTGGTTCACAGTAGTGCTGGTCATAATATGAGTCATCGTCAGAATATTCCTGGCATTTAACACGTAATTGGGATGGACTTCTAGCCACGCCATAAACACCGTCATCATCTGAATCATCATCATCCAAGAGGCGTGATGGTAAAAGCCTTGATACCTTACTTGGGGATGTTATGGATGGCGTTAGATGAGTCTTGGACATATTTGTAAGTGGCGTATGTTCCATCAACTGGTAAAGAGGCAATGAAGATGGTCTTTGCCTTTTTGTAGGCATTAGTTTGATCGTCGACGATAGAAGAGTCGCTGTTGTTGGCGGTGGCGTCGAAAAAGAAGGTAGCCGTCAGTGGAGATGTTGTTGACGGGAGCATCGTCTACAAAAGTGCCATCAACTGGAGTATCGTCAACAGGGGCGTAGTCGACAGACACATGGTTGGCAGTATCGTCGGTGGGGCTGTTGACGTGAGGTCTATAGACAAGACCGTCGATGGGAGGGTCCTGGACGAGGTTTGAAATGTCGGCGAGTAGATCCCTGGCAACGAGATGGGTTGCCCTGTCGACGAGGATAAAAGTGTCATTGATGAGGATCCTGAGGCCGCCGCCCTCAAAACTGAAATAGTGACTATGGTTGATGTCACTGTTGATGATAAGGCTGTTGATGAGAATGTAGTCGACGATGGTGCCATCGACGGCGCAGATCCTGGATTCTTGAATTTATTAATTTTAAGAGGTGGCGTTGGGGGCTCAGAGAGAGTTTTCTTTTTGGGTTTTATGAGGGAGCCTGACCCTCTCTGAATGCCAGACTGAATTTTCTTCGCAGGGCTGTGAATTTTTGAAGAGCCCTCAGATTACTTTTTTGGAGCCTTTTTAGGAGGTTCCTTAATATCTGAGCCTTCATTATGTTTTTTAACAGGTGTCTTTGTGATGGAGGTAGAAGATGAGGCACTCAGAGGCTGGATGGACAGATTTACATTTTTGAAGCCACAAAAGAAGACGACCCTCTCTGTCCTTTAAAGTCTGTGTAGAACATTTTCTACATACCTTGCAGTCTTTGGTATTGTGATTTGGGTATAAGCAGTATACGCAATCATTCATGTGGGTCATCCACATATAGGGGGTCATTCCGACCCCGGCGGTCAAGGACCGCCGGGGATGTGGGAGCACCGCCAACAGGCTGGCGGTGCCCCGCAGGGCATTCTGACCGCGGCGGTTTGGCCGCGGTCAGAAGAGGAAAACCGGCGGTCTCCCGCCGGTTTTCCGCTGCCCTGGGAATCCCCCATGGCGGCGCAGCTTGCTGCGCCGCCATGGGGGATTCCGACCCCCTCACCGCCATCCTGTTCCTGGCGGCTCCGGCCGCCAGGAACAGGATGGCGGTGAGGGGTGTCGTAGGGCCCCTGGGGGCCCCTGCAGTGCCCATGCCAATGGCATGGGCACTGCAGGGGCCCCCGTAAGAGGGCCCCACTTTGTATTTCAGTGTCTGCTTTGCAGACACTGAAATACGCGACGGGTGCCACTGCACCCGTCGCACATACCTACTCCGCCGGCTCCATTCGGAGCCGGCTTCCTCGTGGGGAGGGGTTTCCTGCTGGGCTGGCGGGCGGCCTTCTGGCGGTAGCCCGCCAGCCCAGCGGGAAAGCCAGAATGGCCTCCGCGGTCTTTCGACCGCGGAGCGGCCATATGGCGGCTCCCTCCAGGCGGGCGGCGACCGCCGCCATCTCTTTTTCAGACAGGTCGCACAGGATCTGAAAAGCCCTTTTTTTGGTGTCTCTGACATGGCAGCCAGATTGAAGCACCAGAAGCAGAGATGTTAATTCCGAAATTCTAGGGAATAAGTTTCTGAGAGAAAAACTGAGCAGAGCTCAAAGGAGACTCTTCAGCATGATGTGCAGTGGAGAATCTGAGAGAAAGCAGTTCCTCACAGGAGGCTTCAAGAGAGTGGTGCAGCCTGATTGTTTGAATTTTGATTTCGGGTCTTTTTTTACAAAATGACTGTGATATGTTACTAAGCTAAAGGCCTGATGCATGTAATGTAGGTATACATTTAAGCATATTTTATGTATTATACCAGGGACTCCCATCTCGACGAAGTATTCAACCATGTGAATCTATAAATGTTCTAATACTGGAGTAATAATATATTTTCCATACTAAAAAATAAAAATGACATACTAAAATATAAATTAAAAAAAACTTGTAAAAGTAATAAATAAAGTTTGCCCACTGCATAGTAGGATGTTTTACATCCACTACCGTTATGGGTACAGTCTTGGAATTAAAAAAAAGGAAAAATAAGAAACTTTCATATGCCAGGGAAATTTATTTCCAATAAAGGCCCCTTTAAACTTGGCTATAATTGATTACAGAGCATCCAGATGCTTCCTGGATTGAGCTTGCTACCAGCAGAAGTGTTTTCAAAAACGTATAATGGAGAATACTGAACCTGTTGCTGGCATGGACAGCTGACCCTGGGTATCTATCTGGAGGACTTTACTGGGAAACACCCTTGCTGCGAATGCCATTGGATAGCAGACAGCCCTTAGGGCCTGATTACGATCTTGGCAGTCATCCTAATTATGATCTTGGCGGTCTTGTCACCATCCCACCATGGCGGCGGTACCAAGTACTACGCTGAGTCAATGGTCTCTCACCCACCGTATGTAGATATCACTGCTGGTCCAGCGGTAGTGTTTCTGATTTCAGGGAACCGACGCAAGATGCGGCCAGCAATTTAAGAAATATTTTTCATATGTGTCGATGCAGGTGTGTACATTTTGACTAAATAAGTGTACAATGTACACACATGCATGACACATGGAAAAATACCTTGTACAAGTACTTTTCCATTGCTGGAGTCCGGACCATATGTGTCCAGTCCAGTCAATGGGAGAAAAGTGTGAAACGTACTTACCTGGATTTCGGCCCCCATGGGGTTGTTTTCTTAGTGGTCAAGTTGCCGCTGTGAAGGAGGTTCCTGGGCGAAGGGTTCCACATCGGAGACTGAAGGGAAAAGAAGGAAATGGGTATGCTTGCACCCCATTTTCTTTGATTCTGCCATCTCAAAGCAGGCAGTCTCTCCGCCACAGTGGGTTCGACGGAAAGGCACTTTGTAATCTGGAGGGCGGAAGCCTTGTCTGTACCGCCCTCTTACAGCTGCTTTTCCCCATGCCACCATCGAGGCAGTCAATTAATGGCTGGCGGAGTCAGTGGGACTCTGGCGGTCTCTTGCTCAGCAACCCGCCAACATCGTAATACAGCAGACGGACCGCAAACAAGGCAACCTTAGAATCCACGCTGTTCCGACAGCTTGACTGTTTCTGCCAAAATCGTTATCACGCCCTTAGTCCTTCCAGTTCCAGTCCACTAGAGGGTGCACTTATAAAGCCCCTACGGACCCTAGGTGACCCTAAGGGCTAACAGGTTATCAGGTAGAGGCCAATAGCAGGGTCCAGTCCAGGTCCAGTGGCACTGGTGAGATACACAATTGCAGGAAAAGCCTCCTGTAGTTTGTTGTATCTCTGTAGCTTAAACAGGTCAGCCTTATGACCATTGGAGTCTACTTCTTTGTCCTGGATACAAGAAGGAGCAGATCCAGTCCTTCGGTGTTCCTCTAATGTCACAAACAGCAGGTCCAGTCCTGTTCTGTTTTTCCTCAGATCCAGCAGTGCTTTGAAGTGGGTGACTGGAGATGCCACATCTATGCTTGGATCCTAATAGTGGCTGAGAATTCCCCCTGGGCATGCCATAATCAACTGGGCAAAAGTTACTTTTAGTGTGCCCAAGTATTATGTGTGAACCCAACAGACCTGTCAAGGAGGATTAAACATTGTAATATGACAAAGGATGCTCACAGCCCTCCTCCTTCGGTTGTACTCAAAGGAGTCATCTCCGCCCATTCAGCAACTTTCTATACGTTTACTTTTCCTTAATATTTATTAAAAATCAAACTTCACCGGGCGGCTCTTCTTGAGATACAGTACTAGGATTTTAGCCTGTACTCTGGTTTGCTACATACAATAGCTAGGCCTGCCACAGTGAAAAATAGCTTTTAGGTTCTAATCACTGTAGTACATTCTAACATTAAATTTCTTCATGTACTACTTTTAAATACCATGCACCCTGGCTTGTGGGTCACAAGGCCTGTATAGTGGTGACTTGTTAATATTTAAAAGGGAGGTTTTGATCTTTCAAAAGGGTGTATTATGACAGGTCAAACTGCATTTCTTACACCTCTATGGTACAGGTGCATTATTAGGCCTGAAGCCATGTTTACACTGCCACTGCAGTGGATGGCATAATAAGTGTTGCAGTTCACTGGTGGCATTTAACTTCCAGGCCCAGGTACATCTTGTACCATATAGTAGGGACTTATAGATATATTAGGTACACCAATTAGGAATATGCCAATTTGGCCATTTTTAAAAGGGGAGCACAGGTAATTTACTACTGGTGAACAGGGGTACTCTGCACGCAGATCTAAAGCCAGCAAAAATATAGAGTCCAGCAAAAGATGAAAAATCTGGGGTGGACTTGCCAAAAAAGCAGGTTTCCTACACTCAGACTGCAATCTATTCTTCATTGTGGAATCTGATGCCTCCACGTTTGCCAACAGGGTACACTTTATCATGAAAGGCTCTCCAGACAAGTGCTATTCATATAGCGGTGCATTAATACTGAACTCTCTACTCCTCTGAAATCAACTATACCATTTATGATTAAGTCTTACTGACAAGTTACTGGCCCACTGGAACTATTATGTAGCAGGAGCAGAACACAACATCACTATATGGACAGTCATAAAACTTTTGGATAGCTCAAATCAGTGAAATGCATGCATGCCAGATGGTCATTGTTCTTTTTTTAGGTTTCACTATGAAGTGAGTTATTGATATTGACAGGGAAAACCAGATGCTCTGTTCGGGCAACGAAAAGAAGTGCAATCATTCAGCATTCTTACATTTGTTTACGTGATCTGACTAGAGACACCTGAGACCTATGTGCAGTCCTTACAGAAACTCCTAAAGAGTTTTCACGCAGTTAATCAAAACGAATGGGTTGCACAAGATCTACCACATGAAAAAGACCATCAAGATTTAATATGAGTGATCCAATAAGCCAGCACAACTAAGAAACCACCAGGAGGGTATATCCAAGAATGTGCTCTGTATGTGCAGACTACGGGGCTCATTGTGAGTTTAGCGGTCCCACGACAGGACTGCTAAACTCACGGGGAGGATGCCACTGCCATGGCGTTGACGCCCCCCCCCGAGCGTATTACAATGTTCCTGCTGGGCTGACCGGCAGGGACACTGTAAAACCCGTCCCAACCAGGCTGACCAGCAGGAACAGTGCTAGGATATTGGCCTTGGCTCCTTTAAGGGAGCCAAGTCCAATATCCTGGCACTCCAGCACCCTGCAGTGCAGACAGTGCGCATTTTAACGGTTCTGGGGGCCCCTGCACTGCCCATGCCATGGGCAGTGCAGCTGCCCTCTTATGGCCCTGCCATGAAAAGGCTGGCAGAAAGTGGGGTTGGAATCAGTCAGGCCGCGCTGAGTTCAGTGCTGCCATGGCTGGTTACAAGTCTGACCACCATCACCCCATCAGGATCTATAATCCTGGCGTGGACGGCGGTCTTTAGGCGGGTCCACCTGCCAAAGGTGTAATTGGGCGGACAGACCGCCTGGAGTGTGGTGGTCTGACTGTCAACGCAAGTGTGGGGGTCCCTGTCAACACAAGTGTGGCAGTCCTTGGGAGTGCCATGTCGACTTAGTCATTTTCTCCCCACCAGCACACACAAGCTGTGAGGCAGTGTGCATGTGCTGAGTGAGGGGTCCCCAGGGTGGCATAAGACATGCTGCAGCCCTTAGAGACCTTCTCTGGCATCAGGGCCCTTGGTACCAGGGGTACCAGTTACAAGGAACTTACCTGAGTGCCAGGGTTGTGCCAATTGTGGAAACAAAGGTACAGTTTAGGGAAAAAACACTGGTGCTGGGGCCTGGTTAGTTGGGTCCCAGCGCACTTTCAATCAAAACTTAGCATCAGCAAAGGCAAAAAGTCAGGGGGTAACCATGCCAAGGAGGCATTTCCTTACACCTTTGGAACAGGTGAACCTTTCCTGGTTGTCAGTTAAAGCCTTCTTAGGTGTAATAACTTCTGCAGCCAGAGTGAGAGAAAATAAGCTCATTATTGATTACTATTCTGTATCTCAGATTTGTTTCCAGGTAAGGTAGTCCTGCGACCAGATCCCAAATGTAAACTCAAGATTCAATCATCTTTTCTTTCGGCTGAGGATATTATTCTTCCGGTCTTTAAAGCTCCCATTGACATTCTGTATTCCCGGGATGTTAGGAGAGCATTATTGATTTATTTGGATAGAACTAAGGAGTTCAGGTCATCCCAAGTTCTGTTCATTCCCTATGGTTTGGCTTCCAAGGGTAAAAAAAGCTTCTATTGCTTCCAACAATAGAAGAGTGTGGCAAGCCATGTCCCTTGATTATGCTTCAGTTGGCTTTCAGTTCAGTTGCCTGAAGGCACACGCAATCTCCTTGCAAGATTAACTAGAGCGGTGGCTGAATCATAGGCCGAAGCAGGTGGAGTTTCACTGCCAAAAGCAGCCGTTGCTGTTTATGTGGTAACAGCCATTGCCGGTTATGTGGTGACAGTGAAGAAAGCATGCTCCATCTAATCTGTGTGTGCCATGGCCTTCTATCTCCCAGACAAAAACTGCTACACCAGGCCCTGAGAGGCCTTCAAATCAGGTCCTGTCGCCCACAGTAATGACACTTTTGAATAGTCCCTCCATCCAGCTATCATGCAAGACAACTGGGTTTCTGCTCTAGGCAGCAAAGCAGCTCTCACAGCAAACACTCCATGGCCCTAACCAAAATCGAGAATGGACTAAAGGGCCAACACTGGAAACAGCCCAGACTTAACATCGAGGATGCTGCAACAAACTGCAGGAAGACCAGCACTTTATAACTCCCGAGACTGCCCGATCAAGTAACGGACAGGAGTTTCATTCCTAGCTCCCCTAGCAACAGGTTGTCAGTATCACATTCATCAGATGCACTTTATCCGATAATAAGCACAGGTCACAGAATCCATTCATCAGATGCATCTTATCCGCTAATAAGTATAGGTTGGTTACTTTACATTTACCAGTACTCTAAGCGGTGGTTTTGGAAGACCCAATTTTAAAGTTTCCTTTTGCTCCAATTGTGAAAGTTTGTCCATTACATGTGTACTCAGTGCTGCCTTGTTTTAACATGATTACTTGTTTTAATTCGCTCTCTTGTGGCTTCCCTTTCACAAATATTCAGATGTATGTTGTAATGATTTTAATAAACTACCAATAAAGAGCATTGTTTAATGCAAGACATTTTTAAAGCAGCCACTTGGGCGTCGTTTCATACTTCTCTGTCCCATTCAAATTTTGATTTGCTTTCTTACAATGCTGGCAATTTTGAATATTCTGTTTTGAAAACACTTATGTGATAAATTGTTGAAATATATTGTTTTTCAGCATAATGTAACTGTCAGTTGTTCATTACTTGGAGAAGTCCTCACATGTCAGTGCTAAGACGAGGAGGACATGCGTATGAGTAATGAACACATTTCCCGTTGAGTTACATATAAATGAAGGAATTTTGAGCAGAAAAAAAACTAAAGTAATGTAATTTTGGAGTCAAAAATTGAGCGGCGATGAAGATGGGGTTGGCGCTTATAGTGCTTGGAGTGGGGGGGTCGGCTAACATAAATGGCTGCACCTTCAAAAGTCAACCACCAGGCTCCGCCCACCGTGGTTCGCCAATGGCACAGGGGTACTCTCGAACAGCACATCCGCGAAACGCCCTTGGGCGGCAGGCTTGGGAAATGTAAACCTTTGCCCCATTGACCCCCCCCCCCCCATCCTCCCAACAACACACACACCACCAACCTCGCTGGGTGGGAGGGGGTAGAGCGAGGAGGAAAGGAAGCGGGCTTGTAAGTCGTTTTGCTGTAGGGTGATAACACATACAAAACATGGACGTTAGGTCTGCTGGAGGCTCCCGTTGGTATCTCATGTTAACTGGCATGGTTTTTTTTCTGGAATAAAGCTATCAACTTTGCAATGTGAGAATAAAAACGTTCCACTCAAAAGTTAGACACTGCTCTAACAGGTATGTCGGGAAACATTTGCAGCCTCAATAATTATTTTACCAGAGGTCATAGCTGTATTAAAATACCCTTCCTGCCCCGTGCCATTGGGTTTCAGTGATAGGGCTTTTCTTTTCATTTGACACTTTCAATTGCGCAAGCTGAAGTTTTCGGTGGAAATAGGGCACGTGGTCGTAGCTGAATGTGACGTGTAACTAGTCGCAAAGTCGCATTCTGTGTTAGGAAGTGGGGTAGCAGACACACCTCTCGCTCGTATCAGCAAACCCCCACTCCCCCCAAAAAAACAACAATGATAACCCCGGACGGCTTAAGGGTTTCGACGGCATCTCTCCCGTTATGCCTGTTTCGGCGCCCTCTGTGTGAGTAGAGAAGTTTTCATTGTCTCTTCCCAGGGCCACGAAGCCCTTGGTGAATGCAAGTCCCCATGTGTGAATCTGCCCCCAGGTCCACGCTCCGTCCACCGCTAACCCCACATGCTCAGTGGTGAACGACGCCCTCGGCACGTTTCCAGAAGCGCGGTTGAACAAACCCTTTGCTTTTCCTGGATTCAGCTAAGCTTGGAACGATCGGTTTGCATGATGAAGCATGGCTCTGTAACCTGCCGTTTTCAAGCATGCACACCGGTGGCCGTTCCACGTGCTGATTTGGGAGCCCCTTCGCAAGTGGCAAAGGCTGGCAGATGTCAGACACACAGACTGACTCACAGTTCTAGGTCTCGGAGGCTGGCACCCTGCAAAATATATAAGCTTGAGGGCATGGGCACCGGAGGGCTCCGAGGTGGCATCCCAGTACCCGCTGTGCGGTTATGATGCAGCAGGATGGGTTCAGTTTGAATAAATCCACGTGCAAGTGTCTTTGGACGTCGGGGCATTTCTCCGTAACCACGAGTGTAGGCGGCTGTGGGCGGGGCTCCGGGGCTCGTAGCCCTGTGGCTTCGGCTAGCCTCTCTCGACAAATCCCCAGCTCTGGTGTGCTGTGGCAGGAGGGCTGATTTCGAATAGACCCACTTCCACGGCTATAGTTAACAGTCATGAACCGATCTCGACAGTACTTTAATACCAGACTCGCCACTCTGCCCCTGTAGTTGGAAAGCTCCTAGACTGCGCGTCAGATCTGGAGGTGTGTGCGCGTGTTTTGCAGTTTAATATAGCTCGAGCTCGACCCGAAGGTATTGGAGCGCTTTACATGAGCACCAGTTACATTAAACAGGGACACATTCATTTTGGTAGGCTCGGGAAGATTTTTGTGACTTGCCCAGAATCACTGGGTGTTGAGGCGACGCCGGGACTCGAGTTTGGTTCCCTGTTCAAAAGTCGGCAGCTCTGACCCTAACGCCACATCATCTCCCCATTTTGGGCTTCTGAGGTCTTGGGGTATCCTTGGCACAAAAAGGAGAGGGTAGTTGGCTGTTTTCGCTGCAGCAGCAGGCGCTGCCCGACAGTTCGCCCAGACGCTTGCAAAGTCACAATTCCAGTTGCAAGCGTCAGAGGAGCTGCATCTGGAGCGAGCTTCTTACAGCCCGGCGGCACTGAGCTTCTTGCAACCCGGCGGCACTGCGATCACTTCCCACAAAAGGCACCGCGAACGGATGCTATTTTATCGTGTGGAATCCGAGTAGGCTCGGCGCCTTACAGTGCACTGCAGCCCCCATCTAGACATATTATCCGAGAAGAAATGACGTGGTCGTTTAGAAAAGGCATTGGGCATCCGACCTTCATCCAACAGACGCATTCCTGCGATCTCTTCTCGCCACATAACACGTTGCTGGTATTTCATAATTTCGGACCAGACACGGGTGCCTGTGCTCCCTTTAAAACTGCCAGCTACGCCCTTCCTCCCAGGTCTGCGAGGCTGGCTTTAGCATTTCACATACGACACAACTCCTCGCGGTGTGCAGAGTTACCATGCACTGCCACCTCTCCTCTTGGCATGTCACAGTGAAGAGCCGATCTGTAGTCATTTCAGACCATCACTGAGAAGCTGGACTTCCTCTGGAACGGCCGATTATTAACATGCACTGCTTACTGTCCAGTCGCATAGCACCTGAGAGGGGCTAGCATGTCATCATTTCAGCCCCTCGTGAAAGAAACGGAGCTACCTCCAGCAGAACAGCCATGTAACATGACACGTGACCTACCCTCTCAGCATGTCACCAGAGAAAGGCTGACATTATTTCACACAGCGACAGAGGAACCTGCGCTCAGCCATCTCTTTTCTCCGTATATCATCCAAGAAAGGCCTAGCATTTCTATCACTGAGCTTACCTGAGAGTCATTCAGGTGAGCAGTCTTTCAGCAGGCACTGGCATCTGTCCTCTGCACAGCATCTTATTCTGTCACAGTCTTGAGGGTACCGTCCTTCCCTAAGTGAATACATTTATTACAAACTTGTTAATAACACATCTACCCATATGTCGACTCAGGCAAATGCAATAGGGTTGAACTTACACATACGGTAAGGGTGAGTTCATGTGCCAAAGGTGTACATTCACCCCTACCCCATGTGAACATTCACACCAGTGCATGTGAACATTCACCCGTACTACATGTGCGCATCTACCCCACCACATGTGCGCACTCACCCCTACTACATGTGCACACACACCTACAGGATAGGCACACTCACCCCAACCACATGTTAGCGTTCACCTGTACCGCATTTCCAGTCACTTATACTGCATGTGAGCACTCCCCCCTACCGCATGTGCCCACTCACCCGCGACCCCTGCTGCATGTGCCCAGTCACCCCTGCTGCATGTGCGCACTCACCCCTACAAAATGTGAGCACCCACCCCTACCCCATGTGTACACAACCCCACACACACCCTCATTCCTACTGCATGTTATTTGGAGTGATGGCAGGATGATATACACCGACTAACCTATTTTGTTTTTTAAATCCTGTCAAAGGACGCCAGAATAAATGAACCAAGAACAAGGGGAAGGATATCCTTGAGATAGTTTTAACATCACTTTAATTGATCCCTTAAGACTATTGTGATAAATAGAAAAATAATATATTGTTCCATCCCTGCTGATGGTGACACAGGGTGTGCAGTACCAGCCCAATGATGAAGCATGCCACTGTAGTGGGTGAAGACACTTTTATCACGCAGTGAGGGGCGCCAGACAGGGCAGCCATTTTGTAGCTATACCGCTTCAACCCTTTTGGTGTGTGATTGGTTTATATTTTGGAGGGGGGTTGACGAGTAATGCCTCTTGCCTCATTTTGTGTTGTGTGTGCATTCCACACCACACTCGTCCAGGTCCCCCACAAGTGTGCATACAGTTCGTCGTTTGTGTCAATGACCAAGGACCCCTTTGGAAGGCGGTATTCACCAAGACCATCGAATTGCTCAACTCTTTTACCCGTTCCCCACACCCTTTGATGTATGCATTCCTTTTCCACACTCGCGCAGATCACACAAGACACGCACACGCGCTAAACAGGCCAGCGCCGCATGTGTGTAATAATCCGTTCAGGGATTTTTCACTCAAATGAGGATGCTGAACCTATGGCTGAGCTGCCGCGTCTCTAATCCGGCCGCTCGCCCCTGAGAGTGAATGCCTCGGGCCTTCCATGTTCCCTGTGGTGTGCCCCGTTCTCAGGGGCTGGGGCTGCCTGTCCCAGGGAGGGTCGTGCTGAAGAGGCGGCCATTGTGTGTAGGAGGGAGAGGGAGGGGCAGAAAGGGATGCATGCACTCGGGGAGCGCTTGGGACTGAATTACGTGTTTTCCTCTAAAGACGGGGGAGGGGGGCTTCACAGTAAACAGGGCTTACCTTATGCAGGAGTGCCCCATACTGCCCGCATGCCTCCCACCCCCACAGCTGGAGGGGAGCGCGCTTCCCTCAGACACAGCTGTTCGCATATAGAGGGTTCACAAAGTTCAAACTGCGAGATTTGAGGAGAGATAGAGGGAAAGCTGACACCCGGGATTTACACTCTTGGGGGGCGATCTGCAGAATAAACAACTGGCCTTCAGGATCCCAGCACATCATTAAATCACGGCGTCTGCTTCCTCCCTCCCCCTCGTGGTAGGGAGGGCTGCGGTGCCCCCACTACACCTGGAGGCCCGAGCCGTGGAGGGGCTCCGTAGGTGTGGGTCGAAGAGCCACCCGCAGAGAGCCCTTCCCGCTGCCCGAGCCCGGAGGCAGATACCCACCCTGTCCCAGGAGGCTGCAATGCGAGCACCCAGCTTTCGGCGAGTTTTAGGTTGTCCTGACGGGCACCTCTGCTGCGGCACCGCGACGTCTTCCGGCTCTTGGGTCTCTGTACATACTCTCTGATTTCAAACTGCATTCATCCGCATTTTAATGCCACTCTCTCCTCTGCAAACCATGCTTAACGCCTCCGTCCCAAAATACAAATAAATCGGCTCCTTACCCCGCAACGCGAATCAGCACTCGCTGGAGTCAAGGCGTAAAGCTGTATGTAGACACGCGGTCACATGGGTAAATACTGCTATTTTAAAGGGTTTTAAATACACAATTTCACTGGAGTAAAAACTGGTATTTTAAAGGGTTCATACACATACATCCACTGAAGTCAATACTAATATTTAAAAGGGTTTTAAATACACACTTTCGCTGGGGTAAAAACTGGTATTTTATGGGGTTCATACACCCACTGAAGCCAAAACTGATATTTAAGAGGGTTTTATATAGACACTTTCACTGGAGTAAAAACTGGTATTTTGAAGGGTTCATACACATAGATACACTAAAGCCAATACTGCTATTTAAAAAGATTTTTAAAACGCACTTCACTAAAGTAAAACTGGTATTTACAGGGTTTTATACACATACTTCCCCTGGCGTAAATACGGATATTTAAAAAGGGGTTTATACATATACAAACACTTTCGTAAATACTGGTATTAAGAATGGTTTTATTCGCGCATTTTCAAAGGACTAAAACTGCAATTTTAAAGGGTTTTATACACAAATTCACTGGCGTAAATACTGCCACACAAAAGGGTTTTATACACGCACTTTCAATGGAGTAAAAACTGATATTTTAAAGGGTTTTATACACATACTTTCACTGGCGTAAATACTGACATTTCAAAGGGTTTTATACACCCACTTTCACGGGAGTAAAAGCTGGCATTTAGAATGGTTTTATACACATACTTTCACTGGCGTAAATACTGGCATTTAAAAGGGTTTTATACACACCTTTATATGTCCCATTACAAGTGTGGTATATTCAGTCGAGTAAATAACTGAATAGTAAAATGGTATTCTCTTCGGACACACATATGTAACTATAGCCAGGAGAGAACATTACCCTTGTTGACTGAGTGGAGGGGACATGACTCACTCTATGATCATATGCAGGAACTTAGTCTCTGTGCATGTATGGTTTATGCTAAACTGCTTGTTGTAGAAAGATCAATAAAGGTATTTAACCAGTACCGGGGAGCAGGGGTAAATCCAGCACTGCAATAAAATCAGATTGATTAGATCGCATGCCTGTTAGTAGAGATGTTTTCCTCTGCTAACTCACTGTAATCATATATATATATATACATATATATATATATATATATATATATATAGAGAGAGAGAGAGAGAGAGAGAGAGCGCGAGGGCGAGCAAGCGATAGAAGGGGGGGGGGGATAGGAAGAGAGAGAGGTTGTAAGGGTCACCAGAATCCCCAAGATGGCCATATAGGACCAGATCTTGCATCTTACTCAAAATATTTTTTAAATTACGTTTATTTTGGGGCAGTTAGCTTGAAAATGCTTCTCTCAATTAGAGAAATGTTTTAGACCATAATTGACATTAGAATGTCCATATTTTGTTTATCTTTCAGCAATAGAATATTGATCAAACATTGGATAAAGGTAAAACTGTGCATATGTCATAGGTCTCCGTGAAATATGGATTTTGATACCATTATGTTTCATGCAATAAAAGTACCAACACATGAAACACATAATTACAGACAGGTGGTCACACACTGAAGTAAGTATTCAAAAATAAAATGTACCCAACTACAGGTTAGGTATAGGATGTAATAATACATACTGCAATGGAAAGGCTTACTCTCATACAGTATTTCAACCCTCACTTTGCACTGCCGCGTGCTATCGCCCCGACTCCCTCCTGGTTTCAGACTTCCACCATTACCTGCTGACACCCTTGTCTGACCATCCTCCCCCAGGCTGGGCCCCCTCGTGGGCTGCACACGCTAGCACGTACACAGTGCAGTTTATATCATGAGCTTTGTCTGATTCTCTGCGCTCCTATTCCAGGAACAGGTCCACTAAATGGAACAAACACATCTCTTACAATTGTTAAAATGCGAAACGCCTGTGATCCTTTCCTTGGCAGGCCGGCCCCGTTTACTCCTGGATACTCAGGTTTGGTTGCCCCAGTAGACTTATTCGACTCTTTGTCCAAGAGTTCTATGCTCATTGTTTACATGTGTCGCTTCCCCACGAACACTGCAGAAAAAGCATTACTTGCATCACTCCTCGAGTCGGACACACACTGGAGTACAAACTGGCGATTAAAGAGGCTGAGATCGAGGGTGATGTGAGGTGTCTGAACGTCGACTTTGGCCTGGGAGCCTTTCACGAGACGTGATATTAAAGCCCAGGTTCTCTCTGTGTGGTCAGGGGCTGGAGTGGACAAATCCGGGAAGCAAAGTAGGCTCGGCTGAGGCTTGTCCTTCTGTGAGAGTCCTGATGACCGAAAAGTGCTGCACTATACAAGCCCTGTTATCAGTCTCACCCAGTACCTGCGCGCCTGGGAACCAACGTAAACAAAAACAATAAAAAACACATTTCGGCCCAACGCCAGAGGGTTCCCGCTTCGCGTCATATTTCAGACACGCACACACTCGACCACCTCTCTCTTGCTGTGTGTGCTGCACGCTTCGGAGAACTCTTTCACGCCAGACAGGGAGGAACAGCGAGAAGTACTGGCGTTAGCAGCTTTAAACGCTGCACCTAGAGGCAGTGTAGCGCCGAAGCCTACCAAGCCTGGGTGTTAGTTACTCGCCCCCCGCGAAGGCCTCTTTCATGGCATGTTCTTCGGTGCCGCTCACCAGTGCGGGCGCTGAGGGAAGCCGGCCTTTGTGCTCTCTTAAAGTGCACCCTGGGCACATGGCTCGCCTCTGCAGCAGGCGGGCCACTGGCGGCTTCCCGGTTACACACGGGTTGCCAGTTTTCGACTAGAACGATGCTTGGTTGGGGGGATCCTCTTGTAAACCGTGCTCACCGTGGAAGGAGTTATCCCTATTTAGTAGGGGCGAGTCAGGATCGTAGATTGGCCAGTAAAATGGGGGAGGAATGGGGGTGAGCGTCAGATTTTCCAGCAATCATACTGGTATATAAGGTCAAAATACATTTAACAACAAGCAGGGCCCATGAAAGGCGCTAAAGGGGCAGTGGAAAGGGAAATTAATGCGGACTGGTAGGGGTACTAAGTGAGAGAAAACACAGTATTTTGTAAAATAACCCACATTTTTAAGACTTTCAAAGAAGCGAGAGAGAGAGAGGGTGTGTGCGCGTTGTGTTTGTGCTTATGTAAAAAATCCGACAGACATCTCTCCCTACCGGACCGAAAGCAGCTGTACCCAACTAAGTTCCAGTAAATGCATTGTTAGGTGGGTCTAACACCTAAAAACACCCTCTCTCCCCAAAAAAAACAACACAATCACTCTCGAAGCTAGGCCTCTGGGGCTAATATGCAACGAGCTTCCCCTTTTGTGAACGCGCAGTTTGCCTTCGGTTTTCCGTGGTAGTTCGGCGGTAACTGCCGAGGTAGTGTGCTTCAAAGTGAACACTAGCATTGAAGCGCCCGCAGGGACAGCTCTGGCCTCTTGGCGCTGCCTTCACATACACTTTTCCATCTCGCCCCTTAGGCCGCTCATTATATAGTAGCTAGCTGCACACACTGCAGGGGCAGCAGATGAAATGATGGACACACTAAACAGTGTAAACATCTATACTGGAATACCACCTCCTCTCCTTGTGTGTTGAGCCGGGAAGCAGTCGTTTCCGGAAAGATGCAAGCGTCCATATATTTCACCAGCATTTTTGGTTTTATTGTTTGCCTTTTGTGAAAAATCATGTTTCTTTTACCCAGAGTTTACATATGTGACTTGAGTGGTTTCATTACACGGGGTTCATATTCTTTTCTTGCAAGGTTTTAGTGACAAGTAGTGCAGCTCTTAACTTTCCACAATACGCCTTGTTCGTTACTTTCCGGTGTTTTGGTGGCTGTGTTTATGTGTAGTGTTTCTGTTGACATTGTTTGCTTACGTACTATTTTACTGGATTGATGTGTACATGTTTGGGGAGTGGGAATGTTTTGAACTGCCATTTATGTGCGAGTTCATGTTTTCTATGCGGTTTTAATGGGGGGGAGGTGGAGGGTGAGCGTTATGAGTATAATTCATGGGACATGGTTCCTTATTCATGTTTCTTTTGTGTGAGGGCATGTGCATGGCTTGTGTGGTTCTTTTTGAACTGTGCGGTGTGTGTGTATGAGTGTGCAACTTGTGAAGAATACATTCCTAATTCACGGGTTGTCTTTTGCCGGCGCCTATATTTTAAAGAGTGTACTTTCGGTCACACTGTATGTTTATGACAGTATTTTGAGGACATAAAATAGGGAAACAGTCTTTGTGGGATATAGTTTGATCTTTGAGACAAGGTCAGTTGTGTACAAGTGACTACATTTGAGGGAGAGTATTTCAGGAGGGGTCAGTGTATAAGTCTGGCTGCCTGAATGAAAGGCCATTGTGTGGAATTTATCGTAGGTTTAGTGATAGGGTGGGTGCCTGTAGCCATGGCCACTCGTCAGGATCGATGTTTTATCTCCCTTTTTGTGTGTGAGTTGTGTGCAAGATACCATGCATATATTTTGTGATAGAATTGTCTCTGAAGTTGTACTCCTTTTGCGGTAGCTTCCGTGTTGCCTTTAGGTGGAGGCTTTGTGCTCTAGTTATAATATATCTTTTGCGGGAAGTATGTGTGTATTGTGTGTATGTGGTAGCATGTATTTGTCTTTAAGTGATGCATTTTGTGGATATGTTATTTGGATGGGAGGGAAGTGCCCTTACTTACTTATGTCTCACTCTATTTTCTTTTGTTTAGGGTTGTGTTTTCTCACTTCTTTGTAAAGGCAGTTGTATTAGTCAGTGCGATCCTTTGAATGGCATCATTTTGTTAACGTGTACGTTGCAGAAAGGCACATGTAATTTGCGAGAGAGCTTGTGTGGCTGTGTTTTGCTACTGTCCCCCGCTGCGTTGTCATGTTGTGTTACTGTGTCCTTTGAGAGAGGGTTGGAGTTACCGTACTCCTTTGGGGCCCTGTTTTATTACAGCGCTCTCTTGTTTATCTGTGTTGTATTATCGAGTCCTTTTTAAGAAGGGTGCGTTTCAATGTATAGCAGTGTTGTTTCACCGTGCCCTTTATCTGTGTTGCTGTGTTTTGGCAACGGCTGCTCCCTGTTACAGTGCCATTTGTAGAAGTGAGGTTGTGTTTTGCTGCCTTGCTTGATTTTGCGGGCCACGGAGACTGTGCCCTTTGAGAGGGGGATGTCTGTCTTCCTGTGTTATTTTTTGAACAGTGTTCTGCTAAAGTGCTCGTGTGTAGACCGGTTGTTCATTCTTTCTTGCGCATTTTGTGTCTGTGTTTCCTTTTGCAGATCAGATTCGTAGTCCAAGCCCTACTGGTAGTAGTCCCCCTTGCATTATTATCATCCCGGTTATTTACACTGCACTGCGGGGAGGGTTTAATGCATTTTCTAACCGTAACTACCAAACCATCTAAGGAAGGAAGGAAACCTCACACATCCAACACTGCCACCGCCACCGAAAGAAAGAGGAGCTGGGGGATGGGCTTGACTGCTTCTTTATTTATTTAATTATATATCCCGTATCTATAATTGACGATTAATTAAAGTTCCATGAAATAATGCTGCGAATATTAGGAACATCAAACCCGCACACACGCTCCAGTTGTTTACATTCACCCCACGGCCCAGAAAGCAATCCCAGCCGTGGGGACATTCGGATTCAGGCCGGCACTGTGCATTCTCAACTGTGCTCCGACCAAAATATCTACCTGTGCGAGGAGTCCGGCATTTCCCATCAAATTCTCTCCTGCTTTTCAAATGGACTCTCTACATGGGTGGATTTTTTTAAATCTAAATACCTCAGAGATACATATGAGTGGAAGTGTTTCTTCCTGCACAAGGGGTAAATAAATGCGAGGTATCGGCATTTACATTTAACTGGGTATAAAACTGGTTAATGGCCGTAATTCTCTCCCAAACGGGGTGCCGCCTGTGCCCCTTCAGCTGCTTGATTTATATCCCAGAAACGAAGGAGTGACACCAAAGGGGCAGTGTCTTGATCCGTCGGGCGTCATACACAACAAACACACACCGAGAATGAGGCCTGCATACGTACAGGCCCCTCCCCCTCGTGATTAGTAGACCCGTGAATTCCTGTTTCGTCCAAACGTATCGCTGTCTTATCTGGAGGGCACCGAGACACCTACATTCCTGTGCGGCCGTGGGGCTCCATCACGGCCAGTGCTTAATTTGTGCTTATTTTTTCCGGTGCTGAGCACCGGCGCTTATTTTTTAGGGCCAGTTTTATTCTTGTGACTCAAGCATTGGCTGCAAGCAAAATACACATGGGAAAGACGGAGGAAGAGAAAAAATAAAAAGCGTCACAATGGGAGAACGCAGAAAGCTGCAAGAGCGAGCCGAAGGTGCAGGAAGTGTCTTTAATCGATTGAAGAGGCCCGAGACGGCTTCAGGATTAGCTGCCTCAGAATTACGTGCTCGCACATTTAAATGCAGCAACCCCGTGTTTAAGAGGAGGGCTTTGGACGCCGGCACCTTTGTATTTACAAATTAAGCACTGATCACGGCACGAGCTTTACACGCATGTCGCGGTATATTGTTTTCTTTTTGCTACAGTTGGAACAGACCCTAAACCTTTCTTTCTTAGGTCCCAGGACAGGCATGAAACGTCGGGAAGTGGAAACACATTTTTGTCCAGTGTTTTTTTTTTTTTTTCCGAGGACGTGTTTTAACCTTAATGCCGATTTGCGATACTCCTGTTTTCAAAATGACCCCCCATTGTTGAGAAATAGTGCCCAGTGTAACACGGGGCTTCAGGTCGAATCGTATTTCACCCCTATGATTCCGAGGAACACATACTGCATAAAAAACAAAACAAGTAGCTGGAAAGAGGCTCAAAAACCACAGAAGCATCCACCTTTGACAAAGGGACAGGCCGAATGGCATGTGCAGCCAGCGTTAAAAGAAGGACTTTTCTACAGTGTCTGCTTTCATTTTCCAGCTGCTGGGTAATCCCGGCCTGTGTGGGAGTTTTGCACAAGGAAAGGCCTGAATTTAAAGGAGCAGATGAATGAGGAGGGGATAATGGGAAGGGCAGAGAGGGGGCCACAGGCAGAATTACTAGCCCTGCGCTCGGCACTCATGCATTGCAGCCAGAAGACCCTTCCTCTGTGTGGACCCCAAGCCTTGCAACCTGTGAGTTTGTGTGTAAAATAAAAGGGATGTCGTCTGTGTGTGTGATATCAAAGGACCTGTGGGTTTTGTATTCCGGACCTTGTGTGTGATATAAGAAGAAACTGCGTGCTTTATATTCCGAAGGAGTGCTCTGATATAAAAAGGAGCTGCGGGTTTTATATTCCGAAGGAGTTCGTCTGATATAAAAAGGAGCTGCGGGTTTTATATTCCGAAGGGGTGTGAGTGTGTGTGATTTAAAAGGGAGCTGCGGGTTTTATATCCCGAAACGGTGCGTGTGTGATACAACAGGGAGCTACGGCCTTTATATTCCGAAGGTGTGGGTGCCTGGGATATTAAAATGAGCTGTGGGTTTTCTATTCCGAAGGGGTGTGTTTGAGATCCAGGAGGGAGATGCAGGTTTTATATTCCGAAGGGGGAGAGTGAAGGTGGGGGGGTATATAAAAAGAAGCCGTACGTTGTGTATTCCGAAGGGGTGTGTGATGTTAAAATGAGCTGTGGGTTTTATATTTCAAGGAGTGTGTGTGATACAACAGGGAGCTAAGGCTTTTATATTCCGAAGGTGTGGGTGGCTTTGTCCGTAATATAAAAGGGAACTGAGGGTTTTATATTCCAAAGGGGGGCGTTTGGGTGTGTGTGTGTGGTATGTAAAAGGGAGCTGCAGGTTTTATATTCCGAAGGGGTCTGTGCGTGTGATATAAAAAAGGAGCTTTGGGTTTTGTATTCGAAAGGGGTTTGAGATCCAAAAGGGAGCTGCGGGTTTTATATTCCGAAGGAGTGTATGTGTGTGTGATATGTAAAAGGGAGCTGCGGGTTTTATATTCCGAAGGGGTGTATGTGTGTGTGATATGTAAAAGGGAGCTGCAGGTTTTATATTCCGAAGGGGTGTGTGCGTGTGATATAAAAAAGGAGCTGTGGGTTTTGTATTCGAAAGGGGTTTGAGATCCAAAAGGGAGATGCGAGTTTTATATTCCGAAGGGGTGTATGTGTGTGTGATATGTAAAAGGGAGCTGCAGGTTTTATATTATGAAGGGGGGGTGTGCACGTGTAATATAAAAAGGAGCTGTGAGTTGTGTTTTCTAAAGGAGTGTGTGTGAGATTCAAAAGGGAACTGCGGGATTTGTATTCCGAGGGGGTATGTGTGTGATACGAAAAAAAGATGCGGGTTTTACATTCCGAAGTTGTCTGAGGGTTTGTGCGTGATAAACAAGGGAGCTGCGGGTTTTATATTCCGAAGGGGCGTGTGCCTGTGAGATATACAAAGGAGCTGTGGGTTTTGTAGTCCGAAGGGGTGTATGTGTGTGATACAAACCAGAGATGCGGGTTTTACATTCCCATGTTCTGTGAGGGTTTGTGCGTGATATAAAAGGGAGCTGCGGGTTTTATATTCCGAAATTGTGTGAGGGTTTGTGCGTGATATAAAAAGGAGCTGCGGGTTTTATATTCCGAAGGGGTGCGTGGTATCAAAAGTAGCTGCGGGTTTTATACTCCGAAAAGGGTGTTTGTGTGATATAAAAGGGAGCTGCGGTTTTTTATTCCGAAGGCCTCCTCCCCACCGCTGAGTACAGAGGCGCCTGCAGCAATCTGTTTGCGGAACTGACTCCGTGCTTGTCACTCTTTTTTTAAAGGACTCTGTTTTTAAACTCCCACAAACTAACTCTCACTCTGCGTTTTGAGTGTTCATTTCATACACTTGAAACTCAGCACTGGTGTTAGTTCCACCTCACAGAAATTGTTTCAGTGACTGCGACGAAATGGAGAACATGCTGTTTTTTGGGCAAGGAACCCAATAAGGCATTCACAATAACGCCGTTTTGTCCTGTCTCCTGCCTTTGGCTACATGTAAACACACACAATGAAAGCTCTTTAGTGACACCTAATCCCTCAATTTAACCCTCCCCCAAGCTTGCAGCCTCGATGGGAAGTTTGGGCTTTGCCGTTTTTTGTGACCTTCCCCTGCTTCTAATTTATCATGAACACACTGACATTAAACAAAATAAATGAGTCCAGATCAAACCCGCACAATGCCCATTCTGCACCATCACCTTTCATCCCCCGAAAGACAGTATGGGCACAGATATGTGAATATTTTGAAGCGGCTTGGGGTGTTGCGTAGCGTGCCTGCAGGCCGCACGCGGCTACTTTAGACACAATAATAATATAACTACCTCCAGGAAAAAATAGGCGCCTCGTCTCGCCTTTCAGAGTGAACATGTTTCATGTCCGGTGCCCAAGCCGGCCTATCTGCTTCAGATCACAGGGAATCTCCTCGGCAGACACCCGGGTATTAATTTGATTTTCTGCTGCCGAATTCCAGCGGCCCCAGCCTTGTTCTTTCGACCGAGTATTTTGTGTCGAGCCGAGGTAGAAGGTAACTCTGAAAGTCTTGTTTTATAGAGTTGGGCGCCTCTCGGAAATCACAGACCAGATGGATGTACCCTACACGAATACACACATCCCCCTCCCCCCCCCCCCAATAAGTAAACTATTGCAAGTAGTTTCTGGGAATTTTAGTAAACATGTACCAATAGTTGACTAATATACTGCTGCACATGTGTGTTCTATCTGGTGTTTTCAGCGGTGTTCTTCTCAAGTCCTAGCTGGGCTTAATGTTATTGTTACAATTCCCATCTAAACGCATTGTTGATGCTTTCTGCCAGCACAAAAGAGTTGTAAGAAATTAACTAAAGATAAAAAAAGACTAAAAACACCAGCTACAAACAAGAGCAGCAAAGTACAAATCGAATATACATAATTACAAAATGCCATGCCCATTTTTGAACAACGCTTAAGAGGAAGCGTGGGGATTGATATATAGCCGGCAAATGAAAAGGAAGTTCTTATTGATTTCCGATCAAGTATAATTTCGAGAACGCAAAGGGTAACGTTTCCTTGTAAGAGGGTGGGGGGGGGGGTGATATGGAAAGCAGCTGGAGATACTGAAAAGGGGGAGTTCACGGTGCCTTCATAATCACATACATAAAAAAGCAAACACAAGTAACGATCTGTAAAAATCGGCATTTATTAATCAGAGCAGATTCCATATTGCACACAGGATGAAAACTTCCTTTCAAGACTTTCAAACTTCAAACTTTAAATAAATAAAGTTATAGTAATTCTGAGAAATCGAATATACAACTGAAAAATACACAACCTGACGAAAGGCCAGGAGGACTCGTTCTCGGGCAGTAAGTAAGCAGTTCACGTTTCTCTGCAACGGCTTTTATTTTGGTGTCCCCTCCTGCCACCGAAAACTGCTCCCGGAGATGGGAACCTTAAATAAGGCAGTACTAGTTGTCCATACAATGAGACGGTTGCACACTGTCACAATTTGCTGACGTACTTTTTGAGTTCCTGCAATCTCGTTTTTTTCCTGTTTCTAGTTGCACCGAACAAAAAAAGGGGGAGCTGTGCCTTTAAATTCTCTCAGTGGGACTTGTTTTGTCCCTTCGGATTGATGAGCAAAGCAGGTCAAGTCTGCATTAACCCCCCTTCCTGCAGAGTTCAAGTCATTTACATGAAAACTGAGGCCGCGGGGTTCGGTCCCCAAACCACAGCCCCAATTATGCAGCTATGAGGCAGGAAGCCTAGGGGACAAAACAAGACGAATAAAAGAAAGAGGCCGAATCCGGCAGCACACCTCCTGCAGGCGGGGCCTTTCCTGAGACTGAAGGCCGTGGTTCTGCCCTAGGCCTGTGTTCAAGTACCCTGCCACCCTCACAAAGGAATACAACAAATGGGTAAACATCTTCTTCCCCGCTCACGACAGGCCTGCATTTTTCAGTACCTGTCTGAAGGAGGCCACGTAGTGGGAGAGGGGCTTCTGTATATATCCGTAGTGTTTTGTTTCTGTAACACCACAGTCTTCCAATTCCTGGGGAGATGCTTTGGCTGACTTTGCGGGATGTGGTTTCTGTACCACTAACGATGGGATTCCTTAAGGCTGTGCCTGATGGAAGTGGTGTTTTTGCAAAATGTAAACAGGTCCGGAGCCCTCCAGCGTCAGAGGGTCTAGGGAGGACCTAGTTTAGGCGTGGCAAGCACAGACCCACGAATTACAGTATATGCCGAATGCCTGAGATCCCTCCCTCCTCGGTAAGTCTAGTATTGTGTTGTGCTAGGAAAGGAGGGGTGGTAAACACGTTAGTCTCTGAGGTATTTGTGTTTATCTTTGACTACGAAGAATGAGTTTGGAGCTGGGGGCGCCGGCCCTGGTGTTGGTGAAGTGACCTGCTAGCTTCATACATTAGAATCTCATTGAACAGCACCGCCAAGAGAAGGCGGCCCAACAAAGCCAGTGTTTTCTCTTAAAGGCCTGCCTATTCACGGCTCTCCCCTGCTCCCTGGCCTCCAGTGTGCTGGCTTAGGGGTTCTCTTCAATTAACGCTTGCTTCTCCCTTTCTGCTTCGCACGGCCGCCTCTTGGCAGATACAAACCGGGGCTCTTTAGCTAGAGAGGAATTAAATAAGAATAGGAACAATGGCACCCCCCGCGAATGGCAGGGGACGGGAAAGGCTGTGCGTGGGAGATTGTCCAGGGGCTGTATCGGCTGTTACTGAGTGCTGGTTGCCTTTTACACATCTGCATTAGACTATCTGTGGGTACACAAATGCATCAAATACACGTGACGTTTACGACACTGCTTAATTATGGTGAGACGGACTTTTACCCCCAACCCCACCACATATATCGGCTTACACTTAATACCAAGGCAAACATTACAAGTGCCAGATTGTCAAACTATGGTCACATTTATTACGCATCTTTGCTGCAATAGCACGAGTTAATGGCATATATTCCTTATCACACCAGCATATACTACTTCATTTTAGATGATAGCTATACTTATAGAATGTTATGGCATATCTGTAACTATTTGATATCAATCGCTCGTGTCGGTCAAGATGTCCTCCTACAATTACTAGAGAACAGCATCGGTAAATCCTGCATATATGGTTTATGCCATGCTATTCCTTTCAGGCCTAGAAATCAGAAACAAGGGGTTATGCACTCTTTGAGCCTTTCGAGTGTATGCCCCGTTGTTTTGCAATGTACAGTGATCATCACACGGAATCTGTAAGACAACGATATATCAACTATACGAACAAACCTACATTCATTTTTACAGTGTAAAGCGGAAAGTGAACACTGCGACCAACCACTATAGAGCATGGCTGAAGAAAATAACTGCATAGTGCAGCGTGGTCTCCATGTTGTAATCATTTATCAAATACAGCTATAGTATAGTTGGACGAAGTGTAGTGTGCTATTTATAACTACTTTTGAGTGTGGTAAGTGGCTATGGCGTAAAAAAAGGAAGACGTAGCCTCGACTAAGGATACACCGTCCCTCTTCAATAACGGTAATACATGCACATTCTGTGAGACAGTAAGCCGTGTTCCCTAAATTTAGGTGAATTGTGCCACGGGAAGAATAACATGACATTTAATATTTTCGCCGTAGTAACACGTGCGTGAATAAAAGTTTATGTGTACTCCTGTTCTAAATAACGTTATTGTGACGTTTATTTTCACTGCATAGTGCATATGTATGCACCCCATGACAGTGAAGACAAATGTGGCACAGTTTAACATGCTAATAAACAGATTTACATGTTATACTACTGTGTAAAAGTCAAATTCCACGTTATTGCCACGGCATAAGCTAGCATCGTTTTCTATAAGAAAGGAAACAGGCTCCCACCTTCACATGTCCTTCTGTCAAAGGTCAGGTAGAATATATTTGATTATAATTTAGGCAGATTAAAACAGCAGGGCATAAAGAATGTATAAGGATTACCAAGAGTGATATGCTGTTTGTTACCCTAGTTGAGCAGGTGTCATCATGACCAGACACTCAGGGCTTCCCCTTGTTACTAGCCCCCCACACAACTAACAGTGACAGTGAAAAACGTATTTCACTGCAGGAGTGTGGAGGGAAGTGCAGATACTCTGAATGCCCCTGATAGTGGTGTGTAGTTTACAAGGCGGCCTACGCCTTGACAGATATAGAAAACACAGCTAATAACAATGCGAATTAAAAATTAGTTTGTAGGCAGAAAGCAGGCAGTTCGCAGTCAATTTCTATTTTGCAGCAGTAATTGAAACTTGCACGGGTAACAAAAACACCTGCATGTAGGAAAGCCGTGTCATATCCCCGTTAGATACAGCCGACACACGTGGCTAACAAAGACTAACTTAACACCCTCCAGCTCGGAGACTTCAGCGGAAACCCGAGGGTCGCCCCTGGGGCAGGCACTCTACTGTTCGTTTAGTGACCATATCTTGGACCAATGTTCACACCCTGGGACGCAGTCAGCACGTTTCTCCAAATCTGAAGGGCTCAGTTTCGTTATAAATTAGAAACCATGCCCAGTGTCGATGCTACAAGCGTCTGGAGTGGCTGACCACAGCACGTAATCCCCCTTGAGACGTAAACAGCATACATTTAGCACCTTTTCGTTAGTCATGGCGGTAGCTGAGGCAGCAGCCAGGCGAGGTTTTGCTTGCAGCGACCGGCTGTGTTCGCTGTAGTCCCTGCACATGGCCCTGCGCTGACACAATTGTTCCTGAGCTGAAAGTGGCTGGAGGCACAGGGCAGAGCCGGGATGATGCACTTCCAGGGCTGCTGTGTAGAGGCCCCTACCCCCTTCGAGGCATTTTCTTTCGCATTCCTGTCAGGACCTTTACAGATCAGTGTATCCCCGGGGCCCCTCCCCCTCCTGCTCAGAGAAAGCATTTCCAGGCCTCCCCCTCCAGGCCAGAGCAGCCGCTCACCGCCGAATCCCTGAAATCTGCTGGCCTGTAACACAAGAACCTTTTGCAGTCCTGCCTTGTTCCCCCAGAGACGAATGGACGAGAATTGAGGCGATCCTGTTTCTTTGGTAAACCGGAGACGAATAGTTGGCAGCAGGTCTGTGTGCAAATGGCTAGGCGTTCCTGAAGTGAGTCCCTGAGGATTGTGCCTGGCCCTCGAAGCCCGCAGATCCCCAGTGCAGCGCAAGTGTAGACACCAGTACTGGCCACAACCCCTGATCTCGCTCGAATTCCATTCTCCGAGTATAAGTATAACAAACGACACGAACTCGGGGGCACCAGTTGGGCGGAAAGCTGTGGTACGTTGAATCCTCAGTCATGCGGAATTAGTATCCTCCAAACAGTGCGTGACCATGCGCGAGACTTCACAAAGTGCACCTCTTTCAACAATTACTGAGACAGTATGTCCATGTAGGCCAGTGCTAGGGCCTACCAATATTCCATAGGGGGGAAGCTTCGGAACTTAAGGCTGGGGGGCAGCGGGATGGCATTGCCCCCCAGCTGCCAACTCCAGACTGGGTGCGGCTTGGGTACTGACCTGGAGCGGCCTGCACCCAGGGAGTAGGCCGGACTGAGGTCTCCGTCGGCCCCTAGCACTAGGGAGGGGGTACAGGGGAAGTGCTCCAGCAGAGTGAAGGGCCGCCGGGCGGGAGTGGGCGCGGCGCTGCTGCTCTTCCTCTTCCTCCCAGGCCGGGCACGCTGGCGGCGACGGCTTTGTTGCCTTGCTGGCTCGGTGCCCTTGGGAAGCCGTCTCCTTTTGGCGTTCCTTTCCGAGCCGCTGCCCTTGAAAGCCTTCTTGGAGGGGGTGCTGCCGCCGCTGCGGGCTCTTTTGGAGGAAGGGGCCCTGCCGAAGGACAGGCGGAACTCTTTCCCATCTGCGCTGAAGCCCTTTGCATAACACCAGAGCTTGGACTGCCTGATGAGCCTGTCGAAGTGATCCCTGCGGGGCTCGGGGGAGTCTCTTGGGGGGGAGCAGGGCAGCGTCTCTACGGCGCCCTCGCACGCTGGATCATCTTCCGTAGTCTCACCACGCAGCAGCTCTTTGTTGTCGGTTGATGGCGTCGCTCCCCTATCTTCCACCGGGCTACAGGGGTGCCTCTGCTGCTGCGGTGCTGCAATGGTCGGCGTGAACTCGGGGCCTTTGTATTCCACCAACTGGTGTCCTGGCAATAACAGAGAGGTGCTGCGTCCCGCCTCGAATCCGTCTCCTGAGCTTGGATCTCCGTCTGCTGATTTCTGACCCTCCTGGGTCGATTCCAGCATTACCTCTGCTATTCCCTGGTTTCCGCCTGCTGCCCCCAGATTTATGTCTGCTAGTACCTGACACCTCTCAGCTGCTCCCGGATCTCTGTCTGTTGGACTCTGGAGATCAGATAGTCCATTAGGCCTCTCTGCTGCTCCCATATCTTCCCCTACTAATCTCAACTCTATCGAACCCAACTGACCCTCTCCACAGCTGCTGCATGTCGGTGGTCCCACCACTATCAATCCCTGATCCCCCTTCGATGAGCCCTGTTCCTGGCTTGAAGGCACCCGAGCTATCGTCCCTATTCTCAGATCGAGTTCAGTTGATCCTAAATCTCCTTCCGAAAATGTAATGTCTACTTCTGATCCGGAGTGGTTTTCATCTCCTATACAATCTCCTAAGGAAAAGCCCAGGTCTCCAACTGCCGTTCCAACAACACGCTGTACTGATCCCCGAGATCGAGTTGGTGATTCCAGATCGCCCTGATATCCAGTTGGTGATCCCAGATCACTCTGTACAGATTTATGATCAAAATGACATCTACCCGTTAAGAGCAGTTCGCCGTGTACTAATCCCCGATACCCAGATACTGATTCCACATCTCCCTGATATCTTACTGTTGGTCCTAGGTCACTGTGTACTAATCCCTGGTACACAGCTGCTGATTCAGGATCCCGATGGTAGCTAGTTTCCGAGTCCAGAACTCCACGATACCTAGCTGTAGACTTTCCATCTCCCTGATACCCAACCGCTGATTTCAGATCTCCCTCAAATCCAGCTGCTGGCTTCATATAATGTTGAACTGATCCCGGGTACTCTGCTGCTACGCCCATATCCCCCCGATGGTCAGCTAATGATCTCAGATCATCCTTGTAGGGTACCTTAGCCCCTCGATCTCCTTGACACCCAGATGTTGTTGTCAGATCTCCGAGAGCTGGTCTTTGACATTCAGTTGCTGATTCCACACTTCTGCTTGCTGCCCTGGAAGTCGCTGTGTCTTCATCAAAAGCTGTGCCCACTGATCGTCCCTGTACGTGTGATGATCCCAGATCTTCAGTGGCATATCCCGGATTCCCATGCAGTGATCTCCCATACCCAGCTGCAGATCTCTCTTTGGCAGGTGTTGTTCTTGGATCTTCCGGGACATGACAAACATTTCCAGCGGCCGCTCTGGGATCTACCAATGAGGGCCTTGAATGTCCAGTTGCTGCTTTAGTGTCTGCCAGCACTGGCCTAGAATGTCCACTCGTTGCTTTATGTTTATGGTCTACCGTGTCTGGTTTAAGATGACCATTGGCTGCTCTGGGATCTACCGGCGTTGGCCTAGAATATCCTGTTGATACTTTAGGGTCCACCTGTACTGGCATGGAATTTCCGGTGGAAACTGTTAGATCTATAGCTTCTGGTCTAGAATGCCCAGCTGCTGCTCGAAGATCTATCGGTGTAGTCCTCGAATGACCAGTTTCAGATCTCTGTCTTACGCCGTCTGCTCTTATATCTGTTGCTGCTGATCTCGAAGGCCCTGTTGATATCCTTGGATCTGCCGGTGCTGAACTCGAATGCCCGGGAGCGCCTCGTGGGTTTACTTGCGCAGACCTCTGATGTGCAGATCGTGACTTTCCATGTCGCTTGTCCACGCCAGAGGGCCCCTGCTCGCCCTCCGCCTGTCCTCTTCCTCTGCCCGACACCCCCCATGACTGTCCCTGCAGACTCCGAGCCCACAGGTGTTGAGAGAGCCGCAAGAGGCTGGGATCGGGCTCCGGGAGGGCAGCCTGTCGGTAGCGGGTACTTTGCACCGAGTCACCGGAGTCTGAGTCCGAGCTGCCGGCCCCTTCATCTTCCTCTGCGGAGCTGGAGTCCCCTGAAGTGTCGCTGCCAGAACTAGATGCCTCCAGGCTGGAGTCAGAGTCACTGGAGTATCCGGCCGAGGTACCCTGCTTAGAGCCGGACAGAGGCAGTGGCAGCTGAGGGGTGGGCTCGGCCCTGCGTCGGCGACGTGCCTCCTGGCAGAGAACAGCCAGGTCCTCCCGGGAGATGAGCGAACCCTGCACAGCGCGACTGGGCAAGGACTGCATGGCCTTCAGAGTGCGCAGCTCCCGCAGGTCGCAGCGCCGGCTCTTGATGCGCAGACTCTCCATCCTCTTGCTTATAGTGGTTCGGGGAATGTCTTTGAACAGGTCGCTCAGCACCTGGGCCAGGGAGAACATTCTACGCCCGTCCACCTGCAGGTAGCCCAGGCTGATGCCCTCCACTTCCTGGAAGCCTGCCTGGAACTCTCCGGGGGGCAGCCGTGCCAGGTACATGTCACAAGGGGGCTTCCTCAGGCGCTCCCGCTGTCGCAGGCCCTGGTACTCGCCTGAAGCCAGCATCCTCCTTCTTCAGTGAGCAGCAGCGGGCACAAAGAGCAGGGCCGGAGCCAGTATGTGTTGCAGGGAGCTGGGGCACGGCATGGCCCGGGGTCTGGTGGATTCAGTCTGTGCCCTGGGCCGCGTTTGTCCGTGTGCGGCCGGGGCACGAAGGTCTGTGCGTGTCACCGGGACATACGGCTTCCTGCAGCGCACCTCCTGTGATCCTGTCCTGGCTGCAGCTTCCACCAGCTCTGCATGATAGGAGACTCCCCGGCAGCACATCACCTCTTCATTCCCGCAGCTGATTGGCCATCGCAGTTGTGTGACGTCACCACGCCTACCCTCCCCCATCCAAACCCCCCTCAGCCCACACCTTCGCCCCATAAAAACTCCCAAAAAACCTTGACTTCCACGGGCATCGCTGATAGGGGCAGGCTCTGTCGCCGTCTTGTGTGGGGGAAGGGTCTCCCCTGTACGGTCTTGCGATCTGCTGCATACACGAGCGCCCCAGACAAAGGTGCTTCAATGCACGGATGGCACACGCACACACGGAGGTCCTTACTACCATCCCATAGCCAGACACAAAGAGGCCGCTGCCCCTTATAACGCAAAGGGTGCATATTAAGACCTGCAGCTCGACCCTGCCAGATGTCACTGCTAACGGGAGGACTTGTGCTTTTGTGACCAACAACATCTCGTCACTAAAAAAACACCGGTTCTAAAGCAAGAGAAGAGGAATACATCTCTCCCGGCTCGTTCCAACTTAAATGTCCCTCTTCCGAGCTCCCAAATATTTGCAAGTATGGAGCTCCTCCACGGTTGCCCAAATCGGAACCCCCCTTATTTCATACTTCCTTACCGCGGTATGTCTGGTACTTCAGATCGGTAGAACTGCCTCCTGGCTCCCGGTGCCAGCCCTGTCTCAGAAATCCCATATTCCATGGCCAGCTGTACCTATTGCGTCCAGAGTACTGGACACAATCTCTGCAGTGGATAAACACCCGTTGCGCCCGCTCCGGGCAATTTAATGTCGGCGCGTGTGGCGTAAACTGTGAGCACGGGCGCAATGAAACAAATTGCGCTCGTATACTGCTTACATGTACCCAGCAGACGCACAGCACACGGACGGGCGCACATGCATAACCAACGCCCGAGTCATGCGGCAGATACACCAGAGCAGGCGCCACACGCCAGGAGTAAAAATACGCTTTCGACCCCTCAGCTTCACTCGGGCGTCCCATTTCAAAGCTTTACCCCAACTGTAGCTTAAGACGGCGCCGGATCACTTTAGTTCATTTCTTGACAATGGCAAATAATATAATGAAAATCTGCCTGTTGGCGAATGGCGGACTTTAGAAAACACTGTCGACAAAACTCCTAGTGCCGACGTGTGGCAGATGCTTCCTCTTAACAGCGCTGTCTCCGAAACACGCACACGAACATCTATGCAATTTCAAACTATCTCCTAAATACACGGTTCGCGTTTTTGCACACCACAAAAACAATCAGTGCAGGCGAAAACGTAGGGAAGAAATTTCAAACTGTTATTGGCAATATACGCCGTTTACATTTTGACTTTATAACGATACATTAATTGCTGTTTTTCGCAGGTGCAGCGTTCGTTTGTTGCGTCCTATGTTGTTTTGGTATAGTGCACGCTCACTACAAAGAAATTACAAGTAGTCAATGTTGTGGCTTAAGTTCCAGGCTGACTGAGAAATAACGCCATAAAAAACAGATACAATGATAGTAGTGCGGCAACGCTGCAGTCAATATCAGTGAACTTCCGCTCCAATCATTCGTTGACTGCAGTGCTTAATTTGTGCTTGTTTTTTCCGGTGCTGAGCACCGGCACTTATTTTTGAGGGCCGGGCTTATTTTTCTGCCTCAAGCATTTGCTGCGGGCAAAAGACATATGGGAAAGACGGAGGAAGGGAAAAACGAAAAAGCGTCATAAAGGGAGAAAGTAGAAAGCTGCAAGTATGATCTGAAGGGGCGGAGAGTGGCTTTATATGGATTGAAGAGGCCCGAGATGGTTTAAGGATTACGCCGCCTCTGTGTTCAGTGTTCACACATTTAATTGCAGCAGCCGCGGAGGGCTTTGGACACCGGCACCTTTTTATTTACAAATTAAGCACTGGTTGACTGTGTATTTATCTCTGGCCCTGAACAGTGGTGGCTACATTTTAGATATGTTCGCGCGCACTAATGCCACAAACATACAGAATTAATACAAACATTGGTTTACCATTGACGAACCCTGTGATCAAACCAGGTTCAAGATTACATTTTCTAAAATATCTCTTTGGGAAAATGGATATTTGCAGAAGTTTTTACCTGCTTTGTGCGGGACGGAGAGTCAAACCCCCTCGTGGAGTCTGTGACAACAGTCTTTATCTGTAGCAAATACTAATTATTGCTATGTAACATCACAACAATGGAGATAATACTATAAATTACTAACGGTAATAATTCAGACATGAAAGAACAATCTGAAAGTATGTCAATAGTTACAAGGTAATTGATAATTGCTATCACCACAATAATATTCAATGTTTTAATTAGTGTTAATTCCATTTTAATCTCTCATCCAATCACATAAACACAGGGCTGGATTTGGCTATATGGGACTCAGTGAAAATCCCGGTGACTTGAAGACCAGGGACTGCTTTTAAGGGGGATGGGCAGAGGGATCCCCAGCTTTCCATCCTGGCTACACCTCGAAGAAACGGACACAACTTTCTTGTAGAACTGAAGTTAACCCACCCACATCAGATCGTTACACAGACTGTCAGATTCCCTGACTGCCCTATGGGTTTAGTGTGAATATATTTTCCAAAGCTGCGTTTGACTATTTACTGTGAATTTGTGGAGAACAACATGGCTACCCCCAACAGGGGTTCTCAACCCTATAAGTACTAAATGGAGATCAGTCTCATTTATAACAACCAGGTTTCCCGCAGACTAGGAAACTCAATAAAGGAAGTACACAAACACATTTTCAAAGGGAGAGAGTTCCATAAGGTTGGACCAAGAAAGACAAACAACCTCCCACCGTGCCTAGGTAGTTTACACCGACCTGTTATAGCAAGATGCAGACTGCTAGAGCAAAGACTGTACTTTGGAGAGTACAAATGAAACAACGCACTGAGATAGGTGGGACCACAACCACTAAGAGCCTTGTGTATATAGCTAAAAGCTTTGAACTAAATGCGCTTGTTAATGGGCAGCCAGCGAAGAGTGCATAAATGTGAGGAGACAGAAGTGAAAATGAAAATATAGCATAGTAGGTGGACTGTGCGTTATGCACTAACTGAACCTGTTCATCGGTTTTTTGAGGCACCTAAATATAAAACATTTCCATAGTCCCATAGTCTAACCTGGATACTGTACAATTGTTCTTTTGCTTGAAGAAGTTAAGAGCCAAATAATATTTCTTAACATAAACATTTAAGTAGCCCAAAGCAACAGGTCATGGTATTATTTATTTGATGCTCGTTCATAAGCCTAGAGTCCAGCCAAACACCCAGTTTTTTTACCACCGTACTTAGCAGTGGCCCTAGATCATCCAGCCACCACTGTGAGCCCCATAGTTGGGGCTGATTGACCACCCCTAGTACCTCAGTCTTATCACCATTACATTTGAGGTAGTTGTTCCTCATCCAACCAGCTACAGAGACAGAGGCTAACCTTAGATGGTCTTGTGTCATCTTGCGCATCCAGAGACACAATAATCGGAGTGTCTGCAGCACAAGTGAGAGGGGTCAGACCATAAGCCCCTACAATGTAGGCTAAACAAAGATGTTAAGCAATGAAGGGCTCAGGGAGAAGCCCTATGGTATTACGCATTATAAATGCAATACCAAAGACGTATGAAGCTTGGAAAACACTGGGAACCAGTGATCTTGTAGGAAACACGCCACTGAGTAAGGCGGTTTCAGTACTAAATCAAGGATGGAAGCCTACTGAGACATACATATCTCCCAGCTCACGTCTGTATAAATCAAGTGCTAGGCTGCCTAGTACACCTGTCCAGTTCACCTGTTGAGGCTAAGCACAGACATAGGCATCATCTCCACAATAGCTGCTACAACTATCTGTGCATAAACTACACAGGAGTGACCACATACATCAGGTTCCATATCAAGAGTGACTGCATACATCAGTTTCCATGTAAGTCTGTTACATCATCCACTACTTCATATTAAGTTTATAGGTACTGAAGAACTCTCGCCCACAGTCTTAACACTAATTCCACTGCCTTCTCAACTCCAGTTTCATAGGCTCCCTATAACTTCCTGTTCTGTAACCTTCCAGTGTAAACAATTCAGCAAACCCCATAACTCCAAACAAATAGCTTCTTCTTAACCTCAGGCACACAGCTTCGTCTTACCTCCGAGTCCTATAACCTCCTCTTTACTCAAGTCTCGAAACTTCCTCATAACTCCAGTCTTGTTGCTCCCCTTAACCCCAGTTCTATAGCCCCCCGTAAACCTCCATTCTCTAGGTTCTCCATATCGCCCACCTCATGACTGATTCTAAAATCTAGCACTAAAGCCGTCCCTTAACTCTAGCCCATAGCCTTTTCTTAACCTTTTTATGTTCATGTGCACTTTGTTCTGTGCGCGCCGTATTTGCACTGTCAGTGGACTCCACTCCAGGTGGACTGGGATGGTGTCTTTCCTGTGCCCACTGAGCATCAGGGACCATAGGGCCGTTGAGTAAGTACAGTGTGACGTCCCTCGGTATTCAGGTAAGAACCGCTGGAGGCTGAGTTCAGGGTTGGTCCCTTCCACAGTGACGATTTGGAGAGCTTTGTTTAGGGTGCGCATGAGGCGCTCAACTTCCCTGTTTGCCTGTGGCCATTGTGGAGTGATGCTACAATGTCGAATTGCAAGATGTCTGAGCAGCTCTTTAAATTCTGACACTTGAAAGGGCAGTTTACTACTGTCTGTCTTAATTTCTTATGGTAGGCCAAACAGTGTAAAAACTCTCTCTAGCACTGGCGCTACTTTGGTGAATGCTGAGTGGCTTATGCCAACCTTTGAATACTTTGAGTAGCTGTCCACCAGTACTTCGGTGACTCTTTCTTCGAGAAAGCTCCTAAAGAATAAGGGGGTGATTCTGACCTCGGCGGTAAAATGCCCTTACCGCCGGTCAGAAGACCGCCATAATACCGCTGCGGCCAACCGCCACGGTCATTCTGACCCACAACGACCAAACCTCCAAAAATCCGTCCTCCACTGCAGCCCGCCACATCGGCGGGCAGCGATAAACTGGAGATGACCAAACCTCCACCGTCACGCCAACAGAAATACGCCCATGCCATTACGACCCGCGAATCCACACGGCGGTCATTCAAACGCGGTATTCCATTGGCGCTACACACCGCCGCGGTCAGAATACACACACATCACCAAAACACAGCCACATTGGACAATTTGAAAAACACACACCTGATACACATGCACACACCACTCCCACACAATCAACCAACTATAAAACACACACCCACATCACCCACAAACCCCTGCGACCCCAATTACTGAGAGAAGGAGAGAGAGACACTGCAGACAATCCAAAGCAAGACACACTGAGGCACACTACACCATCACACACACCACATAGTAGCACAAAGCACCACTCACCAACACACTCCTCATCACATACACCACCCCACACCTCACCCACACCACCCCATGGCACCCCAAAGGCATCCACGATTTTCGGACCAAGAACTCCGGGTCATGGTGGAGGAAATCCTAAGAGTGGAACCCCAGCTCTTCGGCTCGCAGGTGCAGCACACCAGTATAGCCAGGAAGGCGGAGCTATGGCAGCGGATCGTGGACAGGGTCAACGCGGTGGGACAGCATCCCAGGAATAGGGAGGACATCCGCAAAAGATGGAACGACCTACGGGGGAAGGTCCGATCGATGGTCTCCAGGCACAACATCGCGGTCCAGAAGACTGGCGGCGGACCCCCACCCACCCCTCCCGAATTTACATCGTGGGAGCAAGAGGTCTTGACCATCCTGCATCCTCAGGGCCTCGCAGGAGTAGCCGGAGGAATGGACTCTGGTAAGTCCCATCTCAACTACTATATCCCCCACACCCCACCAGCATGCCAACCCACACCCCCACCCTCACCCCCAACCCCCCAGCACACATCCTTCCTGACAATGTCTCACCAGCACAACCCACCCATCCCAACACAAACTCCTGCATGCCAACACAAACCATGGGCACCCATCACCTAAGCATGACCACTGCACTAACCCCTCCCCCCCACTAAATACCCTCACAACACCTCCCTCCAGGGAATGCCTGCACTGGGGGACAAGGGCACCCACAACACGCATGCTATTGCACACACAGAAACAATAACCAAACTCTCTTACCCCATGCAGGACCCGAACGACAACACACCAGCCAGGAGGGTCCAGAAGTCTCCATCCCACCACCGGAACAGGCCCACACTGAGGATAGCAGCTCTGTCGACAGTGAACCTGATGACCAGCCCGGACCATCGGGGACCTCTGGGCAGTCGGTTCCCCTCACCCAGACACAGGCCACACCAGACCCGACCCCCTCTGCCGACACCAGCACAGCTCCCACCCAGCGGGCCCATGCCTCTGTCTCTAGGACAGCTCAATCAGCGGTGTGTCTGCCACTACAGGGCACCCAGGCTAACCCGACACCCCAACAACAACAGGGACCTGGGGGCAGTGGGAGCGGGCACACCGGCCAGGGGACAGAGGCCGTGGGAAACCGGGCAGCTCGGAGGGCTGCTGTGCGACAGGGGGGGGAGGAGAGACCCAGGGAACCCACTCTCCAAGAGGCCCTCACCACCATCATGGGGGCCTACCACCACTCCCAAGAGACGATGGCGACGGTACTGGCCAGGTTCACTGAGATCCAGGCACAGCAGGAAGAACGCTACATGGGGTTCAGGGAGGAGCTGAGAATCATCGGGACCGCAATGGGGACCATCGTCCTGGCCCTCCACAGGATAGAGGACGCGTTGCGGGACCATGGTGCACCACACAGGGCCCCTGTCACTAGGCCGGACCAGGAACAGCCTACCACCTCCGCCGGCGCTAGTGGACAGGAGGTCCCAACACCTCGACAGCCCCCCAGAACCCCACCTCCTGCTGAAGAACAACCACCCCGTAAGAGGAGCCTGAGACCAAAGAAAAAGACAGAGTAGGATGTCAAGACCCCCGCCAGCAGGACATACCCCCTCAAGTCTTCCCACTGTCCCACATTGCCACCCTGTCCAACCATGAACTGCCTATGCTCCATCCTTCCACAGGCAAAAGAACAATGCACCTGTGAGACTGAGAACTGGACTCTGCCATGGATATTCCTCCACCCCCACCCATCACCCTTAGAATCACATGTACCGGTATCTAGCACTGTAAATAAATCACATTTTGCACACAAACCTGTTTTGAGTCATGCTGTATTATTAACAAAGGGATAACATATTACTGTTCAATTTCTGTTCTGTCAATTAGTCATGACAACATACCAATGTCAATACGCTGTATTTCATGGGCGAACCAAGCAGAAGTCAGGTACTGAGTCAGACAGCACTGAGAAGGGAAGGGAAAGGCATAAATTAATAAAAAACATCTGTGGGGAACTACAGAAAGTATAGATGCAGGAGGCTAGAAGCAATTGTGAAATGGCGTGGGTGATTCTTACCTTGGTGTTACTGGAAATACTGTTGTATCACTCTGTCCCTATTGTCTGTGTCGTCCTCAGAGTCTTCCTCCTCTTCACTCTCCACAGGCTCCACGGCTTCTACAACACCACCATCTGGACCATCCTCCTGCAGGAAAGGCACCTGGCGTCGCAAAGCCAGGTTGTGAAGCATACAGCACGCCACGATGATATGGCACACCTTCTTTGGTGAGTACATTAGGGATCCACCAGTCATATGCAGGCACCTAAACCTGGCCTTCAGGAGGCCAAAGGTTCGCTCAATCACCCTCCTTGTACGCCCATGGGCCTCATTGTAGCGTTCCTCTGCCCTTGTCCGGGGATTCCTTACTGGGGTCAGTAGCCACGGCAGGTTGGGGTAACCAGAGTCACCTATTAGCCACACACGTTGTCTCTGTAGCTGCTCCATCACATAGGGGATGCTGCTATTTCGCATCACATACGCGTCATGCACTGACCCTGGGAACTTGGCATTTACATGGGAGATGTACTGGTCAGCCAAACAGACCACCTGGACATTCATCGAATGATAATTCTTTCTGTTTCGGTACACCTGCTCATCGTCTTTTGGGGGTACCAAAGCCACATGGGTCCCATCAATGGCACCAATGATGTTGGGGATATGTCCAAGGGCATAGAAATCACCCTTCACTGTGGGCAAGTCACCCTCCTCGGGGAAAATGATGTAGCTCCGCATGAGTTTCATCAGGGCAGACAACACTCTGCTCAAAATCTTAGAAAACATAGGCTGAGACATTCCAGATGACATGGCCACTGTGGTCTGGAATGACCCACTGGCCAAAAAATGGAGGACTGACAAAACCTGCACCAGAGGGGGAATCCCTGTGGGTTGGCGGATGGGGGACATCAGGGCTGGCTCCAGCTGGGCACACAGTTCATGGATAGTGGCACGGTCAAGTCGGTATCGAAGGATTATATGGCGTTCTTCCATTGTCGACAGGTCCACCAGCGGTCGGTACACGCGAGGATTCCTCCTTCTCATCCCAAGTCCCAGCGGACGGTGCCTAGGAAGGACAACATGGAGCACAGAGTCAGCCGAACCACAGGTACGTACAGACAGTTTGCACAGTTAAAGAATGGCAATGGGTTGAAAGGCGTGTATGTGTGGCAATGCAAGGCCTAGGCCTGTGTGTCGCAGTCAAAATTAAGCCATGTGGGCCCTTGAAATGGCGGCTGCCTGACCTGTGAAGTGGGACAATGGGATGTGAGGTCACTGCGCTGGCGGGGCACACCGTGGCGGTAGGCGGTCGAAGACCGCGGCGCAAAGCCGCATTGGTTAACATTGAAGCCTATGGGTTTCAGGAGCCAATAACGAAGTGCGCCGGCGGTACGCACCGCCGTGGTACGCACCGCCGCGGACGTGACCGCCATTTTCTATCTGCTTAATCACTCGAGACCTGATCATCCACAGGAGAGGACCTATACTGCAAGTGCTGCTGTGACCTCGGTCTGGAAGATACAATGGCTGCTGCGACTGGGGAAAGGGCCCCTGCCTTCACGTCTGAAGAATTGGACAAGCTTGTGGATGGGGTCCTCCCCCAGTATGCGCTACTCTACGGTCCTCCAGACCAACAAGTGAGTACCCCGGGTGCTAATGGAATGGGCTATGCCTGTGTGGATTGGGGTGGATGTAAGTTGGTGGGGTGGGGGGCGAATGAGGAGTGCAACGCCCGACAGATGAGAGCATGTGCCATATGGCAAAGTGGGTGGGGGGGGGCCAATTACATCTAACATGCAGGCCATTGATGATTTCCTCCTTTCCACCCTGTACA
This sequence comes from Pleurodeles waltl, assembly GCF_031143425.1. NCBI lineage: Eukaryota > Metazoa > Chordata > Amphibia > Caudata > Salamandridae > Pleurodeles > Pleurodeles waltl. Next base: position 114,696,658 of record NC_090445.1, on the reverse strand, counting down.
TGTCTAATAGGTCAGCGCCCATCAGAAGATCGATATTTGTCGTGCCATCGCCAAGGAAGTCCGGACCTTGGGGGTCCACAACAGACGGGGCACCCACTGCCGCAAGAGGTGGGAGGACATCCGCCGCGGAACAAGGAAGACTGCAGAAACACTGCTGGGGATGGCCTCCCAACCTAGGAGGGGTGCCAGTCGCACCATGACCCCCCTGATGTCCCGGATCCTGGCGGTGGCCTACCCTGAATTGGATGGGCGCTTTAAGACATCACAGCAGACACAAGGGGGTGAGTATCAGCACATTCTCCTATCTTTCTGCGCAGTGGAGGCATCTGGGTGGGGGAGGAGGGCTGTGGGTGACATTAGGCCAGGGCGCTTTCTGTAGTGTAGTCCTCTCCCTTAGGCATGGCCCTGTGCCCCCGGCCCCCACCTCTGTAGGGTGACAAGTACAGCCATTGAAGGTCCAGCATCTCCCATGTGCGCGTTTGACGTCTCTTGGCCTGTTGTCTTAGTCAGTAGTACTGAGTAGTGTACCCCGAATGCGCGGCTTAGTGCATTAGGCACCTGTGTCTGTCCTCTCCGCCAACGGTGTTGACATTGCATGCACTCAACCTGGTCTTCTTTTTTCTCCCCCCACCCTTTCTCTTCATCTTCTTGTGCATGTGTGCATTAGCATCATCAGGCGGAGGAGATATGGCATCGGAGCACGAGGGAGCTGCAGGACACAAGGCCCCGGTGGGCCCAGGAACAGACACCGAGGGCACCAGTGATCCGGAGGGCGAGGGGAGCACCACGACGGGGACCGCTGGTGAGAGCAGCGAAAGCGACACGTCCTCGGATGGGAGCTCCCTAGGGGTGGCGGCAACATCCGTGCCCCCGCCTCTACAGGTACAGCGCACCAGCCCCGCCCTCCCAGCAGCCCCTCAGTCTTCGCTCCGTGCCGCTTCGCCCAGGAAGGCGCGCGTCTCCTTCGCCCCAGGCACCTCAGCCCCTGCCCCTGTTGCCCCTGCTGCCCTCAGTGCGGAGCTCATTGACCTGGTAAGGACGCTCATTGTTGGGCAGACGACCCTTCTGAATGCCATCCAGGGTGTGCAAAGGGAGGTGCAACAGAGCAATGCGTACCTGGAGGGCATTCATTCGGGTCGGGCTGCCCATCAACGAGCGTTCACTGCTCTGGCCTCAGCACTGACGGCAGCCATTGTCCCTGTTTCCAGCCTCCCTCTTCTGACTGCCTCCAGCCTGTCTCTGTCTCCTGTTCCTCAGCCTATCCCATCCACACCATCAGACCAGCCTGCACACACCTCAACACCCAAGAGCAGCTCATCCAAACACAAGCACCACAGATCCCGCAAACACTCACCCGAGCAACACCCAGATGCAGACATGCCAACAGCCACTGCCACCCCTGTGTCCCCCTCCTCCTCGTCTCCCTCCTCCCTCCCTGTGACGTCTACACTCACACCTGCATGCACCCCAACATCAGCCAGTGCTTCCATCACCACCTCACCCTCCAGTACAGTCCACACTCGTGCAGTCACCACCCCCACTGCCATGTACACGTCCCCTGTGTCCTCTCCCACTGTGTCTGTCACCCCCTCTTCCAAGACACACAAACGCAGGCAGCCACCCACCCAACAGCCATCCACCTCACGACAGCCTACAGCACCAGCACCTTCACCCAATGACAGCACACCTGACTCTCCTACAACCACCTCCTCTACCTCCACTTCCATCTCCACTTCTCCTACCCTTTACCTTGGCCCTAAAAAACTTTTCCTGGCTAACCTTAACCTCTTTCCCCCCGATGACCTCCCCCCTCCATCTTCAAAGAGTCCCAAGAGCACCGCAGCCACCACCAGCCCAGCTTCGGGTGTCACTGTTGTGCCTGGGTTCTGGAGCCCACCCTTTGCCAGCAGTGACACATCGATCAGCAGCAAGGACACGTCCAGCCCCCCCCCCCGGCAAGAGGACCCGCAAAACCAAGGACCGCCGTGCGAGGACCGACAGGGCTGCCCCCAAGGAGCAATGTGCGGCCACTTCACCACCCACACCATCTGGGGGAGGCAAGGGCCCGAGAGCCCCATCAAAGGAGCGGAAGGGCAGCAGGAGCGCGGAGAAGGTGGACCCCACATGCCACATCCCAGCTGGGAAGGAGGACACTAAGGAGGCCAGGAGTCCGTCCCCGAAGGGTCCAGAAACGTCACGGTCCGAGGGCGACTGAACAGGGAGTCCAGGCCAGGTCTGGCTCCCTTGACCCGCTGAACAGGGCCCCGCCGTGGAGATAGGCACCGCTGAACAGGGCCCGCGGTGCAGAAGAGCACCGCTGAACAGGGCCCCGCCGTGGAGATAGGCACCGCTGAACAGGGCCCGCGGTGCAGAAGAGCACCGCTGAACAGGGCCCCGCCGTGGAGATAGGCACCGCTGAACAGGGCCCGCGGTGCAGAAGAGCACCGCTGAACAGGGCCCTGCCGTGGAGATAGGCACCGCTGAACAGGGCCCCGCCGTCTCAAGCACCGCTCCGCTGGGCCCTTCCTGTCAAGCACCGCTCCGCTGGGCCCTTCCTCTCAAGCACCGCTCCGCTGGGCCCTTCCTCTCACGCACCGCTCCGCTGGGCCCTTCATTTCAGGCACCGCTCCGCTGGGCCCCGCCGTCTCAAGCACCGCTCCGCTGGGCCCTTCCTGTCAAGCACCGCTCCGCTGGGCCCCGCCGTCTCAAGCACCGCTCCGCTGGGCCCTTCCTGTCAAGCACCGCTCCGCTGGGCCCTTCCTCTCAAGCACCACTCCGCTGGGCCCTTCCTCTCACGCACCGCTCCGCTGGGCCCTTCATTTCAAGCACCGCTCCGCTGGGCCCCGCCGTCTCAAGCACCGCTCCGCTGGGACCTTCCTGTCAAGCACCGCTCCGCTGGGCCCTTCATTTCAAGCACCGCTCCGCTGGGTCCTTCCTCTCAAGCACCGCTCCGCTGGGCCCCGCCGTCTCAAGCACCGCTCCGCTGGGCCCTTCCTGTCAAGCACCGCTCCGCTGGGCCCTTCCTCTCAAGCACCGCTCCGCTGGGCCCTTCCTCTCACGCACCGCTCCGCTGGGCCCTTCATTTCAAGCACCGCTCCGCTGGGCCCTTCCTCTCAAGCACTGCTCCGCTGGGCCCCGCCGTCTCAAGCACCGCTCCGCTGGGCCCTTCCTGTCAAGCACCGCTCTGCTGGGCCCTTCTTCTCAAGCACCGCTCCGCTGGGCCCTTCCTCTCAAGCACCGCTCCGCTGGGCCCCGCCGTCTCAAGCACCGCTCCGCTGGGCCCCGCCGTCTCAAGCACCGCTGAACAGGGCACCGCCGTCTCAAGCACCGTTGATGGTTCACTGTGCCCACCATGCCTCCTCCTTGACCAGTGGAGACTGTCATCCACCTGATGGACTGTGGCTTTGCACTCCCCAGGATGGTCCAGTGGGCAATCCACCCACTGTAGAGACATTGAGAGACTGTGGCTTTGCACTCCCCAGGATGGTCCAGTGGGCAGCCCACCCACTGTAGAGACATTGAGAGACTGTGGCTTTGCACTCCCCAGGATGGTCCAGTGGGCAGCCCACCCACTGTAGAGACATTGAGAGACTGTGGCTTTGCACTCCCCAGGATGGTCCAGTGGGCAGCCCACCCACTGTAGAGACATTGAGAGACTGTGGCTTTGCACTCCCCAGGATGGCCCAGTGGGCAGCCCACCCACTGTAGAGACATTGAGAGACTGTGGCTTTGCACTCCCCAGGATGGTCCAGTGGGCAATCCACCCACTGCAGAGACTTGAGAGACTGTGGCTTTGCACTCCCCAGGATGGCCCAGTGGGCAGCCCACCCACTGTAGAGACATTGAGAGACTGTGGCTTTGCACTCCCCAGGATGGTCCAGTGGGCAGCCCACCCACTGTAGGGACATTGAGAGACTGTGGCTTTGCACTCCCCAGGATGGTCCCGTGGGCATGGTGGCTCCTCGTGGATCTGGCGTCGTGGACTCATGTGGCTGTGGTGCCCCCCCCTTCCCTTCCCCCTGAGGTGCCTGTAGTTTTTACATCTGATGCCCCTGCAGTGTTCTCTCCAAAGGACTCAGGTCTCCTGTGTGGGCTTTGCCCTTGTTTCTCAAGACTTTGGCCTACGGACATGCTGAATTCGTAGGATGTGCAGGACTTGGTACTTCAGTTATACACTGATGTGTATGTCATTTGTTTTGTTGTGGATATCTTTCATGGTTGTACGCTAATTTTCTGGAGCTTTTTGGTACATAAATATTTATTCCAAATATGATTATGTCCTAGCATTTTTCAGGGGTGTTTGGGTGGTGTCACTGTGACTTGGTGCTCTGCATTGGTGAGTACATGATTGGGGGGGGGGGTCGCATATGTGTGTGCCCGTAACCTTTCGTCCTCCCCCTCCCGTGTGTCGTAGGTGCAGTACTCACCGTTGTCGTCTGCGCCGGACTTCGTACTCGTGGTAGATGAGAAGGTAGACGAGAGCAGGTAGGATGTTTAATTCGGGTTCCATGCTGTCCTCCGTACTCGTGGAGTGTGTTTTGGTGAGCGTTTTCCCGTTCGTAGTCTGTTTCCGCCGTGTTTTTATCGGCGGTGCTCCCGCCCCGGAAAAGGTGGCGGATTGGTGAGTTATGATAGTGTGGGCGGTACATTGTCTGCCGCCTGCCTGTTGGCGGTGACCGCCGCGCTGTTTGTCTGTACCGCCGCGGCGGTCGGAGTGTTAAGTTGGCGGGCTGTGTTGGCAGTTCCCGCCAGGGTCAGAATTCCATTTTTTGGACCGCCAGCCTGTTGGCGGGTTGGCCGCCGCTTTAACACCGACCGCCAGGGTTAGAATCACCCCCTAAGTTACTTACCTTCGGTAACGCTTTTTCTGGTGGATACAGTAACTACCTGTGGATTCCTCACCAAAAGAATTCTCCCCTCGCACCAGCCTCGACATGCGACGCCGTATGACGTCATCCAGGCAATAAGAAGCCCTCGTCGACGTGCAGACGTCAGTTATCACCATTTTTTACGTGCCATAGAGGCGAACAGGTTAACCCTAAATAGTACATATTCATCTCGAATGAATGAAAATAGAACATTTATTATAAATACATATTATAAATAACAGTAATGAATGCTCAATACAAGAGAGAAATATATATATAAACCAAGTCCAAACATGCACAGTTATCACAACTATATATATGAATCAGTTATATACATATATACAAGACCAAGGATGCTCACCCAAGGATATCTCAGTTTGACCAGTCAGGCAACGGGGAGGCGGGTGGGACTGTGAGGAATCCACAGGTAGTTACTGTATCCACCAGAAAAAGCGTTACCAAAGGTAAGTAACTTATTCTTCTGATGGATACACCTACCTGTGGATTCCTCACCAAAAGAATAGAGTCCCAAAGCAGTACTACCTCCGGAGGTGGGTGCCCGAATGGTCAAACCAAGAAATCCTGCAGCACAGAGCGAGCAAAATGGCCATCCCTCCTAACCTCAGAATCCAAACAGTAATGTTTGACAAAAGTATGGAGGGACGCCCAGGTCGCTGCCCTGCAGATGTCAGCCATAGGAACACCTCTAGCCAAAGCCGATGAAGCTGCTTTAGCCCTGGTGGAATGGGCACGAAGCCCCACAGGTGGTTCTTTCTTCGCCAAAGAATAACAAATCTTAATACATAGAATGACCCACCTGGATAGCGTTCTCTTGTGGACCGCTCTACCTTTCCTCTTCCCCACGTATCCAACGAAGAGATGATCATCTTGTCTGAACTCTGTCGTCCTGGCGACGTAGAAGCTCAGCGCTCTTCGTGGATCCAGCCGGTGGAGCCTCTCTTCCTCCTTGGATGGGTGAGGTGGAGGGTTAAAGGAAGAGAGAGTAATCGACTGCCCCAGGTGAAAGGGTGTAACAACTTTGTCCTTAAAGAAAGAAAGGTAAGGGGGTTCTACACTAAGAGCCTGAAGCTCACTAACCCTTCTGGCAGATGTTATGGCCACCAGGAAAACAGTCTTGAAAACTAGCAACCTTAAAGAGCAAGAATGCATCGGTTCAAAAGGGGACCCCATTAGAAACGCTAAAACTAAGTTAAGGTCCCACTGAGGCATAACGAATGGTGTTGGTGGAAATTTGTTAGTGAGTCCCTTTAGAAACCTTAAAACAATAGGAGATTTAAAAGATGGCTGATCAGGAATGCACAGAAAAGCGGATAGCGCAGACAAATAACCTTTGACTGTGGCAAGCGTACAACCCTTCTGTGCCAGACAAAGAGCAAATGACAATATGTCAGATAAACCAGCTTTTAAGGGATCGATTCTGTTCTCTCCACACCAGCATGCAAATTTAGCCCAACGACTAGCATAGATTGATTTGGTGGAGTGTCGCCTGGCCGATAAAATAACATCCACCACTTCTGGTGGGAGAGAAAAGGAACTCAGATTGCCCCGTTCAATCTCCAGGCATGAAGGTGCAGACTCTGGAGGTGGGGGTGTAGAATCTGCCCCTGCGACTGCGAGAGGAGGTCCACCCTGTAAGGGAGACGGAGCGGCGGGCACTGAGAGAGTTGGAGAAGGTCTGAATACCACACACTTCTTGGCCAATCCGGAGCTATTAAGATGACTTGAGCTCGGTCTTGGCGGATCTTCCTCAGAGGTCGAGGAATCAAGGGTATGGGGGGAAACGCGTAAAGCAACTGATCCTTCCAGGACATCTGAAACGCATCCCCCAAAGCTCCTTGCACTGGATACTGGAGGCTGCAAAATAGCGGGCACTGCACATTCTCTTGAGTTGCAAACAGATCTATTTGTGGATATCCCCACATCCGGAAGATATACCGAACCAGATCTGGATGAAGACGCCACTCGTGGTCGACCGAGCTGCATCGACTGAGAACATCCGTACGCACGTTCAGGACTCCGGCCAAATGATGTGCTACCAAGCAGATCTTGTGTTCCTGAAGCCAGGACCAGAGTCGAAGAGCTTCTCTGCAGAGAAGATACAACCCCACTCCTCCCTGTTTGTTTATATACCACATTGCGGTAGTGTTGTCCGTTAGAATCTGGACTGGCTGACCGCGAATGGAAGGGAGGAAGCCTTGAGAGCTAGACGTACTGCCCGCAATTTCAACAGATTGATGTGTAATCTCTGTTCTAATGGAGACCAAAGGCCTTTGACCCCCAGGTCCCCCAGATGAGCTCCCCACCCTAGAGTGGAAGCATCCGTTACTACTGTGGCCACTGGTGGGGGCAGCGAGAACGGCCTTCCTTGTGACAGGTTGTCGACCGCTGCCCACCATTGAAGATCCACTGCAGTGTCTCTGGAGATCTTTATCGACTCCTCGAGATCCCCTTTGTGTTGAAACCACTGCCTGCGGACGCACCACTGAAGAGCCCTCATGTGCCAGCGTGCATGAGTGACCAACAGTATGCAAGAAGCGAAAAGACCGAGCAGACGAAGGACCTTGAGGACTGGAACTACCGCTCCATTTCGAAACATTGGAATCAACGCCTGAATGTCCTGGACCCGCTGGGGCGGAGGAAAGGCCCGATTCAATGTCGTGTCCAATACTGCCCCTATGAACAGGAGGCATTGAGAGGGTTCCAGGTGAGATTTGGGTACATTGACTGAAAAACCCAGGTCGTACAACAATTGAGTTGTCGACTGGAAATGTCACCGCACGAGCTCCGGAGTCTTGGCTTTGATCAACCAATCATCCAGATAGGGGAACACCGCTATCCCCCTTCTTCTGAGCTCTGCCGCTATCACCGCCATCACCTTTGTGAAGATTCGAGGTGCTGAAGTAAGACCAAACGGGAGGACAGCAAACTGATAATGTTGCGATCCCACAACAAACCGGAGATACTTCCTGTGCGATTTGAGGATCGGAATATGAAAATACGCGTCCTGCAAATCGACCGACACCATCCAGTCTCCTTCGTTCAATGCCAAAAGAACCTGTGAAAGGGTCAGCATTTTGAATTTTTCCTGTTTGAGGAACCAATTCAAAACCCTCAAGTCCAAAATCGGTCTCAACCGACCATCCTTTTTGGGGATCAGGAAGTATCTTGAATAACAGCCCTGACCCCTCTCCTGCTCGGGAACCAACTCTATTGCACCTTTTGCCATTAGGGACAACACTGCCTGTTGTAATAGGAGAAGATGGTCTTCCGAACAGAAGGATGGGCGGGGAGGGAAGGGAGGAGGGAATTCCCGAAAGGGAAGAGCGTACCCCTTCTTCACAATGTCGATGACCCAGGAGTCCGATGTTATAACCTCCCACATCGGAAGAAAATAGACAAGTCTCCCCCCTACCGGAGACAAGTGGACAGGGAGTGGAGGAGGACTACGGCTGCTTTCCTTGCTGCACCACTCCAGAGGAAGAGGAAGAGGCAGAGTGCTGCTGGGTGGCTCCTCTTGTCCGGACTCTGCCCCTGTCCCTGAAAGATCTGTATGGCAGGGTGGATGCAGTCTGTTGTGGTCCTTGAAATCTGCCACAAAAGGAGGAGCCACGTCCATATCCTTTAAACCTCCTATAACCTCTAAAGGAGGATGAGGCAGAAGACTGCAGCCCCAAAGATCTCGCAGTAGCTCTGCTTTCCTTAAAACGCTCTAGAGCAGAATCCGCCTTAGTTCCAAAGAGCTTCTCGCCATCAAAGGGTAGATCGAGAAGAGTCGCCTGCACATCAGACGAGAAGCCAGATGAACGTAGCCAAGATTGTCGCCTAGAAACTATGGTCGTGCCCATAGCTCTAGCCACCGAGTCTGAAGTGTCCAATCCCGACTGGATCACCTGAGTCGCAGCCGCCTGAGCATCCGCCAGTAGCTGCAACATTTCCTGGGACAAGTTCGGGTGGCCCTTCGCTTCCTCCATAAGGGCATGGATGTAACGTCCCAAAATGCAGGTCGCGTTGGATGACTTTAAGGCCATACTAGAAGATGAAAAGGCCTTTTTAGCAGTATGGTCCATCTTCTTCGATTCCCTGTTCCGGGAAAAGAGCCAGGAGAGGACCTGGATGAACAAGAGGTCTGTACCACTAAACTCTCTGTTGTTGGGTGTTTGGAGAGAAACACAGGATCACCTGGTGCCGCCCGATAGCGACGAGCCACCGCCCTGTTGACAGCAGCGGTAGACACAGGTTTCCTCCAGATGTCTTTTATGGGATCCAGTAGTGCCTCATTAAAGGGCAAAAGAGGCTCAGCAGATACAGAACCTGGGTGCAAAACCTCCGTCAATAGATTTCTCTTGACTTCCGCAGCTGGAAGGGGAAGGTCTAAAAAGTCTGCAGCCTTCCGAATAACCGCGTGGAATGATGCCGCTTCCTCGGTGAACTCTCCAGGGGAAGCTAGATCCCACTCCGTGGAGGTATCTATGCCACTGGCTGTATCAAGACCCTGGAAGTCACCAGAAGGCTCCAAAACCTCACCCTCTTCCAGGTGCTGCCTTGCATATTCTTCTTCCTCCAATAGTCGCAGAGCCAGACGCCTGGATCGAAGCCTTGACTCCAGACCCGGCGTCGATAAGGCATCGGCCGACGCCGAAGATCTCCGTCGGCGCCGAACCTCGGATCCATCCGACTCCGGACCCTCCGGCTCCACAGGAACCTTGACTGTGGATCGGATCTGAAGCGAATCCAACGGCGCCGTAGCAGGTCTCCTGGGCGACGTCAAGGGCATCGGCGCCGCTTCAGGTGCAGCAGGCAAAAATGGAGTGCAAGGCGTCGATTTGTAAGACGCCGGAATGCCCAAATTAAAGGCCAAAGGGCCAGATGGACCTGCTTGACTTCCACCCGGCGCCATGGAAGTAAAAATGTTAAACATGGCGTTCAAGAACGCCGTAGGATCCGTTCCCGGAGTCGGGAAAGCCGGGTATTGTTGCTGCACAGGCGCCGGCATAGACGCTGAAGAAGGGCCAGGTAACTCCTGGCTAGGAGAACCCTCTGGCCTCTGGGGAGGCTCGACCTCGAAGACCGACCCGGGTGACGTCGGGGTCGTAGGAGGTGGAGGGGTGACGGTCGGGCTAATCTCCCACGTCGGACGGCGCCGAGCTGACGGAGAAGCCGATCTCGATCTGGACCGTCCCTTGCTCGATCGGCGCTGGGAACTGTGACGGCGCCGAGAGTCACCATGGTGATGACGAGATCTCGAGGATCTTGAAGAGGACTCCCTCCGATGACGCCTCTCCTTTTTCTTGGACCGAGCCAAGAACAATTTTGCCTCCCTCTCTTTAAGTGCCTTAGGATTCATGCGCTGGCAGGAGCCGCATGACTCGACCTCATGGTCGGAGCTAAGGCACCAGAGGCAATTCTCATGGTGATCGGTAACTGACATCCGACCCCCGCACTGGTTACATGGTTTAAACCCGGAGTTCCTTGGCTGCGACATTGTAACCGTCGTTCGAAACAGTAGCTCCCTGTGAGCCTCGAAGAAATAACTGTTACTCGGAGGCACAGAAAAAAGGGAACTGATGTCTCCACGTCGACGAGGGTTTCTTATTGCCTGGATGACGTCATAAGGCGTCGCGTGGAGTTGGGCGATTGTGACGTCATCGTCGACGTGCAGAGCTAGAAGAAATTTCCGTCGAGGCTGGGGCGAGGGGAGAATTCTTTTGGTGAGGAATCCACAGGTAGGTGTATCCATCAGAAGTCCATGTTTACTTTTCACCATGGGGCGGTGCAGGATTCTTCAGTGATGACAGGTGCTGTGGCCTCTTGGGAGCTGGTGAGTTGACATGCAGGGCACAGTTGCACCATGTTGTCCACTGCTGCATCAAGGTTTGGGACCCACACTTTTTCTCGCTGGCATGATTTCATTTTTGCCATGCCTCGGTGTTCTTCATGGGCAAGCGTCATCATGCATTGCTGCGAGCTTTCTGCGATAACTAACTTGCTCCCTCGCAGTATGACCCAGTCAGGGGCAGCGTTGAGTTCATCATGCACCCTCCACATCATGGTTGAGTCTCTCTTTGTCCAAGCCTTGCTAGTTGTTGGCATCTCTCACAAAGTTCTGCCAAGAGCCCTGTGTAAGGCATCTGTCACCCCGGAGAGTGCTGCATCTTTTGTGGTGGCCTCTTTGGTGTCAGTCAGGATCAGTATTTTTCGGCAGACTCCTTAGGTCACTGTGAGAAAGTAGCCTCTTTCTAGCCTTGTTACCCCGACTTTTGGCCTGTTTTTGAGTATATGTCAGGGTGTTTTCACTGTCTCACTGGGATCCTGCTAGCCAGGGCCCAGTGCTCATAGTGAAAACCCTATGTTGTCAGTATGTTTGTTATGTGTCACTGGGTCCTTTCTAGCCAGGACACCAGTGCTCATAAGTTTGTGGCCTCTATGTGTTCCCTGTGTGATGCCTAACTGTCTCACTGAGGCTCTGCTAAGCAGAACCTTAGTGGTTATGCTCTCTCTGCTTTCCAAATTTGTCACTAACAGGCTAGTGACTAAATTCACCAATTCACATTGGCATACTGGTACACCCATATTATTCCCTAGTATATGGTACTGAGGTACCCAGGGTATTGGGGTTCCAGGAGATCCCTATGGGCTGCAGCATTTCATTTGCCACCCATAGGGAGCTCTGACAATTTTTACACAGGCCTGCCAGTGCAGCCTGCGTGAAATAACGTCCACGTTATTTCACAGCCATTTACCACTGCACATAAGTAACTTATAAGTCACCTATATGTCTAACCTTCACCTGGTGAAGGTTGGTTGCAAAGTTACTTAGTGTGTGGGCACCCTGGCACCAGCCAAGGTGCCCCCACATCGTTCAGGGCAAATTCCCTAGACTTTGTTAGTGCGGGGACACCATTACACGCGTGCACTGTACATAGGTAACTCCGAACATGGCCATGTAACATGTCTAAGATCATGGAATTGTCCCTTTCTGGCATTGGGGGGACAATTCCATGATCCCCTGGGTCCCTAGCACAGTACCCAGGTACTGCCTTTCCGGAGTCTCCACTGCAGCTGCTGCTGCTGCCAACCCCTCAGAAAGGTTTCTGCCCTCCTGGGGTCCAGGCAGCCCTGGCCCAGGAAGGCAGAACAAAGGACTTCCTCTGAGAGAGGGTGTTACACCCTCTCCCTTTGGAAATAGGTGTGAGGGCTGGGGAGGAGTAGCCTCCCCCAGCCTCTGGAAATGCTTTGATGGGCACAGATGGTGCCCATCTCTGCATAAGCCAGTCTACACGCGTGCACTGTACATAGGTAACTCCGAACATGGCCATGTAACATGTCTAAGATCATGGAATTGTCCCTTTCTGGCATTGGGGGGACAATTCCATGATCCCCTGGGTCCCTAGCACAGTACCCAGGTACTGCCTTTCCGGAGTCTCCACTGCAGCTGCTGCTGCTGCCAACCCCTCAGAAAGGTTTCTGCCCTCCTGGGGTCCAGGCAGCCCTGGCCCAGGAAGGCAGAACAAAGGACTTCCTCTGAGAGAGGGTGTTACACCCTCTCCCTTTGGAAATAGGTGTGAGGGCTGGGGAGGAGTAGCCTCCCCAGCCTCTGGAAATGCTTTGATGGGCACAGATGGTGCCCATCTCTGCATAAGCCAGTCTACACCGGTTCAGGGATCCCCCAGCTCTGCTTTGGCACGAAACTGGACAAAGGAAAGGGGAGTGACCACTCCCCTGACCTGCACCTCCCAGGGGAGGTGCCCAGAGCTCCTCCAGTGTGTCCCAGACCTCTGCCATCTTGGAAATAGAGGTGTTGGGGGCACACTGGACTGCTCTGAGTGGCCAGTGCCAGCAGGTGACGTCAGAGGCTCCTTCTGATAGACTCTTACCTCTCTAGGTAGTCAAACCTCCTTATCTGGCTATTTAGGGCCTCTACTTTGGGGAATTCTTTAGATAACGAATGCAAGAGCTCACCAGAGTTCCTCTGCATCACCCTCTTCACCTTCTACCAAAGGATCGACCGCTGACTGCTCAGGACGCCTGCAAAACCGCAACAAAGTAGCAAGACGACTACTAGCAACATTGTAGCACCTCATCCTACGGTCTTTCTCGACTGTTTCCAGGTGGTGCATGCTCTAGGGGTAGCCTGCCTTCAGCCTGCACCAGAAGCTCAGAAGAAATCTCCTGTGGGCAGACGGAATCTTCCCCCCTGCTAACGCAGGGACCAAAAGACTGCAACACTGGTCCTCTGGGTCCCCTCTCATCCTGACGAGCGTGGTCCCTGGAACTCAGCAACTCTGTCCAAGTGACTCCCACAGTCCAGTGACTCTTCAGTCCAAGTTTGGTGGAGGTAAGTCCTTGCCTCCCCACGCTAGACTGCATTGCTGGGTACAGCGTGATTTTTAGCTGCTCCGGCTCTTGTGCACTCTTCCAGGATTTCCTTCGTGCACAGCCAAGCCTGGGTCCCTGAAACTCTATTCTGCAGTGCATAACCTTCTGAGTTGTCCTCCGGCATCGTGGGACTCCCTTTTGTGACTTCGCGTGGACTCGGGTTCACTTTCCTTCCAAGTGCCTGTTCAGGTACTTCTGCGGGTGCTGCCTGCTTCTGTGAGGGCTCCCTGAGTTGCTGGGCGCCCCCTCTGTCTCCTCCTCCAAGTGGCGACACCTTAGTCCCTCCGGGGCCACAGCAGCACCCAAAAACCTCTACCGCAACCCTTGCAGCTAGCAAGGTTTGTTTGCTGTCTTTCTGCGTGGGAACACCTCTGCAAGCTTAATCGCAACGTGGGACATTCGTCTTCCAAAGGAGAAGTCCCTAGCTCTCTTCTTTCTTGCAGAACTCCAAGCTTCTTCCAACAGGTGGCAGCTTCCTTGCACCCTCAGCTGGCATTTCCTGGGCTCCTGCCCACTCTCGACACTGTCGCGACTTTTGGACTTGGTCCCCTTGTCTTACAGGTACTCAGGTCCGGAAATCCACTGTTGTTGCATTGCTGGTATTTGTTCTTCCTGCAGAATCCCCCTATCACGACTTCTGTGCTCTCTGGGGCTAGTAGGTGCACTTTACACCTACTTTTCAGGGTCTTGGGGTGGGCTATTTTTCCAACCCTCACTGTTTTCTTACAGTCCTAACGACCCTCTACAAGCTCACATAGGGTTGGGGTCCATTTGTGGTTCGCATTCCACTTTTGGAGTATATGGATTGTGTTGCCCCTATACCTATGTGCTCCTATTGCAATCTATTGTAATTCTACACTGTTTGCATTACTTTTCTTGCTATTACTTACCTAATTTTGGTTTGTGTACATATATCTTGTGTATATAACTTATCCTCATACTGAGGGTACTCACTGATATACTTTTGGCATATTGTCATAAAAATAAAGTACCTTTACCAATAACTCTGTGTATTGTGTTTTCTTATGATATTGTGCATATGACACCAGTGGTATAGTAGGAGCTTTACATGTCTCCTAGTTCAGCCTAAACTGCTTTGCCATAGCTACCTTCTATCAGCTTAAGCTGCTAGAAACACCTCTTCTACACTAATAAGGGATAACTCGACCTGGCATAAGGTGTAAGTACCTCTGGTACCCACTACAAGCCAGGCCAGCCTCCTACAGTCACAATGCAAATGTATACTTCCATCCACTTTCTGTCTTTGTGCTCATCTGCAACCTGGGGTGGATGGCGAGAAATAAAGTCTACAGGGTTTTTGGACCCTTGCCTGTAGATTAGTTTGAGGTGGATGGGCCATTGTTCAATCCGAGGTAGAGGGTGGGGAGCCATGCCTCGAAGAGTGGTATGAGTCATTGGTGGACTGTGATCATCTGAAGGGCTTCCTGCAGAGACAGAGTTGGAAATGTCCACACGCCCATTTGGTGGCGAGGGCCTCCTACTCAATCTGGACATACCATGCTTTAGTAGGTGTGAGTGCTCAATTGGTGAATGCTGGTGGTGCCAACATTCCAGGTTTGACTTCCTGGGTAAGCATAGCCCTTAGGCTCGTCAACAAGCAGCTCTGTCCATTTCTCCAGGTCAAAGTAGGCCATTGTTGTCCCACTCAAGAGGGCAGCTTTAATTCTCCTCAATGCCTCCCCTTTGCGCTGGCCCCACGACCAGCAGGTATCTGCCTTAGTATCTCAAGGGCTCCGCAATTGTGGCAAGGTTGGGGTAAACCTGTCACAATACGTGGCCATGCCCAGGAAGCTGCAGACTTTGGATACAGTGGTCGGGTCCTGTTATAGGGCATGCGATTTCCTGGGATCGATTTGTATTCCTCCTTCATTGAACACGTAACCAAAGAATTCCATTGGTGTCTGGAAGAATGAGCACTTTTCTCAGTGTAGAGTGACACCATGCTCCCATAGGCGTTTGAGTATGGCCCTCAGATGTTTGTGGTGCTCTTCCGCAGATGTGGAGTGAATTAGAATATTGCTGCTCACATTCATGACTTCTGGGAGCCCTGATAATATCTCCTGTGTGGCATCTCAAAACACCTCTGCAGCTGATGAAATGGCAAAGTTCAGTCTCTTGTAGCGGTGCAGACCGAGGTGCGGGGAGAACTTTGTTATGTACCTGCTTTCTTTCAGGAGGAGCAGCTGGTGGTACTCTGCATTCAGGTCTAATTTGGAGAACCACCATGCTCCGTTTGGATCGGCTATGATGTCATCCATTGCAGGCGTGATGTACCTCTCTCTTTTTATCTCCTTATTGGGGAGATGCATGTCGATGCATAAACATATCTTGCCAGGTTGCTTTGGCTTTTCAGCAATAGCCATCGGGGACACACAGGGCGTTGGCCCAGACACTTTCTCAATCCCACCTTGACTTTCAAGTTAATCCAGTTCTTATTCGACCAGAGGTTGCAGGTGGAAAGGCACATGTCAGAGGCATAGTGCCACAGGTATGACTGACTTATCGATGTGTAGTTCAACTGGTGAGGCTTTCAGACACCCTAGGCCTTGGAATAGTTCAGGGAATTGATTCAGTAGCTCATCAACCTGGTATTCTTCCATGTTGCATGCAAATGATAACAGACCTACGTTTTCAGCCATGTGGCTTCCTATCAGGGTGCCAGCTTCTTTGTTACCTACATGGAAGATTGTTAAGATTTCTTGGTCATTTGATCTCACGTTTACTGTCATGTAGCCTTAGAGACATTTTAAGGCATGTGCAAAGTGGGCTCTGGCCCATGAACCCACCTTTTCAGTGGGTCCCTTGACAAAGCCAGCTTTGTTCTGCAGATAGTCTTGGCCTTAAAAAATTCTTAAATATATTGTTTTAAATACTGCTTTTCTTTAATTTATTTTTAATGTGGGTGATTTGTGAGAGTCTATTACAGTCATTTTGCAGAGAACTGTTTTGTTTGTTTCATGCAACATCTATAAAAACTGTTTTTAAATAGGAACTCACATATGAGAAATCGGAGGGTGTCAGACATTATTTGCAGTGATTAGTAAGCTGCTGCTGTGTTACAATATTAGAAACACATGACACTAAACCTGAATATTAGATCTAAATACATTTATAATTTGGACAAGTGTGTCTGTGCAGTGTCAGTGATCTGGCCAAAGAGGGCATAAAAATGCTGAAACTGGATCAGTTTGAATAAATTCAAAGCTGTTCTGAACAGGGACCCCTAAAATATGTTGGGCCCTCAAAATCCTTAAGATGTCCCTATAGGGACTGACTCTCATCTGTGTATATATTGGTATGTGACGGGGCAAGGGCAGGCTTTGGCCTGAGGCAGCAGTACTGTTGGATGCCCATGACATTCACAGATGCCCCAGTATCGATGAAGGCCTTGACCTCAGATCCAGCATTCTCTACAACATAGGTGGTTGTGGTCTTTTGTGTCATTTGAGGTAATTTTTTAATGAAATGAAGAAGAATTCCTCTTCGTCTTCTGACAACAGGTGCACAAGCTTTGGACTGTGCTTCTGAAAGCGCACATGGCCTTTGTGTGCTGGCTGGGTGGCCACGGGCGATGCCACGTGGCTAGCGGTGCTTGTGCTACTTCTTGCTCTTTGTCCATTGTCCAAGATGGGTACGGATCGGAGCCCACCCGATTGCTACTGCGGTACAGCGTCTGTGCCCCTGAAGACGGAAATAATCCTAAGGCCTGCAGTGAGCGACGTGCTCTAACCAGGAAGGCGGTGGAGACGGAGCTGGCCCGCCCCCTGAATGCACAAGCTATAGAGCGCCCAGGGACGCATCTTAAAGAGAGAGAGAGACACCCCGAATGCCTAACGCAGGAGAAACTCCACCAAACGAAAATAAACCAATGAAGTAAACCTCAGTGTAAACACAACTGTCACTTTCCTCATAAATTAAGACGGTAATTGTGGGAAACCCATCATAAGGAAAGGGAAACCAATACCTACACCAGTAACAGCTGGCCCAATAAAAAACAACAAAAGGAAAAGAAAGTTACCCACATGCACGGCGGCACCACAATCACTAAAGTTATTCAACTGAGTGATGCGCTATACATTACCACATCACGATGAACACCATACCCCAATAGAGCCATTCATTGTTGTAGGCCCTCCCTCAGGACAAGCGTCCAGATAAAAGAATTGGGTAGAGAGGGTGGTACTGTTTTTTGAAGCAGTGAAAGCTGTAAATGCGTAAAAGAGATTCATGATACTGCATCTGGGGGGGAAAGACACACCACATATCTTAAAACAATTGTAAAAGCTGAGCCGAAGATGCACCTCACCCTCATTTCAGCCCTAAAGGCACACTTTGAACCTATGGCTAACATTGATTATAAAAGGTTCATGTGTAAACAAGCGAGGCAACAACCTGAGGAGTCCACTGACACATTCTATATGAGGCTCAAAGAGCTGGGCAGCACATGTGATTTCCATAGTGAGAACAAGGATAGTAGAGGACAGATTATTCAAGGGTGTGCCTCATCGAAATTAAGAGAACGCATCCTGGAAGAGTCAGGTCGATCCCTGGCTGACATCTTGACCATGAGAAGAACAAAAGAACTCCCGAAAGCACCTGTCTCCCATATGGAGGCAGTGCTTCAGAGTCCTATCAAGGCAGAACAAGTCAGCACAGTGATGCCAGCACCCAATAGACCAAGACCTCGAAAAACAACACCATTGCTGAGAACTGGTCACGGTGGAGGGCCGTCAAACCCCTTGACAGACTGCCCAGCCCTATGAAAGAAGTGCCCAGGCTGTGGCAAACCTAACCACTAAACAGTAAATGCTGCCCTGGAGATTCAGGCCAGAGGCAGTGATATGGACTATGAGAAGGAAGAGGCACAAACCATGCACTCAGTCTTCACCATCAACAGCACTGCTCAGAAGGGTGGAAAGCTACGCTAGTGCCAAATGCTGAAAGAAATATGTCCTGTCCTTGCTATAGTGGACACCGGGATGTCCATCAATGTTATGTCACATGCCACCTACCAGGGACTCCTGCCACTGCCTCCCCTGACACCAGCAAAATCATAGTATTTGCGTACAGGCAAGTCCGACCACTTATAATGAAGGGGAAATTCCAGTCTCTAGTATGCCATGGTTCCTGAGAAGTTGAGGCCCAGGTGTATATTGCTGAAGAGGGCCAACACACTCTCCTAGGATGTCGCACGGCAGAAGCACTGGGCTTAGTGACTTTTACATTTGGCGTTTATCTTGAGTCCCTCAGTGATATTTTAGAGGCCTTCCCACCGGTGTTTGAAGGAATAGGCTGTTTAAAAGATAAAGAAATCACTCTGCATATATACCAATCAATACAACCGTTGGCCCTCCGGCACAGATGGATAGTTTCCACCTGAGACCTCTTGTGAAGTGAGAACTGGAGAAGCGTGAGTCCGCAGGCACTAGTGAAAGGGTAGAAGGTCCAACATCGTGGATATCACCAATCGTCGTGGCCAAAAAGCCGAAACAACTAGGGGAAGTCAGGATCTGTGTAGATATGAGGTTACCTAATGCTGCAATAAAGAGGGAGTGAAACCTCACCCCTACAATAGATTATCTCATCGCAGAGTTGAGCAAAGCCTGGTGGTTCTCAAAACAAGGCCTACGATCCGGCTATCACCAATTGGTTCTAGTTGAGGAATCCAAATATATCACCATGTTCTCGGCCCATGTGGGCCTTCGCCGCTACTAGAAGTTGAATTTTGGCACCTCCAGTGTTGCAGAGGTATTTCAAAACACTATCCATGAACTCTTAGTAGACCTCCCAAGTGTCATCAACATCAGTGATGACATTTTAATACGTATATAACTAATCAGGAACATCATTTGAGGCTGAGAAAAGTCCTTCAGCGAATGCATGAATCAGGACTCGCACTACATAAGGAAAAATATGAATTTTTAAAGAACAAACCACAATTTTTCCGCTACGTATTCTCATCGGAAGGAATTGCTCCTGATCCTTAGAAAGTCGCTCCCCCGCCAAAGAGTATGACAGAAGTTCATAGTTGTTTGGGCATGATAAACTATTGCAGACAATTTATCAAGGATTTTACCTCTTTAATGCAACCTCTGAGAGACCTGACCAAGGCCACAACCGCTTGGTCATGTAGTCCAGCTCAAGCAGACGCGTTTCAAGCCACTAACGATGCGCTCTCAGCTGACAGTGGGTTCCTCAGTGACCCTGATAGTTTTTAAGGCATTAATGATACATGAGACACTATGGCCCTCATTCGGACCTTGGCGGGCGGCGGAGGCCGCCCGCCAAAGTCCCGCCGTCAAAATACCGTACCGCGGTCGCAAGACCGCGGCGGGTATTTTGACTTTTCCCCTGGGCCGAAAGGCCGCCCGCCAGCCCAGGGGAAAACGACCTTCCCACCATGAAGCCGGCTCGTAATCGAGCCGGCGGAGTGGGAAGGTGCGACGGGTGCTACTGCACCCGTCGCGTATTTCACTGTCTGCTATGCAGACAGTGAAATACTAGCGGGGCCCTCTTACGGGGGCCCCTGCAGTGCCCATGCCATTGGAATGGGCACTGCAGGGGCCCCCAGGGGCCCCGCGACACCCCCTACCGCCATCCTGTTCCTGGCGGGCGAACCGCCAGGAACAGGATGGCGGTAGGGGGTGTCAGAATCCCCCATGGCGGCGCAGCGAGCTGCGCCGCCATGGGGGATTCAAATGGGCAACGGAAAACCGGCGGGAGACCGCCGGTTTTCCATTTCTGACCGCGGCCAAAGCGCCGCGGTCAGAATGCCCAAGGGAGCACCGCCGGCTTGTCGGCGGTGCTCCCGCCCCCGTTGGCCCTGGCGGTGCAACACCGCCAGGGTCATAATGAGGGCCTATGTCATTTTAAAGTGTTCTTTATTTATCCCTCAGGATGTGGTTTAAACGATTCTTCCAATTCCTTTATTGTAGTGCGTAGGGTCTTTTCTTTGGTGGTAGTCCAGGAAGTAACTTTATTTCTCCTTTTCTCTTCTAGGTTCTACTTCTGGGATATCTGCACTCTGGACGGGGTGGTCGGGAAGGTCAGGATGGATCCGTTTTCCGACATCGGTGGTGGACCCCGGGAATAAAGAAAGAGGTAAGTGTGAGATTCCTGGGGTTTAGGTTAGTAGTAAGGAGTGTGACAGGAAGGGGTTGGTGTATAGCAATGTGGGTGACGGGTGGTGACCGGGTCGGGGTTGGACAAAAACAACCAAGAACTCACCAGTGCTCTGTGTGCAACCAAAATTAAGTAACCCTCGGATGTTTCTTTAGGACTGTTGTATAGCACAGTCCCTAACTGGTGTGATTAGAGTTACATGCACTCTATATTTTATTACTCAGTTCCATGGGCCCTTCCCCGAGTCCCTCCCCTGCTATACCCCCCTCACTCCTGTTCCTGTTCCAAAAAGGAAAATAACTGAATCGGAGACCCGATCATACCTGGGAAAGCCACACCCCTCCAGGGACGTGGCGGGTCCGTTCGTCTAGTGGTCTCCGTTGAAGGGGGCTCTCTCCTCCCAGCCTCTTGTTCCGTTCCTCGCCTTGCTCGGGTTTGTTGTTCTCGTTGTTCCTGTCGGTGCGTCCAACCTCCTCGTCTCTGTGGCTCCATTCGCTCTCGATTTCACTCCGCGTCTCTTCCTGCTTTCTTAACTCGCTTCTCTCTTCTTCCTCCGTCTTCCTTCCTTTTGTGTCCCGCGACAATGATCCAACCCAGATATCCGGGTTGAGAGTTTCTTCTGGGTGGTCACCGCTCTGTGTTGTACCCCTGGGGCACTCCTGATGCGGCCCGGGGGTCAGTGTTGTAACCGGCAACGTAATGACCCGGTTACAACTACCCTGTGACATTTTGATCCAAAGAGAGACATCACTGCTGCTGTGGACGCTGGCCTGAAAGGGTTGGAGGCGGTGCTCATGCAAAAGATTGATGCAGAAGAATGGGCCCCAGTAGCCTATGCCAGCAGGTCCCTCATGGAGACAGAGCAGAGGTACTCCCAAATTGAAAAAGAGGCTATTGCCATTCATTGGGGATGCAAGAATTTCATATGTACGTCTACGGGCATTCGTTCACTGTCACCACTGATCACAAGCCTCTCATCCCCCTGTTTAACTATACTGCCTCCAAGCCACCCCCACGGATAGGAAAATGGATGCTCCAGCCTCAGGAATACAATTGCAAGGTAGAGTATCATCCTGGAGCACATAATCCGTCAGATTACTCGGCAAGGAATCCTAGGCCAGCAACATCAGCAGAGGAAGACGGGACACTGAGGAATATGTGAAGTGTGTGGTTGAAAGGTCCTGACCTTTGCCCGTTTCCTTAGAGACCATTCACCAGGTGACCAAAATATGATGAGAACCATCAGAGAGTTTGCTGAATATTTTAGCTCTCTTGGCATAGTGCACCGGAAGATCACACCACGGTGACCTGAGGTAAATGGAGAGATAGAGAGTTATGAGGACTCTAAACAAAGTAATAAGAATCGCCTCTGCATGAAAGGTGACGTTGGAGCTGGCTGTGTACTCCTTTCTACGAGACTATCGTCAGACTCCACACTCCACCACTGGAATCGCCCTGAGTCACCTCTCCATGTGCCGTGTTGTGGTTGACGCTATTCCTCATCATGAGTCTTGGACGCCTGCCCCTAGAGATGAGAGTTTAGAGAATTGTAAAAGAAAGAGCTCCAATGACAAAACAAGCCTCCATCAGCAAGCCCGCCACTCCGACTTGCAAGTTGGAGACCACATTCTCATCTAAGATCGGTTCCTGGGTAGTAATTTCTGGTTACTGTTTGAGAGCCACCCATGGGTCATTGTTAAGTGCCAAGAATTCCTGGTAGTTGCTCGCAGAGGAACTGAACAGGTTACTCACAACATTTCCTGTTTTAAAAGGGTTCATCTCCTGGCACATGTGACTGACCTGGTCAATGGAGATGTGAGGTCTGAGGCTGAGCGATCTGAAGATTCTGCACCGTCAGCTGGTCCTCCTGCTCAGGGCGGTTGGTCGCTAGAGCGGACTAGTGGGCCTACCACTAGACCCGGCTAGCTTGCATCACCTGCAAGTCATGCTACCCGCACCCGATACGAACTGAGAAGTAATTCTGCACTTTCTAGTCGATTTAAGGATCACCTGTTGTGACTGACAGGTGGGGGTTCATAGAGTGGGAGAACGCATAGTGTGTTTGTTTTGTTACCTTGCCTACACATTACTGAGTGGCAAAATCAGTGTCAGAAACAAAAGGGCAGCTCGTCCTTATGGAGGTTCGTTGACACTCCATTTTTCTTGCTTTCTGTCAATTTATTATTACACTAATAGTGAAAAATGTTTATTATTCACTATCAGTATAATAAAGAATGGATTACAGTAGCTGGACTATGGCCCTCCCTGGCAGATGAGCTGAGGTAAGTAAAAATGACTTCTAAATGTATGCTGTGTGTGTGCTTGCAGGTGAAAGCGTATCAATGTGAGTAATGTTTTAATGTAAATGTGAGACCGAATGCATGGGTGAATGTGTGTGTATGTGTAAGCAAGCGTGTGAGTGAAAGCAAATGTGAAATGGCATGTGATGTCACTTCTGCTCCCCCTGGCATTTTGGTGAATTGACATTCCTGCGTGCAGTTTGTGGTAAGTTCCACATCGGTAGCTTCCCTGAGGCCACCGGTAACGATGGAGGGGGATACCAATGAAAGCAGCATTCCTGGCATAGTCTGGCCATTCCTGTCAGCATCTCCCAGATTTGTAGCTCATCCACAATTGTCTCTGCAAATAACTACTGGACAAGGAGGCCTGCATCTTACCAACTACCAACAATAAATGTTCCACCTGTGGCATGCCTTACATGCTTGTTTTGGTCAATGTTCACCCAACGTAGGAATAAAGTTGTATGTTAGCTTTTCAAACACTTGGATTATAGCCCTGCTCTTGCAAATAAAATTATTTTGCGTGAACAGTTTTGTGGATTGGGTCTGTTCATAAATCTGTTGAAGGAGACTATCCTTGTTGTTAATTTTAGCAGCGCTGAAATTGCGAGCTGTTTGTCTCACGAGTATGTGGTCTCATTGGCAGATCAACTGATATTTTGGTTCTATCCCGAGCTATTATTATAAATCCATATTTCGTCTACCCAAAATTGTCGTAGTTTGGACTCTTGCTCTGGGCAAGACTGCTGGTTTAAGGATGACAGTACTTATGTTTGTAGGAGACTATGGCCCTCATTCGGACCTTGGCGGGCGGCGGAGGCCGCCCGCCAAAGTCCCACCGTCAAAATACCGTACCGCGGTCGCAAGACCGCGGCGGGTATTTTGACTTTTCCCCTGGGCTGGCGGGCGGCCGCCGAAAGGCCGCCCGCCAGCCCAGGGGAAAACGACCTTCCCACCATGAAGCCGGCTCGTAATCGAGCCGGCGGAGTGGGAAGGTGCGACGGGTGCTACTGCACCCGTCGCGTATTTCACTGTCTGCTATGCAGACAGTGAAATACTAGCGGGCCCCCAGGGGCCCCGCGACACCCCCTACTGCCATCCTGTTCCTGGCGGGCGAACCGCCAGGAACAGGATGGCGGTAGGGGGTGTCAGAATCCCCCATGGCGGCGCAGCGAGCTGCGCCGCCATGGGGGATTCAAATGGGCAACGGAAAACCGGCGGGAGACCGCCGGTTTTCCATTTCTGACCGCGGCCAAAGCGCCGCGGTCAGAATGCCCAAGGGAGCACCGCCGGCCTGTCGGCGGTGCTCCCGCCCCCGTTGGCCCTGGCGGTGCAACACCGCCAGGGTCATAATGAGGGCCTATGCCTATCCTACAGCAAGTCACAGCAGTTGTCCCAACCCTTCCGGCTCCCTAGCAGCACCTCAGCAAAAACACAAACAGTAAAAGGTGATTTGTGGCAGCCTTTACGCATGGACCCGAGAATAAGACATCTCAGGGATACTACTGTTTGTTTGTCTTTGTCACTTGATGTTCACGCCTTAGCATGGTGGCACTGATAATGCAAAGCATAACAAGTGGCCTAACTATAAACAAGGCAGCCATCTTAGATGAATTAAATAATTAAATGAGCTACGACAGAACAAGCTAAATAGGTTCAAAATCACTAGGTGACGGGGGCACGAGTCTGTAAGCCAAAGGGTAAGCTAACTCCTGTTATCCCATTAAAACAAACTAGGATTCACTACAAAATGACCTCAAGCCCTGGGTGCAATAAACTTCTAATTTTAGATAAATCCACCCCATTACAGAACTGGTTCTCTCCTTAACAAAATGTTTCAGATACTAATTGACAATCATGTTTAGAACCTTCTACTGTTCAAAGAGTTGATGTGACTGGCTATAAAAACACTTTTCTTTTTACTGGCTGAAAAAACAAATGGCACAGGCTCAGATTTTGGTAATTAGGGAACTATTAAAATCTTAAATTGGAATTTTGCTGGTTGTGCATCCAGGATGGAGTGTAGAATGTGGTAGTCACCTTTTATAGCAAGCTATGACATTGTACTATTACAAGAGACCTGGGACACCTACATGCTCATGTGTAATGATGATTTTCCTTTTCTAAAATTCTCAACTAAAACATTTTGAGGTCATAGATTTTTTTAATAAGTGCTTACATGGGGAAAGTTTGGTGTCAATGTAATCTTATGAGGGGCCTTCCATGCAGTTTTGAATGTTTGTACTTGTTCCCAGGAAGAACCGGCTGACCATGTTTTATATAACATCCAACGTCACTCAAATAAGAGGGGCTCTGAGTTAGGAAAGCTAGTTTTAGAAAGTGACCAGGTATGCCCTACAGCAGTGATACTCAAAGTATGACCCTGGGGCCACCTGCGGCCCTCCTAACCTCCACATGCAGCCCCCGGATTAAAGCAGCATTGTGCTGCTGTTTACTTCAGAGGGCACTAACACTTAGAACTATGTTAAATAAAGGAGGAAGCTTTAATTTACAAGCTAACTGGAGTAAAGAAAAAGAATAAAATAAAGTATCCTGCACTATTTAACCACTCATAAAGCTGCACTCCCATCCTGATAGCATCAATGCGGCCCTCGAGCTCACTTCAGAACATCATTTGTGGCCCCAGGAAAAATGTTTGTGAAAACCTATGCCCTACAGCATGAGGAAGGTCTGATTGTACCTACTCTATTTGGTCGTGGATGTTCCTCCATTACAGATTATGGCCCTCATTATGACATTGGAGGTCTATTCCAAGTCCGCCGTGGTGACGTCCGCCAACAGACCACTGCGGAGGCGGAAATCCGTCCGCCAGATAATGACACACAAACACAAAACCGACAGAAACCAGCCACAACAATTCCGCCAGACCCAACAGAGGTGAAAAACTGTCGGACCCACTGCCCTCCCTGTGATGCTAGCAACACACCACCCTCCAAATAATGGACCACGAATCACCACAGCGGACACTCAATGACTGTCACCCATTGGCAGTGCAGACCTCTGCTGTAGAATTGGGCACCCAACACCAACAGAAGCCAACATTGGCCAGATTAAAAAACCCAGAACTGACACATATACACACACCGTACACACCCACCATCAGCACTATAAAACACCCCTCTACCCAACCCACAATCCTTTGCAAACACAAAAAACAAACCACACCTTGTCAGCAAAAGACAATACAAGAACTGCACACACAAACCACAGCCACCTATTCACCTTTCACGCATCAAACGCCACACACCATACCCCAACACCCATCACACTCTGCACAACACACACACTACACCCACCACGCAACAGGCATTGCCCCAGAGAAGAATCACCGTTTCACAGATGAGGATTTGCGGGTGATGGTGGAGGAAATCATCAGAGTAGAGCCACAGCTGTTTGGTGCACAGGTCCAGCAGATAACCATTGCCAGGAAGATGGAGCTATGGCGGAGGATCATTGACAGGGTGAACTCCGTAGGAACATATCCACGCACAAGGGACAACATTCACAAGAGGTGGAATGACCTACAGGGGAAGGTGCGTTCCATTGCATCCAGGCACTAAGTTGCCATCATGAGGATTGGCGGTGGACCCCTACCTCCTCCCCCACAATTGACAGCACGGGAGGAGCAAGTCTTGGCAATCGTGCATCCTGAGGGACTCACTGTAATCACTGGAGGGCTGGACGCTGGGAAGTCATATTACTACCCTACCACCACGGATAGCTCCATGTCACCCCCTCACCCTGACTCCCTACACCCCACTCCATTTCATACAGTGCACCACCCCCATAACCTCCCTCAATTGTGTACCCCTGCATGCCCTACCCACTGCAAGAACACCCCTCCAGCTCTGCATGCACACACAACAGGATTGCATGGGCAGCATGTAGCACTACCAATCCCACAATTCATCACCATACACTAACCAAAGGTGGGAGGACAACACCCAGCCAGAAATGCTGAATATGTGACAGACAATGACTGTAACAAGGGCATTCACAGTGGCTTGGCTGCCCTAAAGAGATCATTCAAGGTTCTGGCTTCCTCTTTGATGGCAGCCAGTGTCCCTGTTTCTTCCGTCCCCCCTCCAAATACCTGTTCCCAGCCCCAAAGCCCTCTCCTCCAAACTATCCCACACACACAATCAGACAAGCATGCACCCAAGACAAGACAGGACTCGCACAGACAAGCAAAGGCACCACACTTCACTCCACAAGCACACCCACAGCCAAAACACAGAAGCACACACAACAGCCACTGCCTCCCCCTCTTCCTCCCTCACAGTCACATCAACACTCACACCTGCAAGCACTGCATCATCAGTCCCAGCTCCTGCCATCTGTACAGCCTTGCCCACAGTCACAACAGCAGACACGCTGACTAGCACCCAATTCACCACATGCTCAGTCACCACCACCACCAGCATCACAACCTCATGCAGCACACCCACCTCACTTGCAGACACCACAACATACATACACACGTCCTGTTTGTCCACTCCCCCGTCTCCCACCCCTCCAAAAACACATAAACGCTGCCACTCAGACACTCAACAGCCACGCCCCTCACACAAGCACACTGTACATGCACCTGCAACTAAGTCCAGCACACCTACTCCTCCTATAACCACTCCCTCTATTTCCACTCCCAAACCTCCTCCCAGAGCCCGCCCCATTGGACCTAAGTACCTTTTCCTTTTCTGCTTTGACCTCTTCCCTCATCCACCCGTGCTGCCTGCAAAAGGAGGATCTCTCTCCCCCAGCCCAGTACCTCCAGCTCCAAGTCCACTCC
This sequence comes from Pleurodeles waltl, assembly GCF_031143425.1. NCBI lineage: Eukaryota > Metazoa > Chordata > Amphibia > Caudata > Salamandridae > Pleurodeles > Pleurodeles waltl. Next base: position 114,669,140 of record NC_090445.1, on the reverse strand, counting down.
TGTTCCTCCCCCTGCAGCTACACCTGTCACCAAGGGGCACAAGAGTGGCACTCCGGCCCCCCACCCCAAGCAACCACCTCTGCGCCCCCTAAGCAACGGAGCAAGGGGGCCCCATCACAAACACAAGTCCAAGGACCCCCCTCCCAAGAAATCCCCCCATCCCACCCCCTGAGGGGCCTGCCTACCATCACCATGATGCCCCTGCCCAGTGGAGTGACTTGGACTGTCAGGAGTCAAGTTGGGCCTGTGGCTTTTAGCTAACATTGGACTGGCCACGGGCCCTTTGCTTATAGTTGCCTCATTTGTTGTGGGCGCAGGTCCCCGAAATTCAGAGGTTGGACCAAAGGTATGTGTACTGGCTTTCTTTACCTCTGGCTTATGTGGGTGTAGGATTTCACTGCAGATTATTTTCGGTGTGTGGTGTGTGTGTATGGTGTGTATTGTGCATGTGGGTGTGTCACTCTCCCCTCCCTCCCTTGTGTGTTATGCGACTGTACTCACCATCCTCGTCTTCATCAGCGTTGCTGCTCCTGGACTGCCATCACGTGGTACAACATCGGCAGGACTTCCAGTTCGGGTTCCATTGCTGCCAATATGATTCGTTATTCGCCAGGCTTTTGGTGGTGGTGGTCCTGCCCCGGAAATCCTGGCGGTCTGCTATGTCATAATATGTTAGACAGGATGTTGTCTTCCACCAGCCTGAAGATTGCAACCGCCGTGGTCAGTGGACGGACCGCACTGACGGTTCGGGTGGTACATTGGCTGTCTATGGAAGGGATCACTGCCATGGTCATAATTTGGAGGTCTTCATCGCCAGCCTGGCGATGGATCTACCGACATCGCCGGCGTGGCAGTCAGCTGACCGCCAATGTCATAATGAGGGCCTATATATTTATTGCAAGATCATTTGGTATGGCTGTAACACATTGCAAAACGTTTAGCCTGGGTATTGGGGGCCATAACCCTTTTACCTTGTGCCTGGATCGCCCTACTGCTTTACATGTATCTACTCCTGGCTTTATATTAAGTCCACTTCCTAAAGATAATAACTTATGTCTAGTATGGAAACTGCCTAACCCCACACTTCTTTTAGAAAGACTAAGGATAATCTTCAGGCCTTAATCACTCGTCTTACTTGTGAAGGCGACAGTGGTGTCATAATAAAGTCTTTTCTGAGTTCTGTAGGAAGGCAAAAAGTTGCTTTTGAAACCAGCCATCAGCTCCGACCCTCAGAATCGCCAATGGTTCGACTCAGCTTGCGTCTGGTAAACTGTAAGTTGAGACTAGCCTTGTGCATCAAACCAAGAAACACTGATCTGATAAGAAGCCGCAGTGCACATTACAAGCACACTATAATTAAGAGAAAGAAAGAAATAAGGAAAGGGAAACAAGAGATTATTATGAAAGCTAACAGAAGAAAGGATTGTAAATCATTCTTATTAAAAGTTTCTTGAGGAATGGGAACAGAATCATGGCACCCCTTAGCACCCATATTACAGCTGACCATCGGGTTAAACAATTTTCTGGCATATGTAGCCTGGCAGTAGTGATGAGACCTTGAAAGTCCAGGTGGCTGATGGAGGTGTGCATGCCAGGATGCAGTTTGGACAAGATGAAGTGGGTACTGCTCTTAGGGGATGTCCTCCAAATAAAGCTCCAGGCCTTGATGGGGTTCCAAATGACCTATTAAAGTGCAATTTGTGCATCTGAGCACCATTGCTAACAAACAGTTTTAATCACTTAAATAGCGTCCTATTACCACCATCATGGTCCTCCTCTAAAATTGTCCCCATCTGTAGGAAGTAAGACTAATCTGACCCATTGTTATCGACCGATATCTCTTATGGATTCCACTTCTAAAATCCTAGGTAGAGTGGTCTTTAATTGGATCAGGAACTGGCCAACAACAAGGCTGCATTACGTTTTTGCCAATAGGGGTTCAATAAGTACCTTAGTATGGTGGAGCAGTGTCTGAACCTTGAACTGATAAATGGTTAATACTTTGTGGCTAAGCACTGCCCACTGTACCTGGCCTTCATGGGCTTGCCCTCTGATTTTGACCAAGTAAATAGATCCAAGTTATGGTACATAATTACAGTGAAAGGCTTAGGCCAAGCCCTGGTTACTTTTATGGAACATTGTAATCAAACTTTAAATGCTAGGGTCAGAATTGGAGCCAATGGGGAATGTATGGAATCATTCAAACTAGAAGGAGGAGCCCGCCGAGGATATATTTTAATTATTCTTTATATCGATGATCTGAGCCAATATTTAGCCTATTGTGGACAAGACATTCTAGTGACTGGCAATCTTTGAGCGCCAGCATTATTATTAGCTGTTGACGTGGTATTAATGGCGCAACCGTCAAAGAGCCTATCACATTTACTTCAAGGGTTCTATAGATCCGTGAGGGACCTAGATATGGATATAAAGTATCCTAAATCTCCTGTAACGGTCTGAGGTTCAATTTACCTCAGTGTATGTTGGTTCTGACACGTTATCTTTAGCGGTACGTTTCCCCAATTGGGAATCAGATTTAAGATAGATTTGACAATAGTCTCTGGCATTCCAACATCTCTGACAGGCAACAATGTATTCAATCAATTGGCACACTTTTAAACTTGACCTCCTTGATAGGTGGTACACCGGTGCCTGCTTTTCTAGACATTTATAAAATGTAATAGGTTCTCGTTATGTTTCCTTCTGGGCTCTTATGAAAGTAACAGTGTCCCACCCTGCCCTTGTGATCAAGTATCACGGTAAAACCTTATTACACTTTACTTATTTTTGTATGTAGTATGGAAAATATACCAGGTTGGCATTGCCCATTTAAAAATCGCACAATTTTGGGGTTATGCAGGCCACCTCTCATATTTTTAGAGTCTCATGTTTTGCCGTTTCCAGCTTTTTAAAATTGGTGTACGTTGTTGTAAATCTATGAACAATTATAATTTTCATCCTGTATGTTTTACTAATTTGCTGCTGTAATGTAATCAGTGTTTTTATGATTAAGGGGCTGACTATGAGTTTGGCAGACGGAAACATCCGCTCGCCAAACTCCCAATGGGGAGGTTGTTGCGGTGCTGGCGCCCTCCCCACAGGCCCCATTCTGACTTTTCCACTCGGCTGCCCGGTGGAAACCAAGGTTTCCGCTGGTCAGCCGAGTAGGAAAGGTGTGGCAGCTTTGTGGCTGGCTCATACTACAACCGGCGGCAATTCTGCCTCATGCAGAGTGCACCAGCACCCTCGAAAGGTACACTGTCTACTGTGTGCATTTCAAGGGTGCTGGGCAGGGGGACCCCTGTGACAACCTGCACTTGTTCTCCGAAAGCCTTTTCATGGCAGTCAGACCTCCATGAAAAGCTACAGGCATGGGTAGTGCAGGGGCGCCCCTGTGGCCGTTGCACTTGTTCTCCACCATCCTTTTCATGGTCAGACCGCCATGAAAAGGCTGACGGAGAACAAGGTTGTAATCAGCAAGGTGGCAGTAAGTTCACTGATCCTGGCAGGGACGCCGGTAGGTTGGCGGGTCTGCCCGCCAACTTTGTAATGTGGTGGTCCGAGCGCCACAGCCGTGATGGTCAGACCGCCAGCCTCGTATTGAGGCCCCAAGTCTCTTAATCAAATAAAGTTATTTGATGATGATGTTGAGAGTGCGTATAGTATCCATATAGTACATCAAGGTGGGACCAATCTTACTGCATATTTCTCTATTGAGATTGAAGCTTCCTTTCTGACTGGCAAGTTTGCGATTCGATTCTGGTTTGGGGATACAGGAGTGTAGGAATGTACACTCTTTCTTGGCATCGTTACCCCCATTTTCTGCCTGTTGTCAGTGTGTTTGACTGTCTTCACTAGGATCCTGCTAACCAGAACCCCAGTGATTATGCTCTCTCCCTTTAAACTTGGGTACTTGAACCACATACACCCCATATTTGGCAAGCTGGTACCCCCTTGTAAGTCCCTAGTATATGGTACCCAGGGCATTGGGGTACCAGGAGATTCCCATGGGCTGCTGCATGTATTATGCCACCCATGGCAAGCCCATGGAAAATGAAACTGCATGAATAGGGGCATGCACCTTTTCAGTACCAGGTCACTGCACCATGTCACTTTAGGTCACCCCTATGGTAGGCCCTCCTAGCCCAGAGAGCAGGGTGCAGGTGCCTGTGTGTGAGGGCACCCCGGCACTAGCAGAGGTGCCCCCACGAACACCAGTTCCATTTTCCTGGACTTCGTGAGTGCGAGGATGCTATTTTATGTGTGTACTGGGCATACGTTACCACCTATGTCGAGACACATAATGATAACTCCGAACCTAGGCATGTTTGGTATCAAACATGTCGGAATCATACCCCAATACTGTTTTCAGTATTGGAAGTATGATTCCATGCACTCTGGGGGCTCCTTAGAGGATCCATTGTATTGCTCCTACCAGCCTCCTGGGGTTTACCAGGCAGCCCAAACCGCTGCCACCCATCAGACATGTTTCTGCCCTCCTGCTGCTTGAACAGGTCAAGCCTAGGAAGGCAGAACAAAGGATTTCATTTGGGACAGGGGGTAACACCCTATCCCTTTGGAAATAGGTGTTACATGGCTTCTGACCAGTCTACACCGGTTCAAGAACGCCCAGCACCTGCTCTGGCGCGAAACTGGACAATGGAAAGGGGAGTGATCACAACTCTGTGCATCACCACCCAGGGGTAGTGCCTAGAGCTCCTCCAGAGGGTCCAAGGATTCTGCCATCTTGAATCCATTCTGGGCAGGGGCCGCTGCGAGCATCTGAGTGGCTAGGTCAGGCAGGTGACGTCAGAGCCCCCTCCTGATAGGTGTTGATCTGGCTAGGTGAACAATCCCCTTTTAAGGGCTATTTAGGATCTTCCTCTGGGATGGATCCTCAGATTCAGATTGCAAGATTCCAGCAGACTCCTCTGCAACCTCTACTTTGACTTCTGGCCACTGGAACCGTGACTGGACCCTCCAGGAACTGACAATCTGCATCCATGATGGAGACTTTGCTTGCAACATTGTTTCCACGACTCCTTCCAGCTTCTGCAACATTTCCCTGGCTGTGCATCCTCTGAGGACATAAAGGCCCTCATTCCAACCCTGGCAGTCTCTGACCGCCAGGGCGGAGGGCAGCGGAAGCACCGCCAACAGGCTGGCGGTGCTTCCTGGGCTATTCTGACCGTGGCGGTAAAGCCGCAGTCAGAAAAGGGGAACCGGCGGTTTCCCGCCGGTTTTCCCCTGGCCCAGGGAATCCTCCATGGCGGCGCTGCTTGCACCGCCGCCATGGGGATTCCGACCCCCTTCCCGCCAGCTTGTTCCTGGCGGTTCTCTCTGCCAGAACCAGGATGGTGGGAACGGGTGTCGTGGGGCCCCTGGGGGCCCCTGCACTGCCCATGCCACTGGCATGGGCAGTGCAGGGGCCCCCTTACAGGGCCCCATACAGATTTTCACTGTCTGCTTTGCAGACAGTGAAAATCGCGACGGCTGCCACTGCACCCGTCGCACCCCTGCAACTCCGCCGGCTCCATTCGGAGCCGGCTTCCTCGTTGCAGGGGCTTTCCCGCTGGGCCGGCGGGCGGCCTTTTGGCGGTCGCCCGCCAGCCCAGCGGGAAAGCCAGAATGGCCGCCGCGGTCTCCTGACCACGGAGCGGCCATTCGGCGGTAACCGCATGGCGGGCGGCGACCGTCGCCCGCCGCGGTCAGAATGGCCAGCCCAAGTCTTCAGCCTGCATGAGAAGGAAGAAGGAATCTCACTTGGAGTGAAGGAGTCACTCCCCTGCATCCGCAGGCACCAACTACAACAATGACTGGCTGCGTGGATCTCCTCTCATCCTGAGCTGTGTGGATCCTGCATCACGGGTGGTGATCTTGATTGGCCCCCTTGGTCCTCTCTGCCAGTTGTCAAACTTTGGTGGAGGTAAGCCCTTGCCTTCCCATGCAGGACAGTACCCCCGTGCACCGAGTCTCTTGCTGCTACCAAGGCTTGTTGGCATCTCCTCAAAGGGATCTTCAGGCTCTGTGTAGACCCAGTCCTTAGCACACTTTTCTGCAAAGCACAGCCCTCTGCATGGTTCTCCTGTGGCGTGGGACCCTTCTCCAGTTGTGCTGCATGGGATCCTCTGCGACTCCTGGTTCCTCTTACAGTGGGTCTCCTGTGGGGGCTGCCTTTTCTTCTGTGGGCTCTCTGCCTTGCTGAGGGTCTCCCCAGGACTCGCCCCGTGGGTTGAGTCCTCCTAGACCTTGCTGGCCCCTGCCACCTCCACTTTTGCTTCACCATGACTTCTGCCTCTACCAAGGCATGTTGGTGGCTTTTCCACACAACTAACCGACTGCAATCTTCCATCCAGCGTGGGACGATGACTGCATCCTCCAGGGACTCTTCTTCGGCTCCGGGGCTGCATTGCTGATCTTCTTCGTCGTACCGTTGACCAACTCCTGCAACCACGGATGGGTGGGTAGTAGCTCCTGCCACCACCAGACTCTCCTACGACTTCTGGACTTGGCCCCCTTCTTCCACAGGTCTTCCCCTTTAGGAATCCAACGCTGGTTTCTTGCAGTCTTGTCTGGGTGTTGCAATATCTTCTTTTTGGTCCTTTTGGGTGGTTTGAGGAAAATCCAGTAACTTACTCATTTCTTCCAGGTCGCTGGGAGGCACTGGGGTACTTACCTTTGGGGTTTCCTGGTTTCCCCAGATCCCCTCCACACATTCCACTTACCTAGGTGGGAGTTCTGCATTTTAGTATATGGTTTGGGCTTCCCTAGGATCACTATTGTATATTTGCTATTGCACTGCTTTCGTTCACTTTTTATGCCTATTACTCATTACTAGTGTACATATCTAGTGTGTTACTTACCTCCTATTGGAGGGTTGCCTTTCTAGTACTTTTTGGTAATTGTGTCACTAAAATAAAGTACCTTTATTTTTGTAACACTGAGTGTTTTATTTCATGTGTGTACGTGCTGTGTGACTACAGTGGTGTTGCATGAGCTTTGCTAGATAAGCCTTGGCTGCTCATCCACTGCTACCTTTAGAGAGCCTGGCTTCTAGACACTGCCTACACTACACTAATAGGGGGTATCTGGACCGGGTATAAGGTGTAAGTACCTGAGGTACCCACCACACACCAGGCCAGCTTCCTACAAGGTTTTGTCCTTACACTATGCTCAATATCATTTGTCTGAATTTGTAAGCCTACACTCTGCAGGTGACAAGTTACTGCTCCCCAAATGGAGTGACGAACAGGTTGGGATAAAATATTATTAATTTCTATTCCTAAATGAACGCCTTCCTCTGGACTGTCTTATAGGCACTCCCTTAAAGTTTGAGCATTTCTTCAGATACGTATACATCTGTCCTTGCTGGTGTCCCTTGTGCCAGCACAGCCAATGAGAGGATTGAACCCTTCACTGGAAGTATCTTGTATCTTTTGTTTTTTTTCTGTTGTCTGAAGGACTGCTTTTTCTCTTCTACAGCTTTAATGGTCTCTACTTAATTTTTCATTTCTTGTTCATGTGCTGGCCAAATAGAGCTGTGCCAAAAAAGGGTAGGTTCATAACCTTTTGCTGGGCATCGGCTTCTAGGGACCACATGACAATAGCTTGTAGCGGCCTACTCCAGGCCATGTACACCATTGCTTATAACCTGAATGGCAGCCAGGGATGCTTCCTTATGTGTTCCATGGAAATCCTGGGCTTTGGGAGATCATCCATAAAAAATCTCACTCCATCCCTTATATCTCTGTGGTATCAGCCCAGCAGCACAATAGCATTTTCTCTATAGAACTTTCTGTTGTGTTGCACATTTGCGTGCCTGTTATAGTTTGGCCTCTGGGGATGATTAGTTTTTTTTTTCCTGACCGATGTCACTGTTAGACTTTGCACATCCTTAGTGTGGGTTCCCCTGACTTTTAGCCTTCAGACCTTCTGTTTTTCTGACCTCGTTTTTGCTGGCTTTAGGACTCTGGGCACTTTACCACTGCTAACCAGTGCTAAGGTACATGTGCCTTCTGCTTAAACATGGTAACATTAGCTTATCCACACTTAGAACATTTATGTCACCTATAAGTCCCTAGTAAGGTGCACTACCTATGTCCAGGGCCTGAAAACTAAAATTTACTAGTGGATCTACAGCACTGATTGTGCCACCAACTAAAGTAGCCCTTTGAATATGGCTGAGACCTCCCATTGCAGAGCCTGTGTGTGTAGTGTTAAACTGCCATGTTGACCTGGCAAGTCAACCCTCTTGCCAGGCCCAGTCCTTCCTTTTCAATACATACATGTGATCCTTAAGATAGGCAATGGATATCCCAAGAGCAGGGTGCAGTGTAGTTAAAAAGTAGGGCATGTACTTTTAAAAAACACTTACATTCCCTGTTCACTACTGCTAGGCCGATCTCTCCCACAGGCTCACATTGGGTTTACCCTATTACATTTTATCAGTGTAATTTTCCATTGGGAAGCAATGGAACCTCCAAGTTTTGTGCCGCTTGAATCACAATTTAAAGTCACAACTTATGGAGAAGTCGGATTTTAAATTGTAATTCTGAAAATGCCCTTTTAGAATGTTGGTGTTTTCTTACTTTACCCATTTGGTGCCTTTTGCCTGTCTCCGAATACCAGTCTGGGTGGGTGGCAGCTGGGCTTTGTGTATTCCCTCTACACAGCCAAACACAAAGGGAGGTTAGGTGTGACTGGTGGACCATCCACATCCTGAGGGGTGACCCTGGACAGGATGGGAGGGAGAAGCTGACACACCTGAATAGGCTGTGTCCTGTTCCCACACAAAGGGCTACATACCCACTTGTAGAGAGTCCGGAGCCAGGGCACGAAGTGCAGGGTTTCTGTGCACTTCAAAGCCATCTCTTTGAAGTCTCCCCCATTTCAAAGGCACAACTGGGTATAAGTACTGGACCTCAGACACCATCAAATCATTACACTTCTGGCTCTGTGGAAACTCTAAAAGGAAGAAGGACTGCCCTGCCAAGTGATGCCAATCCAGCCCTGGGCCCTTCAAAGTGGGAATAAAGTTCTGCTCCAGTCAAAATCAACGCATCGCCGGAGTTGTGCGGATCTGAAGTGGCGCATCACCCCTGTTGCACGGATCACAACAGGACCATCGGCCACCATTGCATGGATCGGAGTCAATACATCGCCTCTCCAGCATGGCTTGACCTTGGCGCATCACCTTTGGAACTGCGGCATCTCGGACCCAACACATTGTTGCTACTGCATGGTGGAAATGAATGCATCTTTGCCACTGTGTGTGAAGGATCAACTCATTGCATCGCTTCCACCTGTTCCCCACACCTTTGACACTGACGCAACCAGGATTAAGATACTTTTGCTGAGCGGGCCCAATGAGATCCCTGTAACCGGCCCGCGCTCCATCGCTCTACTTTTTTACCATGTATGGCATTTTTTGTGTGTGTTGTTTTCCCTGTTTTACTATTTGAAGTGTTGTACAAAACACTTAACACATTACCTCTAAAGTTAAGCCTGACTGCTCTGTGCCAAGCTACCAGAAGGTAAGCACAGGTTAAGTAGGGTGTGTTTGTGACCTACCCTGACTAGGATTGTGATTTCTGCTTGGACATGGTGCATACATCTGCCAACCAGATACCCAATTTCTAAAACTCACAATCACAGAGTCTGCCTTGGGGTCAGACATGAGAAAGACAGAATCTTGTGGTTGAGGTCTGTATTTTTTTTGAAGTATTGGTGTGACTACTTACACAGTGTTAGGAACTTGTCTTCTGCTATCTCTAAGACACCCAGGACTAGAAGAAGCAAAGGTTGTACAGAAGGACTTGTTTGCACAATTGGTACCATGACTGAAACCATTGTCAGAAGGACTTCCATTGTAGGAATGTTTAACTTATTTGCTCCTCTTGCCAGCTCATCTTGGAAAATTGTTAAGTCGTTCACTAATAACATTCTTGCCAGGGAGGCAGGAGCAGAGACATCTTAAGTATTTATGATGCCCCAGGCAATATATATTTTAGGGCCCTCTGTTTGGAACAACTTTAAATGTATTACCTCCCTTTGCTTAGTTCAATTCCTCAAGATGCCAAGCAATATTCAAGTATAGGCTAAACCTTCAGAAACAGGCACTTGTAAAAACAGACAAAATATCAAGCTTTCTGGTATCCAAATAATACCAAAAGTCTTTAAGTGCAACAAAATTTTATGTGAAATTCAGTGTTTAACCAGTTTGGTACTCCCATTTTAGGAAAAAACATGCTAAGTGTAGTGTTAGATGTTCAGTGGACTAATGTATGGACTAGTGTGCAGTATTGAAATACAACATGCACATACCACTGGAAATTGTAACTTAGTTGCTAAATATTTGTAATCACAACTATAACCCCCTCAATTCCGAAGTTCTTGCTGAAACAGTAAAAATTAATGCAATGCTTAGAGGATTATCATCATTTAGGGGGTCATTGGGTCGCGAATGACGGAAGCACCGCCAACAGACTGGCGGTGCTTCCAAGCCCATTCTGACCGCGGCGGTAAAGCCGCGGTCAGAAAACCGGGGCCGGCGGTTTCCTGACGTTTTTCCCCCGGCTGGGCGAATCCGCCAGGGCAGCGCTGCCCTGGGGATTCTGACCCCCTTCCCGCCAGCCTGTTTCTGGCGGTTTTCACTGCCAGGAAGAGGCTGGCGGGAACGGGTGTCCTGGGGCCCCCTAATAGGGCCCCTGCACTGCCCATGCCACTGGCATGGGCAGTGCAGGGGCCCCCTAACAGGGCCCCATGAAGCTTTTCACTGTCTGCTTAGCAGACAGTGAAAAGCGCGATGGGTGCAACTGCAACTGTCGCACGCCCGCAACACCGCCGGCTCCATTCGGAGCCGGCTTCTGTGTTGCAGGCCTCCTTCCCGCTGGGCCGGCGGGCGCTAACATGGTTAGCGCCCGCCGGCCCAGCGGGAAGGTTGAAATGCCGGCAGCGGTCTTTTGACCGCGTAGCGGGCAAATGGCGGTTCCCGCCTGGCGGGCGGCAACCGCCACCCGCCAGAGTCAGAATGACCGCCTTAGTCTGTTAAAATATAATAACGTTCATCTAATTTCTCTTCCCTTTCCTTGCCACTTTTCTCCTCTTTTGTGCATTTCTCAGGCTAGACAGTTACCTGTGACCCTGCTGAGTAATATAAATGTGGTGGGGCTGGATACAGGAGGTGGAAAGAGCCATACCGAGACAATGTAAAGCACAAGATGTGATGTAGAGAGAGGAAGAGGTAGAGACATAGATACAAAAGTTACTTATTTGTAACTGTAGTTCACCAGTATTGGTATTTTACATAGATTCCCATGCTCAAGTCATCCCCCTTGTGGAATTGGGAGCCCCACAGTAAAACATTGAGAGCAGTACAAGATTAAACATAGCCATAAAGCTTTGACATAGTTACAGAAGAAGCCCATTCATACTCTTTTAAAAAGATCCAAATCTCAGCCAGTCAGCACCCAGCACACTCCCTCTCCAGGTCACCATGCTCAATTTTGTGGCACAAGTGTCTGCAAAATTAATGAAACATTGGTGAGCCTGGAATGGGAAGCAGGGTGGGTCCCAATTGAATCTATGAAAGATACCAGTATTGGAGAACTACAATAACCTTTTCATTCTAATTTTCGATCTTCCTAGAGTCACATGTTGAATCAGAGTAGCAAGCAGTAATTTATAACAAACAGGCATTAGGGGATGGCTGGAATCAATGAGAAGAAAACAGGCTTACATTATTTAAAGAGATGATGTAGTACTGTTTGTCCACTGCGGCACTTCTTTCTGCTGTTGAATCCAGGCAGGAATGGTGCGTATAGGTATGTTTCTTCTTCCATGTAGCTGCTCTGCCTATGTTCACTATTGGAACTCTAGCAAATAAGGCTTTAGAAGTAGACACACTTCTTGGGGAATGTGCTGTGGCATTTCCTCGGAAAGGATAACCCACTTTGTTACGACAAAGGACTACAGACACCCAGCAAGATATCCCTTATTTCAACAGCGATTGACCTTTTTGTGGGTGACCATAGAAAACTAACAATTGATCAAATTATCGGAAAGATTTTGTTCTGTCAGCATACAATTGTAAACATCTTTTGACATCCAAGGTATGATGGGCTGTTTCTGCTGAAGTGCTTGGATTCTGGAAGTACTTCTTAAATGCTACGGGTTCATCCAGCTTTAGCGGAATGTAAAAGGTATGACAATATTTATTGTGGTAAAGATGATATTGGGTGTATATTGTGATTGGTACACCAAAAGAAGAAATGTTATTATTTAATTCCATAAGTTTTGTTTGTTGAAGGTCTCTGGCATTAGATAACACCTCTCTTCAGTGTTCCGGAGTATCTAGAAGGTGAAATTCTTTGGATTCAGAAGCCAAGTTGTGAAGCTTAGAGCGCTTGGATGAGGGTGTAGGATTTGCCAGTTGCAAAGTGTCAATAGATTTGGTGATGGTTTCAATGTAATTCTGGTTTTTGGGAGTGAAGTGCCTTTATGAACAAATTCTGCCCGGGGCACCAAGAAGCTATTATAGTAAGGCAACAAGGTTGTCGCCTCATTTTTATCAGACTCAATAGACGTGGTGGAGAAATGTATGCATATGTTCCTGACACTTATTGAAAAAGCATTTCCCCAAGATCCGGAAAGGTTATGCCTCTCGTAGTACCGGCACTTGCAGTTCAGGCTAGTTGCAAACAGGTCCAGATTTTGATTGTCCCAAAAAGAGAAAATGTGGTGAGAAAAGATATTCTCCTAGTATTTGTGTGTTGTGTTCATCATCGTAATACTTCTTTCATTTGGCTTGTCAATGAGGTTGGCAAATGATCCCTGCACTTGAAGTCTTTGTTTTTTGTGTTCCTCTCTGTCAGGATACTTCAATTCGATTTTCTCAGAAGCAGAAGATAACTCCTCAGTCCCGACCCGAGCTACTCACAACGAATATTAATCCTTCGTGCTGAGTACCCCGGAGGGGGAAAGGGGAATGGGATGGTAGAGAGACTGCCACAGAGATGATGAACGCCAGTACTCAGTCTGCCTCTTCACATCTAAGATTGGATACAGCACCTGCAAGAGTCACAGTCGTAATTACTAGGGACATACAGCATCAGTTTTTCACTTTCTACTCTCAACACTTAATTCTCTTTAATTCTATTATTTCTTCACTCACCCTGAGTTCTCTGTAGCCTTGCTTCTCTCTATAAATGATAGCTCTTCTTAAAAAAATGCTTATTACTGATTCTGGAAGAATTTCTCAACCTTTGTTAGAGATTGGTTTAATGTATCTCTTTATATATATAGTTGGTGATAATGCGTTCTTCAAATCAGCTGATGTTATTTAATTTCTCCTGTCTTATTGTGACTTATGTCAATACTTGTATTTGTAAATGCTTGTTTATTAAAGTTTGTTTCTCCTTTCTTACTTCGACATTTGTTGATAACTTGTATTTGTAAATGCTCGTTTATTACAGTTAGTTTCTCCTTCCTTACTTCGACATCTGTCGATAACTTGTAGTTGTAAATGCTTGTTTATTTAAGTTTGTTTCTCTTTTAAACTCTATTTTATTTTATTACCATTGAATTTGTAAATGCTTATTTGTTAACAGTTCGTTTCTCCTTTAAACTTGGCCTTTGTTTATAACCTTGACATTTGTAGATACTTGCTCTTTTAAAGTTCGTTTTTTCTTTGACTTTAATATCTTAACCTCTTAAATGCGGGCGTCGGCCACTGGCCGACGCCCACACACCCTCCCTGGTGCGGGTCACGACCAGTGGCCGACACCAGGAAGGGCATTAATAAATCCTCGGGTGCGTCGCACCCGAGGATTTATTTTTTATTTTTTTCCCCCCCCCGGGAGACACGGAAGCTACCGTGTCTCCCCCCGCCCCCCACCCGCCCCTTTGTGACGTCAGCGCGCCGCGAGGCGCGCTGACGTTGCAAAGGTGTTTTCCCCATGAAAGCAGGAAGCAGTCTTGCGGCCGCTTCCTGCTTTCATGGGGAAAACGGCCTTTTTCACGTTCGGGAAGGCCTCGTAAGAAAGGGGAGAGTCTCCCCTTTCTTACGAGGCCTTCCTGAAAGTGTTTCCTGGCCCCCGGTCGCAGCTGTGCTGCGATCGGGGGCCAGGAAACACTTTCAGGTTTCCTGGCTCCCCCGATCGCAGCACAGCTGCGATCGGGGGGGTCAGGAAACATTTTGAAAAGGCCTCGTAAGAAAGGGGAGACTCTCCCCTTTCTTACGAGGCCTTCTGAAACTGTTTCTGGCCCCCGATCGCAGCTGTGCTGCGATCGGTGGCCAGAAACAGTTTCAGAAGGCCTCGTAAGAAAGGGGAGAGTCTCCCCTTTCTTATGAGGCCTTCTGAAACGGTTTCCTGGCCCCCGATCGCAGCACAGCTGCGATCGGGGGCCAGGAAACCCCACTAGACACCAGGGATTTCACTTTTGGGGGGCAGCCCCCCCCCGGAAAACGGGCCGCCCCCCCCCCGGATAATTTTCCTAAAAAATTAAAAAGGTAGGTGCCCCCTGGGGAGGGGGGGGGGGGGCGCGATCGCGCCCCCCCCCCCCCCCAGGGGATTTTTTTTATCTTTCAAAAAAAAAAAAAAAAAATAAAAAAAATGAAATAACAGGGGGTCGCCCGTGGGCAGGGTGACCCCCTGTGGGGGCAATTTTTTTTTTAGATGTTGTAGGGTTTCCCTGGGGGCCATTTTGGCCCCCAAGGAAACCATACAACAACTAAAAAAAAATATATGTATATATATATATATCTATGTAGATAGATATATCTAGGTACATGGATATATCTATAGATATATCTATGTAGATATATATTTATATATATATATATATAGGTAGATCTGTATCAAAGAGATTTATAAAGCGCGCTACTCACCTGTGAGGGTCTCAAGGCGCTGGGGGGGGGACGGGGGGGAGGGAAAGGGGCTAGGAGGTTCACTGTTCAAAAAGCCAGGTTTTGAGGCCCTTCCTGAAAAGAAATAGGTTTTGGGTCTTGCGAATGTGGGTTGTGAGTGCGTTCCATGTTTTGGGTGCAATGTAGGAGAAGGATCTGCCCCCGGTGGTGGTGTGTTTGATGCGGGGGTCAGAGGCGAGAGAGAGGTCAGCTGAACGGACGTTTCGTGTGGGGGTGTGGAAGGTGACTCTCGTTGAGGTAGGCAGGGCCTGTGTTGTGGAGTGATTTGTGTGTGAGGATGAGGATCTTGAAGGTGATCCTTTTGTCAATGGGGAGCCAGTGGAGGGATTTGAGGTGTGGAGAGATGTGTTCGTGTCGGTGGAGGTCGAGGATGAGTCGTGCTGCTGAGTTCTGGATGCGTGTAGTTTGCACTTGAGTTTTAGAGTGGTGCCGGCGTAGAGGGCGTTTCTGTAATCAAGCCTGCTGCTGATGAGTGCGTGAGTGACAGTTTTTCTGGTCTCTGTGGGGATCCATTTTAATGTTTTTCAGTATACGGAGTTTGTTGAAGCATGAGGAGGTAAGAGCGTTGATTTGTTGGGTCATAGAGAGGGAGGAGTCTAGGATGATGCTGAGGTTGCGTGCGTAGTTGGCGGGGGTGGGTGCAGGGCCTAGCGTGGTGGCCCACCATGGGGGGTCCCAGGTTTTTTTGGTGAGGGCCAAAGAGGATTATTTCGGTTTTGCTTGAGTTGAGTTTTAGGTGGTTGGCTGTCATATATACATCACTTTTGTCAATATGTGTGTGGTTTCCCTGGGGGGAAAAGGGTCCGACTTGTCTAATGGCAGTTTTAGTGCCATAAAGAAGCGCAGAAGGTTTATATGCCTACTGCAAAGAGCACATCTGTATTTTATGTAAATAGCTGAGTACATTAGTAAAGTCTATGGAGAGATAAAGGGCACTTTTGCTGGGTGGTAATGAGGGAATCCGAGGAGGAGGGAGTGGGAGCACCAATAATGATTGTTGGACTGGGCGCAGGAGGTGCTAAAGACTGTGACGAATGGTATGTGACAAGGTGTTTTTTGAGTGTCTTGAAAGTACGTGCTGATTGAGGGAAGAAGCGCAGGTAAGGTGGCCTCTACTGTTGCACGTATCTCACACACACCATCGATTTTGTGACTGTCTACGTAGGCTAGTGTTTGAGAGCAACAGTTTAGCCAATAGCAGAGATGGCATCTTGATGGATGACTGCTGCCTGCACTCGGGTTATAGAGGACCGCTCTGACATAGGATCAGAGACTGAGACATCAGATACTGAGACAGCATCTGAGGGATAGGACAATGGCGCAGACTCTGGGAGTGATTTTTCAGTCAGAGGAGTCCCATTCGAAAACTCCTCTTCCAGTACATTATGAGGGAGGTGATGAGGACAGTCCTGCTGTCCCTTCGCAAGCTGTTCGTGCAACTGGGTAATAGTGGGTTAGGCCAACCCAGAGAGCAGGTGAATGCGGCGGCAAGCAGAGAGAGAGTGCTCTCTTGGGAGCTCACCAATTTAGTTCAGCCCCAAATTCCACCACCCAAATCATATTGTGGAGACATCAAAATTGTCTATGGCAAAACAAACTGGTTTTGTAAGGCAGGCACCTGTGTTTTTGGTCCTGGATTCGGCGGCCATATAGAGAAACACACTAAACCCAAACATTTCTGGAAACTAGACATTCGGGGGAGTCCACAGAGGTGTGACTTGTGTGGATTCCCCAAAGTTTTCTTACCCAGAATACCCTGCAAAGCTGAAATGTTGAGAAAAAACTCTATTTTTCTCGCATTTCTGTCACACAAACTACAGGAATATGCTGGGATCCACAACATTCCTACCACCCAGTGACTCCTCACCTGTCCTGATAAAAACACTACCCCACTTGAGTGCCTACACCTAGTGCCTGTGTCAGGAATGGATCACCCCAGGGTCAACAGCTGCCTCACGTAAGGACCAACATTGACCGTTGTGTGATCTATTCCTGTCGCAGGCACCAGGCCTAACCACACAAGTGAGGTATCATATTTATCGGGAGACTTGGGGGAACGCTGGGTGGAAGGAAATTTGTGGCTCCCCTCAGATTCCAGAACTTTCTGTCACCGAAATGTGTGGAAAACGTGGTATTTTAGCCACATTTTGAGGTTTGCAAAGGATTCTGGGTAACAGAACCTGGTCCGAGCCCCACAAGTCACCTCATCTTGGATTCCCCTGGGTTTCTAGTTTACAAAAATGTGCTGGTTTGCTAGGTTTCCCCAGGTGCCGGCTGAGCTAGAGGCCAAAATCCACAGGTAGGCACTGTTTTCTATGAAAAAATGTGATGTGTCCACGTTCTGTTTTGGGGCATTTCCTGTCGCGGGCGGTAGGCCTACCCACACAAGTGAGGTATCATTTTTATCGGGAGACTTAGGGGAACGCCGGGTGGAAGGAAATTTGTGGCTCCTCTCAGATTCCAGAACTTTCTGTCACCGAAATGTGAGGAAAACTTGTTTTTTTAGCCACTTTTTGAGGTTTGCAAAGGATTGTGGGTAACAGAACCTGGTCCGAGCCCCGCGAGTCACCCCTCCTTGTATTGCCCTAGGTCTCTAGTTTTCAGAAATGCACAGGTTTGGTAGGTTTCCCTAGGTGCCGGCTGAGCTAGAGGCCAAAATCTACAGGTAGGCACTTCTCAAAAAACACCTCTGTTTTCTTCCAAAAATTTTGATGTGTCCACGTTGCGCTTTGGGGCGTTTACCTGTCGCGGGCGCTAGGCCTACCCACACAAGTGAGGTATCATTTTTATCGGGAGACTTGGGGGAACGCCGGGTGGAAGGAAATTTGTGGCTCCTCTCAGATTCCAGAACTTTCTGTCACCGAAATCTGAGGAAAACTTGTTTTTTTAGCCACTTTTTGAGGTTTGCAAAGGATTCTGGGTAACAGAACCTGGTCCGAGCCCCGCGAGTCACCCCTCCTTGGATTGCCCTAGGTCTCTAGTTTTCAGAAATGCACAGGTGTGGTAGGTTTCCCTAGGTGCCGGCTGAGCTAGAGGCCAAAATCTACAGGTAGGCACTTCTCAAAAAACACCTCTGTTTTCTTCCAAAAATTTTGATGTGTCCACGTTGCGCTTTGGGGCATTTCCTGTCGCGGGCGCTAGGCCTACCCACACAAGTGAGGTATCATTTTTATCGGGAGACTTGGGGGAACGCCGGGTGGAAGGAAATTTGTGGCTCCTCTCAGATTCCAGAACTTTCTGTCACCGAAATCTGAGGAAAACTTGTTTTTTTAGCCACTTTTTGAGGTTTGCAAAGGATTCTGGGTAACAGAACCTGGTCCGAGCCCCGCGAGTCACCCCTCCTTGGATTGCCCTAGGTCTCTAGTTTTCAGAAATGCACAGGTTTGGTAGGTTTCCCTAGGTGCCGGCTGAGCTACAGGCCAAAATCTACAGGTAGGCACTTCTCAAAAAACACCTCTGTTTTCTTCCAAAAATTTTGATGTGTCCACGTTGCGCTTTGGGGCGTTTCCTGTCGCGGGCGCTAGGCCTACCCACACAAGTGAGGTATCATTTTTATCGGGAGACTTGGGGGAACGCCGGGTGGAAGGAAATTTGTGGCTCCTCTCAGATTCCAGAACTTTCTGTCACCGAAATCTGAGGAAAACTTGTTTTTTTAGCCACTTTTTGAGGTTTGCAAAGGATTCTGGGTAACAGAACCTGGTCCGAGCCCCGCGAGTCACCCCTCCTTGGATTGCCCTAGGTCTCTAGTTTTCAGAAATGCACAGGTTTGGTAGGTTTCCCTAGGTGCCGGCTGAGCTAGAGGCCAAAATCTACAGGTAGGCACTTCTCAAAAAACACCTCTGTTTTCTTCCCAAAATTTTGATGTGTCCACGTTGCGCTTTGGGGCGTTTCCTGTCGCGGGCGCTAGGCCTACCCACACAAGTGAGGTATCATTTTTATCGGGAGACTTGGGGGAACGCCGGGTGGAAGGAAATTTGTGGCTCCTCTCAGATTCCAGAACTTTCTGTCACCGAAATCTGAGGAAAACTTGTTTTTTTAGCCACTTTTTGAGGTTTGCAAAGGATTCTGGGTAACAGAACCTGGTCCGAGCCCCGCGAGTCACCCCTCCTTGGATTGCCCTAGGTCTCTAGTTTTCAGAAATGCACAGGTTTGGTAGGTTTCCCTAGGTGCCGGCTGAGCTAGAGGCCAAAATCTACAGGTAGGCACTTCTCAAAAAACACCTCTGTTTTCTTCCCAAAATTTTGATGTGTCCACGTTGCGCTTTGGGGCGTTTCCTGTCGCGGGCGCTAGGCCTACCCACACAAGTGAGGTATCATTTTTATCGGGAGACTTGGGGGAACGCCGGGTGGAAGGAAATTTGTGGCTCCTCTCAGATTCCAGAACTTTCTGTCACCGAAATGTGAGGAAAACTTGTTTTTTTAGCCACTTTTTGAGGTTTGCAAAGGATTCTGGGTAACAGAACCTGGTCCGAGCCCCGCAAGTCACCCCTCCTTAGATTCCCCTAGGTCTCTAGTTTTCAGAAATGCACAGGTTTGGTAGGTTTCCCTATGTGCCGGCTGAGCTAGAGGCCAAAATCTACAGGTAGGCACTTTGGAAAAAACAGCTGTGTTTTCTATAAAAAAAATAGGATGTGTCCATGTTGTGTTTTGGGGCATTTCCTGTCGCGGGCACTAGGCCTACCCACACAAGTGAGGTATAATTTTTATCGGGAGACTTGGGGGAACACAGAATAGCAAAACAAGTGTTATTGCCCCTTATCTTTCTCTACATTTTTTCCTTCCAAATATAAGAGAGTGTGTAAAAAAGACGTGTGTTTGAGAAATGCCCTGCAATTCACATGCTAGTATGGGCACCTCGGAATTCAGCGATGTGCAAATAACCACTGCTCCTCAAAACCTTATCTTGATCCCATTTTGGAAATGCAAAGGTTTTCTTGATACCTCTTTTTCACTCTTCATATTTCAGCAAATGAATTGCTGTATACCCAGTATAGAATGAAAACCAACTGCAGGGTGCAGCTTATTTATTGGCTCTGGGTACCTAGGGTTCTTGATGAACCTACAAGCCCTTTATATCCCCGCAACCAGAAGAGTCCAGCAGACAAAACGGTATATTGCTTTCAGAAATCTGACATCGCAGGAAAAAGTTACAGAGTAAAACATAAAGAAAAATGGCTGTTGTTTTCAGCTCAATTTCAATATTTTTTTATTTCAGCTGTTATTTTCTATAGGAAAACCTTGTAGGATCTACACAAATGACCCCTTGCTGAATTCAGAATTTTGTCTAGTTTTCAGAAATGTTTAGCATTCCGGGATCCAGCATTGGTTTCACACCCATTCCTGTCACTAACTGGAAGGAGGCTGAAAGCACCAAATATAGTAGAAATGGGGTATGTCCCAGTAAAATGCCAAATTTGTGTTGAAAAATTCGGTTTTCTGATTCAAGTCTGCCCGTTCCTGAAAGGTGGGAAGATAGTGATTTCAGCACCAGAAACCCTTGGTTGATGGCATTTTCAGGGAAAAAACCACAAGCCTTCTTCGGCAGCCCTTTTTTCCCATTTTTTTGGAAAAAACTAAATTTTCACTGTATTTTGGCTATTTTCTTGGTCTCCTCCAGGGGAAACCACCAACTCTGGGTACCATTAGAATCCCTAGGATGTTGGAAAAAAAGGACGCAAATTTGGCGTGGTTAGCTTATGTGGACAAAAAGTTATGAAGCCCTAAGCGCGAACTACCCCAAATAGCCAAAAAAGGGCTCAGCACTGGGGGGGGAAAGGCCCAGCAGCTAAGGGGTTAAACAAGAACCTTGTAAACATAAGGTTAATTCATACATTAACTCAGTAGCCTTACCGACTTCCACGGGAACGGTCTACTATCAAACTCTTCGAATAAACCTTGACAATATTTATCAGTTTTCTGTAATATAATCTTCAAATGTAATTTTACCTCACAGGAGTTTCTGTTCTGAAGCGCGCTCTCTCTCTCCACACAGCTGATTCCTGTCAGACCTCAGTTGAAGTGCAAGGCTTCCAGCTGGAGAGATCGTAACCTAGCAACCAACCGATTGCAAGACTAGAACTGTAACTAACCTTCAGGACTCACAGCGGCCATCTTGGATCTTCTCTTCTTGATTCTTCCTTTGAAATAAGCGCAAGATTACTCTGCAAACCTTCTTCCAGTTTGGGCTTTGCTGTCTCCACTGAGGATATCTCTTTGCTTTTCTCATGCACTTCTTTGATTTGACTTGGCAAGTTTGTGTGATCATGACAGTACTCCCCCTCAAGGAACAGTTCTCCAATTTAGGTTTGCTTGGGTAGGTTCTATAAAAGTTTCTCACTAATCTTGAAGCATGTACATACTCGTGCGGCTCCCAGGATCGTTCCTCTGGACCATAACCTTTCCAATCAATTAGATAATAAAGCTGGCCATTACGGATTTTGGAATCTAAGATTTGATTGACCTCATACTCTTCTGCAGAGCTAATCTGGATAGGAATTGGAGGGGAGTTTTGACGTAAATTTGGAGGACTGTTCTTTAACAAGGAGATATGGAAAACAGGATGTACCTTTAGATGAGCTGGCAACTGCAATTTAACTGCCACTGGATTGATCATCTTGTCAACTCTGAATGGGCCTATAAATCGTGGCTGAAATTTGCGATTTCCTTTGAGACGTAAATGACGAGTGGATAACCAAACTTTGTCTCCTTTCGAATAAATGGGACTCTCTCTTCTTTTTCTATCTGCCTGAGTCTTATATGAGTCTTTTGCTTGAATGATGTTTTTTCTAGCCCTTCCTAAAGTGGTCTGCAAATCCCTCACCATCTCTTCTACTGCAGGCACTGAATCATCTTCTTTACCCAACATTACATTAGGATGTCTACCATGGTTCAGATAAAAGGGGGTGAACCCAGTGGTGGAATGAACAGCATTATTGTAAGCAAATTCAGCTGCCCACATCAACTCGGGCCATTCCTTCTCTTTATCGAATAAATTGAGTCTTAAATACTGTTCTAACTCTTGATTCACTCTCTCTGTTTGCCCATCGGTTTCAGGATGGTAACTGGTAGAGTAACGAGAATCAATTCCTAATCTTTTACTAAAGGCCTTCCAAAAGCGAGAAACAAATTGGGACCCCCTGTCTGAAACTAGAATTTTTGGGATGCCATGGGCACGTACTATGTGTTGTGTAAACAACTGTGCAACCTGTGGGGCTCGAGGGATTTCTTTCAAAGGAATGAAATGCGCCATTTTAGTGAAAGTGTCTAAAAAAACTAGGATAGTGTTAAAACCTTGGCTACTAGGGAGGTCCACTATAAGATCCATAGTAACAGTATGCCAGGCATGGGGTGCAGTGGGCAAAGGTCTTAACAGACCTTGTGAAGCTGTTCTATTTGATTTCCCTCTTTGACATTTGTCACAAGTTGACACATATTGTCTTATCTGAGTTTTCATTTTTGGCCACCAAAATTCTCGTTGTATTAGATTTTGAGTCTTTTGAATTCCTTTGTGTCCAGCCAATTAATCGTCATGATAAGCCTGAAGAATTTTTTCTTGCAGCTGCACAGTCGGAACATACAGTGCACCTTTAAAGTATGGCAAACCTTTTTTGATTTCTCCTCCTTGGCCTTCTTTGGACCACTTCAGAATTCCTTCGAATCTTACGTTTTCTTGAATTTCTTTGGTTAAATTTTCATACAATATGGCAGATATGAACTTCTCTTGTGGAATAATCAATAATTTTTCTGGAGGCTCTTTAACTGCACCGGTATCAATTCGAGATAGAGCATCTGCCTTCCCATTTACTTTTCCTGGTCTGAAAGTGATAACAAAATCAAAGTCTGCAAAATATAGGGACCAACGCAGTTGTCTAGCTGTTAGAGTTCGAGCTGATTTTAAAAACTGTAAATTTCGGTGGTCCGTGTAAACGGTCACTTTATGCTTAGCTCCCAAAATGTAATGCCTCCACTCACGAAAAGTTTCTTTGACTGCCAATAGCTCCTTATCCGCAATTGAATAATTTATCTCTGGTGGTGTTAATTTTCAAGAGAAATAGGCCACTGGATGTAATTGACCTGTATCTTTATGACGCTGGGAAAGGATACCTCCTATGGCAACATCTGAAGCATCTGCTTCCACATAATATGGCTCATCTGGATTGGGGTGGAGCAAGATTGGAGCTGAGACGAAGGAATTCTTCAAAAAATTAAAAGCATTTTCAGCTTCTTTTGTCCACTCAAACTTCACTCCTTTCTTCAACAATCGAGTAATGGGTGTAACTGTTTGAGAAAAATTGGATATGAATCTTCGATAAAAATTAGCGAACCCCAAGAAACTCTGGATCTCTTTGACATTGCAAGGAGAAGGCCAATGTTGCACTGTCTTTATCTTGGCAGGATCCATACTAACTCCTTCTGGTGACAAAATGAATCCTAAGAACTCAACTCGTTCCACATGAAATGCACACTTCTCCAATTTTATATAGAGATGGTTTTCTTGCAACCTTGTGAGGATGGATCGAACATGGGAAATGTGCTCCTGTAGATTGTCGGAAAAGATTAAAATGTCATCTATATAAACCACGGCAATCCGGTCGAGGAATTCTCGTAATATATCATTAACGAAATGCTGGAAGGCAGCGGGAGCATTGCATAACCCATAAGGCATCACTTGATATTCAAATAATCCGTATCGAGTCCGAAAAGCGGTTTTCCATTCATCCCCTGAAGCCACTCGAATCAAATGATATGCTCCTCGCAGGTCCAATTTGATGTAGATTCTAGCATTCTTTACTTGATCTAATAAAACTGACACTAAAGGCAGTGGGTATCGATTTTTGATGGTAACCTGATTGAGGGCTCGATAATCAATGCAAGTTCGAAGGCTCCCATCCTTCTTTGGTATGAAAAATAGTGGGGATGACACTGGAGATTCAGAAGGACGAATAAAACCATTAGCCAGATATTGATCCAAATACTCCTTTAAATGTTGATTCTCTCCTTCGGTCAATGCGTATATTCTGCTACATGGCAATATCGCACCTGGCTCCAGTTAAATTTTGCAGTCGTAGGGTCGATGTGGTGGCAATTTCTCAGCCTCCTTTTCATCAAAAACGGCGACTAAATCCTCATATTCTTTTGGGATTCCTGCTGTCTTTAGTGCACAGATCATTGAAGAGTGTGATGATAAACAGGCCGCTTGGGACTTGGTGGACACTTCCACTCCATCATGAAAGCAATTCTCTTTGCAGTAAGAGGAATTCATCTTGATCGTTCTTTTGCTCCAATCAATTTGTGGATTATGTTCTGTAAGCCAGGGCAGACCCAAAATGAGTTGAAATTGTGGAGCATCTATCAAATTAAAGATTATCTGCTCCTGATGTCCACCAAAACCTTGCATCTGAATTGGTTCGGTCTCATGGGAAAGGGGTCCTGAAGAAAGATTGGTTCCATCCACAGCTCTTAATACTTCCAAAGTAGATTTCTTGATAAATCGAATACCCATTTTACGAGCGTATTTGATATCACAGAAGTTGCCCGTAGCTCCAGAGTCTATCATAACTGAGATCCCTTGCATTTCCTTCTCAAGGGTCTTAACTGATACTGTTTGTACCAAATGTGGCGCTGCGATTTGTAAGGTATTCGCCACTCGTTGATCTAAAGGAGTTGTCTTGGGTTCTGCTTTCATCAGGGCAACTCCCTCTACTGATGAAGCTGGCCTTTTCCCGACTGAAGAGCTTTGGGTTTCTTGGGACAGTTTTTAACAAAATGCCCAGATGCACCGCAATATAAACATAGTTGATTCACTCTTCTTTTCTCTTTTTCTTCCTTAGATAAAGGACCTCGGATGGAACCAATTTGCATTGGTTCTTCTATCGTTATCCCTTCTCCGGCTCTCGTATGATCATTTCTTACACGATCAATTCTCAGGGGAAATGGTCGATACTCTCTTCTCTTTTCTGCTCTTCGTTCAGTTAACCGGTGGTCAATCTGTAACACAAGATCAATTAACTCTGAAATTTCGGTGGGTCTATTTGGAACTTGTCCTAAGGCATCTTTCAATTCATCTCTCAGTCCACGATAAAATATGGCAGCTCTTTTTGACTCCGGCCAGGCAGTCTCTACAATGAGTTTATTGAAATGAGCCACATAGGCTACTAGATCTTTATTACCTTGCCTGATTTCTAGTAGTTCATTGTCAGTGGCTTGAGCTGCAGTTCGCTGATCAAATATTCTTAAGAACTCTTCCTTGAAATTTTGGAAATTATTTAAAACAGGATCATTTCTGGAAATTATTGGCATGGACCATGCGGCCGCATCTCCTGTCAGATAAGACAATATAAATGCCACTTTGGACTGGTCTTCGGAAAAAATGACTGGTCTACATAAAAAATGCAATGAGCATTGGGTCAGAAAAATCTGCGCCTTATTTGGATCCCCACCGAAGCGCTCGGGTTGAGCCAAAGGAATAATAGGGGAAACCGCATGAATTACTTGAGTGGATATACCTGCAGACTGTGAAGGGCTAGGGATTTGTGAAAACACAGATTCATTTGATTTAGCGGTGTTCCCTAACTCATTTATTCGCTGTTTTATTTGGACTGTTTCTTCTATGGTGTTATTTAATTGTTTCTGTAACCCTTCCAAAACGGTGGCTAATGCTTTTATATCAATTCCTTCTGCCATTCTGCTCAGGAGGAAATCTGTTTTTTCCCTAAAATTAGGGTGACGGCACTTCAATCTGTCAGGATACTTCAATTCGATTTCCTCAGAAGCAGAAGATAACTCCTCAGTCCCGACCCGGGCTACTCACAACGAATATTAATCCTTTGTGCTGAGTACCCCGGAGGGGGAAAGGGGAATGGGATGGTAGAGAGACAGCCACAGAGATGATGAACGCCAGTACTCAGTCTGACTCTTCACATCTAAGATTGGATACAGCACCTGCAAGAGTCACAGTCGCAATTACTAGGGACATACAACATCAGTTTTTCACTTTCTACTCTCAACACTTAATTCTCTTTAATTCTATTATTTCTTCACTCACCCTGAGTTCTCTGTAGCCTTGCTTCTCTCTATAAATGATAGCTCTTCTTAAAAAAATGCTTATTACTGATTCTGGAAGAACTTCTCAACCTTTGTTAGAGATTGGTTTTATGTTGCTATATATATATATATAGTTGGTGATAATGCGTTCTTCAAATCAGCTGATGTTATTTAATTTCTCCTGTCTTATTGTGACTTCTGTCAATACTTGTATTTGTAAATGCTTGTTTATTAAAGTTCGTTTCTCCTTTCTTACTTCGACATTTGTTGATAACTTGTATTTGTAAATGCTCGTTTATTACAGTTAGTTTCTCCTTCCTTACTTCGACATCTGTCGATAACTTGTAGTTGTAAATGCTTGTTTATTTAAGTTCGTTTCTCTTTTAAACTCTATTTTGGTTTATTACCATTGAATTTGTAAATGCTTATTTGTTAACAGTTCGTTTCTCCTTTAAACTTGGCCTTTGTTTATAACCTTGACATTTGTAGATACTTGCTCTTTTAAAGTTCGTTTTTTCTTTGACTTTAATATCTTAAACAAGACCCTTGTAAACATAAGGTTAATTCATGTGCAAGGCTTCCAGCTGGAGAGCTCGTAACCTAGCAACCAACCGATTGCAAGACTAGAACTGTAACTAACCTTCAGGACTCACAGCGGCCATCTTGGATCTTCTCTTCTTGATTCTTCCTTTGAAATAAGCGCAAGATTACTCTGCAAACCTTCTTCCAGTTTGGGCTTTGCTGTCTCCACTGAGGATATCTCTTTGCTTTTCTCATGCACTTCTTTGATTTGACTTGCCAAGTTTGTGTGATCATGACACTCTTGAAAAGGCCTTGTGATGGTGGCAATGAGGGATCAAAGGGAAGCAGGAGGGGATCATTCTCACAAAATGACATGAAGATTCTGACATCAACTTGTTTTTCTTTTTGTAATTTCCTGGCTACTGGTAAATGCCCCATTCTCTCTTTGGACAGAAAGGCTTTGGGGGTGATTCAGACCTTGGCGGACGGCGGAGGCCGTCCGCCAATGTTCCGCCGCCGAATGACCGCACCGCGGTCAAAAGACCGCGGCGGCCATTCAGACATTTCCGCTGGGCCGGCGGGCGCTCTCCAAAAGAGCGCCCGCCGGCCCAGCAGAAATGCCCCTGCAACGAGGACGCCGGCTCAGAATTGAGCCGGCGTAGTTGCAGGGGTGCGACGGGTGCAGTTGCACCCGTCGCGTATTTCAGTGTCTGCAAAGCAGACACTGAAATACTTTGCGGGGCCCTCTTACGGGGATTGGCATGGGCACTGCAGGGGCCCCCAGGGGCCCCGCAGCACCCCCTACCGCCATCCTGTTCATGGCGGGTTTCCCGCCATGAACAGGATGGCGGTAGGGGGTGTCTGAATCCCCATGGCGGCGGAGCGCGGAGGATTCAATGGGGCAGCGGTAAACCGGCGGGAGACCGCCGGTTTACCCTTTCTGACCGCGGCTGAACCGCCGCGGTCAGAATGCCCTCGGGAGCACCGCCAGCCTGTTGGCGGTGCTCCCGTGGTCGGTGACCCTGGCGGTCACCGGCCGCCAGGGTCAGAATGACCCCCATAGTGTCTTATTATAGCTAGTATTGCCCCTAACAACTGTATCCTCCTTGAAGGGCTTAACAAAGATTTCTTTTTATTTAGGGTAAGTCCTAACCTGTTGAAGAGCTGCAAGCAGTGTATGGTCGATGTTCTTGTGGTCTTGAGAGAATTTCCTTTCTCTACCTAGTCGTCTAGATATGGGAAAATATGATGGCCATGTTTTCCTAGATGTGCTGCTACTGCAACCATGCACTTTGTGAATATTCTTAGAGATTACTTGAGCCCGAACAGTAAAACTATGAAATGAGAACAACGACCGGCCACTTCAAATCACAGTTGATTGTAGTGATTAGGATGGACTGGAAAGTGTAACTATGCATTCTGTAGATCTAGCTATGTCATGTTGTCCCCTTGCTTAAGCAGTTGTAGATCTTCTAAATTGATCATGCACAATTATTGTTTTTTGAGATTTTGTAGATCCAGAATCAGCCTCCATACTCTCAATTTCTATTTTTATTGAGAAAAAATAGAAAAAAGTTTAAATTTAACTGGTATTTGGGGATTTCCTTTATTGCACCCTTTTATAGTGTTGAACTGGCTGGTACAGTTGGTATCTATAAGGCTGGTAGGAAACACTGCGGATTGGGCAGTCTGTTTGCTGCACCAGACAAGAATTTAACAAAGTGTGCAGTTAGTCTGAGGTCAGTGGCTACCAGGGACTCGATCATAGCTCTTCTACATGTTCGTATTCCTCTAGTTAAAAAGATTGGTTTAAGCCAGTATCTACGCTCCGTCAGGAGAGCAGGGCAAATGCATGTTATGTTATGTTTTATGGTTTCCCAGTGATGGTTACATAACCAGCATTTTCCCACCATTCGGGTTCCAAGAGCTTAGGGTCAGGTTTAGAGTTGGTAACTCTTTGCGTTGATACCAGATGAGCTGCTATTCAAATGTTGAAGAGAGGCCAGCTGCCTGGTAGGACTGCAGGTGCAAGGCATTGTAGGTCTTTATAACCAAGCAGGCATTAGATTGGATTGCCAGCATACTACTGTCAGTGATGAAGGAGAGACTACCGCTTTATAGGCCAAAAATGAAATTGCCTGGTTCCATACACCATCTAGTTGTAGCTTTGCAATTGCCTGATCAAGGTAAACCCTGGCCACTGAAGAAGCTCCATGGAGCTGCATTTCTGTCCATAGGAGTTGATTTAATGTGTTGAGTTTTGAGCTGCAAGGTCTGTGAAAGAATTTTAGAAATGACCCCTGGCACACTGCTTTTTGGTTGATGAGTCTGAACGTCTGCCGTATTTGAGACGGGAATACCCCAGGGGTTAATATGAAGACCCTCCTGAATGTTCTTAAGACCAGGGTGTCGAGGAGCTGCACATCCCTATTGTACAGGACTTCGGGCCATATGAAATCTTCGGTGTCAGTTTTGCTCTACAAGGGGCTCTGAGCATTAACCAGGCAGGCGCTATGCCAGTTTCCTGGAAGCATATAGGAGAGATCCTGCCCTGTTCCGGATGCATTTTATTGTGTGGCAGGAAGGTTCCTCAATTAGGACACCCAGATACATTTAGATGTTGTCTTTGGGGATCTTGTTGCTGTTTAGGACCCACTTATCCTCCTATTTGGTCTTATGAAGGTTTATCGTAAGGGCCCTTTTAGAACTCGAATTGGGCACCCCGTCTTAGCTTAGTTTCACAGCTTATGCCTTATTTTACAGTAAACATGCATGTTATTCATATTTTAGCAAGTCTGCATTTGGCAATTGTTTTTATATATTTATCAGTTGCTTCTTCTAGTAAGGCTAACTTCAGGCTGCACATTTAATCAGCTTTGTACCACGCATAATCTGTATTCCTTGTCCAAGGCTGGTATGCACAGTACATGATATGCTAACTTGTGTTGCCAGCCCAGGAGCCAGCTTGAATCGCCGAGACAAAGCATTACATCAGAACTGCTGTTCGAACAATGTATGGCCCATTATATAAACTACACTCAGGCCCAAAGGGGGTAGATGGCATTCCAGTCATGGCCATCCTTGGATGCTTACAGCACAATAGACCACTTTGCTGGTGCTGATTCCTCAGCTTCCAGAGAGGATTGCTGTTCACACAACAGACAGACCCCTTCTATTTGATTCAGGTATGGGGCCAAGGCTAATCCCTTGGATCAGCTAAGCCTGAGGGTTACAACTGCTGTGCTCTCAGATCTAGACATAGGGTTTTGATAGGAACTTCTTGACTCTCTAGAAACGCACAACATGATGGGGTTATCTTCTTCACTTTAGCTGTATTGTTGGTTACAGTGTTCAGCTGCATAATTATCACAGCACGGCAACACCCCGTCCGCCTGGGACGACTCCTGGTGGCCCTCGGCACCGCACCGACCCCCATAGACCACGCCCGCAACCTCGGCTTCATCTTGGACCCTCTTCTCACCATGACCAAGCAAGTCAACGCCGTGTCCTCCGCCTGCTTCCTCACCCTCCGCATACTCCGCAAGATCTTCCGCTGGATCCCCGCCGACACTAGAAAAACCGTGACCCACGCCCTCGTCACAAGCCGCCTGGACTACGGCAACACCCTCTACGCCGGGACCACAGCCAAACTCCAAAATCGCCTGCAACGCAATCAAAACGCATCGGCACACCTCATCCTCGACGTACCCCGCAACAGCCACATCTCCGCACACCTGAGACACCTGCATTGGCTCCCAGTCAGCAAAAGGATCACCTTTCGACTTCTCACCCACGCACACAAAGCCCTCCACAACAAGGGACCGGAATACCTCAACCGAAGCCTCAGCTTCTACGTCCCCACCCGCCTCCTCCGTTCCTTTGGTCTCGCACTCGCTGCCGTCCCTCGCATTCGCCGCTCCACGGCGGGTGGGAGATCTTTTTCCTTCCTGGCGGCCAAGACCTGGAACTCCCTCCCCACCAGCCTCAGGACCACCCAGGACCACCCCGCTTTCCGGAGACTCCTAAAAACCTGGCTATTCGAGCAGCAGTAACCCCCCCTTTCCCCTAGCGCCTTGAGACCCGCACGGGTGAGTAGCGCGCTTTATAAATGTTAATGATTTGATTTGATTTTTTATACCCGAAAGCTGCTGCTTCAAAAAAATGCATTGAAATCTATTTAGCATTTTGTGTTTCACCTTGGCGTACATGAGTAACTGAGCGAAAGGTGTATGGTACGTTTCTATGACTTGCCTGAGGAGTCAGAGTGCCATGCTGAGGTTGCCGTAATCATCTTTTACCCCAATAGGTTGGGGGGCAGGGTAAGGCACTGTGAGCTAACCAGGAGTTAGGCCAACAGGTACCAAGTGGCGTGGGTTGCATTCAGTCTTCCAAGCTCAGTGGTGCTGCCATCCTAAACACAAAGTCCTATTATCAAAATAGGAACAGAATATATGGCTCCACCAATGTATCAAGGTCAGGTACTTATTTAACAGATCTCCTGAGTAGCTTTCTCTCTTGTATGCCAAAGGTGCCCTATTCACCTTTAATACAGAGATGTCCATGGTGTTAGAAAAATCCTCCTCAGCTATATAGGTAGTACCTATACTAGTATTACCTTCCTGTCAGATGAAGAGTAGGCTTTTAATTTGTTAAGCTTGCACCTTAAAAGGGTACCCCATTCAGTGTTCCTATCGCTGAACTCTTGTTTTACAGAAATGGCATGACTAGTAGTAATTCCAGTAAATTGTAAACATGCTGTCACAAAACATTTATATGCTAATGGTCTACCTAATGGGGGCAGAAATGTTGCATTTGTGGTTGAGGTACACAATGCGTACAAAACAGAAACATTATATTCTTGGGTCAACATTCCTGCAGTCGATGCTAATACAAATACCTTTCATACATACACAGTGGCAAACGTTCTACAACAAGACAGAGCATATAACTATTTAGAAATTCAATTATCATATCAAAAACACCAAAATTGGTTTCAAAGTACACTTCCACACACAGTTGCACATGTTAGATTAGGTCCTCTCAGCAATGAAGGACCAACATGGCCAGTATTGGCTACATATACACCATAACCAAATGTGCATAACTTACAAGCAGCAGATTTATGTATGCCCTTCATATAATAATTCAGTAAGCTTACAGACACTTAACACAATTTGTAATGCAACTTTTAAATACAGCCCCAGTGAGGGCTGCTCTAGTTGTCCAACAATTGGCTACACCTGGGATAAACCTGGTAACTATTAATTCTAATATGGATAAAATTCCCACCAGAACCAGCTGTGAGCAGTGTTTTCCTATATGGGACTCCAATGTAAACAAATAATTCTCACAATATGCTTGTAGTTTGGAATGGTACCCTCCATTGATGACTGTGCCACTTGGGTCACAGACTTTGTTGCAGTATAAACCATAACACATTGTACTCCCATCTCTTTCAGTCCTTCCATAGGTGTTGAAACAAATTCAAAATGAGCATGGGGCTGCCCCTGCCCTGGATTTGGGGACAAAATTAATGGGTAATTTTGCCAGTCTCCTCAAATTATTTTAGGAAATATTAAAGGGGAGGAGGCAGTGTTAGCAGTACGCCAACAGCTCACACAAGGTCCTCAAATAGACCAGTAACGCCAGCTACCAAAAATAATTTCTGAGACTTATATTAGTATACGTTGGGATAATTTGGGGGCTAGACTAAGTAAACCACAAATTAAGGGGAATTCCGAGAAGAATAGTACCAAGCAAGCACAGAAGTCTTGCAAAATGTGCTGGGACAAACCAAATCTAATAAGGATAAAGTAAAACAACGAGGAGAATCTCCGCATGCGGGGACCTTGGAGAAACAATATAATTTAAGAAATCGTGACAATTTGAAAGAACCAGACAGGTATCTATTCTTTATTTCCAATGAGTTGTCACCAACAGTGTACATAACTCCCAGCTTCCTCACAGACCACAGCTTCCAATCTCCACACCACTCAATTCCAAACCCCCCTCCTAGAATATTATCCCTCATCACATTCCATTTCATTCCGTTGAGCTTAACCCTACACATCTTCCCCCTTAAATAATCCAGAAGTTTCATTCACACAGGAGTTTACAAAAAGGTTATTCACATTACTAATCACATAAACAACTACCATGAACTATATACATATTGTATCCCTTAACCCGGTTACACAAACAAATAACTATGTGCATGTAATATTCCATACCCTTCCATTACCTTAACAAAATCTCTACTCATGATTAACTTTAAATACATTTCCTACGCTCCATTCTCTACCATCCTCTAACTTAACTACAGAATTCTTCACTGTTACTACCCTCTGTGGTTCGTAAAACTTGCTCTCACCTTTCTTTATAATCCCAACTTTCTTCACCGCAACCAGATCTCCACTCCTCACATTGGCACACTTCACTCTTCCTCTTTTCATAACTCATTTTATTCTTCCTCTGGAAATACATAGCCCTCGCCTTCAAGTTTTCCTGATCAACCCTCACCTGTTTCTTCTCATTCAACCACCCAGGAGATTCTTTAGTTCCCGGATCCCTCCCTTTAAGGGCAATGAAATGTGACACTTCTGTCACCGAGTGGGGTGTCACTCTGTGCGCCCACAACATCTTGCTCAATTCCTCCTTCCAAGTCAATCCACAGCTGTATGTTCTCCATTACAATCCTGTGCACCCTTTCCACCTTCCCATTCGCCTGTGGTCGGAACAGTGCCACCCTCTCATGTTTCACCCTCAACTTCCTAAGAAACTCTGTCATAGCTGCGGAAACTAATTGCACTCCATTATCCGTAACTAAAACTTTTGGAATACCGTCCTCCAAAAAAGTTTCTCTAAGAAATTCTATAACATTGTTGGAAGTAATCTGCTCAACAGTCTTGATTACAAACCACTTACTATAATAGTCTACCAAGACCATGAGAAAATGATTCCTTCTTCCCAATTTGTCCACTGGCCTCAACAAATCAAAAGCTAATTTCTCCCATGGTGCCTCAGGAAACTGCATACAACTCGAAGGCGGTTCGCTAACCACTTTCGTCTTGTCACTATTCAGTAAAATTGTCACATCCTCCTCTTAGTCAAGCTCCTTCCCAAATGCCCTTCATGAACAATCTTTACCAGTCTTACCCTCAACTTTGTGGGAGGCACAATTCTGTCCTGTGTCAATACCCTCTCACCTTGCACACTCAATTAATCTCTCACCACCAAGTATTGTTTCAAATTACTCTGCACTGCATCAGAACTGTGTCCCATTATGAATCTTCTCAATTCATCATATTCTACATAAATTCTCACAGCCTCCTCCCACTCATCTTCACCCAGTGCCAGTTCCCCATCTATGGAAAATGCCTCCAATTCCATATCACACATCTCATCAACACTTCCATCAATAGGCATCCGGGACAAGCAATCAGCAACTACATTTTTCCTTAACCTCACAAATTCAATGACGGTTATTAACCATATAGAGATGCGAGGTGTCAAACTCCCTTCCAGTCCTCGTCCACTTTTGAAAATCTGCAATAGAGGCTTATGGTCTGTGCGGAGAATAAAAGGTAAGCCCCACAAGTAATACCTAAAGTGGTTTATGCCCCAACAACAAGCCAATACCTCCTTCTCTATAGCAGAATAAGATCGCTCAGCCCCTTGCAATCGGTGTGACGCAAATCCAATGATCCTTTCCTCTCCGTCCACCACTTGGATCAATACTGCACCCAAACCCACACTGCTGGCATCGGTCATTACAATCGTCTTCTTAGTAACATCAAAAACGCTGGGGCACCGACAATCAATCGTTTAATTTCTTCAAACGCCCACTCACTCTCAGTTTTCCGTTCAAATACCGTTCCTTTTTTTAACAGCACTCTCATAGGCTCCACCAGATCAGCAAAATTATGTACAAACTTCAAGCAATACTCTGCTAATCCTAGAAATTATCTTAACTGATCTTTGTTGCTCGGTCTGGGAGCTTCACTAATCGCCTTTACAATACTTTTTTTTGGTTTGATCCCATCTGCGGATATTTCGTGCCCCAAATAGTTTAAACAACTTCTCCTTAACTGGCATTTTTCTCTCTTCACAGTTAATCCATGGTTTTAAATTTTCCGCAACACTTTCTCTAATAACTCATCATGCTCATCAAAAGACTTGCCTACAATTATTATGTCATCCTGGAAACACAGTACATTGTTTAGATCTTTAAAATGTTCTGCATTATCCTCTGGAATACGGCTGACGCTAGACCGAAAGGCATCCTACAATACCGATATGCCCACAAGCAGCGTCACAAAGGAAGTTAGGGGGTCGAGATTCTGGATGCAAGTTGACCTGATGATGCGCTGCAAACATGTCTAAAACACTAAGGGCCATATGCACGAAAGCTTTTTCCCATAGACACAGAATGGGTAAAATCCTTTCGTATATCTGGCACTAAATATCTTGCCATCACCCATATCACTTAACATTTCTGTAATGTTCGGTAAAGGTTGTCTATCCACCCAAATACTTCTATTAAGATCTCTCAAGTCAATGCATAAACGGATCTTATTCCCCTCCTTGGGTGTCACAACTATTGGTGCCAACCATTCAGATGACTCGATAAGTTTGATTATTTTTTTGTTCAAGCAACTTGTCCAGCTCTCATTGCAGTGGTTCCCTCATTAAAAACTGTACAGGTCTCATCTTGTGTACCACCGGCACTGCATTACTTTTCAAAATTATACGGTGTGTGAATCCTTTTAATTTACCCAATTTGTCAGTAAAGACCTTCGAAAACTTGCCATCAACTCTTCACACCATTGTTCATTAGATTTTAAATCATCCACATTAGCCATCTGCTCTACAACCATAACTGGTTCAGACGCATTAGGATCAAGTATAATGTTTAAGTCCTTCTGATGCCACCATCCTAGGAGGTTTGATCCCTCACCAGTGACATACACTTTTCCATGAACTCCATTGCCTTTAAATAAACTGTCCATCCACTGCATTCCCAATATTTCTATTCTCTTTCCCCCATATCCGACTGACTTCACATCAGTCTTCAACAAGTCTTCAAATTTCTTTCCCAAGATCTTTTCATAAGTTTCTCTCGATATAAGTGTGAACAAACTTCCAGAGTCCACTAATACTTTTACAACTATAGAATCTATAGTCACACTGCAGTGTGGTTTCTCCAATTTACTTGAACTTTCTCTCTTCCAATTTTCCTTACTCATAGATTCCGCAACCAGTTGATCAGACTCCTCGACTTCATCAACGGAAAACACAATTTCATGATGTTCGGCCTTCTTGTCATCCAGATTTAACACTACTGCTTATTACTTTTCCTTTAGATCTGCATACTTTAGCTATATGACCTCTTCTACTGCATGATCTACATGTCAAAGTTCGCGCTGCACAGATTGGACTAGAAGCTATGTGCCCTGGACATCCACATCTGAAGCATAAAATATTCATATTTTTCTTCTCACCAGCCTTTACCCCAGCATTCTCTGGCATCAATACCTGTCTCTTGGATTTGGATTTAAGTTCCTTCACCTCCACGGTGATTTCATTTCCAGAATCTTTCATGTAAGTTCTAGTTGCCTCATTTTCTTTCATCCATGCAGCAGTATGTTCCATGCTCCTTGCTATTTACATACATCGGATACATGGATAACAATTTCTCTCTCACTTTATTATTGCTTGTGCAACTCACTATTTGATCACGTATCACAGAATCACATAAGTCACGAAAATCACACGTGACAGCCAAACCTCTTAAAACAGCCAAATACGACATTAAATCCTCATCCTGACCTTGAAAACGGGAAAATAACTTATGACGTTCAAATACTATACTCAATTTGGGAGTAAAATGTTTTTCCAACATTTGAAGGGACATCTCATTAACATTCATAGGCTGTAGTCTCCCGTACCCAAGGATATTTCAGGCAAGTCATCGTATATTCTTCTTCCTTCTGCCCCCAGATGATGTAGTAAAATCGCTTGTTTCCTTGTAGGACTGTATTTATCTCCAGCTATGGCTAACAAATAAGTTGTAAATATATTCTTCCATCTCTTCCACGTTATTGTTGATTCACCTGGTACAGGTAGAAAGCATGGTGGTGCAGAAATGTTCTGCTCAGCCATCCTGCAAAGAAAATGCAACATAACAAACTACAAAAAATTACTAAAATAACAATCTAAATTAACAAACTAAAGTAACAATCTAAAATAACAATTTAAAATAATAATTTAAAATAACAATTCTAATAATATATGCTATCAGTTATTCTAAGTAGACTCTTCTTCTTTGCAGATGCAGTAGTCCCACTTCTTTTTCTATTGCTGTAATATGTACACAGTCCTTCTTTCCTTTCTACGCCTTCAGAAGCTTGAATCCAGCCTGCAGCAACACGTAGGTTCCAGTAATCAGGAAGTCAGGATTTCCTTGCCTCACCTCCAAGTTCTCCGATCTTCTACTCCAATCCAACAACAATTAGGAGTCCGCGTCTGTTCTTGCACAGCTTGCGAGTATCAAGGTACTCTGACGCGCTTTGCCACTATCAGAACCAGCGCTGTCAGCACTGCATTAACACACGCGCATATTCCAGAATGGTGCCACTTGCCAAGCAGCACGTGTGGTATTGTTTCTTTATAAAGCGTCCCCATTTGCGCAGCGGCCGTTGCGCTTCGACAAACACAGAGTTCACTTTTCTCGCTATATTTCAGTTAATGCAGCTAACAAGGCATAATTGTCCCTTCACACGTGGCCACTAGTACAATTGCTAGTACTAGATATGATTACACCCATAGGATAATTTCGTACAGTGCACTATACAGCAGTTCACTGGGCCTGCCACCAAAAATCAGGGCCCGTACCAATATCAATTTTCGAATTCGAGTTAACACTTTTGCTCTCCAAAAAACACTTAAAATTCCACATAGGTTCAGTAACTCAAATCAATTCCAGTTTTCATGTCGTTGTTCCGCTATCCAGTTTCCTTCAACCAGGGTTTGGGAGTTACACGTGTCTCTGACCCCTGCGCAGAGTCGCTCGTCCCCCATTCATGTAGTAATCACGCAGGTGATGATAAATAAGAGATGCTTTATTTCCAATGAGTTGTCACCAACAGCGTACATAACTCCCAGCTTCCTCCCAGACCACAGCTTCCAATCTCCACACCACTCCATTCCAAACCCCCCTCCTAGAATATTATCCCTCATCACATTCCATTTCATTCCTATGAGCTTAACCCTACAGTATCAGTATACTGATACACACCCTTATCGTTCCTTTCAGGACTCATCAGACAAAAGGACCAAGATAGGTGGGTGATCAGAACGTAGGAAAGAAGAGTATAAAAAAACAAACAAGGACTCACAACACTCATTTGCCATTACAATAAAAAGAAGAGAAAGTTCCACAACAAAAAACACAGTTTGAAAAAAATAAAGCAGGTTGCAAAGATTTCAGCTGACATATTGAGGACATTCCTGAAGAAAAGGACATGGGCAGTGTCTCTGCAAGACAGCGCAGCAGAGGTCACAATAATTCGCCAGAATCTTCAAGAATTTCTGGATGTGAGCACAACTGATGACTACATTGAAGTTGAAAACTGAGATAGGCCAGTTGCCCCTCCAGATCGTGTTTAAAAATTGAATATTCAGATTGAGGGGAACATAATGCGCACCAGCACATAGCTTTGGGGTTGTACCGCAACCATCTGGGTTGGGATAGGGACTCCCATAACATGTCATACCTATACCATCCAGCCCACAAGTACAACCTCAGTACCTATAAAGCATAATGTGAAATCCCCTGTGAAGGAAATTCACCCACAACTTGAGTAACTGAACCCTGTATGACCAAACCTTTGTTTACCGTAGCTAAGTCAGACCATTCATATAGAATAGTCTTCGATTACAGACATTTAAACAGTCACACACGTACAATTGCAATACAAAACTCGCATAGCACAGCCTTAATGAACAACACTTTCTGTAAAGAATACAAAACAACCTTGGATATTTTGAATGGGGTTTTCAGCCAAAACACAGCGCCTGAAAGCAGGAATCTAACCGGTTTTTCTACACTCAGCTCTTAATGCCGATCTTGATGACTCCCCCCATGGTATAAGTACAGTCCTGGATTGTTCTCAGCTTGTGTAACATCAATAATACATGATATTGATCCTGAGGCATTGTCTTATGTAGATAACATTTATCTGACAAATGACAACTTCAACACACATTTGGCCAGAGTAGATTGCATTGTATTGGGATTTGCCAAACTAGATTACAGAGTTAATTTCTAGAAAGCAAAAACTGCATTTCTCAGTGTCCTTTTCGTGTAATACGAGCTTTCAAAGTATGGGAAGAGGCTGGCACCACACTTCCTAGAGAAGTGTTCACAATTACCACCACCAAATACCATCAAAAATGTGCAATCCTAGTTAGGATTCATTAACTTTGGCAGTACATTCAAGATTATGTGCAACACATAACACCACTTTATAATTTATTACGTCCAGATTTTTCTAGCAAACATTGGACACCACAACATACACAAATACTAAGATCATTACAGGCTGACATGCTTGAAGCAAAAAACTTACATACATTTGAAAATAAAACAAATCTGGTTATCCGGATAACATACAATCATATACGTCTCATTCAATGAAGGTGACACAGTGCCAATTGCATACAAATCAAATCTATACTCACACGCAGAAATGTGTTTCCCATCCACTAGGAAAATACTGACTGCAGTTCAGATGACTATCATTAAGGAGAGGCCGGTAGCCCAGGGTAAACACATCATTGTGGTTACCCCAGTTCAGCTCTTGAGCCTATTTCCAAAGCCATCATTCCAAATGCAAAAGCACTAAATCCATGACAGATACAATGGCCCACCTCTTTCACTGACACTGATTTTGGTTTTGTTTCTGATCTAAAACTACAAACCTAAGTATTTCTCCAATATGAACTTGAGTAACCCATACCCACTAATGTCATGCTTCTAGAACACTACACATACATTTATAATGGTGGTTCAGCACAACCTGCTGTAGGTACCAAACACCAGTAGTTCACGCCTTACGCAGTCGTTTTTGGAGTCATGAGGGATGGGGAGTTCCACCCTCAACTAACCTACACACAGTCCCTTGTGAATTGCACAGCTCAAGATGCTGAGCTTAAATCATTGATTGTGGCACTGGAACATACAAATCCTGAATTTCCCACATTTATTGTGTGTGATTTGTGTTATTGCGTCCAGTCCTTCAACAAATATTTACAGTAGTGGCAACTTAAGGGTTTCAGAGACTCTAACGTAAACACCATAAAGCATGAAATGTTCTAAGGAAAGGTGGCAGAGCTTAAAGACAAACTGCCACGGGCTCATGAAATACATACACTGGGCCATCAATGTGTTGGAATACACATTGTAGGAATTTGTTGGCTGATGAAGTGGCCAAGTCTGTAGTTGTTACGGCAACTGTCGCTATGATAACTCGTTCTCATATGAAGGTGGATGATGACATTTTTGCTGATGTTAACGCTTCAGCTAGCGGCATGCTTCTTCCAAAAGCATACCCAACCAAATATTCCTAACAGGTAAGTGCCCAAAACATTCCTTATGCAACAATAACAGGGCTGGGTGATTGTAAGATCGTAGGCCACAACTAATTAATGCAGCTCATGAGAGTGTTGCTTCTGCCCATGCCAATGTAGCAGCTACCATTTCACTTTTACAAAAACGTTACTGGTGGCATGGTCTATACAAACAGACCAAACAGTATGTGCCCAATTCACAAAGGTAAACTTAGATGTTTGGTCAAAACCCAGACAAAACATCTAAGTTTACAACTTTGGAAATTTACAAAGGGCATTTATGAGTACTATCTTTAGAGCCGCACTCGGAGCGGATCTCTGCCCCAAGTGCAGACCTAAAGATACTACTCGTAAATGCCCTTTGTGAATTCCCAAAGTCTTAAACGTAGACGTTTGGTCTAAGTTTAGACCAAACGTCTAAGTTTACCTTTGTGCATCAGGCCAATTGTCTTTAGCCGTGACATCTGTCAACAAATAAAAGGTTCCACCATCCAGTGCCCACTGCAGACACCTGCTATTAGTGTCCAACAAGCCTATACAGTGTGTGTACTTGGACAACTGTGGTACTTTACATTCAGACAGTGCACACAAATGCATTCTAATAGCTGCATATTCTTGCTCTAGATTCCTTTGGGTATGGCTAATGCTTGCACTGTTATTAAAGAATTGCATGTCTTTATCAGGACTTATGCAGTTGTTGCATTCCAATCGGACCAGGACCCTACTTTTGCCTCTAGGGCTTATAGGAATGCCATGGGAACGTTGGGGGTTGCAGTGCATTACTCTGCTCCATATCATGCAGGGGAAAATTCAATAGTGGAAAGAAAAAAAACCTGACTTAAAGCAATCCAAACAGCTAGAGTATTAGGTTCAGGTAGCAGTTTGATAAATCAATTAGATGTGGTCCACAAAGTATTAAATAATATGCCTTGAAGATTGTTGGAAGGCCGTACCCCATATGAAGTCCTGTTTGGCATCTCTATGTTCATCCCAGATCCTGATGGTCCTGATGCAGTGGCGACAGACACATCTTTTGACATAAATGAATGTTTCACAGGAATTACAGCAGTTCCAAGATAAGAGTTCCACAACGTATGCTGCCACTTTGGGAATGAGGGGCCAGATGTAGCAAAGGGTTTTACCCATTCTGTGTCTATGGGAAAATGTGTTTGTACATATGGCCCAAGGAACTCAACAATTTCCAGAGGCTGGAATCCAAAAGCTGGGGATCTGGTTCGAGAGAAGATTCCTGTAAAGAAGGAGTTTGTCCCTTCTTACAGAGCACCAGTCCCTGTTCTAGGGATACAGGGCAGCAGAACAGTGATTCTACCACTGCTGCCTGGCTCTAAAGACAATTGGTTAGTTTCCATTGATCGCATTAAATTGCATCATGTGACTGATCCTGCACAATAGACCACAAAGAGTCCTGGGTAGTAACCTTTCCCCTTTCATGTCCCTACAGGAGATACATCTTCTAGCGCTGAAATTGTTTCCCCTAGATTGGGGAGGGTGGAGAATAAATAGTTGCATACCTGTAACTCCAGTTCTCTCTTAGGGGAAATTCCATTACAGTCATAAGCACTGAATAATCCCACCCACAAGAGGGGACCCAGGAGCACTTATTCACAGCATATCTTCTTAAGTGAGAATGTTTGCCTTCGGGAAGGCCTGCAGAGTCACTTAAGAGAAAAATATTATGCAGCCTATAGGAACAGGCTACAGTAGCCCAATTGTTCATCCTCTACTTAAAAAAGGGACCAGGAGATTATATATGTATATCATTTCATGATGTTTGTGTAAAAACAGCATAAATGTCTTTGACAAACCCTTTTTTGGTAGATTAGGGAGATCAAGTAAAGCAGGGCAGTGTAGCTCCATAGGCTGCTATTATATGGGTAAAACATAGAGGCTGTGCCTTTAAGAACACAGAACCCACCTGTATCCTATCATGCGGACCAGGTGGCAGTTGCTTCAGTTATTTTTGAGGCGATGCATGATGATATATAGGTTCCCTGGATACTTCTGTCCACACCACCGGGAGGTAGGAGGATTGCTTATGACAATAATGGAAATTCCTCTACAAGAGAACTGGAGGTACAGGTAAGAAACTATTCCTTCTCTCAGTGGATTTCCATTTATAGTCATAAGTACTAAATAGAGTAGCAAGCCCATCCCTACTTAAAGCAGTGGAGAAGACAAAAAAATGAACTAAGGCAAAATTTTAAGCAAATAGATTTCCGAGTGAGGCCTGTCTTACTTAAGTGTTTGATCTAGCATCAGAGTGCACACAGTAATGCTTGGTAAATATATAGACAGATCTCCACGTTGCTGCTTTGCAAATATCTGGTATAGGATATTTCTTAATAAAGCAGCTGTAGCCATTTTGCCTCTAATGGAGTGTGCCTTAGGTTCAGCTGACACTGTCTTGTTAGCTTTCTGATAGCTCAAAAAGATGCAGGAAACTAACCATCAGGAGATGGATTGTTTGGAAGTGGCAAGACCTGTAAGGACGGGACCATGGTTCGACCTTTGAATGTCTCCTGAGTTATCAAGACAGAATTTAAAAACTCTTCTCACATCCAGGGAATGAAGAGTTCTTTCAGCTGGAGTTGATGGATTCTGAAAGCATGTAGGCAAAGAAATTCGTCTGGTTAACATGGAAGTCCGAAATAACCTTAGGGAGGAATTTTGGGTGAGTTCTCATATCACTCTGCTAGAGTGGAAGACTGTGTATGGTTCGTGAGAACAAAGCACTTCGATATCGCTAGCCCTGCGAGCTGATGTTATTGCTACAAGAAAAGCTGTCTTCCAAGAAAGGTGCTTCAAGGAGGCTTTGTGAATAGGCTCAAAGGAATCCTGCATAAGACAATATAGTACAATGTTAAGCTCCCAGGGAGGTGAAGGGCACCTAATGGAATGGAAAACCTTCTTCAACCTTTCTAGAAAATCCTTGATGACCGTAATTTAGAAAAAAAGAGGTTTGTAAAAGACATTTTATGTATGCAGTAACGGCTGCCAGGTGAACCTCTATAGAAGAGAATTGAAAGATAGATTTTGCCAGATGGAGTAAGTATGGAAGAGTGACATCTTCCTGGCAAGATGTAGGGTCCATGTTCTTAGAGGAACACCAGATGAGGAATCTCATTCATTTGAAGGCGTATGCGAAACAGGTGGACAGCCTCTTAGCCTCTCTGAGGACATCCATACAGTCCTGTGGCAGATTCAAGTGTCCATACTGCGCTAGCTTAGGAGCCATGCTTCCAAAGTAAACAAGCATTTACAATGCAACGGGTCTCGCGTTTGCTCATGTTAGAGCTGATAGCGTTGTAAACTCCTAACCCGACTTTTCACCTATCGGGCAAAAGTGCATTTGTGTACACAACCCGAAAAAGTGAAATTAACTAAGTAAAGCGCTCGACTTCTGCCAAGCGAGATCGCGCTCGTAAATTAGAGAAAAAGAAGTCCACGAGCCCGATGGAAAACAGCGAGCCTCGAATGTTTTCTGTACTTGGTCCCTGCGCTCGAGGAGGGCTAGCCACCGG
Organism: Pleurodeles waltl; assembly: GCF_031143425.1. NCBI lineage: Eukaryota > Metazoa > Chordata > Amphibia > Caudata > Salamandridae > Pleurodeles > Pleurodeles waltl. The sequence continues at coordinate 114,625,479 of NC_090445.1, read as the reverse complement.
AAAAGGCATGACGTATGCTTGCCTTCGACTAATGAAAGCAAGCAGATTTTATTAGGCAAGCCCACAAACCAATAAAAAACACTGACGTGAAGTTGACAGGGCTCCAAGCCCTTTTCTAAATACAAAAGCGTCTCGCTGCGATACGCATGCGCGAGCGCATGTAACGCAGGCTCGACCCTAAAAAGGAGAGACTGAGGTAGACCATCTGACCTCCAAACTTCGTTAGGAGGTCTGGTCTGTAAGATTTGGATGGATGGACCAGTGAAGGAGGTACGTGAACCACAACTGAAGTGACCAATCCGGAACTATTAGGATCATTTAGTTCTCGAGTGGGACAGCTTGATGAGGAGTGATGGAATTAGGGGAATTGGCAAAAAAGCGTAAAGAAATCTGCAGGACCACTTGACCCATTGAGCATCCCCCAGTGTCCCTGGCTAGAAGTATCTCGAGGCGAAGCTTTGTCATTTTTTGTTTTCTGCAGTGGCCAACAGGTCAATGGCTGTGGTGCCTCACAGTTGAAAGATAGCATGGACAACATTGTAATATAAGACCCATTTATGGTTTTCTTGTAGAATCCTGCTTAGAGAGTCTGCCTGCACATTTTGCACACCTGGAAGGTGAGTTGTGGTGATCGTTAGATAGTTGCCTATTAGCCATTTCCAGATTATCTGGGCCTCGTGTGATAGGGCCCTGTTCCTCGTCCCTCCCTGCTTGTTGATGTAGAACATGGTGGTTGTATTGTCCATCTGAAGAAGCAGGGAGTGGTGTAGGAAAGTACCATCTTGCCTGGCATGTTACCCCCATATTTCACTGTATATATGTTGTTTTAGTTGTATGTGTCACTGGGACCCTGCCAGCCAGGGCCCCAGTGCTTATAAGTGTGCCCTGTATGTGTTACCTGTGTTATGACTAACTGTCTCACTGAGGCTCTGCTAATCAGAACCTCAGTGGTTATGCTCTCTCATTTCTTTCCAAATTGTCACTAACAGGCTAGTGACCAATTTTACCAGTTTACATTGGCATACTGGAACACCCTTATAATTCCCTAGTATATGGTACTGAGGTACCCAGGGTATTGGGGTTCCAGGAGATCCCTATGGGCTGCAGCATTTCTTTTGCCACCCATAGGGAGCTCTGACAATTCTTACACAGGCCTGCCACTGCAGCCTGAGTGAAATAACGTCCACGTTATTTCACAGCCATTTACCACTGCACTTAAGTAACTTATAAGTCACCTATATGTCTAACCTTTACCTGGTAAAGGTTGGGTGCTAAGTTACCTAGTGTGTGGGCACCCTGGCACTAGCCAAGGTGCCCCCACATTGTTCAGGGCAAATTCCCCGGACTTTGTGAGTACGGGGACACCATTACACGCGTGCACTACACATAGGTCACTACCTATGTGTAGCTTCACAATGGTAACTCCAAATATGGCCATGTAACATGTCTAAGATCATGGAATTGCCCCCCCAATGCCATCCTGGTATTGGGGAGACAGTCCCATGATTCCCCGGGTCTCTAGCACAGACCCGGGTACTGCCAAACTGCCTTTTCAGGGGTTTCACTGCAGCTGCTGCTGCTGCCAACCCCTCAGACAGGTTTCTGCCCTCCTGGGGTCCAGCCAGGCTTGGCCCAGGAAGGCAGAACAAAGGACTTCCTCAGAGAGAGGGTGTTACACCCTCTCCCTTTGGAAAAAGGTGTTAAGGCAGGGGAGGAGTAGCCTCCCCCAGCCTCTGGAAATGCTTTCATGGGCACAGATGGTGCCCATTTCTGCATAAGCCAGTCTACACCGGTTCAGGGATCCCCCAGCCCTGCTCTGGCGCGAAACTGGACAAAGGAAAGGGGAGTGACCACTCCCCTGACCTGCACCTCCCCTGGGAGGTGCCCAGAGCTCCTCCAGTGTGCTCCAGACCTCTGCCATCTTGGAAACAGAGGTGCTGCTGGCACACTGGACTGCTCTGAGTGGCCAGGGCCAGCAGGTGACATCAGAGACTCCTTCTGATAGGCTCTTACCTGTGTTGCTAGCCTATCCTCTCACCTAGGTAGCCAAACCTCCTTTTCTGGCTATTTAGGGTCTCTGCTTTGGGGAATTCTTTAGATAACGAATGCAAGAGCTCATCAGAGTTCCTCTGCATCTCTCTCTTCACCTTCTGCCAAGGAATCGACTGCTGCGAGCAAAGACGACTACTGCGACCTTGTAACGCTGATCCTGCCGCCTTCTCGACTGTTTTCCTGGTGTTGCATGCTGTGGGGGTAGTCTGCCTCCTCTCTGCACTAGAAGCTCCGAAGAAATCTCCAGTTGGTCGACGGAATCTTCCCCCTGCAAACGCAGGCACCAAAGAACTGCATCACCGGTCGTCTCGTTCTCCTCTCAGCACGACGAGCGAGGTCCCTTGAACTCAGCAACTCTGTCCAAGTGACTCCCACAGTCCAGTGACTCTTCAGTCCAAGTTTGGTGGAGGTAAGTCCTTGCCTCCCCACGCTAGACTGCATTGCTGGGAACCGCGTGTTTTGCAGCTACTCCATCTCCTGTGCACTCTTCCAGGATTTCCTTTGTGCACAGCCAAGCCTGGGTCCCCGGCACTCTAACCTGCAGTGCACGACCTCCTGAGTTGTCCTCCGGCGTCGTGGGACCCTCTTTCGTGACTTCGGGTGAGCTCCGGTTCACTCCACTGCCTGTTCCGGCACTTCTGCGGGTGCTGCTTGCTTCTGAGAGGGCTCCTTGTCTTGCTGGGCGCCCCCTCTGTCCCCTCACGCAATTGGCGACATCCTGGTCCCTCCTGGGCCACAGCAGCATCCAAAAACCCTAACCGCAACCCTTGCAGGTAGCAAGGCTTGTTTGCGGTCTTTCTGCACGGAAACACTTCTGCACGACTCTTCACGACGTGGGACATCCATCCTCCAAAGGGGAAGTTTCTAGCCCTTGTCGTTCTTGCAGAATCCACAGCTTCTACCATCCGGTGGCAGCTTCTTTGCACCCGCAGCTGGCATTTCCTGGACATCTGCCCCCTCCCGACTTGATCGTGACTCTTGGACTTGGTCCCCTTGTTCCACAGGTACCCTCGTCAGGAAATCCATTGTTGTTGCATTGCTGGTGTTGCTGTTTCTTGCAGAGTTCCCCTATCACGACTTCTGTGCTCTTTGGGGAACTTAGGTGCACTTTGCACCCACTTTTCAGGGTCTTGGGGTGGGCTATTTTTCTAACCCTCACTGTTTTCTTACAGTCCTAGCGACCCTCTACAAGGTCACATAGGTTTGGGGTCCATTCGTGGTTCGCATTCCACTTCTAGAGTATATGGTTTGTGTTGCCCCTATCTCTATGTGCCCCCATTGCATTCTATTGTGACTATACATTGTTTGCACTGTTTTCTATTGCTATTACTGCATATTTTGGTATTGTGTACATATATCTTGTGTATATTTGCTATCCTCATACTGAGGGTACTCACTGAGATACTTTGGCATATTGTCATAAAAATAAAGTACCTTTATTTTTAGTATATCTGTGCATTGTGTTTTCTTATGATATTGTGCATATGACACTAGTGGTACTGTAGGAGCTTCACTCGTCTCCTAGTTCAGCCTAAGTTGCTCTGCTAAGCTACCATTTCGATCAGCCTAAGCTGCTACACACCCCTCTACACTAATAAGGGATACCTGGGCCTGGTGCAAGGTGTAAGTACCCCTTGGTACTCACTACAAGCCAGTCCAGCCTCCTACATTGGTTGTGCAGCGGTGGGATAAGTACTTGCAACTACTTACCACTTTGTCATATTGTACTTTTCATAAGAGAAAAATATAAACAACAAGTTCAGTGTATGTACACCTAACCAAAAAGTTTTGCTTTTCTCCTCTCACTTCTTTACTAAGTGCTGAAAAGTACCTCTAAACTTTCAAAAAGTTCTTAAAAAGTTTTTTTTCTGTTCTTTAAAAAGTTCTGAAACTTTTTATTTCTTTTTCTGTCCCTTAAACTCTTGTCTATCATGTCTGGTACAGGCCAAACTCTTGATCTGTCCAGCATAGCTTATGACAACCTTAGCTGGAAGGAAGCAAGGAGTCTCTGCATAGATAGAGGTTTAGGGGTAGGGAAGAATCCCTCAAGACAACTGTTAGTTAATATGCTCCTTGAACAAGATAAGACCTTAGTTGGCACTTCTGGTGAGAAATTAGCTGATGGTTCCCAATCTGATCCTGGGGCACCCCAAGCAAAAGATTTGGGAGGGAATCTTTCCAACCTGCCCCTTAGCAGGCCACCTAGCATAGCTGGTACTGATGTGAATTCACATCACAGTAATAGTGTTGCTTCCCATCACAGTAGAAGTGTTACTTCTGTAGGCCAGAATGTTAGAGTGCCATCTGTTAGGGCCAGGTCTCCCTCTGTTCATTCTCACCATTCTTCTGTTTCAAGGCATGCCCCACCCACCCACCCTAATGACAGAGTGTTAGAAAGGGAGCTCAATAGATTGAGAGTGGAAGAATCCAGGCTGAAGCTCAAGAAGCAACAGCTGGATTTAGATAGGCAGTCCTTTGATTTAGAAAGAGAAAGACAGAGGTTGGGGTTAGGACCCCATGGTGACAGCAGCAGTATTCCAAATAGTCATCCTGCAAAAGAGCATGATTCTAGGAATCTGCATAAGATAGTTCCCCCTTACAAGGAGGGGGATGACATTAACAAGTGGTTTGCTGCACTTGAGAGGGCCTGTGTTGTACAGGAGGTCCCTCAAAGACAGTGGGCTGCTATCCTATGGCTATCTTTCAGTGGAAAGGGTAGGGATAGGCTCCTTACTGTTAAAGAAAGTGATGCCAATAATTTTAAAGTTCTTAAGAATGCACTCCTAGATGGTTATGGCTTAACCACTGAACAGTACAGGATGAAGTTCAGAGAAACCAAAAAGGAGTCTTCACAAGACTGGGTAGACTTTGTTGACCATTCAGTGAAGGCCTTGGAGGGGTGGTTACATGGCAGTAAAGTTTCTGACTATGAAAGCCTATATAACTTAATCCTGAGAGAGCATATACTTAATAATTGTGTGTCTGATTTGTTGCACCAGTACCTGGTAGACTCTGATCTGACCTCTCCCCAAGAATTGGGAAAGAAGGCAGACAAATGGGTCAGAACAAGGGTGAACAGAAAAGTTCATACAGGGGGTGACAAGGATGGCAAGAAGAAGGATGGTAAGTCTTCTGACAAGGGTGGGGACAAATCTAAAAATGAGTCTTCATCAGGCCCACAAAAACACTCTGGTGGGGGTGGTGGGTCCAAATCCTCTTCAAATCAAAACAAAGAAAAGAAACCATGGTGCTATTTATGTAAAATAAAAGGCCATTGGACAACAGATCCCAGTTGTCCAAAGAAAAGCACCAAGCCTCCTACCACTACAACCCCTGCTGCTACACCTAGTGCCCCTAGTAATAGCAGTGGTGGTGGGAGCAAACCTACTAATAGCCAATCCAAGGGAGCAGCTGGGCTCACTTTTGGTAATTTAGTTGGGGTTGGTCTTGTTAGGGAGACCACAGCGGCTGTGTTAGTCTCTGAGGGGGCTATTGATTTAGCCACCTTGGTTGCTTGTCCCCTTAATATGGATAAGTACAAGCAACTACCCCTAATAAATGGTGTTGAGGTTCAGGCCTACAGGGAAACAGGTGCCAGTGTTACCTTGGTAATAGAGAAACTGGTCCACCCTGAACAACACCTACTTGGTCACCAGTACCAAGTAACCGATGCTCATAACAACACTCTTAGCCACCCCATGGCTGTTGTGAATCTCAACTGGGGGGGGGGGGGTTACTGGTCCAAAGAAAGTTGTGGTTGCCTCAGATTTACCTGTAGACTGTCTACTAGGGAACGATTTAGAGACATCAGCTTGGGCAGAAGTGGAGTTGGAGGCTCATGCAGCAATGCTGGGCATTCCAGGGCATATTTTTGCTTTGACCAGGGCTCAGGCCAAAAAGCAAAAAGGACAGGGTGACTTGGATCCTGGAAGAATGGACCAAGTGCTCCCTAAAGCTAGGGTTAGTAAAGGTAAAACACTACCTACTATCCCTCCCTCTACAGTGGATTCAACTTCTGAGGAAGAAGAATTTCCACCCTGTGCAGAACCTACACCAGAGGAGCTGGAAGCAGACACTGCTGAGCTTTTGGGTGAAGGGGGGCCTGCCAGGGAGGAGATGAGTGTGCACAACATACCTGTCCCACAATAGAGGGTCTAAGGCAGCAAGCTGTCAAACAAGCAAATGGGGATGTCAGTGACTCTCACAGAGTTTACTGGGAGGACAACCTTTTGTATACTGAAGCAAGGGATCCAAAACCTGGAGCTCCCAGGAGATTGGTGATTCCTCAGGAATACAGAAAGTTCCTCCTAACTCTAGCCCACGACATTCCCTTAGCTGGACATTTGGGGCAAATGAAAACTTGGGACAGGCTTGTCCCCTTGTTTCATTGGCCTAGAATGTCAGAGGACACAAAGGAATTTTGTAAGTCCTGTGAAAGTTGTCAAGCCAGTGGCAAGACAGGTGGCACTCCAAAGGCACCCCTTATTCCACTGCCTGTGGTTGGGGTTCTCTTTGAAAGGGTAGGGGTTGACATAGTTGGTCCCCTTGACCCTCCTACTGCTTCAGGCAATAGGTTTATCTTAGTGGTAGTGGACCATGCCACCAAATATCCTGAAGCAATACCTCTAAGGACCACTACAGCTCCTGCAGTGGCAAAGGCCCTCCTGGGAATCTTTTCCAGGGTGGGCTTCCCAAAAGAGGTGGTATCAGACAGGGGAAGCAATTTCATGTCTGCTTACTTAAAGGCCATGTGGAAGGAATGTGGTGTTACATACAAGTTCACCACACCCTATCATCCACAAACAAATGGACTGGTTGAGAGGTTTAATAAAACTCTCAAAGGAATGATAATGGGACTCCCTGAAAAACTCCGCAGGAGATGGGATATCCTGTTACCTTGCCTCCTTTTTGCTTACAGGGAGGTACCCCAAAAAGGAGTGGGCTTCAGCCCCTTTGAACTCCTATTTGGACACCCTGTAAGAGGTCCTCTAACACTTGTGAAGGAGGGTTGGGAAAAACCTTTAAAAGCTCCTAAGCAAGACATAGTGGACTATGTACTTGGCCTAAGATCTAGAATGGCTGAGTACATGAAAAAGGCCAGTAAAAACCTTCAGGCCAGCTAAGAGCTCCAAAAGCAATGGCATGACCAGAAGGCTGTTTTGGTTCCTTACCAACCAGGGCAGAAAGTGTGGGTCTTGGAGCCTGTGGCCCCAAGAGCACTCCAAGACAAATGGAGTGGACCCCACATTATTGTTGAGAAAAAGGGTGAAGTCACCTACTTAGTTGACTTAGGCACTGCCAGGAGTCCCCTTAGGGTGCTCCATGTCAATCGCCTGAAACCCTACTATGACAGGGCTGATCTCACCCTGCTCATGGCAACAGATGAGGGACAGGAAGAAGAGAGTGACCCTCTCCCTGATATCTTCTCTTCCACAGAACAAGATGCTCTAGTGGAAGGTGTAGTACTAGCAGATTGTCTTACTGCTGAGCAGAAAGACCACTGTATAAATCTCCTGGGTCAGTTTTCTGAACTCTTTTCTACTGTGCCAGGCACCACTTCTTGGTGTGAGCACACTATAGATACTGGAGACAGCTTGCCTGTCAAAAGTAAAATCTATAGGCAGCCTGACCATGTCAGAGACTGCATAAAACAAGAGGTGCAGAAAATGCTTGAACTGGGAGTGGTTGAGCACTCTGAAAGTCCATGGGCCTCTCCTGTGGTACTTGTACCAAAACCTCATTCCAAAGATGGAAAGAAGGAAATGCGGTTTTGAGTTGACTACAGAGGTCTCAACCAGGTAACCAAAGCTGATGCTCACCCTATACCCAGGGCAGATGAGCTAATAGATACACTGGCATCTGCCAAGTATCTAAGCACCTTTGATTTGACTGCAGGGTATTGGCAGATCAAGTTATCAGAGGATGCTAAAGCAAAAACTGCATTTTCAACCATTGAAGGCCATTACCAATTCACAGTAATGCCTTTTGGATTGAAAAATGCACCTGCCACTTTTCAAAGGTTGGTGAACACAGTCCTGCAAGGGCTGGAAGCTTTTAGTGCAGCATATCTAGATGATATAGCTGTCTTTAGCTCCAGCTGGGATGATCACCTGGTCCACCTATGGAAAGTTTTGGAGGCCCTGCAAAAAACAGGCCTCACTATCAAGGCTTCAAAGTGCCAGATAGGGCAGGGCAAAGTGGTTTATCTGGGACACCTGGTAGGTAGAGAACAGATTGCACCACTTCAGGGGAAAATCCAAACTATTATAGATTGGGTTCCCCCTACAACTCAAACTCAGGTGAGAGCCTTCTTAGGCCTCACTGGGTATTACAGGAGGTTCATAAAGAACTATGGCTCCATTGCAGCCCCTCTTAATGACCTCACATCTAAGAAAATGCCTAAAAAGGTATTGTGGACAGCAAGCTGTCAGAAAGCTTTTGAGGAGCTGAAGCAGGCCATGTGCTCTGCACCTGTCCTGAAAAGTCCCTGTTACTCCAAAAAATTCATTGTCCAAATTGATGCATCTGAATTAGGGGTAGGGGCAGTCTTATCACAACTTAATTCTGAGGGCCAGGATCAACCTGTTGCTTTTATCAGCAGGAGGTTGACCCCTAGAGAAAAGCGTTGGTCTGCCATAGAGAGGGAGGCCTTTGCTGTGGTCTGGGCACTGAAGAAGTTGAGGCCATACCTGTTTGGCACTCACTTCATTGTTCAGACAGACCACAAACCTCTACTTTGGCTAAAACAAATGAAAGGTGAAAACCCTAAATTGTTGAGGTGGTCCATATCCCTACAGGGAATGGATTATACAGTGGAACATAGACCTGGGAGTACCCACTCCAATGCAGATGGACTCTCCAGATATTTCCACTTAGACAATGAAGACTCATCAGGTCATGGCTAGTCTTATTGTCCTTCGTTTGGGGGGGGGGGGAGGTTGTGTAGGAAAGTACCATCTTGCCTGGCATGTTACCCCCATATTTCACTGTATATAGGTTGTTTTAGTTGTATGTGTCACTGGGACCCTGCCAGCCAGGGCCCCAGTGCTCATAAGTGTGCCCTGTATGTGTTACCTGTGTTATGACTAACTGTCTCACTGAGGCTCTGCTAATCAGAACCTCAGTGGTTATGCTCTCTCATTTCTTTCCAAATTGTCACTAACAGGCTAGTGACCAATTTTACCAATTTACATTGGCATACTGGAACACCCTTATAATTCCCTAGTATATGGTACTGAGGTACCCAGGGTATTGGGGTTCCAGGAGATCCCTATGGGCTGCAGCATTTCTCTTGCCACCCAGAGGGAGCTCTGACAATTCTTACACAGGCCTGCCACTGCAGCCTGAGTGAAATAACGTCCACGTTATTTCACAGCCATTTACCACTGCACTTAAGTAACTTATAAGTCACCTATATGTCTAACCTTTACCTTGTAAAGGTTGGGTGCTAAGTTACTTAGTGTGTGGGCACCCTGGCACTAGCCAAGGTGCCCCCACATTGATCAGGGCAAATTCCCCGGACTTTGTGAGTACGGGGACACCATTACACGCGTGCACTACACATAGGTCACTAGCTATGTGTAGCTTCACAATGGTAACTCCGAATATGGCAATGTAACATGTCTAAGATCATGGAATTGCCCCCCAATGTTATCCTGGTATTGGGGAGACAATCCCATGATTCCCCGGGTCTCTAGCACAGACGCGGGTACTGCCAAACTGCCTTTTCAGGGGTTTCACTGCAGCTGCTGCTGCTGCCAACCCCTCAGACAGGTTTTCGTGACTTTGGGTGAGCTCCAGTTCTCTCCACTTCGTAGTGCCTGTTCCGGCACTTCTGCGGGTGCTGCTTGCTTCTGAGAGGGCTCCTTGTCTTGCTGGGCGCCCCCTCTGTCCCCTCACGCAATTGGCGACATCCTGGTCCCTCCTGGGCCACAGCAGCATCCAAAAACCCTAACCGCGACCCTTGCAGCTAGCAAGGCTTGTTTGCGGTCTTTGTGCACGGAAACACTTCTGCACGACTCTTCACGACGTGGGACATCCATCCTCCAAAGGGGAAGTTTCTAGCCCTTGTCGTTCTTGCAGAATCCACAGCTTCTACCATCCGGTGGCAGCTTCTTTGCACCCACAGCTGGCATTTCCTGGGCATCTGCCCACTCCCGACTTGATCGTGACTCTTGGACTTGGTCCCCTTGTTCCACAGGTACCCTCGTCAGGAAATCCATCGTTGTTGCATTGCTGGTGTTGCTGTTTCTTGCAGAGTTCCCCTATCACAACTTCTGTGCTCTTTGGGGAACTTAGGTGCACTTTGCACCCACTTTTCAGGGTCTTGGGGTGGGCTATTTTTCTAACCCTCACTGTTTTCTTACAGTCCCAGCGACCCTCTACAAGGTCACATAGGTTTGGGGTCCATTTGTGGTTCGCATTCCACTTCTAGAATATATGGTTTGTGTTGCCCCTATCCCTATGTGCCCCCATTGCATTCTATTGTGACTATACATTGTTTGCACTGTTTTCTATTGCTATTACTGCATATTTTGGTATTGTGTACATATATCTTGTGTATATTTGCTATCCTCATACTGAGGGTACTCACTGAGATACTTTGGCATATTGTCATAAAAATAAAGTACCTTTATTTTTAGTATATCTGTGTATTGTGTTTTCTTATGATATTGTGCATATGACACTAGTGGTACTGTAGGAGCTTCACTCGTCTCCTAGTTCAGCCTAAGCTGCTCTGCTAAGCTACCATTTCGATCAGCCTAAGCTGCTAGACACCCCTCTACACTAATAAGGGATACCTGGGCCTGGTGCAAGGTGTAAGTACCCCTTGGTACTCACTACAAGCCAGTCCAGCCTCCTACAAGTGGGATCTGAACGACGAGCGAAACGCCTTCAGTGCTAGATGGACTGTACATAGCTCCAGGAGATTGATATGGTATGTCGTCTCTCACTCTGACCATTTGCCCTGGATTTGGAAGTGATCCTTATGGGCTTCCCGTCCTAGCAGTGAGGCTTCCATCACTACTGTTTGAGTAGGAACCTCCTGATGAAAAGGCGTCCCTTGAAGCATGTTCTTTGGAGAACACCACCATTTCAAGGACAGCTTTGCATGACATAGTATTATCTTGTCTTTCCCAATTAGTAGTTGGTCCCACTAGTCCTTGAGACATTGCTGCAGAGGTCGCATGAGGAGACAAGCTTCCAGTGAGAGGAAGATGCAGGGGTCATCGAGCCGAGGAGAGAGAAAAGTGTTCTTACCATTGGACGGGAAGCTGTCATGAGGGAGTGACACTTCCGAAGGATCACAAAGTGTCTCTCTTCTGAAGGACACACTCTTGTCCATATTGTGTTGATGGAGGCTCCCAGATAATGTAAGATTTGAATGGGGACAGACGTTGATTTTGTGATGTTGACATGAAGGCCTAACCTTTGAAGGAGACTGCAAGTCCAATTGCAGTGAAGCTGAGCTTCTTGAGACGTTGATGCCTTGATTAGCCAATCATCTAGGTATGGGTAGATTCATATTTTGTACTTCCTGAGATGGGCACCCACCACTGCCATGCTCTTGGAGAATGTTCTGGGTGCTGACATGAGACCAAATGGAAGTACTTGGTACTGAAAGGGGTCTGTCCCCATTACAAACTTCAAGAACTTTCTATGCTTTTTGGCAATTGGAAAATGAATGTATGCGTCTTGAAGGTTGATAGAGCGAAGTCAATTGCCCTGGTGTAATTGGTGATAGATTTGGTGTAATGACAGAATCAGAACTTTTCTCGCCGAATCCACTTGTTGGCTATTTTGAGGTTGATTATGGGTTTTAATTTGTTCTTGTCTTTCTTTTTTACCAGAAAATAATAAATGCCTGTCCTTTATTACCCACTTGCTTTTGTAACAGGATGCTCACTTCCAACCAAAACAGCAGGAGTTGGAAACTATTCAGAACCCAATTGTCTTTTGTTATGTTTTGGCACTCTGCCAGATACGAAGATAGGCTTCTCTCCACTAGAGTGGGTAACAGAAGAGGGGGAAGTAACAGTTCAGGGTTTTGCCCTGGTCCACTGCTTGCCTCCTTGAGCAGGCTGCTGGGTGGATCTATCCCTGGTCTGCTTCCTTTGGTATGGTTGGTAAGGATATTTGGTGCAGTTACTGTCCACCACCTTGTTGGTATCCACACTGAGGGGTTTAGACCCTCTGGGAGAGTAGCAGCATTAGTAGGGACAGAAAGATTTTCTTTTCTCTCTGGGTCTCTGTAAGCCAAATGCCTTAAAAGTCTCCATTTCTGATTTCATTCTTGTCATTTCATTATCAGCATGGCTACTGAATAGAGTAATGGTGGAGAATGGAAGATTCAATATTCTCTGCTGTGATTCTGGTTTGAGGGACATAAGGTGAGGCCAAGAGTGCCTCTGGAGAGTGACTCCGTGGCACTACTAATGTGCTGATAGAAGGAAAGAATCTGCTGCAGCACTGAGATGATTAGAAAGCAGTAATCTTTCATTAAGGATTTCTGCAAAAGTCCTCAGATTTCTCTCATGGGTGATGATCAACAAACTGCTGCACGGATTCCTATAGAGCCCTGTCGTATCTTCCTAACTTGGCGGTGGCGCTCGGCACTTTAATCGCGGTTCTTGCTGTACTGCTAACCTTCCGACCCACACAGTCTAACGTCCGACTCTCAATATAAGGGGGAACTGTTGAAGTCGGACTAGTGGCATAGTGTTTCTTTGCCGCTACTACAATGGCAGAGTCTAATGTTGGGACTGTATGGAGAAAGGCAGGATCCTGCTCCGGAGGGAGGTATTTTTTCAGAAGCCTAAGATGGAACTGGCTTGACAGAGGCTGGTGTCAAAAAGAGGTCCATAGCCAGTTCTAATAGTCTTGCCACTAGTAAAATCAAGGGTCTTGATGCTGACCTGTGTTGAAGGGATTCAAAGATTATTATTGTCGTTGGTGTTGGAGTTGACATCACAATATTAAGTTTTGTAGCTCCCCTCCCCAAGACCTCCTGAAGCGCGGTGATGTCATCCACTGTTAATATGCATGGAGGCGAGGAGTCTGAAAGAGTTGGAAAGTATTGCCCTGTAGTAGTGGAAGAAGTCTCCATAAGTGTGTCTGGATGGAGACTGTTGTGAATGGTGACGATGACGGAAGCACCTGGATGATGAAGATGAGCGCCTTAAGCTGTGACGGTGGCACCTAAAATGATGGCGCAATCTAGAGCGAGATGTGGGCCTCGGTGTAGGAGCAACTGATGCCGATGGAGAAGACAGAGCTGAAGGCGGTGGAGAAGGAGGTGGTTGAGGAGACGGAGATGGTGATGGTGATGGCAGAGGAAACATGGTGCCTTCCTTGAAGGGGAGTATGTTCTTGAATAATCAAAATCTAGAGAATAGATACGTCTTATCTTCCTTCTTGCCTCATGTAGTCTTGAGGAAGCCGAGAAGGTTCAATACATTGACGGTCTCTACTCCTCGACAATGACCTGCTTGCGAATGGTGATCGTCTTCAGTGCTTCAACATCAGCATGGACCCCAACATTGATCTTTGGCGACGCCCAAACATCGATCTGGATCTTGATGACGAGCTTTGTGGTGGCCTGGTAGCCAATGGGCTATCGTCATTGAACGAGGTCTGCGTGTTGATGGTGTTATTGATGTGGACAGCTATTACCTTGACACTGATCTGCAGCGCTTCCTCGATGTCGGACCATGGATAGATGGTGAACTGGTCAGTGGTGTCCTCTCCTCAATGTCGATCCTTTTGGTGTTTTTATGCGTTTTTCTTCCTGGCATGGCCAGAGAGAGATGACAGAGCCCTGGTATAGGTCTGACCCCCTCCTCATTCTGAGGTCCCACCTTCAGACTGTGCCGGTTGTCTTCTTTGTTCCTTGGTAGAATGGAGGCAAATTTTCTCCCTGTCTTTCAGTATGCATTTTGAAAAGTTCCTGCAGTGGTGGCAAGACTCAGGAACATTATTTTCTTGGAGGCAGGATATAAACACCTCTTGAGGAACTATCTTGACCATTTTTCTCCAACAGGCTGGGCATTTGTTAAAAAAAGATGTCCTTTTTCTGTCAAAAAATCTCTCATTTCTGTCAGGAAAAGAAACGAAAGGCCAGGGATAGACCAAAAATGTCAAATGAAATGGTTGTCACCAAAATTCAGTTGAGAATTTTGAGGAAAAAAGCCAATCCCTTCTATGCCGGTTTTGTGGAGTCTTCGAATGAGGGTGCCATGATAAACCATATTAAAGGCAACCAAGAGGTCCAAGAGAAGTAGTGCAGCAGCTCCATTTCAGTCGACTGTGTTTCTAAGATCATCCCAGATTGCTATGAGTGCTGATTCAGTGCCTCTTTCTGGGTGGAATTCAGTTTAGTAGTCTGAAAGTCTGGAATTGTCTTAAATGAATTGTGACATCTGGGCAAATGCTGCTCTTTCTATCAGTTTGTCCAGGAAAGGTCCATTTGTGATTGGTCTGTATTTGTTAGGGTCCTGTGGGTCTAGGTTTGTTTTCTTTAATAACAGACATATGTATGCCTTTTTCAGATCTTCAGGAAAAGTTCCTGTAGTTAAAGAGTTGTTGCTGATTCTTCTTACAGGTGTGGCAGCAGAAGTAGATAAAATAATGTTCTTGAAGATGTGTGGTGGACAAGGGTCAGAAGGGCACCCGGAAGGCCTGTTAGCTTTGACCAAATCCATAAATTCACCTTGTGATATTTGTTTGAAGGACTGTAGAGGCTGGGCTGGTTTATTCTTAGAGGGGATTTTAGGAAAGGGATTGGTGCTGATGGTTTTCTTCTGTTTTAAATATTAGGAGTCCAATGTGTCTGCCTTGGTTGTGTAATGAGTTGCCAGTTTGTTTGTGAAATCTTGAGTAGTGGGATGACTTCCTTCCCTGCATTTAGGTTTTCGAAATTCATTGAGAATTTTATAAAATTCTTTGGTTGCAGATTTAGCATTTTGAATTCTGTCTCGGTTCCTTTTTTTTTTATTTTGTTTTTTAGCTTTTGTGATTGATTGTAAGTCAACTCTCAACTACTATCACCCCCCTACCTGCATGCCATCACATACCCTCACCCTCACCCTCACCTTCACCCCCATCACTCCACTACATCCCACATACCCCACTATCACATCTCACTCATCCCAATGCCAAGCCCTGCATGCTGTACCAATGCATGGACAGCCCTTACAGCCCTGCATGGACACTCATCACTAAAGCATGCACACCATAGAGAACTAACAATCCCACCATACACTAACATACACAAGTGAAAGCTGGCAGGACAAATCCAACCATAGAGGTGAAGCCACGGATGTACAATATGTCAGACACATAAACCATAACACATAATTTACATCCCCACAGGTACCCCAGCCAATGTCAGTGGAGAGGAGGTACCAGGACTATCCAGTCCCCTAACTGAAGAGGCCCACAGTCTTAACAGCAACTCTGGTCTTCAGGATCGGGATGACCTACCTGGCCTATCAGGGACCACTGGACAGCCGGTTGTCCACGCCCAGTCACACACCACCATAGAGCCTCCCCCATCAGGAAACACCACCACAGCACCCACCCAGCATACCCACACCTCTGTCCCCAAGACACGTCAATCAGCAGTGTGTCCACCTCTACAGGGACCCCAGGCCACACCTCACACACAAGACAATCAGGTACCTGGGGTCAGTGGCAGTGGGCACACTGTTCAGGGGACGGAGGCACAGGCCACCAGGGACACTGGGAGGACTGTTGTGCGCCAGGGGGAGGAAAGGCCCAGGAAACCGACTCTCCAAGAGGCACTCTCCAAGAATCTGGGAGCCTACCAACATTCCCAGGACACGATGGGCCAGATCCTGGACAACGCGCAGGAGAACAGGCGGCTGCAGGAGGGACAGTACCAGGGAATCAGGGAGGACTTGCAGGCCATCAACAACACCCTGATCTCCATAGCAGGGGTGCTGGCTGACATGGACAACATTATGAGGGAGGCAGTCTCCCACCAGAGGGCCCCTGCCACTAGCCAGACATCTGAACAGCCTTCCATCTCCGCTGCCGCTAGTGGTCAGGAGGCCTTGCCACAGGACTCACAGGCCACCAGAACCCCTCCGCCGGCAGAAGGTGAACTACCTGGCAAACGTTCCCTGCAATCCAGACAGAAGCCAGAGGCACTTGCCAAGACCCTCGCCAGGAAATGAGACTCTCCTGATTGTTACTCTTGTGTCCCACTCTGTCACCCTGTCCACCTTGAACTGCCATTATTCCCCTTCCTAGGTCCCCGTGGACACTGCACCTGTGCTACAAACAGACTGGAACAATACCCTGGACTTTCCTCCATCATCACTCTATCCCATTGCACTTTCCCCCTATATGTTAGCACTTCAATAAAGACCCTTGGATCAAAATTGATTTTGAGTATGTCATGTATTTCAAATATGTGTTGATTGAAACAGGTACAAACATTGCAATTTAACTGTACATAGAATGAGCATATATTAATGACCTGTAGCTGGCTGTAGTGATCACTCAAGGAGTATATGTCAAGTCACCAACATTGCAAAATGAATTGCCAGAGGG
Source organism: Pleurodeles waltl (assembly GCF_031143425.1). Taxonomy (NCBI): domain Eukaryota; kingdom Metazoa; phylum Chordata; class Amphibia; order Caudata; family Salamandridae; genus Pleurodeles; species Pleurodeles waltl. Next base: position 114,608,850 of record NC_090445.1, on the reverse strand, counting down.
AATAGTAAGTGGGCATAGAAGTAGGAAATATCAGCATTCCGTTGCCACACAGATTACAACCAAACTCTTTGAAATGTAAAGTTACACCGTCCTACCTATGTGTCACTGGAAGTATTGACGGATCACAGAAGTTCTGTTGTCCTCATCATCATCTTCTGCCTCCTCATCCTCACTGTCTACAGGGTCTACTGTTGGCACACGGGCATCTCCAGTCTCCTCCTCCTGCAGAGAAGGGACATGGCGTCTGAGGGCCAGGTTATGTAACATGCACTACTATCTGGCAGAACGTCTTGGGTGAGTAGCACAGGGATCCACCTGTTAGATGGAGGCACCGGAACCTGGCCTGCAGGAGGGCAAAGGTCTTTTCAATTATCCTTCTGGTTCGCCCCTGTGCCTCATTATAACGTTCTTCTGCCCTTGTCCTGGCATTCCTCACAGGGGTCAGCAGCCATGATAGGTTTGGGTAACCAGAGTCACCTGTCAAAGCAACCTTTGACCCTGCTTCTGCAGGCAGGTCGCTCCCCGCTCCGCCATCCGCGCCACCTCCATTCCGTTTTTTCTCTCCCGCTTTCCCCACCGCTGCGTCCCCTGCGGCCCCTCCTCCTGCCTCCCCCCTCCTTCTCACCGTTTCCTTTGCCTGGTTTTTCCCACCGCTGCGTCCCCTACGTCCCCTGCGGCCCCTCCCACCTCCACCCTCCTTCTCACTGTTTCATTTGCCTGGTTTTTCCCGCCGCTGCGTCCCCTGCGGCCTCTCCCGCCTCCCCCTCCTTCTCACCGTTTCCTTTGCCTGGTTTTTCCCACCACTGCGTCCCCTGCGGCCCCTCCCGCCTCCCCCCTCCTTCTCACCATTTCCTTTGCCTGGGTTTTCCCGCCGCTGCGTCCCCTGCGGCCCCACCCCTCTCATTCATCAGGCCCTCCCACCTCCCAGCTGCCACTCCCACACTCCCCTCCTCTTATGGCAGCCGCGGTACAGCTGTGCAGCAGGTGCGCCGCTGGCGCGCCAAATGCAAGCCCGTCTGCGCCCGTCCACACCAGGACCGCGCCCAGCGCCAGAACCCCTGGCCCCGGCAACAGCCACACCGTCAGCATTCACCATAACGCCGACACCCTCCGTGCACTCAACACCAGCCGAGACACCACCTGCTTCCAGGCCTCTCCAAAGAGCACGCACAGACCCTTCTCCACTTCTCCTGCCACAACTGCTGCTTCACCTGCAACAGAGCCCACAAACCTCCTAGGATCAAGACCAACCACCTCCGTTGCATACTCCTCAACACCCGCTCAGCACGCAAGCACGCCATCGAAGTCTGGGACCTGCTCGACTCCACCTCCCCGGACGTGGCCTTTCTAACCGAAACTTGGTGGAACGACTCCTCAGCACCCGACATCGCCATAGCCATCCCAAACGGATACAAAGTCGCTCGCCGAGACCGCACCAACAGAACCGGAGGAGGCATAGCCATCGTCCACAAAGCCACCCTCAAAGTCAAAACCACCCTGGACGAATCCTTCAGCGCCGCCGAACTCCTTCACTTCCAAGTCCGCACCGACCCCAACACCACGCTCAGAGGAACACTCATCTATAGACCCCCAGGACACCTTTCAGCAACGCCATCGCCGACCTGGCCAGCACCCACGCACTCGCCTCCACGGACTACATCCTCCTCGGGGACCTGAACTTTCACCTTGAAAACAACAATGACACCAACTCCACCACCCTGACCGAAAACCTCGCCAACCTCGGCTTCACACAGCTCGTCAACACACCCACCCACACAGCCGGTCACACCCTTGACCCCATCTTCTCCACAAGCAACCACGTCACCTTCAACCATACCACCGAACTCTACTGGACCGACCACCACTGCATCCACTTCACCTTCAAGAAACAGACAGAACACCACCTCACCAAACAACCACCCCGCCGACGATGGGGCAAAGTCACCGAACTTCAACTAACCAACGCCCTAGCCCAGAAACTGCCCGTCAACCCCACCGACCCTGACATCGCCACACACAACCTCAAGATATGGACTAACGACTGCGCTGACCGCCTTGCTCCACTCAGAAAACCCTCCAACAACCACATCAACAAAAAAGCCACCTTATTCACCGACGACCTCCAAGCCTCCAAACGCCACTGCCGAAAACTCAAGCAAATATGGCTACTCGAACGCACTCCAGCCAACAACACGGCACTCAAGGATGCCACACGCAAACACCACCAACTCATCAGGCTAGCAAAAAGATCCTCCTTCAAAACCCACCTAGAAAACAACGCCCACGACTGCAAAGAACTTTTCAGCATCGTAAAAGAACTCTCCAACCCAAACGCCACCGTCAATGACATCACCCCCTCCCAAGAACTATGCGATGCCCTAGCAACCGCCTTCCACCGAAAAATCACGGACATCCACGACAGCTTCAACTCCCCTCACACTCCGGACACTCCTGCCCCACCCACCACGAACTCCACCCGCTCCAGCCGACTGACCTCCTGGACCAGCATCAGCGACGACAAAACCCGCAAGACCATGAACTACATCCACTCCGGATCACCATCAGACCCCTGCCCACACCACATCTTTAACAAAGCAGACACAGCCATCGCACCACACCTACGTAAAGCCATCAACATGTCCTTCGAAACTGCAAGATTCCCGGAAAGCTGGAAACACGCCGAAATCAACGCCCTTCTCAAGAAACCAAAGCTGACCCCAAGGACCTGAAAAACTTCCCCGGCCCATCTCTCTGCTCCCTTTCCCGGCAAAGGTCATCGAGAAAATCGTCAACACTCAGCTCACTCGAAGACAACAACATCCTCGACCCCTCCCAGTCCGGCTTCAGACGCAACCACAGCACCGAAACCGCCCTCCTCGCCGCCACAGACGACATCAGAAGCCACCTCGACAATGGAGAAACCTCAGCCCTCAACCTCCTAGACCTATCAGCCGCCTTTGACACCGTCTGTCACCACACCCTAAAATCCCGCCTCCATGCAGCAGGAATCCAGGACCAGGCCCTCGAATGGACCGCATCCTTTCTAGCCGGCAGAACCCAAAGAGTCCACCTCCCCCCGTACCAATCCAAAGCCTTCAACATCATCTGCGGCGTACCCCAGGGCTCATCCCTCAGCCCGACGCTGTTTAACATCTACGTGGCCCACCTCGCACAAGTGGCCCGTCAGCACAACCTCAACATCATCTCCTATGCCGACGACACCCAACTCATCTTCTCCCTCACCAAGGACCCGCACACCGCCAAAACCAACCTCCACGAGGGACTAAAAGCCATCGCCGACTGGATGAGAGACAGCCGGCTAAAACTGAACTCGGACAAAACAGAGGTCCTCATCCTTGGGCGCACCCCCTCCGCCTGGGACAACTCATGGTGGGCGACCACGCTGGGTCCCCCACCGACATCCGACAGCGCACGAAACCTTAGCTTCACCCACGACTCCTCACTCTCCATGTCAAAGCAGGTCAGCGCCATCTCCTCCTCCTGCTACAACACCGTCCGCATGCTTCGCAGAGTTTACAAATGGATCCCAACAGAAACAAGAAAAACAGTAATCCAGGCCCTCGTCAGCAGCAGACTCGACTACGGCAACGCCCTCTACACCAGTATCCCATCCAAACTCCTACAACGCCTCCAACGCATCCAAAACGCCTCCGCCCGACTCATCCTCAACATCCCTCGCCACTGCCACATCACCCCCCACCTAAGAGACCTTCACTGGCTCCCCGTCAACAAGAGGATCACCTTCAAGCTCCTCACCCATGCACACAAGGCACTCCACAACACCGGACCAACATACCTGAACAACAGACTCAGCTTCTACACCCCCACCTGGCATCTCCGCAAACCTTGCCCTCGACTCCATCCCTCGCATCCGCTGCAAATCTTCCGGCAGCAGATCATTCTCGTACCTTGCCGCCAAGACCTGGTACACCCTCCCGTCGGATCTACGACAGACCCAGGACCTTCATTCCTTCAGAAAACTCCTCAAGACATGGCTCTTCGAGCAGTAGCTGTACATGTGTTTTATCAGGGCAGACAACACTCTTGCTAGCACGTTTGAGAACATTGGCAATGACATTTCTGCTGCCAAGCCCACTGTTACTTGGAAAGAACCAATTGCCAGGAAATTGAGTACTGATAGCACTTGCACAATTGGGGGTATTCCAGTGGGGTGACGGATATCAGGTCAGGCTCCAATTCGAAACACAGCTCTGTGATTGTGGCCCTGTCAAGTCTATAGGTGAGGATAATGTGCATGTCGTCCAGTGGTGCCAAGTCCACCAGGGGTCTGTACACGGGGGTATGTCTCCATCTCCTATTCATCCGCAGCGGTAGGAATCTAAGGGACACAAGAATGAGGAGCTGGTCACAACCTGAACAATGGAGCTACAACAGAAGTATGCATTCTGTAAACATGTAATGGGTCAGTGTGATTTGCCCAGTATGTGCCAATACCTCTTGTGACGCAGCATTATTCCAGAGGCCTGCCCCTCCCTGAAATGGCGTCCGCCTGTCCTGTGTGGAGGGACAGGTGGAAGTGAGGTAATTCCACTGTGCGCCGTTGCAGGAGGCGGTCAGGAACTGCAGTGCAACTCCTCATTGGTTGACTTAGGGCCCTATGTGCTACAGTGGCCAATGGTGATCTATGCCGGCGATGACGGTATGCACTGCCGTGGACTTGACCGCCATTTTCTATCATATTCCTTACTTGCTACCTGATATTCCATAGGAGAGGACCTACACTGCATGTGCTGCTGTGACCTGTGTCCGGAACCTACCATGGCCTGTGTGACCGGGGAAGGGGTCCCAACCTTCACTTCAGAGGAGTTGGAGAGACTGGTAGATGGGGTCCTACCCAGTACGGACTGCTGTATGGGCCTCCAGATCAACAGGTGAGTACACTGTGGGCACAATGCATGTGGGAAGGATGCATGGAGTGGTGTGTGTAAAGGCCTCGTGTAAGGGGGGTGGGTGGATGTCCTCTTAGCGGCATACAGGTTGTGTGGTGGGCTATGTGTGTGCCAATGGTGATGGAAACGGGTATGGTGGGCCATATGTGTAACAGGCTGGACTCGTTGTCTAGTGGTATTTCCCTGTGTGTATTGCCTCTGCAGGTCAGCGCCCATCAAAAGAAGGGTATATGGCGTGCCATCGCCAAGGAGGTGCGGACCCTGGAGGTCTATGGCAGGCAGAGCACCCACTGTCGCAAACGGTGGGAGGACCCGAAACGTTGGGCACGGAAGACGGAGGAGGCCCAGCTGGGGATGGCCTCCAAATGAGGAAGAGGTGCCCGTCGAACCCTGACCCCCTGATGGCCGCATACCTGCATTTTGTGAGCCTCAGCATCTTCCCTTTGTCCTAATACAGGCAAGTGTTCAAGGATCTAGGTAAGGAGCCCCCAGACTTTTCTGGGTAAATAGTATTATTTGTTCAAAAGTGTTTATTTCAGCTACCTGTGCCTGTTTTACTGTGGAGTCTCTGTGTTTCAGGCAGCTTGGCCTTTTAAAGTGGTGTTTTTTTTAAAGTTTGTTTTTGCCGTGACTGTGTGAATTACCTTTCTAGTTTGTGGCACATAACTTCATAACCCCCCCCACAGCCCACCCTCTTTTCTAAGTAAAAAGGCTACATACACCTTGCAGAGTGGGTTTTAGGAGACTGTTTTAATCTGTTTCTGTGATTTAAGTTGTGTTTAGAAACTGTCTGCTCCCGCTTTTTTTTGCCTTAAAAAAAGCCACATTTCTGAGCGCCTGACCAGCAGTATTCCAGTGTTTGTTTTTAAACAACCTCTTCCTTACCTGGAAAGTAGACTCTGCTAGCTTGGAAGTGTGGATTCAGCCTGTCTGTATCCAAGGAGATTCTGAATAGAGCAGCAGCTGCCTCCTCCCTGGCCACAGGGACTGGACTTCAGTTAACTTGCTCCTTATATAAGTTCCTATTGGTTGTTGCATATGTTGCTGTGGTAGGTTGTTGGAAGCTGGTCTTTCCATTGGTTGGTGGCTCCAGGCCTGGGGCTGTGATTGGTGGATAGGGCTGAGAATCCGATTGGCTGTTGGTTCTAGGGCTGTGATTAGAGGATAGGGCTGAGATTTCTGATTGGCTGTTGGTTCTAGGGCTGTGATTGGTGGATAGGGTTGAGAATCTGATTGGCTGCTGGTTCTAGGGCTGTGATTGGTGGATAGGGCTGGGAATCTGATTGGCTGCCGGTTCTAGGGCTGGGATTGGTGGTCAGGATTAGGGGTATGATTGGTGATTAGGGCTGGGTCTCCAATTAGTTGTTTGAATCAGGGTTAGAAATCGGATTGGTTAGGGTTAGGACCAGGTTCCTATTGGCCAGCAGGGCTATTTAAGCCTAGGACTCAGGGCGTCTCAGCCCAAGCGTTGAGGCTAAGGGCGGAGAGGACAAGGGCAGTTGCCTGTTTGGACCTGTTCGGGACAGGTAGGGACAAGGGACTAGGGCCAGAAGAACGAGTTACTTACCTTCGGTAACGACTTTTCTGGTGGATACATTAGCTACCTGTGGATTCCTCACCTAATGAATACTCCCATGGCGCCAGCATTCGACGGAAATCTTCTTACTAGTCTCTGCACGTCGACGAGGACGTCACTCTAGCCCACGCGACGCCGTCTGACGTCATACAGGCAATAAGAGGTCCTCGCCGACGTGCCGATGACAGTACCAACATTTTTTACGTGCATGAGAATAATAATAACCCAATGTAATGAAAGAGCAAAGCAACATCTCTTAATATTGTAAATCACACAACATTGCAATAAAATAGCTGTAGATTTAATATAACCTTCTTTTTTTTTTTAAACAAATAAATATATTTATACATACGAATCATGTATATACACAATATATATAGATTTATATATAAATATACACATATATACAAATATCATATATGCAAAATGTATTGCAACTTTGAAGACCAAAAGGAGCACACTCAAGGATTGCTTGGAGAGACCAAAAAGGCAACGGGGAGGCGGGTGGGACCGTGAGGAATCCACAGGTAGCTAATGTATCCACCAGAAAAGTCGTTACCGAAGGTAAGTAACTCGTTCTTCTGATTCCTCACCTAATGAATAGAGTCCCAAAGCAGTACCACGCCCGGCGGTGGGTGCCTAAATGGTCAAACCAAGAAATCCTGCAGCACTGACCGTGCAAAATGACCGTCCCTTCTGACCTCAGAGTCCAAACAGTAATGTTTCGCAAAAGTGTGAAGGGACAACCAAGTTGCGGCCTTGCAGATGTCGACCACAGGAACACCCCTGGCCAAGGCCGAAGAGGCCGACTTAGCTCTGGTGGAGTGAGCTCTAATGCCCTCAGGCGGATCCTTCTTTGCCAAAGAGTAACAGATTTTAATGCAAAGAACAACCCACCTGGAGAGTGTTCTCTTGTGGACTGCCTTTCCTCTCCTCTTGCCCACGTATCCGACAAACAGCTGATCCTCCATCCTGATATCCTTCATTCTGTCGATATAGAAGCTCAACGCCCTTTTTGGGTCCAGGCGATGTAGTCTTTCTTCCTCCTTTGAAGGATGAGGCGGAGGATAAAACGTGGACAAAGTGATTGTCTGAGCCAAATGGAAGGGTGAAACAACCTTCGGAAGGAAAGCAGACTTGGTCCTCAACACCACCTTATCCCCATAAAACGTTATATAAGGGGGTTTAACCGATAAGGCCTGCAACTCACTCACTCTCCTTGCAGATGTTATAGCTACCAGGAATACTGTTTTAATAACCAAATACCTTAAGGGGCAAGAATGCATAGGCTCAAAAGGGGACCCCATAAGGAAAGTCAGGACCAAGGACAAATCCCATTGAGGCATAACGAATGGTTTTGGAGGATATTGATTCAGAAGACCTTTCAAGAATCTGAGAACTATAGGGGATTTAAATAACGATGGTTGGTCTGGAAGACAAATGAAGGCTGACAAGGCCGACAAATAACCCTTAATGGTAGCCACTGCACAACCTTTCTGCGCTAGAGACAGTGCAAAAGACAAAACATGTGACAGATGAGCATGTAAGGCATCAATCTGTCTCTCTCCACACCACATAACAAATTTAGACCACCTATTAGCGTAGATAGATTTAGTGGAGTGTCGCCTGGCCGCTAAGATAACATCCACTACATCAGGCGGGAGAGAGAAGGAACTCAGGTTGCCCCGTTCAATCTCCAAGCATGTAGGTGCAGACTCTGGAGGTTGGGGTGTAAAACCTGCCCCTGCGACTGCGAGAGGAGGTCTGCCCTGAGAGGGAGACGGAGCGGAGGGCACAGTGAGAGTTGGAGAAGGTCGGAGTACCATACCCTCCTTGGCCAATCCGGAGCTATTAAGATGACTTGGGCCCGGTCTTGGCGAATTTTCCTCAACACTCGAGGAATCAAGGGTATGGGGGGAAACGCGTAAAGCAACTGGTCGCACCAGGTTATCTGAAACGCGTCCCCCAACGCTCCCTGCATCGGATACTGGAGGCTGCAGAATAACGGGCAATGCGCGTTCTCCCGAGTGGCAAACAGATCTATCCGAGGAAACCCCCACATCTGGAAGATTAAACAGACTTGATCTGGATGGAGACGCCACTCGTGGTCTGCCGAGAATTGGCGACTGAGACTGTCCGCACGTACATTCAAGACCCCGGCCAGATGATTTGCCACCAAGCAAATCTGATGGTCCTTTGCCCAGGACCATAGCCGAAGAGCTTCTCTGCAGAGAAGGTACGACCCTACTCCTCCCTGTTTGTTTATGTACCACATCGTGGTAGTATTGTCCGTCAGGACCTGTACCGACTGACCACGAAGGGATGGGAGGAAGGCCTTGAGAGCCAGACGTACAGCCCGTAACTCCAACAGATTGATATGAAACACCTGTTCCTCTGGAGACCAAAGCCCTTTGATCTCCAGATCCCCCAGATGAGCTCCCCATCCTAGGGTGGAAGCATCCGTTATGACCGTGGCCACTGGTGGCGACTGCGCGAACGGCTTCCCCTGTGAAAGATTGTTGCCCGCAATCCACCACTTCAATTCCACAGCAGCATCTCTGGAGATCTTGACAGTACCTTCTAAATCTCCCTTGTGTTGAGACCACTGCCTTCGGAGGCACCACTGAAGAGCCCTCATGTGCCAGCGAGCATGCGTGACCAACAGAATGCAGGAGGCGAACAGACCGAGCAGACGAAGGACCTTGAGGACTGGAACTACCGCTCCATTTCGAAACATTGGAACCAATTCCTGAATATCTTGAATCCGCTGAGGCGGAGGAAAGGCTCGACTCAATGTTGTATCCAGTACTGCCCCTATGAACAGGAGGCGCTGAGAGGGCTCCAGGTGAGATTTGGGCACGTTCACCGAAAAGCCCAGGTCGAACAACAACTGGGTTGTTGACTGCAGATGATGCGACACAAGCTCCGGGGACTTGGCTTTGATCAACCAGTCGTCCAAGTAAGGGAATACTGGTATCCCCTTCCTTCTGAGCTCCGCCGCAACCACTGACATCACCTTTGTGAAGACTCGAGGTGCTGAAGTAAGACCAAACGGGAGGACCGCAAACTGATAGTGCTGCGACCCTACCACAAACCGGAGATACTTCCTGTGCGACTTGAGTATCGGGATATGAAAGTAAGCATCCTGCAAGAAGACAGACACCATCCAATCTTCCTTGTTCAACGCCAAAAGCACCTGTGCTAGGGTCAGCATCTTGAACTTTTCCTGTTTGAGGAACCAATTCAAGATCCTCAGAGTAACAACCTCGACCCTTTTCCTGCTCTGGGACCAACTCTACCGCGCCCTTTGAAAGGAGGACTTGAACCTCCTGTTCTAGCAACAGGAGGTGTTCTTCTGAACAATAAGATGGGCGGGGCGGGATGAGGGGCGGGAACTCCCGAAAGGGAAGGGCGTAGCCTTTCCCCATAATGCCGAGAACCCAAGTGTCCGTTGTGATAGACTTCCACTTGTGGAGAAAATACTGTAATCTTCCCCCTACAGGAGAGGAGTGAGTGGGAAACGGTGGAAGCCTAAGGCTGCTTCCCCTGCTGCACCCCTCCAGAGGACGAGGAAGAGGCAGAGTGCTGTTGAGAGGCTCTTCTGGTACGGGCCCCACACCTCCCCCTCCCTCTAAATGACCTATAGGGGAGGGAAGAGGCGGGTTGCTGGAACCTCCCCCGAAAGGAAGAGGAAGAAGAGCCACGCCCAAATCCCCGAAACCTCCTGAAAAATCTAGAAGAGGCAGAGGAAGAAGGAGCTTGCAGTCCTAATGATTTGGCTGTGGCTCTGCTCTCCTTAAATCGTTCCAAGGCCGAATCTGCCTTGGCTCCAAACAGTCTGTCCCCATCAAACGGGAGGTCCAGCAGGGTCGACTGCACATCCGCAGAAAACCCTGAGTTTCGGAGCCAGGCCTGTCTTCTTGCCACCACAGCCGTGCCCATCGCCCTGGCCACCGAGTCGGTCGTGTCCAGCCCAGACTGGATAATCTGGGTCGCGGCAGCCTGGGCGTCCGAGACCACATCCAAGAGACCCTGGGGGAGCTCCGTAAATGAAGACGAAATATCATCCATCAGAGCATGGATGTACCTCCCCAGAATGCACGTTGCGTTGGTGCCCTTCAACGCCAAACTGCATGACGAAAATATTTTCTTGGACTGCGCATCCAGTTTCTTGGAGTCTCTGTCTCCAGGCACCGTCGGGAAGGAACCAGGCGCTGACTTTGAGGAACAGGAGGCTTGCACCACCAAGCTCTCCGGCGTAGGGTGTCTAGAGAGAAAGCCAGGGTCAGATGGTGCAGCTCGATACCTCCTGGCCACAGCCCTATGAACGGCCGAGGAAGACACCGGCTTCTTCCACACCTCCAACACCAGATCCAGCAAAGCCTCATTAAATGGCAAGAGAGGCTCAGCTGCAGCAGAGGCCGGATGCAATACCTCTGTCAGCAAATTCTGCTTCGCCTCTGCCACCGGCAAAGGCAGGTCCAAAAAGCTCGCTGCCTTCCTCACCACAGCATGAAAGGAAGCAGCCTCCTCCGTATATTCCCCTGGAGATGAAAGGTCCCACTCAGGGGAAGTGTCCAGCCCACTGGCTGTATCCAGACCATGTAGTCCGTCTCCAGAGTCCTCAATCTCTCCCTCCTCTAAGACTCGCTGGTACTCCTGCTTTTCTAAAAGACGGAGAGCACGCCTCCTCGAATGAAGTCTCTCCTCGATACGCGGAGTCGACATGGCCTCCACCGACGTCGAAGAACGGCGCCGATCTCCAGAAGCATCTGACGCCGCGTCCGGCGCCACAGGCAGCTTCGGCGCCGAGGCAGGAGCCGGAGGACGAGGTCTTGGAGCCGATGGACCAACCGGAGTCACAGGGCAAAATCCTGACTTCGACGGAAGGGCAACCTCCGGGGCCGAAACATCCGAAGCCACCGGAGTGGCCACCGACGCCGGCGCCGAGCCCACATTCCCAAAAGGGAGAAAGGGCATAAAGGGTGCCGGCCGAAGAGGCGCAGGATCACCCAACGAAAAGGCCAAGGACCCCGAAGGACCAGTCGGAGCAGCTCCTGGAGCCATCTGCTGAAAGATGGTATACATCGCATTAAGAAACGCGGTACTATCGGCTCCAGGAGTGGGAAAAGCCGGATACTGGGGTGCCTGGATCGAGGGCGACCCCGACGCCGGCCTCGACGTCTGCGACGCCGGAGAAAACACAAGAGGCTGCACCACCTCAATCACCGACGCCTGACCAGGCGAAGTCGGTGACGCCGGAGAGGGCAACGGCGTCGATGGATGCAGCGTGACCGTGGGGCTGACCTCCCAAGTCCTCCGACGCCGAGCCGAAGGTGACCTCGAACGAGACTCCTTGCTGGAATGACGTCGTGAGTCTCTACGGCGCCGGGAGTCTCGATGACGCCGGTGAGACCTTGGCGAAGAAGACTTCTTATGATGTTTCTCCTTCTTCTTTGACTTTGCCATGAATAACTTGGCCTCACGCTCTTTGAGGGCCTTCGGATTCATGTGTTGACATGAATCGCAAGTCGAGACGTCGTGGTCGGAGCTCAAACACCATAGACAGTCGGAGTGAGGATCTGTAACTGACATCTTGCCCCCACACTCTCGACAGGGCTTGAAACCCGACTTCCTCTGAGACATTATTACCGCAGAGAAGACTACGCAGCAGACAATACACTGTAACCACGAAGGTAACAGTAGCTCCCTCGAAGATAACCGTTTCGAATGCACGGAAAAAAGGGAACTGTCATCGGCACGTCGGCGAGGACCTCTTATTGCCTGTATGACGTCAGACGGCGTCGCGTGGGCTAGAGTGACGTCCTCGTCGACGTGCAGAGACTAGTAAGAAGATTTCCGTCGAATGCTGGCGCCATGGGAGTATTCATTAGGTGAGGAATCCACAGGTAGTTGTATCCATCAGAAATGCTGCCCAATTCTCACTTTACCAGGAATTCAGTCCCTACACATCCATCAACATGCAAACACATTATCTAACATTCGAATTCCACTCACCAGTACTATCTCACATACAAATCCCTCACCAAAAACAACAACATCAATATCCCCTCTCACTATTGCACAAAAACAATACAGACCACACACATCAGCACATCAAATCAACACAAACTTTCATTATACTTATCGTCATACCCACTCCCACCCTCAGGACTACACAAAGAAAACAAGTCCCGCCCTATCTTTACCCCTACTTTTTCACTCTTCACAAACACCTACCACAAGCACCCCAACCCAACAACTTTCATTCACTCGCCTCTCCTCCATTGCTCAATTTAGAGCCTTACATCATGATCCACATGCTCCTCCACCACCCCCAACCCATACTCCATCCACACTAAACAGACGCAAACAAAATAAACAACATGCCACTCTGAACAACCTTGCATCGCCTTGTCTATTACATAATAAGACTACCCTACAAAAAACAGTACACTCTTCAGGTCTCCCTCAGCCACCAAGTCCACCACCCACACACAGACCCAACAAAATGCCTCCTGAACCAGCTGGAAGAAGAACACTATATTGAAAAGCAAGACTATTGTGAGCCTCACACAGTTATCACAACTAACAACACTCCTGCTTCAAGCTCATTTTATACTACTTACCCTTCTCCTAAACAAAACAACACTACCACTAACACACCTTTTCTAAACTGCCAGTTCATAAATGCTCGATCACTCTCAAAAAACAAGCAGCACATCTGCAACCTGCTCACAGACATACAACCTGACTTACTATTCATAACTGAATCCTGGTTGGGAGATGACATGGCCCCAGTGTTGCACGAAGCCCTTCCTCCGGGCTATCAAACCATCACACAAAACCGTATAGGCAAGAGAGGAGGTGGACTAGCTATTATATTCAAACAGGCAATAAACCTCAGTAAAACAGACAACATTTCCATACAAGATTGTGAAGCCCTCCTCACCAGATGCCACCCTACTCTAACTTCCTTTTGTAACTTTCTCCTCCTTTACAGACCTCCACCTAACAACTCCACATTCCCAGATGCTTTTCTAGATACATGCTCAAACCTTATTAGACTATACTCCAACCTATGCAATCTTGGGGATCTAAACATTTGGTTTGACAAACCCAATATGCCCCATCCAAAAGCTATCACCACTGACCTAGTCGCATTGAACCTACATCAGATTGTACACAATCCTACACACATCGCTGGACACATCCTAGATGTCATTTTTGCTAAGCCTGAACTAGTTACCGTTCATAGCGTCACGCCAATCACTTGGTCAGACCACTATTTGATAACTTTCCGACATAAAACTCCACAAATCAACACACCCCACAACTACTTACATACATGCACCTATCGACCATGGAGCAAACTCAATTTTGATGACTTAGAAACACAACTAACAGCCAACAGAGATCTAGATTCAATTAATTCTGTGCCAAAACTTTATGAGTGGCTACAGGAAGCTTTTGATATCCTAATACCACTTAGAAAAACTAAACACGACAAAAGAAAACCAACACCTTGGAGAAAGACAGAACCTCAAAAGATAAAGCAACAAATCAGACAGTTGCAGTGGACCTGGCTCAAAACAAACAACAGTCAAGACAAACTGCAGCTACACAAACTTAACAGAATATACAAATCATCAATCAAAAAAGCTAAAAAAGGTACTACTCAGACAGAATTCAAAATGCAAAATCTACAACCAAGGAATTTTATAAAATTCTCAATGAATTTCGAAAACCTACATGCACGGAAGGAAGTCATCCCACTACTCAAGATTTCACAAACAAATTGGCAGCTCACTACACAACCAAGGCAGACACATTGGACTCCTATTTAAAACAGAAGAAAACCATCAGCACCAACCCCGTTCGTACAATACCCTCTAAGAATAAACCAACCCAGCCTCTACAGTCCTTTCAACAAATATCCCAAGGTGAATTTATGGATTTGGTCAAAGCAAGCAGGCCTTCCGGTTGCCCTCCTGACCCTTGTCCACCACAAATCTTCAAGAACATTCTTTTATCTACTTCTGCTGACACACCTGTAAGAAGAATCATCAACAACTCTTTAACTACAGGAACTTTTCTTGTAGACCTAAAAAAGGCATACATACGACCGTTATTAAAGAAAACAAATCTAGACCCCCAACAACTACAGACCAATCACAAATGGACCTTTCCTGGGCAAATTGATAGAAAGAGCAGCATTCGCCCAGATGTAACAATTCATGGAAGACAATTCTATACTTTCAGACTTCCAAACTAGATTCCGCCCAGGAAGAGGCACTGAATCAGCACTCATAGCAATCTGGGATGATCTTAAAAACACAGTCAACCGCAATGAAGTTGCTGCACTACTTCTCTTGGACCTCTCGGCTGGCTTTGATACGGTTGACCATGACACCCTAATTCAAAGACTCCAGGAAGACGGCATACAAGGGACTGTTCTCGACTGGATTACTTCCTAGCTTCAAAAAAGATCTAATATCATCTACTCACCCCTCTTCTTGTCCAAACCCTACTTCACAAAAGCAGGGGTCCCCCAAGGATCAATCATCTCACCTTTGCTTTTCAACATCTACATGATATCATTACCAGAACTGATCAACTGATTTTCATCTCACATGCTACAACTATGCAGATGACACACAAATACTACTTAAATTAGAATGCCCCAAAAACATTGAAAACTCAGAAATCTTCAGTTGCCTCAGAGCCGTTGATCAGTGGATGACCTAGAGCCATCTCAAACTAAATACCTCCAAAACAGAAATACTCATATGTGGTGACTGGAAAGGTTATGACCTTCTGTGCGTCTGGCCTGACGAACTCAGACCACCTCCTCAATTATCCAAGGAAGTTAAAAACCTTGGAATCATCCAAGTTAACTATGAATGCCCAAGTGGACAAATTAGCACGAACAAGCTTCATCACCTTGAAGACTCTACGACGCATCTTCCCCCACCTCGGATTTTCACACAAAGTGCAAGCTACTATCTCGCTTTTACTATCCAAACTGGATTATGCCAATGGCCTCTACCATGGATCATCTCTATCTATTATGAAAAAACTACAACGTAGTCAGAACTCCGCAGCCAGGCTACTATTGCATGTAAAGCCGCAAGCCCAAATCTCCCCAGCCTAGAGAGCACTACACTGGTTACCCATTGCCAGAAGATGCACTTTCAAGCTGCTTTGTATCACCCATAAAGCTATACATGGAACAGGACCGCTTTTTATCAGAAACAAAATAACCAAATATATCCAACAAAGAAACCTCCGCTCAAGATTGGCACCCCGCCTTAGAACACCACCATACAAGAAAAAGACTATAGGTGGTACATCCTTCTCTGTTCAAGCAGCCAAACTATGGAATTCATTACCCCCAACTATAAGAGCCACAGATAACTTTCTTGTCTTCTGAAAACTACTCAAGAGTTGGCTCTTTCCTTCACAACCACCATATTCAAACAACTATGGACTGCATATGCATATGTTGCTAAACATTTTTTCTGATTATGTGTATATTTCTAGTTATGTATAGTTCTTTAGAAAATATGTATTACTACTATGTCATGACAATAAAATACACACACTCTTTAAACCTGTTTGACTAAGAATATTTACCCATGGTTCTAATTATGTATTGTATGTGCATATATGTGTGCATATGTGTGTGTATTCATGTGTGTATGTATGTATGTTCATCTCCTAAATAACTTTGTCTAAGCTCTTCCCTCCGCTTCCACATCTAACTCACCAAACCTCACTCTACTACCATGACCTCCCAAACAACCCTACTAAATTCGCCCTCATTTATCTCACCCTGCTACTATGATCTCCCTAACCCTTCCACAGACTCTTCCCTCTTCCATCCCCCTTTACTCATCCCAAGCCTTTGGAATGAGTAAATGAGGAATATACTCCCAAATAACACTTCTGGATTTCTTTCCTCCTCCACCCCTCCATTATTCCAGTCAATCTAACTAACAAACTCTCATATCCGTGGCTCAAATTAACTCATAATAATACTAAAACTGTACTCATATTTCCCGATACTAATCCATCACTAATTCTTGTTGGGTTCCGGACTAGAGTGCTACTCGCCGAAAAGCGATTTGACGTCTCGTCAGGGGTAGTAAGCGCTATATAAATACTATTACAATTACAATATTGGCAGTGGCCTATCCAGAGCTGGGTGGCGGTTGATGGCATCACAGCAGCCACAAGGGGGCAAGTACAGTAACCATCATTACAACATACGCATGGTAGGGTGGTAGCCGGGTGGTGGATGTGTGTCAGTGGGTGCCCCTAGGCCAGGCCTGACACTGCAGCGCAGGTCCCCTGGTGGCTAGGGTTCTCAAGGGATAATCATGCTACCTAGCTCGTAGGCATCCACTACTGGTCAGGGCTGCGTGGGTCCCAGGTGTGCTGCATTTGCCGGGGTGTAACCCTCCCCATGCCTTGGTGGCTAGCAATATCACTGGTAGTGCAATGCATAGTGCATAGGCCTGTCCCCTGTGTGTGAGGGTGCTGTGTACGCCAACGGTGGTGTTAGTGCACCCATTGACCCAGAGTATCCTTTGTCTCTCTCCCCCCTTTCTTGTTTTGTCATCCTGTCCTTATGTGCATTAGCATCATTTGGCAGAGGAGCAGAGGCACTGGCGACGGAGGGACCCAGGAGCATCCCACAGGACCCAGGAGGCACAGTCCACTGATGCTGAGGGCACCAGTGGGACAGAGGGCAAGGGGAACACCACGGCAGGGACTGGAAGGGACACTTCAGACACAGATACCTCCTCCAATGGAAGCTCCTTGGTGGTGGCGGACACTTCTGTGACCACCCAGCTACAGATACAGCCACCACCCCCGTACCAGCACCGCCCTCCCAGCAGCCCCTCATCGAGTTGCCCGTGCCCGCTCACCCCTGGGGGTGGGCATCTCCTTCACCCGAGGAACCTCAGGCTCTGCCCCAGTTAGCCCTGCTGCCCTGAGTGAGAAGGCTATTGACTTCCTGAGATCCATCTCTGTAGGGCAGGCAACCATTGTGAATGCCATCCAGGGGCTGGCAGCCCAGATGCAACAATCTAATGCATTCCTAGAGGGCATTCACACTGGATTGGCGGCCCAACAGAGATCGATTCAGGCTCTGGCCTCCTCTCTGATGGCAGCCATTGTCCCTGTTTCTACTGTCCCCCCCACCAACTTCCACTGCCCAGTCCCATTCTCCTCAACCCCAACCCATCCCAAGCACACATACAGACGAGCATGCACACAAGACAACACCCAAAAGTGTCACAGGCAAACACAAGCACCACACTTCATCCCACAGGCACTCACACAAACATCATCCAGTTGCAGACACAACAACATCCACTATTTCCACTGTCTCCCCCTCTTCCTCCTCCTCCTCCTCCTCCTCCCACCTAGTTACGTCAACACTCACACCTGCATGCACTACATCATCATCCACTACCAGCATCATCACCACAACAAGCAGAACACACACCTCACTGGCAGACACCTCCACAACATCCATGCACACGTCCCCTGTGTCCTCTCCCACTGTGTCTGCCTCCCCCCCTCCTAAAGTACACAAACGCAAGCACTAAGACACCCAACTGCCATCCACCTCACAAAAGCATACAGCCCATGCACCTGCACCCAAATCCAGCAGACAGACATCTCCAACAACCACTCCCTCAGCCTCCACTCCCATTATTTCTCCCTCTTCCCGCCCCAATGTCCCTAAAAAACAGTTCCTATCCACGATTGACCTCTTTCCTACCCCTTCCACCCCCGTCCTGCACGTATGGCCAGGGTATCAAGTACCCAGCCAAGCAACTCAGCCAGAGTCCACAGGTCCAGTTCCATACGCAACCACTCGTGGTGGAAAGGAATCCAGGCCACATTTACTGAAGAGGAAGGAGCCTGCACCAGCCAGCCTAAAGGGGAAGGAGTCTGCACTAGCAGGCAAGAAGGGCAAGGAGCCTTCACCTGCCACCCGAAAGGCCACAGAGCCTGCAGCAGCAGGCAGGAAGGGCAAGGAGCCTGCACCAGCAGGCAAGAAGGCCAAGGAGCCTGCACCAGCAGGCAAGAGAGGCAAGGTGTCTGCACCAGTAGGCAAGAGGGGAAAGGGGCCTGCACCAGCAGGCAAGAGGGGCAAGGAGCCTGCACCAGCAGCTGTGACAGAGCCCCCACCATCAAGCATGGTTGTGCATTCATCCGAGGGTGAAGTGGATGTGCAGGAGCCTCCCCCCACCAGCAGCACCACCACAGTGCATGCATCCGAGGGTGCAGGAGATGTGCAGGAGCCTCTCCCCTCTAGCACCACCACCACAGTGCATCCACCCAAGGGTGCAGCGGATCTGCAGGAGCCTCCCCCCACCAGCAGCACCACCACAGTGCATCCACCCGATGGTGCGGGGGATGTGCAGGAGCTTCCCGCCACCAACAGCACCACCACAGTGCATCCATCCGAGGGTGCAGGGGATGTGCAGGAGCCCCCCACCACCTCCAACACAGGGCAGCCGTTACCGCCGGCGGACAAAATGTAATCCTGCGTCCATGGGCTGCTGCGCGGCCTGTCCCCACCAGAACCAATGGGCAAGACACCCACTCCAGAGACTGTGGCCTTGCATTCACTAGGACCAAGCACGGGCATGTTGCCCCCTCCAGAACCAGTGGGCAAGTCACCCACTCCAGAGACTGTGGCCTATCACTCCCCAGGACCAAGCACAGCGTAGGTTGCCCCCTCCAGAACCAGTGGGCAAGACACCCAACTGAGAGACTGTGGCCTATCACTCCCCATGACCAAGCACTGGCATGTTGCCCCCTCCAGAACCAGTGGGAAAGTCACCCACTCCAGAGACTGTGGCCTATCACTTCCCAGGACCAAGCACAGGGCATGTTGCCCCCTCCAGAACCAGTGGGAAAGACACCCACCTGAGAGACTGTGGCCTATCACTTCCCAGGACCAAGCACAGGCATGTTGCCCCCTCCAGAACCAGTGGGCAAGTCACCCACTCCAGAGATTGTGGCCTATCACTCCCCAGGACCAGGACCTGGCATGTTGCCCCCTCCAGAATCAGTGGGCAAGTCACCCACTACAGAGATTCCTGGAGCCTGCACCAGCAGCTGTGACAGAGCCCCCACCATCAAGCATGGTTGTGCATCCATCCGAGGGTGAAGTGGATGTGCAGGAGCCTCCCCCCACCAGCAGCACCATCACAGTGCATGCATCCGAGGGTGCAGGAGATGTGCAGGAGCCTCCCCCCTCTAGCACCACCACCACAGTGCATCCACCCAAGGGTGCAGCGGATGTGCAGGAGCCTCCCCCCACCAGCAGCACCACCACAGTGCATCCACCCGATGGTGCGGGGCATGTGCAGGAGCTTCCCGCCACCAGCAGCACCACCACAGTGCATCCATCCGAGGGTGCAGGGGATGTGCAGGAGCCTCCCACCACCTCCAACACAGGGCAGCCGTTACCGCCGGCGGACAGAATGTAATCCTGCGTCCATGGGCTGTTGTGCGGCCTGTCCCCACCAGAACCAATGGGCAAGACACCCACCCCAGAGACTGTGGCCTTGCATTCCCTAGGACCAAGCACGGGCATGTTGCCCCCTCCAGAACCAGTGGGCAAGTCACCCACTCCAGAGACTGTGGCCTATCACTCCCCAGGACCAAGCACTGGCATGTTGCCCCCTCCAGAACCAGTGGGAAAGTCACCCACTCCAGAGACTGTGGCCTATCACTCCCCAGGACCAAGCACAGGGCATGTTGCCCCCTCCAAAACCAGTGGGAAAGACACCCACCTGAGAGACTGTGGCCTATCACTTCCCAGGACCAAGCACAGGCATGTTGCCCCCTCCAGAACCAGTGGGCAAGTCACCCACTCCAGAGATTGTGGCCTATCACTCCCCAGGACCATGCACGGGCATGTTGCCCCCTCCAGAATCAGTGGGCAAGTCACCCACTCCAGAGAGTGTGGCCTATCACTCCCCAGGACCAAGCAGGGGCATGTTGCCCCTTCCAGAACCAGTGCTCCTGTTTCAGCTCCCGGCTAAGGTGCCCCCCACCACCCCTTGAGGTGCCTGCCTATTTACCAACTGATGGCCCTGCAGTGTTCTCTCCGTGTTGATGCAGGTGACAAGTGGGGCCTTGGATTTTAGCCTGTGGTCATGTGGCCCACGCAAAATGAGGAATGGGCTGTGTCCCTTGTTCTCTACATTTGTATATATCTGTTACATTGCCTAAATTATTATTTATACTGTGTTGATCTTATTACATTCACTTTGGTAAATTCTTTTTGTCCTTGCATTATTCAGTCGATTTACAGGGTTTAACTTGTTTTCTTGTGCAGATGGTTGTGTGTATGGTGTGTGTGTGTGTGGGGTATGTATGGTGCGTGTGTGTGTCACTGTCGTTTTCCTCCCCCACTCCCTTGTGTGCTAGGCGGCTGTACTCACTGTCGTCGTCTTCACCAGCGTTGGTGTTCGTGGTGGAGCAGAACGTAGAATATTATCAGAAAAACATGCAGTTCAGGTTCCATGGAGGCATGGTTCTTCCCTGTGTCTCCAAAGGTGAGGCCTTTCACTTCTGTGCAGTGTTTCCGGCAGGCTTTTGATGTCGTTGGTACCACCCCGGAAAAGGTGGCAGAATGTCTGGTCATATTATGGTGGGCGGCAGGCTGTAGGCGGCTACCACCGTGGTGCCTGTTGTTTCCGCCCTGGCGGTAGGTGTGGTACATTGACTGTCTTTCGGAAATCTTTCCGCCATGGTCCTAATTTGGCGGTAGTTACTGCCAGCCTGTTGGTGGTATTACCGCCACTCTATCACCAACCGCCAGGTACGCCATGAGGGCCATAGTGTACTTACAATAATCTGTGAAAACTGGGTTTCAGAAAACATTTATCATTTGCACATCACCAAGTAAAGTGTTCTGACTTTTTTCATCCTATGAATTTTTTTTTTCATCACACAGAAGTACATAAAATGGTCTTTCACAGCTACTGAAATATATTTTGAAATGTTTGTAAAGTTGACTTAGTTATATAAATGTTGTGTGTTAGGAAAACCCTGATACTAAAAGCCTTTCATTTCACATGGGTCAGACATTTCACCTCCAAAATCCGGGAACTTTGCAGTCACAAGGAAAAGTATTTGCATTGCAAGAAGACAAACTGACTTTTGACCTCTGTCTCTGAACACAGAGCAAATGTGACAAAGAATAAGATTTAAAGGCATCCTAATTGCTAATTCAGTTTCTGACTAAACTAAACAGAACACCTGTTCTTTGACTAGTGGAGTGGAATCTAAAAATAGCTCGACCCCTTATAAAACTCACCACAGCCAGTGATTGAGTAGATTTTTCGAGCCCTGGTCTAGGAGAGATATATTCATGAGGTGTGGGAACTGCCTTTCGATTGCAAGTGTACAAGTGGGAAAAAATAAGTTTTTGTTAGCAGAATCACTAGTGAATTCAGTGAAGACAACATTGAGGGTTTCCACACTCTCATTGAAGAAATTAGAGTGTCAACTAAAGAAACCGACTGCTTGTCGTACAACTTTAAAGAAGCTACAAGAAGGACAGTAAAGTCGATATCAATAATTGATCACATATGGTCAGAGAAGTAATATAATGAATTACCCAGCTGCTGTGACCATGGTAGTATCTTGGTTGGATACAAAGTATAAGCTACTCAATAATACACCTATTTGTCTTGTTGGTCACTCCCATGCAGATTCAGTAATGATGCAGACGGCCCAACGATCGTTGAGTAATACAATGTCTCCATACTCTGTGCCACCAGAGAAAGAAAGAAGAATACTCAACATCATTAGCAAGCGATTCTCTGCAACAGCAGCAACATCAATCAGGGCAACTAATGCACTGGCAATTCTTGCAAGATATGGCCCTGTGATCTTGTCTGATATTGGGCCGTATATGAAATACCTACTTGAGGATAAGAAAACTGAACCAAGAGTATTTTTGGTCATGAGAGAGAAAACCAGTTTGGCAATCACAGATACCGCTGTGGACATTGCTTCAACAGGATTCCGACAATTGGCTGATGCTGCACTATTGCCCAAGCAAGATTGGTTATGTTCCACTTCTTAGACCCGAGATGCAGAGTAGACTCATAGACATGCAGTACAATGGAGAATCTCTGTTGGATGCCATATGGATAAAGCACTCTAATCAAATCAGATACAGACATGGCATGGTCTTTAGGCTTTGAAGGAGCATGGGAAAGGAACCAGGCTAGCAACCTTATACTTTATTTATTTGATACATATGCTCTTATTAAAAGCCACTGCATATAAAAGTATTAGAAACAGTGCAATAATTCATATCAGTGCTACCCATATCGAGCTACATGTTTTACCAAATAATTCATAAAACCGAGTCACTAAGCTTTAACATTTTTGGATAAAAGTACAGGCAGAGGGATGCAAAAGAAAACACTGTTTATTAAACCATTGCATACAAAAAAGTTTAAAAAGTAGTACAGTAGAACATGTAAGTGCTGTTCCTGTAGAGCTGCTTATACTGCCACCAGTTCATAAGCTGAAGCTGCTGGGATTTAGAGTTGGCAGACAAGAATGCGGGAGTGTGATACAAAAGAGCACGTTATAAGTCAGGGGTCCAATAGCCAGATTGATGTAATTGACGTCTTCCCTCAAAGCTTTCAAGGAAACACTTGGCCAACCCGGCAACTCCTTGAATGGTCATTTGGTCCACCATCCCAAATTAGGTGGAAAGCATTTGGGCAACTTGTTCTATGCAGATGATGCTCTCCTTATGAGCCAAACAAAAACAGTCCTCCAGCGACAGTTAAACATTTTACATTCATACTCTGTCATGGATCACCTCGTGGTAAACCTGTTATGTAATTCCTATTTTGGTAATAGGACTGCGTGTTAAGGTAGGCAGCACCAGCAAGCGTAAGAGAATGAGTGCAACCCACGCAACTTGGCAGCTGTCGGCCTAACTCCTGGCTAGCTCACAGTGCCTCACCCTGACCACTAAGCCTATCCGGGTTAAAAGGTGATTACAGCAACCTCAACATGACACTCTGACTACTCAGGGAAGTTGTGGAAACGGATCATACCCCTTTTGCTCAGTTACTCACGTACACCAAGGTGAAACACAAAACCCAAAATGAATTTCAATGCATTTATTGAAGCCGTTGCATTCAGGTATAAAAAGCATGTGCTGCGATAATTAAGCCGATGAAACAGAGCACGGTAACCAACATTACAGCCAAAGTGAAGAAGATAAATTACCCCATCAAGTTGTGTGTTTCTAGAGAGTCTACAAGTTCCTCCCACATCCCCATGTCTAGATCTGAGAGCATAGCGGTTGTAACCATCTGCCTTGCCCAACCTAAGGGATTAGATCCCACTTCATACTTGCATCAAATAGCAGTGAATGGCAATCCTCTTGGAAAGCTGAGAACACTACTTTAAACTGAAGGGACCAGGCTTTGGCAAGTTCCTCCAACAATGATACTCCAGAGTACTGCATCATACGTTCACAACACAGTTGGGCTGGTGGGACCTTCATTACTCTTCTTGTTTGAGATGAGGCAGCTGTTGCGAATCAAAAACAGCAACAACAGAATACTGCCAATTAATGCTAATCCCAGCGGAAAACCTCCAAAAACACTTGAAAAAAATGAGTGTATGGCTGATGGTACTATTCCAAAAATGGTCCGGAATGTGCTCACAAATCCAGACCCTACTGCCTTAAAAAAGTGTACAAACCCTATGCTGCTGGATGCATTAAAAATGTGACTCATCAATTCATTGAACTGGTTTTGGAAGTTAGGTCCTGATTTAGATCTCAGTGGAGGGTTTACTCCATTGCAACGGTGACATATATCCTGTCCGCCGAAATCAAAATAACATAGAAAACAATGGTATTTACATTTCAGCTGACAGGATATCCATCACAGTTGCGACCGAATAATCCCTCAGCTGAGATCTAAAACAAGCCCTTAGTAGATAAGAGGGACTGTAGCTCAGCTGATAACCTTGCCACTTGTAGGTCATAGCTTTCACAGGGAGAAGTCAGCACCATGTGTTTTGAAAACAATAGTGTCTTTAGTCTGCTCAGCTTATTGAAATTGACATTGGAAGTAGCAAGGTGAGACCACAAGTTTGCTACTTTTATCTCATGTGTGGGTGGGAAAAGTAAATTTCTACAGCAAGTCACTATTTGGAAAACAGAAATCACATATGCAACACCTGCTCTCATCCCACAACAACCTTGATCACTCAGCATCAAGTAACTCCCAATCAAACGTAACTGAAGATGGGAATACCCTTCAAGTAGCAGGCTAAGTTAGCCGCCAACGCATTGCAAGTGTTGTGCAATGCCACCTGTTTACACATCATTGAATGGCTTTCCTGAAATGGGCACCATATAGTCATCCTATTCCGGGCCAGTAGATTGTGGCGAGATTGTCAGCATCTGAACTTTGTCTTGGTCATAAACCAAGCATGGTGCATTAGATGGAGTTGCCAGAGGAGAATGCTGTATCAAAGATGTTGAAGGTACTTGTGTAATAGGAGTGCACTGAGTGGCTGGTCTTATGTGGAGACTGATGTTAAGGGGGTTGGATTGTCATAAATTGAATTGTTGTCATTAATGTTCTTGTCTTGTAGTGTGTGTTTATCTGGATCATATTCAATGTCTGTTAGTAGACACAGCGGGTCTTTTGTGTCCTTTAGGTATGTGGAAGTGTTCTGCAGCAATAGTCTCAGGTAAGTCACAAAAGCGGGAGAGAAGTTTCAGTAGAGAATTATGAACCCTGACCTCCAACAGTCCTGTCCCCATTCCTT
This sequence comes from Pleurodeles waltl, assembly GCF_031143425.1. Lineage (NCBI taxonomy): Eukaryota > Metazoa > Chordata > Amphibia > Caudata > Salamandridae > Pleurodeles > Pleurodeles waltl. Next base: position 114,583,482 of record NC_090445.1, on the reverse strand, counting down.
TATATCCAGTTAAATGGGTTACTGGTATCACAAGCATTCCATACACCTGTGCAATCATCTAAGCACTACCTGAATAATACACTCTTCCTCAGGTGGCAATGAGCTGCAAACTATAAAGAGGTGGAAACTTTGCTTTTTTTCAACAATGGCTGCTCTGTAAGCAAGGGGGATGAGACTGTTTACTTCACATCACCACAAGAGAAGCAAAGACAGGAGCTCAATTTCAGAATGAGGGTGACTGTTTCAGCAGACCGAGGAGGATATACTGTATATGCTAAGTATAGACTTAGCAGCACTGTTGAACAAGTTACTTACTTGGTAAAGCTGGTTCTGATAGAGACTCTACCTAGCCACAAATTCTTCACCTTTTGAGTATTTCCCCAGGTGTCGGACTGAAGAATTTGTGGCTTGGTAGAGTCTCTATCAGAACCAGCTTTGGAAATGACACGCAGAGTCTATATAGGCATCAGTGCTGTGCACCCATTTTTCCTAATTTTTCAGTTTTCTACGTACTTCCAGTTAGTGGTGGAAACTAATATTAAACTCATGGGTAATTCCAAAAAGCTATAGATTCCTGAAAAGTAGACAAATTCTAAATTTAGAAAGGAGTCATGTTTGTAGATCTCTCAAGTTTTTCTCAAAGAAACTATCTGCTAAAGTAAAAAAGTATTGAAAATGAGTAGGAAAACTAGCCATTTGTGACAACGTCTTAAGCTGTATCTTATTTTTACCATGGAAGATTTACAAAAGCAATATATTGTTATGCTCGCTAGACCCTTTAAGTCATGGGGATAGACAAGATTTGCAGTTTTCCCCCGATGCACTCAAAACCACCAATTGAGCTGCACCTTACAATGGTTTTTCATTGTGTATTGACTATAGACAAATTCATATGATAAAATATAAACATTGAAAAATGGAGATAAATTACACCTATGAATTACTGAAACGTATACCAGATACTGAGTTTAGGAGCAGTGGTTATTTGTAAATCCCTGTATTTGTGGGTACCCATACTATCATGTGATTCAGAGGGCATTATTTTCAAAATGTCTTCTTTTTTGCACATTTGGAAGGCAAAAATGCAGAGAAATTCCATTGGTAACATTAAATTGTCTATTATTCTGTATTCCCCCGAGACTTCCAATAAAAAGGGCACCTCACTTGAATAGATATACCTAGAGCACGTGACAGAAAAGGTCCCAAAATGCTACATGGGCACAACACATTTTTCCACTGAATGGGTACGGGGGAAATGCACAGTGCAGATGGAACGTTCCACCTCAACTGGAAAGCGTCCCACAAAGCTACCCCCAATGGAGATTAGAGTGCGCAGAACTGCTGGCATTGTACATTTTCCGGGGAGGCAAATTAGTCCACATGAGGAGTCCCCCACTGAGCAAAGATGTCATGGACTATCTCTGGTAGAAGGAGCCCCTTGTGCTCAGCAAGATACCCCCAGCTCAGGTGGTGTGCCCAAGACCACACTTTCAGTATTCCAGACAAAGGAGGTGAGACCTTACTCCCTCTTGCTTGTTCAACTACTACATTACAGTTGTGTTGTCAATTTGCACATTGTTCTAGCAGGTTAATGTGAATGATCTCCACCTTCGGATCCAAAGGCCTCTGATCACCAGATGAGCTCAGCTCCCCACTCTAGGGTGAAGGCATCTGTCACTATCGCAGCCACAGATGGAGGGGAAGTGAAGGCCATCCTGTATGTCAGTTTCACACCATTCTCCTACCAAGGCATGTCTGCTGCAGTGCTGGGGAAGATTGCAATGGAGTCTGAGAGGTCACTCTTTTACTGGAGCCACTGCCTGTGGAGGCACCACTACAAGGCTCTCAAATGTCAATGTGCAGGCGTGACAAGGAAAATGCAGGAAGCTAGCAGACCCAGGAATCGAAAATACTCTCAGGACCCTAACTCTTGCACCTGGCTGATACAAGGGAATCATCTCTTGGATGTCTGCAATTCTCTGTAAAGGAGGAAACGCACAGAGAAGGGAAGTGTCCGGTAGTGACCCTATGAACTGGAGTCATTGGGAGAGCCACCAGTGAGATTTGGGTATGTTGATTGAAAAATCCCAGGTCTAAAAGCAGAGATGCAGTCGACCGCACATGACACATCACTATCTCCGGTGAGCTGGCTTTGATGAAACAGTCTTACCGGAACAGGAAAATGGAGATGGGCCGTCACCTCTGCTTCGTGAAGTTTGAGATGCCAATGTTAACTTAAAGGGTAGTATTGCAATTATTTTGTGTGTAGAAGCCACTAAAACCAGAAGTACCTCTAATGGGACAGCAGGATAAGACTAGGGAAATACCATCTTGCAGTTCGGGTGACACAATCCAGTCTCCAGTCTCCAAGCTCTAACACCAGTAGGAATTGAGCTAGGGTCAGCATCTTGAACTTCTCCTTTTTGAGGAAGCAGATCAGGCTCCTGAGGTCTAGAATGGACAAAGCCCACCATCCTTCTTGGGCACTAGGAAGTAACATGCGTAGCAACCTTTGCCTATTTCCGTGCCTGGCACCCGCTCCACCACCCCTCTCAGAAGGATAGCTAACACGTCCTCTTGCAAGATGGTCAAATGATCAGGAAGTGAGGAAGAGGTAGGAGGTGGAAATGGTGCAGAACCTGAAGAAAGGGAAGGGTGTACCCTTTTCTTATGATATGAAGGACCTACCAGTCCGAAGTAATGGCTTTCCAGGATGGAAGAAAATAGGACACCTGCCTTCCTACAGTCTCAGGCCCTCATAAAGACCGCCAGTCTCATTGTTGGACCACCAGTGCAGCCACATTTCCGACAGCCGATGGCCTGGCAGTGCCTGTGGTCTCAATCCCCCAGGCAGCGCTGCAAGCAGACCTCTCTCTTTGCCAGCATATACATGTAAATGCTGGCGGAGACGGGGTACACTTGGCATGGGCCCCTGGCTAGACCTGTCTTTGCAGACAGTGATTTGCACAACAGGTGCTGGTGCACCTGTCGCACAACAGCATTGCCGCCGGCCGTATTACGAGCCGACGCCAATGTTGTTATGTGTTTCCACCCGCTGACCCAGCGAGAAACTCATAATAGGGCCAGCGGGAAGGAGACCGCACTGGCGCTCTCCTGAACACGGGAGTTTGGCGGACGGCCTTCTCCGGCCACCAAACTTGTAATGAAGCCCTCAGTGTACTTTTGGACAAAGAAACTAGGCTTGCTTTCCTGGAGGTGGGGAAGGGAGGAGGGGGTGTAAGAAAGAGAAGAAGGAAGAAGATTGGAATGTCGATCCACAGACCTGTCCTCTGGAGCGACCCCAAAAATGTCAAAAGGACTGAAGACCCTGGATGGTGGCAGAAGCTGAAGTCAGAGGGAGCATGCCATGGCTTTCACTGTCTTTACTTCTCTCCAGCGCGGAGTCTTCCTTATTGCCGAAGAGTCGCACTATGTCAAAGGAAAGATCCATCAGATTGGATCAGGTGTCTGAGGAGAATTTGAACATCTGTAACGAGGCGTGGCAATGAATGGAAATGGAAATCCAAATAGCAGGAGCGACAGAATCAGCTCTGTTGAGTCCGGATTTAAAGATGTAACAAGAAGCAGTTTGAATATCGGCAATGTCTTCTTGCAAATGCTCCTTCATGTACGCAAGCATGCGTGGAAGCATTATTTGGGTCATGTCCCATAAGGCATGGGTATAACAAGCAAGAAGGAGGTTTGAATTCAATGTTTTATACTGTCATACAACTTGCTGAGAATACATTCTTTCCCCAGCCTTTTCAACTCCCTATCGGAAAGTACCGCAGGGGAAGCCCCATCCAAATGAGTACTGGAGCAAGAAGCTTGAATAACCAGGCTCTGGCATGGAAAGGAATAGCTGGTTGTCTACTGCTGGTGTAGAGGAGGGCTTCTCCCAAGCTGCCAGGACAGGTGTCAGTAAGGCATCATTAAAGGGCAGCAGTAGTTCTGCTGTGTTTGATAATGACAAGAGAACCTCAGTAAGAACGTTGGTCTTCATCTCTGGTGCAGGGAGCTGCAAATCCAAGGCCTCCACAGCCTTTACTATTATTTTATGGAGTGACACCACCTCAGGAGTTGGGGGCCCAGTATGGAATTCTGGTGAGGCTAGTTCTGGTGAGGTATCCAGGCCACTTGGAGAGGTTCCTTGTCTGGGGCATCATAAGGCAGATACTCCACGGGGTTGGTGTCTGTGCCAAAAATTCAATGGATGTGTGTCCTACAAGCCTCCTCTTCATGCATGCATTGAGCTTCCTTACAGGAATAGATTCTTGGATGGACATCGGTTTGTGGCACTGGTGGCTGTGTATCCAGTGGTGGTGCTGGAGGCGGAGGAGTTGGTTGAGGGGGTCGAGAGGACAGAGGTGGCGCCATCCACAGAGTCCATTGCGATGCTGAGAAGCCGAGCGCTGGATCAAAGCAGGCAAGCACTGACAATAAATTGAGGCACGTGCCTACCAGTGTTGGCTGAAAGGACAAAAATGTTCGAAGCCATAGTGGAGCCAGTGGACCCAAAGGGGCTTTGTAGGACGTTGATGCATTGGCAAGCATACTATACATGGCATTGAGGAACAATGCCGGATCCAAGACTGGACCCTGGAGTTTGGGGATCTGCAACTCTGGAGGATGAGGTATGGCTGCTGTCGAGGGTCCAGGCCCTTGCAGAGGTTGATTCAGACCCGGCCTCAAAGGAGGAGCAGGGCTGCATGGAGGATACCCAGGTGGGATTTTGACTAACTTTGGCTGCAAAGACGAAGGTCCTGTGGGAGTCGAACAGCATCTGGGCAACATACCTCGTAGGTGTTTCTTCGCTGTCCCATGGTGCTTCTGTTGCTAGGTGGATGAGGAAGATGGGAAGTGGGAACACAGCACCAGCAGTTGTCCTTAGCCCTGGCCATACATAAAGCGTTTGGCCTCCCGTTCCTTGATGGACTTGGGGTTCATGCTGAAACATGAGAAGCAGGCCTTGGAGTCACAGTCAGACCCCAGACACCACAAACAGAAAAAGGGCCTGATTAGGAGTTTGGCGGACGGTTTTCACCGTTTGCCGAACTTCCAAAGGGGAGGCTGCAGCCACACTAGCTACCTCCCCGCCAGACCCAATAAGAGTTTCTTGCTAGATTGATGGGTGGAAACCTAGGTTTCCACCGCCAGCCTAGCAGGAAACAGGCTACAACATTGTCGCCAGCTCGTAATCGAGCCAGCGGCAATGCTGTAGCCAGCAGGGTGTACCAGCACCCTTGCACTGTTCACAATCTGCAAAGCAGGTTTCTGTTTTTGACCAGTCAACCTAAGCCATGAGCCACGTTTAGTTAACATGCCATGACAATACCCATGTGCTGCTAGGCCCAAAGTATCTGCAGCTGCTCCAAAGATTTAGTTAGAAACCAACATACCTCCATCAAGGACTTATTGAAAATCCTGCTTATTTTCTTTGGATAGTTTGGAGCTGGAGAATACTATCTTAGAGAAGAACGTGAAGTGGTCGTCCAAGATGGCGTATGTATTCTATAGCTAGAGTGAGACCTTCCTGTAGACCTTTTATCAGACCTTCTGGATCGAGAAGAGGAAGGTCATGTTCTAGACACTCTCCTAGATGTTGTCCTAGATCTAGAGCACGTCTGATGTCTTATTCTAGGAGATCGCATTCTTCTTGAAGGAGGACTATTGTCTGTTTGACTGGTTGATGATAGAGGTGAACCCAATTCTCTTAGTACTCTCAGGGAAGGTATGGGACCTGGAGAAAGTGAGATGGGATGTACTCTGAAGCCATCTTGGTGATATGTGTAATGATGCCCTAGTTGACAAAGACACGGCTGTGGCGAAATACATTCCTGTTTTTCATTCCTGCAAATAAATAATAACCACTTTATTGCGCATGTACACGGAGTGCCTGCTCTTTTTCCTTTATCGGATGTTGAAGTAGTGCATGGTGTTTAGCAGCGCCAGAGGTAAGGCGTGATTGCAGGCACCACTGACGATCAGGCTCTGACCTGCAACACCGTCTTTGAAGAAGCAATATAAATTCTGGTTGTCCAAACGAGCCACCACTCTCAAAATCCACACACAAGTAAAGCAGGAGACACAATTCAGTCAGTTCCCATGGAGATTATTTATTTTCTATATATTTACAGCCAAAGTGCATGTGTTGGGAAAAAAACAATAGCATATATACTGTATATATAATATATATATATATATTACCTAATCTATACATTAAAATACAGTAAAAAAAAGCTCCAGGATCTGCATGTATTGGCAGGAGTATTCAGTGCTTATGATTATTGATGAGGATCCCCAGGAAGAGAAACGTCTCTTTATTTGTCCACAAAACACATATTCAAAGTAATTTTTTTTTTTTTTTGCTGACAGTGGCCCTCTCATGGTCACTTGCCAACATATCCACTTCTAAATCTGCAACTTGACTGCTAGGCTTGATATGGCTTGATATTATGGCACCAGAAATTGAAGGGCCACATGTACAAAGGCTTTTTGTGGTCATAAACGGGCAGATTTACAGAATCAGCCCATTTGCAAATGCAAAAAGTATTTTTTACATATACAAAGCCCTATTTGTGGTTCAGAAACCTGTTCCCAAATCGCAAATTGGGGCTGCGATTCAGTATTAGGAAAGAGCATGTTTAGGGTGTTTCTTCCTAATAGCAAATTGCAGTGGTATGTGTGAATGTTTTACGACCGAAATGCGATCACAAAATATTTGCCCTTTACCACCTACTTTAAGTAAGTGGTAACCCATTCACAAATGGAAAGGGGTTCCCAGGGGACCCATTCTCATTTGTGAATGTTGGTAAAAACATGTTTTAAGAGCACGTAGTGATCCCACGGAGCACTGCTTACTCCTAAAAAATGAAAAAGAAACTTTTAATTTTTCTTTTGAATCTCATCCTGTTTTCCTTTAAGGCCTTCAAAAAAAAGTTTGTTTTATTTAAAAGTAATTACGGACATGGTGGTCTCTGACCCCTGCAGGCCACCATCCCTGTGATTTTAGTGATTCCTATAGGGTTGCAAACCGAGACTTACCTCATTAATATTGGTGAGGTCGGTTTATTGTGACCCACCATGAATCACAAAATGTCTCAACAACGCATTTGCACAATGGTGTTTGCAATTAACAAATAGCGAATTGCACACATTTTCTATTTGGTAATCACAATTGATTACCTTTGTACATGTGGCCCATAGATGATACCGTAGATAGAAGCCTTTCTCATGCTCCCTTACAGGGGTAGCTGTAATAAAAGACATTTTTTGGGCAGTTTGAAAATATTCTGGACAAAATGTTGTCTGGCATAAAGGTTTAGCTACTTCTGTGCAACAATGAGAAATTTTGCTTTGGATATGTATGCTGTAACAACAGAGTATTCCTGTTAAAATTGCTAATTTTTCAACACTTTTACCTAAACTTTGTATTTAAAATACATGTTGATATCTTCGATTTTGTTGCTGTGCCTCTTGAACAATAGCATCTGTTAGTAACTTCACAGTAGCATTTAAATTGTCTATACTATCATAGCTGGCATGCCTTCATCCATCTTCCTTGTAAGCATCTCCTTTGTTTTAAATTCTTTGGTTTGTATGTTTTTTCCAGTTTTGACAAAACCATCTCTAGATGGTGTTGCACCAGTATCAATTTGTCTGTTTTGAAATCGTTGATGAATTGGTAAGTAGCATTGACTCTGGTTTGCTCTATGTCATGTAGTTGTACCCAGATGTATCCTAATTCTAGATGTGTTTCTTCTTGTAGGAGAAGTTGTTTTAGTTATTACTGGGGTTGGAGTGATGTCCACTGGTTCAAACATGTTATGGTCCATTGGTCTGATGATCAGCAATATCTTCAACATTGTGTGCCATTGTGTGTTAAGTTAGCTTCTATTTCTGTATATAGGATATCATAGGATTGAAATTAATATGTACGTAATGCAAAATGACAAAGGCTATGTTTTAGCTAAGCTTATTAACCCCGCTGGTGTGTGTGTCGGCCACCCTCCCTGGTACAGGCCACGATCAGTGGCCGACGCCAGAGAAGGGTTTTAAAAATCCTTCTGAGGATTTTTTTTACCCCCTTGGGAGATGCAGAAGAGTTTCTGTGTCTCCCTCCGCCCCCTCCCTGCCCATCTGCGACGTCAGTGTGCCGTGAGGCGCGGTGACATCAGTTTCCCCACAAGAGCAGCAGAGGGGACAAGGCGAGTGTCCGTTCCATTCTCCGGTGAGGAAAAGAGCCCAAAATGGCCTCCCCAGATGCCAGGGTGGCATCAATGGAAAGGTGAGAGTCTCCCATTTCCATCGATGCCTTCCTGGCACCATTTCCTGGCCACGGATCGAAGAGCGGCTGCAATCTATGGCCAGGAAATGACCCTAGGCACCAGGGATCTGGTTTGGGGAGTCAGCCCCTGTGTAAGTGCCCTCCCCCCGGGGGGGGGCTTTCCCTTGGGGGCAATCGCGTCTCCCCAGGGAACAGAAATAACTTTTTTTTTTTAAATGGTGGGGTCGGCCCTCCTGACATGGGCTGGGGGGGAGGGGTATAGGGTATAATTTGATTTAAAAAATATGGTTCCCCTGGGGGTTGGGGATGATTGTGCACTCCCCCCAGGGGAGATTGAAGAAAGAAAACTGAAAATGTGGGGGTCGGCCCTCCTGACACAGGCCAACCCCCTATGGGGCATATATATATATATATTTTTACACATATGTGGTTTGCCTTCGAGTCGCGATTGGCCCCAGGGAAAGCACACATGTGTAAAAAAAAAATGATATAGAGAGAGGCACTCTCTGTATTTAGCTTAGTGGATTAGTAAAGCCAGGCGTTAAGTTACCTGCACTTTAAAACAAATGAAATGTATGTGTGGGGGGGCTATGGAGAGATGAGGGACACTTTCTGCTGGGTGGTAGTGAGAGAAGTCGAGGAGGAGGTCATAGGAGAGGGAGCACCAAAAATTATTGTCGCACTGGGAGCCACCAGCTTTAAAGGCTGTGGTGATGGGTATGTGGTAAGGTAAACTAATAGTGTGTCTTTTTTGTTATTTCCAGTTTCATCAGAGAATCTGCTGATTCAGAGAAGAAGCGAAGGTAAGGTGACTGACATTTACTGTTGCACACATCACATACACACACACTCATGAGCAATTTTGGGATCTTATCTGCCTTCTACGTAGGCTAGTGCTTCAGAGGGACAGTTTAGCCAGTAGCAGAGATGGAGTCTTGTTGGATGACTGCTGCTGGAGGCAGGTTATGGCGGGCAGCTCTGAGGCAGGTTTAGAGACTGAGACAGCAGATACTGAGACAGCATCTGAGGGAGAGGACAGGGGGGCAGAATTTGGGAGTGATTTTTCAGTCGGCAGAGTCTCATCCGATGTCACCTCTTCCAGTGATTCTGAGGGAGACGATGAGGACAGTCGTGCTGTCTCTTCGCAAGCACAGTCTGTGCAGCGGGACAACAGCATGTTAGCTCAACCTAGAGGTGAGTGCGGCGGCAAGCACAGAGAGAGTGCTCTATTGGCAGCCCCCCGATTTAGTACAGCCCCAAATTCCACCTTTTACTGGTGACGCTGGATGTAAATACGATACAACCAACTTTTTGCCAGTCTACTGCGTCCATCTCTTTTTGGATGTTGACTTCCTTCAGCAAATTGTGCAGTAAACAAATATGAGGTCAGAACAATTTCTGAGGGAGCATGGAGGCACTCTGGGGCCCTGTTCAAAGGCACACCAATGGACTCCCACTTCACTGGCGGAGTTGAAGATATTTGTGGGCCTTACTCTCAAAATGGGGTTAGTGCAGAAACCCACCTTGCAGTCCTACTGGACGACTCGCACAATTTGGGTAACTCTCATCTTCACACCCTACATAAGCAGAGATAGTTTTTTTGCTATTGCAGCGCATGCTTAATTTCAATGACAATTCTGCTGTATTGCCCTATGACCATCCAGACCATGACAGGTTGTTCAAAATTCGGACTGTCGTGGAACATTTGTCTGCCAGGTTTCCAGAGATCTATACTCCTAGAAAGAATATAGCAGTCGATGAGTACTTGATCCTGTACAAAGGACGGCTGCTGTTCAGGCAGGACATTGCGAGCAAAAGAGCTTGCTATGGCATCAAGCTGTACATGCTGTTGGAGAGCTCTTCTGGCTATGTGTACAGCTTGAGAGTGTATACAGGGAAGGACTCTACCCTAAACCCTGTAATTTGCCCTCCCACGTTAGGGAAGATTGTATGGGAGCTTATCCAGCCACTCCTTCACAAAGGTTCTAACCTTTATGTGGACAATTTCTGTACAGGAGTAGAGCTGTTCAGTGAGCTCTACAAAGCTGGCACAGTGGCCTGCGGAACAGTTCATTGTAACCGCAAAGGATTCCCACTGGAGCTTGTTTGCAAGAAGCTCCAGAAATCCCAGAGTACTGTGTTGCGTTCCAATGAATTGCTTGCAGTCAAGTTCTCGAATAGGCGTGATGTATACATGCCCACTACAATTCATGAGAGCACTTCCCCCATCACGGTTCGGGGTCAGATGGCCGAAGTCCACAAGCTCACCTGTATACTTGATTACAGTAAGTACATGGGCGGAGTGGACAAGAACGACCCGGTTCTTCAACCATGCAATGCGTGTCGTAAGACTTGTACTTGGTACAAGAAACTGTTTACCCACTTATTCCAGATGGCACCATACAATGCGTATGTTGTTTATCGTAAGATGACCACAGGAAGACTCATGACTTTCCTTGACTTCCAGTTGTCTGCAACTGAAAGCCTCACTGCTGTTACAGAAGCAGCAGCCTCAGCTTCATATGTTCTGGAGAATGTGGCAAGGCTACAGGAGCGACACTTTGCTGATCGCATTCCTAAAACACCCAAAAAGGATCGTCCATGTTGTCGCTATAAAGTGTGCTCGAAGCATGGAAAGCGGCAGGAGAATCAATTAAATTACTGTTCCCAGTGCCCATCTCAGCCAGGCCTCTGTGTCCATACTTGCTTTACATTGTATCATACTAAAGCAAAGTTCTGAGAAATCGACTGAGGTGGAGCTGCCATTGGGTAAATCTTTCAGTGGCTGTGCATGGATACTGAAATAACAAGGGCCACAGCTGCGTTAGGCAAGCAGCCACAGAATTTTACTTCATCTCCTTCAGGAAATCATGGACTTCCTTATTGCCTGCTCAACACCTTTGTCCACCGTCAGAACGTGGTAGGTGTTCTGTTTGATTAATGTGGTTTATGGTCCCCATACTGCACATACCAGTGGACAGAACATATGCCACATTGTCACAGAGCACCCTGTGTGGCAAAATGTTAAAGGCATGACTGCATTTTAAAGTGCTTGTTAGGGAACTTATGTATGGTACACAAGGACCACCATGGTTGTCAACGAGAAACAGAGTAAGTGAAATAAGTCAAACAAATGCCCTTTGGGACATATTCACCAGCATTTCTACGTGTTTGAAAGTGTGTAAACTTAATTTGTAGCTTCACTTTCAAAGCTAAAGTAGAATTGTTGATGAATGAGTCCTACAGGATATTTCTGTGACTTTTTACTGGAGATACCTTAGAACGTATTCACCACCATGTCTGCCTTAGTTTCCTGCCTCGATATGCCTTCTCAGTTCAAGGAATAAACCTCCCAAGGCATACTCGGACACCCCCAACTTCTATCCACAAACTGGAAGGAGTTGGATTTAGCACAGAAAGTGCGCAGATAGTGCATTAAAGACATGCATTCTTGAGCTTCAAGTAGCTAATAGCGAAAGGCATTAGAATAGGTTCATTTGGCAATTATACAGGATTAGTCAGGACTCTGATGAGGACAGAGACATGAACGGGTAAGAAAAGCTTTTGGTAGGTGTGCTTTCACAGGGATATTGCACAGGTAGAAGGCAGATATTAAAGGTAGTACAGATGCACATCATCTACACCTGTGGATCAAAATCCATTGGTGCCACCCTGGCACTGAAGGCCAATGACACGTATGGGTCAGTATTTGACCTGTTTGCCATGTTCATCCTCCATCAGAACTTAGTAGATGTTCAATTTGCTGTATGATAAGTGCATTACAGTCACTGCACATAATGGTGGCTAGGACATATGCTACGATCTCACAGACTACCCTGTGTGCCAAAACACTACTCTTCTTCATAGTTTATGAAGTTCTCTTTAGGGAACTTTGCAAAAATCCCCAGCATGTCTGCCTTGGTTTCAAAGGTAGATCTGCTCACTCAGTTCGAGGAAAAGGCCTCCCAAGGCATACTCAGATGCCCCCAACTTGCATCCACAAACTGGAAGGAGTTAGATTTAGCACAGTGAGTGCACTAAAGGCACATGAAAAACATGTCTTCCTGAGCCTCAGGTGGCTGTCTTGGGAGTCATTAGCAAAGGTTCCTTTTGCATGCCTTCGGTAACGTTCAGGAAGAAGGAGGCGGTTACTTGACAGGTAGTAAAATGTAGTCAAACTTATTCCATCCTGTGGCGTATGAATGTGATGGGCCCTTGTCTGGCAGCGGTAAGTTGATGTGATTGCATTGATTGGTTGGATTGGGCCGTGGCCAGCAGTATGAAAGTGTTGTGTGTTGTGCGTGAATGGCGTGTGAATGAACCATAAAGTGGTTGGTGCCTTGAAGTGGCTTTATTGCTCAATTTCAGAGGTTTCAGCATTCAGATACTTTGATAAGTATTCATGCTTTGAAACCATAATTTCTGGAGGGGTTGAAATCAACCAGTGTGTGTGGTGGATTAACTTTAACATACTAGTACCAGGAGGCTCCCAGGGTGCAGGATTTGCGTGGCTCTCACCAGTTTTCCTTTGCCTAGAATCCCTTTGAAATCACAAACTTTGCTTAAAAAACACATTTCCCTTGCATTTCAGTGAGGGAAAGTCCTGGAATCTGCAGGCAGCCACATTTTTTCTACCACCCAGTGTTCCACTAAGTCTCCAGAACAAAAACATTGCCTCACTTGTGTGGGTGGGCAAGTGACAGCGACAAGGAAGTACCAAAACAGAATAAGGAGACATTACAATTACCTACCACAAAATAACCTGGATTTGTAAGACAGTTACCTGTGTATTCGGTCCAGGGCTCGGCGGCCAAAAAGGGAAACCTACCAAACCCAGAAATTTCTGAAAACTAGATACCCAGGGCAGTCCACGAAAGTGTGGCGTGTGTGGATTCCACAACGTTTTCTTACCCAGAATACCCTGCAAATGTGAAACGTTGCTTAAAAACACTATTTTCCTTGCTTCTTGTGCAGGGATCCATAAAATTCCACTTGTCCTAATAAAAACACAGCCCCAATTGTGTGCCTGTGCCTAGTGCCCGCGTCAGGAATGGATCACTCCAGGGTCAACAGAAGTCCTCATGCAAGGACTACTATTGATCGTTGTGAGATCTACTCCTGTCACGGGCACTAGGCCCAGGCACAGTGGGGTAGCATTTTTATCAGGACAAGTTGGGGAATGCTAGGTGGTAAGATGTCTGTGGATCCATGCATTTTCCTGTAGTTTACCTCACGTAAATGCAAGGAAAAATACTGTTTGTATTCAAGGTTTCACTATGCAGGGTATTCTGTGAAAAAAAACTTTGGGAAATTCACACAAGCCACACCTCCGTGGACTCCCCTGGATGTCTATTTGTTTTAGAAATGTCTGGGTTTGGTCCATTTCCCTAAATGGTTCCGATTTCTAGAACTAATTAATACTTACCTCAGTTATCATTATCACCACAGTACTTTTTGGGTATTTCCTGCTGTGGGCACTAGGCCTACCCGCGCAAGTAAGGCATAATTTGTATTGGGAGACTTGGGGGAATGCTGTGTGGAAGGAAGCTTGTGGCTCCCCTCAGATCACAGAACCTTGCAGTACCAAAATGTGATGAAAACGTGTTTGTTAGCCCAATTTTGAGGTTCGCAAAGGATTCTGGGTGACTGAACCTAGTGAGAGCCCCACAAGTCACTCCATCATTAATTCCCCTAGATGTCTAATTTTTAAAATGTACAGACTTGGTAGGTTTCCCTAGGTGCCGACTGAGCTAGAGGCCAAAATCCACAGCTAAGCACTTTGCAAAAAACACGTCAGTTTTCAATGGAAAAATGTGATGTGTTCATATTGCGTTTTGGGACGTTTCCTGATGCAGCACTAGGCCTATCCATACAAATGAGGTACCATTTATATCGGGAGACATGGGGGAACACAGAATAGAAGAACAAGTGTTATTGGCAATTGTCTTTCTCTACATTTTTGCCTTCCAAATGTATGAAAGTGTTAAAGAAAGAAGTCATTTTGAGAAATGCCTTGTAATTCACATACTAGTATGGGGACCCCGAATTCAGAGATGTGCAAATAACCACTGCTTCTAAACTCCTTTTCGTGTGCCCATTTCAGAAACATATAGATTTCCTTGATACCTATTTTTCACTCTTTATATTTTATCAAATTAATTGCTGCATACCCGGTATACAATGAAAATGCAAGGTGCAAGGTGCAGCTCATTTACTGGCTCTGGATACCTTGGGTTCTTGAGGAACCTACAAATCCTATATATCCCCACAACCAGAAGACTCCATCAGATGTAACAGTATATTGCTTTTAAAAATCTACCATAGGTGGAAAAAGTTAAAGAAGAAAACATGGACAGAATTAATGTTTTTTTCAGCTCAATTTCAATATTTTTTATTTCAACTGTTACTTTCTGTAGGAAAATCTTGAAGGAACTACACAAATGTTTAGCTGTCCAGGATCCACCATTGGTTTCACACCCATTTCTGTCTAACTGGAAGGAGGCTGAAAGCACAATAAATAGTAAAAATGGGGTATGTCCCAGTAAAATGACGAAATAGTATTGAAAAATTTCTGATTCAAGTCCGCCTGTTCCTCAAATGTGTGAAGATGGTGATTTTAGCACTGCAAACCCTTTGTTGATGCCATTTGCTGGGAAAAAAACAGGTGCTTTTTCTGCAGCACTTTTTTCCCATTTTTCAAAAAAATAAATAAAGTAACCACATTTTGGCTAATTTCTTGGTCTCCTCCAGGGGAACCCACAAACTCTTGGTACCTTTACAATCCCCAGAATGTTGGGAAAAAAAGGCTGCAAATCTGGCGTGGTCAGCATATGTGCAAAAAGTTATGGGGGCCTAAGCACAAACTACCCCAAATAGCCAAAAAGGGGTCAGCACCGGTGGGGTGGGTGGTAGGGGGGGGAGGAATTGGAAGGCCCAGCAGTTAAGGGATTAAGGGGGTCATTACAACCCTGACGGACAGTTTTAAAGCGGCGGTAAGACCGCAAACAGGCCGACGGACAAAAAAAGGGAATCATGACCCTGGCGGAAACCGCCAACAAAGACAGCCACTTTTTTACACACCGCCAGCCACGGCGGTACAGACAAGCAGCGCGGCGGTTACCACCAACAGACAGGCGGAAGACAATGTACCGCCCACACCATTACAATCCGCCACCTTTTCCGGGGCGGATTCACCGTGGATAAAAACAGCTTTTGCTATGGGAAAACGCTCACCTGAACACATCCCACGAGGAACGACGACTCCATGGACCCGGAACTCCAAATACTACCTGCCCTTGTCTTTCTGCTCCTTTATGACCAACAGCGACGTAGGCGCAGAAGATACCGGTGAGTACTGCATCTACGACATGGGGGAGGCAAAAGTTAGGGGGACACCCACCAAACACTCCCACCCTCGCATATTACAACATACACACCAATGCAGTCAAAAATATCACATTAACAACCCACAATCCCCCCGGAAGAAAGCAAAGACAAAGCGGATTTCGGTCAAACATTGTAATGTGCCAATATACATGTCATACAAAAATATACAGATATATATATCTCTAAATCACTCATAATAATATATACAACACAAGAAGTATTGCAGATATGTACACAATAATGTCTGTGCACCAACAGTCCAAAAATGCATGGGCGAGGCCCACAATAGATACCTGACCAAAATCGGAGAGAACACTGCCGGGGCATCAGATAGAAACACTACAGGCACCTCAGGGGGAAGGGAAGGGAGGGCACCTCACCCAGATGAATGCGAAGCCAGATCCACGACGGGGCTACATGCCCATTGATGTATCCTGGGGAGTGCAAAGCCACAGTCTCTCAAGTCTATACAGTGGGTGGGTTGCCCACTGTGCCATCCTGGGGAGTGCAAAAGCCACAGTCTCTCAAGTATATACAGTGGGTGGGTTGCCCACTGTGCCATCCTGAGGAGTGCAAAGCCACAGTCTCTCAAGTCTATACAGTGGCTGGGTTGCCCACTGTGCCACCCTGGGGAGTGCAAAACCACAGTCTCTCAAGTCTATACAGTGGCTGGGTTGCCCACTGTGCCATCCTGGGGAGTGCAAAGCCACAGTCTCTCAAGTCTATACAGTAGGTGGGTTGCCCACTGTGCCATCCTGGGGAGTGCAAAGCCACAGTTTCTCAAGTCTATACAGTGGGTGGGTTGCCCACTGTGCCATCCTGGGGAGTGCAAAGCCACAGTCTCTCAAGTAGATGCAGGTCTCTACTGGTTCTGGAGGGGGACTGGTGCCCAGACTAGATGAGTCTCCCCGTGAAAGTTCCTGTCCTGTCACTGTCCCAGCTGCACATGGGATAAGGATGCCTGATGTGGCGGTACATTCATTCCTACACGGTCTTTGCCCTGTTCAGCGGTGCTTTGCCATGGCGGACTTTGCCCTGTTCAGCGTGCTTTGCCATGGCGGTTCAGGACTGTTCAGCGGTGCTTTGCCATGGCGGTCTTTGCCCTGTTCAGCGGTGCTTTGCCATGGCGGTCTTTGCCCTGTTCAGCAGTGCTTTAACATGGCGGTCTTTGCCCTGTTCAGCGATGCTTTGACATGGCGGTTCTGATACTGACATTGGTGTGTGGCATGACGATCTCCACACTGGACATTGGTGTGTGGCATGACGATCTCCACACGGGACAATGGTGTGTGGCATGACGATCTCCACACTGGACATTGGTGTGTGGCATGACGATCTCCACACTGGACATTGGTGTGTGGCATGACGTTCCATCATTGGCCAGCAGGGCTGTGGCATCCTGTCCCCTCCTGGGCTGTGACTTCGGCGGTGGTCTCCTGACCAGTAACGATACTTGGGCCCTCCTGGGCACTGACTCCGGCGGTGGTCTCCTGACCAGTAACGATACTTGGGCCCTCCTGGGCTGTGACTCTGGCGGTGGTCTCTGGACCAGTGATGATACTTGGGCCCTCCTGGGCACTGACTCCGGCGGTGGTCTCCTGACCAGTAACAATACTTGGGCCCTCCTGGGCTGTGACTCTGGCGGTGGTCTCTGGACCAGTGATGATACTTGGGCACTCCTGGGCACTGACTCCGGCGGTGGTCTCCTGACCAGTAACGATACTTGGGGCCTCCTGGGCTGTGACTCTGGTGGTGGTCTCTGGACCAGTGACGATACTTGGGCCCTCCTGGGCTGTGACTGTGGCGGTGGTCTCTGGACCAGTGACAACGGTGCTGGCGGTTGTGTCTGGACCGCCGGAAATGATGGCGCACTTCTCCGCCGTGACACTCACAACAGGCTGGGCAGACTTCCTCTGGACCTTCCCCACCTTTTTTGGAGTTACAGCTGACTCACCAATCGCCTTCGATCCCATTTCACTTGTTGTCCCACCAGGAGTCTTGACACGGTCCCGTCGTCCACTCTCCAATTTCAGAGCCTTTACAGGGGGTGGGCTGCCAGTGCCTTGGCTCCAGGTCCTACTGCCTGCCCTGGTGGACGGTACACTCCAAAAACCTGGAACACGCACCACTGGTACTGGAGGCTTTTTGGCTGAGGCGCTACGACGGGACTGATGAATTGGAGGGGGGGGGGCAAAAAGGTAAATTTGACATAGCGACAGTTTCTGACGGACACTGGGATGGGTAGCTGGAGGGGGTCTGGGAGTGGTTGAGGAAGAGGAGGTGGTTGTAGAAGGTGTCACTTTAGGTGTTTTGGGTGCAGGTGCAGGTACTGGAGGCTGTCGTGAGGTGGATGGATGCTGGGTGAGTGATTGCCGGCGTTTGGGTACTTTGGGAGGGGGCGTCACAGACACGCTGGGAGAGGACACAGGGGACGTGTAAATGGCAGTGGAGGTGGTCAGTGCAGGTGAGCGGCTTGTGGTGCTGGGTGTCCTGGTGCGAGTCCGAGTGCCTGTAGATGTGGTGCATGCAGGTGTGTGTGTAGACGAGACTGGGAGGGAGGAGGGAGAAGAGGAGGAGGGGGACACAGTGGAGACAGTGGATGTTGCTGTATCTGTATGGGTGTGATGCTTGTGTGAGTGCCTGTGGTGTGTGTGGTGCCTATGTTTGCTTGAGCTACTTGTGTGTGTTGACTTGTGTGCATGCTGGTCTGTAGGTGTGCTTGGGATGGGCTGGGGTACAGGGGATTGGGTCTGGGTGGAGGAAGTTGGAGGGGGGAGGCTGGACACAGGGACAATGGCTGCCATCAGTGCTGAGGCCAGAGATTGCAGGGTTCGCTGAAGGGCAGCCTGACCAGAATGAATGCCCTCCAGGAATGCATTACCGTGTTGCAACTCTCGTTCTACACCCTGGATGGCATTCACAATGGTAGACTGCCCAACAGTGAGTGACCTGAGGAGGTCAATGGCCTCCTCACTGAGGGCAGCAGGGGTCACTGGGGCAGGTCCTGAGGTGCCTGGGGCGAAGGTGATGCCCACCCTCCTGGGTGAGCGGGCACGGGGTGAACGCTGAGGGGCTGCTGGGAAAGCGGTGCTGTTAGGGGAGGTGGCGGATGTACAGATGGTGCGCCACCACAGGGGAGCTCCCATCGGCGGACGAGCCCGTGTCGCTGGTTGGTGATCCGGTGGCCGACGTGAAGCTCTCCTCGCCCTCCGTCCCACTGGTGCATTCAGAGTCTGTGGTGTGGCCCTCCATGGCCATGTGGGATGCAGCTATACCTCAACTTGGCACTCTGCTGAGGTGGGGTTGAGTGCCACATGGCCTACATTACGGAGGGGCCTTGCCTACCTAACTCGCCCTGGCCTAGGGAAACACACAGCCCACCTCCCCCACCCAGACCCCTCCACTGCACGCAAAGTCCGCAGAATGAGGTTGTACTCACCCCTTTGTGTCTGCTGTGATGTCCTTAAGCGCCCATCCAACTCCGGGTAGGCCACCGCCAGGATCCGGAACATCAGGGGGGTCAAGGTACGACGGGCACCCCTCCCACATTGGGAGGCCATCCCCAGCTGAGCCTCCGCCGTCTTCTTGCTGCAGCGGCGAATGTCCTCCCATCTCTTCCAGCAGTGGGTGCCCCGTCTCTGGTGAGAAGAGGGCGGAATCCTCCAGTGTACCGACCGCTGGTGGACCTGTTGACAATGGAAGAGAGACATTTAATCGTCACCTACCGGTTTGACCGTGCCACAATCCAGGAACTATGTACCCAGTTGGAGCCAGACCTGATGTCACCAATCCGCCATCCGACTGGAATCCCCGACGTGCAGGTGATGTCAGTGCTCCATTTCCTTGCAAGTGGGTCTTTTCAGACAACAGTGGCCATGGCCTCAGGGATGTCCCAGCCTATGTTTTCCAACGTGTTGTCCAGAGTGTTGTCTGCCCTGCTGAAACACGCAAGGAGATACATCATTTTCCCTGAGGTGGAGGATTTGCCTACAGTGAAAGGTGACTTCTATGCCCTAGGACATATCCCCAACGTCATAGGTGCCATTGATGGGACCCATGTGGCTCTGGTCCCCCCCCGCAGGAGTGAACAGGTGTACAGGAACAGGAAGAGTTATCATTCTATGAATGTCCAGATGGTCTGTTTGGCAGACCAGTACATCTCGCAGGTAAATGCTATGTTCCCTGGCTCTGTGCATGACGCCTACATCCTGCGCAATAGCAGCATCCCTGATATGATGGGTCAATTCCAGAGGCACCGTGTATGGCTATTGGGGGACTCTGGTTACCCCAACATTTCCTGGCTATTGACCCCAGTGAGGAATCCCAGGACCAGGGCAGAGGAACGCTACAATGAGGCACATGGGCGGACTAGGAGGGTTATCGAACGCACCTTCGGCCTCCTGAAGGCCAGGTTCAGGGGCCTACATATGACAGGTGGGTCCCTATTCTACTCACCGAAGAAGGTGTGCGACATCATCATCGCCTGCTCCATAATTTGGCATTGCGACGCCAGGTGCCTTTTCGGCAGGAGGATGTTCCAGATGGCGGTGTTGTAGCAGCTGTGGAGCCTGTGGACAGTGATGAGGATGAAGCTGAGGAAGAAGAAAACGACAACAGGGAGTCAGTCATACAGCAATATTTCCAGTGAAACTCAGGTGAGTACATATTTAGGTTTAACATTACATTAACTTTCACACGTCTACCTCTATCCTGTACCGACATTTCACTCACTATTTGTTAACTGAGTTGTCCCCTTCCATTTCAGTTTCACAAATGTGGTAACCTACGTGTCAACTGCTTGCATCCTTGAAGGGCTTGTGATGTGTGACATTGGTATGTTAGCCTTCCAATGGGTAAACCTTTATGACACTGTAATTGATAATACAAAATTACAAATCATAGACTGACTCAAGTATCTTTAGTGTTTCAAGGGTGTTTATTTAAGTGCTAAAAATTGAAGGGGGGTTGTAAAATGGTGATGGGTGATGGTGGAGGAATGTCCATGGCAGAGTCCAGTCTATTAGTCTCACAGGTACATTGCACATCTGGCCATTTGAAGTGGAGCTGGGGCAGTTCCGATTTAGACAGGGTAACAAAGTGGGACAGTGGGGGGACAATCAGGGTGGTCTTATTTCCTGGCGGGGGTCTTGCCATCTTGCTCTGTCCTGTTCCTGGATCTCAGGGCCCGCTTGCGTGGTGGTTGTCTGTCTGCAGGGGATGGGGTGCTGGTGTGGTGGTCCTGTGGCGGGGCTGCCTGTCCACTAGCGCCGGCGGAGGTGGTGGGCAGTTCATCGTCGTGGCTAGTGTCAGGGGCCCCTTGGAGTGCCACGGTGTCCCTCAAGGTGTTTTGAATGTCAGTCAGCACCCCTACGATGGTGCCCAGGGCAGAGCCGAAGGAACTGAGCTCCTCCCTGAACCCCAAATACTGCTCCTCCTGCAGACGCAGGGTCTCCTGCAACTTGTCTAGGACCGTGGCCATCGTCTCCTGGGAGTGGTGGTATGCTCCCATGATGGAGGAGAGAGCCTCGTGGAGAGTAGGTTCCCTTGGCCTGTCCTCCCTCTGTCGCACAGCAGCCCTCCCAGTTTCCCTATGTTCCTGTGCCTCCGTCCCCTGGACCGTGTGCCCACTACCACTGCCCCCAGGTCCCTGTTGTTGTTGGGGTGGTGGGTTAGCCTGGGTGCCCTGTAGTGGTGGACACACCACTGATTGACCTGTCCTGGGTAGGGAGGTTTGGGCCCGCTGGGTGGGTGCTGTGCTGGTGTTACCAGAGGGTGGAAGTACGGTGTTGGGCTGTGGCTGGGCAAGGGGAACCGACTGTCCTGAGGCCCACGATGG
Source organism: Pleurodeles waltl (assembly GCF_031143425.1). Taxonomy (NCBI): domain Eukaryota; kingdom Metazoa; phylum Chordata; class Amphibia; order Caudata; family Salamandridae; genus Pleurodeles; species Pleurodeles waltl. The sequence continues at coordinate 114,561,973 of NC_090445.1, read as the reverse complement.
TCCGGGCTGGTCATCAAGATCCAGTAGGGCAGAGCTGCTCTCGTCACTGTGGGCCTCTTCTGGGGGTGGAGTGGTGTTGTCTGGACGCTCTGGTGTGGTGACGTTCCTTCGGGTTCCTGCGGGGGTATAAGTACATGATTATTGCATGTGTGTGTTTCATGGTGTGCAATGGTTGGGTGTGCGTGCACCCCAGTGCAGGCATTCCTGTGTGGGGGCTTGTGTGCTGATGGTCGGGGAGTGTTCTGGGTATGTGCAGTGGGCATGCTTTAGTGATGGGTGTCCATGCTTAGTTGTGTCATGCAGATCTTGGGGTTGGGATGTGTAGTTGGTGTTCTTAGTACATTAGTGAGGAGTTTGGGTGATAGGGGAGGGTGTGAGGGTGGGGGTGTGTGATAGCATGCAGGTAAGGTGGGGGATATGATAGTTCAGATTTGACTTACCAGTGTCCGTTCCTCCAACGACTCCTCCGAGGCTCTCAGGATGCAAGATGGTCAAGACTTGCTCCTCCCATGTTGTTAGTTGAGGGGGAGGAGGTGGGGGTCCGCCGCCAGTCCGCTGTACCGCGATGTGGTGCCTGGATACCGTGGAACGCACCTTCCCCCGTAGGTCGTTCCACCTCTTCCTGATGTCCTCCCTATTTCTTGGGTGCTGTCCCACTGCGTTGACACTGTCCACTATTCTTTGCCATAGCTCCATCTTCCTGGCTATGGATGTGTGCTATACCTGTGAGCCAAATAGCTGTGGCTCTACCCGTAGGATTTCCTCCACCATGACCCTGAGCTCATCCTCGGAGAAGCGGGGGTGTCTTTGGCGTGCCATGGGGTGGTGTGTGTGATGTGTGGGGTGGTGTATGTGGTGATGAGTGTGGTGAGTGTAGTGGTATGTGGTGTTTTGTGCTTGGATGTTGTGTGGGTGATGGTGTTGTGTGCCTCTGTATGATGGGGTTGTCTATTCTGTGCTCTCTCTCTCGCCTTCTCTCAGAATTTTTGGTTGTAGGGGTTTGTGGGTGATGTGGGTGTGTGTTTTATATTGTATTAGATGTGTGGGAGTGGTGTGTGTATGTGTATCAGGTGTGTGTATTTTGAATTGTCCAATGTGGCGGTGTATTGTAAATGTGTGTGTATTTTGAGCGCGGCGGTGTGTACCGCCAATGGAATACCGCGGTTGAAAGACCGCCGCGTGGATTCGTGGGTCGTAATAGCATGGGCGTGTTTCTGTTGGCGTGGAGGTGGAGGATTTGTTTCCGCATGTTTATCGCTGACCTTTGGTGTGGCGGTATTGTGTGGGTGTCGGAATTTGGGCGGATTCCGTGATGTGTGTCATAATAGCTATAGTGGTCTACTGCGGCGGTGTATTGGCGGTCTTCTGCACGGCGGTAAGCGCCTTATACCGCCAATGTTGTAATGACCCCCTAAGTCTGCGATGCATTTGGCCCTCACTCCAAAGTTTTTGTCTTCACCCTCCTGTTTTCTGAACCCGTTTTTGTTGGCTTTTAGGACTCTGGGCATTTTACCACTGCTAACCTGTGCTTTTGCCCCCTCCTTTAAACATGCTGAGATTGCCTTACACCCAACGTGTCACATTAAATTCAGTTGTAGTTCACTAGTAAAGTAGTACTATATTAAATGCTACTACATTGATTGCTACTAGGGGGCCTGTAGGAAAGTACTGCTTTTTGCGATGGTCACCCCCATTTTTATGCTCGCTGACACTGATGTTGATTGGTAGTGGACTGGTCCCTGTTAACCAGGCCCCATTCCAGTGCTCTGTCCCCTAAAACAAGCATTCAAATGTTCAATTGTAACCCAATTTGTAAGGACTTTAGGACCCCTGCATGGGAGGACTGCAGCATATATTATGCCACCCACAGGGACCCACACAAACTGCATGCAGACTGCCATTGCAGGATGAATAAAATGATGCAAACCATTCCGAAAACATGACATTGCACACCCCCTGTGTGTGCCCACTCACACTGCATGTACTATATGTAAGTCATCCCTACAGTAGGCCTGAGAACCCTAAGGCAGGGTGGCTTATATTACATGTGAGGGCATCTCTGAAAGAGGAGATGTCTCCTTGTAATGCCTAATTTCATTGCTAGAAATTGCAAGTTATCAGGAAGTCATTTTGAGGCACTTGTTATTGAAAGTTACCCACCTACATGATGGTTCCCGGAAAACAGTGGTGTTTGGTATCCAACAACTTGTGTTAATTAATACATACTGATGCCAGTATCGGATTTATGACGACATGAACCCAGAGGGCACCTTAGAGGTGCCCCCTGTATCCCTAATAGTCACTTAGTGCGCTGGCTGACAGGTACACTCCAGCCTGCCACCACAGACGAGTTTCTGAGCCCCCGGCAGGTGAGAACCGTGCTCTCACAGACCAGGAACAATGCCTGCACAGTGGAAAGTGATCACACCTCCTTCAGCCTGATGGCTACTGAATTTAGCAAATCAAGGCCAGAGGCTTCAAAGCCTCTGCCTCTGTTGATTTGTAATCATGGCTTCCGCCCAGACCTGGGGAACGCCACCCTCTGCCCTGGGTCCGAGAGCAGGCAGGAAATTACATATTCAGAAGGTGTGTCACACTTACAGGCTAGGCACGCCCCTAAGGGTGGCCATCTCAAATGGACAGTCAAAGAAGGGTTTCAACATCTGGGTTTTGGTGAAACTAGGAATTCTGGGTCAGGATTATGCCCACTCCTCACACAAAGTTGTCATATAGGGGGTGTAGTCACCCCAGGGGAAGTAGCTCATTGGCTACTACCTTGAACTACCCATAATGCCTCTAAATTGCGTATTTAGGGGACCCCCTCGACACCAGCTCAACAGATTCAACTACCTGTGAACAGAAAGACAAAGAAAAGCAGTCACCACAAGAACTAAGGACTTACACCAGACTCCGCGCCAATCCCTACCTTGCTGCTGGTACCTTGAAAAATGCACTGACCCGACTCGTCCAAATGGTGTGCATCCTCCCCAGTTCTTGGAGGAATGTCCAGTGCTTCGCCAACTATCTAGCATCTCCCCTGGAGTAGAGAAGCCATCGTCTTGCATCTGCAGACACTGATCTGTCTAGTACATCGCCTTGATGGCTATCGGGCCCATCGAGGGAGCATCACGCCAAGAGGTTTCCGTGGTGTTGGAAAGTCAGCCCCATCTCTCCCCTGAGTTTCAAGATGCTAGACCCTCCAGGAGCTCCCTGGTATTAACACCCAGAGCACCAAATGCACTTGCAGTAACTAAGGCTTGTTGAGTGTCCAGCCCGGACATCACCACCAAAATCAACCTGCCCAACAAGGGACTTCAGACCAATAGTGGCCCAGCTGCTGTGTTCTTGCTTCCCTCTGCAGGTCAGCCCAAGTACTGTGAGAGCCTCCAACACAAGTGATCAGTTGGCCAAACGCCTCTGCACCCAAGCCCTCCAGGCCGGGTCCACACCAATTGACTACGCACCCTTGCTCTAAAGACCATAACAACATGAGCCCCTGTGGGTTCTGCCGGACTTGTCCCCAAGCCCCGCCCTGCAGCCTGTGTTTACAAGTTCTCATTGCCTTCTACCAGTGTAGAAGTTGAGGCTACCAACCCATCCAGCACCTCTGCACTCAGATACGCCAGGGCAGGTAAACCAAAACTACTGATGGTTCTTTGGACCGCAACCCCCTACCACCGTATATAGCAAAGGACTCCCCTGAACTCCGATGACAAATACCTGTTTGCAGTGTGTGTCTTTCCTGCAATAGGATGACATTAGTTCGCTCGAGGCGTATGCCTCAAAACTATTATTTGTAAATTTTCACTGTTTCCTCGTAAAATTCATAACTCTGAAAGTACTTGATACTGGTGATCTTGGTGTCTATAAATAAATACAAATATGTATTACTTTTATAAATTGGTCTCAGATTTTTTTTTTAGTGTGTGCACCATTTATTGACTTTGTGTGAGCCAAAAATGCTTAACACTCCACTCTGATAA